>NC_045429.1:160622996-161872996 GCF_902635505.1 Sarcophilus harrisii | reverse complement strand
TTTATCAAGGCACAATAGATATAAAGTTAGCCTTGGAGTCAGAAAGACCTGAGTTCAAATCCTACCCCTGATACAAAATGACTATGTAAACAATCTTTCAATACCCTATGCAGTCCTCTAAGACTAGAAATTGCATTCATGGAGAGAATTTGGATACATGGAATTTATGCCACTATAAAATCCCATATCTGGAATATATCTCTATCTATCTATCTATCTGTCTGTCTATGTATCTATATCTGTATAGAGATAGATAATATAGGTAAATATATAGCTACAGTCATAGGATCATAGATTTAAAACTGGAAGAGAACTTTAATATTGACAAGATAACTCCTTTATTATATATATTTTGCAAAATTTACATTTTACAGAGGAAAATGAGGCCCAGAGAATTTAAATAATTTGTTTAGGGTCAGACAGCAAGACTTCATTTAGATATAAGTGATATAGATGCAAATAGTGACATAGTGATCAGCCTGGAGTCAGGAAGTTCAAATATGCAGATATTTGATATTTATTAATATCTTGGTGACCTGTTTGCCTTAATCTACAGGAGAAGGAAATGGTCAACATTCTAGTATTTTTCCCGAGAAAACCCATGGACAGTATTGATATGCTATGGTACACAGAGTCACAAAAAGTCAGACACCACTGAGTAGCAACAACAGTGATAAATGAACATTGGAACCATATTCAGAGGGACCGAAAAAATCTGATTTTTATATGGTCATCTGACAATTAGTCACATTACTAGGGGAAAAGGAACATTAATATTTTAATATGATGTTACAGTGAGCTATAGAAGGGACTTTGATAATTTTGAGAAGTAGAAAATTAACCTCTACAATTATAATTTTCTTTTCTTATGCCAGTTAATAACTACTTTTACAAATGCTAGGAAGTCATTTTTCAGAGCTGCCATATCCCTTGTGCTGTTTCTTTGTTTGGACAATTCTAATTTCTATTCATGTACTGAGCCACATGGTGGCAGTCCCAAGGCTCTATCTTTTCTTTTTCTGTAGAAATTCAGCAGAAATGTGCAGAGTGAAAGAGAATACATGTTCATTTAAAATAAGTGCAAAGTATCAACTGGCCCCTAAAAACATGACAAAAGGTTGAGGGGGAGAGAAAAGGGTATTTTTTAAAAATAAGCTTTAAAGAAAATTACCCTCATTAATTGCTTCTGAAGTGGGACCAAACTCTGAGCTATAATTTTTAGCTGAAATACAGCTTTTTGTTTGTATCACAGTTAATATTCACCAGAACACTCATAAATTTGATCACAAAATTGTATAACTATGGTTACTAAAGCTCTTGACACACAAGTGGTCTACTTTCAGCAATAGAATCACATCAGTGGTACACATTGTGTATGCAAGTGATTCAGTACCCTTCTCTGTAATCATCATTAACTGAGGCATGAATGTGACTAATATGTGTCCTATAGACTCCAGTATAATGTACTATTCCAATACAAATATTAGAGCTATTTAAGTATTGCAAATTGCATGTGAATAAGCCACAAAAGCTTTAGTACCATTGAGAAACAGCATATGCTTAAGCTGCATGTTGTTCTTGCTTGTCCTTAAAAGCTTACTTCTCTACAACTGTCATTTTCTATGCATGTATACTTCCTGGGGAGATGGGAGCATTCATATTTAGAGGAAGGATTTGGAAACTTGTCTTTGGTAAAACTTTTAAAACAAACGTTTTCCCTCTCTGATATTCAAAGACAATAGGAATTGCTTCTAAAGGTTAATAGAAAATTGTTGTAGTGGTTCCCACTGGGTTCAAAAAGAACAATTCTGATTACATAAAATATATGAATAGAAACTGCAGGAGGATTATAATGGAAATAAATTTCAAGCTTTTAGTCTGTGGGAACTAACTGTTTGACCAGTAGGAAGTCGCCAACAATTGGGTACAATCTATTTTGCTATTTTAATAAAGTATGGCTATAGGGGGGATGTACTAAATTATTCAAGGTCCATTCTAGTACTACAATTTTGTAATAGCACACAATATACAATGACTATTCTTATCATTAAGAATTCTTATTATAAATAACAAAATGCAATACTGTTTAGACTACAAATTAGTTATGCTTCACTACTTTAGTATCAGTGACCTATCTCATCAATGTGAGATCTCACTCCAGTGATACAAATCACATATTAGGGAGAGAAGGAAAGAAATAATCTATTAGGCATTGACTGTTTCAGGAACTGTGTTAAGCAATTTACAAATATTATCTCATTTGATCCTCACAATCCTAGGAGATGGGTGTTACTATTATCCCCACTTTATAGATTAGGAAACTGAGGGAGATCAAGGTTAAATGATTTGTCCAGACTAGCATGTCTATTAAGTTATTTGAGACCAGATTTAAACTCAAGTCTTTCTGTCTCCATGACTTACTCTTTGTCCATTGGACAACCTATGTGTCTCTGCCAGTCCTTTTAATTCTTTGACACTCTTGTCTACATCCTCCCAAAAATTCTCTGCAAATAGTCTATTCATCATTCTAATACCCTTTCTCTAGACTTCTGGACATCATATAGGTACCAACCTAACATGTAGGCTATCAATTAATTATATTTCAGTCCTGTTACATGATTAGCTCACCTCATTTTCCAACCATAAATCTCTCTAATGATATCCTTTATACTACTTCCAGTATATAATTATTCACTCATATCCTGCAGCATGCTCATAACCACTACACATGTCTTCATGAAGTCCTTTGAATTATCCATAATTATAATTCTTTTGAGGTTGTAATTTGTTCCATAACTCACAGCTATAGAGTATCACCAGAATAATAATGTTATTAAAAAAGATGGGCTTTTGCTTCAGAGAAGAAGCTTGAGGTCACAAAAAACACTGTTATGTGACCTAATCTTCTTATCCTATTCAATTCTGAACTCACTTCATTTCCCATCCAAAGTTTCTTTCCAAGATACATGTTTGAATGAATTGGCTCTATGGGCTATTCATCAAATTGCATAATAAAGTCTTCATGATAGACTTTATCCCATGTAAATAGTTAGAGCAAGCTCTTTCGAATGACATCAAGCAGCATTTTATTAAGGATCTACTATGTGATAAGCACTGTACTAATTGCGAAAGATGCAAAGAAAGGTTTAAAAAAAACAGTCTCTGTTTTTGAGAAGCTCACAATCTAATGAGGAGATAACATGTAAACAATTATTTACAAACATGGTGTAGAGCATAAATTTAAGATAATCTCAAAGTAAAGGCATTACGATTAAGGTAGATAAGTAAAGAATTCTTGAAGAAGATATAATTTTAGCTGATATTTTAAGAAAACCCAGAAAGCTAGGAGAAAAAAATGAGGAGGATAAGAAGTTGGGGCTTTAGGATCGGCTATTGAAAATGTATGGAGTGCCTAAAGGCACTCAAACTGTGCATACCCTTTGATCCAGCAATGTCTCTATTGGGTTTGTATCCAAAGGAGCTCATTAAAAAGGGAAAATACCCCATATGTGCAAAAATGTTTGTAGCAGCCCTTTTTGTAGTGGCAAGAAACTGGAAACTGAGTGGATGGTCATTAGTTGGAGAATGGCTGAATAAGTTAGGGTATATGAATGTTACAGAATATTATTGTTTATAAGAAACAATCAGCAGAATGATTTCAGAAAGGCCTAGAGAAACTTACAAGAACTGGTGTGAAATGAAGTGAGTAGAACCAAGAGAACATTGTACACAGCAACAAGAACATGTGATGATCAAACTCTGTTGGACATGACTTTTTTCAACAATGAGGTGATTTGGGCCAATTCCAATAGACTTGTTATAGAGACAGCTATCTGTATCCAGATAGAGGACTCTGGGGACTGAGTGTGGATCATAACATAATATTTTCACCTTTTTGTGTTATTTGCTTGCTTTTTTTCTTTCTCAATTTTCTTTTCCTTTTTGATGTGATTTTTCTTCTGCAGTAGGATAATTGTGGAAATATATATATAGAAGAACTGAACATGTTTAATATATATTGGATTACTTGCTGTCTAGGGGAGGGGGTGGGGAATGGAGGAAGGAAAATTTGGAACACAAGATTTTGCAAGGGTGAATGTTGAAAACTATCTTTGCACATATTTAAAAAATAAAAAAGTTATTATGATTTTAAAAAAAAAGTAAGAAAGACAATGTACAGAGTTAAGAGATGGAATGTATTATGGAAGAACAAGGAGGCCAGTATCACTAGATTACTAAGAAAATGAAGGGGAATATGGTATTAGAAAGGGGAGAAATAATTTAAAAGCCAAACAATTTGAATATGGGTTGTGGGAAGGAGTGGAGAGGGAATGAGTATTTATGGATAATTGGAAGGATAATAGTGCTCTCAACACTAATAAGGAAATAAATAAGAGGGTTTGGAGGGAAAGATAGAGTTTGGTATTAGATATGGTAAGTTTAACATATCTCACGAGAGAGTTTAGGATTGAACAAATAAATCTAAGAAAGAGATGATAATTGAATCCATAGCAACTGGTGAGAAAACCTAGCAAAATAGTGTATAAAGAGAAGAGAAGAAAATTCAGGGCAGAACCCTAGGAAATATCCATGATTACCAAGCATGACCTAGATGAAGACTGAGCAAAGACTGAGACAGGTCAAACTTATAGGAGATGAATCAGGAGAACAATGTCACAAAACCCTAAAAAACTTTGGAGTAATTGGTAATTGGAGTAACTTGGGTCCCAAGAGACTGAAATCTTGCTGAAATCAGGAGTCTCTAAATGACTTTTCTTTGTGCTAGACATTCATGACAATGACAATGATATTCTTAGTGAGCACACATCTCTCAGATTTATTATGCCTTGCTTGATATCTATAATCAGAAGATTGTCAAATAGTTATATCTGTTGGTATACTTTTCAAGGATATGACATGATTTTATTTTTATCAAGGACATGATTTAATAAAGTATCTCTAAGGTGATATTTTATACAACCAAATTAGATATTTTGTTCTAATCAACAAATAATAACCATAGTGGGGTCTTTCTATTCTTTGCAACTTTTTCATCAATTTTATGATGATAAAGACATGCTCTATTGTGAGATATGATTTGCAAAATAATTGTTCCCTTTTTATACCTTTATCGATAGCTCAGAATTTGGACTCTGTTTCTATCATGTTATAGTTATTCTCATAAAGATTTTATATAAATAGGAGAGTGAATTTAGGGATTGGTAGCTACCTAATATTTTCTTGATCATGAATTTGGGGGGGGAATATTAAAGTTCATGATTTGCTTTAGTGTTTTTTCCTTCTCTCTTTCATATATCTTGAAAATCAATTCCTCAGTACCTAAAAAACTGTGTTGCTTCCCAGTCTTCATCTAATTTGATCAAGGCTAGTCCAACTTCTCTTTTATCATTGTTATTTTAAGTGACATCCCTATTTCCTCATTTATCACAATGAAAATTGTGGTTTTAGAGTCCAAGTGTAGTGTCTCCACTGGTACTGAAGATGAAATTAGTTTGTTATAGAACTGGGACAAATATTTTTCACTTTTTACATATTTATTTTCTTCAAGATTTGCTCATTAAGTTTCTTCAGAAAATCTAACTTCACTGGGACTAAGCTTCCTGTAAAGATTTTTCCCTCTGGTGAGTTTCACTGTAGTATCACTTCTACTTATAATATTCCAACATCCTCTTTCACAAAATTTTACAGATTCATAGTCTCCATTGTGTATTCTTGAGTATGATATTTCACTCTTGAAAATAGCATCTAATATTTTTTGGGTAAGGTGATTTCTAAACTATTGGGTCTCCTTGTGGTGACTAATTTACATTGCTTAAACTTCATTCCTAATTGGTCATAAGCAATATCTGTTCATTTATCTATCGCCCCTGATTCAGCTCGAAAGATTCAGTCTCCAAATTTATCAGTCATCTCTCAATTGTCAATTCTAATGGTCTTTTCTCAGTCTCCATGCATCTCTTTGCAGCATTTGACATAATCAATTAGTTTTTTTCCCTGGATACTCCTTTGCTATATCATCATCCTATCACACTTCATAATTATAAGTGGACATCAACATTTCAATCAGGATCCTTCTTTTCTTTTCCCTCTACATTCTCTGACAATGGCTTATCTAAATAAGTCACATTAGAAATGACTTAACTTGCATACAAGTAAGTTCATACAAGAGCCTCTCTTTATTAATGATTTTTTTTCTTTGCTCTGACAAGACTATGGTAGAGGACAGAGAGCTGATTCAGAAAAAAACTCTCAGATGATCTTATTTACTATCTGCTAAGATATATTCAATTTCATATTTTTCAATGCTTCTGTCCTGACTCTCTTCTCAAAGAAAGGATTCACGATAAAGTTATATTTGTGTATGTGTATGCACATGCATGTATGTATAGAGATGTCCCCGTTTAAGCTAGATGTGAAACTGTACCAAGATTTCTAGAATGACTTGTGTGTGTGTGTATGTGTACTTTTGACTTATTGTATTTCTTACCCTTAAACGTAAGCCATATTTCCTTTTGTTTTTGCCTAAGTTGTTATTTGCATTGAATTCATCATACATTAAAATTTGGGATGATTTATTTTGAAGGGTTGTACCTAATACAATTATTCCCTTCCACATCATGACTTTTCCCATCATGGTTCTAATATATCACAGATAGGCATAAGAAATTAAATGGGAACTTTTTGAGAGTTTTGCAGAAGTCTCAGATGAGTCAGAGACTATAACTAAATACTCAGCCAAAATTTTACAATAACATATTGTAAACACCCATAAAAGAAAAAGAAAAAAAATTCATACTTATTCTCTGGTAGAAAGGAAGAGCCAAAAATTTTTATGCAGATTTTCTAGATCAAAAGGGCACTGTTCCCCTAATCCCAGAAATATGGAAGGGATAACTGTACTTCAAACAATTTCTCTTCTTCTTGATCCTTTGCAATAGTTTATACATTGCAGTGCAAGATGACCAAGAGATCCATGAAATGAGGTTTTGTTGCCTTTGGATACAAAATAAGGCCACCTCCATCAAATCTTTCCAGAAGCTGTGAAGCATCTTCCCACTTAGCTGCACTCCCTTTCGTTTATTTTGCCTTCGTTTACAATGAGAATAATGTCAAGATCAATGCTATCTAATTCTTCTAGTAGTATGTCTATAGTATTGTATTTTATAAAGTGCAATGTAATTAACATTCCTCTCACTGCTTTCAGTATAAAGTTCTAATTAGAAAACAGTGAAAGATTTTATAATAGCCATTCATTAGGCATTTAATTCAATTCCTCCTCCAAATCTAGAAAAGGTAATTAGGGACTTTAAACTGTGTTTGAAATTTGGGATTAAGATTTTAGAAAGAGACAAAAGTATACTTTTGGATTTCTTACTGAGTAATTTGGAATTGTGTATAGATGAGTTTAATTGTCCTGCCATCATGGATTAGAGAGGAATATAGAGAGAAGTGCGCTTCATTGCCAAAATTTGGAGCCTTGAGTTTTTGTTTTGCCTTTAGAAATTCGCTCAACTGCTAGAAGAACCTCAGGGATTTGGGCAAAAAATTTAGTCACATTAAGATTTTCCCCCAGATATTTCCCAGATTGATGTATTATGAAATATCTCCCCCTAAATGTCAATTTCTGTAATGTGTCCTAGTTTGCTCTGTGTTCTTTCAGTGTTCACTCTCTTCTTGGGAATCATACGTATTATGACTATACTTGTGTAGCAGGTGTTTCTCCAATTACGTTTTTATTTGTGTAAAGTGAGAGAGAGATGCTGGGAGTCCTGAGCTGAGTAATGGATTAATGAGATACCAATGAATAGAGAGAATGTCATAAACTTCATACATTAAAAACCCAAGATTTCTTATTTTTTCCTCCTCTGTCCTTAAAAGAAGGATTTTTGGTCAAAAACAGACAACAAAGATACAGAGAAAGAATCAGAAAGAGGGAGCTAGAAACAGAAATAGAGATGTTTGGCACATCAAGTATCTGAGCAGCAGCTGGCTTTAGGAATCCGATTTCAATTTTTGGCAATATGGTCCAAGACTCTAACTATGATAATCAGGAGTATTATGTGAGACAGCTGAGACCCAGATATGGTGCTGAGAAAGAAACTGCCAAAATGAAACCGAAAGGAGCATAGCTGCTAAGGAGAAAACTAAACTCCCAAGCATTGCCTACCATAGTAGAAAGCAGAGGATTAGTGAGTAGGGGACTGGAAAAAGGGCCTTTTTTCCAGTTGTTCTAGTTCCATCTGGGATTGAGGTTTGAAACACATACATACATTTCTTTCCTTATATACTTCTCATGACCCAAAGAAAAAAAGAATATTGGAGAAAGAAGCATCTAGGGTTTTTTCTTTTCCATTTTTTCTATGTCTATTAAAATAAATGGCTACCAATGATTGAATACCTCTCATATAGGTATCATATTGAATATCACATTGAATACCTATATCATATAAATGTAGTCACATAATATGAATTATAAAACTGTAATTTGAAGCTAAGAAATTTGTTGGTTGGAGCAAGCCATAGACATCTTTCTCTAGTATTCTAAAATTAGTAGTGATATTTCATTACTCATTTTTTTCTTGATATAAAGTTAGGTTCTCATGGTCAGGGACTACTAATTTGGCCTTTGCATCCCCAGTGCTCAATCACTGATCAGTCAGTCAACAAACTCTGAGCTAAACCCAGGGGATACAAAGAAAGGTAAAAATACAAAACAGTCCTTCCCATCAAGGAATTTAAATATTAATGAGGGAAAATTCAGAATAGGTTCTAGACTTGTGATTTCTTTGGTAGAGGCAACTCTAAATAAACTTTAATAAGACAGGCTTATATTACTTCTCTGTAACTTAAGAGTCTTAGTGTTACTTCAGGCAGACATGTTAAACTTGTTTCCCCTGGGCAATGGGACCACAAACTCCCCTGAATCAGATGAACACGTAATTGGGAAATGTTTAACAAAATAAAAAAATATAACAAAACATTGATAATTCTAGCTTGTGGTTTTCTAACTCAATATGCAGCCCTTTAATGATACTAATTATGGTTTAGTGGTGCTTCTTTTCACCCATTTTTTATCTGGTTTGTCACCACTGGCCTAGAGAACTTTGAGAAAACCTACCTAGGAATAAACTGTCAATATACATTAGAGGCAGAATTTTCTAGCTCCAAGGAGGGCTTTCTATTCACTGTCATACTGAGATGACAACATATAAATAAAGAGGCAAATAGAAGATATATACTGAATAGAGGAAGTAAATCTTAGATGGAAAAAGTTCATGAAGTGGGGAGCAGAAGGGAAGTACTACATAGCTCTCATACAAAAGATAGCATTTGAGTTGAATGCTTATATTTTGAAAGAAGCCAAGGATGTCAAGAGGTGGAGGTAAGGAAGTAAATCATTCCAGGCCCAGGCAACAAACAGCTAATACAAAGTTACAGAAATAGGAGATGGTGTTCTCAGAGGGAAGAACAGTATGAGTAGAGGGGAGTAACATGTGAGACCAGGAAGGTAAATTATATACAGACCTTATTAAAGCAGTAATTTGGATTCAGTGGTAGAACAAAATGAGAAACCCACAAGTGGTTTAATAGTTAATAAAAGGATGCCTTTTTTCAAACTTATCATAGCTTTCCAGCCCCCCACCATCTCAGCTGAGACCCTTGTGTCCTATTTCACTGGAAAAATTAAGGTCTTTAACTATGAGCTCCTTCTTCTCCCTTTTTCTTCATCACTAAGATGTCTTCTGCCATTCTGTCCTCCCTCAGACTCATTTCACATTAAGAGGTAGCCCTTCTTCTTGCCAATACTAACCCCTCTATATGCACAAATAATCCTATTCTACCTCATTTTCTAACTTAATTTCAATGTCTCCTTGACTACTAGCTGCTTCTTTAGTCTTATAAATACACCATATCTCCCCCATTCTCAAAAAAAAATTTGATACATCTATCCCTGCTACTAATTATCCTATATTTCTCTTTCTTTTTCTGGCTAAACTCCTAGCAAAAAATATCTACAATCAATACTTTCCATCCCTTTCCTTTTGCTCTCTTCTTAGTTTTGCAAATCTGACTTCTGAATTACCACTAAACTGAAACCTCCCTCTCCAAAATTACCACTGATCTCTTAATCACTAAATCTAATGGTCTTTGCTCAATGCTCATCCTCTTTGACTTCTTTTCCTTTGATACTGTCAATCATCATCTTCTTGACTCTCTCTTTTCCTAGGTTTTCAATGCTTGCTTGCTACTGGTTCTTCTCCTGTCTAACCATCCTCTTCAATCTCTTTTGCTGCATCTTCATATAGGTCTTGGATGTTAACCCTGGGCATCCTCCAAGTTTGACCTAGGCCATCTTCTCTTCTCTTTCTATACTACCTAACTTGGTGATCATGTTGAGATGAAGCCATGGTTTCAATTATTATCTCTATACAGATGATTCTAAGATTGATTTGTGCAGCCCCAACCTTTTTCCAGACCTCCAGTTTCTCATATGGAGCTGATTATTGGATATTTCAAGCTGGGTGACCCATAGAAATCTCAAATACAACATGTCCAAAATTGAATTCATTAATTTTCACCCACAAAATTCTTCTCTTCCTAACTTCTGTATCACTGTGGATACATTGTGCTTATAATCAAAGTGTCATCCTCAAATCTTCATTTTCTCACACTCCAAATCTAATCATTTTCCAAGCCCTGTTGCTCATACTTTTAACCTCTTTCTCCTATGCCCCTGTTTCTTCTCTGACACCATAATTACCCTGATGCAAATCTTCATCTCATATTTGAACTATCATATAATAGCTTGCTGGTTGATCTCTCTGCCTCAAATACCTCCCTCCTCCAGTCTATCCTCCACTCAAGTTGTCAAACTGATCTTCATAAAGTACAGTTCTGGCCATATTCTCCCACCTCCTATTCCCTCCACCCACATTAAATCATCTCCAGTGATTCCCTGTTACCTCTAGAATCAAATATAGAATCATCTCTTTGATTGTTTTAAGGCCCTCCATAACCTGGCCTTTTCTACCTTTCCAATCATTTTGTTCTTTTTACTCCATCCCAATCCAGATATTATGTAGTCTGCAATTCATTGACACTGGCCTTCATATTTCTTGATCTACTCCATTGCCTAGTTGCTGCTCCCCTTACCTGGAATTCTTTCCTTTCTCATTTCTACCTCCTAAATTGCCTTCTTAAACATCTCAGCTAAAATCCCACATTCTATAAGAATAATCCTTTTTATTCTATTGATTTTCTCCAGTTTATCTTATATGCAGCTTGTTTGTATATAATTGCTTGCAGTTCATTTCACCCATTAGATGTCTCCCTTTAGTCTTTGAACTCTTAAGTCTTTTATCTTTCTTTGTATCCCCAATGCTTAGTACAATTCTTGGCACATAGAACGTGCTTGTTGACTTGATTTAACTATCAAAAAGCTATATGAAACAGGAATTGGAGTGGAGAGAGACTTGAGACAGGGAGACAAACAAGAAAGCTATAGCAATAGCTCAGGCAAGGGGTAGAATGGACCTGAACTAGTACAGTGATTTCTACAAATTAGGAAAAGAGTTTAGACAGGAGAGAAAGAAATGACAAGATTTGATAATTGATTGGATATGTGAAGAATAAAATGCTTTTTTATTAGTTAATTGCATACCTTAGGTCAGTATTAAATATGGGACATGAAAACTTCATGGAACTGAGAATGGGGAAAAAGTTTAAGAGTTTTCAGGCTTCAAGTTACCAGTGGGTGGTAAAAAGAGGAAATAACATGAAGCCTTTAGAAAGGTACATACATGGGGACCAGAAAAGAAATTAATACAGGTTCACTAGTTAGACTACAGAATCAGCATGGCTACTAAATAGAGCATTAGAGTCAAAGTCAGAAAAACATGGATTCAAATCCCAACTCTGACATTAACTATGTGACTACAAACAAAGCACGTAACCTCTCTGAGCTTGTTTTCTCAGCTGTAAAGTGAAAAGTTTGGACTAGATGGCCTCTGAGGTCCCTTAAACTTTACATTTGCTTGGTTGGTGGCTTGAGGATAGCTTCACCTGGTGGCCAAATTATATATTACATGATCCATCGGTTAATTGTAAAGTAATAAACTTTTCCTGAAGGTTTAAGGGAGGCATCACATGAGCCATTATTAACTATAAGTTCTATTGCAGCACTAAAAGTATTATGAGAACTATGCACTAAGTTCATATGCATCAAGTGCATAATACTTTCATATTTGATATTGCTGCATTGCCTAGAAGTCTTCTGTTATTTCACAGAATGTAATAATCTAGAGCCTTTTTGAAACATCTGAAGTCTGCTATCTGACATGAGGTAATTTTTGAGACTGTTGCTCCATCCTCAGTAAGGCTCTGACACTCTGAAACATAATTGTAAAGGCTTTATAAGATAACATTTAAGAATGAAATAAAATTTTAAAATGATTAAATTCTCTGAAAATGAGATTTTCTAGTGATGAAAAATGAAAAAGCAATATTAAAAAAATTCTTTATTGTGTTCCCTGTATCCTTCACCATAGGTCATCCATTTCCTATTTTTCTGGCTCTCAATTGCAGATCCCTTTCTACTAGTACATCCAATCTTGTTTATTTATCGTAATTTTGGGAAATTTCTTGAGAGATCATGTATTAATATTTTATATCTCTGCCTAAATAGAATCAAAACTAACTTTAAATATTTATTGAGAACCTAAAACACAATGTGTTGAGTATATTAGGTGAGGGAGGGATAGATAATTTAACAAAAATAAATTAATTGTTGAATTCAGATCTTCTATAGCTAAGATAAAAATTGCATTATTTGATCTGATTGGATAAACTGAAGGTGATGATTTCTGTCTATATGTTTTAGATGTAAATAATACTATATTATTTTATATTACATAATTTATATAAATATCATATATCTTATGTAATTCATAAAATATAAAATTATATAATATAAATATAAATAATAGTCATTTAAATGTTCACTGATCTGGACATAGTTAAACAAATTATGACACAGGAATGTAATGGAAAATTACTATATTCTAAAATATTGTGATTATAGAGAAATATGAAAAGAATTACATGAACTGATGATTCAAAGTAAAGAGAATCAAGAAAATCACACACATACATAGACACAATGCTTACAGTTAGAGAAATGGAAATAACCACAATAAAACAATGAAGAATGAATGTTGTAAAATTATAAAGAACAAGCAATAATTACCATAAAGAAGAAATATGAGAAAACACTTCCCCCAACTTCTTTGCAGAGGTAGGAAATCTATGGCTGTGAAAACTTACATATATCTTCAGACTTTATTTTTTGAAATTTTGATCAACTTTGCTAATTTTTTTCTCTTTCCCCTCTTTTTTCCTTTTTTTGTTTGAATTTTTTCCCCTTTTTTGTCATATAGAATGACTCTTTTGGAGGAGGAAGAAGGAGGAATGTAAGGGAATGTTTAGATGATAGGGAAAAAAAAAAACTTTTAAAAATTAACTTTCTAAATTAACTTTCAACTATTTGCTTCAAAATGTTTTTGGTTAGTATTTTATGTTACAGATATATCCTATATCATTTTGAGATGCTTTTGTTTGTTTTTTGACCTGTGTTTTCATCCATTCAGGCAGCCTCTTTAAATTAGAACTCCTTTTAAAGATGCAGATTGGTCAGTAGATATATCCTCTTAGAAAATTGAATAGGGCACTAACAAATATAATACAATGCAATGCAAATATTGCAAATAAATACATGCCTAATATAGGGCAGATCTGGGAAGGTGATCAGATTGGCTCTGGTTTCCTAGTGGAGAACTAGATAAGATATGAAGCATATGAACAAGAAAGAGTAAGATAGATAAACCAACAATAGAGAAGAGCTCCAAATTAATTCCAATTGAATTAATTTCCCCAAATCAGCATAAGAGCATAATTATTAAAAATACTAATGGTCCTTCAAATCATACTTTATATCTCAATCAGGGCTCAGCACAATATCTGTCACAGACTAAGCACTCAAATAAATAGTTATTATTTGAATAATATAGTATATTATTATAATATAAATTAGTAAATTAATATTAATCATAAATCAATTGACCAACAAATATTTATTAAAGTCTAGCACTGTGCTAAGCCCTGGGGATACAAATACCTGCCATCATGGAACTTATGTTCAAATAAGAGAGTTAACATCTAAACAAGTATATATGGAATGAATATAACAGTTTTGAGAGGGAGGATACCATTGTTTAGAAGGGCTTAAGAAAGCCTTCAGGCAGAGAGTGGCATTTAAGCTAAGGTAAGAAAGTAACTATTCCAAAATAGAATTAAGATGGAAACTCATTCTGAGAATGGGACACAGCTAGTGGGAAGGCACAAAGATGGAAAATGAAGAATGAGAACAGCAATATACAGGATAGCAAATAGGTTCATAAGGCTGGACCACAGAGTGTACGGAGGGGACTAATGTTATCTTGTTTGTTATTGTTCATTCTTTGGTTTTTAATTAAATTAATTTAAATTAAATTGATTTTCTCTAGTTACATATAGAAACAATTTTTAACATTAGTTTTTAAGACTTTGAGTTCCAAATTTCCTCCCTTCCTCCCTCTTCAAGAACCCCCTCTCCCATTTCATCCTTTGTTTTTGAAGAAAACCAGTGACATCATGGGGTATTGCCTGGATTTGCACATGAATTGGATTTTAGTGAATCAGAATTGCCTAGTCATGAGCCTCATTCTCCTTTCCAGTCATCAAAATCCAGTGGCAAGTCAAAAGTCAGGATAATTAGCAATGGGCCAGGATGAAGTGAGTAGGAAGATATTTTTTATGAAAATCTTTATAAACAATATGAAGGAGTTTATAAATGATTCTAGAGTATCCACTACTCTATAAGTATCCACTGAAATTTACCGAGTACCTAAAGAGACGCAAATTCTCTTTAACAGCTGTGTGAACAATGAATGGGAATGGGAAGAGAGTTGAGGTAAAGAGACCAATCAGCAGATCATTGCAATAGTTCAGGGAGAAGGTAATGTAGCTGTAAACTAAAGTATTGACTATGTAAGTAGAAAGGATTATAGGATTATATGTATAAGAAATGTTGTGGAAACACAAACAACATGATTTGTTAATTGATTAGATATGTGAAATAGGTGAAAATGATATTCACAGAGAAATCTGGAAGAGGAATGGGCTTAAGGGAAAATATAATGATTTCCATTTCACACCCAATGAGTTTGAGATGCCTATAGGACAATCAGTCAAAATTTCCAATAGTAGGTGTTAATATGGGACTAGAAGTTGTTAATTGGGACCTCAGAAAGATTAAGGCTAGATAAATAGAATTGGGAGTCATCTGGAGAGGGATGATAATTGATACACAGAAGTAAATAAGATAATCAAGTGAGGGAAAAAGAGAAAAGAGTTCATGAAAAAGGCTTCTTAAAATTAGTGCAATGTGGATAAGGAACCACTGGAGACTTAGAAAGAGTATTGAACAAGAAGAAAACAAGTTTTAAAAAAAGTATTAAGAAAACCTAGAAAAGAGAGAGAGTATCCTACAAGACAAGGTAATAGTTAGGTCAAAAAGGAAGAGTAATGGGTAAAAATTGTGGGATGTGACAATTGAGATGATCACTGGTAATTTTTCAGAGAGCAGTTTCATTTGAATGATGATATTGGAAGCTAGATAAGCAGAGGATTGCGGGGAGAGAGAGACAAAAGAGAAGAGGAGGTTGAGAAATGAAAGAGAGAAGTAATTTTATAGTTATTAGGGATTGTGTCATCTAGTAAAGTCTTTTTGTTTTGGGGGGGTTTTAAGGATGAGAGAGAATTGGGAATGTTTGTGGGCAGCTGATCAGGACCAGTAGATAGGAAAAGATTGAATATTACAAGTGAAGTAGGAGATGATAGTATAGGAGAAATCTGTGGGAAAAATATGATGAGGGCAATATGGGATCAAGAGAGTATACAAAAGAGTCGATCTTGGTAGAAAGGATATTGTAGAGTTGAATTAGTTCCTTACAGGGTGGAAACTAGGAAAAGAGATAATGGCTACGTAATATTTTAAGAAACGATGAGGATTGGAGGGAATATTGCAGTCAAATAATAAATTAAGAAAGAATAAGCTATGGAAAGAGATAAAATGATAGGAGATTGTGATCAAATATAGGAATTTCAGAATTTTGACTATGGAAGCAGGAACACTTGTAGGCAATAGCAAGGTCAAGGGTCTTGTATATGTGTTCATAATTTTAAAACTTTTCCACATTGCAACAATGTGAGTTAAAGAGTACACTGCTATTGAAGAAACAGTTTAAAAAAAAACATTTTTATTTAACCCAGATTTCAAATTCAAGATTCTCTATTCTAGTAATGTGACCATGGGCAAATCACTTCTATGTGTCAATCATTTCATTTGTAAAATAAGGCTAAAAGTATTTATTGTACATATTTTGCTGGGTTCAGGTGAGGAAGTAAGTTTTCAGGGTTTAGGTGAGGAAGTTTTATACAAAGGTAAAATATTGTTGTGGTTGTTACACCACATTGCCTCTCAATTAAAATAAATTGAATTGAAACATTAAGTGTCACCAAATGACCTCTTGAATGTTTCAGTAGTTACTAGTCCTAAAGAATTCATGTAAAGCGCTTTGTATTGTCAAGACAGTACATGATGTTTGATAGGAGAGACCAAATTAAGAAAGCTCTTTAGAAGATTTCTCAGAGTTGTTGTTTGAAAAATAATATATTCTCTGATACCATCTGTACCAGTCTCAGATTCTGTATTTCTACCTTCTTAGTCCACTCCACTCCTACCCCCTCACCTCATCGACCTCCTCTCCCTTCATTGATAATGCTAAAGTTCATTCTAGGTAATGATTAACCTTCCTAAATTCTATTTTCATAGTGGGTACAGAAATTAAATGTAAATAAAACTTTAATGCCTCAAGAAAATCAGATAAGAGTTTTTCTCTTTAATTTCAGAATATGATAAAGTCAGATACTTCTTATTAAATGACTAAGTATATTTCATCATTCAGGAACCAATAACCAAATTTTGGTATCCAGTGTGTCCAGGTTTCATGATTTTCTTTCCTCTAAAATGCATTTTATTCATGATTTTAATAGCTTCTTTAGAGGAGAAATAAAGAAAGGATTAAATAAAAACTCTACTTGATTATAAACTCTGTAAAGGTTAGTGCCACAATTTAATTTTCTTTGATTCTCCCACAGTGTTTTTTACATAAAAGATATTTAATAAAGTCAGACTAGTCACCTTTGCATTTCTTTTTGTATGGCAATGATTAGTAAGTGTATAAATGAAAGTTTGGGACAAGTGTTTTAGGCATTAAAACACTGCACATTAGAAATAGTAGAGCTAGAAAACTTGTTAAGTATGTAACAAGTAATTTAATCACTCTGAATCTAATACAGTGGTAGTTTCAGAACTGGAAATGCCAAGGCACGTACTTTAATTTGTCCCTGAACAAGATTCTTTTCAGCACCATTCCAGCACCTGATTGTCCAACTTAAGACCTCTAACAGAAATTAGAGGTTACCTACCCTCTGAGTTGGGAATCTGGGCAAAAGAATAAATCTGTTACCACAAAGTTAATATATAATCATTCAATCAATAATCATTTATTAAATACCTATTTGTGCTATAAACTGACAGGTACTAGAAATACAAAGACAAAAGTGAAGCCTTTGCTGCCTTCAAGGCAAAGAAAATCACATTTTAGTGAGAAGATAGCAAGGTGCCAGGGAATGTATGCTCACTCTAGTTAGAGGAACTTGGTTCAAGTCTTTTCTCTGAGCAAATCTCTTCCCTTGACCTCAGTTTTTTTTTGTCTGTGAAATGAGAGGATTAGACCAGATGACATCTGAGCTCTCTTACAGCCCAAGATTTATGATTCCAGAAGTATAGGTAAGTATATACATATAAAAGATACATAGTAATTTTGTGGAAGGGAGATGGATAGCATCTAGGGGATCAAGAAAAGTTTCCTGTAAAAGATGGAACTTGGGCTGAATCTTGAAGGAAACTAGGGATACTAAGAGAGAAGTGATGAAGGAGACTAGGTAGTGCATAATCCATCAATAGTATTTTTTAATATACTTGGAACTATATTAGACTTTAAAAGTAGAAGAACATAGAATGAAACAATCCTTATTCATACTGAATTTATAGTCTAATGGTATTGTTAACTCAGAGGAATTGATGAGACAATGGTTATCTAGTTTACATATACTTAGTACTTAGCATGGTGATGTTAATAGTTCATGTATATTCAGTATGCTATACTGATGTAATTGTAATAGGGTATATAAGAACTGGGGACAGGAAATCAGACTGACAGACTGCTGGAGGAGACTGGGTCAGATTATGACAAACACAGACTGTGTAAGAGGCAATAAAGACTTTGGACTCTATTCTTGTCCATTCTCATGGTGTCTATCTTGCTGAGACCAAGGCCCCTCAGGAGGACCTCCAGAAAGCTAGCCTGAACATTACAATTGTTAATACATTACAATTGTTAATACTCCTATGTCTCCCTCATCCTCAGAAAACCATACTTGACTATCCGTTCTGTTATCATTCTGTATTTCTTCTTCCTTTTGAGGCTAAAGTCTTGAGAAGACCATTTATAATCTAGTCAATAATCTAGTAATATATGTACTCTATTTCCCTTGCTCTCATTCTCTTACAAATCTTTCAGTCTGGCTTCCAACTTCACCATTCAAATGAAATTGCTTTCTCCCAAGTTACCAGTGATCTCTTAATTGCCAAATTTAATGGTATTTCCTCAATTTTTAACCTTGACCTCTCTGTAGCCTATAACACTATTGGTCATCCTCTTCTCTCACCCATAAGATTATTCTTCCTTTGATGGATATTCATACAGGTCACACCCACTAATCATTTATCAATCAATAAACATTAAATATCTACTATGTGACAGTATTGTACTAAGCAAAGCCCTGGAAATACAACAGGGAGGAAAAAGTAGCCCCTGACTTCTAATAGATCACAGGCTAATGGCAGAGATAATAAACACATGCACAATCTATATAAAAACTAAAAAGGAAATAATTAAAAGATGGAAGATTCTAGAATTAAAAGGAGTTGGGAATGTTTCTTGTCCTTCAAGATTCTTCCCTGAACATCCTTCACTTCTTCCCCTATACTATTTTGCATGTTGAGCTCATCAACTCCCATAGAATGATCATTTCTATCAAGTTGGTTTTCATGTCCTTCTAATTGTACTTCTAATCTCTGTCTCCAAATGCCTATTGGATATCTCAACCTGAATGGCCCATTGATATCTTAAATGCAACATGATCTTAGCTAAATTTATCTTTTCCCCCAACCTTCCCTTCTTCCAAACTTCTTTGAGAATGAAGGACAACAATCACAAATGGATTTTCCTAAAGCATAGATCTGACCCTATCCCCTCCTTATTCAATAAATTCCATTGGCTCCCTATGACTACCAGATTAAAATATAAAATCCTCTACTTGGCTTTTAAAACCAACTAATTTGGTCCCTTTATAGTCTGGTCTCTGCTGCCCTTCCCAGTTTTACTCTTCATATCTCTAGCACATACTCTTTGATCCAGTGACATTGGTCTCCTTACTATTCCTCATATAAGACACTACATCTCTAGACTCTTCCTCCTCACCTCTGCTTCCTTCAAGTTCTTCCAGGGGCCATCTCCAGTTATCCTGAACCATATCTTGCCCCTGGACCTAGAAAGCTTTGGAGGAAAGAGTGAGGCTGGTGACTTTCTACATTTCTCCCTCACTTATATTCAATTCACTTGCTAGTCATGGCATCACCTTCCTGATATTCATAGTCCTTTCTGAGAAAGAAGGACACACTACAAAGTACCCCCTTTTGCAAGAAGTTTTTTCTTAATTTTCTTTAATTCTGGTATTTTCCTTCTCAGATGATCTCTAACTTATCTTGTATATTATTTGTTCAAAGTTATTTGCATGTTTTCTCATTAAATTATGAGCTTCTTGAAGCAGAGACGATTCTTACCTATCTTTATATTTCCACCACTCTATAGTACCTGGCATGTTGTACCAGTAGCCTATGCCAATACTTATTTGTGAACTGACTGATTGCCGTATAATTTTGTGAGTTACTGGGCATATCCTACTAAAATCTCCAGATTTTTTTTCTTTTCTCTTTTTTTTGAATGTACTTCCATTTAAGCATATCTCCTCCATCTTGTATTTGTTAAATACACAATTATTTTCCTTATCCACAGAATTGGCTCAATTATAGTAATAGTGCCTGCTTACTTTCCTCATTTATAAATATAATATAGTAAAAGTAACACCTAGATTGATATTTACCCCATATTTAGAAAGCCTATTTTTCAAGTGCAGAGAAGAAATCATTGGCCTATGTGGGGAGCCGGCACTAATCTACAGCCACATAAGGCCAACCTTGAATAGGTTGAAATCTCCTAATCACATCATACCAAAGACTTCCTGAATAGGAATCTCCTAATCACATCCTAACTTTGAATAGGTAGATATCTAGGCATCCCCTAATCACATCATAGAGTTTCCTGCCACCTGAAACATCTGAGCAGCTCATCCTTGGGCGGGATACCAACCCTTTGTCTAGGACCCCCACCCTGTACTGTGTTTGTACAACCCTGCCTTCTTTCCTACTGCTATATATATCCTTACTATTGCACCCATTAAAATGAGGCTTGATCAGATGGATTTGCCTTGCCTCCATTTTGCCCGTCCCCTCTCTCTTGCCCTTATCTCTTTTCTTCCAGGGTCCACACACTCTGCCTTGCGGGCCGAGGCAAATGGCGCCCAACGTGGGGCACGAACCCACGACCCTGAGATTAAGGGTCTCATGCTCTACCGACTGAGCTTACGCGTCCCCTCTCTCTTGCCCTTATCTCTTTTCTTCCAGGGTCCACACATTCTGCCTTGCGGGCCGAGGCAAATGGCGCCCAACGTGGGGCACGAATCCATGACCCTGAGATTAAGAGTCTCATGCTCTACCAACTGAGGTTGCGCGTCCCCTCTCTCTTGCCCTTATCTCTTTTCTTCCAGGGTCCACACACTCTGCCTCGCGGGCCGAGGCAGGCCTATAATCCTTAAGGAAAATTGGGTTAGTAAGAAGGAAATTATTTCATGAACAAAATTCCAACAGTACAAAAAGTTACTTCAATAAGAAATTTTAAAAAAGGATCATGTAGAAGTTCAGCTGGATAGTATACTGGGTCTGGAATCAAGAATATCTAATTTCAAATCCAGTGTCAGGTATTTACTAGCTGTCTGATCCTGAGCAAGTCACTTTGTTCTATTTGTCTTAATTTCCTCATCTGTAAAATAAGCAGGACAAGGAAATGGCAAAGTACTCTAGTCACCCCAAAGGAGATTATAAAGAGTCAGACACAACTGAAAAACAACCACCTTTGTGGTGTCATAGACCCTTCTAATATCTAGTGAAGACTGGATTCCTTCCTAGGTTAAGAGACTGAAGTGACTGGCACGAATAGACAGGAGACTCAATGAATGAAGGAAGGAATTAATATTTTAATAATGCCCTTTAAACATATTTTGTCATTTCCAAATGAGTTCCCCAAACTTCCCCTCCACTTGAATAATTCTTTGTAACAAAGAGCAAATAAAAGATAAGAGAATATTTTAAAGTGCTAATCATATGTCAAGCACAGTTCTAGATGTTGAGCATAAATACAAAAGCAAGAAAATCCCTACCTACTTTCAGTGATTATGAAAAAATACATATAATGAAGTAGTAGTCAGGAAAAAAGAATTTTGGTCTGGTGAGTCACAGAGATTGTGAGAATCATGGGAGACTATAAATATGAAGCATCATTACATGCTCTATCAGAAATCATTGCTATGTTAGTTTTCCTTGAGTGATTTTTTTAATCTTTTAAAATATTTATTACAAAAGGTAATTCTCTGAGAAATAAATAGGGAATGGATATATTTGGAAATGAGGCAATAAAAAAAACAAGACATAAAATAACTTTTAAAGTTATAAAATGATTTTTTAAAATTGCAATACTAATAATAAATAATAGTCATTTTCAGGGATCTTAGGGGTTTTGGTAGGCAGCAAGTTCAATATGTCTGTATGTGATATGCTAGTCAACAAAGCTAATTATGTCTTGGGCTGCTTTAACTACAGCATAATGTCTATAACAAGAAAAGGGGAGATGATAATCCTGCTGTGCTGGTTAAACCATGTCTATAGTATTGTATTTTGTTTTGGATGCCACATTTCAGACAAGAGCACATCTAAAGGAAGGCAATCAAGGTGGAAGGCAATCAAGGTGGGGAGGAAGGTGGCCTAAAAAAATTTCAATTCCAAAGATGTTTAACTTGCAGAGTTTAACTTAGGAGGAACAGGATGATTGTTACCAAGGATTTGACAGCTTGTCATGAGAAAAAAGGTTTAGACAATATCTGCATGGCCCCATTAGGCAGAATTAGGAGTGGGTGGAAGTTGAGTAGAGTGAGATTTTCACTAAATATAAAGAAAAATTTCATAGCAAATAAAGCTATTCAAAAGTGGAATAGACCACAGCAGAAGATAAGTTTCCTATCACTAGAATATTTAAATAGGAATTAGAAGGCCAATCAGAGAGAGGGTGTTTTGTCTTGGGTTATCAATTTTGATATATTTTGAACTAGATAACCTTGGTAATTACCTTAAACTACCAAATACTGTATGATCAGCCCTATAACTCACTGGAATCTGAACAAGTCACTTGGCATCATAGGATTTACTGTTAAAAGGAAACTTAAGAGATCATTTAATCCATGACCATTTATTTTATAAAAAAAAAAAAAAAAAGAAGCCATGATTCAGAGAAATCATGATTTCAAGACATATTCAAGAATTCTGATTCTTGAATTCAAGACTATTCAAGATTCAAAAATACTGATTCTTTCCTCATCTATTCAAGATTCAAGACAGATTCAAGAATAACTGAATTCCAAATTCAGTGTCCTCTTTAAGTTGAGTCTCTTATAAATTATAATATAAAAAATAAATTTTATAAATATAATCATAAAATTAAATATTTGGATTATATGACTTCTTAAGTTTCTTTCCAATTCTAGTATTTTGTGACACTATTCTCTTAGGAAAGTCTTCAGATGGTCAAAACAGAAAATTATTTTGCCTAAAACAGAAGTTCTTAATCATGAAGTCTAGAGATACCAATGGTGTCTGAGAATATAGTTTTGGGGATTTGTGAATTTCAGTGGGGGGAATATTATTTCAACAGTATTGGTTTCCTTTGTAATCCTATATATTTTATTTTATGCTTTTAAAGATTTTCTAAGGAGTCCATATCCAACACACACACACACACAACTACAAGACAGCTCAGCAGCATAGTGGATGGAGTAATGGGCCTGCCTGTCTCAGTCTCCTCAAATGTAAAATGAGGAAAATAATAGCACTTATCTCCCAATGTTGTTTTGAGAATCCAATTGGATAAAATTTGTAATGCACTCAGTACATAGTGTTTGCTTAATAAATATGCTTGTTCTTTCCTAGCTCATATTTAATATAACCTTTTCTTATTCCATATAGGATTATTTTTCAGTGGTTTATTATATCACAGAAACCTCAAATACTATCTACTTTGATAGCTGTTACTAAAGACTTTTAAAAATTTTCCACTAGTTTATATTGCTGCATATTTTAGATTTCATTTGGAAAAAATTTATGTCACAGCACATCTATATGCTATTTTGAAAGGCATCTTAGAGATCATCTTTTCTAATTTTCTTACATTTGTAAAAAAAAAAAAAATTAGGTTCAGAGAAGTTAAATAACTTCCCCAAGTTCATGCAGTCAGTAAATAGCAGCTATGAGACTAATATCCAGGTCTGAAATCCTGGTACAATGTTTTTTCTGATGTACCATACTGTCTCTATGTAATCATGAATTAAGTAACATAGTTTAAGTAGTCTTCCCAATTTAGTCAGTGTAGATTCTTTCATTGGTTCACTGAAATAATCTCTAATATGTACACAATACATTTAATTACATGGAATATAACACCTAATCAAAGCTTAAATTAATCTATATTTATTGGCATTAAATATTAGTGAAATGTTAAATGAACATGATAACAACTCAATAAGATATATACATAAATATCTTCCTATATGTTTTTCTATTTAAAATACTCAACTACATATATTTACCACTGTAATATTTTTATCTTTAAATTTAAAATTGCATACCAGCATTTTATTTAACTCATTGCCATCAATTGATATACAGTGCCATGGCCAAAAATGCATATATACTGTACTGATTAACCTCTTTGATCTCTGTACTTAGCTAGAATAGTTCTTGAATAGGAAATGGAGACATTGATTGAGACTGTATTTGAAATTGTGACCAACCTGTGAGTATTCTGAATTCATATTGATCTGAAAAGCCACTGTTGAACAGACTAACATAGTGATATCATTTTGGTCCTCTGAGAATGATGGACAATAATCAACTAACCTACCAACCTTCCTACCAACCAATTTGATGTCTTTCCAACTTGATAGAACCTTCCAGAACTTGTAGTCTGCTTGTATAGTCTTAAAGAATACAGGCTTACCTCCAGTCTGTGAGATATCAGAGTAGGACTTTTGTGAGGATGGGATGTCAATGGACATTTTTTGGTAATTTGTTTTCATTGTACTTCTGGTAATCAATATGTGGAGAGTGAAATTATTCTGTTTATACCACTTTCAATTAGAACCCATGTGGAATCCTAAAAAAAGAATTTTTTTTTTGTCTATGGCTCTTTTATTTTACATTATTTTATCAAGACCTTCTTATTTCCCTACTTTTTTTTATTAAGAAAACATTCCCATGTCATACTCTTAGGTCTCACTGTGGTCTAGAGGGAACTGGGTTTTCAATGGCTGACCCACTGAAATGACTAAGCTAGAAAGACTTTAGGAATCTGGTGATACACTGCATGTAATAGTTGTGTGAAGACCAGAAGAGTTAAATGTGGCAAAACTCATCAGGTAGGCCATCAAATGATAAGTCTTTGGCCATAGCAACGCATAAATATTAAGACATTGATGTGGGTGGCATATGAAGTCATACCCTTATACCAATGAATCGGAGAATCCTATTATCATTCATTTACTTAATCAAATTATTGATATAACAAGTTATCAGATTCTAATCTTAGCATTATATTAACAACTTCATTCTTTTCACTTTTTAGTAATATTGTAGATGGAAGCCATGTTTTGAGAATGGTCAGATTCAATGACCTTCAACTCTAAATTTATGTGATTGTAAAGAGTCTGATAGTTTTGTCAAATCGATTGCCATTCAGTCCATAAATTCAGCATTAGTTCAAAATCTCAGCTGCTTTCTCCTATATTTGGACTTCTCTTACAATCATCCAGAATACTTAAAGGATCAGTGATTTCTTAATGGTGGGCAACTTTGTCGAAGTGAAATTAGTAGTAATTGGCAGATGAATCCTAGGGAGTTTGATGAGGCACAGGGAGATTAAGTGGCTTCCCCAGGATCTCACAGATAGAATAGTTAGTTGAAGGGGCAATTTGAATGGCAATTTTCCTCTACTCTCTATTTCTAGAATCATATTAAATTGATTTTTCTTTACCTCCTTTCAGAAAATGGTATATCAAATAATGTGCAATATATCTGATATGAGACATACTCATACTTTGTATCAGTCACAATATTGGATGATTGCATTCTAGCTAAACCTCAGTCCAGTGCTTCCTTATATAAACAATATTTGCTTAATTTTAACCTTACCCCAAACCCGATAAAACTTGATTTTACTTAAAAAATAAAATTCATTTATTACTTAAATATTAGTAACAGATAGGATATTGCACTTGGAATCAGGAAGAACACTATATCAGATAATTACTGGCTGTGACTCTGGGTAAAATACAATCTTCCTCAGTGTTCTCATATATAAAAAGATACCTTTTAAGGTCCTTTCTAGCTCCAAATAAATGTTCCTAAAATAACAATAACATAAGACTTCAATTGTATCTATCAAAACTTCTTCACAGCCTTACTAGTAACAGCCCTAAAAGACTACCTCATTAGTATAATTATTCCTGGTTAATCAACATCAACTTCAAATCTATTGATAAGGGAGAAATAAAAGTTAAATGTTCCCTTTGGTTTTTAGATATCAAACTATATAAATTTTATTAGATTTGGAATAAAAACAAAGGTCATTAACCACAGCTTATTTTGATCTTTAATTATCTCTAAGACTTTTCAAAAAGAGTTTGAAAGATGCTAAGGGTTAATTAACTCAGTCCCCAGATACTGATTGAAACACATACAAAAAATGAGATGGAGCTAATAAACAATTATCAATAAATTTTGAAAACAATGGCCATATAAGTGGTGAAATATAGCGAAAATATCATCTCAGACCAATAAGTAGCCTGAAATCATGCTCAAAAAGTTCCGGCAAACTCATATGAAATTATTATTCAAATCTTTAAAAATAAAAAGTTGAAGTTGAAATAATTATTCGCTTTAATGAAATCCCCATTTAAAAGGGGTCAAATATTATAATTATATGAAAATGAGGAAATGTTTTCTAATGCAAGCCAAAATCCAGAATATAATTTTAGGGCCAAAAAAGGAACAATAGAGACCCTATTGTCAAGATAGCCACAGGATCAAAAAACGTACATGCCACGCTCATCCCCAACATGGAGATGGTTTGAGCATTTTTAAATTGAGTCGTATAACGAATCAAAATTAATCGGGAATCTTGCTCTTCTTAGCAGGATCTCAAAATTGCTTAGGTGACTTTGTTCAAGCAGATTCTTTGGGAGGTGGGGGTGGGAGTGGAGGAGGGGATCCCAAGCAGGATGCTTATCCCCGGGATCTCCAGCCTAAAGATTCAGCTCTGCAGCTTGCATCGAGCTGCAGCGGCCACTTTTTTTTTTTTTTTTTTTTTTTTTTTTTTTTTATGAACCAGACTCGTCAAAGAATCATCTTTAATAGAGAACCAATCACCGACCCGCACTCTCAGGAGCAAAAGTCTTTCAAGGCTCTCTCTAAGGTCATTATTAGCATTTAGCGCCAACAGAGAGGGCGAAGCGGAGGCCTAACCCAACTCTGGAAAACCATCCGCCCCGCCCCTCCCCGTCTTCGGCGTGCCCCAGGCCCCACACCCTTCCGCGGCCAGAAACCTTTTTACTAGGTGAAATGGTGAGTGCGCATGGGGAGTGCGCGAGCTCTGAGCGTCGAGCCAGTTACGCTGCTCCTTCTCCTCGCCAAGCGGCGGCTCCCGCTACTGCACCTCCCGGGTGCCGGAGTAAGGGGTGGCGAAAGGAAAGGTGGGCTCCCACGAGCCACGCCCCCTTCTCCCCCGCTGGGATTCTTTCTCCTTCTGCCCCGCCTTCCTCCCCTTGTCTGGGCTGACGCAGAGAGTGAGGAAGCCGCGGCAGCGGCCGCGGGAGGAGTAGAAACCGGAAGTAACTGGCTAGCGCGGTTCTGCAGGCGACCTTTCCTGGGGGCGCTCTGGCCGGGCGGGTTCTCTATGCCCTGCCCCCACCCCCACCCCCACCCCCATCTCGCCGCGTTTTCTGCTGTTTATTGTCGCAGGGAAGCGGCTGCGGCTTCGGACCCGGAACAACAAAGCGCGAGCTACGGAGCCGGGGCCGCGGGAGCTCCTAGCAACGGGCCGGGGCGGGAGTTCCATGGAGACTGGGCAGCGCCGCCGCCTCCTGCTGCTGCTGCTGCTGCTTCTTCGCCGTCGCCACCACCACCAGCCGCACTGCCGCCGCCTCCTCTTCCCCCCTCGGTAACTGCAGCCCCGGGGCTCGGCCTGAGGGAGGACCCGGGGTGGGGGTGGGGGTGGGGGTGGGGGTGGGGGAGCTCCCGGAGGAGCGCCGGGGGAGTCCGAGGCCCGGGGCGGGGCGCGGGAGGAGGCCGGCCCGGGCTCCTACCCCGTGGCAGGAAGAGACTGAATTAAATTTTTTTTTTTGGGGGGGGGTCCCACATCCAGATTGCGGCTTCTTTGGGATCAAGTGGGGGTTCCGAATCCAGGCTATGGTTTCTCCCGAGCGGGGAATTGGAGGTAGATGAGGCGGTCCCCATCCAGGCCGGGATAGAGGGGTTCCCTATCCAGGTTGAGGTTTATCCGGGGGATAGATGGAGGGGCCCCATCCAGGCTCCGACTAAATGGGGCGGAGGGGGGGGGATGGGAGATGACAGTTCTCTCCCAAAGAGGGACTTTGTCCAGCAAGGTCTGTGAGGATCTGAATTGGACCAGAGGGAAGAAGTCGGGGTGGGGGTGGGGGTGGCAGCGACGGGGCTTGGAATGGGGTGAGGGCCCGGCGTGGGAGGGTTGTTCGGGTTGAGGTGTCGGGTGCCGGGCGGTTTAACGTGTCAGTCCGTGCTGGGGAAGCAGGTCAGAGCCAGGCCCCCGGCCTCGGGCTGTGGGGGCTCGATTCCGAGATGCCAGACTGGAGGACGAGGAAGGGATCGGAGCCCCGTTGTACCTCCCAGGAAACTTATCTGAGGTGGGGGGGGAGGGGCGATGATCTTTGGGAGGATGTGGGGAGCCGCCAAAATATGAACATTGCTTCTTCCTGGGACTGCCTACCCCGTGGGGATCTCATCTGGCACTTGATCAGCTTTTTAAAATGTACCCTGGTCATCTCGAAGAGGAGGAATCCGAGAGAGGAGGGAGGTGAATTGAATGAGGTCGTGTCAGTGTTGAAGCCCAAGAAGTATGGGAATGTCAGTCAGCTAGCATTTGTCAAGTGCCTACTGTGTGCCGAGCACTGTGGCTAAGCCCTGGAAGAATGGACTAATTCATTTCCATTCCTAATCTTTGGGCTTTTTTCCTGCCTCTGCATTGCTATATCTACAGCAGTTTCATTTGACCCACATTTGTGAGCTGCTACATTAACTGTAACATTGTCCAAGAGATACTGAGACTGCCCAAGCTCTGCACGCATGCATTGGTTGAGGATGTAGTGGGAGTGACATGAGGTTTGTGGCTCAAGATGAAGATTGTCGAGGTGGGAGGTTTCCAATGGAATTTATTTTCTTTTAATGACATACTTGAGTGTTTATGCCATGTGTTAGATGTAACAGGTTACAAAAGTGAATAAATCTTAAACCATTTAAGATGTTATAATTGATTAGGAGGAATACAAGCACATGCATCCCTGGAGAGGTCATTCATAGAAGGAATGAGGATTTGATAATCCTCATGGGAGAAAGGTAGTATAAGGAGAGGCTTAATGAAAGGAATGGTATGGAAGATGGTGCTAATAGCATTAGATCACTAGGATCAGTAAATTATTGGATAAGTCACTTGAAGATCATAGAAACTCAGACTGCCATTTACTCTGAGGACCATATGAAAATATACTTGGAATTTGAGAATTTTAAAGTGTGGTGCACATGTAAGGTATTATTGGAGGGACAGAGGCATTCCTTAGAGGAAATAAAAAACAGGGATGAGGGAAAATTCAAAACGTTTTGGGAAGATACTGAATAGTTCTATTTGAGAGAAGGAGTGGTAAAAAATAGGATTAGAAGATAGATTAGGGCCAGATTGTGGAGGAAATATAAATTCAAAGGTAGGGAATTTGGATTTAATTTAGCACAGAGTCGTCAGTCATTCAACATGCATTTGACATATGTTCATTAAACATTTACTGTTGGTCAGTCATTGCCATAGGCTTTGGGGACTTAAAAAATTAAAAATTAATATAATTAAAAATACACTCTATGAAGAGTACTTATAATACTAAATAAAGTGAAATGGAGGGGAAGAAAAGTGAAAGTAAGGAAACTAATTCAGCAGCTTTCGAAATGTCCCTACTGAGAGGAAATGATGGCATAAAGATGGCAGCTGAAATATAAAGGATTGGGATAGATGGGGAGAATTTCAAAAGATAGAATCTACAGGATTTCACAGAGCTGAAGGGGATCATAGAGACCACTTAATTCAAAGCTTTCATTTTGCAGATAAGGAAACTGAGGCAAGAGAAATTGAATGACTTGCTCAAGAGCTCTAGAGGGGGCTCAATACCTATTTTATAGTAACATCCCCCCAACCCAAACCATGTTCTTTGGATTTCCCTATTTCATACTATGTAATTCACTCATGTTCATTTACTTTTTTAAGTTTTGATCCCTTATTCCTACTGCCAACACCCTATTGCCATTATTATTTCACTTGAAAATGATGCTAGTATAGTAGCACCTCTCTAAGCTTTTCCCTTCCAATCCATCCTAATAGCACTGCTTGATTGTCCTTACACCAAGATCTATAGATTTAATTCCCTACTCAGAATCCTTCAATAGTTCTTTATTGCCTACTGAATAAAACCCAAACTTCTTTTCCTGAGTTTAAGATTTTTTTCTGTATTGGTGCTTCCCTCTTTTACAGTTCTATCTCATATACTTCCCCTCTAATACTGTAGCCAGACCTGACTACATTACCTTTAGCACACTTATACTTTCTCTCCACTTGTATCTTTGCTGACCCCATTCATTGACCATACTGATGATAATATTCCTTGTGCCATCTGTTTTTTCATTTTTGTTTTTTTGAAGATTCTAGCAATCCTTAAAATCAAGACAGCTCTCAATGGAATCTTCATCTTACTTCTATCAGATAATCATATTTACTTCTTTAAGCTCTTAATAAAACTTTATATTAGTTATATTAATGTTATTAGTCATTATCATATCTAAAATATAAGTATAATTAATATTAGTATTTTACTATTAACTCATAACCTATTATATTTCTATTTTGTATAGTAATTTTATATTTACTGTCTTGCACTCAAGTTCATAATGTATGCTTGAATTGTATTGCAATCCCATCTGTCTTTCATCTTCAGTAGTTTATTGCAAGCTTGTAGCAGGCAGTGACTTCATCGTAATTATCTTTTTCTTCCCATTACCTTGTATAGTACTTTAGCTCATAGTGTGTTAAATTAATTATTGAATTGAATTCTGTATATAAACATATTTATTTGTTGAAAAAATAGTATTTCTACTTAGTCTTTCTATTTTATATATGAAGAGGATTTAAGAGATCTCATTGAACAACTTATTTTTAATGTCATCTTTTTAAAAAATTCTTTCAATAACAAAATATCCCCCAAAGGCTGTAAAAATCCATTCTTTGCTGAACTTTCTTTAACTATAGCTGTCAAAACTAAGTTCAAATCTAGTATGCAGAATGGAGAATGAAATCTGAGGAAAAAACAGCCAATGTCAGAGAAAGCAAGACTCACAGATTGGAGGCCAGAATAAGTAATAATGACAAAGGCACAGTTAAAATCAGAAGATTCAATGTTAACTTATCTTCAGCCAGAACAAAAAAGACTCACAGTCTATATATTAAGGAGGAGATAAAAATTCAGAAGATTTAAAGTTAAATAACTAAATCAGTTTAAAATTCAAAGGCAGGTACCAAGACCTAGAACAAAAGTCTAAGCAAGGATTAGGCTAAGGCCATTGTACACAACTGTACAGATGAGACTTGATGAATCAATCAAGATTTTATTGGCAATTGATTGTCCTTTGAGGATGAAGGCAGAGTTAAAAATGACTACAGAGTTTTAACTAGAGAGCATGAAAATAGCAACAGAGAAGTCCATTTAAAAGGATAGACTTAAGTGGTTTCTGAGGTTCATACCAAACCATTTTTTAATCTTGAGGGTTAGTTTCAGGGGCAGGTTTTAGAAATGTTGAATTTGAACTACCGATGAGAGATGCAACTGGAAACAAAATGCTCAATGCCATGATTCCAAAATCTTTGTCTCTGTACTATTCCATTTTAACTAAAGTCAGTATTTTTTAAAGAGTCATTCATGTGACCAAAACCAAAAGAAAAAGAGGGCAGAAGATGAGATGAGGATTGAAGACAGAACTTTGGGGGAATAGGAGAAGAAATAAATAATGGTGATAATCTGACATTGAAGACATATGGCATAGAGGGAAAGCAATTAACTTTATAAGATGCTTTAAAGAAATATTGTAGGAAGAGGACTAGGCAAAAGCCATTAGATTTGGTGATCTTCAGAATAGAAGAAATCTAGTAAAGGAGGCAGAAGATAGATTTGAAAAAGTTAGAGGGTAGCAAAGAATGAGAGATATTGAATCCAGACTTCTTATGGTAGAAAAATCCTGAAATCATTGACAAAAAAATAAAGATGTCAGAAAATGGTAGCTTACCCGCTTATATATAAGACGTTTTCTGGGTATCTAAATTGATCCACAGTTCATACAGATAAATACATATGTTTTATTAATTCTTGACCTCATATCACAGACTACTTAGTGGTATTATACTTACTCAGAACCATTCTCAGTGACTATAAAGAGACTTTTCTTGGGGTATGATAAAAAGACCCCAAATATAGGTACGGTGATACTATTAGTAAATCTCTTGGGAACAAAACTACTTCATACAGTGAAAAACACAAAATTTTCAGAAATCACGAAGGCAAAATTTTTTGCAGCTGCATGAATTCAATCCTCCACTAGTGTAAATTTATCAGGGCCAACTTGAAGGTAAACAAGGCCAATTCTACGTAAAATCATGAAGTCTTCAGAGTTTGTCCTAGTTCTGTTTTCTTTGTCCTCTTTGGTAGCAACACCTCAGTTCTCCATTTGTTTTACTCTCTCCTCTCTCATTTGCTTAGCAAAATACGCAATTTATGCTTGTGGATTGAATAAAGGCAGAAGTCATTCACACCAAAGTGTTAAACCTTTTATCTCTAATTGTGAAAAGTGGGAGAGGGGAGTAAAGGGGTTAGGGTGTGGAAAGAAACCTTAAAGCAATTTCTGCCTTTGTAGCAGGTGGTAAAATAGAAAGCCTGATTTGTCTTTTGGGGGTGTCTAGGTAGAAAAACCAGGAATAATCATAGTAGTAGAAACTGTTGGACATCAGGGACACAAGAGCCCTTTTTTTTCCAGCTTTCTTCATTTAGCTTCTTCTGGGTCTGGAGTCCTGCTTCTAGTTCAGGTAATAATGATAGATCTATTGTCAAACATTTCTATATAAGTTTAGGTAGAAGAAGCAGAAATAATTATAATAATAGAGACTTTTGGATATCAGGGATTCTTCTAGGCTCGGAGTCATGCTTCTATTCAGCCAGACATTTCCACATAAGTCAGTCTCTTCCCAGTATTCCAATAGTAACTTAAAGTCCAGCATCCCCTACTTTTCCTCCAAAACTCTTTATGACAATTTCTGTACATTTATATCTATAGAGACAGATGAGGTATCCATGTGTACATTTGACTGTGTAATTTTTCAATATCTCAACTTTTTCTTATCTCAACCCCTTTTTATCTTGGGTCCTAAGTATATTTATATACCTCTAATCTAGTTTGTCTTTGAAGTTCAAATCAAAAATGTCTTTTATTGAAACATATTTTCTTTGGTAGTCTTTCTGTGCTTTCCATATATTTAGTAGAGCTGGGACTGCTCTTTTAATTTTGTTTGTTTGTTTTTTAACAATCTTAATGCCATCTTTAATTTGAATAATTTATAACTGTTTGGCTTAGTAGATAAGAGTATTATACTAGGAAATAGGAGCCCTAAAATAGACTTTTAGTTTTGTTTGTTTATCTGCAGGGTTGTTAGGAGGATGAAACAAGATAATATGTGGAAAGTACTTTGAAAAGCTTAAAACATTATATAAAATTTGCTAGCTATTATTATTATGTCTGTTATTTGTTTTTTACAATTATAGATCATATTTGGTCCTTCCTATTTCACCATTTGGTTGAAACAGTATATTAAAAATACCTTTAAATTCGTCAGAAAATTGTATTGTAAAAATCCTAGAAAATGTTATTAAACATTTTAGAATACTTTCCTAATTTTTAAAAATAGTACAAACAGTAATGGGGAAAAAAACATCTTTTATCTTTTAGATTAGGCATCTTCTAGAATGTAATATCTATTCTAACAGTTAACTTCATGCTACAAAATTCATTTTCAAAATATAATTTCTCCAAGATTCTCAAATCTAAGTTAACTATAGAGAAAGTAGAATAGAATCTGACATAAGTAGCAGCTAGATGGCACAGTGGATAATTGTGTCCTGGCCCTGAAGTCAGGAGGACCTGAATTCAGATCCAGCCGTAGACACTTAATACTTCCTAGCTGTGTGACCCTGGGCAAATCACTTAACCCCAATTCCCTCAACAAAAACCAAAAAACAAACAAAAAAAAAAGAATCTGAAACAAGCAAATTTTTTCACACTACTTTGCCTTTTATTATTTGACTTGAATTATCTTTTGCCAGATCTTGGAAATTGTTTAAAAAAATGGTTTCACAAATTCACCTTGATGCTCCTATGAATATCTTAATATTCAATTGTAAATTGAGAATATGTGGAAGTTTGAGGCAAGAAAATTACTTGAATACATGTATGAATCTATAATCTAGGCAGAGTTCGTTTAAGTGGTAACAAATTGATAACATGACGTCTGTATGACATCTGAATCTGTTTTTGAAGTAAAGCTACTCAAGAGTTGTATGTGTTATAATATGTCTTTAACACATACTATGTAATATTACATCATGGCTGAGAGCAGCAGTACTTTTTCTAAAGGCTAATTAGGACAGTAATTTTTTAGCGAATGATTTTCTTTCATGATAATAAGATCCATGGAATGAAAAGATTAAATGAATAAGTCTTTAATTGTAATTGAAATAGGAAGGTTTATGATAGAATGTTGTCAAAGCAATATCCTGGAATTAGTACTTTCTTTGAAAATGTTTTTGAAAAATGTTTTATTGTGATATTTCTTTTGGAGTGATTATCTTAAAATATCTGAAGATTGTTATTTACAATATCTATCAGACTTATCATATGCATAGCATTCTACCAGGTGCTGTATAAGTGTTTATTAAATGTTTCTTTTTAGCTTATGTGAAAAAAAGAAAAACTATGTTTTAGATTAGCCTTCTTCTAGAATGAAGAGGAAGGGAGAAATAAATATAACTAAAAAACGAATAGAAAATACATAACTTTATACTTTAAAAATTTCATTACTATCTAAAGGTTTTAACCTTTTAGAGAAATAGGGAACATATCTTTGAATGTCTTTGAGAATAGGGACCCTATCTAAGTCATCTTTGGGGTTCTTTCCAACACTTTGCATGTCTTGCACTGTGATGTTTAATACTCCTTTGCTGAATGAATTTTTTTTTTGTTAGTTTCTGGGGAGACTTTTTAGACCTAGGTGCAATGGAGTTGGAACAGTGCTCAATGCTGAAAGGAATTAATATGGAGGAATTTAGATATAGACATAAATATTTCATTAAAGGGGAGAACATGAAAAGGGATCTCATTCTAACTTGTGATTTTTATTACCTGTATTATAATCATCATCATCATCATCATGTAAAGTGTATTGTCCCATTTCTTTTTTTTTTTATCCCATTCTTTAAAACGATATAGTGCTCAGTCAAAATTAATGTTTTTTTTAATATTTTGTTCAGAAGAATGAAATAAACACCTAATGTCCCAGCTTTATCCTCTGATTACTGCTTTGGAATTCTAAAAATAATGGTACTTTTTCTCAACTATGTAATTGTAAACATTCAAAAATTTTGTGAATATTAGGAGAAATTCAGGCTTGTCCTTTGGATGACTTTAAAATTTAATTCCTTGGAAATTGATTCCATGATTCACAATTATAACATATAATTGGAAAATAATAATTTTTAAAAGGTGATGCTTTGTTATGGGGAAGAGCACCAGTTTGCTTCTGTTCAATTCTGGGTCTACTTCCGTATTTAGCCATAATTTCTTAGGTACCAATCAATAAACATTTAGTTTCTGGCCAGGATATATGTGTTGATGGACCAGCTCTATGGATTATCTAATTAGCAATGTTATAGTTTGAAAATCAGGCTTTTTAAAATCACTTTTCTTTCTGTGTGTTATTTATTTAGACTGAGTCTTGAGTAAATGTGGATCTCCTTTAAGAGGCTTTTATAATATTTTAAGACTTGATCTATCAATACAGAGACATCCAATAAAAGGAACAGTTGGAAGATCTTACATTTATTAAAAAAAATCCTTTGATTTGGACTCTTGCAAACACCTTGTCAAATGTATATCTCCTTGTTTTATGCCTCATTTAATTTTATTGATCAGGTGATATGATAAGTGAAAAAAATTATCTCATATCTTTCAAGGGATTTGGTATGATTTTATGATATACAGAGGAAATAACTTATTTAGCCAAGAGTAATGGGATACTTTGCTCTATCCAATCAAATGTTTTATAAGCAACAAACAAGCATAGTGGAATCATACTCCTTATACCTTTTAATCATTGTATGATTATAAAGATGTTCTGCTGTAGAATATAATTTATAATGAGAACTTTTATGCATTTATAAATCCGTCATGTGTCTAGTAAAAATATGCTCATGTTTTTTGTAGTAATATGCATGCTGCAAATTGGTCTAATAATTTAAAGAATATTACATGGTAAAAGAAATGACCTACAGAGAAATGGTGTATCAAAAACAGTTTTGATATGTGGGAAACACTATAGTTCTGGAATTGGATTTTTTTTCCCTTGAAAGAGCCCACTATGAGATTTGCTGATGGAGAGCTTAGTTTCATTTTTTTTTTTTTTCAATTAGGCATCACCAGTTAGAAAAATGAGTAAAATTCTCTTCTCCTTAGTAAAGTCCCTTAGAATTAGAAGTTGCTACGAGTTCTCCATTTTTGGTTGATATGTCTCTTAATTTTCTATTTGAAACAAACCAAGCTTTGATTCATCATAATTATCTTTGAATTACCTCTGGACAAGGACTAGATGAATGTGTATTTCCAGTAATTGTGTTTTACATGGTGAGTAGGTGAGTCACAGAAATGTTTTATTTTTTAATATTCATTCTGAAGTATATCTGAAGCATCATTCCACTTTAAATTGTAGAACAGTACTTGTGTTCATTTTATCTTTCACAGGCATCTGGTTATCACTTATGGCAGATGTTTTGAGTAAAGAGAGGGAGAGATGTTCATTTCTTAGACAAGAAAGGCCAACAAAACCCAGTGTGGTAATCTATAATAGCCATTGAAATAACTGGAATTGCTAACATTGTGTAAGATGTAGCTCTCAAATGCCACATTTTATATGGGCTATTCCTAATGCTTCCATTTACTAATATTCTTTTTTCCTTATTTTCCTAACTATTTCTCTTTACTTTGTATATACTTAATTTTGTGTGTGTGACATTCTTCCTACTGAAAAGTAAGGTTCTTGAGGGCAAAGATTGCTTAATTTTTAACTTTGTATCTCCAGTGCCTAGCATACTTCCTTGTATTTTGTCACTTATTAATTGCCTATTGAACTGAATAGAATATTTGAAGATGATATACGAAAATATATATTTTCTCCAACAGTGTTAGTGCTACCTGTTTATCTTTTCAGCTTTGAAACCTCTGCTATGATATATAAACCCTGTAGTGGAAAATTATTTGAGAAAAGTCAAATGGAGAAATTCTCAAAAAATAAAATATATAAGAAAGTAAAAATAATTCTCAATGATAAAAAGGTGGAGTCGATAAAAGAAACCAGTGTTTGATGCATAGCAAACTTGGCCAACAGAGATTTTGAAAGGACAAAAGAGATAGAAGCAAGGATAAATGGAGAAGATAAATACAAGCATGTAACAGTCCTATAAAAATTGTGTCAGGAATCCTAAAGCTCAGTGAGTTCAAGTTAGTAAGGAGTGCTCAGGACAACAAAAAAGATTAAGCTTTTAAAGCAAGTTATCAAAGAAGAGAACAAGACTATTGGTTGAGGTGTAGAGGATGAAAACAGACACAGAGAAGAGAAAGCTATTCAGCTCTTAGTTTGCTTTTATATTTTTCTGATAAAGAGATAATTCTGAGGCTTAAGAAGGATAGATTTAAAAATAGCTAATGGGGACTTGAAACTGGGAAAGAATAGGGAGATGGACTTCTACCCAGGCTTAGATGAACTATATCCCATGGTGCTGAAAGAACCAACAGATGTGGTTGTTGAGTCACTGTCAGTTACCTTAGAAAAAACATAGAAATTGGCAGAGATGTTTATTAGAGGTTTCGAGAATACCAAATATGTTTGCATACTTTAGGAAAAAAAGTGAGAAGAGTCTGTAAACTATAGGCTAGTAAAGTCCTCATAGAACATATTCTCCTTGAGGGTTAGGGGTTGTTTTTCCTTCATATTTGTGTCCCATATAGCAATTAACACAGACCTGATACATAGTGGGCACTTCAAAATGCTTATTGATTGAATCACTCAGTAAGTATATATTAAGAACTCACTCTGTCACACTCTAGATTGAACACTAGAAATACAGATATGGGGGGAAGGGGAGGAGAGAGTTATTGACCTGACAATTTTTTTTTTTATATTGTAATACTTTTATTAACTATAAAATACAGATGTTTTATCTATCTGTACAATATTCCTTAGGAAGTTAATTATAAAATTCTAAAAACAGGATAGTGACTTTAAATTGACTATTTGCTATCTAAATGCAAGAAAAGAATGAAATAAAAAATTTAGTATATTTACATAGTGTTTTAAAGTTTGCAATTTTTATTTATCTCATTTGATTCTCAGAAGAACAAAAACCTGCTATCATTAGCCTCATTTTATAGATGAATCAATTTAAGCTCAGAAAGGTTAAGCAGAGGGATCACACTGCCAGAAAATTCTCAAATGGGATTCAAACTTGAATCCAAGTCCATAATGTTAATAATGATGCTTCCACTTGTAAAAGACTAGGAAAGAAACCAATAAAATAATTGTCTCCTTCCTAAGAAATCCCAAGTGATGTCTTCATAGTCCCATGCAGGTATGTCTTTTGTCCTTCTTTATGTGTCTGTATATAACTTGGTCACTGGCACAAAAAGGCCAGTGCACTGCTAGCAGACACCGTTAGCATGGGATTCTGCTTGGTTTTCTTCATAAGGCTGGATTTGCTAATGAGAAAATGCAGAAATGTATTAATTTTTAATTGCTTATTGTCTGTGAAATGATACCTGATGTATGCCCAAACCCAGTTTCTTTTGATGGAATTGCACAAATGAAAAATCATTATGGATCTCGAGTTTGTCCTAGTGAAGCACCAGTTCATAATACCTGCAACTTTTGGTTAGAGAATTGTCTGATGCACCAGTTATTAAAATTTTTGGTCAAAGAACCAAGTCTGGCCCCAAGCACTCTCAGGTTACAATTTAATGGATGAGAGAAAATAACACACAAAAAGAAGTTGAAAGGGAGTAGGACCTGGTTTAGGGACATGATGAAGATCAGAAGAATAGACTGTGGCCATCTCTTTAAATGGAAGTTTTGGGAGGAAATTCATTATAAAGCCCTACAATCATAGCATACTGATGGTATGTGAATAATACCAAGGCTGATATGATCTTAAAAGATAATGAGGTTTCTGTTGATAAGGTAGGGGTTTTTTGAGGCAGAGGGGAATAGAGGGGAGAGGAAAGGGAGGAATTGATGAAGTCTAAAGGAGTCCAATGGATTATGGTCAATGGCTAGTGAACATTTAGTTTTCTTTATTGTTAGTGTTATTAGAATGGTAATCCAGATAACATGACTCACTGATGGATATAGTATACATTTAAGTCATCAAAGGATCTCAAAGGAGCAATTTTATTGATGTAGGAAAATGCAAGCTAATAATTCAAATCTTTGTCATCTTTAGCTCCAGTGATTGTATCACATGACAATAATAGATTCTTGTCTACTTGATAGTCCTCTCCCCCTAGCCAATCATCTTCCCAAAAATGTATCATGCTTTTTCTGCCCCTTTTTGAAAAACTTTAATTAGTTCCCAGATGTTATAAGACAAATACAACCTTTAGCCTGGCCATAATTATACACTTTGACTCCCCTTACTTTTCCAACCTTAGAGGATTATATAATTTTTTACTTTATTCTTTCTAGTTTGAAAATAATTTTTCCTGATGTTCATTCATTTATTCTGACACATATGATTTAATAGCCTTTAATGGCAGTATCCTAAACTGCACAGTTCCTCTAATGGCCTCTGACATAAAAGATTGACAAGCTAGAGTCACTACTGAACAAATGTAGTATGTTGAATGAAATAAGCTAATATATTGAATGCTGCTGAAAAGTTGATACTGATTTAAAACATTGCTAATTTTGTTGTAAAAAAGAATAGAACCTATGAAGCAACTACTTTCTTTTTTTTTTTAATATATATTTTTTTATTTATTATAATAACTTTTTATTGACAGAACCCAAGCCAGGGTAATTTTTTACAACATTATCCCTTGTACTCACTTCTGTTCCGATTTATCCCCTCTCTCCCTCCACCCCTTCCCCCAGATGGCAAGCAGTCCTATATATGTTAAATATGTCACAGTATATCCTAGATACAATATATGTGTGCAGAACCAAACAGTTCTCTTGTTGCACAAGAAGAATTGGATTCAGAAGGTAAAAATAACCCGGGAAGAAAAACAAAAATGCAAACAGTTTACATTCATTTCCCAGTGTTCTTTCATTGGGTGTAGCTGCTTCTATCCATCATTGATCAATTGAAACTGAGTTAGGTCTCTTTGTCAAAGAAATCCACTTCCAACAGAATACATCTTCATACAGTATCATCGTTGAAGTATATAATGATCTCCTGGTTTTGCTCATTTCACTTAGCATCAGTTCATGTAAGTCTCTCCAAGCCTTTCTGTATTCATCCTGCTGGTCATTTCTTACAGAACAATAATATTCCATAACATTCATATACCACAATTTACTCAACCATTCTCCAATTGATGGGCATCCATTCATTTTCCATTTTATAGCCACTACAAACAGAGCCGCCACAAACATTTTGGTACATACAGGTCCCTTTCCCTTCTTTAATATCTCTTTGGGATATAAGCCTAGTAGTAACACTGCTGGGTCAAAGGGTATGCACACTTTGATAACTTTTTGGGCATAATTCCAGATTGCTCTCCAGAATGGTTGGATTCGTTCACAACTCCACCAACAATGCATCAGTGTCCCAGTTTTCCTGCATCCCCTCCAACATTCATCATTATTTTTTCCTGTCATCTTAGCCAATCTGACAGGTGTGTAGTGGTATCTCAGAGTTGTCTTAATTTGCATTTCTCTGATTAATAGTGATTTGGAACACTTTCATATGAGTGGTAAGCTACTTTCAATCTTTGATTAAAATTTGGCTAATTTGAGGGATTATTTGTGATGGTTTTTCAAAACGTTCTATCAGGTAGAATGGCAGTAGTAGTTTCACAGACTTTTTTTTTTTTTTTTTTATAATCATCCTCTTATCACCAGTATATAAAATAGTAGTTACTGAATATATGCGTGTAAAAACACCATATAAGCAACTGAAGTAAGGCCATTCAGTGTCAAAGTATTGAGACTCTAAATTGTAAGTGGAAGCCAAAACTAAACCAAATAAATATCAGAATGTATAAAAAATAAAGTAGGGGCAAGATTCATATTCAAATATGATTACTCATAGTTTAAAATAGTTTAGTATTTACACTCTATATATTTATATGATTCTTGTTTTAATGGCATATGGATTTCAAACCATATAGAAAGAAAATCTTACCTCATATTCATTTGAGGTTTCACTTTATATTCTAGGTCAAGTATTAGAAAGGAAAATTTATCATGGCATACATGTCTAGCTTTAGCAGCCTAGATAGTGAGGGAAAAGCAGGGAAAGAGTGTGGCATGTCCTGGGAGTTAAGCTTGGAGAGCAAGATGTAGGGAGAGTCGAGAAGCCTCAAAAAGGAGAAGAAAGTGGGAGAGATAATTAGAGTGGTATAGGGCTGAAGTGGGTGCCTTAGGTGGGGGGAGGTGAGGGAAAGATGGATCTTGAACTAGGGAATTGATCATGCATCAATTTAGATATGTCAATATGTAGATCTATGGATCTGGCTAGGTAGATGTTGGAATCTTTACAAAGTGTTAAGCCATTGGAGTTGATTTAATCTTAGAAAGAGATATTTTGGGCCAGAACTTGAAACAAAGTACTAAGTAGAACTGATAGAACAATGATTGTGTTCACACCTTTAGAGAGCTCATAAGTATCTAAGTACCCAGTGGAGTTCACACGAGAATTCAGGGCTGGCTTAGTCTGAATTCACACCTCTCTTGAAGTTCTTAGGACCAGAGAGCACTCTGGGAGATAACCCAGAATTCCTCTCCCTCCAGAAGTTGGAGTTAACCTTTGGGAGATCACATAAATAGAGGGAGCTCTTGGAGCTTGGGAACTGGCAGGAGGTCCTTACTTGAGTTAGTTACTTGAGGAGTTACTAAAAACTCTGGGAGCTCGAGAGAATTTTACTTGGAGTCGGAGAGAGCTCTTGGAACCTACAAGCCCTATCTTCGAGGCAAGAGATTCATTGCATCTTCTACCTTGGTGCTGGCTGGAGGCTGAAGAAAGCAGAGGCAGAAGCCAAGGAGAAAGCTGCAAGATCTCTTGGAGCCAGGCAGAGAGGTAGGCCTCAACTAACCGGGCTATTCTGGAAGGAAAAATAAACTGAGACTAAGGCTGCCTCCAGAAAACCTTCACAGGTAGATAATGTGGTATAGTGTGAATAGAGCTCTGGGCCTGGAGGTAGGAAGTCTGAATTAACATTCAGCCTCAGATACTATTGTGACATTGGACAAGTCACTTAACTGCTGTATGCTTCAGTTTCTGTAACTGTAATTTGGAGTTAATGGTATGTACTTTCAAGAGATTTTGTGAGGAGCCAATATGAGATGGTATTTGTAAAACTGATAGTACAGTGTGTGGCACATGCTTGTTTGCTTTCCCTCCCCCCCACATATGCTTTGTGGGAAAGAAATGTGACTGGATTTAAGGGATGATTTAGTAGCATTGGTAGATCTATAAAGATCTCATTAGCAGAGGAAGACAAAGAGCAGTAACTTTTCTTTTCAGTCTGTTCAAATTTGAACTATTTCTCTATATCCTCATCAAGTATTACAGTGAGATTTAAGATAGAGTTAATAATCTGTTATTCAAAATCAGATTTAGCATCCAGCCTCTCTCTCCCTTAGAGAAAAACAAAGGTTAAACTGATTGCAATCTTTTAAGAAGCAGACAGTTCAGTTTTAACATGAATAACAGACTTATAAGTGATACTGATGCAAATTTGTTTGTAAATTCACACTTAATCAGTTAAGCACTTATATAGTGCTTTCACATATGTTAGATCATATTATTTTCATAGCACTTGATGATGTAGGACAGGTATTTTCCATTTTTTACAGATGAGCAAGAAAATTGAAATGACTTATTGAAATTTTTTCCAGCTATTTAGTAGCACAACCAAAACTAGAACCTTGTTTCTTTATGCTTTTCTTTAACTCTGACATATTGAATAGAGTGAGTTTTGCTACAGTAAATTAGCAGGATTTAGTTTCTGTGAAATAGTGAGTTTCAATATGGTGTGATTAAACACATTATTAGGTGCTAGGAAATAGTGATTGAGTAATTGGAGTGCCTATTATATGCCAGGCATTGTACCTAGTGCTAGAAATTAACATTTTAAAAAAGAAAAATTGTCACACCAGTGGGGAAGATTACACTGATGGAGAAGACCATACACAAAAGGAAGCTGAAAAGACTGGAATTTTGAGCTCTCTATAAAAGGAGAGTATGGGAGAGAGTTTATTTGTTCGGCCCTCACAGAAAGGCAGAAGTAACTGAGGGTACTGTTGAGGTATAAGTAGCAATTTTAATCAATTAAAATGGAGGCATAAGTTTGAAAATCAAGCAGTGCAAAGATATTTTTCTTAATTAAAGACTTGATAGTGATAATGTATCAAATTTAATGTGGAATACATGTCTAGCTTTTGAGTCTGTGAAATGTTATTTTTTATCCTTTGAAACATTTTGAGATCATTTGATGGTACATATCTTGTGAAAATGGTTTTTAAGGACTATAATGGCTTGATTTTCATATTCTACATAAAACTTATCCTGTCAATTTTTCTTGGTACAGGAGTTGTATTATTTGCTGTAGCTTATTGATAAGTTTTACTCACTTAGATAAACTTAGATAGCCAGGATATATATAATAATCTAATATGCTTCTCTGTCACCTTCAGAATTTAAGTTTCTGAACTATATGATAACCTCATTTTTACATTGACTCCTCTGTAGAGCTCCACATTGAGTGGTGAGGAGGCAACTGGTATAAATGGGGAAAAGCCTGAAATTTGGAGTCAAAAAACAGTTCATTCAAATTTATACTTTGTAAGTTATTTCTTTTAATATTTCTATTCTTTTTTGGAGATATTTTATTCTTTGCTATTTTTTTCTCACTGCTATTGCTTGTCTCCAATATTTCTTCTTTCCAAACCATTAATTGTCCCTCCCTTCTTTCTCCCTTAGATATTTCAATAGTTAATATTTTAGGAGTATTTTACAGAGACTTATTTGTCAGTTTTTATATTCTTCTGCTTAAGAAGTTACTAATGGTAGTCTGTGTAAAACTTGACAAGATTTGTTTAAGATCTAGTAGCTAGATCCTGAATTTAGGAATGAGATGATTCTTTTATCTTTCAAGAGAAGAAAAGAAAGCCTTAATTATCTCCCCATTGCCTGTAAAAAAAAAAAAAAAAATACAGTCTTTACTTAAACTAAGCATTTAAGGCCCTCTAAAATCTTGTTCTACCTTGTCTTTACTGTCTAATTTTACTCTCTTCTTCCTTGTGCATGCCTTCTTCCAGTTAATTCAGACTCAAAACCCTTATCTAGTCCTTCATTTTGCTAGTCCTCCATGCATTCACGAGAGCTATTCCTGATGTCAGAAATTTGTTCTTTTTACCTGTGATGACTGAAATCCTTTGTTTTCATGAAAGTCCAGTATCAGTGCTCCCTTTTCCATGAAACCTTCTCTAATTCTTCCTTAACCCACTTGAAAGTGATCTCTTTCATACTTTTATAGCATTTTGTCTTGATCTCTCCTTTGCTGCCTTTATTTTGTCACTGAATTAATCAAATAATTCTTTCACAGTAATATTTATAAATGCCTTATCTGTCCTCAAAAAGTTTAAGTTTACTGAAGGCAAAAACTATTTTGTTTTCTCTTTTGGTATCTAGTATATAGCACAGTGCTTTGTACATAGGGTTTCTTTTGGTATGGTTTTTTTTTTTAATTGATGCAAATCCATATCCACTCCTGCTCCCTGATAAGAAGAGGAGGAGGAAAAAAAATGTGAAACAAATTTCCCCCACTTGGGCATGTCTAAAAAATGTTTCTTTATCTGCACTTTTGTGTCTGAAAACATATAAATGGTAAAGCAAATAGAGTGGACCTAGAGTCAGGAAGACCTAAGTTCATAAATGGCCTTAGACACTTAGTAGCCATGTGACTCCAGTTAAGTCACTTAACTTCTATTTGCCTTAGTTTAACATATTTAACACTTAACTGTAAAGTGAGATTAATAATAGCACCTATCTCCAATAGGTTTTGTGAGGACCAAATGAGAATATTTACAAAGCACTCTGCAAACCTTAAAGGGCTATGTAACTATCTATTTGATTTTGTTTGTAGTGGTGGTTGTTTCTGCATATTGGCTGAGTTTCTTATTTCATCTCTCTGGAGGGATATCAATGAATCAAGGAATATGTACAGTTTAGTAATTTTTCAAATCTAGTTCCAAATTGATTTCAGAATAATTGGACCAGTTTACCACTCTACCAACAATGCATTAATATGCTTATTTTCCTTATAACTCCTTCAGCATTTGTCATTTTCCCCTTTTGATCAATTTTGCTAACATATTGAATGTAAAATAGAACTTCAGAGTTGTCTTTATTTGCATTTCTCTATTAGTGGTTTGAAGCATTCTTCCAGATGGCTATTGATTATTTGGATTTCTACTTTTAAAAATTGCCTTTTTCATATCCTTTGACCAATACAAATTGGCAATAACAGGCAGATAAGCACAAGAATCCTACTGAAACTGACTTAAGACTCTGTCCTTCATCCAGGCCAGAATTCATAGCCATCATTCAGGGAAATAGTTCATGGGGTGGAGAAACCAGAAATCCCCAACAATTGCCATTCAAAAGGATGAGGAAATTGAAGCATCAAAGCACCCTGGAGGAAGACAGGAGGTAGCAAATGCCAGGCAGTTCAAACCACTGCCACCACTTTGATGACCACCTCCTCTGAGACCTTATTGAAAAACAACTCAGGATTCTGAATCCAAGAGTCTTGAGAGTGACAGTGTCCCTCAGACTACCAGATTAGCTTTCAACCCAGCCCCTGCAGCCATAACTAAAGAGATGGATCATTGTAGAGAAGAATTCCATCTTCCTAATCATCATTGGTAACAATGTCTGACCAGTCATCACCAATACATAGAAAGGCACATGGACTGCACTAGGAAGTAGCGGCATCCTGAGACTTCTATTTATGTTTACGGCCCAATTTTTGAAGTTTTTAATCTGGGAAAGCAAGTCCTTTGGAGAATGGTTAATCATTCTATGAATATTCATCCAATTGTTCCATTTAGGCACACAAGTCAGCCTATTATAAGAGCAGGGGACCCTGAAGAGAATGAGTTAGTATGTACCATATGTCAGATCACTACCATGCCATTCTCTATCTCCTCTTGGACTATAATGGATGTAGTTCAGGACTCTGAACCCTTTGAAATATCAATGCTTTCTTATTTTTTGTCCTCCTTTTTTTTTTTTTAAATGTGTTTAATTAAAGCTTTTTATTTACAAAACACACACATGGGCAATTTTTCAACATTGACCCTTGCAACACCTTGTGTTCCAAATTTTCCCCTCCTTCCCCCCCCTTCATCTCCTCCCCTAGATGGCAGGTAATCCAATAATACATGTTAAATATTTTAAAATATATGTTAAATCCAATACATGTATACATATTTATCTAGGTATTTATATAGGCACAAGAAAAATTGGATCAAGGAAAAAAAAAACTAAGAAAAAACAAAAGAATAAATTCAAGCAAACAACAACAGAAAGAGTCAAAATATAGCAATGCTTTCAACACAGCCATCTTTCTGAGAAGCAACAGCTGTGGTGATGCAGCTGTTGCTGTAGGTGTAATAGCCATATTTACTAAAGAACAGAAAAGAAAATTCCTGTAATTTAAGTAGTTCAATATCAAAAATACTATTTTATCACTGGAAATGAACCCCAAAGATCATGAAACCTTTTTATATGATTTGTGGCTGAAACTTCCATATGTTATTACCCCTGTTACAATGTGAGCAGCTTGAAGCCAGAGCCAGTTTTCTCTTTAGCACTTAGAGCATTTGGACATTAGGCTGTTATTCTTACAAATTTGAATCAGTTTCTTATATATCTTGGAAATGAGACCTTTAAAGAAACTTGCTGCAGATTTCTGCCCTTGTGTTATCTGTTTTCTTTCAAAGCATTGGCTTTGTCCAAAAATTTTAATTTTATATGAACAGAATTAGCCATTTTATCTTCAGGGAAGACTTCCCTGTTCTTTCTTTGGACATGATTTTTTTTTTAATCTATCCATAGCTTTGTAGTTGTTTTTCCTCTTAATTTGTGGTATCACTCTTATTTTTAGTCATGTATCCATTCGGACTTTCTCTTGGCATACATTGTGAGATACTGATCTTTATGTAATTTCTGTCAGAATGCTTTCTTGGCAGTTTTTATCAAATAGTGAGTTCTTATCCCAGTAGCTGGAATCTTTGGGTTTATCAGGCATTAGGCTCTAGTGCCTACACTCTTTATCAGGCACTAGTGCTCATTTTCTTCTATATATTGCATATCTAATTTGTTCAATTTCTGCCTAGTTTTTAAACCATTAATAAATCATTTTGTTGAGTATTAGTTTGTAATATAGTTTGACATCTGGTGCTGTTACACTTTTTTCCTCCCCTTTACCCCTTTTTTCATTATTTTCCTTACATTATCTAGTTTCTTCAGATGAATTTTGTTATTTTCATCTATCTTGATAAAGTAATTCTTTGATAACTTATTGGTATGGCCCTGAATAAGTATATTTAGATAATATTATTTTTATTATATTGGCTGTTTTGTTTGTATATTATAGTCATCAAGTGATTTCATCTGTGGGAAAAGTCTAGTGTGTAAATTGTAAACTCCCTGATTTAGACTGCTAATACTTCTGTATCTTAAAGTATTTAGAGAGTTGCCCGGGACCATTTGTATTAAATGACATTTCACTAGTTACTACAGGCAATTTGTATGAGAAGTAGGACAGAATTCAAAGGTGGCTCTTTATACATTATGCCATGCTGCTTGATTCTCTGGAAGCCCCCATCATCTCCTTTAATTTCTTACAACAATTTTGTGGGCTTTCTCTGTATCTTACAACAGTTTGATATTATCCCTTTTTCTTTGCTCTTTCCCATATCAGAGCTCATAGCTAAGAGAACCTAGAAACTGAAGCTACTTGCAAATTCCTACACTGCCATCCCTATTTCCACTCTTTCATCTTTCTTACTGCTTCTTCCACTCTATTGACTATATATATTCTTCTTTTAAAAAGTCTTTTTAAAACATAGGGAAGATCTAGAGTTAGAGAAAGAAGCCTCCAATCAACTATAATCTGTTTGCAGAGATTTCACCAAAATAAATGAGATATTAACCATATCCATAGCTCTTTATAGGTTGTAGCCTTGAAATAGCAAATGTTTACTGAATTTGTTTTTGAAATTCAAATGGGCAGAAGGGGAAAAAAGGATAATTTATCAATATAGAGAGCACTGGTTTTCAAGCTCTTACTTCAAACTTGAGATTACCTAGGATCTCAAATCCCTACCACATTTCTCCTCTCACTTCCCCCCCCAAAAAAAAATCATGGAGGAGGTTGAGCAGTATATTCTGGGTATGTGTGGAATAGAAAATACTCCATAATTTTTTCCTTTCTTCCTTTTGAGATCAGAGAATGTAATTCAAACCTGGAGAACTACTATTCTTTTAAAGTGATTATAATAATTTGTGAAAAGAAAATGCATTTTTCTGTGGGTTTTTTTAGTTTGATTGTACAGGAATCTTGGATGCCATGATGAAGTTGCTAAATTCCATAACATCTTGATATATGGGATTTGTTGAACTCTAGCCAACTTCCCCAAGGGACATTTGGCAAGATTCCGGAAAAATAAGCAGAAAAACATAGTGGGTACTTAGATGTATTTTTGTATACTTGTGTACTTTCTATTAAGATTTTATGTGAACATAAAGTCTAAAATTTAAAGTAAAAATTTTCATTTGTCACTATATAAAGTGTGAAAACATTCTACAATTGAAACAACTCCATAAGACAGATAGAAAAATAGAAAATAATACAATTATATTTTTTAAATTAAATTTTATTCAATTAATATAGTTATTAGCATTTATTTTATTTTCCTCCCCCCTTTGCAACTGAATACACTCCCCCTCTCAAAAAACAAACAAACCCATAACAAATAAGTATAATCAAACAAAGTAGTTCCTGTACTGTCCATGTCCAAAAAACTCTCATTCAATATCTGTCAGGAAGTAAGTAGCATGTTTCATTTTCAATCCTTCATAACCCAATCTTTTGTAAAAAAAAAAAAAAAAATTATTGCAATGTTGCTGATATTTATTAACTTTTTCAATAAAAACAGAAACAATTATTTCTTTGGAGACAATAAGTTTAATATCATTACTCAAATATGCCAAGCTGATCTTTATTTCTGACCTGTTTTGTTTATCATTAAAAAAATGAAAAGAAAAACTAAATCATAGTTATCAATCACAAGGCACTTTTCAAAAGAACTATATGGATTTTTTTTTTTCTTATTAACTTGTAGTTTAAAGTAAATTTAACTTTTTTGGGGGGAGGAAAGGATAGTCTTCCTTGCATTTCACGTTCCAGGATTATTTCTAGTGAAGAAAAGAGATATTGCCTCAAATAATTGGGCTATATGAGATTGTATGTAATTGCTTTGTTCTCTTTTTCAGGATTTGAGAGCTTCATGGTGCACTGGTGGGGAAGCTGAGTTTGTAAACTACCCCAATGGATGCAGATAGTGATGTTGCATTGGACATTTTAATTACAAACGTAGTCTGTGTTTTTAGAACCAGATGCCATTTGAACTTAAGGAAGATTGCTTTAGAGGGAGCAAATGTAATTTACAAGCGTGATGTTGGAGTAAGTGAAATTTAAAATGTAGAATACCTAAGTTAAATTTTAAAAGCTTTGAATGTTGAGCTGAGACACATTATTTACAGTCTTGTCAAGGAATTCATTGACTACATACTTATTTTGTTCTGTCAAATTTCATGTATTTCTTAGAAGACTTAATAATTCTTTAAAAAGTATATTTTGAATAAGCACTTCTAATTTATATTAAGTTTTTAAACCTATAAATTATTTGAAAGATTTACTTTTTGTTAAGCTATAAAAAGTTTGCTTAGATAACTTCATATTTAAATCTCTGTCTTTTAAAATATAATGTCAAAAAATTTAAAGGAAATTGGTAATTTGTATTTTAAGTTTTGGAATAAACCTGTGGCACTTAGTAAAATTTTTTTGTGGTGAAATTATGACTATACTAATTAATTGGGGAATCCATGGTACAAGAAGTTTAACACTAAAATAAACATATAGGTAATCTAGGTTATAAAATTTTAATTCAGGGTCATCTACCTTTTGGCTTAATATGGTAGTGTTTATAGCCTGGTTTCATATTGACATTGAAGCAATTAAGATAGACTTAAATAGACAAAAATAAATTTATTGTTTAAAGCTATAACTGGTTACTCTTGAGGTTAAAAACTTTTTTATGTGTTCTTCTAACTTAAGAAATTACCTTTGAATATTAACATTTACTATCTTTATTTTTTTTTCCCAGAAAGTGTTAATGAAGCTTAGAAAACCTAGAATTACAGCTACAATTTGGTCCTCAGGAAAAATTATTTGCACAGGAGCCACAAGGTAAGTGATATCTAAAATTTTTTTCTATTAAAAAGGTTAACTTTTTCCTAGGATTTTTTTTTTTAATTCACACATGATTTCATTACTATATGGAGCTCCATGGTGAGAAACCTCCCACTTATGACAACATATATTTTCATGATCTGTTTGCAGTGTCGCATAAGTTGTAATGTCTGGACTATCTCTCTGGAGGACGTTGGGATCAGCCAAAGTCCTTGGTATTAGTGGAGGAGTGAAGTAGGCAGGAAAGCCACCAGGAGGATGGTCAAAGATGGAATGTCTCATTTCCAGTCCTCTCAGCCCTTAAATACCCTATTACAATTACATCATTACAACATACTGAGTACATGTGAACCAAAAAACCATTACATCACTATACTAAGTACTAAGTATATGTAAACTAGAGAACCATCATCAGTCACACTGAGTTAACATCTTGTTGTTAAGTATCCTTGTTTCAAGTATACTTCTCCAGAGTTCCAGCCCTCTAAATTGCCTGGGGCATCGAGTATGCTATGTGATTTGCCCAAAGTCATAAATCCATTATGCTCATTTTTTCCAATTTTTCTCTTCTTAAACAATAGTGAAGAAGAAGCTAAATTTGGTGCCAGGCGATTAGCCCGAAGTCTACAGAAACTTGGTTTTCAGGTAAAGTGCATAAAAACATACGAACTGAAAATATTTGGGATGTGCTCAAAATCACTTAGTCAACAAGAACTGTTTCAGGTGCTGTCCTGAGTGCTGAGAGTACAAAAGAAAAAATGAAACAGCATCTTTCCTCAAGTAGCATATAGAATTAAATACAGAATGCATGCAAAATAAATGCAAAATCATTTGCCAGGAAAGTTTGTGGACAGCACAATAACTAGAGTAAGGATGGGGTAGTGTGGAGGGATAAGGACATTTTCTCTGTCCTTATCATCTCTATCTTTATTCATGTATCCTTAGCATCTAATCTAGCAAGATATAAGACACATAAAAGGCATTTAATAAATACTTATTGATTGATTAATAGCAAAAAGGCCAGCTTGGTGGTAGACTGTAGATTGTAATTGAAGTAAATAATTGACACAAAAATTCCTAATTTGAATGTGGTTTTCTCTACTTGGTAATAAATGCTAGTCTTCAGAGTATGGTAGATATGCATCAATATGGTTGGTAAACAATCATTAATTGACTGTGCTCTTTTGCTTCTTATCATGTTCTTCTCTAATATTTTAAAAAATTGATTCATTATTTTTTAAATCTAGCCTAGAAAAGAAGATGGACTCACTATGATTGAATAGGAATCCTCTGTTTGTGAATTTTTAATCCCATTTTTACTAATCATATTTCTCTGTCTTTTGCTGGAAAGGAAAAACACTGTTTTCCTTGATGAGTAAGAACCAAATGCTTTTCTCTAGAGTAGAGCAGATTTATTACTCGCCTTTTTTTTTTTTTAGCTTCTATTACCAAATAGCAATGGATCCAGTAAGTTGCTTTTCAGAAGAAAGGTGAACCAACCCTTGCTCTCTTTCCTTGACTCCTTGTATCATTAAAAATACATTCGTGGATTAAAGATTTTATGAGTTTCTTTTTATTCTTAAATAAAATAAGTATTAATTTTTTCCCCCAATAGGAAAAGTAAACCCTAATCATAGTAGTATTCACTTATACCAATAAATTATCTTACAGGTGTCATAGCAGATAGAATTAGGATACATGAAGTCTTCTCTTCAGAACTTTTGAACCTTGTCACAATAATGAGTGTAGTATGCCAAAGAAATTTGTTCAATTAGTAAGCTTAGAGATCATTACCTTGTTTGACCCAAACTGGCAGACTAACTTGCAAGAATGTTCCAGCTGTGATTTCATTTACATATCCTAATCTTGTATTTTCTTAAGTTGCATGACTGTGATGTATGGTCAACCTCAAAAAAAGATGTTACTTAATCCAGATGGAATAATTATCTGGTCTTCAGAAAAGCAGTACTAAAGAGGTCTGATCCTCCATCACCACACTTTTAATCATTTTGATCATTTGCTTGACAAGAGACCCAGATCCACTCATATTACAGAGATTTTTGGGGGGAAATGCCTTAGGATAACCAGATGTCTTGTTTTTTAGAATAATTTACTTGATTCTGCTTTTTTCTTCCTAAAGGTAATATTTACAGATTTTAAAGTCGTTAATGTTTTGGCAGTGTGTAACATGCCCTTCGAAATTCGATTGCCAGAATTCACAAAGAACAATAGGCCTCATGCCAGGTAACTCTCAGAAGAGTGAAACCAGTTTTTTACATTTGAAATCACTTAGGAGACTTTAAATCTATGTCATATTAATTAGAGCTTTTTTTTTTTTTTTTGGCAGTTATGAACCTGAACTTCATCCTGCAGTATGTTATCGCATAAAAGCTCTACGAGCTACATTACAGATTTTTTCAACAGGAAGTATCACAGTAACAGGTACTTTATAGTTTTTGTCTAAATTGTGTAATAAGTAACTAAATAGCATATTAATATATAGTAACCAAAATATGTCAAAATTTTATTAATATCCACCATAGTGATTTTATATTTAATTTTTATGTATATTTTATTACAATTTTATTAATAAAATTTGTATTTTTAATAACAATGCTTCCCTTTTTTGCCGAAGTGATGGTACTACAGGTGTGGGATATATGCACACTTTCTCACTCAGTGGATGCATTATTTATACCCCAAATTTCTTTTCTCTGAGTATGGGTAGGGTTCATCTACCATTTTTTAAGAATGAGTATAGTATTCACAGCATTAAAAAACCCTCAGATTTTAGAAAATCAATGATAGAAGTGTTGAGTAAACAATTCAGATGTAATCTGAAAATTTCCTGTAATTTGTTATATCAGTTCTTAAAAACTTCAGCTAAATAATTGTAGACAAAGAATTTGTGATTTTAAAAATTATTTTTAGTATCAAGAGCCCAGAGGATTATGGACAAAGGCCAATTCATGGAAACCAAGTTTAATAATGAGCAAAATGTTAATAGACAAGCTTGCATTTAGTATTCCTCCATCATTAATTTTTCCTTTTTTATATTAATTTATAGTCATATATCCTATATCTTATTTCTACTTATTTTTGCTAATAAAGATGACTAGTATTGACTGATTAGGGCTTAAAGGGTGATCTCCTTGGAACTTTCTAAGTCTATACCCTGCCTGCATCCCTCCCTCCTCAGGGAGATGATTTTGGTTTCTCCCTTCTTTTGGCCATCCCTACTTCTAGAGCTTGAACTTGACACCATTTTCCCCATACTGTCACCAGGTACATAACTTTTAGATAGACTTTCAATCTATAGCTTCTTCTACTTTACACTTTCATCTTATAGATTCGACATTCTCCATTATTTTTAGATCAAGCTTAGTTCTTCCTCTTTTGTCAGAAAAGATGTTTGATTTGTAGCTGCACCACTTTTTGCCCTTAATACCTTGGGCAAGTATTTAATCTCTCTGCACTTCAATTTCCTGATATATAAAAAGGAAATATATAATTTTTGGATTGCCCTGCAATATTGGGTTATTATGAAGAAAATGAATTAATTATAAGTGTAAAGTACTATATGTAAACTGTTGTTAATCTGAATATGTTTCACACAATCTACAGCTATAGGTTTTATGTGTGTATGTATGTATGTAACTATGTAGGTGGTATGTGCTAAAACAACCAATTGAAAACTTCCAATTTCCCTGAGTACAGAGAAAAAACTTGAGTCAGGTATTTTAAAAGGTACTTTTAAAAAACTAGCTTTGTTGAGTTAATTGACAGTTTGTGAAAAAGTTAATTTTTAAAAGCATCCAGTCCAAAAATAAGTGAATTTTAAAAGCTAGTTTAAATTTAACAGTATTTTAAAAGTTAATTTTATGATAGAATTCTGGGAATCATATCAAGATAGTGAACTAATACAGAATGTGAAGTAGAACCAAAAAACTACATGCATAATTGATTGCAACAGTATAAAGAGAAAGAACTATACAATGCTTTGTATTATAATGACCAACGTTGGCCCTTGAGAAGAGATGATAAAATGGGCTTCCCTCCTTTTTTTGTGTGGAAGTGATGGTACTACAGGTGTGGGACATATGCATGCTTTCTCACTAAGTGGATGCATTATTTATACCAAAACTTCTTTTCTCTGAGTTTGGGCAGGGTTCATTTTGTAAACAGGCCAATTTATCAGATGTATAATAAAATAACATTTGTGCCCAAAGGAGTCATAAATTATCAGTTATATGTGTGTGTATGCATATACCTGCTGTCACGCATTTGATTATCAGTTGTGCAAGTTGCTTCTGAGGCACTTTTAAGTCATTGAACAGTTAACAAAAAGTGATTTACTTAAGCAGTAACATAGAAAGATTGTCCAATAAGCATAGTCCAGCATGTAACTGCATTCTAAGTACAAATACTATCTTTTCAGTAGGATAGCAATTCTTGGGACATTTATCAAGTCTGAAGGGCCCTAACTCCAAGTGTTTGAACCTTTTTAATTTCTGTAGGTAACTAGGAAGCTACATCATTACATTCAGAGGCTACTAGGAAACTATTAACCCTTAACCCTTGGGCCAGTCAATTCCTGGGAATAGTTTTGTAAACTTTTATGAAAACAAACCTAACAATTGTTGAGAGGGAAAACTTTGATATATTCTAGTCCTATTACAATTGTAAAAGTAATGATTTACTTTTTATATCATCTTCAGATTACACTGACCAAAAGAGTAGTAGAATTCTTTTTGTGTTTTTAGAAGTTTTATTAGCCTTTATGAACTTTTTTCTCATTAACAGTAAGATAACTGGGGTCTGAAACTGTGGATCAGTAAAATTCTTGATATTTTTTAGCTTACTTCTCTTCTCTGTCTTATACTCACATGAACATTTTGTAGGTAATAACAAGGAAAAATAGTCATCTTAATTTACATTTTGAAATACTGTAGTTTACATTTAGTAAGTTGATTTTTAATGCAATTTTCCTTTTTGGTTTTAGGGCCAAATGTAAAGGCTGTTGCTACTGCTGTGGAACAGATTTACCCATATGTGTTTGAAAGCAGAAAAGAAATTTTATAATTCACCACTCAATTGGTTAGGTTTCCTAACTGAGCACCTTTTAAAACTGCTGCACATTGGACTCAAGGTGAAAGGAAAACTGGACCAACAGTAACTGAGGAATAGACTCTTTTATTTGTTCATGGCCACAGTGTAAGCTCCAGTCAGTCCCTTTGGATTTTATTTTGAATAGTGCTGTAATGTAAAAAGTTTACAAGACGTGAAATTGCTGCTTTTACAAAAGGACATTCTATTTATTTTCGCAGTAATTCTCGTGTCATAAAGCAGAGCTGTCACGGTGTGCACTACTTTTAAGACATATTTTGGTTGGGTTTTTTTTTTTTTTTTTTTTTTTGGTTGTTTTTCAGTTTGAGCTAATGTGTTTTATTTGTGAATAGTCTTTTACATTTTTGTATGCTGAACATGGGCACCAAAGAAGCTGTAAAGGTTATCTTTTTTCAATTGATGAATGTGTGCACAAATAAAAGTTTGGAAAAGATCTCTCTTCATACCTATTCTATTATTTTTTTCTTCCCCATTTTCTATTTTAACTGAAATTGTATTACTCAGAATTCATTTTTTAAAACTATGCAAACTTAGTCTTTTGCTGAAGTGTTTTTTGGCTTCCATTTGAAGTGTATTTTGTATATATGCCACATGTGTACAGTATGTTCTTAATGCTGTGTTACCAAATGTCAGTTTTTCTTGCAAATTAGAAATAAAAAAATGTATATAAACTATAGGGAATAAGAGTAGAACTTTATAGATTAAACATAATGTCTTACATTGCTAATTTAATAAGATAAGAGTGTTAAATATCTTTTGAGAGTTAAAAGAATATTAGTTTAATAAAGAAACTTTTCTTAACCACAGATGGGATATAAAAAAGCAGCTTTATTGGGCTGTATCTCATATTTACCTTTGTTACTCTGGAAAGACCTTCAGATACAGCTGAAGGAAAGTGATGGAAATTCTCAATTTAGGCCTTCACTGCAGTCTTCTGCCAGTCTTGGCAGTATGATAAAGTTGTATGGTCAAGACAAGAAGTGCCCCCAAGGCTATTCCAGGCCTATAGCATTATATACTCATAAGGAGGCTCACTTTGGACTTGAAAGTCATTTTGTGAGACATATGTGCTTTCTCCCTGATTTTATCTTATTTAATGGAGCTAAAAAAAATTAGGGAATATTTAGTTCACTAAGTGAAAATGATTCTAAATTAGTTGATTCAGTGTCCTCTTTGACTAATTCCTTAGCATTGGAACAGTAATTGTGCTGCAGGAATGCCCTATGACTTGAATTTAAGTGTTTTTATTCTGAAAAATAAAACTGTGGGTTTCCACAAATCATTGGAAACAATAGGTAACACAATACTACACCAAAATCTGAATGTATTAAAATGTTATGAAACATTTAGAATAAATTATTAAAATATGTGAGCTCCATTAAGTAACTTTTCCTGTATATTATAGAATGCTAAATTAGGATAAATTGTACAATTTTGTACAAATGTTATATATGTTTTTTGCGCCCTCTTTCTTCTTTATTACTCTCCATCCTGATTGCCCTATAAGAAGTGAAAAGGCTGACTTCAAAATAAAATTCTTTCTTGTGGAGGTTTCTCTTGGGTAATAAGCCTGACTTGAAAATGATTCTGAATTTGTAGGTTATTTTAATGTTTCCATTAGTTTTTCTTCTACATTTAATTCATTTTAAAGTTCAGTAGGTCATCTAATGTATAGAATCAAAATGGATGAAAAAAAGTATAGATTCTGTATTGTTAGTTTAAGTATTTATATTTGGTTTTAATGACCTTCCACACCTAAGCTATTAATAAACAAGGAAGAAATAAGGAAAGAAGTGCACATGGAACAATGACATTTTTTTAAAGTATTTAAAAAGTAGCAAAAGGAAAAAAAAATTACTAAATGCAAGAAGTAGACTTAAATCTGATGATTTTCATTGATGGTTAAATCAGTTTGATTAGTACTTTCTCAAATGGCATATTTGGCTTTAAATATAGGAGGAGGGCATGCTGAGAGGACAGTAATTGTTATATATAGCTGAATCAGTATCAGCAAATAGTGTTAGATTATTAGATTAAAACCCAAAAGGGTATAAGGGTAAAAGCAAAAATGAATATTTCATAAGAAATAAATGGTTTTAAAACATCTGGCATTCATACACTGTATACAGTTATACTGGGGGACGTAATAAAAAATATATCCTTATTCACAGTTTTTCCTATTTTTGGAAAATCAAGTAGTTCTGATATAAGTGAAAAAGGCAAACATTTAATTAGAAATTAGAATTAGGTTTTTTGATACTGTTATCATTAGCAATACCCAACAAGGTTTACAAGCATCCATTGATCATGAGTGCACTCTTTGAACTTCAAATAATGCATTTTGAGGGAATGCCTGAGAAGCTTATTTAAACTAAAACTAACATTTATTTCCTATCTATAATGCACAATGATTTTAAAGCTTTGGTAAGACTCCACCAAATATTGCAATAAACTTAGTTTTTAAGTGGCCATCCTTTAAGACTAGAAACCTGCATGTGAAATATACTATGTTTCTAACATGTAGCTTCTTATCAACTCTCTTTAGCTATACATATTTCCCTTGTCTTTTCTAGGGAAATATCAGTAGTGGATTGTTTTTCAAAATAGAATTTTTTTTTACATTGCATTTTTTTTATTTAAAGCATGTCTTCTGTATTTGAGCTGTTGTTGCTATCTTAGATTTGTATCTTCCGTATTTTGGTATAAAGGCATATAAGAGATTTGGAGGTTTGTCTATTAAATCAAATTCCAGAATATAAAGAAGTCCTCCTTTTTTTAAGGGTCATCGTTTTTTTGGACCCTCTTTTTTTAAAAAAGACTTATAACTTGGAATTTTTTGTCAAGATGAACTGATTAATGATCCAAAACTCTGATGTACATCCTTATCTCTTAGGGTTTTTATGCTGGTATCCTGAACTTTTGCTGGTTGTGGCTTTTTACTTCTTAAAACTCCCATATTTTCCATGCTAATAACACTCTTGCCTAATTTCTTAAATTGAAGAAATTATATGGAAATATAGTACATAAATCCTGGTTTGATGAATTACATATTTTGATAGAAACATATATGCCTTGTTCATACTTATTAAATATAAGTGAAATAGGAGTAACCTAATCTTTGGACATCTGTAACACAATCTATAGAAGTCCAAAGGTTAAATGTTGTAATGACCTATTGGTTGTAACTTGAGGTAGGAAATTTCTGAGGATTGTGAAGTTGTAGATGCTAGGCACTTAAGCTTTGAAAACCTTGATAGGAGAAAATTTTGAAAGCTTTATTTAAGGCAACAACAAAAAAATAACATTAAATATCTGGCAAACTTCTGGATTTCATGAAATTTTTTATAAGTTTTCTCTAAGGGTTACAACTAAATATGGTCCCATATTTCCAATCTCTCTTGGCATCTCACTTAGGTAACAACAAGAATTCCAAAAATGTTGAAAAATTCATTGTTATCTATTACTACAGAACTGATTCCTTATTTACATGAGCATGGAGATCTGGAATATATTCATGTAAGTTCAGAAAGCCCACTTGTTGGTTAATACATTTTTAAAATTACTACATAGATTTTAATAACAGCTATAGAAACCTTTACTATTCTTAATTAGATACGGGTCAGCAAGTACAATCAGACATAGCCGTCAGAGAGCATTCTAACCCTTTTTCAACTAGCAAAGAAAGATGAGCTGCATCCGTAGAATTTACTGCCTTTTCTTACAAAAAGGAAAAAAAAGATCCATTCTGCAAGCCAGGTTCCTATAGTGAGTAGTAAAATCATATTTTGAAATCTGCCCCTCATACTTCTGAAAATAAAACTTTTTTTTTTAAAGTTTTCGTGTGTGTGTGTGTGTGTGTGTACACACACACACATATACACACACACACATTCCATATATATATTTGGCGATGTAGAGTGACGTAGAGTGCTCACTTGATTGCAAAAGGCCTGTTCTTTCTTAAATTGTTCAGGACAGTGAGACCCAACTGCATTTTCTCAGGTCAGTTCTTAACTGGTTCTTCAAGAATGGTAGGTACTTTGCTGATGTCTGCTTCCTCTTTCCCTAGTTAGACTTTTAAATTAAGAACTGATTTTCAAGCCACTTGTGACTAGATTAGAAAATACCTTAAAGCTTGACCTTCAGAAGTTGGGAAAAAAATACCAAATGTATATTATTAGAAAGACACTAAGTGTCCTTACACCAAATCTATATCATTGTTTGCAATATGCCATCAGTTATCCTAAAAGAGCTGCTTGATTGCTCTTTACTACACAACCTTTTACACTGCTCTTGATGATTTGTCTTTTGAAGTTCCGTTGGCACTAACTTCTCTCTCTGATGACTCATAAGATAAATGTTGTGTTTCACATAGTTCCTGAAAGAGAAAGAGTCACTAATGAAAACATCATTCTTGCTTTATACAGTGCTGTTTAAAAAAAAATAATAATAATAGACATATTTTAAAAGCCACCCTGGGGGTTATAAAATTCTAGAGGTACACCGAGGTCACGTTATGACACTAAAGCCTTTCTGCATGATATATTAAAGCACAGATTTTTGTTGGCTGCTTTCCAAGACGTATTTAGTTATCAAAAGAATTGTAAGGATGTAATCATAGCAGTTTTACCTGCAAATTTGAACTCCCAAGTATAATGTTATAGTTAGGCTTAGCATGGAGTCCTCAAAAAATTTATCCATAAATCTTACTATTTCTCATTTTTGTTGTAATTGTTAATTGCTAAATGTGGAGGAAAATGAATCATTAGAACCTCTTCTCTCACTCCCAGCCATTGAGATGTTTATATTGGTAAAATGTCACAATGATCAATTTCTGTGAAATGGCTTCTTCCTTTTTCTTCTCTCCCTTTTGTTTTCTTCTTTCTTTCCTTCTTCACTTCTTTCCTTTCCCCCTCCTTTCTCCTCTATTTCCTCTTTTTTCCTTCCTTCCTTCCTTCTTCCCTCCCACTCTCCCTCCCTCTTACACTGTGATCCCGACCCACCATCTAAGCTACTTTCTAAGAGTATATTTTGTAGAACCATTTCTGATTTGTGTTATTTGGGAGGAGCTCCCTACCTTGGTGGGAGTACCATGATGAAATCACAGATCTCAACAATATAAAATAAAATTCTTGGCTTAAAGGAAAGAGCCAATTTCCATTAATGAAATAACTAAGAGAGTGAACCATCTTACTTTGAATTCACTGCCAAAAGGACAGAAGTTTTTCTTTTTTTTTTTTTTTTTTGTCACAAATTAACATTGTAGAATGTTCTTCCCTCAGTTTATTGAATACTAGGCACTATGAATGTTATATAAATTAATTTTGCAAGAGTAGTGGTATAAGGCCTTAACTCCAAATGTAAGAGGAAAATGCTAAGCAAAAAAAGAATATAAAAGTTTCTTAGATATGCCATTCACTTTTACTTTTTCCTTAGAATAATCATATAATTCCTAGTTTAAGATTTTTTTCAATAGTAAATGTAAGATTATCACTCCAGGCCAATGCATCCTTTTTCTGCAGCATACTTTAACCCCTTTCTTAGTTCATAGCAACTCTGAATTTCAACATGTTACTAGCTATGGAGCATTGGGAAGGAATATTTGAATTTTAAGTACCCTTGGCATTAAAAAAATGTAATCATTAAAGTCATTTCCAAATGTCTTAACTATAAAACTGATAACATATCTGAAGTTCATAGAAGAGTAAGATAAGGTGCTTGAGAGGATGTGTTCCATGGTTAAAGAGAACTACAACTACAAAGAACTAAACTACAAAGAATAAAATCAAACAGTGCATTTTTATAACAATTATGTTTAGGGGTTTGAGGGACAATATTTCTCCAGAAGGGACAACTAATGCTTAATGATGGTTAGAATAGAATTTTCCAAGGCATTTAAAAATGAAGCTGAAGAGATTGTTAGAAAATTGGGAAGTGGGGAAGGTAGAGAACTCATACCATACTTGGACATGGTAGAACTTTTTAGAGCTGGGGGAACCTTAGTGATCCAGTCCAACCTTGTCATTCTACTTCAGTAAAATATTTTTCAAATACTAGCACAGATATTTAAAATTCATGTGTTTTTCCATTTAAATGAATTTTGCCTGTTAACCAATGTCAGTATTTAAGTTTTTTGCAAGAGAGAACAAAATGCCAAAGGGAAATTAAGATAATGAGAAAAGCAGGCAGAAAAGAAGAGTGTGGAGTCTAATGAAAAAAGATAGGTGGTATTATTGACAATCATGTTTGTGTGGTCTAGTCCATTATTTATAAAAATACTTATTCCAATGAAATAGTGTATATGTTAGCCATGTGAATTATCTTATTACATGGTCAAAAAGGAAATCAAATATATTAGAAATCTCATATTTTCCCTTAAGCAATTTAGTTAGAACTTTTGGTTTTGGGGCTGATGTGAACTGGCAGAAATTTGTGTTTTCTTATTACAGAAAGGTGTATAAGTTTTTAGTAATTGACTATAAGGTCAGAAATATATGGAATGGGAAGCTCTTAAATTTTCATAAAATGAATTGCTTTCAACTAAAATTAAAATTTATCCAAGTCTGTTTGCATTATTCCTATGGGTGGTAACAGAATGATAGCACTGGACAAATGATTAAGTCCTATTGGCCTACTAGTTTGTTCAGAATAACTAGGCAAAATACTTTTGCTAAAAATCTCACTGGAATATATTTGGACAATTATCAGTTTAGCCTACAATACTACCTATTAAAAAACTGGCATTCCAGGGAGCCCTTGAAAAACAGCCGATAATTCAAATGGCAGACATTACTCAGATGAAAACTTCTAATTTTCACAAGAATTTTAAAATCCATCCACATGCGAGTAAAACAATGACAATGAAATTTCTGAGAAATTGAAAATGGTATTTTTATACTGATATTAATCTAAATGTCATTCTCTGCGTATCAAGGAGCTACTCTCCTCTTATAGCAAGAGATGCAATTATCTTGTTTGCTATTTATTTGCCAACTTAAATTAGTATGAGAAAACAAAAAATTGCCAGATGAACCTATCAGTTTGCTTTACATATAGCATAAATATGTAAATTTTTAAAATAAGGACTTTTCTTACCTCCTTACCTTTTATCTTCCTTTATTAATTCTTTATCTTCTTTCTCCCTCACAAATCTTTAGATATAAATGCTATTATAAAGATAGTTCCATTTTAAGTATCATGTTGCTTTTTGACTTTGGTCCTTCCTGTTGCCTTTTCACTTAGTTTGAATTTTTTTCGTTGGATTTAGAATTGGGAAAAGAAAGCTTAAAAGCAAACAAACTTCTGTCCCTTTAAAATATTCCATAATTCCAAATTTCTCTAATTTGGACAGGTTTCCCTTATCTTCCCCTTATACCCCTCTCCCAAAGTAGTGAACTATGAATTAACTTTCTAATTTACCCGTTTATTCCCAAGGATTATTTTATTCTGTTTGTCCACTAGGTGGGAGAGTTGTACTTTCATCCAGAACTAAAAATCAGTTCTTGACTCACAGATACACTTCCAGATACCATTCATAGTTCCTTTCTCAATCAGATTTCCTTTTTGACTTTTTTGGGGGGGGTTTTGAGGTATGGAAAGAAGGGAATGGAAATTCTTTGTTAATTGGTTTTCAAAGCTTTGTGTCCTTCCCCTTTATTTTGTTTATTATTGAACCACATTTAGAGAAGCTTTTCTGACTATAGAACATTCCTATGTGCTACTTTAGCCCAAAAGTGGCTGATAGGTAGCTCAAAGGCACTGAAACACTCATGAGTGTGAATAACTGCTATGTCAAAGATTTTGAGACCTCATTCACCCAGTACATTTAAACATAGTAATTACATTAATTGCAATGGGACCCAGTACATCTGATTATCATATATACCATGGGCAAACCTAAATCACACCTATGTTTAGCAAAAACATGCATTAGGTTAACACTAATTTCTAAATTTACTTAATTTCTAAATTAATTACTTAGTTAATTTCTAAATTACTTTAGTCAATTGGTCTTGTCCTATTCATGACCCCATTTATTTTCTTGCAACGATAAAATTGTCATTTCTTTCTCTAGCTTAATTTACAAATGAGGAACCTGAGGCAAATAGGATCAAGTGACTTGCCCAGGGTCACCCAGCTAGGAAGTGTCTGAAACTGGATTTTCCCTTAACCTATAGGCTTTCTATTCTAATTATAGCAGACAATGAAATCAGTAAATTCTCCAATTACTTGGAAGAAGTATGGAATATAAATTCATACAGAAACATAGATACGGGCTTCAGATCTTTGATTCTATAGGTATTGGGTACCTCCAGCTGAAGAAACTCTTCAATGTGGGTCAGCATCTTCCCTGCAATTTATCATCATAGAGAGTTGCCTAGAGCAACTAGTGAAGAGTCAAGTGATTTGCTCAGCATCATAGAGCTACCATGTTTCACAGTAGGTACTTAAGCCTAGCCCTCCCTGATTTAAAGGTTAGAACTCTATCCATTATGTCTCTTTGAGAAAGAAAAGCTTGTGGACTATTTATTTAGGGAAGACTTCATGGAGGAGAAGGAGCTTGAATTGGACAGGACATTATTGAATTGGACAAAAGACAAAGGCTAATTTTATGGGTGATCTTTGGAGGAACTGGGAACCCTCTTTCATTATATGTTATCAAACAGACGCTCAGTACCCTATTAGGTCATAATGATAAGTATTCCCTTCAAATATCACTTGAAAAAGAACCATTAAGGCCCCATCTGACTAAAAATTTTGTAATTCTGGAAGGGTACAGTTTCAGTGGAAGCCAAGGAAGTAGAGAATTTCAAGAAAGTGAGTATCAGTACAGCAACAGCAGAGAGGTTTTAAAGTATGAGAAGTAGTGAAAAACACTATTTTGGCTAGGGGGAAGTCATTGATAGCCTTATTCTCAATTTAAAAAAAAAAAAGACTATATTAACATTTCAGAAGATGGCCCAGTGACCAAGTTAAAGGAAAGATGCTTATTCAATTTATTCCTGGAATTTTTATAAGTTGTTGAAAGTTTTAAGAAACATTTAATGAAAATTACATTTTGCAGGATTTGTGAGGGTGTGAATTGGCCAAGCAATTTCAAAAAGAAAAGTTGCATCAGCATCCGCTCCGCATTCTTCTCCACCTATGGAATTAGCTATTTGGTCCCTTCAGAAGTGAACTTACTCCTTTCCCAAGTATCACTATAATTGCAACCTATAACATTGGCTATCACATATTGATACCACTTTGTCTTTTTAAAAAAGGAACTTTAAAAAGCATTAACTGATATATTTTCTCCAATTTTACTTTCTCAAAAATATATTATTTTTTTATATTTAAAAAAAGTCTCCAGAGAAAAGCATACAATTTTACAATTTCCTTTTACTCAATCATTTAATTTTACAATCTTAGCCCTGGAAAGGATTGTAGAGATAATCTAGTATAAACCTATTGAAGCATGAAAACCCATGACAACATTCTCAACAAGTGGTCATTCCATTTCAACTTGAAGATCTTCAGTGGTGGTGATCACTTTGACATTTTGTAAGCATTGATGACATAAAGCCCGATGCTTTGCCTGTTTGTCACTTAGCCTCCCATTTAATAGATAAGCCCTATCGATTCTTCTAATGAAAAGGAGAAAAGCCTTTTCCCCAGGCCACTTCTAGGTCAGGTTAGACTACTTTCAAGTTCTAAATTTATTTAAAGCAGTCTATCAAAACGAGTCTATTTTGACTCCCTAAACTTAAACTAGTTTTAGCTGGGATATTTTTTGCATATGAAAGAGAGAAATACAGGCATTTCTGTTAAGACTGTTTTGTTTTTCTACAAGATTTCTAAATGTTGATTGGAATAATTAGCAGTGGAGGGGTCAAATACCCACAGTAGTTCCAATATTGGGAAGGAAACATTATGTATGGTAGTATTAGTCCCACTAGAAACAGGAAGAAAACCCCATAAAAGATGGAGAAATTGAAAGGAGAACTTGAATGTCTCCAAGTTCTTCTGACAACTAGAAAATTCACTCTATAGAAGGCTATATAGTCTCATTCCTTAAGTGAGTCATGCTGATTTTACAAATCTTTGAAAGACAAAACATAGCAGTAAACTCATTCTCTAAATGCTTTCAGTCCAAAGAGGCTATTCTAAATTAATTGCTGATCTATTACCTGATTGTATCACAAAGTTAACTTTGTGCCAATCATATGTTGATAGAAATTGTCAATCATTAATACTTACGATTTTGCCAGTTCCATCGATATTTGTTCCAAAGAGCATCCCTTTGTTTCCGGGATAAACAAAATAACAAAAATCAGTGCTGCTAGACTCATTATTGTGTAAATAAAGCACACCCATGGAAGACCAATAAGTTCTACAAGGAACACACAAAAGAGTTGATTAGTTCTTGTGTTAATACTGATCACTTTATAAGTAATATGCAATTCTGATTTTACTCATACTAAGGATAATCAGGGAAACAAGAATTATGAATTCTGAGATCAGTCACTATGAAAAGGTTTAAGTTCTACTTGGAACACACAAAAAGTTGATTAGTTCTTGTGTTATACTAGCTACTTCATACACAATGTGCTACTCTGATTTTAAGCATACTAATAATAATCCGAGAAACAGGAATCACAAATTCTAAAACTAGCCAAAGATTTAAGTTCTACATAGAACACGCAAAAAGTTGATTAGTTTTTATGTTATACTAACCACTTTATATAATTCTGATTTTAATCATACCAATGATAACCAAGGAAACTGGAATCATGAAATCTAAGAACAGCTACTACCCAAATATTGTATTTTCATTAATTACCTACCATAACAACTTCCCCTGGAGAAGGAATTGGTAATTTCGTTGCTATTGCAATTCAGACTCAATGTTAGCCATTTTTATTAGCTTTTAATGATGCATTTTTACAGGATAGTTGGTTTTTGTTTGTTTTTGGAAGAGACTCAGACTGCTTCATCCAAAAAAATCAATTCATAGTGGCTAATATGTCATTTAAAACTACGATAATGTGTATTCATAACAGTTATTTTTCTAGATTCCAGAAAGAGAAGGTATGAAGGCTCATAATGCAAAGACAGCATTAGCAAGGACGGGAGCCCTTTGGTTGTCTTTATGACACACTGATTATTTCCAACCAAATCCACTGACCACAGAATTTTTCAAAGTTGGAAGGGAATCTCAGTGGCCACATAAACCAAGCATGCCCAACGATGAACCCTGACTACAAGCAACTAAACATATGATTGATTACTCAGCTTTTGCTTGAAGACCTTTAACAAAGAGATACCCAAAACAAACCATTGATTGAAATGGAGATGTGAAAAGTAGTCAGGGGATGACCCACAAATTAAATGTATGTGCATATAACTTGCTCTTATTTGTTGAAAGTTATAATACTATATTCCAATTATTTTATCAATTTTAATTTTTATTCTCTTTTTAAATTTCCTCAGTGTAGTTCTCTAACCACACACCTGTATTCTCTTGTACATCCCCTCCCCCTAAAAATTGTATAAATGAAAAGGAACATAAAGGTCATCTAGTCTTTTTTTGTGTGTGATGGGGTGCTTATTAAGACAATCCAGTTCACGTTTATCTGTAATTTTTACAATGGTCTTTCTTATTTTTAACCAAAATCTACTTCCTTGCAATTTCTGCCCATTAATATCCTCTAGATACAAATGCACAATAAATCAAATCCTTTTTCACTTAACAAGTCATCAGATATTTTAAGAATTATTATGCCCTTCCTCACCTCTTACCCCAACTCCTGCCAATGCTTTATCCCCATCCCTCAGGATAAGTATCCTTAATCCTTTTAACTGATTATTATAGGACATGACTACTATACTCTTTAGGATGCAGCTAGATAATGTAGTGGAGAATGTCAGGCCTGGAGTCAGGACTCATCTTCCTGAGTTCAAATCTGGTCTCAGATACTGACTAGCTGTGTGATCCTGAGTGAATCACTGTTTGCCTCAGTTTTCATATCTGTAAAATGAGCTAGAAAAGGAAATGACAAACCGCTCCAGTATCTTTGCAAAGAAAACCCCAAATGGGTCACAGAGTTGGACACAACTAAAAATGACTCAGCAACAAAAACAAAACTATACTACTTAGTATAGCATCTTCTGGATCAATTCTAGTTGTCGGGATCCCTTTTAAATTTTCTTAAAACAGGGTTTCCAAAACTGAGCATTAAAATGAAGATTGTTTTAACCAGTGTAGTGCAGTGGGACTATTCTCACCTTCATTTTGGACTCTGTACTTCCTACTAATATAGCTCAATACCACATTAACTTTTTGGCAGTCATGTCACATTTGTGGCTTTTATTGAGTTTATGGTCAATTTATAAACCTTTGGTTTTTGTCACATGAGCCATTGTTAAGTCAGACTTCCCTCATCCTGCCTTTGATATTCAGAACCAAAGTACAAGACTTCACATTTATCCATAGTAAATACTATCTTGTGAGCTTCATCCCACTTTTCAATCTATCAAGGTCACTTTATAAACAAGATCTTTTTTGAAACTTGATTCTGTTAGCCAGCATATTACCTCTCCCTTCCTGCTCTTTTCATTGTTTTTTTCTTTTTCTTTTTCCCTTTTCCCATTCTGTCCTCTCTTTTTCTCTTTTTCACTCCACAGAAACCTGACAGGTATAAGGATGGACAGTTAGGGCAGTACATGTGAGAGGAGGTGGCCAGAGTAAATGACCCATTTCCTTTTTAATACATTTTCTGACTTTGGAAATGGCCTCTGATAACAGAGCCTTAACTAGGTCAGGGTAATCACAATGTCCTGTTGACTACCTCTAGGGTAGAATTCATGTTGAACATGAATTGTTAACCACTCTGACAATCTGAGGAACACTATGGATCCCTTCTCAGAATGTTTTTAAGTACACAAAATAAAATACTTAGAACTACAAAGGAAACGAATTATTTTGAAATAAAAAGCAATTTTTTTTTTCCAGCCAAGTTTGTAGGCCTTCTGAAATCTATGTTCATACCCCTTGGGGATAGAAACTATTAAGAAACCATTTTTTAGAAAGACTGGAGCTTTCCCTTCTTAATCACCTGTTTTGTTTTTTAATCAAAAGACCAGGAAAAAAGACTGATCCAGAAGGAACCAAAATTTCAACATTATGACTGAAAGAGTGCTAGCCTTGAAATCAGAAGTTGGAGCAGGAGATCAAGACCTCGCTCTGATACTAACTCAGGGCCCCTTTTTTCTCCTTTGAAAAATTAGACAGTTGGACAAGGTTCCTTCTAGTTTTAACCATCCATGAGTCAATTTGATCCCAGGCCAGCTCAGTTCCAATTTTAATAAAAACTAAACAAATCATCCTCTCTGACTTTGGCCAAGTCTCTTCCCTGTTCCAATGATCTTCTCTATAAAATGAAGGAGTTGACTGGATAAAATCCCTAAAAGCTTTACTAACTTTACTATACTTTTAAGAAATTTAGCCTACACACTCTTACCTTCTCCCCAGTAATCAGATTTCTTAGATGCCCAGTGAGAAAAAACAACTGACCTTTGCATGTAGTTGTCAAGAGTAGACACAAAGCTACTATTTCTTGAGGTAAGAAGGATAGTTTCTCAAGAAAAGTTCTGTGGTAACCTGGGAACTGTTTTCCTCCACCAGGGGACATGTCAAAGACTCCCCAGTTGAGGATGCCTTCCATTATGTCCAGTGATGCTTTCCCAGGTTATAGGACATAATGGTTCTATAAGACCATAAAGGATATATAGTCTTCTAAAATTCATTAACTGGCGATCAGCCAGATGGCCCAGTAGATAGAGCACTGACCCTGGAGTCAGGAGGACTTGAATTCAAATGTAGCCTCAGACATTTAACAATTCCTAGTTGTGTGACTCTAAGCAAGTCACTTAACCTTTATTGCCTCACAAAAAAAAAAAATAAAATAAAATTCATTAATAGGGTCTGAATATTAGGCCCAGGGCATAACTCAAATAACTAACTAGTATTTAAAAGAACTGACTTGGGACTGGGAAATAAGGAAGGACCTTTTGCTTATGAAAATTCAAAACATGGTTCACAAGAAGACAAAGTTTCTTACCAGTTACGGTCAAAAATGTTAGTGAGACAAGGAGATTGATGCCCCAGTTCATGCTAGAAGTTAAAGCCATTGCTCTTCCTCTAATTCCACCAGGAAAAATTTCACTCAACACCAGCCAAGGCACTAAAGCACAGAGAAGAAAAGTGATGAGAAAAAAGCATAAGCAACCATGGTCTAGTGAACTAGTTGGATAAATGTACTTTTGATCCAACTTTTATATAAATTGAATTCAACAGACATTTATTTAAATTTTTAAAATTTACTTTATTAAATATTTTCCAATTATGTATGAAAAGTCCTGCCAATGTTGTCTTTTCAAAGTCTTACACATTCTTCCCTTTTTGTTATTTTCATTACTGCTCCTAGCTCAATTTATGTCTTTTCACCTTATATTTAGAGTGGGACTGTTACAACATTCTGCCTCTCCAATGTCTTCTTTCCCTGTTCTCTAATACGTCCTATACTTCACAGACATATTAAATGCAATGTAATCACACAAAATGTCTGTTCCATTTTTTCATGGAATCTCATATAAAATCAGATCACATTTTTAGAAAACATTACTATTTACAAAGTGCTTTTTTAATAATAATCTTGTACAATAATATAAAATCTATTAATTTATTGATTAAAAAAAAAACATACCCATAGTCACATACTGGCTTCTGCTCTAAAACAGTTTCAGATATGTGTTTATTTTATGACAGTGCACAATTTATTTCAGTGTTCTTTCATGATGACAATATAACATTTGGTAACCAGACTACACAGTCTTACCTTTACTTAATTGGCCTACAAAAAGAACAGATTCTAAAACATAAATCTTTTCTGACTATGGTGTTTTAAAATAACTGGAAATTTTGGTAATGCAATGATAGGGTTTTACTTTTACATTGACATAATCCCTTATATTACAAGGATTTTATATTTCTATTTAACTGTATTGTTGTTGTTATCATTTGTTGTTGTCCCATGTGGATTGTAAAGCTTGTTAAGGGCAGGAACAGAATGTTGGACTTCTGTGTGTCCCCACAACACCCGAAGGAACATTTGCTGAACATAATTGAGCTTTAAAATGATTAGAGGGTGCTGTTACATTTAAGATTAATTTTCATTCAATATTTCATATTTGGAATCTAAGAACCTTTGGATATAGGGAAAAGGAGTCCTCAGTTGCCAAAGTCCTAGCTCACTCCTAATAATATCCCCCATGATTGTATGTAGATTAAGTATGCAACCATTCTTCATTTCTAGCACAAGGAAAATAGGCAGGAGATAGAGGAAGGAAGGGGGGCAAGAAGTAGGAAATGTAGAGGAGCTAAGTGCTAATTAACTCTTCCTTTTCTCTATTTCACCATGTGTTGAGTCATACTGTTTCTTTAATTGAATCCTTTGTCCTGACAAAGACAGCATATTCAGTTTATAGAAATCTTTTCCAGCAGGACATTTCTTTTTTTTCAAAGTGGAAAAGATTTTAAAAAGGTAGGAATGAGGAAAAATTATTTTATCATATTTTTGAAATGTTTCTTTGCATATTGATAGAAACATTAACAATTAAGCAAACTATCTGCCCTTATGAAAATGGAGAACAAAATATTATTTTCACAAATGAATGGACATCAAATTTGACTGAAAGTGCTGATGAATTAAAGGTAAATCTACATGTTAATTGTAATTTTTCAATTCTTGAACTAAAACCATAGGAGGTTTTCTCATATTTGAGTCATCATTTTAATCATCAAAGTTATTAACATGGTTAGGGGAGAACAATCTCTTAATTTAGTGGAGAAATAAGTTTCCACATTTGCATTTTAACTCATTTTGGAAAGAAAAAAATAAAAATATTTTCCAGAAACATCTAATGTTAAAACATATATTTTCCTGAAATTGCAAAAACATTTTTAAATAATAAGAAACAGGTGTCCTATAATCTTCTTTTCTATCACGGATTCCTTTTACTACTTCTGCTCCTCCAAAGACAATTTAATTCGATCCAAATTCAACAGGTATTGATTAATGTAGTTAATGTGTACAAAGCAGTCTGCTATACATTTGTATACAAGGACAAAATGAAAACAATCTGTACTATACATTTGTATACAAGGACAAAATGAAAACAATCTCTGCCCACAAAAAGCCTACATTCTACTTAAGAATATAACATGTTTATTTGAGGAGGAGGGAGATAGTATGAACAATATAGTTTATTAGAACTATCTCCTCCTGTTCTAAATAAGGAAACTGTGGCTCAGTTGACTTAGGAAGTTTTATTGGTATAGTGCTAGTTTAGAGAAAGTTGGGTGTAGAATCTAGGACCCTGGGTTCAAAACTTGGTTCTGCTACTTACCACTTCTGTGCTCTCGGGTAAGGTGCTTCCTAACTTTTCTGGGCCTCAGTTTCCTAATCTGTAAAAAATAGGTAGTGATACATCCATTCTGGAGAACACTTTGGATTTATGAAAGAAAAGGAAAGAAAGTGTTCACACCCCTTGATCAAAGAATACCACTACTGGATATATATCCCAAGGTGACCAGTCACAAAAAGAAAAGGCTATTGCAAAACATTCAAAGCAGTACCTTAATACCAAAAGCAGACAAACAAAAACCAAAAACGGAAGTAAACATGCATCAACTGAGAAGTCTGAATGATCAATGGCCAAATGAATTGTGGTATTTTAATGTAATGAAATGTAGCTGTGCTGTAAAAAATGACAAATATGAGAAATTTGGGGAAACATGGGACAGCTTGTATGAATTAATCCTGACCAAAGAAACCAGAACCAGGAGAAAAATAAATATAGTGACTATGATGCATGGAGCAACATTTACTAGGCTGGGAGAGTAATTATTGAAAAATGACTCAATACTAAAAAAATGAAAAGCAATCAACTATTTTAAACATATATTGCCTGGGGCCATTCACCTATAGTCTCAAATCTACCTCAAGTTCAAAACAGTCTTGTGTCAACATTCACTCAGAACCACAGCTTATCAAGTTTCCATCAATATTTTTTTTAATTAAGAGCAAAACCAGATCAAAACAAAAGACATTTGATTAAATAGCTTGGAAACTGTCCTCTTCCACCCCTCATTATGCATAAAGATTCCTCATCCCACAGATTCTTATAGTATTGGTGAAAGAAGGAGCATGTATAGCTAGGGAGAAGATATATTTATAGGGAATATGCATAGCTAAGGCAACTCATGCTCCAAAATTTATGTCCTATCTGTAATCCTTTTCTATTCCAATGCTACACTTGCTCATCCCCAAAGTATTCTGGATGTTAGCTGCTAACTGGGTGATATCATTGATTGCAAACTATTATTCTTCCTTGCTGCCATGGTCTTCGGCAATTATTCAGACTTCTCTCATGGGGAAGTATCTATCAGCTGTTTTAGCACATAACTCCAAAGAGTAGTTCAGCTCTTTATATTCAGAACCAGATCACAATAAGGCAGAAAAACAATTATGCTTCTGGAATTCCTAATTTAAAAAAAAAAAGTCTTTGCTCCTGCTTTGTTGAGACTCCATTGCCCCAGGCTTCTATATGACTTAGGGTTAGAAAATTCTTCCAACTTTTTTGTAATTTTACCAATAGTAGACTTTGCAAATCTTATATCAGAATGGCTGATGTGGAATGGCTGGAAGAAGCTGGTGACATTTAGCTTTTCTTTTCTCTAAAAATAGTGCAATTTTTGCTCTCTCTGCTACTAAAATGATAAAAATATAATAATAAAAGGTTTGGACTAGATGATTTTTGAGAATTGCTTTAGATCTAAACCTTAAATAACTTTTCCAAGGTCACATTCTTGGTTCGTTACAGTGCGAAGAAAAAAAAATATGTCTATCTGATTCTGTCTTTGGATTATATCATACTTCTTTGCTTCCTTTATCTTAAAACTGGGTATCTGAGATCTACTGCATCTGGAGGCAAAGAACCTCAGGTCAAATCTTGCCTTGATGCCAAAGATCTGTGTGATTTAGCTTAGTGAGCTTCTCTGGGCCTTATGTTCATATCTCAGTTTCTCCAAAATGAGAGTGGTATTATTTGTCTTTTGATTATCTCTTCCTTCTCCAGATCTATGATCCACCCATTAAGTTGAGCACTTTTCTCACAAAAAGCCCTATTTGGTTAAAGTAGTTCAAGACACTCCTAAATGACAAAAAGCTAGAATTTCTTTGTAAGGGGAAATGAGTAGTGGCAAATATTAGCTCAGAACTGTACTGTACCACATCATGAGTCAATGATTCTTTAGACCAGATATAAAATAGCAAATTGTTCCTTTAACAGTTCTTCCCAGAAACTCCTTTCAACATCCTCTTTCATGTAAGCTATGCCAAATCATAAACTGTATAAAATGATATCTCCCAAAACTGAAATTTAAGCAAAAGCAAAGAAAAAGAAGAAGAAGAAGAAGAAGAAGAAAGAAGAAGAAGAAGAAGAAGAAGAAGAAGAAGAAGAAGAAGAAGAAGAAGAAGAAGAAGAAGAAGAAGAAGAAGAAGAAGAAGAACAAGCACTGAGGATGGATACATTTGATTGATTATAAATTATAATAGAAGCTCCACGTGGACAGTGCAAACTAATCTATCAGTACTGTAGTACTCTGGAAAGCTTTTTGGTTTGAAATGAAAGGTTCTAATCCTGGCTCCTTGCATGAGCTTAATCTTCCTAAACTTCAGTTTCTTCACCTATAAAATGAGATTTAGAGGAGTCAAATTTGTATCCCTCAGCCAGCAGCCCACAAAACTGCTGTCCAAATCATATTAAAATGTAATTGGGAAATTTTGAACCAAAATAAATAAAAATGCAGCACAGATTGTGTTAATTTGTGTTATCTAAAACAATATGATACCCCCAGGGATCCATTTCTATTTGAATTTGTCACTACTGGATTAGATTTTCTAGGTCTAAATCTATGAACTAAACTTTATAGGTCTCCTAGTATCTAACATAGTACATATTACACATTACACTCTTAATAAAAAACTGCTATCAAATTAAAAGAGGCAGCATCACCACAAAGGATCAAGGGCTCGAATGAGCATTAGGAAGAACTGCCTAATGTTCAGATTCTCTAATGACATAAGCTATGTGAACCTAAACCAATCACTGAACCTTTTTGGACATCAGTAAGATAGTGGTAACAATAGGATCCTACTTCACAGGACTGTTGTAAGGATCAAATGAGACAATGTGAGCCAAGTGTTTTGCCAACTCCGAAGTGGCATGCCAACATGCCAACTACATGAATTGCGCTATTTGTGCTATTAAGTGAATTAGGTTTAATGTGATGAATCTCAATGTTAGGTGCCAGGGGTTAGAAGAAAATGTAATTCGTGCCAGAGAAAATTCTGAGATAGTTAAGATGTAGCTCTGAATGTTATTCCTCTTTTCTCACATCCTGGAATAAAGCAACTAAGTAAATTTCCAAATTAGAACCTGCTGTTCTATGACCCTGTACTTGTTTGTCATAGTCTCAAACTTGGCAACTTCATGTTCTCAATTGTCCTTTGAAAAATCAAGAATTCTTTTGATGTAAAATCCTAAATGAAGGATTTTAAAGCAGATAATTTCCCTTCTAAAATAAAAATGACTATTTTTGTTTCAAAAGAGCATTTTGCAAAGCCTTATTACTTCTTTCTAAATTATATTTACTCTCAGCCTTCCTTCCCTTAGTATTTTTTATTAACTTTGGACTGAGTAAACATAACTAAGCAAGTAATTTGTTACAAGCATTAAGACTACAATAATCCTTTAAAATGTTTCTAAAATTTTTTTAAATCATTAATTAGTTATTCAATAAATGTCCCAGATTAGCATATATTGGACTCAGGAAATATATTGAGGAAAAAATGAGCATTTGGTGTGAGCTAATGTGATATTTTTTGGTACATAAACATAGCTGATGGACAAAGGATACTGAATATATTGCCTAAGATCATAAAGGATCCTTTAATTTTAGTAAATTAAATATGAATTACTCTCTTCTCGAATTTGTCTAAAGTACTTTGGATCTCTCCAGTTTTTATTACATCCTATCTTTTGTTATTTATATATGTATGTATATGTTTATGGGCTCTATGTGTGTATCTATGCATGTGCATGTACATATATGCACACATGCACATATATATACAAAGCTATATACATATTTGTGTGTGATACATGTGGATACATTATATGAACATATAAATACATGTCTACATTATATGTGTGTATATATACACAAGATACATGCAAACATTTGTATTGTATGTATGTGTTTATATATATATATATATATATATATATATATATATATATATATATATATAAAAAATTCTATCCTACTAAGGTATTAGCCCCTTTGTCCCCAAATCACCTCTCCATAGCTTTGCACATAGTAAATATTTAATAATTATTTATTAAGTGGAATTAATAACAAGACTTGGCTATAATACAGCAATATCCATTAGAGACTTGCTTTTTTCATTTGGGAAATTATTTTTCAGCACTAAATCCATGAAGCTAAAAGCTCAGAAAATGCCATACCCACCTCCCCATCTTTTCATGCTGACTCAACTCCAGAACAAGGAAGACCAATATAAGTGAGGGCTGCTCTGGTTCTGGGAGGGTCCTGTTTGTTCCAAGAGGCTAAGGAAGCTCTAGAAGCCATCTAGATTTCTATAAATCATGATTGCTATACCCTGGCAAGATATCTTAGGATCCGAAGACTATATTTCTTTTTTTAAGTACCATGCCTTAAGCGCAAATCACTCTGGCTCTAATCGATTGGTCAATAATAGATCACAGTCCAAAGCTATCTTAGCCTTTGTTTGGGATCTGACGGCTCAGAGTGAGCATAAATAGCAACTATTTCTGATTTGGTCAGAAATCTTTTGGGTCTTCCCCTCCCAGACTGATTTTTTTTGGACTAGATAAAAGGTACTTAGCCATAATCACTGAATGGGCATTGCCTCCTGCTACCTGAGAAAGATGAGTTGGAAAAACTCATCTTCCCGAGTTCAAATTTGGCCTCAGATACTTATTAGCTGTGTGATCCTGGGCAAGCCACTCAATCCTCTTTTCCTTAATATTCTCATCTATGAGCTAGAGAAGAAAGTAGCAAACAAGCCTCTTTCCCAAGAAAACTTCAGATAGGTTCATGGAGTCAGATGCCACTGAACAAGAAGAAGAAATCTCCCTTCACCAATGCAGAGATCTAAGATTTATTAGTTTAGAGAGTTGCCTAGATGTATTGATATGTTAAGTAATTTGATCAGTGTTACACAGTCAGTATAAATCAGATGTAAAACTAGAATCCATATCTTCCTTGACTATGTTCTTCTAATCTACTGTGTCCTTGTGGGGGGAAAACAACATAAAGGATCCTATAAGTAAATATGGTGAGCATAATAAAAATGCAAATGATAATGATGATAACAGCTCTCACTGATATAGCTCCTTACTGACCAAAAAAAAATAAAATGAAAAATAGTACACTCATTTCCAGATGAGAAAACTAAGGCTCAGAAAATTTAAATGATTAATACAGAAGTCCAAAGTGTCAAAAAATGGGACTCCAGTATTACACATCTAGTTGATGTCTAAGGCAGAATTTCATGTGAAGCTTTCTGACTTTAAGACCTATATTATTTCTCTGACAGTATTTTGCCAACTTGACCTATAATCCTAAAACAACTCAGAACCTTAAAAAAATCTTGGAACTATAAGAGCTGAGGAGCAGAAAAACCATGTTTATGAGTTAACAAGGCTTCATCATTTGAGAACAAATTTAGAGATCAGAGATTTTGTTTTACTCTCTAGCCTGAGTCCTCATGGGAAAACAAACTAGATTAGTGGTGTTAAAAATTATGATCTACACCATAACAATTCTGGGAAGAACAAAGTTAAGATTCTTAGTGATATTAACCATTTAAAAACAAACTAGCCTGGTTCTAGCGTCCATCACCAAAGTTTTAAAGCAACTGATAGCTCAAAGTTCAGAAAAAATAGTGCCCTTGTATCTCATAAATGACATCAATTGGTATGTGCCAATCCAAATCTAAGAAGGTTTACTTGAGGGTATTAAATTTGCTTTCAGTACAGAGAATGTTGCCTATTTTATTCATGTCAAGGGCTTTGCTTATTTCACAAGCAATATTTGATTAATAACCACATCAGGTTAATAAGATTTTGTAATATATTTAAAATATGATATGAAAAAAGTCCTAAAATAATAAATATCTTTTGACTTCTCATCCAGAAAGCCTTTCCTGATCTCCTGTAGTATTAGGGCTCTTCCTCCTAATCCCAGGTGGATTTACTTTGTATTTACCCTGTATAGACTTAACTTTATACATTTTATTTCTCCCAATATAATGTCAGTCCTTTGAGAACATGGACTGTTTTACTTTTGTTATTATAGACAATGAAAAAATTTTTTAAAAAGTGGAATTGATTTCAACTCTTACACATGTAGTTTTTATTGCTCCATAATCACCTCACATATGTGCATGAAATATGTGTGTCAAATATGTATACATCATGTATATATGTACATTATATAGAATATGTGTATATTACTCATACATATATACTATATAACATTGCATATTATGTGTTCCTGATATAATATTGTTTTACATGTATGTACATTAAATCTATTTGTGTATTATGTTTGTACATTATGTATGTATTAAATATGCATATTTATTATATGTGTCTCATATGTAAGTTGTATATTTCATAAAATATGTATATCTTATATATTTATTATATATGTATATATTATAGTACATGCATTGTGTGTTATACATTATACATGTGTCTGTCCATTATATAATACATGTTATATATGTACATTATAAACATTCAGAGTTTTGTGTTTTGAATTGTGTAACATACATGCACATATAAAACATGTGTGTATGTACAGATATGTATATGTATAAAGTCTAGAACATGAGATTGAAGGATTGCTAGAACAAGGATTCTTAATCTGGATTGTACAGATCCAGTAAGTACTTCAGGATTCAATAAACTAGCCTGGGGGGGGGTAAATTACACCTTTATCTTCACTGATTTGGGGGTTCCTTTCTAATCCTAAATATTTAATCTCATATATGAAAAAAAATATTCTAAGAATGGGTTCATAGCTTTTACCACTGGCAAATAAATCCATGGTTTAGATAAAGATTAAGAACCTAACATTTGTAGTACTGTGATAAATTTTAGCTTTCAGAATCAAGTTATTATTTTAAAAATACATCTGTAAAGCTAATGTGTATTTTACATACTTAATCTAGGTTGAAGAGTCTTAGTTTTGCCTCTAAGAGGCAAAAATTATGCTATTGGTAAAATCATTTAAAACCTTAAAGTAAAAGAGCTGAACTGAATGATTCTAAAGTTCCTTCCACAGAAATTCCATGGTAGAAAATAAATGAACTATTTGTTTAGTATTTCTAAGTTAATATGGGTAAGTATGAAAATGTTATTGAAGAAAGACTAATCTTGCAGCAATAAGTCAGACTGAAGAAAGGAGTGTTAAGAAGGATTCAATTCCAGTATTATAAGCATTGATATTATGGGATCTGGCCTCATTACTTTGTGGTAGCTGCAAGACTGAGAAAAAGATATGAGATTATCTGAAGTAAAAGTAGATAGGACTTTGTGATCAAATGAAGATAGGGAAGAAGGAGAGGGATGAATCAAATATAATTCCAGGTTTTCCTGCCTGAATAAATGAGAGAATAGTTATAGCAAAAAATAAGAAAAAAAGGAACTTGGGGAGGGAGATGGAGATGATGTATTCAATTTCTATGCTCTTAATTTGAGGTGATGGTAAATCTACAAAGTGGAAATGCCCAAGAGGTAAGGATGTTAGCCTGAAGCTGGGTTAGAAGGGTTTGGAAATGCAGTTATTTGTATCACCAGTTTAAAGCTGTTCAGTAATACTGTGAAATAATGGACTCTGAGTTAGGAAGTAAAAGGAAAGAAAGCCAAAGAGTCAAAAGAAGAATCCTTTAAAAAAATTCAAATGCCTATGAACAGTTTTTTAAAATTTAACACATTTTGCAAAGTAGCATTATTTTCATTTAAAGACTAAACAAGGACCTGGATTCATTAAATAAATTTCTCAGCTACCTTAAAACCTTCTTTTTCTACAAAACACTCCAATAACATAATTGCAAGGTATGTACCCTTCAGGTTTCATCTTTCCTCCTCCTTATATCAACTGACTCCTCCTAATTAGCATGCCGAAATCCTCACAGAAGAAATGAAATAATGCATTTCACTTAGCAATAGGTGATTAATACAATTCTCTAGAGTGCACTGACTTAAAAGTTGTCTGTAGACATTAAGAATTTTTTTTAAAAAATCTGGTTCATTTATTCCTTGGGTATGAAAGTTGAAAGCTATTTTTCCATTCCTGCTAATCCCTTTCCTTTTTTTAATGACAGTTAAATCTTGGAACTAGCTATGGGCTTCCTTGCCTAATGCAAGTCATCTCTCTTAGATGAATGATTAAATACATAGAGTTGAAGAAAGCATATTTGTTTAAGTAAAATCACTAGTGTCCCATGCAACACAGTATACACTTCCATGACAGATTTTTAAATGCTGCTTGTATTCATTTTACCTTCAGTAACCCTTCTTAAAGAATAGATTAGTTTATTATTGTTGTTGTTTTTGTTGCTATTATATATGTTGCTATTATATACTATTATATCATAATTGTAACCAATCCATTTTTCTATAAAAATAAGAATATTTTCAAAATGAACATTGCCTTGAATCAAAAATTACTAATGAATCTGCAAAGGCCAGCAAATAGAGATGTTGGAAGTCATCCAGAATGCAGGTAAAAATTGAAACCCTGAAAATGGTTGAGGTTTACCAAAGACTGAGTGGATGGGAGGGGGGGAGGAAAGGGATAGAGAAAGATGGCAGGAGAGAAAGTCAGAAAGAAACATTATAAAGTCCAAGTGAAATAATTAGGGGCATGCAAACTAAAACAACATTGAGGTATAACTTCACACCCATATAAGATTGGCAAACTAAACAAAAAAGGAAAATAACAAATACTGTAAGGGCTATGAGAAAACAGACTTTTAATGTAATGTTGGTGAAGCAGTGAATGAGTCCAGCCATTCTGGGAAGCAATTTGTAACTATGCCCCAACAGAAATTAAATTATGCATATCCTTTGACTCAGCAATATTAAATCTATGCCTTAAAAAGATCAAAAGAAAGAAAAAAAATTCATATATATATAAATGTATAGCCACTCTTTTCAAGGTGGCAAAGAACTAGAAAAGGCAGAATGGCAGAAGAAGTTATGACATGAATATGAAGGAATATTATTGTGCTGTAAGAAATAACCAATGAGAAGATTGTAACGAAACCTTAGAAAACTTGTATGAACTGAAATAGAGTGAAGGAAGAGAGGTAAACCAGGATAATAATTTATATAGTAACAACAATACCATAAATAAAAACAATTCTGAAAGGCTTAGGAAATTTGATCAATATGATAACCAACCAGAATTTCAGAGGAATGATAATGAAACAAGGTGATGGACTCAAAAGAGCAGATTGAAGTTCATATACATACATATATACAGATATATGTATATATGTAGGTATATATGTGTGTTTATATATTAATATATATGAAGATGGAGATAATAGAAAAATATAATTCTTGTTATTGTTTGTCTTTCATTCTAAAAGTGGAACCATGACTATTATTTATTCAATATATATGAATACTATATGTAATACTATCCATTTGTCACTATGTTCAGCTTATAATGCTTTTGATCCAGAATAAACTTACTTTGAGATTTTATAAAGTGAGCTAGAGGTGATTCTTGTTCACTATGAATGTTTTTAAATTCAATTTTATTTTATTTTCAGTTCTGAATTCTTTTCTTCCCACTTTCCCCTTCCCCATCTATTGAGAAATCAAAACAAACAAATCCTTTACAAATATGTATAGTTAAGCAAAACAAAGTTTTGTAGTAGCCATGTCCAAAGCATGCGTACATGTGCACACATATACATATTCAAAGGGCACACTGAAGCAATATGTATATACATTAATACCATCCACTTATCTAATGTATGCATATTATCTATTTTCACTAATAATTGCTTGGTTTATATTAATATTTGATCCAGAATAAATCTACTTTGAGAATAAATTAAGTTAGAAGTGATCCTTACTAAGAATGTATTTTTAATTACATTTTTTTCAGTTCTGAATTCTCATCCTCCTACTTTCTCCTCCCCAACCTATTGAGAAACCAAGACAAACAAAACATGTTACAAATATGTATAGTTAAATAAAATAAATCCCCATATTAGCCATGTCCAAACACACACTCAAAATACAGATTGAAGCATACATATACATGTATATATATATGTACAAATGAAGAAATTAATTTGAACAATAAAAGAAAAATTAATTAGGTAAGAGCTCATCCAGTTGGGAATAACATTATTGTACATGATTATTTTTCTTTATTGCTTTTCTTAAATCCTTATGCATAGAAGCATTGCTCTATGAGTCAGGAGACTTGAATTTTAATCCTGAGAGGGTATTAGCTAATCTCTAAGGTCCCCTTCAGCTCTGAGAGACTATCTGCAAGGTTGGACAAGACAATTTCTCAATTTTTTCCTGCCCTAAAATCCTACAATATTAAACTTTATTTTTATAAATCAATTTGTATTTCAAATGTGTTAGAACTTGCTATTTAAAGGAATTCTAAAATATTTTATGAAAAAATTCTTCCTTCGTAATATCAATAATAACATTCTAATTTGTTTTATAAATTACAATTTTTTAAAACTTTCTTTTGCAGAGTGCTGGATACAGGGTGTAGAGCTTGGTAAATAATCTATCTCTCTATCTATCTAATTCCTATAAAGAGAAAGCATTCAAGTCCTTAAGTTATAAATGATAATTGATTTTTTTAACAAATTAGTATTTTATTCCATTCATTTTCTTTTTTTAATAATAGCTTTTTATTTGCAAAAAATATGCAAAGATAGTTTTCAACATTCATCTTGCAAAACTTTGTGTTCCAAATTTTTCTCCCTCTCTTATCCTCACCCCCTCCCCAAACAGCAAATAATATATGTTAAGCATGTACAATTCTTCCATACATATTTCCACATTTAATGACAGTTTTTTATAGATTGAAGCTGATGGTTTATAACTTTGTTGATCATAGCAAAAAAACCCAATAAATTAAAAAATGATATAAGTAACTAAAAAAAAGCCATGTATTCCAAAACTGAGGAATGACAGAACAAATTGTGCTATAAGAACATATTGTCACATCACTCAATAAAAAATGGTAAATACAAATACTTCAAAGAAAAGATATGGACAGTTTTCAAAGGAAGAAATATAAACTATCAGTAACTATAAGAGAAAGTGCTCCAAATAACTAATCATGAAATATGAGGAATGCATATTAAAACTACTGTAAGGTTTTACTTCTCTGTCATCAAATTGGCATTTATCATAAAATAATGGAAAGTCAATGTTAGTAGAGTTGCAGGCAGTCAAGCAAATTAAAACAAAGTTGGTAGAACTATGAATCAGTACAATTACTCTGGAAAACAATTTGGAATTATATTTTAAAAGTTACTAAACTGTTTGTACCCTTTGACTTAACCTTCTCACTTCCCATATTTCCTTCCTCTCTTTCCATCTTTCCACTCCTCCCTCCCTTCCCCAGGTTGTTTACATGAGTAAAGTTATGCTCCATGTATATCACTAGGGAAGCTGAGTAAGTCAGACAGACTTTTAAAGACCTTTTTGTGTCCTGTTACATTAAAATTGTTTCCCACTCTCCACCCCCCTTCTTTCTTCAAGGAAACAGTTTTAAATTTAAAAAAATTTTTTTAGTATTTTAGATATATTTACATATATTTTTTTTCACTGACTTCTTGGGGTGGTGATGGGGAGGACAAAGGTACATTCTCCTGAGGAGAATCTAAAAAATATATCTAAAATACTAAAAAAAAAATTTTTAATTTAAAAACTGTTAAAAAAATTTTTTTAAGACTGATGCTTTGTGTTGGTTTTGTTTGTTTGTTTGTTTAATTGTAATGGATGGGTTTGATAACCTAGCAAATTTACACAGCTTCCCTAGTGATGTACATGGAATATAACTTTACTCTTTACCTTTGTGACCTTTAAGAGTTGGGAAAAGAAAGTATAAATTAGACTGGCACTTACATTTCATTAACCAAAGGCAGAAGAGCTACCCAAGTCATCTCACAAATTAGTGAATAAGTTATCTAGCTTCCCTAAATCATGGCCAGAAATATGATTTCAAAAAACTAAATCATGGCTTTGAAAGGAGAAAGGATGTTTGAAATCATTTAGGTCAAACCCCTCATGAGGCATCTAATGCCTAGAGAAATTAAGTGGCTTGGCCACTGGGTTCTGGCTCCAATGCTCTGTCCAGCATACTATAATAGCGAAGATTATACTAGAGGCAAAGTTTATTTAATATTATCTAAAATATAATGAAATCGAAAACAATATGACATATGCAAAGCACTTTCTAAATTACTCAAATGTACATGAATATCAATTATTAGTATAAAGAGTAAACAACTTTGTGGATAAAGTTAACACTGAGAAAAATGAAATGAACCCTCCATTCTAGTGAGCCAAATACCAAGGATATATATAATTTGAAAGAAATGCTCAAACCTTTGGCCTGACTCTGGTGAAATTAGCTGACCCAGCAGCTGCTGTTGGTGGCTTTTAAGTTGTTTATATTGTGCTGAACTGAGTAACATGATGCCTAACCCCCTGGGAACCTAATGGAAATAAATTGTGTGCCTCCTGAGGTTACCCCTGTGGGCAAAATGTACTTTAAAGAAATACCCCATATTTCCTTCTTCTCTTTCCATCTTTCTACTCCTCCCTCCCTTTCCCAGGCTGTTTACATGAGTAAAGTCATGCTCCACGTACATCACTGGGAAAGCTGAGTATTTTTAAAGAATTCTTTGTGTCCTGTAACATTAAAATTGTTTCCCACTCCCACCTCACTTCTTTGTTCATCAGGAAGAATCAAACACTTAAACAAACAAAACCACACTTTTTATCTTTCCAAGTAAATGGAGTTATTAAGTACTAAGATGTCCCTTTTATCCTATAACTCTTCATTTCTTTCCATCTCTTACATTACTATCTATATACTCAACTCTCCCTCCTCACCTCCCCAAAGCATCCCTAACACCTTTCTCTACGTAGTGAATTGTCTTTCTTTATTGCCCACTGAAGCAGCAAGCCAGCACTCCTATATGGCATATTTGCCACCCTTAGACAGCTCTGCTAGATCCTACCAGACTGTCCATTTGCCAGCAGCCTGTAGTGGAGACTTCTGAGCTCATCTTGATCTGATCGGCCACAGTTGGATACAGTGTACCTTGGCTCCAACATAGTGATGTAAATTTTGGTCCTCTTTGAGAATGAAGAACAACAACTAACTATCATTTAGGAAGCTTTCTTTCTTCATGGTTCATTCCAACTTACTCACCCAGTCCAGTAGTTTTTATTCACAGAATCACAAAATTTAAGAGTTGGAAGAGACTTCAGAGGCCATCTCATCCAACCCACATATTATTAAAGGAAATCCCATTATAATATCCCTGTCTTATAATATACCTTTCCTCATGCTTGGGAACTTCAACATACATCTCACTACCCCCTTGGATGACCCTGGCTTTTCAGGATCATCAAACTCCTCAGTTTTCATAACCTCTGACTTTATTATATATCAGTCATACTCAGTCACACACCCTTGACCTATAATTGCTTCACATAGGTGTTCCATAAATAAAGAGACAGTAAATACAATAGAAAAGGTCCTGGATATAGAGTCAGATGACCTGAGTTCAGATCCTAGCTCTGCTACTTATTCATCTGATGATCTTGGCTAAGACACTTTAACTCTTAGGACCTCAGTTTCATCACTTATATAAATGAGGAAAATATACCACTTGGCATATAGTAGGTGCTTAATAATTCTTGCTGACTTCATTTAAAGAGAGGATTGAGCCATGTATATTATAGTGGGGATTCCTTTCATATATAGATTGCACTAGTTGATCTTTGAAATCTCTTCCAATCCTTAAATAATCTCTAAGGCTTATTCTAGCTCTAGACTCACTTAAATTAAGAAAATATGACCATAAGTACCTATTCTTCAACATCACCTTCTAATTATACCTCTGCTTTGTCCTATTTGACCTCCAGTTTTTCTGCCCACTGTTGTCTGTTCTCTGTTCTCATTTCAATCTTCTCCTGTCCTCCATGATACCTCGCCAACCTCCCCACCCCCCCGCCTCCAAGTTATGTCCATGCCCTCTTTTTCCCTGCTCCAGGGACACAGCTATTCATCCAAACTAAATGGCTTCATCTCAAATTTACATTATCTTATCTCAACTGAGCCATAATTGGTGCACAACAATATTTATTTTTCCTTTATTGTCTCTGTCGCACTTTTAACAAATATTACACTAAATCTTCTCTTCTCTCATATCTTATAGTACTTTCTCTTTCCATTATCCCTCTTAGTAAAGGAGTCTCACCTCACACTATATTAAGTAAATATAGGTTACTCATCTCAAACTCACTTTTTCTACTCCAAACTTCAAAAACCTCTTCATCATTATTCCCCTTTTCTATTTTCTCCTCCTCTCCTCCAGCATCTGAGGTAGCCCTTCTCCTTTGCCAAGGCTACCTCATAAACTTGTGCTCTTGATTTCAACTTCTCTCTTCTCCTCAAAAAGCTTGATTCCCTTAACCATTACCTCTTCTTTCACCTTCTCACTTTCATTTTATATGGGCTCCTTTCCCTAAAATTTCCTAAAATTCTACCCTCTTCTAAAAGAAATCTCACTTAACCCTACTGTTCCCTCAAGTTATCATCCTTTGTCTTTTCTCCTTTTCATAGCCAAAGATCCAGAAAGGTTTCTTTCTAGAGGCTTCCATTTCCTTGCCCCACCCCTTGCTCACTTTTTAAACAGTTATCTGGTTTCTGAATCTTATTGGTCTAAAACTGCTCTCTCCAAAGTTGTCAATAATCTCTTAGCTATTCATTTCAATGGTCTTTTCTCATCTATTTTGATCTTTTGTATCCCTTACTCCTATATACTTTCTCCTACCTCCTCTTGTGTGTTATTAATACTCTCTGTCTGTCTCTCTCTGTGTGTGATTTTCTCTTTCCCCTCTCCCCCCTCTTTCTTCTCTCTCCCCTCTTTCCTCTCTTCTTCTTCTTCTTCTTCTTCTTCTTCTTCTTCTCTCTCTTTTTCTGTTTCATTTCACATAACCATCCTCTTCTTTTTACTCATCCAAACCTTCAAGCATTTTTAAATGTCTTCTATGTGCCACTTACTGTGCTACAGACTAGGTATGGCAATATAACCAATAAAACAGTACACATTCACAAGGAACATAAATTCTAATTGTGGAGCCTATAAATACAAGAATAAATGTAAAGAGAATAAAGACAAAGTTGCTAAATGCATTGATTTTAAAAGTAATTAAATTGAGAGAAAGAGCATTAAGAGTTGAGGGGATCAGCAAATGCTGCATATTTAGTAGTGGGTTCAGATAGAAAAGCCCAGAGGTGGTAACAATATATAGGCCAGAAGTCCATAGCATGTACCAAGGTGTCAGCCTCACAAAAGCAGCCCAGTACCACTGGGAAAGGGATAGTAGGTCTTGAAGTAATAATGAAGTAAAATTCTAGATTCTCTCTGACACAAAGTAGGGATAGAGATTCAGCATCTATTCACAAATGAAAAAATGGAAAGGGGTCTTGGAAGGAAGACTGATTTAGAAATAACTGGAAGCCATTTCAATTGTAGAGGGATAATACAGTAACTCCATGCTTAAGGAAGCATCTTGGACAACTAAATAAAGTAGAGAAAGCTTTGATGGAGGAGGACCAATTAGGAAGCTGTTGCAATATTTAATCATGGAGTGTGAAGAACTTGAACTAAGATAGTAATTTTGTGAGTAGAAACAAGGGATTAGATGGGAAATATGTGATGATAGAAACAGCAACATTTGACAACTGAATGGATGTTTGGATTGAGGGTAAATGAGTAGAGGACAGTGTCAAAGTTATGAATTTAGAAAACTTGAAGAAAGGATATATTTAAGGGAGAAATTGAGAAGTATGGAAGAAGTAGAGTTATGAGGAAAAGACGAGTTCTGTTTTATGGTGTTGAACTTGAGATATCTCTGGTACATTCTGTTCTAAATGGTCAATAAGTAACAAGTGGTGCAAGACTGAAGATCAAGGGAGATATTGAAGAATCTGGGAGTCACTGGCTTAAAGAGGATAGTTAAACCCAGAGAAGCTGATAAAGTTACCAAGAGACAGAATATAGAAGTACCAGAGGGACAAGGCCTAGGACATGATCTTAAAGAACATAATTTAGGTGATAAATCTGCAAAGGACATTGGGGAACAATAGTTCTTGGAATAGACACGCAAAAGAAGAAATGGGAGAAAAACAGTATTAGAAAAATTCAGAAATGATAGAGTATCAGTCAGGAGATATGATCAATATGGACAGATGCAGCAGAGAGAGGAAGAAGGATAAGGAATGAAAAAAGACTGCCATATTTGACAATTAGAAGACCACTAGTAACTTTGAAAAAAATTCAGTCAAGTAATGAATTCAGAAGCTAGATTGAAATGATTTGAGGAATGAGTAGAAGGAAAAAGTAGTGGAAACAGTGAGTGTGAATAACATTTTCTGGGTGTTTGGCTGAGAAAGAAAGGAGAAACATAAGTTGATGGATTGAGGAGAAGATCTAGTGAAGGAATTTTAAAGGATGAGAGAGATTTGGGCATATTTGAAGGTAGTAGAGAGCAACTGAAGATGGGTGAGATGGGGAAGTGAGGTTATCATCTTCTAGACAACTTGGAAGTAAATGAAATCAATGGTCTATACTAGACAATTCTAGTTTAGGCTTTCATTACTTCACAATCAATCTCTGTGTCTCCAGTCTTCTCTTCTGTGATCCATTCTCCCAACAGCTATAAAATTGATATTTCTAAAACACAGAAATCATATTACTGCCCCACTCACTCATTTAAAAATATTCAATGACTCATTATCACTTGTAGGAAAAAAATATAAATTCCTCTGCTTGGCACATAAATCCTTGCATAATCTTTTCCCCAATTACTTTCTACTTTTATTTCATATTACACATTCTAGATACTAAACAAATTATTCTGCTAGATGTTACCTATAAGCAAAACTTCATTTCCTACCTCTGTGTCTTTGTATAAGTAATTCCCCAGGTCTAGAATGCATTCTCTGCTTATTTCCAACTTTAGAATTCAAAGCATAATTCAGTGCCCTGCTACCCAAAACTTTGTCTTATGCCCCCTTCTGCATTCTCTCCTTTATTCTATGGATTTATTTTTATGACTTCATATTGATTTATTTATGCATATTTTGTCCATCAGTAGTAAATAAGGATCGCTTTATTTTTTGTTTCATATTTTCAAATCCTAGAAGCTTTACACACAAAAGATATGGCAAATATTTGTTGAAGTGATTTTCTAAAATGATCATTATGACTAATGAGCTATAAGAAAACAAGACTTTAAAATCATTGGTCCAACACTAGATCACTTGAGTAAGTATAGAATAAATATGACTTTGACAACCACTATGTTTCTTCACAAAATTTGGAATAATAGCTTATGCTTCTATTGTCTTTTGCCATCATACAATACTTTCACATATGTTTATCTCATTGTATCCTCAAAAGAACACCAAGAGATAGGTGGGACAAAGTGTTACAGATGAGGAAACAGGATCAAAAAGTTTTGGTGACTTGCTCTAGATCAATTCATAAATGACAAAACTTGTAAGCAAAACATGCTGTCTTAACACCAAATGTAATGCTCTCTCTACCATGTCATTCTGCATCTTAGACAGCAATGACCAATTGATTGATATCTACTATATCCTTATGACACAGCAAGAAGATTGCAAAGACGTGTTAATCTAATCTTTTGTCCCCAGAAACCATGTTTACAATGAACTATAAGAGAACAGTTTGACTATCCACAAACAATAGGTTACCATTTAAAAAATGGGAAAAATGGGTCAAGGAACACAGGATTATGAAATACTTACTTGGTCCAAGTCCTATGGAAAAAGCTGCAACATAAAAAAGTAAGCTGACCAAGGAGAGCCACTTCAAAAATTCTGGGACCTCATTTTGGCCCCTTTCTTGGTGGTGTTGTGTTGGGCTTGGTCTAGAGGTTCCAACACTTGGCACAGATGCCCACATCAGCTCCCCTTGCTTTTTGGTATCACTTCTGACTGACATGAGTGAGCTCTTGCTATTTGGGGTTATCCCCATCAATAGTTCCTTGAGACTGTCATTGCTAACTGGAAAATTTCCTTTTTCATAAAAAGTCAAGTCTTCTAGGGAGTGGTTAATAGGACTATGACTTCTGCAGATACTGGTAAAATTGATATGGATATTAAGATTCACAAGACCCATAGTCACCAAGGAGGCGGCCATCACTGAGGTACCAAGGCACAGAAAAGTCTTGCTCCCAACCCGGTCCACAAAAAGCGTAGCTGGAATTGTGCTGATTACTTTGACAACTCCGACTCCAGTTGAGGCAAGACTGGCTGCCTCATTGCTCTGAAATCCAACAGATTTTAAGACAGTTGATGCATAAAATAAAATGTTTGGCTGTCCTGTGATTTGCACAAAAAAGACCAACATGAGGCCTATTAGTACTCTGGTCCTCATGTTGTCCTTTGAACGAAAAAGATCCCAGAAACTATACTGGTGTTCATCTTTCAAGGAAGATTTGATCAAAGTAAGTTCTTCAGTAGTGTCTAAGATGCCTCTTAATCTTCCCAAGACTTTGCTAGCAGCTTCATCATACCCTTTCATTACCAGAAATCGAGGGCTGGGTGGAAGAAAGTACATTGCAATGGCTTGCAAAATTCCCAACGGAATAACAAGGCCAAACATATATTTCCAACCATGGAAAACACTGGCAAATGCATAATTTGAAATATAGGCAAGAAGAATGCCAATGACAATCATAAGTTCATTCAGTGATACAAGAAGGCCTCTTCTGTTCTGTGGAGCAATCTCTGCAATATAGACACAGGTAGCAATGGAAGACAGGGATATGGAAACTCCTATGGCAATTCGTCCTATTATAAGAATTGAGTAGGATAGGCTCAGGATCAGAACCAAGCTGCCCAGCCCAAGCAAGCAGGAGGATAATATGATAGCAGTTCTTCTTCCATATCTGTCTATGAGGAATCCTCCTGTGAGAGATGCCAAAAAGGCCCCAATGAGCAGGGAACTTACAACCATTTCCTGTTGTCGGCAAGACAAGGCTAATAAGCCACTTAACTGTAGAAGGGCCCCAGAGATGAGCCCAAGTTCATAGCCCATCAGGAGTCCACTGACAGCAGCAGTAACAGATGAGAGGAAAGTAAACATTCCACAGCCTACAAAGAGAAAAAAACAGAGATATCAGTCCCAAATTATTATTTTAACATCCTATGTATGAAGTGGGCCATAACCTTAGGCAAATGGTTTCATACCACTGAGTTAGGATGAAAAGAACAAATACCAAACTCAGCATCATTGTAGGAAAAACAGAGATCATTGGCTACAGAAACAAAGACTTTCTTCCAACACTTTTTTTTTGGCAGGGGGCTGGGTTGGTGATGGTGTACTGGGAAAAGTTTTCCAATAAATTTTTTAAATCATAAGTTGTTGACTATGTAGATTAATATTCTCTATTGGGTTAGAGATTAGGAAGGGTTCAACCATTCTGATATTCTAGCTTATTTTATCCAATTCCAGCTCCCCAAAAGGAGAACTTTTAGATAGGACTGGTACTGAAAACAGCTTCCCATGAGTTGGATCCCAAAAAAGAGCCTTAGCTTCTCCTTTCCAAGTAGCCTGGAGAAGAAAAATTCTGGGGTTAAGGTTACCTAGGTAGTCACTGAATAGTTCTTAAAATGCTTTTCTAAAAAAATATTTTTGCTATAATAATGGTATCAAATAACAAATTAATTACTTACTTTATGATGACCATCATGGTAAGAAAAGGGAAAATATCAAAGTTAGCTATGACTTGGTCCTTATCTTCAAGAAGCTTTTGGTTTAACAGGATGGTATAGACACCAACTTAAATAGTTTTAATATGTGCTAAGTACATCCCATAGGCTTGTGTGTGAAGTATCTAAAAAGAGGCTGTTATTCACTAAGACTAGGCAAGAGCTTGCTGGAGGAGGTAAAAGAAGAAAGTTATACCTGATAATCACTGCAATTTTAAAAGACTCTTCAAATTTTAGGCTCTCAAGTAGTCTATCCCAGGCCATTTGAACTTGTAGGATTTCTAGAGGGCAGCAGCTGGAGCTACTGCAAGGACTGACTGGCACATCTGGGAAATGTTCAGATTCCAGATCATAACTCTTCTAGTCATCTTCTCCCTCATAAGAAAACCCTCTTCAACCCTTCTCTAACCCCACCATCCTTGTTCTGTTTGATTGTGAGACTGAGTTATTGTTGTTTATCTGAGGATTCTTCACGATTCTCTATAAATACTTGGTAACCTTGTTTTCCATCATTAACCAAATTTTAGAACCAATAACCTGAGAAAAACAATGAAGGGATTCTCCTGGTGTCATCTGCTCCTCAGTTCTTTTGAGTCTATAGAAGGGCAAAATTCCCAGCTTTGCCAGTCCCAAGACAGAAATTCCTTGTTGAATGGGAGCTCCAACATTAGAAGGGAAGTCACCTCTGGCATGGAAAAAGAAGCTCCTTTTTTGTTCCAGAATTGTTGTCCAACCTGAGTTAGATTTGCTCTATCATTACACTTTCCATCCCTCATCTACTGAAGCAACTCAAAAGAGAGGTAAACTGGAATCTCCAGAAGACATTTTAGGAAGGGACTCAGAGTGAAGTGCACTTAGCAAATAAATGCTATATTCAAATGTAAGTAAAAGTAGGAATGATGGTGAATCATTGATAGATTAATGGGAAAGGAAGTAATATTCTACATATAAATTGTTTCCAAGAACTCTCTTGTCCATGGTGAAGATATAACTAGTAAATAGACATTCAATGCCAGGATTCTTATGCATTTAGGTATTAAATGTACCAAAAGCAAATTTGGTTGGCTGGATACAGAGACAAAGAATTCAGAATCCTCTTATTCTTACAGGAAAATATTTTTAAAACATTTACATTTTTTCCCAAGGGTAGGGGTATGATGAGCACACTAATATATTGTTAGCTGTAGTTGTGAATTGGTGCAATCTTTTGGGAAAACAATTTGTAATTAAGAGTTACTAAACTGTTTGTACCATTTAATCCAGCAATTCCACTAACGGGCTAAAGAAGACAGAGAAAAACCGGTCTCATTCATGTCAAAATTGTTATATAGCCCCCCCAAAATAGACATGAATATATACTGAAAATAGCCAAATCAGAATGTGAATATACTGGAACATCATTACATAGTAAGAAAAAGCAAATATAACAAATTTTGAGAAGCACAGGAAGAAATCTATATGCAAAATAAAGTAAGCAAAACCAGAAAAATATGTACAATGATTACAATGAAAATTGTAAATGAAAAGAACACCAAAATAAAATTGAATTCAGTTATTATAATGACCAATACTGGTATTAGAAAACTGATAATGAAACAAAGCTTCTTCCTCTTGGCAGAATGTCAGTCAATCTGTCCCCAATTCCTGGAAGCTTTCTTTCCATACCTATATATCCATACCTATATGTAATCCTTTAATTACTACCTTTTTTATATTCAATCTGTCCTGATTCTGATTACTAGTGCCCTCTCTCTCTATTTTGCATTTAACTACTTTATATTTTTATTCTCTTTATTTTATCCTGTATACATATACATATGTGTTTGTGTGTGAGTATCTGTGTGGGCTGTTTTAGAATGACAGTTCCCTGCAAGAAGGAGTTATTTCATATATTGTATTTTTATCCCCAGCACCTATCACAAAACTGGCACCAAGCAGATGCTTAATAAAAGTTTATTACTTGATTGAAATGGAGAGATTATATGCATAAATAAATATGTACAAAATTGGATCAGAAGGGGCAGTTAGTGACACAGTGGATAGAGTAAAGGCCTTGGAATGAGAAAGACTCTACTAGTACAAGTCTCTAGTACAAATTTGACCTCATACATATATTAGCTTGTGTCCCTGGGCAAGTCACTTAATCCTATTTGCTTTAGTTTCCTCATCTGTAAAATTAGCTGGAGAAGGATACAACAAACCACTTTAATAATTTTCCCAAGAATAACCCAAAAGGGGTCATAAAAATTTCAGACACAACTGAAAAATGACCTAAAATGTGGTACAGATAGTAACTGTATTGACTGTACTTAACTAATTTTGGGGCGTTAAAATAGAGAGCTCAGTTCTGGGGGTACAGGGTAAATATTTAGAAATAAATGTTCTAAAAACAAAAAACATCAATAAAATATATGCATATATATTTACTTATATTTATATATAAATACTTATATACGATCTGCCGCAATGTTCATTGTTGGAAGGAGGTCTGGAACCATAAAATCAAATATTCATTTGATTATTATTATGTTGTAAACAGTAGGCCAAACATTAGGGATTTTAAGAATGAAAAATGACAAGGATCTTCCCTCAAGGAACTTATCATCCAAAGGTTAAACATGACAAATATACAAATAAATATAATATAAAGTAGAATGTGTTAAGGACAAAGGAGAATTCCAGACAAAGAGCTACAGAAGTAACCAGATAACCTTAAAGGAAGAGGCAAGCCAGACAGAAAAAGGATCTAAGAGATGTTCTGCATAAATGTATGGAAGCAAGAAAGCTCAGAACAAAACCAGGAAGAAGCCAGTTTGGCCAGACATAGAAAGAAGAGGAGTAATGTGAAATAAATTGAAAAGGTAGTTGTATTGTTGTATACCATCCATTACAAACATAATATGTTTTCCTCTTAGAAACCTTCGATAGTGAGTTGTATATAAGCATTTCCTTCTCTATTTTACAGATGAGGAAATTGAGTATCTAAGTGGCTAAGTGAATTTCCTACAATCATAAGGTTAGGTTAGTATCTAAGGTGGAATATGAACTGAGGTACCCAAACTTCAAAACTAAAAAAATTATTTTCTTTATCCTTTGTATAAAGAAGAGATGTTAGAAACAAGTAGACAATTTCATTCAATCTAGAGGTGATTGATACCATGACAGTTTGAGTGGACAGAAAAGAATAGACATGAGAAATGTTGTATAAGAAGAATAGACAAAGCTTGAAAATTGATTACATATGTAAAGTGAGGCAGAAAATAGCTCAGAGCTTCTGAGCCTGTGACTGGAAGGATAGTTTGTCCATTCAATCAATCAACAAATCTTTTTTAAACTTTTACTAAGTACCAAGCAACTATGCTAAGTATTGAAACAAAGAAAAAAAAACAGTTCTTATTCTCTAGTAGCAAGGTGGGAAGTGGAGAAGAGTAGAAGAAAACATGCAAAATACTAGGAACACAAGGTAAATTCAGAGTAAATCAAAGGTAAATTTGAAGGGGAAAATTTTACAAGAGGGAAGGACCCAAAACAACTCATGCAAAGGTAAAACTCAAGCTGAATTTAAAGGAAAGCAGACATTCTAAAAAGAGGGGAGGTGGTGGTAGCAGCAATGCCACGACTGAAGCCTATATTCCAAAGAGATCTAAAAATAAAATATAAAGGACCTCTGCTTACAAAAATATCCATAGCAGCTCTTTCTGTAGTGGCAAGGAATTAGAAATTAAAGGGATACCCATCAATTGGGGAATGGCTGAACAAATTGTGTTCCATGATTGTGATGAAATAAGTTAAGTCATTTTCAGTCACTTTCTTGGCAAAGATAATAGAATAGCTTGCCATTCCTTCTCCAGCTCATTTTATGAGGAAACTGAGGCAAATGGATTAAGTGATTTGTCCCAGATTCACACAACTAGTGCCTAGGAACAGATTTGAACTTAGAAAGATGAATTCTTCTGATTTCAGGCTCTGTACTTTATCCATTTTGCTACCTAACTACTGATAGAATACTAATGTTCTATAAGAAATACTGATTAGAATCCTTTCAGAAAAACCTGAGAAAATTTAAAATAATGAATACAAAGTGAAATAAGCAGAACCAGAAAAACATTGTATATAATATTAATTGATAATATAACAATAATATTATAAGATGTTTAATTGTGAATGATCCAAGATAATTCCAAAGGACTTTTGATGAACAATGTTATCCATTTTCTGAGAAAAAAAACCTGATAGTTTGAATGCAGATCAAAACACAATTTTTTAAAAACTTCATTTTTTGCAGGGTATTTTTTTCTTGGTAATTGGCTAATATGGAAATATTTTATATGACTATATATGTATTGAATTGTTTGCCTCTCAAAGAGCCTCCTCTTTGGAAGGAGGGGAAGAGAGAATTTAGAACTCAAAAATTTTTAAAAGAATGTTTGAAAAATTACATATAAATTTTAAAAATTTATATATATGTATATATATATAATAATGTTAACTTCTAAAGGGCAAGAGTTATCCTGCTTTTGCATTTGTATCCCCATTTGGTACATGCTAATTCCTTAATAATTACTTTTAATTTCAGTCTAAAACAAACAATAAAATAATTAACTTAATTAAGTAAAGGAAGAATGCAGTGAGAATGAGAGGAATGTCCCAGGAAGAAGAGACAACCAATGCAAAGGCATAAAAATATGAAATTTTGGACACCTAAAGGAAATAGTCCCTTATTTGATAAAAACGCCTGGGAAAACTATAAAACAGTTTAGTAGAAATTATGTTTAGACCAATATCTGACACTGTGGGCTAAAATAATCTCCAAATGGATACATGTTGTAAAAAAGTAAAGGGCATAAGAAACTAGTTCAGTGGTTTCTTTAAGGAATTAAAAATCTACTATCTACTAATCCAGGTCAAAGCCAACTTAATTTTAAAGAGTTTCCTAGAACATCAAGAGCCTTGTAGCATAAGTATATAATGGTTTTTATCTAGGTGGGCCTAAGATTAGATCTAGAATTTCTGTCTTCCTTCTTCTGTCTTTATGTGTCCTTGACTAATTACAATTCAGTACTAGTGATTTTGAAAACAATGGATTCACTCAACCTTGCCAGTTACTGCAGGAGTTAAAGAGTTCCTGAACAGTGTACCACCTACCCAGAGGAAATTATAACCTTTTCCACATACATCTTGTAGCTAAAAGACTAGAGAACTTCATACCCTGACTGGCAAAGAGATCTGGATCTTGTGAATTACTCAGAGAATGTACACCCAAGCAAGGAGTATAAGGAACATTAGGGTTACTTGAGATATTTTATGTTTTCTGTATTTGTTCATCCATACCCTCTGAGTCCTTAGTATTTATGTACCTTCTTAATAGGTACAGGAAACAAATATCTATTTTACAGTGGATATCCACATTTTTCTAGAAGGACTTGGTTCCTGACATATTGGGGAAACTTTAAAGATAAACTATAATTTAGCTTGTTTTAGAGATTTCTCAGGACTTAATATATATAGCATATGAGCAGAGACAGAGAGAGGTGAGATTAGGTTCTGTAGAACTGAACACAGTCTATGTAAGCCCAAAGCCTCTCCTTGGAGTCCCTTAGGTCTTGAGAGTACATTTGAAATATCTTTAGACCCTGGTGAATAATCTAAATTGGGATTCTTGGTCTTGGCAAGAGCAAGAGTTTAATGAGTTTATCTAATCCAGATGACCCAAATCTGGAATATGGATTATGGACCAAGGTGCTTCCTGGTTTAGCAGAACCAAATGTAACAGAGAGTTTAGTAGGGGGACAGGAAGAGATAAGACTTTTGGCATATTTCCAAGGACAGAATTTTTCAAACTCTCTTCTGTGGAGTGCTGAAATTTCACAGAATCTGCCTTTGGCTTTGTGGGAGAATTTTTCAAGATGTTTTTAGACCTCTAATGTTTCAGGTGCTTTCATAAAATCAGAAATTTAAAGTTTTTTTGCTTTCTTTGTGTTTTAAGCTTTTGTAAGAATATTATTCTTTTTATCCTATCTCAAAATACTTTCTCCTCAATACAGCTAAACCGTAGCAATAGATTTGTTTGCAAATATATTTAAAAGGCAGGATGATACAATGAGTAGAACTGGATCTAGGAAGCAAAAAGACAAGTACAAATCTGGTTTCAGACACTTACTAGTTGTGTGATCTTGGGTGGATCAATGAAAGATGTTTGCCTCAGTTTCCTCATTTGCAAAATGAGTTAGAGAAGGAAATTGAAAACTATTCCAATATCTCTGCCAGAGAAAAATCCTAAATGAGGTCACAAAGAGTCAAATCAACAAAAAAGTGATCAAAAAAGGATAAAAACTTTCTCCTAAATCTATTATTGGTTCCAATTTTGGCTTCTGGAGTCAAGTATTAAATCTAATTCCTCTTCTAGATAACAAGCTTTATAAATTACTTTAATATTTATTTTAATAAATATTACCTTATTTTATCTTTACAACTATTTTGAGAGATAGGTACTATTATAATCTTTATTTTAGAGATGAAAAAATTGAGGCAAATGAAAGTTAAGTGAATCACACAGCTGACAAATACTTGAAGCAGAATTTGAATTCAGTTTTTACTCACTGTAAATCTAGTACTCTATCCAATATTTAAGTTTTCTGCAGACCTAAAACTCTATAGAAATGCTACTTGCTCTTATTTTCCTAATCACAAATTCTTTCTTTTTCCAGATTAAAAAAAGTTTCCTAATTCCTGTTCATTCCTTATAGACTACCGACTCTGAAGCTTTATCCATTTATATCAATGTCCCTCTTAAAATATGATATCTAGAACTGAAAGCAATAATACACTTTATGGATAATGCCATTTTAGCCCTCTTTCTGAAGGCATCCAGGAATGAAAAATTGTTAAATTTAAGAAATAAAAAAATAAACAAAAATAAAATGACATTTCAGACTTTTTCTCTCCTCCATTCTCTTTTAATATGAGTAATTGGATATAGACATGAATTTTATCTTATTACTTTTTGCCTCTTAGATCTCTTTCAAATTACATTGAATGATCAAGATTGCAAGTTTTTGTTTTAATATAAGGGTTATATGACTTTAAAAATCTTGAAAATTCCTCTATCCAGCCATTCTATGACCTTACCCCATCTGTGAGCCATCATCCCAGCTACCTAAAAGCTGACATGATAAAAAAATAACTGGAATATAGGATCAAGCACTTTTATTATCTCATCTGTAGGTAAAGAATGCAGATATCTACAATGTATTCCATGATTTGAATGATGCCAGGAAGTCTTGCCCACTTATTAATTTGTTTGTTTGCTTATTCATTCATTTATTTTTCATTCACCTATTTATTAGTTTGTTTAATCTTCTTCAGCAGTTTATCAAGGTGCATGGAATCTTTCATCATCTCTGGCAAGGTTCAACAGGTGGTCATACAGTGTAATTCAAGAACTATAAAGAACCTCAGAGATTAAAACAATTGCCTTTATTTTACAAACGAGAAACCAAGGCCTAAAAAGTTAAATGACTTGGCCAGAGTTATACAGATTGTAAGCATCTGAGACAGAATTTAGAACTGAAGTCTCCTGACTCTAGAGCAACAAGGTGGCTGAATGGATAGAGCTCTAGGCTTGCAGTCAGGAAGAACTGAGTTCATTTTTCATTTTTAATTCTAAATTCTCTCTTTCTCCACCCCTTCCCCACCCATTGAGAGGGCAAGAAATATGATACTCACAAAGAATCAGACAGGACTGAAATAACTAAACAGCAATAAAAAGCATCAAAGAAAATTATAGAAAGAGAAAAGAACTATATAATAAGCTCTAACACTGGAAGGAACCTGGGAAACCAGCTAGTCTAGGGGTCCTTCTTATGTGAAATTGATTCCTTTGACAATCTGGTGAAGTCTATAGACCCCTTCTCAGAATTCTCCTTTGAAATGTATAAAATGAAATACATAGGATTACAAAGGAAATCAATTTTATTGAAATAGCTATCAAACATTAAAAAAAAAAATGTCATGGATGGTGAGTTAAGGACTTTTGGTCTAATCTACCTCCTTCTACTTCCTTCATTCGCAGGTAAGGGAACCCAGTATAAAAGGATTAAGTACTTTATCCAAGGTTAAACAGGAAATAAGTGTCAAGAGTCAGAATTCAAATGTAGGTGAAGTGATCCAAACCCAAGAAGCTTTCCACTGTACAAACTGTGATTGAGTGAGCCAGGAATGTTATATCTCTGTTTGTTTATTTTCTAAGACTTGAGACAAAACCTTCAGACGTAATAATTCTGGCCTGCTGTGAACAGAAATGTTGTCTTGTGCCTAACAGTGCCAGTGACTAAATGTTCATAGTGACTTTTTATTTCTGCAGAATGATTTTTTAAAATGGACTTGAGATCAAAACAATTAGTAGAGATCTCCAAGTCTTTTTTCCTCCTTATTTTCCAATACATCACTCAATTTTTCAGACCAACTTTCAAGAGAAGGTATTCTAAAGAGGTCTAAAGTAATGATTATTAGTCTCTTTTTTAGTTTCATCTAAATACTGACTGCTACTGAATAATAACAAACTAATGTGTATTTACTGCCTTTGAAGCACAAAATATTTCGTGTGTATGATGTCATTCAATTCTCACAGTTACCATGTGAGATAGCCAGGACAGCAAATATTTGCCCGGTTTTGTAGTTGAGAAAAACTTGGCCTCAAAGACAGTCATCCAACTGATTTGTATCAGTTAGGATTATAATCCAGTTCTTTCAACTCCAGCCTTCTTTTTCTCTACTGAAGCCTCTTGATGGTGATGAATATTTTTAGCCACAGCCAAAAAAAGAGTATAATATAATAGATAAACTGTTGAACCTAAGAGTCAGCAAGATCTGGATTCAAATTCTATATTAACTGTGTGACCCTAGAAAATCACTTAACCTCTATATGCTTCAGTTTCTTCATTTATAAAACCAATTGGCTGGATTCTATGACCTCAAATTTCCCTTTCAGCTCTCAATCAATACTTGAAAACCTCTGCTAAAGTAGAAATAGATTTGATCAGTATCAGAGGAAGGGTTGCCCAATACAAATGAAATGTCATAAATCTTCTCAAGGGATGGTGTACTGTACACTTGACATTCACTAGTAACCAAGACAATTATAATAACCATTTAAGAATTTGGAATTCATTGAGATCAATACTCATCTATCTAGAAAAAAATAGATTTAGTGTTTTCAAAAAAGAAAACAGATCGCCTTGGAGAACTCTTCCAATTATTCTGACTATTGTAGAAGGAAAACCTTGATGGTTCTATAGCTAGAAGAAATAAACATTAACATTAAGGCAGTTTTATAGCTAGAAGAAATAAACATTAACATTAAGGCATTTCATGTTAGGAAGACTAGGAAGGGTAGGATGGCCATATGCAAAACTCTTTTAGATGCATCATCTCATTTGATCCTGACAATCACATCATAAAGTAACAGCAAAGGTATTATCCCTAATTTTACAAAGGAAGGAAATAAGATCTAGAGAAGTTATGTAACTCACTCCATATTTCAATCTAGTCCAAATCTTCTGACTTTTCACATTACAGCATACCTGGCCATTCCTTATTTAGTAAGTACAGCAGTGTATAGTCATTTCAGTCATGTCTGAATATTTTTAACCCCATTTAGGGTGAGAAAGATACTGGAATGGTTTGCCATTTCTTTCTGTGGTTTATTTTATAGAAGAGAAAACTGAAACAAACAGATTTAAGTGACTTAGATTCAGACATAAGGTCTGAGGTCAGATTTAAACTCAGGAAGGTGAGCCTTCCTGACTCCAGGCCTAACACTCCACACACTGTACCATCCAGCTGCCCAAGAATAACAGTACCTTTTCCCATCCCTGATCCCCTGGGAGCAGGCCCAATCACCATTCCAACTGGCCAAAAGGAAGTTTGGGTTAAGCTTCCTTCCAGTCACGAATAATTTAGGAGCTTAAAAAGACAAGGAAAAGTTATTCAACTGATTGAACATTTTTTTACTTTCAGTCTAAATTATGCCTGCTATTGAGTAATAATACTTTATATCTATAAGCTAATATTTAGATAGAAAGATATAGACAGGCATCTAAATATCTTTGTCTATATAGAGATATAAAATATTATTTCTATATACACAGATATCTATCTATCTATATGTACATACATTATTGATCAAATCAATAATCATGTATTAAAGCTAATTTACCATGTGCTAGGTAATTGGGCTAAGTAAGAGCTGACAGCAAAATAACTGTACGTATATGTATACATACATATATTGTATTTAACATATATTTTAATATATTTAATATGTATTCATCTACCTGGCATCTGGGGGACAGGGGGGAGAGGGAAGGAAGAGAAAAGTTAGAACAGAAGGTTTTCCAAGGGTCAATGCTGAAAAATTACCCACACATATATCTTGGAAATAAAAAGCTATAATTAAAAAAATAAAAGTAAGAACTGACAATACTAAGAAAGGAAAAATAGTTTCTATTCACAAGGATCTTCCATGCTAATGGAAAGACAAAATTTATATATATGTTATATACAAATTAATACACAAAGTAGATGTAAAGTAATCTTGGAGGGACTGAGATTAGCAGATGTGGGCTGGGGTGTAGGAAAGACTTCTGTGGAAGATAGCAATGAGCTGAGTCTTGAAGAAGTTCAGGGATTCTAAGATTCAGAGGTGAGAAGGGAGAGTATATTCCAGGGAATAGAGATCAAGGTTGTATTTCACCTTAATTATCCTAAATTATCATTAGTTAACTTGTTTGGGCATTTTGCCAAGGTACTTTGCCACCTCCTTGACAAAACCGTGCCTCTTAGAATAGTTCATGGTCAAGGATCTTTTACCTTCTTTCTTTTCTTCCTCTTGATCCTGATCAATCCAAAAATAACAAGTATTTATAAAGTCCCTGCTAGATAGCCAGTGCTAGGTGTAGCACTAAGGCTACAAAGAAAGACAAGACTAGTCCCTGCCCTCAGTGAGCTCATGACTTAATGGGGGAGGGCAACATGCAAACAATTATGAATAAACAAGATACATACAAAATAAAGATAATTTAGGGGGTTCAAGAAAGATTTCTAGCAGAAGGCAGGATTTTATTTTGAAGGCAGTCACAGAAGCCAGGAAACAGAGACAAAAACAAATCCTTTCAAGAAGTCTGAGGATTGCAAGAAGGTTATAATGAGCAAGAGGCATTATAGAGAATCCTCAACAAAAAGACATAGAAAACAGAATGTAAACAATCCATTGCAGTGACTGTATTAGTTACTACAGTAATAGCTATGTTGCCTATTCCTCATAGCCAGTTAGATGAAATGAATATTATTGGCACAGTACATGAAACATTGAGTTTCTCACAATATTTTAATTCCTTTCCTCCTGACCCAAGTGCCCATGGAACTATGCATCCTGTTAGGCTCTTGGCAAAGACTTATTTATTGCTTCCAAAATCTTACTAAAACGTATATACAAATTCTATAAGTAGGGGAAACAAGAAAGAGCCCTGGGTTTGAAGCCAAGAATCCAATATTTTTTGACCCAACACAAGTCACTACATGACTGCACAACTCTAGAAAATTCTCTAGACCTTAATTCTCTTTTCTGCAAAATGAGTAAATTGGATTATTGTCCAATTAATCCTAAAAGGACTCATATCCTTTCTAGTTCTAGAATTCTGTAATTATCTTTTTCAAACACACACATACAGAGCCAATTTTTGTCCAAGCATTATCAGATTCTGAATACTTACAAATGTAAAAGACAAGCCTACCCATCCATTGCTACATAAAGACAGAGGCTAAACTAGTGACATTGCTATACATTTAAGCAAGGCAGCATTCATTCGAACAATTCTTATTCCATCCTGCCCTTCAGTTCAATCAGCAGACTCATTTAAATAGCATATCCTAGGTTAGCATCACACAGAACTGTATATATAAATAACAAAATATATATGCAAAAGTTTACACATTTTAGCATTTATGTTATATTTCTTAAATATTATATCATGGCTACATATAGCACTGATAGTAGTCAGTTAACCCATTTGACACTCATATAGGGATTACATTATTTTTCATTGTCATTACACAGATTTTTACTGGGCATCTAATGTACAAATGAAATTCTGTATAAATGGGACTGTTTTAATAAGCTCTAGCCAAGATCAACAACTATGACTCTTGGTCATAGAAGGTTTGACCAGTTTCCATAACACCCAGAGATACTAGTCAAGTTTGGGGATTTCCAAGAATATAGACAAGATCTCACATTGTTGATCAGTTTTAGAGATTATTGACAAACTAATTTAGTGTATTCATCCATTCATATAAAAAAGGCATAAAACATGAGAATTTTATACTTCACTATCCTACCTAAATATTCTGGAATTATGTAGGGAAGTAATATTCCATGTGGAAATAATCTAAGTGAGCAGAAGAAAAACAAAAACTTGGTTTAGTTAGGCAATGGACTATAATTGAAGGAATTAAAGCAACATAGACAAAGGTAACTATAGATTTACTAAGCCAATGCAAACAGGGATTGGTGGAATTCTATTGGTGGGTGTCAAGGGCTATAGTCATAGACTTTTCCATATTTGCATCCATATCCTCTGTTTTAGTAAATAGGTCAGATCTAGATGTTGAGCACCACACAATTCCCAGAAGGAGAATTCTGGCATGGGGCTAAACATTTTGAAGTTTATCCTCAACCTTGCCCTTGAATGTAAGATTCTTGATGGCAAGGACATTTTGTCATTTTAACATAATGATTTTATGAGTGGATTTTCTCTGCTAGTACTGATTAGCAAGTATTTGGGGACTTACTGTCTTGGAGAATGGCTTAGGCCCTTGAAAGATTAAGTCATTTCAACAGGTTACATAGCCAGTGTGCAGTACAAGGTGGAGTTTAAACCATGTTACTGACTCCCTCTATCTACTCTAGCAATGTTGCCTCTCACCTTGTAATAGATACTTGTTAAAATCTAATTGAATTGAGAAAATATGACATCATAATCGATACTTATTTTGGAACCTCCCTAAGGTTGACAGTGATTGCTCAGTTCTTCCTTCTCCTCTTTCCTTCCATTATTTTCATTCTCCCTCCTCTATCCCTTGTTTTACCAACTGAGTTAGAAAGGGAAGCCTTAAGTGAAACATGACTCTGCCTTCGAATATAGAAAGAACTCTCATGATTAAAAAGTCACTATTGCAGAGGTAGACAAAGTTTGATATAAGGATAAGGATCCCAATAATTAGATCGGTACTAAAGTGAAATAAGCAGCTTTGGAAGAGGATCAGTTCCACTTCATTGGAAGTCTTCAAATAAAACATTTCTGTCTGAAAATGGAATTAAGTCTTGGAAGATGGTAGATTTCACCTCACTGGAAGTCTTCAACCAAGACCTGCATAACCATTTGTCAGATGTGTTGAAGAAGAGATTCCTGTTCAGGTTCAGTTTAGACTTAGAAGTCTTTGAATTTGGGTTTCAGGAATTCTATGTCCTAAGAGGCTTGTTATTTTTTTAAAGCCATCCTAAATTTTCACTATGCTTCATATTAATGTGTCCTTCATCTTTCAACACCTTATACTATTAACATTGGTTTGGAAGAGCAACTTCAATGAATTTACTTTAGTGTGAAGCTTGGTTTTAATAAATAATGTCACAGTTAGGGGTTTAGTCCAGCCCTAGTCAAGTGGCTTCCTAAGGACATACGACATAGAATGAGAGGATCATATATTTTTACAACTAGAAATGACTTTTAAGATTATGTAGAAGAACCCCCTACTTTACATATAAGGAAATTGAGCCTTTAAAAGCTTAAATGATTAAGTAACATATTACTCAAGGTAATCTGGGAATATGACTGAATATTCCTCTAAGAATTCCAAGGATACTCTACCTACATTTCAGCTATTTTTACCCTACAATTTAATCCCTAATCTCTGTGCTTCTCCCTTCTCCTACCTCTTGATTCATCCTCTCCTCTCAAGAATACTTCATCCTGCAATAATCTATAATGGGATATTTCAATGTATCTTGTGACCTTAATGATATGAGTTTTTCTCATTGAATGATATTGAATGAATGACTCATAATGATGAATTCTTTCTTCATTGGTACAGACCATACAATTTTCCTTATTTTTTGTGACAATTAAAGATGCCCATAGAGGTCCCAACAAGGACCTTGATCATGGAATCACAGAATCTCAAGGCAAAAAAGAATCTTAAAAACCATCTAATCCAACCCATACCTGAACAAGAAATTTCTGTTCCAACATACCTGACTTATGGCTGACCCAGTTTTCCTTTGAGATCTCCAATGAGGTAGAACTTGCCTTTTTCTAAGACTATCCATTACTTTGGAGTATCACTAATTTTAAGGAAATTTTCTCCATTATATCAAGATGAATTTGTCTCTTTGCATCCCCCACCCATTGTTTCTAATTCTGTCCTCTGAGTGATCTCTTCACACACCATGTATAACAAGTGAGCTCTCAAGCCATTTATCTGTTCTCCTTCACCTTCAATATGGCACAAGCTCACTTCCTCTTCTTATCATATGTTTTTCTGAAGGTGTTTTACTCAGCTTTTCTTAAATCTTCTCTGGTAATATGTTGCAACCCATTTATACCCCATAGAATATAATGTAGAAGCAACCTACAGTTCTCATTATTTCTCCTGTGAACCTATGTTCAATATTTCTGTGTCTTTTTAGATGTGTAGGGCCTTAAAGGGGAATTTTTTAAATCCATGTTAAAAGATGTCAGTTAGTGTGAGGATGATTTTTTTTCCATTAAGACCTTCATTTTAAATAAAAACTTTTTTGTATTTATGATTTTTAGACAGTTTTTTCTCTTAAAAGAGGGTGGTAGAATATAATGAATGACGGAATAGTTTATTGTATTTGAAACCTTCATTTTAATAAAGTTTCTGAGACATATCCAAATAATGTCATCTCTTCTCTCTTAAACAAACCCTGTTTACATCTTCTGTTCAGTTAACACCAATTGATATGACCATGCCATAGCTTATGCTATTTTTTTTTTTGGCTAAAAGAGATGTAGGAATAGTTCGGTATGTTAAAAGATATGTTTTATCATCATTAGTAGAAGAAAATTAAATGAAACAACATTTAAAAACATGAGGCATAAAATAACCCCGTTTTATGGCAAGTGTCCAGTACTTTTTTTGAATGGTGATAAATCTTTTCCCACAATTTTGCATCAGTTCTACTTCCAAGTAACTAAAACAAAGTCTAGATTAATTCTACTTTTAAAAAATAAAACATGATGACCCTAAAAAAAATTCAAAGTTGACTTATGGCCAAAATTCAATTTTATTTCTTTTTCTATCATTAATCAATGACATTTGTAGCTTTTAAAAGTCCAGTATTTTCACAGCCTTAATTTTTTCAATATAACATACCTTTTAAGCATCATACTAGGTTCAAGGGATACATAAACAGAAATGACAAAGTCTGTCCTAAAGAAGCTTATATTTTACTGAGAGAATACAGCACACAACACACGCGCGCACACGCGCACACACACACACAGACAAATGGGTTCAACAATAACCATGCTACCAAGACTAAATTTGGAATACTTAGAATAACCAACAGTCTTTTGTCTGAAGGTCACAGAAGCAGTGATATTATTAAGTTGAAAATGTGAACTCTGGGAAAGGAAGATTTTAAATGCAGTTTAGAGGAAGAACTAAATACAAGCCAATGACATCTTCCTTTCTCCCTTCTCTATTCCTTCTGAAAGAACTGTCCTCAGTTACCTGTCCAATACATTCATTTTCGGTCTTCCTTTTCTGGAGAGGGGAAGAGTAATGGCAGAGAAATCTATTGTGTTACTTATGAGTTGCAGCTCTGAGTCAGCTAGTGATCCAAATAATCTATTCCTCGATTATTTCATGTTTTTTAATTGTTTGTTGATTTATTCTCTTCAATAGAAAAAGTGATAGCTTGACTTATATGATTAAGGATGGCAAAAAGGACAGTTTGGGGATTGGGAGTTTCTTTTGGCTTTAAGAAAAAAAGACACTTTACTCCCTTTGACAAAAGCTAAGGTGGAAGAGAGAGCATAGAATTTGCCTGTGCTCTTTTAAAAGATAAAAAATATTTTTTTGCCAGAACAAAGGGGTTGAGTGGGAAGTGAGGTTACCACAGGAGAGAGACTGGTAAGAGAGACAATTAATGCCTTAGATTATTACACTTGAGTCCATGATTACACAAGTGCCATCACAAGTAGAATTTCTCTCTTTACACTTAGATAAGTCAATACAGAGCACAGAGAAAACATTAAAAACCATAAGATGAGGACAGGCTTCTCATAGGAAGTGACACCTGAGCTAAACCATGAGGGAAGAAAAGAATTGTAAAAGATGGGAGGTGTAATGCACTCCAAATATATGAGATGTGTTGGCAGGAATCAACAAATTTAGGGATATATTTGTGTGTCATCAGTGTTTATTTCTATGTATAAAAATTCCCACCTATTACCAATAGTTTAATGATAAGAAATTTGGCATTTGATTACTCTTTTAGACATCATGGGAAGGGTTCATCTTCCTAGGTTTGATATTAATTTAAAAAAAGGTAAATAGTGCTGAGATTCTAAAAAGATACAATTTTTCTTCTCTTCTTCCTCCCTCAGACCTTAAATATACAATGTTTCTACATTTATTTGTTTGTTATTGTCAGGACATGTGATTTTTTATATTGGAAACTCTCAAATATGGATACTTTCTCATAGATGCAAAACAGCAACTTCTCTATAACTATAATCGTGGATATAACTATAATCATAGACACTTCCCTGAATCATGGTTACAGGTTATCATGGCCACCCAACAAGTATATCTCAAAGGCTAGACTTGAATTCAGATCTCTTTTATTCCAAGGCTGGCTCTTAGATCATCATGATATACTGCCTCTCATGTCTGTATATACAAAATAAGTAATATTATAAAGATTTAGTCAAGACAAGAACATTTATTATACATAGAAAAAAATACTGGACTTGAAATATGAATCCCAGATTTACTTTTCACTGGATAAAGTCATTTCAACTTTCTAAACCTCAGTTTTCTCATCTATAAAATGAGGATAATAATATTTGTGCCATCCTCATTGTTAGTTGTGAGGATGAAAAATATAAAGCACAGAAGTCATTTTGTAACTATAAAGCATGATATAAAATGTAATGATGATTATATGCTCTCAATTATCTGCTTTAATAGTGACATGATTGATCCTAAATAGATTACAATCTCCAATTTTTAAAAAAATAATTTACTTAGAATATATTGCATGATAATATTTGTAGCAGATTCATTTTAATTATAAATCACTTAGGTAATTATTGAAGACAGTTTTCACTCACTCAGAGAATTCCAAAGTTGAAAGAGAATTTATCAGCATTCCCACTACAATGTTCCTTATAATTCATTTTTAAAATTTTTTAAATATAATTCAATCTTGTCTTGAAAATCTCTAATGGAGATTAGTTTCAGAAAGCACAACCTCCTTTGGGGCTGATAAATGATAGGGCTTTTTCCCTCCATAGAATGTAAAAATCTTTACCTGAAAAAGTGAGCATAATTCAACAGGGGTAGGGAGAAGGGGAATGGAACTCTAATGGAATTGGAAACTTTAAAGCATTTTTAAATGAAAAGATCAAAGCTGAATATACACAAGTCAAGAGAAAACTGAAAGGGAAATTTCATTGATCAACTGGAAGAAAATTACAATGATACAGTGCTAACATCTAATAGGGAAAGAAGAAACAAGGGTCTCTTCATAGCCTTAATGCTTTCAAAGGTTATTGAGGGAGTTAAATAAGAAAAAATGGAAGACCTAGGGGTGTATTTGATTATATTCTTAGAGTTCGAAGAGGAAAAAAAGAGGAGAGTAAAAAGAATTCATTACTGTAGAAAGGAGGAAGAAAGAATTAAAACGTCCTATTTGCGTAACTAGAGTGTGTGAGAAAGTGGGAAAACAAGCCCTTCCTTCTCAAGAGAAGATTGCATCAGTCATGCAAAGAGTCTCACTCTTATCTAAGAAAAATTGAACATATATATGCACAAGTATAAACAACACACACATACACACAACAGGGAAATAGGCAGTAATCGGAAATAAGTGGGTAAAAGAAAGGATAATACCAGGAAAGGAATAGTTGCAAACAACACAAACTCCCTGATCCTGAAGGGAAATTTAAAACTCACACACACACACACACACACACACACACACACACCCCAAACAAACAAAAAACAAAGAACTAGACTCTAAAGGGGTCCCCATAGACTGGAGAACGGCTAAAGAAACAATAATATATGCATGTAATGGAACAGCATTATGTCATAAGAAATGATGAAATAGCTCACTTCAAAGAAATCTTGGCAAGTATGAATTAATGCAGAGTAAAGTAAGCAGACCTATGAGAACAATTTACACAATAATTCTTTACTGTACCAAAAAAAAAAAAAGGAACTTCGAAAGAGTCATAAGAATTTTCATTAAGCAATGATAAATAACAACTATGGATCACCTGCTAATGAAGCATGTTTCCTACCTCCTGATAGAACAATAATAGTCTCAAGGTGAACAAAGAGATATGAACATAACTACTGTGTGAATATGCTTTACTTGACTATGTTTATTTGTTATAAGGAATTATTTACTCCTTATCAGCTTCAAACCAATTCCTGGGATTCGCTAAATCATAGATGAAAATCAATTTGTGTTCTACCCTTCTAGAGGAAGTTCTTACAATAGGAATCTCATACACTGAAAGTATCACAGAACCTTCATATGTTTTTGTTGAGTCAATCTATAATGCCAGTCTCTAAATAGCTCATAATGTCCTTGCTGTTCCCAAACTCAACATCCAACTTCCTGGCAGTACCTTTGCATGTGCTCTTTTCTTGTATCTGGAATATACTCCCTTATTGCTTCAACTTCTGAGAATCCATAGTTTCTATCAAAGTTTAGTTTAAGTACCACAGAAACGTTTTCTGATTACCTTTAGTTTTTAACATTCTCATTCTCTTCAAATTATTTATGTATATTCTAATCATCTAATAGAATGTTTACTCCTTGAGGGCAGGAACTGTTTGATTTGTTTTTATTCATATTTCTAGATCTAATAAGCACCTAGAATGTAGTAAGTACTCAGGATCATAGGATCATAGATTTAGAGATAAGAGACCATGTTGTTTATTCCTACAATTTTAGACAAGGATCTAAGATCCCAAGATGTTAAATGTTTTGTCCAGGTTTACCTAGATCATAAGTGGAAGAATTGAGATTCAAACTTAAATCCTCTTATTACAAATCCAATATTCCTTGTTGAGTGGAAATTTCACTGATAGCCAAAACTTACACAATACATGAAAGACGTACAAGGCAATAGCATCTAATATGGTAAAGATTGAAAACTCAACCAATTTGCCTTAATGCACAGGACATATAGCTAAACAATATTCAGTGGTTCTCAAAGTGTGGTGCAGTGAATCCTGAAGGGTCTTTGAAATCCTTTCAGAGGCTCTACAAATTCAAAATTAGTTTTTTTTTTTTCTATTTATGATAAATATCTATTATGTAACCCATATAAACAAAAACTCTTTGGACATATTCTCAATAGTTGTTAATACCATAAAGATACTGAGAAAAAGAGTTTGAGAACCACTGATATAGATGATCAGAAAGGAGAAAAATCAATGTTATCTGCATTAACAAATGCAAATGAACCATGTCAATGCTTGAAGGAACTTTAGGAATCATATATTGTAATCCCACCCATTTTTCTAGGAAGAAGAAATCACAAGATCAAATAGCAAGTAAGTGGTGTCTGAGGTAGGTAATCCACAGTTTACAGGTTCATAGTTTCATCAGTGTAGGATTGCTACAGTTCTAGGTCATATTGATGGTCTTCAGAAATTGTTATGACTAGGAAAAAATAATAAAAATCTTTCAATGGGCAACCTTCTATTGAAGTCTCAAAATTTAACTAAACTTCTTAAAATTCTTGGTAGGAATGTTGAGAGCTTATTCTATCCGAATACAATCTCCCAATATCCAGGTTCATCTCCAAGCAATGATATGGTATCCCAAAGGGATGATCTGGTTTAGTGATACCAGAAAAATATAAGGCATTTTTATGCCACCCCTTTATAACCCAAAACATCAGTATCTTCCCAGTGAATGCTTGAATGCTTTTTGTTTTGGAATTTGGAAACTCCTAAATAAAATAAACTTATCTGTTCCCTGAAATAATCTTTCTGTGATCTTGCCTTGGGGTTTCCTACATTTTTTTATAAATAAATTAAAATATCCCATTTGCATTGAAACCCTTATCACAAAGTAGATGTAATTTGTAATTAAGATATGCCTATCTTAAAAACAAAACAAAAATAGCATCCCATTTCTGAATCAGGGGTTTCACTCAAGGGAAGATTCTCAAACATCAGTATCCATCTTCCTCACCTTTTTTAAAAATTTATTTTGATTTTTTTCTCACTTTCTTTTTAGAATTATAAACCAAAAAGATCAAGGACTAGAAATTTTGGAATATATCTCTATATACATGATGGCAAACTAGAATTAGTCATGAGGATTCCTGAAGAAACATTCAATCCCTTAGAGAAGGAACACTTTTTAAAAAAATACATTCTATTTATCTCAAAAATAAATACTATATTATTATAAATCAAATCAATGGTTATATTTTTCTATTTTCTTAATTAAAATAATTTATAATTTAAAAATTGCTACCTTTAAAAGATTCTAAAATCAGCTTTATGTAAATCATCATTCATGATTTATGAAAAATGACCCAGCTATTTTAGAGGGACTAGAACAGCACTGAAATTGTCCCTTACAAAATGGCTCTTCCAAATCAAAGATTTTTATCATATGTAACTATTTATTAAGCACCTATTATATATCAAATGATTATAAACTTCAAGGTCATCTGGCATTCCTCAGATGAGAAAACAGAGGCTCAGAACAGATTTTCCCAATGTCATAAAAGTAATAAAGGGCAGAGCCAGAATTGAAAAGATTGTCTGATCTCAAATGCAGCACTTTTCTCACTTCAACACCACAACACAACACTCTATTTTGATAGACAAAAATCAAACCTCTGCTCTCAAGGAGTTTCCATTCTATTGGGAATAAAGAATACAACTTGCATACAAATAAAGAAAAAGAAATTTCCAGAGAAAGAGTCCAAAGAACTAGGGATATCAGAAAAGGCTTTGAATAAGAGCTGGTACCCGAGATAAACCTAAGGGAAGACTGGATATCAATATGCCATATGATATATAAGGGGAGAAACATTTTTGTGTCATAAGTAAATCCAGATCATTTAGGAAAATAACACCACATTTTTGAATATGTTTTGAGAAGATATCTTTCTCAACTGTTATCAAATCAGGAAGTATCTCACAAGATTTTAACTCACCTTACTTAGAACGTTACATTTATTGGAGAAATCAGCAAGAAATGTATCCTAAACATGTATTGGGAGGGGAAGGTGGAGAGTCTCCAAGTGAAAAAGAAAATTTAATCCAGTTTCTAATCATTTAAATACTGATTTAATTCTAAAAGCCCTCATGATTACATTTCATTCAATAATCATCTCCTTTAAGAAAGCCTTCTATTAGGAAACAAGTCAGATTCAATCCAACTTATAAAATTTTATAGAAAGAACCCTTTCTTAAATACTTTGGGGAAGGCATTCCCTCAAGATTGAAGCCAAACCCTCAACTCTCTCAGGCAACTGTACATCAGATACATTAGAATGCAGTCTAATAGAGATCATAGAACTTTATTAGCCACAAGTTAAACTAACTTTTATTAGAAAAATGCTACTGGGGAAGCTGTGATTCAAGTTGTATATACAGCAATTAATTTTTAAGTGCTTAAATATCCTTAGATAGTAAACCACATAAGCCTCCTATAATTGAAAATTTGTTCTTAAAAGGTCCTGATTCATCCTTCATATTCATATATAGGGCTAGTTGATAATGTCTCTTCTCTTGAATCACGGAATTATGGTGAAGCCTTCCTGTATTGTAGCCTCTATAAACAAAGCTTCATCTGAAATCTGTGTGTCTAAGTTGACTAAATTCTATCAGGCTTTGGGATTGACTGAGAAGCCAGAAATTGTGAAGTTATAACCTTGCATACATGTATCATCTCACTCCCATCTCCAACTCAAAGTAATTTATAGGACAGTCATGTAATGTCAAGTGCTGCATCCCATTCGCCACCAGAAATTTGGTACATTGCCCTACTTCTCACCAATTCCACTGAACTTTAGAAGTTCATCTGAAGGACCATCTCCCTTTGTGAATGCAGCACTCGATATTACAGGAGTGTCCTACAGGAAAGTCCCACAGATTTGAAACAAGATGGAATTATATGTGTAATGAATATACTGCATATGATATTTCTTACTTCTCTAGAAGGAAAAAGAGGGAAAAATCAATGGAAGAAAAAGATCATATCATAGTTCTAGAGCTTAATAAGACCTCAGAGGTTGTTCAGCTCACTTTCCTAATTTTTTACATGAGGAAACTAAGTCTTCTAAAAGTAAAAAGTGACTTATTCAAGGTCACAAAGTAATAAAAGTGGGTAAGAGAGAAGGTATAAACCCAGATTTTCTTGATTCCAAATCATTCAATGTTCTAGTCACTACGAATTTTGGCTTCTGTGATGAGAGAGAAACAGACACAGAGAAAGACTCAGAGACAGAGAGTCAGAGAGAAATAGAGACACAGAGACAGACACACAGAAAGACAAAGATAGCAAAAGAGAGACAGATTCAGCAAAACAGAAAGATAGAGGCATACAGATAAAAAGAGACAGAGAGATAAGACAGAAAGAGGCACAGACAGAGAGATATCAAAAGACAAAGATAGAGAGACAAAGACAGAAAGATGTGGAGAGATATGGAGAGAGAATGAGAATAATTGGAGAGAAGGATTGTATGAATAACCATGGAACTTGAGATACAAGGAACCTTCAATGCCATCTAATTCAATCCCTTCATTTTACACATGAATAAACCCAATGAAAATTCACACAGGTAAGTAATTCACACAGGATCTGAATCAAATTCTCTTACTCTAGAATCAGTATTTTTCCCATTTTATCTCCAAGGTCATGAAGGAGCATATTTTGAGTCAATACAATAGTCCTTATACTGTGGTAACAAAACTTTGGAAAAGCAGCAAGGAGAGAATATGCTGAAGTGGAAATGGGTGGTGGTGGTATACATAGTAGAAAGGGCACAAGACTGGAATTCTATTCTTGGTACCAGCACCGTCTGTATAACCTTAGGAAAGTTAGTTAATTTCCCTAGATTTCAGATTCCTATTAACTGTAAGCTAAAAGAGATGGACTAGATATTCCCTGAAATCCCCTCTAGACTCAAATCTATGATCCCATGATCCCTTTGCCCTCATTGTGTAATTCACCTTTCTTTGTGCCGCAGTTTCTGCCTCCAGAAAAACTGAGAAACCTTCTTCCACTAGGGACTTGATAATCATCAATGTTCTGAATTCCTTAAATGAAAAAGTCATAGATACTACAGAGAAGAAAAAAGGAATGGAAGTGGAAGCTTCCTTCAAGTGGAAGCTCAAAGAACTAGGTAAATATTATTTTAAATAATAGGGCTTGATAAGACCTTAGAGATCTTCTAATCTAACTCCATCCTCTTTAAAGCTGAGGAAGCTGAGAGAGGTTAGCTTAATTTACACAAAGCCACACAACTAGTTATTGTTACAGCTAGACCAAGAAGACAATCTTCCTGACTCCTCTCATTAAGCAGAAATATCATTGTTAATTTTAAAGACTAAAAAAATTAAATGACTTGTAAGTCTTATAGAGCATCTTTCTTTAATATAGAAAATACATGTCTGTAAGCATATCATACAACATATATAAATTGATACATATGTCAGGCAATATAGAAAAATTCTTATTAATCTTTTAATTTTCATATTTAACTATAGTCCAACCTTGTGGGCAAAAAACAAGGCAAGATTCAGTTGTTAAGATTTTAAAAGAATACTTTTTACTCTTTATATATATATATATTATATATATGTAATATATATTACATATATATGTAATATATATATTTTAATGATTTCATTTAAACATACATCCCTCCTCATGGAAGATGGGCAAAAGATTAGAGGGCAGAATATCACTTACATAGATGAAGTCACTGTATCAGGTACTTTTCTTTATTTATAAGGAGGATTCAATCTGGATGGGAGGAAAAGGGGTTTTTCCCCCCTTTTGAAATGACTGCAAATTTTAAAACATTAAAAATGAAAAATAATGAATATAGTTAAAATATAAATAGAATATTCTAACACTTGAGCCATCTACCATATTTAATATTAAAATAATTCAATTTCAATACATTTGGGAGACATATGTATGTATATTGACATAAGCAAAGTGCAGAGATAATATTTAGTATCAAGTATATAAATGTCAGTTATTATTTATGAATTATATTTTGCATTGGGAGATTTATGAAGTTGTACAGCTTTAGAGATTATTGAAAATATACCACTTTATGAAAACCACCAAAATTAAATAATAAATTTTCAGTTATTCACAGATAATTTACTTACATTCCTGGCAAGTCTTTTTCTTGTGTTATTGTCATCTTCTCCCCTTTATTAATTTACTACTGTTTCTATTTATTCTTATTCTGAATTAGAACCATTAGGAATGATTCGAGACATAAAGTAAGAGCATATACTCAGAGAAAAATGGCAGCTCTACTTTGGGGTGGAACTTGTGAGAAGTGACACTCTCAATTTAAAGTATGTATTTGGAATAAGTGAGAAGTACAGAATAAGAATTCCAGGGAACTTTCCCATTTATTGAGTTCAGTCTTAACAATGGGACTTCTTTATTTTGGTTGCATTTTGAATTCTCAGATAATGGACACTTAAAAATCAAATATAAGTACAAAAAAGAATTCAAAGACCAAATGTATTTTTTCCATTAGTCTCCAATTTGAATTTTCCACACAATGTAAACACTTGCTCATGCACATAATCAGTGATGTTATACCTGGATAATTCATTTAAGTTCTCTGTCTCAATTTCTTGAGCTATAAAATAATATTAATGATATTTGTATTATCTAATGCAAAAGATTTATTTTTAAAGTTATTTGTGCATCTTAAAGTTCTAAGTGTTATTCAATTTAACAAGCTTAAAAAGCCTACTATAGGCAAAGGATTGTCTCAGTGCTGGGTTACAAAGAAAAACAATTCCTACCCTGAAGAATCTTACTTTTTACTAAATGATAATGATAATAAATCAAGAGTTACTATATCATCCTTTTTTTCACAAAATCAATCAATTAATATTTATTTTTATCCTTGGTTTTTCTTCTTCTTTCACTGCCATCCCCAGTTCTGCATCGTTTAAAATCCAGATCAAATGCCCACCTCTGCTAATCCCTAACTAAAGTGATCTGTCCCTCCTCTGAACAGTCATAGAACTTACTTCTAACTTTCTTATGTATTTATCATATGCTACTTCATATTATAGTTAATTTTATCCATATCTTATCCCCCTTGTTATATCAAGAACTTCTGTGAGAAGAGACTGGTCTCATATATCTTCTTATCTCTTCCAGTACCTAATAGCATACTGCACTTAGTAGGCACTCAATAAATCTCTGCCTAATGAATTATTGCATAATACTTTAAACAGTTTTATTCTATCACATAATTGTTATTTTTCATGTGTGAATTTATATTAATATTCTGGACTTTTATAGAGAAATGAAATGTTGATGTCCTAATAACCAAACTGAAATAGAATTACATCTGAATGATCTGATAGTAGAAGACCGCATTCAGCAAACAAGTGTTCAATGAAGTTTTTTTTTAAACTCTAGATGTTTTTCAAAAAACCAGAAATGTGGTAGAATCCCATTATTAAAACTCGTTGTTATATAGAGTTAGATACTAATCGCTTAAATTATGACATCTCTAAATGAATGTTATATTCTGACTATAGTTGCCCTCCCCACTTGTTTGTGGAATATGGAATATGATTTTTATTATCAGCAGCAGATTTATCTAATTATGTTAGGCTTTGGCTATTATCAAAATTAATGTCATTCCTTGAGCACACACTGATCGAGGAAAAGGAGCCAGAAACGTGTTGTGTGGCATTGGAAATGTCTTCAAGTAAACTAAAAAACAAAACAAAACAAAGTAACTTTAGAGCCAAACAAAGTTGCTTTGCTTTCACGGAGACAACTGAAATGAATTAGTTGAAACTTTATGAGCAAAAGTAATGGAAAAGTTTCCTTCCAAAAAGACAGTCCAGGCTTGAAAAGGAGGCTTAAAGTCACTGCAAATAGGCACAAGTGTGAGATTTGAAAGAGGGGGTGTGTGGAGGAAGAATATTCCTGAATGACTGTACTGTGTATTTTCCATGAAATTTCACCGAGCTTCATCGCTCTCTAGGACACTGTCATCCAGCAATCCGCTTTTTTAGGGGAGAGTGCCATTGCGCCGGGGGGTAAGTGGGATCCCCTGAAACACCCCACCCCCGCTTTCTGGAGGATGGATGGGGACGGATGAACTGATGGATGCGAACAGGTTTTGCTGACTTTTCTAGTAAACTTTCCTGTGGGAGGGTTTATGCATTCCAGCGCGGAATGAAAGCAAAGGATTGATTGCTCCTGGGGCAAATCTCAAAGGGCCGAGAGTAACCTCGGGATCTTGCTGGCAGCTCACCTTTTGTCTTTAAACAAGGTCAGTACCTCCGGGGATCTAGCCCCAGTCTCCGGGCTCCCCGTCCCATCCTGGTGCGCCTTCCTCGGGCAGCAGGCTACTCTTTGCTACGCTAACCTCCCGGGGTCCGTAGCTCGGCTTGGGGGGCTGCGAGGGGGAGCGGGGGGCTTTTTACCTCTCGGAGCGGGAAGCTGCCGCCCAGCGCCGCCCGGGCTGTTGTTGCAGTCACTCTCAGCCGCTCTCATTTTCTGGCACGGCCGGTCCGGCTCCTCCGCGGTTTGAACAGGTACCATTGTCATGTCATCTCCAAGTTACAGTCTTTCCTCGGAGTGTGCAAGAGCAGAACCTATCCTACCGACAGAAAGGGAAGCAATTATTTTCCCCATAGCAGCGTGGTGTAGGGGGCTGTGACAGGAGAAGAAGGGGGAGGAGAAACAACTCAGGGGGAGTGGGGGGAGCGGTGGGGGGGCTGGGGGAACTTCAGACCCAGCCAGAGGGATTCGTGAACAACTTTTGTTTCTATTTCAGAAAGCTTTGCCCTTTCCAGTGACACAAGCTGTTGCTATTCTCAGCAGCCTATCACCGGGCAGGGGGTGGGCCATCCTTCGGAAGTGTGGCTCCGGCCTTTGAGCAAAGCCTTGGAGGTAGGGGTTAATACACTTTTGCATGGAGGAGCTCTGACACATTCCTTGGACCGAGGCTCTGAAAGCCTCTTGTATCCCTTGCACCTCTGGAAAAGACAGAGAGCAGACACAGAGAAGATTTAAATTCCATGCCTAAAGCAGATGGTATCGGATCTTGCAGAATAAGGAACTAGTTATGCTAAGATATACCAGGGAGGGAAGGAGTGTCAGATTTTCACCAGGACTGTTAGTCCAGGGACATTGAGCACCTTAAATAGAACACAAAAATCTCCATCCCAGGGCCCGAACCCATGCCCAGTTTTTTCCTCATGGTGACAGAGAAGCCACATTCCAGAATAATAGACTCCTTTACCATCTTTGTACCCTCTTCACTTAGCAGAGTGACTGGTATAGGGTAGACATCTAATAAAGAATTTATTTTTTTTATTGATTAATTTTTTTTCACATTTCTCTCTTTTCACCCCAGCTTCTCATCAAGTAATTTTGAAGTCCAGGAGCAGGAGTACTCAGAAAGCACAAGGATTCTAGAGGAATAAAAAAAAAAAAAAAAAAAAAAAAAAAAAAAAAAAACTCAGATAGTATTTTGATGTCAGATTAAAACCAAGAAATACAATCCATTTGTATCTAGTTACATCCAGTTTATGTAGAGGGAAATCAGGATGAAAAGGTCAAAAAATTACTATTGGTAATGCCCCTGGTATGATGGATGAAAGATGAGATAGAATATAAAGGAAAATGTAATTCACTTTAAACCAAATTAAAAACACACAGTTCAGGGCCTTGAATCCACTTAGTCCTAACTTATGTAGTATGATGATTTAAAAAAAGGCTGAAAATAAGGGGAGAAAAAGTCAGTAATTTTTTTCATGAGATTTGTTTCTTAGATATTTGAATCTCTTGAGTAGTTCCAAATTCTTTTGAGATAAATTGTTATGAAATATGTTCCAAGAAAGTATTCTCTGGAGGCATCATGGTACTATGGAAAACAATGCTGTGTTTAGGAGAAAACCCAAGTTTGGACCTTGTCTATCACTTAATGCCTGTGATCTTTGGCAAGTCATTTGAATACTCTGGGCCTCAGTTTCCACACTTGTAAAATGAGCAGGCTAGATTATAACCCCTAAGATCTCTTCCACTTCTAAAACTATGATTCCAAGATCTATATTCCTTCTTATAGAACAAGAAGAGGTTGGTATGTATCTAACAATTGTTTACAAAGCACTTTTATAAGGTTTCACTTGATCCTTACAACACTCTTGTGAGGTTAAGTTGTGTAAGTATTATTATCCCAATTTTATAGAGGAAGACTACGAAGTCTAAAGAGATTGTGTAACTGCTTTAGGTCACATAGTCAAAAGAAGATTCATGACATAGAAACAGGTCTCTCAACTTCTAATTCAATGTTCTTTCTGTTTTGTCACATTGCCTCTATCTAGTACAATAAAAAGGCTAAGATTAAAATTGAAATGGAGAGAAGGGGTTAGGAGATAATAATCATTGCTAACTATGAAATTCTCAAGATGTTTCAGTCATTCTCTGACATATATAAGGTCAGAAGGATCCCTTTTCTGCATGTAGGGAAACAAGTACCTTTTATGGTTTACATGTTTGTAACCCATCCCCAGCCAGAGTTTACCCTGGAAATTTCAGAATATTTCTCTTTCCTAGGTCTCTAGCCTCAGACACAGACCAACTGTGTGATCTTGAACAAGTCATTTAACCTTTTTTGCCTCAGTAAATTTAGCAAACTCAATGAGTTTGCCTCAGGAAATGGCAAACCACTCTGGTATCTCTGTCAAGAAAACCCCAAATGAGAGTTGGACATAACTGAACAACACCCAAAACCACAACCACCACAACAGGTCTCCACAGGTATGAATAAAAGGTCCATACAAAAACTCAAGGTAGCAGATATGTAGTTCAGTGAAGAGTCCTGAAGTCAGAATCTTTGGGCTCAAATCCTGTGTCTGATGCTTACTCCTGGGCTATTTGGGGGCAATTCACTTAAACTTTTTAAGCCTTAATTTCTTCAACTGCAAAATGAGGAGACTGAACTCCACAGCTTTTGGTGTTCTTTTCAGCTCCAGGTCTATGATCCTAAAAAATGCACATTGGGTACAGAACAGCTTTTATTGATTATTTTGTTAGGAAATATGTATTGGGTATAGAACAGCTTTTATTTCGCCCCACAAAGTATTTTAAAAAAACACACAAAAGAATGTCTTGTCCATAAACAAAGGCAGAAAACACACAATAATTAACATATAAATAATTAATGCACTTTTCCTAACTCTTTTTCTCACATCATCTTACACAATTTCCCCCAAATATTACTTATAAGGCCAAATTTTCATTTGGACAGCCCACTGAAATAGAATCATACCTGGGAATGCTAGGTGAATGATCCCCTTCACTATACAAATTACTCACTGTAATAGCAGGATATAAAGTCCCAAGTCCCTTGCTTGTTTATTTTCATTGCTTTTGGTCTCATGCAATTGCTCTGTTCAGCATGAGGAGCCGTGTGTGTGTGTGTGTGTGTGTGTGTGTGTGTGTGTGTGTTCCTCTTCTCTTTCCAAGAAGCATGTTTGTTCAGGAAATATGCTATTCAGATAAGTCCCTTCCTCTAAAGGGTAGGTTGGGTGCTCTTAGTCCCTGATTTGAGGTTACCCATAAAGCAATATCTAAGTCTGGTACCTCTTGGAAAACTCTCCCTTCACAAGATAGAAGATCAAATTTCATGAATCTTGAACCTGCAATTACCAGTGAGGCAATTCACAAAGTTGGCACTGCCCAGAAAAACCCCATCTATGTCTAGGAATCTAGTTTCTATTTTCATAATTCCTAGGAAATTTCCTTTTTTAACCAGGAGACAAGTGTTCAGGAATAAAACTATAAAATCCTCTTTTGAGCCATGTGGATAAACATATGGCTACCTGTGCCAGAACTCTCTCCCTTAACACCTTAATAGTTCTTTATAGAGATGGAAGGGAGGATAGGCAGATGTTCTGCATCACACTCTCAGGACCTCTCTACTGAGAAAAAAAAAAGTAAAAAAGGAAAACATTTGTATTAATGAAGATACCTTTTATAGGCCATCACAGAAGGATAGCTCCTCTGACAAGAATTCATCCTTCAGTTTATTTTGGTAATTCCTATCACTTAATTGCATTTTCCAGAAGGCACCAAAGGGTATTTTCATACCCTGTATAGCAGGGATTCTTAACTTTTTTGTGTGTCATAAAAATACAATAATAGTCTAGTAAAGCCTATGAAACCACTTCTCAGAATATTGGTTGTTGTCTACTTTCATAAATAATAGAAATGTTATATTTCATTTAAGGATTAGGGCCCATCCAAATTCATCACTGTTCATTCATTAAATTGGGTAATTTCACAAATCACCTCTTGCAACCACAAATTGCCCCCCCCAAAAGAGTTTACCTTTTAGTTCCCTATGTAGACATACAAGAATTATCCCCCCCAGAGTACTAAACATGGACATATATTTTTATTTATCTTGGAAAAATTTGCTGTACCTATAGCTTATCACAATACCTCTTGGCCTACCATCTTAGATTCTAACTTATGTAGTAGAAAGGAAATTTACAATAATTTTAGAAATTCTTTGAGCTCAGCCAGAGTGTCATTAAGCATTTGTTAAATGCTTATTATGTATCTGGCATGGAACAAGGTATTGGGAACATACTAGCATTGTATTGTAGCAAAGATAATATGTACATATATAAATATACATACAATGAATAGAGGGTAACTTGGGGGAATGGGAATAAATAGCTTAAAAGATCAGAAAAGATGAAAGAAAAGTAAATCTTGACCATTTGGAACTATGCTCAATGAGTTATCAAACTGTGCATACCCTTTGATCCAGCAGTGATACTACTGGGCTTATACCCCAAAGAGATACTAAAGAAGGGAAAGGGACCTGTATGTGCCAAAATGTTTGTGGAAACCCTGTTTGTAGTGGCTAGAAGCTGGAAAATGAATGGATGCCCATCAATTGGAGAATGGCTGAATAACTTGTGGTATATGAATATTATGGAATATTATTGTTCTGTAAGAAATGACCAGCAGGATGATTTCAGAAAGGCCTGGAGAGACTTACATGAACTGATGCTGAGTGAAATGAGCAGAACCAGGAGATCATTATATACTTCAACAACAATACTATATGATGATCAATTCTGATGGACGTCGCTCTCTCCGACAATGAGATGAAACAAATCAGTTCCAACAGAACGGTAATTAATTGAACCAGCTACACTCAGTGAAAGAACTCAGGGAAATGAGTGTGAACCACCACATAGAATTCCCAATCCCTGTATTTTTTGTCCACCTGCATTTTTTATTTCCTTCACAGGCTAATAGTACATTATTTCAAAGTCCGATTCTTTTTGTTCAGCAAAATAATTGTATGGACATTATACATATGTTGTATTTAACATATACTTTAACATATTTAACACGTATTGGTCTACCTGTCATCTGGGGATGCTGCTTTCTGCGTTTCATTCAAAGCCCAGCGCGCACCCAGCCACCCCAGCTCGTCTCGGATCTCGGCCATGGCCAAAGGCGAGGGCGCAGAATGCGGCTCAGCCACCGGGCTGCTCTCCCCGGGCATCTTCCGGGGCGAGGAGAACCGTCGGACTCAGAAAGGTGGGAAGAAACAACTGAGCATCTGCAGAAAGCTCTGCTATGCTGTGGGGGGTGCTCCCTACCAGATGGTAGGGGGAAGGAGGGGAAAAATTGAAACAAAAGGTTTTGCAATTTTCAATGCTAAAAAATTACCTATGCATATATCTTGTGAATAAAAAGCTATAATAAAAAAAGTGGAGCTTGAGCTGAGTTTTGAAAGAAATAAGGGATTCTAAATGCCAGAGATAATAAAGATGTGCATTTAAGGCACAGGCTGTGTATCCTGTAAGTAATGGGTGAGTATGACAGGAGGACAAGTTGGGGAGAGCTGGATATGGAGCAGTGGTTTGGTTTCTGTTTGGTCCAGATATAAAATTCTTTATATTTCCTTGAATTGTCCCAGATACACAAATTTTTTTAGAGTATCTGTTGGTCAGAAGAGACTCAACAGATTTGAACCTAAATATTACTGGATCCCCAGGAACAATCTCAAAGTGCTAGATTCATCTCTAAATTTCAAAGTAAAATGAAAGAACATTCTGTCTAAATGCAACTGCAATGTGTTAAAATAAAAGGATATCAACCAGTTGGATTATAGTTAACTCTGTGATCATTAAGAAATGTATTGTGTTATAGAATTTTTTAAATAAATTGCCTATAATCTGAAGGATAGTCAAGTGTTATGGGAAAAAATATTGATGGAGTCAAAACCTATCATTTTGTCTCCATTATTTCCTAGTTTTATAACTTTGGAAAAATCTGCGAACTTCTCTTCAGCTTATTCATCTATAAAATGAAAAAACATTACATTTTAAATCACAGCTACATAGTTCCCACCTTAATTAAAGGATAGTTTTGTTCTCCATAATGTCAATCCATATCTACTTCTGAGCCTTGATTGGCAGCATCTACCCTAATTCCTGAAATTTTCCCCAGTATTATTTATTTGAGTTGTGTCTTCAGAGTTGCTAATGAGCTCTTAAATTATTAAATCTAATAGTCTTTTCTTAATCTTCTTGACTTCTCTCACCCATACACCTTGATATTCTCTTCTAGCTAGGTTTTTTTGTTTTGTTTTGTTTTGTTTTGTTTTGTTTTGTTTTGTTTTTGCCACTGCTCTCTTCTGGTTTACTTCCTACCAAACTGATCGTTTCTTCTCTTTCTCTTTTTGTGGATTTTTATTCATCATGACCACTAACCATGGGGGTCCCCTAAAGCTCTGTCCTGGGCCCACTATTCTTTTTTACAATTTCACTTGGAGAAATTTGGTTTTAATTATCATCTCTAAGCAAATACCTACCAGATCTACTTGTCTTGTCTTAACCTTACTCCTGGCCTTTATAACCTTGTGCTTCTAATTATCTATTAGATTTTAAACTGGATTTTTTGTGAGATTTCTTAAATTCAGCATGTTCAAAAACAATTTCTTTATTCATCCTAAACTCCGACCTTTTGTAATATCCTCAAATATGTCCCCCTTTCTCTTACCTGACTGATACACCCTTGTGTAGGCCCTCATCGTTTCACTCTTGTATTATTGTAATAGCATATTGGTTGACCTTCCTCAATTCTTTCCCTATTCTAGTTCAGCCTCCAGTTATCTGTCAAATTGATCACCCTAAAACACAGGTTTGATTACCTCATACATACCCCCATTCAATAAATTCCAGTGGCTTCTTATTGCCTCCAAAATAAAAAGTAAATACTTTGGCTTTTAAAACCTAAACCTGAATCCTTCCTGCCTTTCCAGGCTTTTCACACTATACTTTTCTCCTTCCTATACTCTTCTATCCAATAATACTGATGTTGCTATTTCTCAAACACAACACTCTATCTCTTGACTAAGTATTCTTATGGTGGGTCTCCCATGCCTGGAATAATATATCTCTTTATCTCCACCTCCTACCTTTCTTTCAAGCCTCAGCTTCAAATATTTTCTTCAAAAAGTCTTCTCTATTCCCCTTAAATCTTAGTATTTTTCCTTTGAGAATTTACCCTGTACATATCTTATTTGTATGTGTTTGTTTGTTTGTTGTCATTCCTATGAGGTTTTGAGCTCCTTGAGATCAAAAACTGTCTTACCTTTCTTTATATCCCATAGCTCTTAGCACAGTGGCTGTAAGACAGCGGGCACATAATAAATACTAATTTGTGGACTGACCAAGCTGACCCGTAAAAGTTCTCCCATACCAGTAGTCCAAAATGATTTTGAATAATTTTGATTCCCTAAACTCTTTAATTGGGGAAAATAGTTAACTCATCCAATACCATAAATTAAAAAACAAAATAGGAAACTATGGATAGGAAAGAGGAATGATAAGGTATGACTGTAGAGAATAAAAAGGACTTCCATAAGAATACAAAAGGAAGATTGTCTCTTCTTGGAAATGATATGCATCAGTGATTAAACCAGACCTTCACATTCATGTCACTAAAGTATTGAATTTGTCAGTAGAAAGACTTGGGCAGTGAACAGGAAAATGATTTGGAAAACAAGAGCATGGAAGGTATAAATACCAAGAAAAAAATAGATATTGGTCCATCCCCTATTTTGGATAAAATTACACTAAAATTGATTAAAAGTAAATAAGCAATCAGCACAAAAAAAGACAGTGAAGAAGGGGATGTAACAGGGAGAGGTAGACTAGAGAGTCTCTAAGGTCCCTTCCAGCTCTAAATCTATGAATTAATGATATAATAGAGCTGTTACTCAAAATTCCCTGATGAAAAAGGTATGTATGGCAATAAATTTGATGGGCCCTCGAGAAAATACAATGAATCATTGGCAAAAAATTGCAAATTATTTCAGAAGAAAAATGAAATAGTTAAATGAAGAAATAAAAATAAGAATTAAAGTAGAAATCAGAGATCAAAAAGAAAAAAAAAACCAACAGACAAATAGAAGAACAGGCAGTTCAGCACACAGGAACATAAATATAAAGCTTGAAGGGACCAAAGAGACTATTTAGTCCAACCTACATATTTTACATATGAGGAAACTGAGGTCCAGGAAATGTAAGTAAGCATCTACTATCACACAGGTAATCAGCATCAGAGGTGGGATAAAGAAACTCTCCAGAAAAATAAAGTGACCTAAAAATTATAGAGCCTTAAAATAATTTGACTGCTTTAAAACCAAATAATAACAACATTGAAAGAATAAATATGTTTAATAAACTCTAAAATGGTCAACTTTGAAAATAAAATGTGTAACATAATAAGTATCATAGAAGTCAAAAAACATGATGGATTAAAAAGACTGGCAAGAGTTTGGTATTTAAGGAAATAATATGAGAAAACTTCTGAGGGGGGAGGGGGGAGTAGGTAGCACAGCTAGATGGTACAATGAACAGAGTACTGATCCTGGAGTGAGGAGGACCTGACTTCAAATCTGGCCTCAGACACAACATTTATTAGCTGTGTGACCCTGAGCAAGTCACTTAACCCCAATTTCTGCCAAAAGCCAGAAATCTTCCCAGAAATATTTTTCAAAAAATAAGAATTCATAGCAGAGTAGAAAGTCTAATTAATTCATCAAGAAACATTGTTATCTCTCTTCACTCAGTCAACATCTCAGTTCATGCTCTTATCATTTTTGTCTACGTTATTATGTCAACTGCCAAATTTACCTATCTGCCTCATGTTTTCCCTCTCCAATTTATCCTTCATTTTGCTGCCAAAGTGATTTTCCTAAATTGTCTTGGAAGATTCTGTAGGTCACCTAGCAAGATAAAGTACTGGACACTGAGGTCCTTTCTTAAGCTAATCTGCCAAGAATTCAAACTACTACAGAGAGCACAAATCCAAAGGGCTGGTCACATTGCTCAAATGCCAAATGTACATAAGACTATTATGACCTAAGAATAAAAGACTATCTTCCAAAGAACTCATGAAAGGCAAATGTTCGTATGGGTAGTCAGAAGAAGAGTTAGAAGGAGACTTTTAAGATCTCTCTGAAGAACTTGAAAAGCAATTGTAAGATACGGGAGATGCTAGCAAAGGACCACCCAGCATGGTGCTGTTCTGTATGAGCAAAGCATAATTGCAGTAGCTCAGAGGAAATGTGAGATATACAAATGTGAGATATGGGCTCTTTGTGCCAGACTGATGGCAGAGCCTTCCAAGCCTGTATTAGTCTGATTGGTCACAGTCAAATACACTATACTTTGACCCCAAAATAGTGAGGTCATTTGGGTTCTTTGTGAGAATGTAAGACAATCAACCAGCCAAAATAATTTTCCTAAAACCTATGACTAACAATTCAGTCTGATTGCTCTCCATTAACTCTAAGATCAAACGTAAACTGCTCTTTTTGACATATCAAGTTCTCTCTCCTGCTTTTTCATTTTTTTTATATTATTCCCTTCCACTCTGGTTAGGAGACTAAATCATTTTGAAAGTATTCTTCATAGTAAAAATTCATTGCTTTTGATTCTTGGTATGGTCAAAACTTGATTTTACCACAATTATGGAAAAGTTGTTTTGAGTTACTATGGTTATTATAACTTTTTAGAATGATTTATGTTTCTTAAACATTTCTAAAAGGCAAAATAGTATGGGAGATTACAACAGCGTTATAGCTAACTTGCTTCTTTGCTGCTCCTCGCACATGACATTTACACCATCTATCTGTTTTGTTACATTGGCTATGATGTTCTCCTTTGTTATTGCCACCTTTTGTAATCTGGTTTCAGCTCAAGCACAACTTCTGCATATAAACTTTCTTGGGCTCGTTAGCTGTTAATAACTGATTCTACTAAGTTTATTTTTTTAATTTTGTTTTATATGTGTTGTGCATGCATACACATATACACACACAAATCATATACAAAGGAAATTAAGTATGGAAGGGGTCTGGGTGTGGGTGTAGGTGGGGCAGGATGAATACATTTCTTTAATTTTTACTTTTACAAGAGAGAAATTTTTATTTTAAACCTAGACCTCTAAAAATAATTGCCTGATGATGATTCCAAAGTTAAATTTGGCTTGTTCACAGTTAGTTCCTCATAGCTTGCCACGATCACTACCTTGTTCTTTATTTCTAGTAATATCTGAATCCCTAAATTATAAGCCAAGAATGTATAATCTAGTACCATTCACCCCCCACACACACACTCATGCTTGTACACACACACACACACACACACACACACACACACAATCCCTTTCCCTGGCAGTACTAACTTTACATTCAGCTCTCACTGATCAAGTTTTTGCTCTCTTTTGGCTAAAAAAAAACAAACAGTTTTCTAACTTATCTTCTTTCTATTTGTAAGCTTTGAATTATATATACATATAGCTTAGCATTTCAACAAGCCAATGGAATTTTATACTAGGTAAATGAGATCTGAATTGATAAAGTTATCCACATGGCTAAACAGAAGCAGAAATAAATGGCTTTCCTTGGGAAGGAAGAAGTTAAGAGGGTTCCCTGGATTTGTTCCTTGGATGAGTTCCACTGCCTTAGAGTTACAGTTGCCTGGCTTTGGTCTTTGTGTCTCAACATAGGATCAGTATAGATCGTCTGATAAGTTATCATGATTTATCTCTTGGCCAATTGCCTGGTTTCACAATTTGTCCTCTAGTCCCTTTTTTCCTGTTGTTTTGGCTCTTGAGGCTACTCTTCCCACAGTTCTTTCTTTTAAAAATGAAGACAGGGTCAGGGAGTCCTCTTTCCAAAGACAGGGAATACATATACATACCTATATGTACCTGTGTATACATGGGCTTATGCATTTATGTGTACTTGTACATGTGTGTTTGCATATCACATATTTACACATACTGTGTATCTAGTTCATATAAACTTATATGCATGTGCAAATATATAGATATTTGTGAACATGAATTATACACACATATATAGATACATATATGCATTGTATTTATGTATGTAATATAAGCATATCTACATATAATGCATAAATTTATAATTACATACATTTCTATATGTACTATAATATATAGGTATATAATACATGTATTGCATACATAATAATTATATATACCTATATGTACAATGATACATATACATATATGTGCATAGATATGATATATATGTAGTTACTTAATATACATATATATAGACACACATTTTATATAGGATATATAAGACATACACAGAATTATGAATCTATAATAAGAGAGAAAGAATAAATCTATAAATTGACCATGAAATCAAAAAAAAAAATTAGGAAAATATTAAGCTGGAAAGTATCCAGAGAAAGGTAATCAAGATAGTGAAGATCCTTGAGTTCATAACATACTGAGAATCATTTGAAGATATTAGATATATTTAGTATGGAAAAAAGAAAATTCAGGGAATGTGATAATTATTTTTAAGAACTTGAAGGGCTCTCATAGGATATGTATGTGTGTATATACATACATACATATGTGCAGATATATTCATATATATACATGTTAATTCCATGCAATTTCCTTAAGAAAGGGATCTGGTTTTGTTTGTATTTGCATTCAAATATCTAACAGTGCACTGGCACATAGTAGTTACTCAATTAATACTTGGGCAATTAGTTTATTGATCAAAGGATTTTTGGGGGTTGAGGATGGGAGTGATGTAGTTAGCAGGAAGAGATTATAATTTTGGATAACTCTGCCTTTTAGGTACATCCTCTAAAAACAATTTTATTAAATTACAGTAATTCTAAACATATCTAAAGATATGTTTAGAGAAATAGAGATATCAAAAAATGGACAGTTCCTCTATGCCTTTAAGCGTCTCTCTAACAAAAGCCAGTTCAGGATTATGATATGCAATATTTTCAAATAATAGGTAAAATTCTACAGTCATGATTGATTAAAGGTTCAGAGTTCAGCTAACAATTTGATTGATCCCAAAAAAACCCAAAATGCAAATTAACTTTTTATATACCCTAGAGAATCATTTTCCTAAAACCATTCAATTTTTCTTTCATCACTTCCTTTGAAGGATCTCCTTTCTACTTTGTCAAGACAAACTCAAGGGAAACTTCGATTAACTAACCTCTTTAGGGAAAATTTTTGGGGCTTTCTCAGGAGGAGGGAAGTGAGGGTAGGTTAGAAATTGGTTAATCCTATGATAATAATATAGTTTTTAAAAATAACATTGCAAATCTTAATAATTCATTTTACTTTTTCATTCAGGAGGCATCAAATCAAGATAATGAGAAAAATGCTTTCTTAATATTTATAAAAAAGTCAGCAGAAATGACCTTAGTGTTTCCAAAACAGGACTTTTTAAATCAACTTAACAAAAATTTATAAGTAAACAAATAAAATGTTCTTTCCAAAACCTAATGAGGATTACTACTTTCCTAAGAAAGAATGAACTCTTTGGATATAAATGATTAGTGGTTGAAGTAAAAGGTTCCCTCAAAAAAATATTGAGTACAAATGTGCAAAGATCATTTATTATTTTTTTTGCAGAATAATTTCTATGATAAATTTTATCTACTAAATTGTCAAGTTTGCATTTACTAGGTAATTAATTAAGTAATTTAAGGGAACACATTTATGAGTGTAGTCTCTGATCTACTAAATTGAAAGGGGAAAAAAAATGATGTGTCCAAGGAAAAGGAGTCACTGAAGTGGAAAGTCGAGTATCTATTTCCTGTTTTAGTCATTAAATTTAGTGGATGTCTAATCTTCTACACCAAGGAATAGACCTGTTTTTGTATGGTCTGTGAACTTAATGCAACAATATTTTAAAGGAAAAAAATCAAACATTCTTAGCTCTCTGTACAAAAAAACAAGCCACTTTGACAGTCATTGCTCTAAATTATTTTCCTCATTTCCTTCTATTCAAAATTATTTCACATTAGTTCTTCTCTCTTTCAATAATCTCTTTCTTCCTTTCCCATTATTCATATAATTATGAATTATCAAGTAAAACATTTATATACTATAGCAATAGGTAACTAAGAAGATATAGTAAAGATACATTTATAAAATAATTCACATTTCTATAGCATTTTAAAGGTCACAAATGTACTTTAAGTTACCATTCAAAATAGCAACCTCATGATAGCCCTTTCTTTTTTATAATAGTTTTTTTTTAATTTTTCAAAATACATGCAAAGATAGTTTTCAACATTCATCCCTGCAAACCTATGTTCCTAATTTTTCTCCCTCCTTCCCATCTTTCCCCTTCTCTAGACAGCTACAATCCAATATAGGTTAAACATGTGCAATTCTTCTAAACATTTATCATGCGCACAAGAAAAATCAGATCAGAAAGAAAAAAAAAAGGAAAAAGAAAAAAGAAGCAAGCAAACAAGCAACAAAAAGATGAAAATACTATGTTGTGATACACATTCAGTCCCCATAGTCTCCTTTCTAGATACAGATGGCTCTCCCCATCGCAAGTCTATTGGGATTGACCTAAATCACCTCATTGTTGAAAACAGCCAAGTCCATCACAGTTGATCATCACATAATCTTGTTACTGTGTACAACAAATCTCTGAAAGCTAACCAGTCCTTTTCCACTCTACTGTTGCCAACTGTGTGTTGGCTCAACAATTTCTCTAAATTAGCAACAAACTGTTCCCTTTCAGAGAAGCCTTCTAATCTGTTGACATTAATTTTTCTAGTAGTCTTTTTATCTTGGGGTCACTGCTTTTGTTGAATGTGAATTTTCAGCTAGGAGAGGATAAATCTATGAACAGTTCAACATTCTATGCCACATTACTTTTGTCATTCTCACAGACTGTCTGCCTCTTCTCCTTCAAATCACATTGTCTATTGAACACTAATGTTTGCTTCAAGGATGTATCCATGAAGTTTTATTGCATTTTGGTAAATAAAGGACTATATTGGTGATGAGAAGCCATGAGATGCCCAAGTCTTCAGGAGTAAGAAACTATTACTTTTGCTATTTCCAGCTCCATTTCTCCCAAAGACACCCTGCCATTTTGGTAGTTTGAACCTATTCTAGCATTAAAGTTGTCCAGAATTATAAGGTTGTCCTCTTTTGGAACATTGATGATAAGGTCTCCAGCTCTACATAAAACTGTTCTTTGACTTCATCAGAATTCATCCCGGTGAGAGCATACATATCAGCTGCCTAGTAAAATATCAGAATTCTCTGCTGTTCCACCCTAGGCAAACTTGTGGCAATTCAGGAAACAACCCACAGGAGATAAGAATCAGACGCTGAAGACAAGGAGGGAGTTGGTTGTGAGAGAGAATAGGATAGATGGAACTAATATCTTTTTGGTTTTTAGATTTATAGGTTTTTAAAAATTAGGACCATGTCAGAAGATTTGGATGAACTGATGCCAAGCAAAATAAGAAGAACCAGGAGAACAATATACACAAAGATTGCAAGAATGCAAATTTTAAAATCACTAAAAGGAAATGGAACTCTGAGTAATGGAAAGATGGATCAATGAAAATCCTGGTGATAAAATAATAAAGAGAGCCTTCTCTCTCAAGGGAGAAGGTGGCACAGAGCTGGGCCTAGAGTCAAGAAGTCCTGAGTTCAAATTTGACCTCAAATACTTATTAACTATGAACCTCAGGTAAAAAAACTTAAGTTTTGTTTTCAATTGTAAAATGGGAATAATAATTGTACTTACCTCCCAGAGAAGCAGTGAGGATAAAATGAAATGATATTTGAGATTTCCATTCTTCTTTGAAGGTAAAATAGCCAGACAAAATTTCTGTTTCATATATTTTTTTCTTCATTTTTTTTCTTTGTCACAAGAAAAGGTTCACCTAGGAAGAGCAAATGACAGTTCTGTAAAGACAAAGGACATCAGAGTAGTGTATTATCTTTTAAAGAAATAAGGACTTTTGATAGTATAAATTTTGTGAAATAAAAATTTGCTATAGTCCATCCATTAAGAAACTAAGTCTAGACTACAATGATCCCCTTCTTTGAGCAACAAGATTTACTGCTTCTATTCTTTGTCTAGTTAAAAAATGACCTCCTTCTTGAAATAAGTGGAAAGCTTTTCAAACAGATTTTAGTCTAATTATATATACAAATCCTACTCAGAAAAAAAAATCATGTTAGCAAAATAACTATATATAGTAAGAAATCTTACTTTATGTTTAGATATAGATAGATAGATAGATTTGGATAGACATACACATAATATACAGATGTATACACACATACATATATATATATACTTTTCATGCTTTTCAAACAGATTTCAGTCTAATTTTATATCCAAATCCTACTCAGAAAAAAAAATCATGTTAGCAAAATAACTACATATAGTAAGAAATTTTACTTTATGTTTAGATATAGATAGATAGATAGATAGATTTGGATAGATATATACATAATATACACATGTACACACACATATACATTTCCTCTCTGGAATCATTCAGTCTTTCTTCAATTGTATCTTTTTGTGATTCCATTTAGGATTTTCTTGCAAAGATGCTGGAGTAATTTGATGTTTCTTTCTCCAGTTCATTTTGTAGGTAAGGAAATTCAGATAAACAGGGTTAGCTGACTTGCCCATGGTCATATAGGTAGTGTCTGAAATTGGAGACTAGGCAAGACCTCATGCTGCATAGACATACTTCTTTCTCCCTAGCAGCTGCATTCCAAGTGAAGATCTCATTCTCTTATCATTCCTTGTATTTGATGCAGTCATTTCTAGTCAGAGTTTTAGCTCCTTTAATTTCCTTGAAAGTGGAATATATGGGCTTTGTAACAGCTATTTTCATCTGATTCAGATTGTATTGTATTTTGTTTTTTAATTCTGGGCTGAAGCTATTTGAATAGATTGAGATTACTTTGTACCTGACTGCTAGTAGATACCTGGACATTAATTTAGGAGATATCTTTATCCCAAAAACAATTTCCCCTATGTTTTCACCAAATCTAAATATATCTCAATAAATCTTTTTTCTAGTAAAGATTCCATGGATTCCAACGAGCTGTTTAAAGCAATTTTTAAAGACTATTTCAAGTTTCTTTAGCTGGGCATTAACTCAAGCAGCAAACAGTATCCCTGGGAACCAGGGTCTCCATGATTGCCTAACTACATTTCTATGTTTGCTCCACAGCTAGCATCAAATTACAAGGGCACAGTTAGGCTCTTTAAGTAAAAGAGTTGCCAGGTTCCTGTACCATGACTAGGAATATTATTAAGAATATTTGAGAACCTTCACTGTTTGCTTGGTAATTTTCTCTGGGCCTTAGTTTCAGAATCCGAAAAATGAAATAGGAAAATAAGGTTGTATGTGGTGGCTCCTGAAGTTTCCTCTAACTCTAAATCTATGATCCTATGAATCTTTCATATTATAAACAGGGGGAGGTGAAAAGAAACAATAGAAAGAAAAGCTTGTCCTAACGGTAATACAATACACCATCCAATAAGTACCCAATATGTACAAAGCAATATTGCATAGGGTTTAGAAGATTGGTCTTAGAGTCACAAAGACCTAAGTCTCAGTGCTTCTTGTATCATATATTCACTCTGTGACCTTGGGAAACTGAATTAATCTTTCAATGGTCTAAGTAGCTTTCTAAGATTACTGTTGCAAATGAGACTAATCTGCTTTGGTAGATACATCTTTATTCATGAAGAATTTCTCTTATATCAATGAAACATAGGTTCATTGTACAAATATTCCAATTTCTATACTAGGCACTGGGAGGAGATACAAAGATAAAGCAGACTTCTGTGTTTACTTCCCATAGGTTTAAGTCTAAAACAATTCCATTTCACTTCTTTTTTATAGAATTTTTCCTACTGAGCTTTGGCTCCCAAATTGATTTTATAAATCCAATAGATCAAGTATTCACCTAGTTTTCTGATCTTCAAATCAAAGAACACCTACATAATCACAGACAAAACAATTTCTATTCTATTTCTAAAACTATTAGAGATGAGTACTCCAAGGCAATTTTATGGCCAAGAAGTCATTACACACCTCTTATGAGGTGTAAGTGAACTCTCTCCAACTTAAAATGAAGCTTATTTATTCTGTTTCTAACCTCTATGATGACTAAAAATAGTCTGTGTCTTTCTCACAAAAACCAACATATTCAATCCCTTTGCTCTTCCCAGATAGATCTCCCCATTCATTTGTAACTTCTATACTTGGGATTAGAGCAAGATGGTAGAGAGAAGTTGCTAAGCTGTTCCCAGTTTCCCTCAGAAACAAATTTAAATCAAATCTCTAAAAGAATTCTGGAGTGACAGCATCCACAAAAAGACAGAGTGAAACAATTTTCCTGCCCAAGATAAATTGGAAGAATTTCAGGGACACATAGCCCAGTGCAGGCAGTATTCAGGTGAGACTGTGGAAGGCTCTGAACCACAGCACATATCAACAATGGATTCTCTATAGCTCTGGCTTAAGAGAGCAGTACCTAAGCAAAGTAATTGTGAGACCTCCAGCCCCAATACAGCAGGGAAACTGACAGTCCTGGACCCCAGGACACAACAGACACAACTAGGCAAGGCAACCTAGCATAGTGGGCAAGTCATCAGCTCCAGATGCCCCAGCACAGAAAGCCAGTAATGAGATCCCTGACTCCCCTGTGCAAGAAGCTTGAGACAGTATCCTCTTTGTCCCAGGTACAGAGCTCAACTTTAAAAGTGATGAAATAGGCTAAAAGATGAAGAAGAAACAGAAAACTGCCAAGCCACAATGGCAACAGGGAAGGAAGACAACACTATCAAAATGCCTACATGTGAAACCTCAAAGGGGAATATGAATTAGTCCCAAGCTGAAAAAAAGTCCTCTTGGAAGAGTTCAAAATGTATTTTAAAACTCAAATAAGAGAGGTAGAAGAAAATTTTGGAAAAGAAATGAAAGTTATGCAGAAGAATTATGGAGGGGAAGAGTCAACAACTTGGAAAAGGAAGCATAAAAATTGTCTGAAGAAAACTTTAAAATTAGAATTGGCAAAAAGGAAAAAAAATCACTGAAGAAAATAAATCATTTATAAAGAGACCAAATGGAAAATGAGGTACAAAAGCTAAATGAAGAAAATAATTCCTTAAAAACTAGAATTGGATAAATAGAAGTTAATGATTATATGAGATACCAAGAATCAAACATAATCAAAAGAATGAAAAAATAGAATAAAATGTAAAGTGCCTTCTTGAAAAAAAAAAAACAACTGATCTGGAAAATAGATCCCGAAAAGATAATTTAAGAATTATTGAACTACCTAAATGCCTCAATAAAAAAAGAGCCTGGGTAGCATCTTACATGAAATCATTAAGGAAAAACTTTCCTGATAGAACCAGAGGGTAAAATAGTCAATGAAAGAAGAAAAAGATCCCAAAATGAAAACTCCAATGAATATTGTAGCCAAACTCCAGAATTATTAGGTCAAGCAGAAAATAATTCAAGCAGCCAGAAAAAAATTCAAATATCAAGGTGTCATAGTCAGGATCATAGAATATAGTAGCTTCTACATTAAAGAATCAGAGGACTTGGAATATGAGATTATGGAAGGCAAAAGATCTTGGATTGCAACTGAGAATCAACTACCCAGAAAAAAATGAACATATTCTTTTAGGGGGAAAATGTATGTTCAATGATATAGGGGACTCAAATTTTTATGATGAAAAGAACAGAGCTGAACAGAAAATTTCATCTTCAAATTCAAGACTCAAGAGAAGCATGAAAATGTAAACAGGAAAGGAAAATCAATAACAACATGATATTCAAAATCCCTACTTTTAAGAAAATGATACTTGTAACTTAAGAATTACATTTCTCTTAGGGCAGTTAGGAGTATAGTTACACAGAGGGTATGTTGACTTTAATGTGATGAGAAAAAAATAAAAGAGTTAAAAAAAGAATGCACTGGGAGAAGAGGAAAGGGAAAATAGAATAAGATAAATTATATCATATGAAGAGGCCTGAAAGATGTATTATAGTAGAGGGGAAATAAAGATGGGGAGGAGGTTAGCATACATACTCAGTGCAAGAGAGAAATTTATTTTACCCCATGGGGAAGTAGGACATGAAAGGGGAAGAAAAGGGGGGGATTAAATGAAGGGAGGGCAGTTTGGAGGAGCTGGTGATCAGAAACAAAACACTGGTAAGGAAGAACAGAGTGAAAAGAGAAAGAAAAGTATAAAAAGGGAGGGGGGAATAGGATGGAAACAAATACACAATTAGTAGTCATAAATGTGAATATGAATCCCATAAAGTGAAAGTGAATAGTAGAGTGGATTAAAAGCCAGAATCCTACAATATGTTGTTTTCAAGAAACACATTTGAAGCAGAGTTATACATGGAGTAAAAGGCTAGAGAAGAATATGGTATACATTCAATGAAGTTAAAAAAAAAATCAGTCACAACCCAGATTTAAAACAAAACAAAAGCAAAAATAGATCTAATTAAAAGAGACAAGAAAAAAAAAATCTGTATTTTGCTAAAAAAAAAAAAAAAAGTATCACAGACAATAAAGCAATATTGATACTAAACATATATATTAATGGTTTAGCATCTAAAGTTTTGGAGAAGTTAAATGAGTTGTAGGAGGAAATATATAGCAAAAGGGGAACTCAGCCTCCCCCTCTCCAAACTAGATAAATCTAATCATAAAATAAACAAGAAAGAAACCTCTATATTTTAAACATATATATATATAGATATTTAAAAGGAATAACAGATTATAAATAATAGATTTTCAGTTTCATGTACAATCATCTTTTTAAAAAAACAAGAAATCCTTGTTTCATACCATAAGTTAAAAATAAAATAATTTTTTTAAAAAAGAAACTTTGACTTGTTGCTTGGGAGCTTCCTGACCTGTTGTCTAGAAAGGATCATGTACCTGATGCTACGCTCCAGCTAAAATATTTGGGGACTATAGTAAAGATGGATAGGGACTGCCCAGCATATTAAAAACAGCTCCACAAACCATGAGGATTGCACTGGAAACTGTTGAGGTTTTTTTTCAGATGCAATTTCAAATGTTAATTTGGAAATAACTTGTTTCTATTTTAAAGAACTCCATTTTCCCCCTGTAGATCACACATAACAGTCTATGAAATTACATGAGACACTTTTTTCAAAGAATTTCTAAGTTTTCATCTTGAAAACAGGTAAGAGTAAGGGACCATTTTAATTGAAGGGCTCTAAATTCTGGAATTCCTGGACTTTACCCTTCTAACAATGATTTTGTCTAGACAAAATAAGGGTTACCTCTTTTTTTTAGACCTTATCCCTTCTAATTAAAGTGGAATAACAGGGAAGGATCAGTGGGTAATAGCTGGGGATGGACTGCTTGTGGTTCTTTCCCTCAAAATACAAACTCAGAAGCAACTTGGGGGGTGTGTCAAAATCTAATTTTTTTAAAAGATATAGTTGAACCTTATTATAACAGCACCATTCAAAGGCATCTCTGGCTACCTCCATGCATTTTGTGGGTGTGTTTGTACATTATGCTTATATTGGCAGAAAGTACATGTAAGTTGGCTGGCATACTCGTCATTATTTATTTATATGTCACCAAAACCTTTTTTTTTCCATTCTTTTCTCATCCCCAGTAGAAATGAGTTGGTGCATATCTAAGCAATTATATAATCAGGAAAAAAATGAATTCTATTAGTTCTTCAAACTTAAATTTTAGGGATAGTGTTACTGAAGACAAATTTATTGCTTGAAAACATCAATTGGATTTAGCAAAACTAAAGATTTAAGTGCCCATAATATGTAGATAACACTATGCTAGGTATTAGATATAAAAAACAAATTAAAACCCAATCCCTATCCATAATGAGTTTACAATCTGGAAGAACTGATGGGAAGAGGCAGATAGAATATGTAAAGAAGAGATCCAGAAAAACTCCTCTAATAAATTTAAGAAAAGATGGATGACTTTTAGTTGGCAAAAATCAAGGAAAACTTCTTGTAAGAACTGGCAGCTGGACTGAGCCTTGAAGTAAGAGAATTTCAGAAGGCAGAAATTCAGAAACAGTTTGGGCAATGACATATGGAAATACATGGAGGCTGAAAAAGAGCAGAGTGAAATAGTGGAATAGCTAAGTAGGGAAATTTGACTTGAAAGTAGAATGACTAGAAGGAAGTAGAAGGAAATTAATCAAGAATTATAACTGGAGCCAGAAGCAAGACTGTCTCATATTCTGTGAGATATAGGGAGTGACTGATGATTTTAGGAAGATAGTGGTGCAATGGGAGAAGTACAGAATTTGTAGTCAGAAGCTTAAAATCCAGGCTCCACTACTAATTAATTAATCAACCTGAAGCAAATAATTAACCTGAAGCAAAAAAATAAATAAATAAATTGAATCCAAATAATTTTAGCTCTCTTGGTTTCAGTTTCCCTTCTATAAAGTGAGAATGGATTAGGATCTAATCAATCTAAATGACCACTACAATCCTTTATAATTCTAAATCTAGTAGTAACTGCCTGTTGACAGATTGATTTGCCAGGGACAATCCAATAACAGCTGCACAAAACAGAACAACCTACTTGACTCAGCCCAGCATCAAATTGACTCAATCACGTAGAACATGATGCAACTTCAATACCAATGGCATACCATACAGCAAACTTTACAGAGACCCACTAGAGAAAAGAGAAATATCTTTAATGCTTTTTTCATTAATCTTCACTGACATCCAGTTTGATTCTATATCTAGAGTTCTTTTTTTTTTTTTTTCAAAATGATAGTCAACTTTTTCTACCACATTTTGGTCTAATTTAACTGAACTGTTAAAAACACAGTGATAAAAATGTCCTTAGACATGTAGACTAGGCCTAAAGTAAGACTTCTTACAATTTGTTCTCCTAATTCTAAGCTGACTCAGCTCTTTTCTTTTCTCACCAAAGTTAGGATTCAACATTTCAAATGAGATGCTCCAGGCCTGGAGGTTATCAGAGAAAATCCTAACTGGCAAGAACTCTTTTAAAAAAAATTTCTGGGATTCTGAGACCAATTTAGAGTTAAAACTGTACGCAATAAAGAACCCTGACAAATAAGGCCACTGACTTCTTTGGTCCTGCTTGGCTTATGCCTAGCTAAACAAGTTTCTGAGGTTATTTTTAACCTGAGTGGCACTGAAACAGATTCAGGTCCCAGGACTAAAGGAAACAAATCAGATATATACAAATAATTGGTGTCTTTGGCATGTTTGAATTGAAGAACAATATATAAATCTCTTGATATCAAGGTTGATCCATTCTATTGTGGCCCCCAAATTTACCATTACTAATATTAAGTTAATATTATTATTAATTGCTGTGTCTTTTCTATGTAAGATATCCTATAATATAGTCAGGAGCTAATTCTGGATATGAAGAACAACACTCATTTTGGGGTTCAAATATTACAATTCCTTCAAAATCAAGTTCCTAGTTCCTAATTAAAACAGAAATCCTATCAATAAGGATCTAATCGGTCATAGCACAACCTTACTATATGTTAAGTTTTTTGTTGTTTTTGTTCAACCTTCATTTTGAAGACAACCATGACATCAGGAAGGTGATGCTATGATATGCAAGTAAATTGGTTTTGAGTGAAGGAGAGTTATGCAAGGTCACCTCTCTCACTTTCTTCTCTACAACCATCTGGATCCAGAGACCAGGAATAGATCAGGAAGGCTGGAGATGGCCCTGGTTCTTCTATGTTATGTAAGGCTGATTTCATCAATACTAGAAAGCAAAATGAGGAAATTGGATGAGTTGGTCAGTAAGAATCCTTCCAGTTCCACATCTATGATCCTATAACACCTTTGGAACAGATACTAACCCTTCCAGAATGGGTTTGTTCTTTTCCTCCCATAATTCCTCAATAGAGTTTCTACCTAATATACTGGAATCTTTCTAAATTTTTTTTACCATTGGAAGTGCTATCTTCAGCAATGAGAGGATCCATTTCAGTTCCAATTGATCAGTGATGAACAGAACCAGCTACACCCAGTGAAAGAACACTGGGAAATGAATGTGGGCTACTTACATTTTTGTTTTCTAAATCCAATTTTCCTTGTGCAACAAAACAACTGTATAAATATGTACACATATATTGTATTTAAGATATATTTTAACATATTTAACATACATGAGACTGCCTGTCATCTAGAGCAGGGGGTGGAGGGAAGGTAGGGAAAAGTTGGAACAGAAGTGTTTGCAAGGGTCAATGTTGAAAAATTATCCATGCATGTGTTTGTCAATAAAAAGCTATAATAATAAAAAAAAGAAAAAATAATTTTTTTACCATCCAAAGGGCAATAAAAAGGTATATGGTGGACATGAAAAGGTTGCAGTATATTACAAATGTGCCAGGAACATATAATAGGCACTTAATAAATATTTGATTCTGACTTTAATTGAGAAATGTAATTCCACTTTAAATAGAATCATTCACAGAAACTTGGATATCGTTACCATATAATTACAAAAAAGAGGGTTATGGCAACAGCAAGATTATATGATGATCAATTCTGATGGATGTGGCTCTTCTCAACAATGAGATGATTCAGGCCAGTTTCAATGATCTTGTGATGATGAGAGCCATTTACACCCAGAGAGAAGACTGTGGGACCTGAGTGTGGATCACAACATAGCATTTTCACTTCTTTTGCTGTTTGCTTGAATTTTATTTTCTTCCTTTTTGATCTGATTTTTCTTATGCAGTAAGATAATTGTATTAAGATATATATCTATATTCGATTGACATATATTTTACTGTTTAATATATACTTGCCATCTAAAGAAAGGGGTGGGTGGAAGGAGGGAAAGACTTGGAATACAAGGTTTTGCAAGGGTCAGTGTTGAAAATTTATCCTTGCATATATTTTGAAAATAAAAAGCTTCAATTAAAAAAAAGAGAGTATTAGGTTTAACTACCATGCTTGGTTAACAGTTTAACTATTATGGTAGAAAAAAATTGTGAGAGATTGAGTTAATAAGTTATCACCTTTGAGAAGTCCATGTAAGGATTAAGAAAAAACAAAAAAATCTTCTTTCCAGAGGAGACTTGGAGACACCAAAGTTAACTATCACAGAGTAGGAATCTTTGAGAGATTATGAATATAATTGTCTGAACAGACAACTTAAGAGAAGGCAACCTGTTGTTGAGACATTTTGTGGTAAAGACATGCTGAGAATTCTGGAGATACTTTGATAGAAATGAATTTAAAGAAAATTCTTCATATAGAAAAACTACATGAACTATATAAAAAAGGAACTATATGAACATAATTGCAAAACACTTCACACAAAGAAAATTAAATCTAAACAGAAAATTAAATCTAAAAAGAAAGAAAGAAAGAAAGAAGGAGAGAAAGAAAGAAAGAAAGAAGGAGAGAAAGAAAGAAAGAGGGAGAGAAAGAAGGAAGGAAGGAAGGAAGGAAGGAAGGAAGGAAGAAAGAAAGAAAGAAAGAAAGAAAGAAAGAAAGAAAGAAAGAAAGAAAGAAAGAAAGAAAGAAAGAAAGAAGGAGAGAAAGAAATAAAGAAAGAAAGAAAGAGGGAGAGAGAAAGAAAGAAGGAAGAAAGGAAGGAAAGAAGGAAGGAAGGAAGGAATGATGAGCAAGTTGATTTCAGAAAAGTTTGGAAAGACTTACATGACCTGATTTTAAGTGACGTGAGCAAAACTGAGAACACTATACACAGTAACAATAAGATTATGTAATGATCAATTGTGATGGACTTGGCTCTTTTCAACAATGTGATGATTCAATACATAGTATTTTTACCTTTTTTGTTGTTCTTTGATTATTTTTTATCTTTTTTTGTTTTTTCCCTTTTGAAATAGGTAAATATGTTTAGAAGAATTATATATGTCTAACTTATATTGGATTACTTGCTGTCTTAGGAAGGGAGGAGGAAGAGAGGGAGAAAAATTTGGAACACAAGATTTTGCTAAGGTGAATACTGAAAACTATCTTTGCATGCATTTGAAAAAAATAAATTCTATTAAAAGAAAAAATATGGATTGTGGTTTTAGTATTTGTAGAGGAATCAGCAGTTGTAATTATAGTCAACTATGAAATTTGCAACTGATACCTTGTCAAAATCTTTAAATATCTTTACATTATATATTACTGTTAAGAAATTATATAGCCAGTAATATTGATGTTTGTCCAAGCCTGTGAGACTGAGGTTTGAAAGTGAGAGAAAAGTTATAAAAAAGATGTTTCTCTAGTATTTATCAACCTAGTTGGTGGCCCAGAATAAATTATTTAAGGAAACATTTTTTCACTTTTTGTAATTAATGAGGAAATATCAGAATATATCCCCTTGTGGTAAAAGCAATATCTGCCACGGATTGTAGAGTTTTTCTTTTCCAAAAATGGCATTAAAATTATCCTCAAGACTTAACTAATATAGGGATCTAAGGTTTGGGCCATTGATATAGCAGTTTTTTGATGACCCAAGATAAAAAAACCAGTCCACAGAAAATTGGTTCAGTAATGCACTGTTGGTGGAGTTGTGAACTGATCCAGCCATTCTGGAGAATAATTTGGAATTTATATGCCCCAAAGGCTATAAAAGTGTACATACCCTCTAATCTAGGAACATCACTGCTAAGTTTGTATCTCAAAGAGATTTTTTTAATAGGGGAAAGAACATTTCATTCTTTATGGTGGATAAGAAATGAAAATTGAGGTCATACCCATAAATTGGAGAATGGAACGGCCAAACAAGTTGTGGTATATGATTGTAATGGAATATTATTGTGCTATAAGAAAAGACAAACAGGATGATTTCAGAAAAACCTGGGAAGACTTACACTAACCGATAACAAAGTAAAGGGACCTTGTATACAGTAACAGCATTTGTGAATGACTTGACTATTTTCATCAACACAGTGATCCAAGACAATCCCAAGGACTCATGAGGAAAATGTATCCACCTCCTAAAAAAAGAACTGATGTTATCTGAATACATACTGAAATATACCACTTCTTTTTCTCTGTGTCTCTGTCTCTCTTTGTCTCTCTCTCCCTTCCTCCCTTCTTTCTTCCTTCTCTTCCTTCCTTCCTTTGAGTCTTTTGACTATTATGGAAATGTTTTACATGATTGCACACATATAACTTATAGTAGATTGTTTACCATCTCGGGAAGAGGGGAGAGGAAGGAGGAAGGAATAAAATTTGGAAGTCATAATATTTTTTACTGAATGTTAAAAATTGTTTGACATGTAATTTAGAAAACAAAATGTCAAAAAAGAAAAAAAAAAAAACAGCCCACAAGGTGATAGGAATTGTTCATCCTCTGGTTTGATAAAATGCCAGCATGGCCAGATATCAGCTGTGAGAAAGGTCACAGTCAGAATTACATCTAACCATCTGCTCTAACTCCTCCACAGACATTAACACCATAATCTAGTCATTTATTTCCTTAAGATGGCTATCTCTGAGGCAAGGAAGCTGTGCTCAATGTAATCAATTCTAAAATAACTTTTAATTGCCTTTGAACCTGATGTGAATGAATAAATAAGGTAACAAGTTACATGTATCAGCCTGAGGGATAGAAATTTGGGGTGTTTGTGCCTGACAATATCTGAAAAGTATTATTCTTATCTTCTAAAACACACACATTTATGGATCTCTACTGCTAAAAAAAGAGTCTAATCTTACAGCCCCACTATATCAATAAAGAATTGTACAAAAAAAATGGCAGAAAAGATTTCATGCCAGAGTTTTATGGCCAGAAAATAAAGATAGTTAGTCACACAGCAGGAGTAAAGAATAATTAACAAAAACCCTGAATGCATCACCAAAATATATTTGATATTAAAAGATCTTTTGAGCAGTCTCCATCATGTTGGATAAATTTCCTGTGGAAGATTTATGGGAAACTATGCATCTAATAAAGTCATACTGGATGGGAAGGCATCAATGAGTTGTGGCCTATTCTTTTGAAAAGAATTGTACCCACATGAAAGTATTGGCACCCATACTGATGAGATAATGGATTCATTTTTTAAGAATTATCCCTTCTACATTGTGACTTTTACTCATCAAGATTTTGGTATATCATAGTATATCAGTATAAGAAATTAAATGGGAATTTTGGAGGAGTTTTTCATAAGTCTTAGATAGCACATGAAGATCAGGAGATGACTCAGAAAGGAAGTTTGGAAACTCAGAAATGCATTAAAAGTAATACTGTATAATTATATAATTGTGTAATGATTGTATAATCAACGTATTTTATTTTTAATTCGATAATAATTCAAACTTCTTCTCTTGTACAAAGAGAAAGCCAAACAATTTTATGCAGATTTTCATGATGGTGTCAAAGCCTTAAACCTCACTATGTAGAAGGGATAATTGTATTGAAGTATTTGAAGCTAACAACTCTAGAGAGATTTAATTTGGGGAGGGAATCTTGAGAGAATTATTTAAGAGATTTAAGATTTTTTCTGAAAATTAATAGATAGAAAAGGAATTTGGGAAATGAGCTCTCTCAACATTTGGAACTGGTTTGAATCATCTCATTGTTGAAGAGAGCCACATAGGATAAGCTTTATCACTGAAATCAGATGATGATGAAAATTGGTTTTTCCATTCTATTTTTGTTCAGTTGCATTTGTGGCCAGAATTGAACTCCAGACTTCAGTGCTCTCTCTACTGAACCATTTTTCTATTACCTTATTCTTTTGCAGCTAAGGAATGAGGTCATATTCTAAACTAGTCGATTCTTATTTGTCATCTTTATAGCCTGCCTGATAATGAAAAGCTTTTGAAAATGCCTCCTAAAGCATTGTTACCCCAAATACTTCTCTAATAGTCCTGAAACACAAAAACACCACAGTGTACTATAAAATTTACCATTTACTTATCCATACATTCATAAATTTTCTAGCACATTCTTCTGATTTCCACTTGCTATGATCTCTTTCTTGATTTGATTTCCATTCAATATCATTCTATTCAGTTCAATTTAATAGATTTATGAAGCACCTACTATGTAAAAAACAATATACCAGGCCCTGGTCCCTAGTTCCTCAAATCTTAGGGGCTTTTGTTTTCATTTAGGTCAGGGATTTTTATCTTGAAATATGTGACTTGTTTTATTTTGATAACTATTTCAATATTATTGGTTTCCTTTGCAATCTATATATTTTAAGTTATGTATTTGAAAGCAATATCCTGAAAGAAGTCCATGGCCTTTATTTTATTGTGAAAGAGACCAGTGAAACAAAAAAAAAGATGAAACATCCTTGACCTAAGATCCCTTCTAGTTCTAAATTCTTGAATCTGATTTCTAGGTTTGAATAATTCAACTTACCTGAAAGAGATGGTATAGGCATCTTTTCCTGTTTCCTGAAAGATTCTAGTCACTTTCTTTAGTTTGTTTTTTAATGGATTTAGAACAAAGCAATTAAAATAATTATTATTACTGACAATAAATAATAAAAATTAATATTAATAATATGATAATTATTCATAAAATAAACAAGCAGTTATAATAATGGTGATAATTACTAATAGTAATAAATAAATTTTTAATTAATCCTGACTCTATTCTGGTGCCTAGAGTTATTCTTTCCTAATTCTGTCTTTCCTCTAATTTAAATTCTTCTTTTGATGTTTGTTCTCCAAGATAGCCATATTCCATTCTCTGACCTAGGTTTTATTTCAACTCTCAATTTCTGGCAAATGGATTAATTATGGCAAAGCTATAGGTGTTTGTCCCTTCTAGATTCTGCTAATTTTGCCCTCAGTTCCCTGTCCAGAATTCTCTATCTTTAAGAGATACCTGCCAAGAGACCTTCTGTTTTCTGGTCATAAAGATTAAGATACTGTACCTACTTCCTTGAATGAGAAAGACCTGCCTCACTTGGGCCCTTCTAAGAATCCCTCTTTAGGCTCCAGGCTCTCTGCATCATCTTGGCATTCCTAGCTCACCCCTTTTCTTGCAGTTCTTGGGCTCTGGCCTTCTGAAAGCTCCATTTCTTTTGCTTTTGACCAGAATTCTGTGTCCCTGTTGATTTGAAGTAGTTCCATTAATTGGTGGCAACAGCTATCTCTCCTGATTTTAAAGTTGGCTTTTCTTCCCTTTGGCCTTAAGTTGACACCTGGGTTCTCTTCCCTCAGGAGGCTGTTTAATACACCATCTCTCTCTTCAGTGCACCTGACTCTTCCAGGTTTCTTCATCACAATGGCGGCGATTCTCTTCCTTTTCAAAACTTGCACCCTCTGGTGGTTCCTCTTACAGTGCCTCACTTTGCCTTGCTGGTTTTCAGGGATGTTAATTCAAAAAGTTATCCTGACGCGGTCCTTATATTTTCTCCCTGACAGTGAGTTTCAGGCTGCTGAGTCACTGTTCAAGTGTCTCCCTTTGGGAATATCTTTCTATACTGCAAGTTTCACAGTTAAAAAAATAAACAAATATAAAGACCTACCTTGGGACATATAACACATGATATTCAGACATAATCTTTCCTCTGTTCTTTGTCCCCTATAAAAAAAGAGTACTATCACCAGAACCACTACAGAGGCCAAAGGCAAAATGTAGATTGTTGGAGTGACCAAAAGGTTATTATCAATCCTTAAAGTCATAAATCTGATTAGTTTACTAAATTAACTAGTCTGTCATCTAGGCAGACCCAAGGGAATGGAACACAGATTAGAAAAGTTTTGATTAAAGAGAAGAGATGTATACAGAGGCCTAAGTAGTGGTAATCTTGGGTCCTGGTCAGTCAGGGAAATGCAAATCAGCAAGCATACACTTAAGCATCCTACTATGTGCAAAGGAAGGAAGGAGGACCCTTAATTCATTATAGGGAAAAGAATAGTGAAAGGGAGAAGGAAGTACCAAAATGGGGAGGAAGGGAATCTCCAGATAAACATTACAATAGTTCCCTATCTTCCCCAAGGACCCAAAGACCACAAAAATTAAAGGGAACAGTGATATACATAATGCAAAATGGTAGATCATAGCTTCATAAGGATCTATAACTGGAAGGAACTTCAGAACTCATCTTAGCCAGCTTCCCACTTTACAGAAGAAAAAAACTGAGGCTCAAAAGCTCACAAAAGCTGAGATTTAAATGTAGGGTTTCTTGCTCCAAAACCAATATTCTTTAAAGTATGAGTAATATAATGTGTATTAAGTTTTGGAGTGCATTATGTGATAAGAGAGGGAGATAATAAGTATATCTGGCTTAGCCTAAAGGTAAATTAGTCAGGGGCAACTAGGAAGTGCACTGGATATCAGTCCCAGGATGGACCTAGAATCAGAAAGACCCAAGTTCAAATTTTACCTCAGACACTAACCAGCTGTGTGATTCTGGGTAAGTCATTTAATTCTGTTTGCCTCAGTTCCACATCTGTAAAATGATTTGGAGAAGGAAATGGCAAACCATTTTAGTATCTCTGCCAAGAAAACCCCAAACAGGGTCATGCAAAGTTGGACACGACTGGATGACTAAACAACAACAGCATTAGTTTATATTTCCTGAGCACAAAGCAACTGATGCCAGGGGGAAGGAATTCACCCCGAAGCCTGCAATGCAACCATCTGAGGATGAAATGTTTTCCACATACAATTGAGAATTAGTTATCTCCTCCCTGCTTTTATTCCCTCCTCCCCCAGTCTACCCAACCTACTCCCTGATTAATCTCACAAGACAAAAAAACTAGGGCTAGAATGTACTAAAACCTGTTGGGTTTGGAGGACATGAATCACAAGGGGAAGTTTTTGATACACAAGGAATTATTCAAGTATCTCCATTTTCAGTTATTTCTATTATAGGCATTTTTTTCTTTGTCTTATGCAGATGATTAAGATGTGATGTTCCATTATACTAAATGTGGTATTTCAGGTTTTAAAACAACAATAAAATAAAAGGAATGTAACATGCATGGGGTAGTCTGGAAACTGACCTTTGGAGTTCAGGGAAGTTCATTCTGGTAACATAGTGGAAGGGAATGTGATGTACAACTCCACAAAGCAGAATGAAATTCAGTTCTGGGAACAGTTTGCCTGATTGTGAGTTTCATTTTAACAACAAACTCTGGAAAAATATATCAAAAGTTCCAATGTGGATAAATTGCATGATAAACTATATTTTACTAGAAATTTCATTAGATTTTCTCATTTTAATTTTGCCAGAAATTTTTCCTAATTTACCAGAATTTGTGGTTTCACATCATCTCTTGCTTGAAATTCCATAAAATGACAGGTTCAGCTCAGCTATTAAAAAAAGACATAAAACCATCAAATCTCAAACTCAAGGACATTCATACTTTCTTGATCACAAGCTAAATCTAGAAGTCCTGAATTTAGAAGTTTCTGACTCACTAATTCTCTAAACAAGAGACTGTTCCTTGTGGTTATATTTCAACAGGAAAGAAATCAATTTCATTGGTTCAATGATTCAGAATTCTTTTAATAAATGACTTTTAGGCAGAAAAAATGAAATTTAATATATCATGGCCTATCTTCATTTCCCATAAGGTTTCCTTAATTATGGCCCATCTACTTTTTTTTTTTTTTGTATGACACTGAATCAAACTTTTATGTACAAGATAGGTAAGGGAAATCTGCCACAGTAATTTTACAACTGAATTTTCCTGATTTATATTTTTCCTGGCAAGCTTAAGTTACATTAAAGTAGATATTTGCAATTTTGGTTTATATTTGGAAAGAGCAAAAGGAAAATGCATAGTCCCCAGAGGCCTATAGGATGAAAGTTCAAGACAGAATCACCGGATGACAAACTCTCAAAGTTAAAAGGGCCCTCCAAGTCCAATTTATACATAAACAGGAATTCCTTCTCCAAACTTCCTGACAAATGATCTCCCAGTCTCTGCTTGGATCCCTCCAATAAGGAAATGTCCCTCCAATGAGATGTCCACAGTTAGCCAAAATGTGTCTTCTTGTGACTTCCACCCATTGACCCTAGTTCTTCCCTCAGAAACCAAGCAAAACATGACAGCCCTTCAAATACTGGAATAGAGCTAGGATATCTTCTCTTGGCTAAATAGCTTCAGTTTCTTCAGCTACATAGATATACAACTGGAAAATGCCTCAGAGATTTTCCTAGTCTCTTCTATTTAATGAGACATGAAATGATACCTATTGTAAAAAAGCAAATCTTATATTGGTCAGTTCTGATTCAGAATCCAATTCCCTTTTTACCTGCTCTATGGTAGTTGTGGACAAGATGACTACAACAGAGGGAATCTGTAGCTTACTTCCTCACTTCTATGTGGGCAGTGGTCTGAGAGTATAGTGATAGGAACATAGTAGGAACCATACCATCTTGTCCATGAACCAAATTATGTTAGCCCTTCATGGATATGTATTCTTTTAAAAATCTGATTTATTTTATGGAATAAAATAGGCAGTTCCACAATGCAGGTGTAATTTTTAAAAGATGATTGCTAGTCTCTCAGCTACATTATACTACATTAGTGCCCCAATTCTTTTCTTTTTTTATCATATATGGACTTCAGCCCATCCCTGGACATCACTAAGGACTCAGACATACAGACCCTAAAATATAAAGCATTTCCTCATGATTTTCTGATGTCTAAATATAATGGGATTATACAGATATACCAATGCCTTTAAGTAGTTCAAAAAAACAACAAAAGTAGCAGGGTACAACAGAAATGTGATCAAATTCATTAGAATCCCACGGAATATACATAAGCTTTCTTTACTTTCTTCTCTCCTGGGAATGTGTTAATTAATCCCTTCTACATTTTGAACACCTCTTCTATTCAATATTTAGTAGTTCACAAACATCTTTCCATCCCTCTTCCAAATTAGCATTGGGGGGAAATATGTAGATTCTGGTATTCTGAGATGATGTTATTGACTAATTATTGATCAGCCTTCAGAAACTCATAATGTCCTCCATCTTGCAAAGAAAAAATTATTATATTAATTTTTAAAGTCTGGGTTCCATTGAAATGGACTTATACATATCACTTTCTGGGTTCATCCCATTGTTAATGGGTATTCTGGACTGAGGCCAAACTACCCTAATTTCCACCTGCAGCTGCATTTGTTATACCACTGAATCTATTGGGTACTCAGACTTCTAACTGTAATGCTGGAGAAACTGAGGCAAGATAGAGATTAGAGATTATTTAATATTTTATTTGAAAGAAAGAGATTTACTGGGAACAAATGGATCCATGGTTTGGTCCCAGGGCTGAATGAGACTATCGTCTCCAAGAACCCAGTAAACAATGTGAGTTCTCAATGACATATATACATGTGGCTCAGACTCAGGGGGTAGACTGAGGCAGGGGCAGAGTCAAGATCCTGAGAGCGGGAACACGGGACTAACAATCCGGTTCTGACAGGGTGAGGGGAGGCATGGGAGAATCTGATAATTGGGATTATAGAATGGGGAGAGGCACCTAACATTCTGATGATGCCTAAGATAGAAAGAAGGTCTTTCTCCGTCTGGATCATCATGATTAGGACGGAGGGATGGTTGGGCAGAACAATTATAAACTGAGACAGAACACTTAGGGAAACTGAGGCAGGACTGGGTCAGGACAATTAGGGAAACTGAGTCAGGCCAATAAAAGAGAACTGTGGCATAACACTGACATCTTTTGGTCTTGGTATTAATGCGTATAAGTAGAGATGACCTACAAAATAATGAGGCAATTTTATTATCTTGATGGCATATTCTGAGTAAAATGCCAAATATTTCCATCCAGAAAAGTATACTTGCTCTCCCTGAAAATGACTTAATCTTCCTACAATCATACCTCTCTGTTCAAGCTTGTAAAATGACTGACTCATGTCAATCCCCATTCCCCATTAGGCCTATCTACATAGTATCCCAGAATCCTACAGTTGGAAGGGAAATTTTTAAGTCATATCCAACTTTTCATGACCTCAGTTGGGGTTTTCTTGGCAAAGATACTGAAGTGGTTTTCCATTTCCTTCTCTAGCTCATTGTATATATGAGGAAACTGAGGCAAATAGGGTTAAATGACTTGCATAAGGTCACATAGTTAATAATATTTGGAAGTCATATTTGAAATCATAAAGAGCAGTCTTCCCGACTCCAGGCTCCACATTCCATGCACTATATCACTTAGCTGCTCCTGGAAGGAAAATTAAAAATCATTTAATCTGGTTGCTTTTTCAATTCATAAGTTTCTGCTATACTATAAATGACAGGTGGTAAACTAGCTTCTGCTGTGAAGCAGTAGTAATAGTAGAAAGAATATGGGGCTTGGAAAAAGAAGGAATTTGGCTTCAAATACTAATTCTGACACTTACTAACCCAGTAATAACCCAGTTAATTTGGGCATACTCAGTTTGTGTAACAAAGAGTTATGCCCTCAGGGGACCTTTGAAGCCTGTTCAGGTTGCCTATGTAACACAAGACCCTTTACAAAGGAATATTTATTCCAGAAGGCATAATCACAAATATACAAATTTATTCTCCCAACATGTGGCAGGCATAATCCTTCTTCCTAACCCTTGTACCACTCTGGTTTCTGGGGAGGAGAAGAGGATTATGTTCCTAAATCAGCTTGGTTCCCACAGGGCACAGTTCTGGTTCCAAGTCCAAAATCTGTCTCGGTCTTGAGTTTCTGGCATCCTGGCTTTTCAGATTTTCCAAGATGGACTGGCTTGCTGTACTACCATACCTGCAGTCTGTGATCCAAGGCCCAAACACCTGGATTCCATGGGAATCACCTCTGCAACTGAAATTGAGAAGGACAAACAACACAATAGAAATATTCTTAGGCCCTTTGCTCAAAGAGGTAATGAGAGCAGAGGAAAGGAAATCTTTTTTCTTTCTCAGTTTAGTTCATGGAATCCTTGTTGGGCACAGCACATAAAAATTGCTGAAAAGAGAGTGACAAATAGAGAGAATAGGAAAGAGCACAGCTGGAAAGAAAGAACAGCCGAGTTCATCCGTGTTACAGAAGTGGGCAGCCAAAGAAGCTCTCCCCACTCTCGTGGTAGGAGAAGAAACTTCCATTTTAAACAATTTGGATATGCTCCCTCAAAGGTAGCTCCAAGCTTTCTAAACTATCCAAGCCCAGGCTTGCCCAGGTTACCTGTATGGCTATTGACAAGTTTCTTAAGACTCCTTGTCTGTAAAATGACAATAACTAATAGCTGTAGTATTACCTCACAGAGATATTGTGACTATCAAATGACATGATGTGTGTAAAGCAATACAATTATAAATACTCCCAATAACAAGGAGGCCATACTTAATAAAGCATCCATAATGTCAGTTGATGGTTCTAAGTGTTGCAAAATATAGCTTCATTATACCTTCTGCCCTTGTTCTTAACTCTATGCTTGGGAAGAACTAAAAACAGGTCTGCTACTCTTTGAAAACACCGTCAAATATTTGAATTCAGCTATTGTCTCCCATTAACTTTGTCTTCTCTTATTTAGATTTTCCTAGTCAGTTCCTTCTAGCCTTTCTGGTACCATGTGCTTTATTTACATCTACCTCAAAGGCCCTGCTGCTATCCATTTGGTCAGAGCCTACCTTAACATGCATCATTCACAAGCAAAAACAATGCAGCAGATATTATCTGACTGGATCTGTACAATGGGACAATCCCCTTTCTTGATCTTGATATTGTATCTCTATTAAAGCGGGCCAAAATTCCTTGTCTTAGAAGTTTTGTCACATTTTAGATTTACATTTAACTTTTGATCAACTAAAATCCTGGGGTGTTGCTGTTGTTGTTCTTGTTCTAACATGAACTATAGCCAAGTCAGTTCTCTTTTCTTTCTATAATTGTGCAAATGAAAATTTGCATATACTCATTTCCTTGGTGGTAATACAGTAGAAAGGAACTTGAATCTTGCCTTTGACATTTATTGGTATGAACTTAGCTAAATCCTTTAACTTCCCTGAATCTTAGTTTATTCATCTGTAAAAGAATAGCATTTGCAATGTCTACTTTATAGGATTATTGTGAAGAAAGCTATTGCTCCCTAATTTCCTTCCTAAATAAGTGGGGGTACTTACTCCATACTCCAAACCGTGTTCTCTATTGTCCATTTAGAAAGATTAGTCGGGATTTACTATTCTGTCTCATTAACTGGGAATTTTTATATAAGTATTCACTAATACCTATTTAATAAAAACCCTCTCTCCTCCAGATAAATCTTTCATGCTGTATTAACAATTTAAGTATCTATAATATAGCAACAAAACCTACTCCATTTTTAAATGTAATTTTACATGTCTAAACTTGTTCACTGTTTAAAATCTCATTACTGGGGAGACTTGAGACAAGCAACAGCAGGAAGTAACTGTAGTTTAGCATTTAAAGGCCAAAACAAAGTCAGGTTTTCTGTAGAATCAGCACAATACCTATTTGGACTATTGAATCTTTACAGCTCTGTAGGCATTCTCATTTTTTTTTAACAAATATTGAGCTCAACTCCTATATATGTATATGTCTATATATGAGAAAACTCAGTGGGAAAAATGAAGTATCTTGCCAAGAAAAAAGAAGTAAGACCTTTTATAAAATAACATTTGCCTATTTTCAATATGTAGCTTAAACCAGGGGAATGAATTTTCCTCCAACTTGTTTGAATGATGTCCCCCCTGCTTCATTCCCTTTGAGAATATGTTATGCCACAGTCTCCTTGAATTGTTCTACCTCAGTTTCCCTGCATTAGTTTCCTTGAATTATATCTCCATTGCCTTGAGTTAGTTTGCAACCCCTATCTTTTTTTTCCTGTCCATTAGGATACATTCCAAAAGATAAGACTATCTCAGGTACCTAATTGACGTATTTACTTCTCTTTGTTCAGACATCCTGACTCTGGCCTCCTAGTTATTAAGAATTTGTTGTTTCCCCTCCCCCCCATCCTATTAGAACCGATTTTATGGTCCATCCCTGAAACTTGCCGCTCTTTGCTCCTGCCTTTGTTTCTTTTCTTACTAAAGTCCTATAAAAAGACCTGGGACTCTCACATTCACCACTGAATACGTTGAGACCAGAGTCCTGTCCAATCAATTAAGCTCTCCAATAATAAAATATTAAAACTCTCTAATCTCTATCTTGCCTCAGTTTCTCCGGCATTACAAATACAGGGCAGTTCAAGTCTCAAGTAATGAGACAATCTTCCAAACTAATTGAATCAGCTCAAATCAACAAGCATTTATATGTGTAACAAGCACTGTTCTAAGGACTGGGTCTGACTCTAAAAGCTCCCATTCTAATGAAGAAAGACAACATATAAAAGGGAAATGAAAAGCAGGGATTAGGGGAGAGAATGCCAGGAGAGCCTGAAAAGATTAACACAGCTGGCCTGAGTACTTTCCGTGTATAATGAAGGTTCTATGACCAGTCAGAGAAAGGGGCTAGAAGTACTGAACGATCTTCCAGAGTGAAGGCTTCGGAGGAAAAGTAAAGAAAGAAGTCCAGATATTCAATAACAAAGCTATTAAATCATTTTTAGGATTATTTTTACTTTCCTGTAAGATTTTAAAATACCAAGAAAAACCTCAAATAGTTTGCTTTATTTTTATTTATTTGTTCATTTATTTATTTTGCTGAGGCAATTGTGGTTAAGTGACTTGCCCAGGGTCACACAGGTAGGAAATGTTGAGTGTCTGAAGTCACATTTGAACTCAGGTCCTCCTGACTTCAGGACTAGTGCTCTATCCACTGTGCCATCTAACTGCCCCGAGTAGTTTGCTTAAAAAAAAAAAAAAAATTAAAACTTAAATAGAAACTGGGGGAGGGGGGAATGAATTATCATGTGCACAGTAGAACATGAGAGGATTCAAAGCATAAAATAAATTTCCATTTCAAGAAACCATATGTAATAATAGAACACATTGTATTCAGAAATTGTTCATCTATTCTTTGCGTCCTGGTAGGTTTTCTTCTGTTCTCTGTTGTTTTTCTCTCCCTTTCTCCGCTTTCTTTCCCCGTTCTCCACTGCCCTTCAAATGATTTATTCTTATTAATTAATAATTATTTTACTCTTTTGTTCCCTTCCTCCAAACAGGCTACAGTTAAGCAAGTATATATTTATGTTTAGCTTTTTTTTTTTTTTTTTTTTTTTTTTTTTTTTTTTTTTTTTAGCATATAGGCTATGCCCCACCATACACTTTCCCAGAATGCCTTTGGCCCTCCTTTCTTCATTTGTAAAACAGAGTTTTGACTAGTTGATCTCTAAGGTCTCTCAATTATAAAATTATACAATTCAAGGTCAGACTATAACTTGCATGGGACCTTGGGGTAATCAGTTGTTATTGGAGCTTTGGTCCATGCAGGAAAATTTAGAGTAAAAAAAATATGTTCAACATACTATCATCATATAGAATGGAAATAGGAGAATGGGAGCTCAGATACATAAATGGAAACAAAGCAGAAGGAGGTTCTGTTCAGAACAGCTTTGGAATTAATAAAATTAGTTTTAAAAAGTCATGGATATACCACTATACTAATATATTATGTAGATCATGAACAAAATGGGATTTAAATATATGAGAAAAAGATAACAACAGCTGACATTATATAGCTCTTACTATGTGCTGAGTGCCTTACAAATACCATTTCAAAACAACCCTGGGAGATAGATGCTATTATGATCCTCTTCTTAGTTGAGAGGATTGAGGCAGAGATTAAATGACTTGACCAGTATCACATAGCTAATGATGTTGCATTTGAATTTAGTTCTTCCTGATTCCAGATCCAGTGAGTGAGCTATCTACTGCATCAACTAACTGTCCCTAGATGAATTTTTAAAATAAGGTTTGTTTTATTAATTAATAATTATTAAATTACTTATTTACTTTCTGCCCTTGCTAAAGTGTTATTAAAATAATACTTTAGGGAAATCAATGTGAGTGAATTTTTCTTAAAAAAAAAAAAAAAACCTTGACTTAACACTTTATGATATAATATCATTGAATGTGTTTCTTTAAAAAAAAACTTGACACTTTATGATATACATTTTAAAGGTCTACCTATAGATTCAAAACAGTTGAATTGTTGTTTATCTGCATCTGATTCTTTGTGATCCCATCTGGGGTCTTTTTGGAAAAAATACTGGAGTAATTTGCCATTTCTTTTTCCATGTCATTTTACACTTGAGTAAACTAAGGTAAAGAGAGTTAAGTAATTTGTCCAGAGTCACACTGCTAATAAGTGTCTGATACCAACTTTTTTTTTACTTCCCAATAATATTTTACTTTTCCAATTACATGTAAAGTAGTTTTCATCATTTATTTTTGTAAGATTTTGAATTCCAAATATTTTCCCTCCATCCCTTACCCCCATTTTTCGCAAGGCAACAAGCAAATTGATATAGATTATACATATATAATCATTTTAAATATTTCCATATTAGGAAAATGTTGAAAGAAAATTGTGAAAGAAAAATTATAACAAAAGAGAAAAACTACAAGAAAGAAAAAGCAAACAAACAAATAAAAAAGTGAAAATAGCATTCTGCATTCAATCTCCACAGTTCTCTCTCTGGATGCAGAAAGCATTTTTTCATCTCATCTATTAGAATTGTCTTGGATCAAAGTGTTGCTGAGAAGAGCTAAATCTATCATGATTATCACATAATCTTATTACTGCGTAGAGTGTTGTCCTGGTTCTACTTACTTCACTCAGCTTCAGTCTCGTAAATTTTTCCAGGCTTTTCTGAAATCATCCTGCTCATCATTTCTTATAGAACAATAATACTTCATTACATTTATATACCATGACTTATTCAGCCATTTTCAAATTGATGGGCATCCTTTAACTTTCCCAATTCCTTGCCATCACAAAAAGAGTTGCTACAAACATTTTTTGCAAATGTGGATCTTTTTTCCCTCTTTTATGATCTCTTTGGGATACAGATCAAGTATTGACACTGTTGGATCAAAGGGTACGCACAGTTTGATAAACCTTTGGGCATAGTTCCAAAACGACTGGCTGGCTCAGTTCACAATTCCACCAACAATGCATTAGTCTCTCAGTTTCCCCATATCTCCTCCAACATGTATGATAATCTTTTCCTGTCATCTTAGCCAATCTAATTTCAGAGTTGTTTTTATTTGCATTTCTCTGAGGCCAAATTTGAACTCAGTTCTTCCTCACTTCAGGTCAGGCATTTTGTCCACTGTTTCACTCACCTGCCCTGATAAATGTAAATACTTGGTGCTTAGTTATAATTATCATAGCTGAAAGATACCCCACAAACATTCTTAGTTTCAAATTTAAGAAATGCATTTTGACTATACTTATTTAATCATTTTTTAATATTGTCCATTTAATATACAAAAGCTTTTTGAAATTCTGCTCTTAAATTCCCATCTTCCTTGATGGAGGTAGGGAAGTGGGGTAGTCTCTGGCAGCCTGTCTAAGATGCATGCAGAGGATGACTATTTCAGGTGAGAAGAAAGGAGCATCACCAGTGTAAAATGAAAGACACAGATCCTCATTTCCTTGTGATGAATGGCATTCTTCCTTTTCTTCTAAGCTGTCTGATGTCCAGCTTCTTAAACCGTGGCTCATAATCCCATATGGGTATCTCATAACTGAATGTGGTAGTCACAAAAATATGATTAATTATCAGTAAATGTTTGATTTGTATACTTATTTGATATGTGTATAGGGTCACAAAAATTTATCAGGCAAAAAGGATTTCTAAGTGAAAAAAGTTTCAGAATGAGCTGAGGAAGCTTCGGGGATCAGAGTTGCAGATATGAAAAACTTCTGTCCTTGGCATTTTTAAGCCCCAGGCCCACTTAACAGGAGTTTTTTTGCTTCTCTCATTTGCTACCTGCTGTTGCTGCTCCTTTTGTCTTTGCTTTGTTCTGGCTCTCCCTGTTGGATCCCCTACATGGCTAAGGCAAGCTTCCCTTATTCCTAATGGTGAGTAAGTGGGGAACTTACTAACAAGTTAGTTGTCAAGGCAATAAGAGCCACATGTGCAGAAAACATTTCTCCTTTTCCAGACCAGTGAGGCTTCTTAAGCCAATGGAGGATTCTTCTGGACCAGGATTCTGCATGATATGTCACCAGTCTGTCATGGATTATGAAGCACACTTTACATCTTCCTCTGAAGTACAGGTACTGGAATGGTATTTATTGTTGGAGCCCCTACATGGCTAAGGCAAGTTTCCCTTATCTTCCTAAAGGTTAGTAAGTGGGGAACTTACTAACAAGTTAGTTGTCAAGGCAATAAGGCAAATGCAGTACCTATCTCATAGCAATCTGGACCTCACAGGGAATCTAGAAAATATTTACTTTTACTCTTTCAGGGTAGAGATAAGTCCATGGGAAGCACACACAGCATTGAAGGTGAGATCATGGAAAGCTTCCCACACCCAAGAAGAGATCTGCTGATCTTCCTTGTAGCTAAGTTCCCCTGTGTGTCCCATAGGTGGAATAAGAAGCTCAGGAAGCCCTCATCCCCCTCATTCTCCCTGTAGGGCCTTGGAAAGTCATTGGGACCCAGAAAAGTAGAATCGATTTCCTTTGTATCCTGGACCCTTTTGGAGTCCAGGCCAGGGATATATACACTGCTGTAATAGAAGGCTCAGGAGGGCTCAGAAACAAAGGTATTCATGAAGTATACCTAAGGGAGGAGAGCCTGTGGTTGACCATCAAGCACATTCTCCCACTGGGCACAGATGGGGAAAGCAGAGCAACAGAAGCAGGTGGCAGCTGCTAGTACGTGGAACAGCTGTGCAGATCTCCCTTCTCATACTCGTTCCTACTTACCAAGAATTGTTTTGCAAACCCCACTTTGAAAACTACTACTCTAAGATATTATAGTATCTAATCCTCCTTATTGCTCAATTAACTTGCCATAACGTCTTCTTATGTCATTTTTATATCAGATAATTTGAATCAACCAACAGGCACTTATTAAAAATTGTCCCCATACCAGGCACTAAGGCATAATTCTTGTTGTTTTCTCTAGGTAGTGGTAATATTTGGCCACTGAAATTGTTAATGATGGTTCTTGTTGAAGATTCTTCCAACTGGAAAAAAAAATCAATTTCCTTTTGCTTTTCCTTTTCGATGGATAAGCTAAAAATGCTAACTGTTCTATCCTTTAGGATGAAGTTACATAAAGATCTTCATTTCTGCTTCTGTTTAGGAACAATTCCATTGCAATGATCTTTGGAAAACATAAATCAAAGCATAAATCCAACTGTTACTGCTTCCAGTGAAAATTTTTACTTTAAATGGATTGAGAATTTGAGGTTTCCAGAAGTCTCTAACCCCAAATTCCCTTAAATAAAAAAAATTTAGAGGATCATGTCCAATTTCACTTTACTTCTAGACAAAATATTTATAAATAAAAAAGGTTATAGTTCCATTATTGTATCATAAGATTTTTCTTTTAATACAGTGAATTGCCTCTGTGATGCCACTAATAGACCTATACCCCAAAAAAGATCAAAGGAAGAAGAAAAAAAGGAACTATACATTTAAAAATATTGCTAACAGACCTTTTTATAGTGACAAAGCACTAGAAATTAAGGGGTGCTCTTTAGATAGAAAAATGAACAAATCATGGTATATTAATATAATGAACAGTATTATACCATAAACAGCAAATGGAAAAGACTTTTAAACTGATCCAGATTAAAGGGAACAGAACTAGGAATGAAATTTATATTTTGATGACATTATAAAGATATCTGAGCTCTCATCAACTTAGTGACCAACTATGATTCCAGGCAACTGATGATGCACCATGCTACCCACCTCTGACAAAGAGGATGATCTCAAGATAAAGATAGAGAATCAATCTCTGGCCACAACTATTGAATTTCTACTGCTCGACTATGCAAACCCATTACAAGGGTGTTCCCTTTCCCATCCTAGTGTATAACTGGGGAGGGGAAAGGGTTGCATTTGAAAATAGGACAAGATAAAATAGATGCTTGTTAATGAAAAAGCAACTTAAAAATATGTAAAGCTGGTTCACTGAAATCTACTTGCCTGAAATGCCAGGGATGTGATATTTCCCTTTCCCTCCAAGATCCTCCTATACTCTTAAGAGATTGGGAAGTATGTAGATTATCTGCCATTGGCTCCAGTCCTCACTAATGATATTCTCCCAAGTGAAAGGGAGATCTTGCATCCTAGCTCCATTTGGCTACTTAACATTTGAATTAGCTTTTGCAAAATATTTACTTTGAAAGAGATAATCACAAATATATAAACTTATCTCTTCCAGCCCAACACTGTGTGGAGCTTAATCTTCCTCCTCTTTGTACTACCTTGGACTCTGGAAAGAGGGAAGAGAATTAGTTTTTCAGTTTAATTCATTTCTTATAGAAATCTTCCAAATCCAACTCCTAATTCAGAGTCCAAAACCTGCTTCTAGCCCACTTCCAGGTATCTTGGCTTCTTCAAACTTCTCTGCCTGCCTGTATAACTTCTTTTTTTTTCTTATCACATTATTTATTTTTTAATTGATTTATTTTTAATACACATTGTTTATAAATCATGTAGGAGGAGAAAAATTAGAGCAAAAGGAAAAAACCATAGGAGAATTAAAAAAAAAAAAAAAAACAGAAAAAAGAAGTGACCATAAAATGTGTTGATTTACACTCAGTTCACATAGTTCTTTTTCTGGATGCAGATGGCATTTTCTGTCCAAAGTCTATTGGGATTGCTTTGGATCACTGAACTACTAAAAATTAAATCTTTCATAGTTGATCGTTGTACATTCTTGCTGTTATTGTGTACAATGTATCCCAGTTCTGCTTGTTTCGCTCAGCATCAGTTCGTGTAAATCTTCCTAGACCTTTCCAAAATCAGTTTGTTCATCAGGCTGTATAACTTCTACAATTTTCTTAGAGCCCTGGCTCTGAGGTCTGGGTCCAGAGGAGATCACTGACATAACACCAAGAGGGATGAAGAAAGCAAATAAAAACACCATTTCTATTCTTAGAGCCAAAATAAAAAAGGGAAAGCAAGGAAGAAAGCCCTTCCACTCTTACAGACTAAGTCATATCACCTCTGCAGTAAGTGAACTGTGATCTTTATCCACTGAGTGTAGCAGGAAAAAGGGCACAGGAAAAAGGGAGCAAGAAAGAGAGAAGTTGTTCCAATCAGTTTTAAAAACTCAGATTCTTCTGGCTTTGCAGCCAATTACAGGAAGCTATATTTATCCACATGATAGGGGATGCAGAAGGCCATCAGGTTAGGTAATCTGGGAATTCATTCTACAAAGACCTTTAATAAATATGTTATATTTTTAAAAATAGCCTAGTGTTGCAAGTGCCTCAGCTTGTTTGGCTTTACTTTATGACTTCCAAAATAAGAGGCATTCCAATGTATCCTCCCACATTCAGGGAAAGATCACGTCTTTCCAGATTTCCAAAGAGCTGGGACAAATACAACATCCAGTCCACATCCTTGTTGAAAAATGAGAAGATGCAGGTAGCTTGGGGCCACTGCAAAGTTCAGCAAATCAGTAGGGTAGCTGTCAGATGTATAGAAAGAAATGTGATAAATCCACATCAATATTGGATAATATAATATTGACAATAAAATTATTAAATTACAATTACCATTTTAATTAAATTTTGTTTTGATGATTTTGTTTTATTTATTTATTAGTATTTATTTATATATATATATATATATATTATATGATATGTGATATATAAATAATAATAATAATAAATGATATAATAAAGCAAATGATTCAAACATAGGAGCATTCAACCCAGTAGATGACACAAAAACACAAAAAGATCCTTGAGTGGAATGACAAACCTCATTATGATAGAAAGGAAAGGACAAATACAAAGAAGAAATGAAGGAGAATATATAAGAACAAAAGGTCTTTTGAAATTAGAACCTTGATGAAATTAAGAATAATTTTATGTATTCTCTGGAAAGCTTTGGCAAAATGTATTTAGATAAATAGACTTCTGTTTCTCTTTTCCCTATTGATTTTTTATTGAAATGAAAATCCCCAAATCCTTTAGTGATTTTGGCTAATAATTTCCCAGGAAATAAGTGGAATTCTCAAATTATTCTCCCCTCCAAAAAATACAAAGCTGACAGATATATTCATGTGGCAAAGATATCTGAGAATGCTTCATTCAGTATTTCCCCAAGCCAATGTTGCCATCTATTGGTAAAGTCATTCTAATGTCTTATACCATAAATCCCTCCAATGCTTGTCATATATTTATTGTAGCAAAATAGCAATCATGGAATCATGGAGATCTTGTTTTCATTCTAAAAATATGTATTATTTATTTTCTGTTAAGGTAATCTCAAAAAGAAAGGTTCAGAAGAATTTTTCCTAGAAAACGGGCCTTTAAAGACATATTTCCCCCTTTTCTTATTCTATAATATGAAGATATTTGGGAAGGGAAATAACTTATCTGTAATTACAGAAATGTAGAGCAAAATATATTAACTGGAAATATATTTAGGGCCAAAACTTCCTTTAAATAATTTGACATTTTTTGGCAAAGGAAGGTAGCCTAGCTTTACCAGATATAAAACCATATAATAAAGGGCCAGTGATCAAAACCATTTGGTACTGGCTAAGAAATAGTATAGTGGATTTGTGGAATAGGTTAATGGAATAGGAATAGGTTATTGACAATAGTCAATAATTATAGTAATTTAGTGTTTGATAACCCAAGCACTCCATCTTCTAGGATAAGAATTCATTATTTGATAAAAATTGTTGGGAAAAACTGAAAATTAGGATGATAGAAACTAGGCATTGGCCAACATCTAACACTATGCTAAGATAAGATTGAAATGGGCCCATGATTTAGATAGTATCAAGGGTAATACTATAAGCAAATTAGCAGAACAAGGAATAATCTAACTGTCAGATCTGTGAAGAAGGGAGAGTAAAAAAGAACTAGAGAACATTATAAAATGAAAAATGGATAATTTTATTTACATTAAATTAAAAAGTCTTTGTACAAATAAAACCAATGCAGCCAAATTTAGAAGTGAAGCAGAAAGCTAGGGGAAAAAAATCACAGCTGCTGTTTCTGATAAAGGCTTCATTTCTAAAATATATAGAGAATTGACTCAAATTTATAAAAATTCAAGCCATTCAATTGATAATTGGTCAAAGGATATGAACCAACAATTTTTAGGCAAAATTAAAGCCATTTCTTAATCATATGGAGAAATGCTCTGAATCACTATCAATTAGAGAAATGCAAATTAAGACAATTCTGGGGTCTATTTTACACCTCTGACAATGGCCAAGATGACAGGAAATGGTAATGATGAATGTTGGAGGGGATGTGGAAAAGCTGACACAGTTATGCAATGTTGGTGGAGTTGTGAAAGATTCCAGCCATTTTGGAAAACAATTTGTAACTATGCCCAAAGGGCTATCAAATAGTGCATACCTTTTGATACAGCAATATCTCTACTGGGTCTGTATCCCAAAGAGATCATAAAAAAGGGAAAGGATGCGCATGTGCAAAAATATTTGTAGTAGCCCTTTTTGTAGTGACAAGGAACTGAAAATTGAGCGGATGTCCCTCAATTGGGGAATGGCTGAATAAGTTACAGAATATGAATGTAATGGAATATTATTGTTCTGTAAGAAATAACGAGCAGGCTGATTTCAGAAAGTAAAGACTTATATGAACTAGTGCTGAGTGAAGTGAGCAGAACCAAGAGAACATTGTACACAACAAGATTATGTGATGATCAACTATGGCTTGGCTCTTTTCAACATGAGGTAATTTAATACAATTCCAATAGACTTATGATGGAAAGTGCCATTCTTATCCAGAGAGAAAACTATGAAGACTGAATATGGATCAAAACATAGTGTTTTTACCTTTTTGTTGTTGTTTGCTTTTTTCCTACTGGTTTTTTCTTTTGTTTTGTTTTTTGTTCAGCATAATGAGTAATATAGAAGAATTGCACACATTTAACCTATACTGGATTGCTTGCTATCTTGAGGGAGGGAAGGAGAGAGGACAAAAAATTTGTAACACAAGGTTTTGCAAAGGTGAATGTTAAAAACAATCTTTGCATGTATTTGGAAAAATAAAATACCATTAGAGAGAAAAAAAATAGATAATTTAGCATTTAACATTTACTCTTCCTCCCCCCCAAAAAAGTTCCCTCCCAAAATCTCTGAACTACTAGGATGATGGTGAAGACTAAAAACTGTTTGAAGAACAGAACTAAAACCATCATTATTATGCATTTTGATAAGTAGGGCAAACTTCAGAAAAACACCTGGTTCAAGCAAAATGAAATACACTTTCAAATAAACATAAAAGACAAATTCATTTCAGTAGAAAAAGATACTGCAACACAAGAGGAGAATATTGACACCATTGTGTTGGGGTGCGTATGGAGATACTGAGCTATCATGTAACCAAAGCTGAGAAGGCTTCCATGGGGTTAGAGAGAGGCTTAAAAATAGCTGGAAGCTAGAAGAGAAGCTCAGTTTGAGCGTGATCACTGAGGATCGGGTCTTGTCCTTTGATGGCTTTCAATTTTAACCGTTTTTGTTAACTATTTTGTTAGTCTATGTTTTTAAAAGGAAAAAAAAAACCTTTATACATATACAACATACATGTATAAAGGAAGGTTAGCATACTATGTTAATGACATGGTAGAAAGACACTAAAGTACCTGACTTTGAATTCTTTCTCTGCCTCTTATTACTTGTGCAACCATGGATAAATCACTAAACATATCTAGGCCTTTACATATATATATATATATATATACATATATATACACATAATTTAATATGTTTTTATATTTAAATATATAGGTATACATATAATATAAAATATAATAATAATAATATAATATATAATATATACATATAGTTAGAGGATTAGATTAGATGACATCTAAGATTCCTTCCATCTCTAAAACTATACTCCTACTCTGATTCTGGCATGTACTGTATGATCATAGACAATTTATTTAAAACTTTTATTTGTAAAATGGTAATACTAATTTCTGTAGTAAACATCTCACAAGCTTGTTGTAAAGTTCAAGTGAACTAATGTTTGTAAAATACTCTATACATGTTCATTGAGAATATATTAATTGCAGGAAATGGCTCCACCAATAAGAATTCTGGGTAATCTCAAACTCCTTATTCATGGACCAAGATCATTGGGATTCTCAATCTAAATAGTCAGTGTTTTAGCCTTTTAGAAATTCTCTCGAAAGAACCCTGAGTTAATAACATTCTCTATATTGATTGCTTAGGATAATAGAAATGATTAGGCATTTACCATAGATTCCCAGCTTCTTAACCTATAGTTCACAACCTTAAATGGGGACACATAACTAAATGTGGGATTTGCAAAATTATGATTTATTATGAGTAAATGCTTGATTTGTATATCTATTTAATATACTTCTATACCCAGGGTTGTGTAAAAAACCCTTGGGCTAAAAGTGATGACAAGTGGAAAAAGTTTAAGAAGTCCTCAGGGGTCCTCAAACTTTTTAAACAGGGGGCCAGTTCACTGTCCCTCAGACTGTTGAAGGGCTGGACTATAGTAAAAACAAAAACTTTATTTTATAGGCTTTAAATAAAGAAACTTCATAGCCCTGGGTGAGGGGGATAAACGTTCTCAGCTGTTGCTTCTGGCCGGCGGACCCTAGTTTGAGGACCCCTGCTAGATAAATCAAAAGAAGACACAAATATATAAATTCTAGTAGCTATTCAACTTTTTCTTTAAATGATAAAAATGTATCAATCTGTATCTTTATAAATGATCCCAGTACTTCACTGAGTGAGTATGGGGAAGGTAGCGTAGAACACAAATTCACTGAGTTCTTTCTAGAATCAGCACAAACAACACAAGAAAATCTCATTTAGCCGCAGAGTTCTAGTCATTCTGAAATCTGCACCTGAAATGAAGATGAAATTTATATAAGATCTTTGCCATCTGATCCTAATTAACACCTACAAACAGAAAATAAGTGTTGAAATTACCAATTTTTTGCTGAAGGAGAATCAAACAAAAAAAAATTGTATCGCATTAGTCTAATTATATGTATATATGTGCAGAACCTCTTTACCTATAGATATTTCAGGGACTTTGTCCACAAATAAAGCTGTGCAGGAGCTATAGAGATGAAGCCATTTTACTTCTGGAGTTATCTTTAATTGGCATGCAAATGAAGCAGAGGCAAGCACAAATAACTAAGTGAAGCTGGCAGGTTCCACATTCCTGTCTTTATTATAGATATGTGAGATGCAGACTAGTCAAAACTCACTGTTCTCATTTTATACAAACTACATTTTCTCTATAAGGTAGTTTATATAAAACCAAGATGTAACTCACAGTCATTGTTATTTTAAGCATACAAATTTCTTTTCCTTTTGAAGTTATTTCATTTTAGTCAGGAGGAAGGATAATGACAGATTTGGGTCCAACTAAGTCAAATACTATTATCTAATTGTAGAGGAGCCAATTTGTAGATCCAGGGAGTTAATGCCTGACTTTAAAATATCATCTCAGCTAGAATTTGTTCCTACACCTAATAACTTCCTGTGTACATCAGGTTTGCCAAGAACTGCAAAATCCAAATAGAACCTAGTTGGAATACTTCCACTGAGAGATTTTCCTTATTGTTTCCCTCATCTTGGGATTGCTTTTCAGTGAAACAAAGAAGTGATATAAAGGGAAAATAACTCTTAAATAAGTTTCTTAGCATCAAGGGGAAATGTCTACCCTTGCCTAGCATTTTTAGGTTCATCACATTGTCCAAGCAGATCTAGTCTTTGAAAGCTTGAGGTTAAAGAATATGGTAAATAGAATATACACATGGGATTAGGAGAGGGTCTGACTCAGAATATTGTCCTGAGTGTAGAATCAATGTTAGGATATAATGAGGCACTGAAAGGGTATGAGGACTGAATTATAGCCAGCCTCTTTTTGACTGAAGTGACTCCATATTTGACCACTGATTGACCTGCTATGTACTAGGAAGTTCTTATATAACTGGTTTAGTCAGCTTCATTAAGCAAGGAATGCTCTCCTGATTATAACTGGTTTAGCAAAATTTACCTAGTACATTAATGTAATATCAGCATGCTTTCCTAATCACAATGCCTTTATGATTGATAAGGAAAATTAGAGTGTCAGAAACTGGCCCATTGATTGACCATCTGAAAGATTTCCCTGGCACCTGATCCCTGAATATCTTCTCAGGAACAACAACCAGATACAGGGACAGAGAGAGGCAGATTTCTGGACTTTTAACCAGGGCATCCATCCTATCTTAAGCCCATTTCACTGTCTATATCTCCCTATATCTCCAGTTGTCTTGACTTTTGACTGGATTTCAAAGATAGTAGAGGAAAGAGTGAAGCTGATGACTGTGCACAAATTAAGACATGATGCTAAAAAATTTATAGCCAAAGAAGAATTAGAGAACATTATGAAATATAAAATGGATTCTTTTGATTACCTTAAATTTAAAAATTTCATTTAAGGTAATCACATATTAAAGGGTATACACAGTTTGGTAGCCCTTTGGGCATAGTTCCAAATTGCTCTCCAGAATGGCTGGATCATTTAACAACTCCACCCACAATTCATCAATGTCCCAGTTTTCCCACATCTCCTCCAACATTCATCATCATTTTTTCCGGTCATCTTAAGCAATCTGAGAAAAATAAGGTAGTACCTCAGAGTTGTCTTCATTTGCAAAATAGTCCATTTATACCCTTTGATCATTTATCACTTGGGGAATGATTTGTATTCTTATAAATCCAAGTCAATTCTTTATATATTTTAGAAACAGGCCTTTATCAGAAACACTGGCTGCAAAAATTTTCCCCAATTTTCTGATTCCCTTCTAATATTATCTCTTAGCTGCATCGGTTTTGTTTGTACAAAAATTTTTTAATTCAAAATTTTTTTTAATTTCAAAATGAAAACTCCAAGGAACATCATAGCTAAATGTCAGCATTCTTAAATCAAGAATAAAATACTGCAAGCAGCCAGAAAGAAACACTTCAAATATCAAGGAGCCACAATCAGGATTATCCGGACCTAGCAGCTTCCACCTTAAAGGATCTAAGGGCCTAAATTTTGATATTCTGAAAGGCAAAGGAACTTGGATTGCAGCCAAGAATCAACTATTCATCAAAATTGAGTACTATCTTTCAGGGAAGAAGATGGACATTCAATGGTACAGATGAATTTCATTTGTTTCTGATAAAAAGACCAAAGCTGAACAAAAAAATTTGATCTTCAAAAATAGAACTCAAGAGAAGCATAAAAAGGTAAAAAGGAAAGAACTCTTGAGAACTATATTTCTGTTATGGGTTTATTTAGAGAATACAGGTATAATTTGATTTTATTGTAATAATATAAAAAAAGAAACTAAAGGTGCAAAGGGCATTTTACTGGAAAAAGAAGAAAATGGAGGTAAAATGACGGAAATTATATCTCATGAAGAGGCAAAGAAGACCTATTTTAATTGAGAGAAAGAAGAGAGGGGGATGAACATTGTGTGAATCTTACTCTTATCAGATTTCGCTCAAAGAGAGAATATCAGACATATTTGGCTTCATAGAGAATCTTATTTCACCTTATAGGGAAGTGGGAGAGGGAAAGGAAAAGGAAAGAGGGAGACTAATAGAAGGGAAAACAAAAGTAGTAGAGAGGAAAGGTATAAGAAAGGGGGAGGGCTGTTTGAAGTGATGGTCAGAAGAAAAATACTAGGGAGGAAGGAAAGAGGGAAAGGACAGAGAATAGCATAAATAAGATGGCAGGAAATACAGAATTAGTCATTTTAACTGTGAATGAGAATGGGATGAACACTTCCATAAAATGGAAGTGGATAGCAGACTAGATTAAAAACCAAAATTCTACAATATTTTGTTTATAAGAAACACATTTAAAGCACAATGGTATATAAAGGTAAAAAGCTGGAGCAGAATCTATTATGCTTAGGCTGAAGTAAAAAAAAAAAAAAAAAAGCAAGGGTAGTAATCTTAATCTCAGATCAAGAAAAAGCAAAAATAGATCTAATTAAAAGACATAAGGGAGAAAGCTATATCTTGCTAAAGTGTATCATAGATAATGAAGTAATATCAATACTAAACATATATGCACCAAGTGGTACAGCATCCAAATTCTCTGAAGTCAAGGGAGATGCAAGAAGAAATAGACAACAAAATTATACTAGTGGGGGATCTCAACCTTACTCTCTCAGAAATAAATAAATAGAACCACAAAATAATTAAGAAAGAATAAGGAAGTACATAGAATTTTACAAAAGTTAGATGTGATAGATCTTTGGAGAAAATTGAATGGAGACAGAAAGGAATATACTTTTTTCTTGGCAGTTCATGGAACCTATACAAAAATTAACTATATATCAGGGCATAAAACCTTCAAAATTAAATGCAGAAAGACAGAAATAATAAATTCATATTTTTCAGATCATGATGCAAAAAGAATCACATGTAATAAATAGCCAAGGGAAAATAGACCAAAAATTAATTGGAAACTAAATAATCTGATCTTAAAAATAAGTGAGTGAAACAAAAAATCATAGACACAATTGATAATTTCATCCAAGAGAATGGTAATAATGAAACAACAAACCAAAGTTTATGGGATGCAGTCAAAGCAGTTCTTAAGGGAAGATTTATATTTCTAGATGCTTACTTGCATAAAATAGAGAGAAGATCAATGAATTGGGCATACAAATAAAAAAGCTAGACAAAGAACAAATAAAAAACTCCCCAGTAAATACCAAATTTGAAAGTCTTAAAATAAATGGGAAGATTAATAAAATTTAAAGTAAAAAATATTGAACTAATAAACAAAACTAGATAAACCTTTAATTAATTTGATCAGAAAAAGGAAATAAGAAACTCAAATTATTAGTATCAAAAATGAAAAGGGTGAACTTTCCATCAATGAAAAGGAAATTGAAAAAATAATTAAGAACTATTTTGCTCATCTATATGCTGGTAAATATGATACTCTAAGTGAAACGGATGAATATTTGCCAAAATATAAGTTGTCCAGATTAATAGAGGAGGAAACAAATTACTTAAATAGTTTAATTTTAGAAAAAAGAAATTGAACAAGTCTGAGGGACCTGATCTGATGGGGTTGGACCTCTTGTTGGCTGACCAGGAAGCCGCATCAACACATGTTATGGGCCAGAAATCTGAACTTGAAACAAAAGATTCTTATAAGGTACTAAGTCAGTTGAATTGATAGAGACAATAGCATGATTCAGTATGATTGATTTAATCCTACAAAGAGATGTTATGGGCCAGAACTAAGTGGAATTGAGGAGACAACTTGGTTTCCTAGTGATATAAGGAATGGTTTATATTCAGTGTAGTGCATATAAGTTAGAAGCTTTCAGGGCCAGAGTAAACAAGTGCACTAGAAGCTCTCGGAGGTTGAGACAGAATTATTCCATCGTCCACCTTTGTGGTGGCTGGAGACTGAAGCACAAACCTTTGGATTCAGGGAGATTCAGAAGCCAGAGAAGTCAGGCAGGAGCTCAAGCTCTGGGAACTAAGGAGAGAGATAGGACTCTAAGAAAGCTAACCTGGCCCCAGGAAAGGAGACAAGACTTTGAAAGATACAATAAAGGATTTTTGCTGCACTTGTGGTGATTACTGAACTGAAACGAAGGCTGCCTCCAGAGACCCCAAGAGAGAGAACATTACATTTTCGAGAGAACATTACAAACACAGCCAGAAACTATTAGGATGCTGCTTCAAGGGAGATTCAGCTTAAACCTTATATCCCTCCCAGGCCAATCAAGTCTAAATTTTGTTACTTTTTAGAAAAACAAAAAACAAAAAAGTGAGCCTAATCCATGTTGCAAGAGTGGCTGAGATTAAGTTGCCTGGTAGATATTGGTTATAGCATATATGGGAAGGAAGAAAAAATGATTTTAATGCAATTTGGTCTTTAGTTCTTATGCATAATTAATTATATATTAATTTTCAAAATATTGAGAAGGTTCCTTCTTCATCTCTGTCTTAGAATGTGAGGCCTGGAAAAAAGATTATAGTTTGTCACACAAAAATATCCCTGTTTCTCTTGTACAGCTTGAAGATTTTGTAGTTTGAAATTCAGTTATTGTTTAATAATGATGATGATAATGATAATCACTAACAACAGATATCACTTTAATTTTTATTATAAAATGAGATAAGTTTGAAATTTGTATCAAACATCATCACTGGTGCCCCTGGATCTTTTGTTAGAGGAGAGAATTTTTCTCATATTGCTTACAAGCTTGATTTACTTTAAATTCCATTATCATTGGTAAAAAAAAAAAAAAAAAGCATATGTAGCCTGAATTTAGAATTTCTTCATGAGTTACTGTATCATGAAACTCAACGAAAAGCTATGTTTTTATTTAAGTTCAGCAATCTATCTCATCAGAGACAACAGTTAATAAGGTTGCACTGTGTCATATGTTTTCATTAATGATGAATAAATTGGAATATTAACTTTAGTATCCATGAAATTTTAATTAAGGTCATTATGCACTGTTGTGTGCTTTCAAGAGACCCCTAAATGACCAATATAATATTGGAATAACAAAAAAAGAGACTTTTAAGAAAGCATTTAAATAGTTTTTCTTTTGTTTTCTGATGCATGGACACTATTATACATGAGTAAAAAGGATTCTGAATAAACAAAATTTTTAAAAATCATAGAACATCATGCAATAGAAAGATCCTGCACTTAAATCCTGGATATTACTTGCTACCTTTATAATCATGAGGATAGTACATCATTACACTAGTGTTACATGTATTTGTAGAAAAATGAGTTGCGAGTTTGTGGGGAAATTTTATATTGATACTTTTCTTACTATCCCATGTCATTAAATGTTTTTTTTTAATTGTATAGTCTGCTGACTTCATCATTTCCTGGCAAATAGAGTGAGAAGAAATGAAAAAATTGTCAAATTTTGCATCCTTAGGCTCAAGATCACTGTAAACAGCAACAACAGCCATGAAATCCAAAGATATTTTCTCCTTGGAAAGAAAGCTAAGGCAAATCTGGTCAGCATACTAAAAAAAAAAAAAAAAACAGATATCAACTGTTGACAAGTATCCATATAGTCACAGGTATGGTTTTTCTTTTGGTAATGTATGGCTGTGAGAGTTAGACTATAAGAAAAGTTGAGCACCACAGAATTGATAAATTTGAATCATGGTGATGGAGAAAACTTTTAAGATCCCCTTGGATAGCAAGGAGATACAAATCATTCAATCCATAAGAAATTAATTCAGACTATTCACTAAAAAGTCAAATACTGAACCTGAAGTTTAAGTACTTTGGTCACATAAAGAGAAGAAAGGACTCATTGGAAAAGACCCTGATGTTGGGAAAGATTTAAGGCAAAAGGAAAAGAGGGTGGGAGAGGATGAGATGGATAGACAGTGTCATGGAAACAATGAACATTAATTTGGATGGACTTAAAGAAATAGTAAAGGACAGCAGGACCTAATGTGCTATGGTTCATTGGGGTCGTAAAGAGTTGGACACAACTGAACAACAGCAACAATTTGCTCCTCACACTTAAACTTTCAGGTGGATGGGAAGAACTTAATTGATCTGGTCTCCAGAACAAACCCTTCCCTGACTCCTACTTCTCTCCCCACATTAGACTATTCTTATTTTCTTTCTTTTTTAAAAAACTTTGGCAGGGTTATTATACTGGCAAGTGGGGGAAATCTAAAGATGTAATTTAATTACATTCTAGCAAAAAAGATAACTTATTTCATGCTATCATAGAAAACATGGGGAAATATGGACTAGATAACAAGACAATTAGATGGACTAGAAACTGGTTGAATGGCTGTACTCAGAGATTGTTTATGATTTGATGTCAATTTGACAGAGGTCTTCAACAAAATGCCCTAGAAGCAGTGTTGATTCCATGCTTTTAAATTATTTTTATCAATAACTTGGCAAAAGGCATAAATGACATGTTTATTAAATTTTCAGAGATATACACTCCATGGCAGAATTAGGATATGAAAAGGTATTGATAGATTAGAACACAGAAGAATCTAATACAATAAAATTTAATCAGGACACTGAACCATTAGTGATAACTTGCAGGAGGATTATTACTAAGAATAGCTAATAATCATATAACAACTGTAATAACCATGATTGTAATAACATTTTCTGAATACTTTTAAGGTTTGCAAAATGATTTACATATGTTTTCCTTTGGGTTTTCATAACAAACTTGTAAATTAGCTGCTCTTATTATTCTCATTTAACAAATAATGAAACTGAATATGAGCATGGTTAAGTGATTTGCCCAGAGTCACACAGATGGTGAGTATTGGATATAAGATTTGAATCTGCATCTTCTAATTTCAGCAGTTTTTCTACTACCTAGATGCCTGCTATAATCATCTTTCTGCCACTTAGGTAAAGATATTTTGCGGGCCTGCATTTACTAAAAACTAATGTATGGTCTTTTATTGATGTATTCATCTTTAATAGTGAGCCAGAGGGAAGATAGAAGCAAGATGGCAGAGAATTGGCAGGTCTTTATCTGAGCTCTTTCTGGGATCCCTTTGATCAACATCTGATCAAGCCTCTAAACTGGCTTTGGAGTGAAAAAACCCACAAATATTTGGAGTGTAACAAATTTCTAGCAGAAGATATTTTGGAAGAATTTCAGAAAAGGTCTGTTTTGATCAGGCATGGGAGAAGGCAGATTAGTGTAAGCTGTGCAGGGACTCAGGGCAGTGTAGCATCCATATTGGGGAATTTACCAAGAGGCTCTTAGCCAAAACACAGCAGCTTTGTCTACTCTGTCCTGGTTTAGAAACCAATGGATCAGCAGATTTGTTGTGAATATCCAAAACAAATACAAAAGGCAAATAGTGAGCCTTTGAACCCGAAAATAATGCAGGATTTGGCTACATCAACACAGCACCAAAAGTCAACAACATTGGCCCAAAGAAGTCAACAACACCAGCCCGGGGCAGCATAAAGCCTGTTCCCTGTAGAAGAAGGTTGAGACAACCTGCCTTTTGTCCTAAACAGTAGACCTCAGTAAAAATTGCTCATTAAAAAAATTGAACAAAAAAGCAAGAACTCTGACCATAGATAGCTTTTGTGGAGACAGAAAACAGATCTCAAACCCTGGGGATACTAAAAACAAATCATCTACAGATGATGCCCCAAAGGGTGATATTAGTTGCTTCCCATCTCACCAGACTCTCTTGGAAGAATTAAAAAAAAATCTTAAAAGAAAGTTAGAAGAAAAATGAGGAAAGGAAATGAGAAGTTTGCAAGAGAGTTTGGAAAAGGGAAAACAGAAATTTTCTGAAGAAAACTCCTTAAAAAATAGATTTAGTGAAATGGAAAATCATGTAACTCCTTACAAAACAGACTTGACTAAATGGGAAAAGCATGTAACTCCTTACAAAATGGATTTGAAAAAGAAACAAACTTGTTGAAAAACAGTATTTATGAAATGAGAAAAAATCCATTAAACAAAACCAGTCATTTAAAAGTTCAATTGACCAAATGCAAAAGAAATAAAAAAGCTATCTGAAAAAAAAATTCACTAAAATTAGAATTGAACAAACGGAAACAAATGACTCAATGACATGTAAAGAATCAGTCAAACAAAACAAAAAAAATTTTAAAAAGGAGAAAATATAAAATATCTCATTGGAAAAACAACTGACCTGGAAATAGATCCAGGAGAGACAATCTAATAATTCCTGGACTACTTGAAAACTATGATTTAAAAAAGAGCATCTTTCAGGAAATCATGAAGGAAAATTTCCCTGATGTCCTAGAACTAGAGAATAAAATAGCCATTGAAAGAATTCACTGAATTCCTGAAAGAGACCCCAAAATATCATAATTAAATTTCAGAATTATCAGATCAAGGAGAAAATACTGCAAGCAGCTAAAAAGAAACAATTCAAATATCAAGGAGCCACAATCAGGATTATCTAGGACCTAGCAGTTTCCACCGTAAAGGATCAAAGGGCCTGGAATCTGATATTCTGAAAGTTAAAGGAACTTGGATTGCAGCCAAGAATCAACTATCCAGAAAAACTCAGCATTATCTTTCAAGGAAGAAGATGAACATTCAGTGAAATAGGTGAATTTCATCTATTTCTGATGAAAAGAAAAGAGCAAAATAGAAAATTTGATCTTCATATACAGAATTCAGGCATAATTTGATTTTATTGCAATGATATAAAAAAAGAAATTAGAGATGGAAAGGGAATTGTATTGGAAGAAGAGGAAGATGGAGTGAAAATGAAGTGAATTGCATCTCATGAAGAGGCAAAAAAGACCTATTTCAATTGAGGGAAAGAAGGAGGAGGGATGAGCATTGTGTGAATTTTTCATCAGATTTGGTTCAAAAGGAGAATATTAGACATATTCACAGAGAAACTTGTCTTAATTTATAAAGAAGTAGGAGGGAAAAGGGAAAAGGAAAGAATGAGGCTATAGAAGGGAGAACAGAAGTTGAAGAGAAAAGGTATAAGAAAGGGGCAGGGGTTGTAAAAGAGGAGGGTTGTTTGAGGGAAGTGGTGATCAGAAATAAAATACTAGGGAAGAAAAAAAAGAGAAAAGAATAACTTGGGGTAAATAAGATGGCAGGAAATACAAAATTAGTCATTTTAACTGTGAATGTGAATGAGATAAACTCTCCCATAGAAGGGAAGTGGATAGCAGACTAGATTAAAAGCCAGAATTCTACAATATGGTGTTTACAAGAAACACAAATAAAACAAAGTGATACATACAGAATAAAGATAAAAGGCTGGAGCAGAATCTATTGCGCTTCAGCTGAAATTTAAAAAAAAAAAAAGCAGGGGTAGCAATCCTGATCTCAGATCAAGCAAAAGCAAAAATAGATCTAATTGAAAGATATAAGGAAGGAAACTACATCTTGCTAAAGAGTCCCATAGATAATGAAGTAATATCAATACTAAATATATATACACCAAGTGGTATAGCATCCAAATTCCTAGAGGAGAAGTTGAGAGCTGCAAGAAGAATTAGACAGAAAAACTATATTAGTAGGGGATCTCAACCTTTCTCTCTCAGAACTAGATAAATTGAACCACAAAATAAATAAGAAAGAAGTTAAAGAGATAAACAGAATTTTAGAAAAGTTAGGTATGATAAACCTTTAGAGGAAATTGAATGAAGGTAGAAGGGAATATATTTTTTCTTGGCAGTACATGGAATCTATACAAAAACTGATCATGTATTAGGGCATAAAAACTTAAACATCAAATACAGAAAGGCAGAAATAATAAATGCATTTTTCAGGTCATGATACAATAAAAATTACATTAAATAAGAGGCCAGGGGAAAAATAGAACAAAAATTAATTGGAAATAAAATAATCTAATCCTAAAGAGTAAGTGGATCAAAAAACAAATCTTAAATACAATTGATAATTTCATCCAAGAGAATGACAATAATGAGACAACATATCAAAATTTATGGGATGCAGCCAAAGCAGTTCTTAGGAGAAGTTTTAATAGCCAGAGGACATAAGGTTTTCTTTCTTTTTTTTTTTTATTATTTAATAGCCTTTTATTTACAGGATATATACATGGGTAACTTTACAGGATTAACAATTGCCAAACCTCTTGTTCCAATTTTTCACCTCTTAGCCCCCCCACCCCCTCCCCTAGATGGCAGGATGACCAGTAGATGTTAAATATATTAAAATATAACTTAGATACACAATAAGTATACATGACCAAAACATTATTTTGCTGTACAAAAAGAATCAGACTCTGAATTATTGTACAATTAGCTTGTGAAGGAAATCAAAAATTCATGTGTGCATAAATATAGGGATTGGGAATTCAATGTAATGGTTTTTAGTCATCTCCCAGAGTTCTTTTTCTGGGCATAGCTAGTTCAGTTCATTACTGCCATTAGAAATGATTTGGTTGATCTCGTTGCTGAGGATGGCCTGATCCATCAGAACTGGTCATCATCTAGTATTGTTGTTGAAGTATATAATGATCTCCTGGTCCTGCTCATTTCACTCAGCATCAGTTCGTGTAAGTCTCTCCAGGCCTTTCTGAAATCATCCTGTTGGTCATTTCTTACAGAACAGTAATATTCCATAATTTTCATATACCACAATTTATTCAGCCATTCTCCAACTGATGGACATCCATTCAGTTTCCAGTTTCTAGCCACTACAAAAAGGGCTGCCACAAACATTCGTGCACATACAGGTCCCTTTCCCTTCTTTATAATCTCTTTGGGATATAATCCCAGTAGTAACACTGCTGGATCAAAGGGTATACACAGTTTGATAACTTTTTGAGCATAGTTCCAAACTACTCTCCAAAATGGTTGGATTCGTTCACAGGACATAAGGTTTTCAAAACATTTTACAAATGTTATCTCCATTGAGCATCCTAACAATATTGTGAGACAGGTGCTATTATTATCTCAATTTTACAGACTTTACATTAAGGCAGAGAGAGATCAAATGACTTGCCTATGGTCAGATAGCTACTATACGCATATGAGAAAGGATCTGAACTCAGATCTTCCTGATTTCAAGTTCCATGCTCTATCCACTGTGCCACTTAGCTGCTTCCTGAAGATAATTAGGTGAAAGTAAAAAGCATTTCGGGAGAAGAAGCAACAAAACATTATCCCATAAACCTAGGGTATATTTTACAATAAATACGTTCAACATAAAAAAGAAAAACAGGTGAACATGGGGTATAGAGATGTCCAGGGCACACATGTGGAAAGGTTCTCATGTAGGGAGCAGAATTATTACTAATTATGTAACTCCCGTGTGCTAAGCATTGAGCTAAACACTGGAAATACAAAAATGAATTAGTCCTGCATAAGGACCTTATATTTTACCAATGTAGGTAACAGGTAGAGAGATAGATAGACATATACAGAAAAATAGATAAATAAACATAGATGAATGAATAAATGAATGAGTAATACAGATAATATATAAAAATAAATATGAGGTGATTTTGGGAAGGAGGATATAAAGGCCTGGGGCAGCTGGGTAGCACAGAATGCCTTGCCTGGAGTCAAAAATTCTAAGTTCAAATTTGATCTTAGATGTTTACTAGCTTTAGGATTCTGGGCAAGTCACTTAATTCTGTTTGCCTCAGTTTCCACATCTGTAAAATGGATTGAAGAAGGAAATGGTAAACCAGTCCAATAACTTTGCCAAGAAAACCCCAAATGGGGTCATCAAAAGCTGGACATGATTTAAACACTCAACAACAGAATAAAAGCAGTTAATAAAGGTATCACTCACATCTCCAATATTACAATGTTATTGGTATTGTCCAATGACACTAATATGTCACTCTTAGTGAACCAGCATTCTCCAGCTCTCATACTCTCCAGTGGATGGTCTGGTAGTCTCCCCTAGCAGCTGCGTAACTCTTATGACATGTGCCAGATCCTCCATTGATCAAGGCTTCTTTCCTTTTAGTTCCTGGGTCAGCCAAGGAAAGACTAGGAGGTTTCATGTTCTTTTAGTTTTCAAATTATTCTTGGTGTTCTTCAAATCTTGGCTCCTGAAGTCTGTCATCTCCAACACAGAGGTTGCTCACTCCTAGAATCACAACATTTGAGAATCATAAGGAACCTCAAATTCTATCTAGTCAGTTATTAGACATTTCTGAAGTGTCTACTACATGTTAAGCACCATGTTAAGTGCTAAGAATAAAGGAAAAGACAAAGAAAGTTCTTCTCTTTGAGGAGTTCACAGTCTAATGGAGACATAACATGCAAACAATTAGGAACAAAAAAACTTTGTATAGGGCGATAATAAAGGTCAATAGTAATGGTTCAACTCACACATGAAAGAAAACCCAACACAATATGGCCAATAAGTAATCATCCCATCATTGAATAGCTCCAAAGAAGGGTGGGAAACCAATATTTCAATTTTAAACAGCTATAATTGTGGATCTGGCTTATATTTGCCTCTCTTCAATTTCCATGTTTTGCTCTTAGTTCTATTCCCTGGGCAACAGCATAGCATCCTTCTTCCAGGTATTCTCCAGCTTATCCACATTCTTCATAAACTATGGCACCCCAAAACTGAATACAATCTTTCAGAGGAGGTCAGATGAGAGTAGAGTTTAGTGGGATCATCATCTCCCTGTTCATGGAAGCTATGCCTCTTTTAATACTTTTTTGGAAACCATGTAATATTAACCTTATAATTCACTAAAACCTCCAGATTCTTTTCAAAATAACTCCCATTTATTCATTCTTTTCGTACCTTATAATTATGAAATGATTTTTTAATGATGAGAGATGTCTCATCTAGATAAAACTAGGTATAAAGACACAGAAAAGTTAAATGACTTGTCTAGAATTACACATCTAGTATATGTATATTAAGCAGTATTTGAACTCAGGTCTTCCTGAGTTCCAAGTTTTATTTGGGTGCCATCTTATTCAATTCAACCCAATGCCCCAGCCTGTTAAGATATTTTTTGGATTCAGATTCTTTAATAGAATATATTAGCTACCTCTTCCAATTCTGTTTCATCCACAAATTTAATGTACATGTCATCTCTGACTATACCAACTCATTAATAAAACTGTTAAATAGTAGAACATTGTACAAAACAGGAGGTATTCCACTGACTCTTGGAGAATCTTTTCATATTGACATTGAACCATAAACAATTACTCTTTGAGTCTGACCATACAGTAAAGTTCTGAATCAATTTAATTGCATTATCCTATAAGATATAATTTTCATCTTATTAGATGCCAAGGTCTTTAGAGAAAAGAGTAGGATTCTCTCACCTAAATAATACTCTTAGATTTAGTTATTTCTATAAATTCCTTTCCCTGGTTTAGGGATTTGAGTTTTCCTCATGGTAAACATTCTTTATGACTTTAATCTCTGAAGGTTAAATGATAAACCAGGTAATTTAGTGGTTATCTAATAACAAATACCAAATGGTTGAGAATTTGGGAGATACCCAGTCTTCAAAAACTCAACTTATTTAATTTTCCCATAGAGGTGAGTAGGTGGAGAAAAAGTGCTGAGATAAGCTAAGCTCAATGTCTCTTCTAAATGTTGCAATTAAAATTTAAATTTGAAGCACAAAGTTCCAAGCACATTCAATTTATTGGTAGCATGACCATTTATTGATAATATGACAAAAAAGGGAGTCTCTTGACTAACCAGTCATTCAAAAAAAAAAAAAAAAAACCAGTGGGTTGGGCTTATTAGCCTTCTTTTTGTTTGGGGGAGTACAAGAGAACAAAGATCAGGAAGCATAAAATAATGATTGGTTACAAAATCTAGATGGGAGTCATGAATGCAGGGCTAGCAATAACCTTTCTTTCCATCTTGTTGCTATGGAAAGTTATAGAAACTTGCATAGTTAGTAAGAGTCACAGTGATAACAGCTCAGACTTTCATAAAAAATAACCACGTTTGCAGAGATAATAGACTTCCTTAAGCATATGTGGGCAATAAAATATGTAGAGGCAATATATTTCTTGTATGAAGTGATTTAGAGGACAACTTAACTCAGAGAAGAAAGCTGAAGTTCTAAATTTAAATTAAAAAAAAACAAAGAAACAGGACTCAGGCTATTTTAATATATCGAAGGATGATGCAGAATAGAATAAGTTTCAAAATAAAATCAGAATTAATTTGATTTTCCCAAAAATATCTAACTATATTCATGGTCATTTTTCATATACAGATGTGGTGAGGAAAGGCCTGAAAGAGGCTTTGGAGTACTTGTTTGCAATGATAAATGTGAAATCTTGCAACTGGATTTTTTTTCCTCAATAATATTTTATTTTTCCAATTACCTATAAAGATAGTTTTCAACATTCATTTTTGTAAGATTTTGAGTGAAGCTTTCTCAAGTCACACAGCCTAGAATGACTTCTTCTTCTAGCATTTATTGTTCATACCATTCATTTGACTCTTACCTTATAAATCTATATATGCTTATCTTTTCTTTTAATTCAATTCTACAAATGTATATTAAATACCTTATAGGTGAAATTCTTTTGGATTCATGACATGTGTCTTCATGTTTCTGGTGGGTTCATGATATTTACTGTGATTACTGTGATTACATGATAGTTCTTAGGCAAGTGAGCCTCAGTTTTCTTATCTGAAAAATAAAAATGTTGAACTAATCATTTCAAAGATTTCTTCCAATTAAGAAATTTAATGACTAAGTAATTTAAAATTCCCTGCCTTCTTGGACATAACAGCAATTGGATGGCATAATAGGTAAAGTCCTAGAAATGGAGTCAGAAAAACTAGTCAAACACTTAATAGCTCTATGACTCAAAGCTACTCTTGAAGCCTTCATTTCTACATCTATAAAATGAGGATAACAATAACAGCAGAGTCTTGGAGGATCAAATTGTGATATTAAGATGCTTTGAATATCTTACATTTCCATATATAGTTTTTATTATAAAATATATTTATCATTATTTGTTAATATTTAAATTTGTTCAATATTTAAATATTTCATAAGTATATTTGATGTATTATGAATATAATATACAATAAACATATTTGTATAAAATTATGTGCATAATTATATAGAATACATATAATATATTTATTATAGCATATAATATTTTAAAATTTAAATATATTTTCATTTTATTATTATCATATATTTAGTTATTATTATATCCTCTTTCCCCAACTAGATTGTAAATTTCTTGTGTTATGGTACTTCTTGTATTTCTTTGTATCCATTATCTAAAATAATATCTTCCAAATAAAAAGCATTCAAAAATAATTGTTGATAAACAGGACAATACTAGGAAAAGATCAGTATTACATATTTCTCTATAGTCACGTATTTGGCTCTACTTCACAACTGTTAAACAATAAGTATTCCTAGTTAATAAACAATTTCTTCACTTTCAGAACTTTCATCATTCAAAAATCAATCAATAAACACAACTTTTTTTTTTAAAGGCCTACTAAGTACCAACCTTAAGAGGGTTTTTTTTTTTGTTTGTTTGTTTTAAACAGAAACAGAATAGCGTAGTGTAAATGGGGCATTTCTCCAAAGAACTGATATCTGATTGAGCATGTTTTCTCATCAGGGAAATTCAGTTTCCTGCTTGCTCTTTTAATTGTTCCATTTTCTAGATTTTTAATCCTCTGCCAGATGACCCTCAAGTTATTTTCCAGTCTTATCCCTTTGTTAAGTCTCTCACAGGACACACTTTTTCCTTCTCTCCACAAAGAGGCCTTCTTTCTAGCAAGCCTGAATCTGTGGCTGGACTATTTTCTCTGCCACTTAAAGGAAGGAAGGAAGGAACCAAGTATTAGAATCTATTAGATGACAGGCATTTATTTGCTAAGCCTTTTACAAATACTGCTTCATTTGATCCTCACAACAATCCTGGAAAATAAGGGCTATTATTCCCATTTTATAGTGAGGAAACTGAGTAGAGGTTTAGTGAGTTGTCCCAGGCACACAGCTACTCAATATCTGAATTTAGATTTGAACTCAGTCCTTCCTGATTCCCTAGAGCTATTCACTATACCATCATTACAGCACTGCTATTCACTGTTCATCTCATGAGTATTGTCTTATTTCCCCATTTCTCAATGTAGTGGTATCTTAGAATTGTCTTAATTTGCATTTCTCTGATCAATAGTGATTTGGAACACCCTTTCATATGAGTGGTAATAGTTTCAATTTCATCATCTGAAAATTGCCTGTTCATATCCTTTAACCATTTATCAATTGGAGAATGGCTTGATTTCTTATAAACTAGAGTCAATTCTCTATATACTTCAGAAATGAGGAAAGGCCTTATATGTTAAGGATTAGCTTTATATGATGACAGTATTTTGGTGGGCATATAGAGTGAAGAGCAAATGCTCAAGTTTGAAGCCTAATGAAATTGATTTTTATCAGTTCACCCTGCAGTGACCAGGTTCCAGTCATTTCCTTACATTCAAAATATTAATGACACAGGGAATCAATTTCTTATTGAAGAGTGGGAGTTATATTAAAAATAAGAATCAAGATCAGCATGGCAAATATATTTTCTTAACCAGAAATGAAAACATTGGTCAGAGTTGTTTTTTCTTCTCTGATTTGTGATTTTTCTTTTCTTGATGGTGTTTTTAAAAATGGGCTTCTGACCTATTGAGGTCAGTTGAGGTCATTTATAGCACACTCCTTCAAATGGGTTCTAGACTGGTTTCATCCACTACTAAAATATGAACCTTTTTCTTAGACTTCTGTTGATGTTAAACAGTTGCAAATCATAAAACACAACAATCTCAAAATTACAAATTATTCAAATAACAACAGAAAGATCTAAAGTTAACTCAATCAAGATTCAACAGATTACCAAGATGGTACCAAGATTACCAACATGGGGGAAAGAAGGTTAAAAAACATTTATCAAGAATATTATGCCTGTAAAAAAATAGACTGTTACATTAGTGTCTATAAGTATTTCTAGAAAGAAAAAGAGCCTTTAACAGGGTGAAAAAGCCTGAAAGGACTTAGAGAGATGTGTGTATATGTATGTATATATATATATATATGTATATATATACATACACACATACATATATATAATATGTGTGTTATATACATATAGAATGTATATAATATATATATATTTTACTTAATGTTTTGTGATTTTGATATATATCTATATAAATTTACTTAATGTGTGTGACTTTGATGAATTTTATAAGACTATACACACGTATATATGTATAGTTTTATAAAACTGTAGATCACACTTAGTTACTCAATTAATGAATTAATAATATTGAAAAAAACCAGGTGGAATCATTTCTATCACATTTCAACTAAGTTTTCCCCCAGGCAACAACCAAGCTTAATATTTATCATTTTTACCATCTCTTTGCAAAGTCATTGAATAGTCAACAAGCATTTTTAAGGGCCTGCTGTGTACCAGTAACTTTGCTAAGTGCCAAGAATTTGAAAAAAAGAGACAAAAACATGGTCCCTCCTTCAAAGAGTTCACATTTTAATGAGTGAAAGAGCATGCAAACAACTATGTACATACAAAGTATATAGAGGGCAAATTGGAGTTATTTTCAGAGGGAAGGCTCTAGAATTAAAGGGTAATGGGAAAGGCTTTAAGAAAAACAGGAATGTCCTGGCATAAAATTGGACAAAGGGGTATAGCAGTTTTAGAGGAGAAAAGGGCGAATATGTAAGAAATGTGAAAATAAAATCAACAGGACTTGGCAACAGATTGATTATTTCTGAGAGTGATGGTGAAAAAGAATAAATAGTCAAGAATGATAACCTAGGATATGAGTCTGGGTCATTGGGAAAATGATAGGACCTTAATAATAATAAGGAGATTGTAAAGTGTGGAAGGAAAAGTTAATGAGTTCAGACTTAGACATGTTGAGTTTAAGATGTCTACAGAATATTCATTTTGAGATATCCAATAAGCAATTGAATAGATAAATAGATCCAAGAACATATAAATAGAGAGAATGATCAAATCCATGGAAGTTGATGAGATCAAGTCAAATACATAAAGATCCATTAAAGGGGAATGAAAAAAAAGCAATTATACAGGTAGTGTAATGCCAGAGAAACTGAGGCAGATAGAAATTAGAGAATATTTAATATTTTATTTAAAAGATAGAGATTTACTGGGTCCAAATAGATCTGTGGTTTGTTTCCAGGGCTGAATGAAACTATCATTTCCAAGAATCCAGCTAACAATGTGAGTTCTTAATGACATATATATATATATATATATATATATATATATATATATATTTATATACAGGTGGCTCAGATACAGAAGGTAGACAGAAGCAGGGGCAGAGTGAGGGTGCTGACAGTGGGAACAGGACTATGGATCTGGTTCTGACAGGGTAGGGGGAGACATGGGGGACATCTGATAAATTGGGATTACAGAATGGGGAGAGGCACCCAACATTCTGATGATGTCTAAGATAGAAGATCTTTCTCCTTATCTGGATCATCATGATCAGGAGGGAGGGGTAGTATTACAGGATTGACCAGAACAATTGGGAACTGAGGCAGAACAATTCAGGGAAACTGAGGCAGGAGAATTTAGAGAAACTGAGTCAGGATAATAAAAGAGAACTGTGGCACAACAGTAGAAAATGAAGCAGGGAAAATCAGTGTCACAAAAAAATCTAGACAAGAGAGAGTTTCAAGGAGAAGAGCATAATTGACTGTCAGAGTTGCAAAGTTGTCTATAACAATGACGAGAAAACTTCATTAGATTTAGCAATTGAGAGATGACTGATAACTTGAGAGAGGATTTTGCTGAATTATGAGGTCAGAAGCTAGACTGTAGAGTTTAGAAAAAATGAAAGGAAAGAAAGTGGGGGCATCAATGTAAAAACTTTTTTCAAGGAGTTTATTGAGGAAAGGAAGGAGAGATCTAGGATAGTAGTTAGAGGGAATGACTGGATTAAGTGAGAATTTGTTTTTAAGACAGAGGAAGCATGAGAGTGCTTGCAGGCATTGAGGAGGAATGAGGAAACAGCCTACTGCTGAAGAGACATTCAAAATTAGTGAGTGGAGATGATAGAAGACACAATCTGCTGAAGATGATAGGGAATAAGATTACTTGTTCATATAAAGTAATTTTCTTGAAGAAGGAAAAAGGTCATTTCTTTATGTGAAACAAGGGTAAAGGAGAAAACAAATAGTGACAAAAGACATTTGAATGATATGAGATGAGGAGGGAAGAAGAGGGAAGTCTTGGCAAATGCCCCCCCCTCTTTTTTTCCAGTCACATCCAACTCTTCGTGATCCAACTTGAGGTTTTCTTGACTAAGATACTAGAATGATTTACTGTTTTCTTCTCCAGTTCATTTTATAGATGAAAAACTAAGGGAAACAGAATTCCGTGATTTGCCCAGGATCATACAACTAGTAAGTGTCTGAGGTCAGATTTGAACTCAGGAAGATGAGTCTTCCTGACTCCACATCCAGCACTCTGTCCACTGAGTCACTAGGCTGCTTTAAAATTACTATGAGAGCAAAATTAAAAAAAAGTTATAAGCCATCAATATAAAGAGCAATAGTAGGAAATAAGATAGCAAAGAGAAACCTAGAAGTCATGTCCAAATCCCCCCAAAGATTAAAGGAGCATATTTTATAAATTGTATCATATATTAATCAAAATTCATATCCTAGCACTATGTGTTAAATCAGCATCTGGACACTGCTTGTCAGGTTTCTGATCCTATGATATAAATTTCAGACAAATTCCAAACCTCCACAGTTGCAGACCATCAGATCAAAAAGGTGCTGATAACTTTGAGATGATGCTTTTGAAGTTTTATTGATTACTTTGAGATGATTTAAATATATTAATGAATTAATCTCAAAGTGGTACTGATAGAAAAAAACTTATTAAAAAAAACAAAAAAAATCTATTAAAATGAGATGTCAAACTCCTACCTTCCTATTATTATTCCTTTTCTTTTGGATCCATGTTGCATAGTGTTCCCAATTTTAATCCATGGTTATGTAAATATTATTATCTGTTTATCTTTTCCCCTTTATCCTATCTGGGTACAGCCTTCTGACATACTTATTTCTGTCTTTATAGGATTTTCACCGCCATATACTCTATGTTTAATTAAAGGGTGACTGCTGTACCATTTCCCATTGCCAATTATGGTTTTTCCCCAGTGAGTACCCAAAGAACCCAAAAAGCATATCAGGTTCTGTTTCATAGTTTCATAAATTAATAATCAATTCATACATTATGAAAATTAAGCTCTAAATGGATATGTGACCTAGATATAAACAAACTGAAGAAACATGGAAAAAATTATTTCTCCAGTTTATGAATGGAGGAAATATATGACTAAAGAAGAAATAGAAATCAAAGAAGATAAAATGGTTAGATTTTATTATGTAAAATTTAAGTTTTTAAATAAACTAATCTAATAAAGTTAGATTAAATGTGAAATAATTGACTGGGGGAAATTTTTCTCTGATAAAGATCTCAAACCTTTTATTTTTATGCTAGAATAATTTGACAAATTTCCCTGCTACAAAGAACACTAACCAATACCCTTTTTTGTAATGATGATGATGATAATTATACGACCTGGTAAATTGTAGTTTTCTTTAATTAGCTACATTTTAAAGAGATTCTGGAAGGTAAGTCGTCTTTCTTATTTAAATTCAGTGATAGTGAACCTGAGGAGCATCTCTGATTTAGAAAAGTTTATAAAGTTTTATTATCCCCATTTTATAAATGAGGAAATTGAAGTTCAAAATTATAGAGTGGTTTCTCCCACCATTTACATAACTGGTAAATATTAGAACTAATAAAAAAATTAGAATTAGGAATTCAAACACAGATCTATGGATTTTATGTCCTCTTTTCTTTTCACAATTTAGGAGAGTAGCAAGGTCAAGAGAAATTTTTCTTTTCTTTCTCCCCTTCACCCTTAATACACATCATAGCCCTATAAATTTAAAGTTAAGAGAGACTTGGAGATCATGTAGCCTATTTTAATAAACAAATTTGAATACAAAGCTAACTACTACATCACATGAATTTTAACATAATGAATAATGCTATGTTGGTTTTTCTCTTTAATAAAAATGAGAATTTTCTATGGTTCTGAGACTTTTAATAATAGATAACAGACATAGCTTCTTCCTCCTTTATCTGAATAAAAACTCATTTCATTTCACATTCAGAGATATAAACACTTTAACTTTTAAGATCACTTGAAATTGTATTCCCATTTTGTATTGAACTATATTCATAGGAACACATGAATGCCTGGTATTGACTAATTACAAAAGGTCTTATCTTCAATTCTTACCTAGTTAGATGGCAAAGTGGACCAAGGTTAGACCTGAAGTCAGGAAAATTTGAGTTCAAATTCTTTCTTAGTCACTTACTTGCAGTTGTGGCCCTAAGAAAGTCATTTAATCTCTATCTATCTTAGTTTCCTCATCTGTAAAATGGACATTATTATAGTACTTACTTCCCAAGGTTACAGTGAGGATAAAATATATTTGTAAAGTGCTCTGTAAACTTTGAAGCACTATATAAATGCTAGTCATCTTCTACCTCCTCATTATTATTATTACTATTATTTCACTCATTTAGCAAATAGCTGTTATCCTCCTGCTTATGTCCCTACAGATAAATCTGATAGAACTCCATTCTAAAATTGGAACTACTTCAATCTCTGAAGCAATATCCAGCCCATGGATTATAAGAATAGCTTCCTACCGAGTATCCCTACCTTTAGTTTTCCTCTCCTCCAATATAGTCTACATGAAGCCACAATATTAATTATCTGAAAATACTATTCTCCTTATCTTTTTTCTTGTTCAAATAATTTCAAATGACCTCAGTATAAAGTCATACTCTTCAGACTGACTTCCTTTACCTCAGGAAACCTACAATTTGATCCCAATCTCCCTATTCCACCCTATTGCTCACTATTCTTATAGTACTCTCAAAACACTTATTACCCTTCCTTTAATCATGTACTATCTTGCATCATTACTTAATTATCTCATATAACAACTCTATCCCAATGGCCCTTTTCTCATGTGTCCATCTCTTTGGCCTCCTCAGTTTAGTGAGTTTCTCCTTGAATCTTTATTTGAGGAATCCCCCAAAAGAATGCTATCCATGTTCTCTTCAAGCAGACCAGCTCACAATTCCCTGAGCTATATATCTACACCTTGGCTCCATATGCATATCTTTCTCCATATTTGGGGTTCCTTTTTATGTTTTGCCTTCTCCCACGAGAATGTAAGCCCTTTGAGAATAGCTTCTTTTTTCTATTTGTATTCCTAATTTAGCACAATGCCCATCTAACCTATCTAATAGGGACAACTGGCAAAGTTAAGGTTACCTTCCATCTATTCTGAAAGTATCTTGAGAGTAAACATTTATCTATTGATATTCCCTTATTAAAATGTTAGCTCCTTGAGGAGCTAGATAGAACATATCTAAAAATTCTCTCCTATACTAATACTATAATTTGCACTTAGGTGATCAATAAATCATTTTAATTAAATTATTTAAATGAATATTGATACTATCTGTGTTTTCATCAGTCAGGGAATATCTACCTAGTAAATAATTCCTAGTCTTAGAACTTGACCAAGACTAACTTATAGAGAGTTAGTGATTTCCCTGGGGAAACAAAGCTAATAAATGCAAGAGGGTGCTTTATTTACTTTAAACCAAGAATTCTTGTCTATAGCAAGCTAATAGAGTTCGGAACATGAATTTATTCAATTCATCATTTTCACCGGTAGATGTCACCAAAGTTGCACAGTAATATTTTATAACTAGGTTCTATCTTGGAGAATGGTTTACTAATTCTCGTAAAAAAAGCAAGAAACAATTTTTCCTTGTCTCCTAGGAAAAAGTATCATTTTTACAAGTCAGAAGTTTTTTGGAATGAAAGATGCATCTTTTTAGCCAATTTTTCCCCATAGAATTACAAATAGTATGAAATGAACATTTTGTATTAGACCTAAAATATCATAAAAACAAACTTTAAAAGATCTGTCTTTTTATAAGAAGGGATTATAATACATTAGTACCTAATAACACATTTTACAATGTGGGCCAGGAAATTACTGTAGTAATTTAATCTACTTTTCTATGCACAGTCTAGCACAGATATCTTCAGTTTGGCTTAAAGTGCATACTCGAAATTCCTTCAACTCATCACTTGCTTCTATGTCATGAATTTAGTTTTCCTTTTTACTTAGATTGGTCTGCTACTTAGTAGCTTTTAAAAATGTGTAGTAAAATATTGTATATGTGATTTTTTTCTCATTTGCCTAATCAAGATGTAAATGGTTCTTATTGAGAGATCTTTACTGAAACAAAATCTCATATTTGCTTAGATTGTCATATAACTATGATTTCCCATATAGCCAAACTTCCAAGCCTGGGGAATTTTATAAATCATTACTTATACAGGAGACTCTTATTAGTTGAAATAATGCTGATATAATGCTACAGGATTATGTGAGGGAATGGAGTCTTTCATGGAGCATTCTTCAAAGGGAATAGGTTAATTACAGAGAAAAGAGAAAAACTTTGGAAGCTATAGGCACTTAAACAGGAGAAACCAACTCTTCAGTAAGTAAGACAAATAGGATCCTCTAAGGTCAGGCAAGATGAAAATCAGATTCAGAGAGAATTTTCCTTGGGTGAGATCAGGTGAAATCTCTCTCTTAGTTTGAGCTGACATCTTGTACCTCTCCCCTAAAAAAATTTTGTTACTGATTCAATGCCATTCAACAAGCACTTATTAAAGTTTCTGGTATGCAAAGCCCTGTGGATGGAGTAAAATGAAAAGCTTCCATAAGGTATCATTCATGTTACTGCAATGTCTTATAAGGGATATGCCATATATACAAATCATTATCATTTCCAAAAAAGTACATTAGAGAAATGAGAACATTGTTATATAAGATCTGAGGGATTAATTATTTCCAACTAGGACTACCAAGGAAGGATTTGTGGGGAGGAAACAGAATGAGTTTTAAAAGATGGTTAAGAATTTGATGGTTAAATGGAGTAGAGAAATTGTATGTCCTTCATTCTTGAAGAGGACCATAACATCAGGAAGGTGATGACATGACATGCAAATGAACTGGATTTAAATAAGGGAGGGCTGTGCAAAGTCACCTGCCTTGCTTTTCCCCTCAGAACCATCTGGGTCCTGTGACCAGATGAAATGGGAGACCTTGACCTTTTTAAGCTAAGGTCTTCCACTGGTCTGTTTGTCTGAGGCTGTACCCATTAGGTGATTAAGGCTAGTAGCAATTGGGACAAAGAATCTCCTCTTTTACTTAGTCCCCAAAAAGCATGAATGAATGAATGAATGAATGAATCTGGGAGGGGAAGACCCTCTGGGTTTCTGGCCAAAGCAGAAAAAACTGCCATTTATATTCAATCTGAGTTAATCAGGACCCAAATAATGGTCCTTCAAATTTCAAGGTTGTAATTGTTGAGCAATTTCAATCATATCAGACTCTTTTTGACCCATTTGGGACTTTCTTGGCAAAGATATTGGAGTGTTTTTCTTTTCTTCTCCAACTCATTTTATAGATGAGGCAAACAAAATTAACTGACTCACCCAGGGTCCCACAGCTAATAAGTGTCTGAGGCTGGATTCGAGCTCAAATTCTCCTGACTCCACAGCCAATTCTTTAAGCATAACGGATTAATGTCTGGGAGGAAAACTGAAGGACAGACTTTGGGTTATGTATATCTACCAGACTATGATCTTAGGTACTGTCTTTGGATAAGATCTTGATTTGTCACTATAAATAACAAAGTTTATTCAGTCAAAAGACACCATTAAGAGCTTCATAATCCTTCATATAAGGATACCCCATATCATTTAAGAAATTTCAAAAATTTCCACTCCCACTATTTTGGCTTTTGTGACTCCACCCCTTAGACATATAATAAATGGAGAATGAGGAAATTAAATTATTTTTTTAAATTTAATAGCCTTTTATTTACAGGTTATATGCATGGGTAACTTTACAGCATTAACAACTGCCAAACCTCTTGTTCCAGTTTTTCACCTCTTACCCCCCCACCCCCTCCCCCAGATGGCAGGATGACCAGTAGATGTTAAATACCTTAAAATATAAATTAGATACACAATAAGTATACATGACCAAAATGTTATTTTGCTGTACAAAAAGAATCAGATTCTGAAATATTGTACAATTAGCTTGTGAAGGAAATCAAAAATGCAGGTGGGCATAAATATAGGGATTGGGAATTCAATGTAATGGTTTTGTCATCTCCCAGAGTTCTTTCTCTGGGCATAGCTGGTTCAGTTCATTACTGCTCCATTGGAAATGATTTGGTTGATCTCGTTGCTGAGGATGGCCAGGTCCATCAGAACTGTCCTCATATAGTATTGTTGTTGAAGTATATAATGATCTCCTGGTCCTGCTCATTTCACTCAGCATCAGTTCGTGTAAGTCTCTTCAGGCCTTTCTGAAATCATCCTGTTGGTCATTTCTTACAGAACAATAATATTCCATAATATTCATATACCACAATTTATTCAGCCATTCTCCAACTGATGGACATCCATTCAGTGAGGAAATTAAATTAAATTAAATTAAAGCAGGGAAGAAACATAAATTTGTTACTGGGAGTGGAGGAAGGGTTTCCTTTCTTAAATATGATGTCTTTTAGCTACCAAAATCAATGTACATTCCTGTTTTTACTGGGATTGATGACTGACAGTTCTAAAAATCACTGAAATTAGTTATCTGGAATGATAAAGGTGGATAGTAAAGAAGCTGCAAATCCACTTAGAATAATTTATGTATTTAGACACAAACTAAGTTTCAATAACCAAACCCACAACAACAAAAAAAGAACGTTTAAGTGTTTTAGTTAGAATAATATATACATTTGAAATATTTCTTATTATATGCTGAACCTCAATCATCTTCAATTGTAATGGTTCATTGAAAGAACAGGTATTGCAATCAAAAGAAAGAGAATTTCTGGTGTTTCTTTTCACTAGTCTATTTAATTATATCCGTGGAATCTTTCAGGAACAAAACAATTCAGAAAAGAGGTTGTTCCCAAACCCATTTTTACTGGAGATTTCTTTCTCATGAGTTCTGATTTTATTTCCCAGACTGTATATACCATTTGTGAATTCTTTATGTGAATCTGAGAACAAATTGGTTAGAGCTTTCTTTTTATTCATGCCTTTCTGTAAAAGGGATTACAGAATAAAGAGATTGTGGATAGTTGTCTAAATCTGTAAAGCTCAGTATTTTAAATTTGGGAAGGATAATGGAACATTATTCTTAGAACTAAAAAAAAAAAATGGGACAAGAAGTAATGGGGGAAAAAAGATTAAGAGTGTTCTAGGATTCATGTCTCAATTTATCACTAATTATGTAGGAAAACTAAGTCTTATTTCTTTGGTGCAAAAGACAGAATTAGGCCATTTGGTTTACTTCTTTGTGATCTTTTGAATAAAAATACCAGAAAAAATAAATTGAATGAATATTATGCTATACATACCATAGTTTTGGTTTGAATCCCTAATCTAGCATAGTTTTATTGGCCATAGTAAAGAAGGACAAGCAGAATTGATAGTGGAATAAAGGAATACACTAGAGATTCTGAAAGAATCAATCAGAGGAAAAGCACCAGACATGGAATGAATGTTCAGGATAAGAAAGTTGCAAAGACAGAGTGAAATTCCAGGATGAGAAAACTGCCCTGATCTGGTGGAGAAAATCCTGACAGTCAGAAGTGTTTTCCAGAGGTGGATGAAGAAATGTTAGAAATTCATTCACCATAATCATCTTCATTTGTCATTTTGATATCAAGCATGTATGAATATACAGATTTTCTTAAGATGTCTTATTAAATCAAAATTTATCAGAAATAATGTGATAGAATGGTCAATTAGGGTCACTTACAACTTATTCATTTGGATAAGATCGAATTTCTATGAATTCCAGGAGTTTTAAAGTAAAGAACCCTAGAATTTTCTTTTACCTATTTAATTTCTATATTGGAGAACATCGATCTTTTTCAAAATGAGTGATTATGTGGTAAATTAGCATATATACTAGGGAGGCAGGGAAAAGCAATTCATAAAATATGCATATTGAAATGAGATCTATGAAAATATACATTTGTATATATATGTATATATAAACACATATATACATATTCACAATCCATATCCATAAATGAATTCTAAGTATCTATATCTACATACAAACATACATATACACATATATGTATGTATATATATTTGTGTGTGTGTATACATGCATACACACACATACTGCATCCAGATTAGGGTTGTCGTATGGCAGCTCCAGACAACTTCCCTGCTTTCATTCTCTTTTTTTGTCTAGGAATAGCCTCTTCTCTAATGTGTGATTAAAATACCACCTTGAGTTCCAAGGTAGCAATCAGTTGGGATGGGAAGCTGTTTTCTGTGACTTCCACTTCTATGTGTATGCTCTGGAATTTATGGTCATTGTAATTATTTGAGGAAGCAAAATAGGGAGAAAGAGAAAGGAAAGAAAGCATGACTTATCTTATGGCCAATTTTGAGCCTGTTCTCTTGAAAAAAAATCTGCTCTTCAAGGGTTTGGCTGAACTTCTAAGAAACTCTTGTATATACAGATAGTCATGCATGTACATGCAAAGAATAAAAGTGCTAGAGTTTGCTTCTGGTCGGAAAATGTAATTTAACTCAACTCTCCTATCCTCTAACATTTGAAACACAGTGGAGAAACAGTTTTTTCCAGAAATCCCTATATGGAGGTGTTTTACTCCTATAAAATAGGCTGACATAGAATGGTTAGGATTAGCCCTAATAGAAGGGGAAAAAAACCTAAAGTGGAAATCAGGAAATTCAAGTTCTCTTCTACTAATTAGCTGTCCTCACACAGGTCTCAGTTTCCTCATCTGAAAAATTAGAGTGTTGGACTAGATGGTCTCTAAAGTTCTCTACATTTATTTTTAATTTTCTATAATTTCCTTGTTTACAAGAGGCATTTATTTTATCGCAACAACAGATTTCTTTTTTTTTTTTTTTTGAGGCACTCAAGTATTTTGAGTTTGTCAGTCAATTGTAATGCTGGAGAAACTGAGGCAAGATAGAGATTAGAGAGTATTTAATATTTTATTTGAAAGGGAAAGATTTACTGGGACCAATTGGATCCATGGTTTGGTTCCCAGGGCTGAATGAGACTATCATCTCCAAGAATCCAGCAAACAATGTGAGTTTTCATTCATTTCCCAGTGTTCTTTCTTTGGGTGTAGCTGCTTCTGTCCATCATTGTAGGATCCAGATTTCTGAGCAAATTATGCAATTTGACCAAGGCAGGCAACCCTGAACTCTTAGAGGCATGATACAGTTTGGTATCCTTTGAGAATGCTGAATTACTAATTAAGGAACTAGGGTAACAGCAATGGAGAAACAGAGCAGAGAGACTGCCAGTCCCAAGATAGGTGTCTGATTTCTGGTTGTTTCTAAAAAATACCCCCCCAAACTGAGTCTGCCAGGGCAATTCCAGAAGAATAAGGGATTTCAAAGTTAAAGGATAGCCAGCAAATTATAGTCCAGTAATTTTAAGCAAGGAGTAAAAACAAAAAGGACTGTTTAAAGGATTTCTAGAAAAATACACCAGTTTCCCCCATTTCCTATCTCTTCCTTTCTTTTTTTTTTCTCACGGAAAGGAATTATCAGATAACCATCCCAGATATAAATCCCAAGAGTGAATCAAAAGTTTCCTAAAAATTCCTCAAACATAACAACAATAGTTACACAGTTCTAACAAATCCACCCCAAATCTTAAACACATAGTAATAGATGATCCAATCAGGACTCCTAAATTCCCCCATATCAGTCCATCAGGGTAAGGGATGAAGCCTCATTCAAAACTGTTTCAGGCTGGGCACTGGCGGAGACCATCAGTTCATACAGGGGATACATGTGGTGTGCTGCCTGCTACCAAAGCTTCAGATGGGCCGATCCATGTCTCAGAAATGGTTCAATAATCTATAATTTGACCAAAATCTAGAACAATAACAAAAACCCCCACAAATCTAACAAATAAAGGTTAGAACAGTCTGAGATAGAAAGACTGGTCCACAATGACTGCCACAAGAAGTGGAGAGGCCAAAATAGATTGGCCAGCAGCTCCCTATGTGAAGAGATGCTTGTCTCACAGGCAAAAGGCTGTCAGCTATAGTTCCCATAAATAGCAGTTAGGTCTCATTGTGCTAATTGTCCTTTCATTATTTAGAAACTTAAAAAAAACATGAATATCATAGATACAATATGCAGTAACAGATAGATGATCAGACTAAATACCTATTTGCCCAAGCATTTAGGATATAATGATTACATATAAACAGGTTGGAAATAGCAAGGTATGACATAATTGAATTGCATTAACAGTTTCTATTGACATTGCTCTGATGATAGAAGTCAGTCACAGAAGAAAAAAATGCAGGAACCCAACTATAACATAACATAAGCAGTTAAAACTCAACTTTCAGCAAAACAGGATAAAATAGCTTTAATTCATTTGTACTCCAGTTAATTGTCCCACTAACTGTCAGAGGGTGGAGCTTTAAAATTCCCAAATAGCATTAACTACAAGCCCAAGAAATTTTTTACTTCCAATAACAAATCCCATTAACCAAAGTTTCAGATAAATCCTAAACAGACATTTACCCTACTTTTATATTTATTACAGTAAGAATTTCTCAATAAGTTCATTTCTTTCATATCTAAGTAGATATTTCACAAGTGAACATTATACATACAAATCATTTTGCTTTTAAAATACCCAAAACATAGACAAATATTCCAAATTGCATATTGTCCATAACAGAAACATTTTTAAAAGGACAAAAAGAAAAAAAACTTATTTCCAGAGGCTCTTTAAATGACCTCAGGATGATCCAATACAATCAATTAAAACTTAGATAGAATAGTCTATACAGAATATTCTAATACCACATAAAAGAATCCAAGAGGTTCTCAAAAAATATTAAACTTTTAGAAATACCATAACCTTATATTGATAACAATAAGAAATTTGTCTTAGTAAGTTCACAAATTATCTTTCATATTTAACAGAAACATTTTCAAAAGGACAAAGAAAAACTATTATTTTCAGAAGCCCTTTAAATGATGGGCATAACATCAGAATACAATCAATTAAACTTATACAGAATACCCAATTCCACATAAAAGAATCTGAAATATTCTTAAAAATGTCAATTAAACTTTTAGAAATAGCCCTACCAAATTATAGATCACATTTATGACCATATTCCTTAACCAAGGAAATCATTATATATGAAAAGAAACAAATATTCAGTCAATTAACTTAAAAGCGGGTCTATGCCTTGAAATCATTTGCCAAAATCCAACCCTCTGCAGAAAGCTGCTAGAACTCAATTGGGGGGAGGTGGGAAGAGGAGGGGAGGAATTCCATGTGGTCACCTTTCCCCCCACTCCACCTCCAAAGAGGCAGGGGGGAGGAAAGGGGAGCCCATTTCTCCTACCCCACCCAACTTCTTTATCTCCTCCCAAATACCTTCCCAATACTTTCTCTTACTCCCAAAAATCATCCAAACCTTTAATTACTCCTATAAATCAATCCTTAATAAATCACCTTTATTCACATGTCCAGCAGAGCTAGATTTAAAGCATAACTTATAATGTTATAATATAGCATAACAAATTACCCATTGTGTTTCAGAAAGTAACATACTTTACCTACTTAGAGACACATGACTCCTTTCAGGCAAGTTAACATAACTTCTCTTTAACAAGCCATTTTTCTTATCTTATACTCAAAGATAACTAAACCTAGCCCGCATAGGCAACAGTAAAATTATTTCCTACTATTTTAAAGCTGTCCAAAAGAATACTCAGAACAAATCTGGCATGCAAAGGCAACAGTAAAATTATTTCCCACAATTTCAAAATCATCCTAAAATTTCTAATCAAATGTTTTCTCCAGCCTAAGTTCCAAATTAGCCAAAATTTTTCTGTTCTTACTTACAGATCAGTACAACAGATTAAGGAGTTCGAAACACAAGCAATTTTTAAACTAAGTACAGTTGCAACATTGAAATAACCAATTCTTAATCATTGTTCTTAAAACTTTAGCAGAGCTTTTAACCAACATAACAAACAGACAAGTCACACAGAACACGAATCACACAGACTGCACAATCACAATTTCAAACAAAATATTTAACACATATGACCAGAGAGAGCCCAAAAAGGGGCTCAGAATCAGATCAGACCAGATGTGTCTTAAAAGACACCCAAACCAGAGGGGATCATGCAACATCCTGTTGATACCCTTCTCAGAATTTAATGCCTATCAGCATTTTATTATTCTGAGAATCCAGATGCTAGCACAGACAGACAGAACAGGTAAACAGATCAGATTATATTCTAAAACATCCAGATTTAGTCTCTTATGGCCTAAATAGAGTGTCCACCATCAGACTTCAGGCATGGTTGTGGCTAAAAATTATTCTCTTTCCCAGAGACTCTGGAAAAAAAAAAGTCCAGGGGGCCAGCTTCTTCAGGCCAAGAACTCAGATCTCCAGCTGCCCTGAGGCTGAAGGCGGAGACCCGAAGGTCTCTATTCTCTAATCCTGCTCATTTTCTAATATCTCGGTGGGAAGCCTCCAAAATGTAATGCTGGAGAAACTGAGGCAAGATAGGGATTGGAAAGTATTTAATATTTTATTTGAAAGGGAGAGATTTACTGGGACCAGATGGATCTGTGATTTAGAGGTAGAGTTGTACCCCATTATTGAATTCTCAGAAGCTTTGTTATTACTGACCAATAGATTGTTATCTGATTTGTTGATTGTTATCTGGTTTGGTCCCAGGGCTGAATGAGACTCTTGTCTCCAAGAATCCAGCAAACGATATGAGTTCTCAATGACCTATATACACATGGCTCAGACACAGGGGGTAGACTGAGGCAGGGGCAGAGTCAGGGTGCTGAGATTGGGAACACAGGACTAACAATCCAGTTCTGATAGGGTGAAGTGGGGGCATGGAGACATCTGATAATTGGAATTACAGAATGGGGAGAGTCATCTAACATTCTGATGATGTCTAAGATAGAAGGTCTTTCTCCTTATCTGGATCATCATGATTAGGAGGGAGGAGTAGAAACTGAGGCAGAACAGTCCAGGAAAACCGAGGCAGGACAATTTAGGGAAACTGAGTCAGGATAATTAGGATCAGGATGATAAAAGAGAACTGTAGCACAACACAATCACCAAATATTTGTTGAATGCTTACCAAATGCAAGTCAAGATCAGCAAAAGTTAACTTTCTTAATTATGAATCCAGAAATTCTTCGTTAAAGAAGGAAAAATATGGTAAAGCAACCAGATAAATGTAAAAATATTAAATGTTGGTTATTCCATGCCACCTATTTTATTGCAAGGAGGGTAATGATATGGTTAGCTCCTAGGGAGAATGTAGCAATAACCCTAAGGCTACCCAGCTTTGGGAGTGTCACCAAAAAATACTGGCTGTCAGATAACAATCTATTGGTCAGTAATAACAAAGCTTCTGAGAATTCAATAATGGGGTACAACTCTACCTCTAAATCAAAGAATTCAATAATTGGTTCAACTTCACCCCTACCACTTCTCAATTTTACCTCTAAAACATAAAATTAGCCTCCTGACTTGAAGAACCTGATCTTTTTCCTATAAAATTATCTTAGTGCTCCTGATTCTTTGCTAAATTCCCTCAGGAAAAAAAATAAAAATAAATAAAATTAAGCAAAAATATAATAAAATAAAATTTAAAAAAGAAGAAAATAAATTCCCTTGAAGTCAAAAGCATAATGAATCTTTGCCCCTTAATTTAGAGACAAACTGAGTTTGCAAATTCTTTTGCCAGACCTGTGATATCAACCTTGGGACCCTAATTTTGTTGGGGTGTCTTCTGCATCAACAGTAAGAAAGGAAAAAGTCCGATCTATTTATTCAAAGATCATAGATTTAAAGCTGAGAACTACTTAAGTCCAACCCTCCTCACTTTAAATATAAGGAAAGTAAGGGGCAGTAAGATGTCACTTTCCTCATCTATAAAGTTAAGAAGTTGAATTAAATGCTCTGTAAGTCCTCTTCCAATTGTAAGGTTCGAAAAACTAATCATTAGAAATAAGCCTTTAGGGAAGGGGTAGCTAAATGGCACAGTGGATAGAGCACAGGCCCTAAAATTAGGAGGACCTGAATTCAAATCCTGCCTCAAACACTTAATACTTTCTAGTTGTGTGACTCTGGGCAAGTCATTTAACCCCAATTGCCTCAGCAAAAAACAAATAAACAAACAAAAACCTTTAGATTTCTAGTAGATGAAGTAATTTATTTTATATGAAGAACAAGACATTGTTCTTCAAATTCATTAGTTTCACAACTCTTAAATGGCCACCATAATTGTAAAATAATCATTGGATCTCTGCTGCTAAAATCATTCCAAGCAGAACAGTCATTTACTTGAAAGTGGTAGTAAGAATGCTAAGAAAATTTCTTTCCCTACTTTTGTCATATATCCAAATTATTCAAAACTCTCCTGTGAATTTTCATTTTTCTCTTAAAAAACCATGAGAAGATTAGCTTGAGAATTTAGATCAATAATTGACTGTCCCCATATGACACTGCATATGTGTATATATATGTATGCATGTGTGTATAAATAGATATAGAGTTATAATAGTTCCTGGGAAAGGACATGTATGCACTTTTTTATAGGGACATTGGTATATAAACTGGAATGGATGAATTAAATGGTTTACCTATTAGAAGTGAGTATAACTGAAATGGAAATATATTTTCTGATTACCTTGTTAACAAATTGTGTTTTAAATTATTGATCCTTTCCTGCTCCTGTGTACTATGCAATCCAATAAATGATTTTTTTCTAGCTATTCTGAAAACTATCGCAGCCATACTTACTGAAACACATGCTTCACAAGAGTATAAGGCGAATTGGACCAAAGACTAGATTCCGAATGGCTATATATAGAGTGCTTATTTGGATCTCATCTAAGAAACTAAGAAACAAATTAGCACAAAAATTAGTTAAAAGTATACTCAATGGAATAACAAAAGAACTTGTGTCAAATCTATTAGCCCAGAAACCTTAGAAAGGCCCCATGAACACCAATTAGACTAATCTAGATGGTCAATTCTTCATTTCACATTTTCTCATTCTTTTCTCATTCTCATTTTTCATTCTTCATTCTCACTTTGTTTTCTGATTCTCCCATTTATTAAAACTTCTTCTTCCCTTCCAACCTAACACACTTCAAGATTACTGGTATTGGTAGCAAGAAATTGAGATATGTTTGGCATTTAATTCTCTGTAGTATTCCATATTACACAGGCTGAATCATATTGAATTGAATATGTTTTGTTTTCTTTTTGAAGGTTTCTTCATCTCTCTAAAAAAAAGAAAGAAAATAGAAAGAATCAAGATGTAAATTCATGATAAAGCTAAATATACAGAAGATACTTTTAAACTTAGTCTAAAGATAGTTTTTCCTTTAATAATCTCCAAATCCTATATTTCTAAAAATGATGGAAGCAGTTTTAAAAATGGCATAATATCAATAGCAATGAAGACTTACTCTTTCAAATCTAGTTTTCTTTTTTCTTTTTAAAATATGTCTGTTTTACAGTTATTTATCTCTCAATTTCCCCATAATCGTTTAAACAATATAAGCAAAAATAAAACCATCATAACATATGCATAGTATAGCCAGAAATATACTCATGTTGGATTGAACTAGGGGCCTAAGCGCTATCTTTTTTCAATATTTTAGACCTCCAGCATTTTAAACTTTTTCCTGATCTTGTTTGTATGCTAAAAGTAATAGGAAAGGCTTCTCTTTTTTTCTACTTGCCATAAAGCTCTTTAAAAGATGCTATATTCTTAGTAAGAAGAACTTTTGTATCTATAAACAATCTGTGCATATATATATTTGTATTTTTAAAAATTATATTTTCCTATGTATACTAATATACAAATACAATACAGTGTCAGATGCTCATATGTCCATGATCTGATGAAACTTCTCTATGGACAAATGATTCTCAATGACTTATGTTAATACAAAGATACAAGAGCATCCATGATCCAAGTAATTTCCCCTTTTAATAGATTTTATTTAGGAAGGAGTATAGGTACTAATAGCTTTTAAGTCAAGAATATGTGAGTGACTGACATACTGTCATGTGATCCTGAACGTGTCATTTGATTCTTCAATTCCCCAGGAAATTCTTTAAAATCTTAAGGTGCATTCTGGAGAGCAATTTGTTTTTTTTGTTGTTGTTGTTGTTTTTGTTTTGTTTTGTTTTTTTGTTTTTTTAATTTTAATAGCCTTTTATTTACAGGTTATATGTATGGGTAACTTTACAGCCCTGAAAATTGCCAAACCTCTTATTCCAATTTTTCTCCTCCTTCCCCCCATCCTCTCCCCCAGATGGCAGGATGACCAGTAGATGTTAAATATATTAAAATATAAATTAGATACACAATATGTTTACATGACCAAACCGTTATTTTGCTGTACAAAAAGAATCGGACTCTGAAATATTGTACAATTAGCCTGTGAAGGAAATCAAAAATGCAGGCGGACAAAAATATAGGGATTGGGAATTCAATGTAATGGTTCTTAGTCATCTCCCAGAGTTCTTTCGCTGGGTTCATGTAAGTCTTGGAGAGCAATTTGGAACCATGCTCAAAAAGTTATTAAACTGTGCATACCCTTTGATCCAGCAGTGTTACTACTGGGCTTATATCCCAAAGAGATACTAAAGAAGGAAAAGGGACCTGTATGTGCAAGAATGTTTGTGGCAGCCCTCTTTGTAGTGTCCAGAAACTGGAGAATGAATGGATGCCCATCAATTGGAGAATGGCTGAATAAATTGTGGTATATGAATATCATGGAATATTATTGTTTGGTAAGAAATGACCAACAGGATGATTTCAGAAAGGCCTGGAGAGACTTACATGAACTGATGCTGAGTGAAATGAGCAGGACCAGGAGATCATTATATACTACAACAACAATATTATATGATGATCAATTCTGATGGACCTGGCCATCATCAGCAATGAGATGAACCAAATCAGTTTCAATGGAGCAGTAATGAACTGAACCAGCTACGCCCAGAGAAAGAACTCTGGGAGATGACTAAGAACCATTACATAGAATTCCCAGTCCCTATATTTTTGTCCACCTGCGTTTTTTATTTCCTTACAGGCTAATTGTACACTATTTCAGAATCCTATTCTTTTTGTACAGCAAAATAATGGTTTGGACATGTATACTTATTTTGTATTTAATTTATACTTTAACATATTTAACATGTATTGGTCATCCTGTCATCTAGGAGGGGGTAGTGGGAAGGAGGGGAAAAATTGGAACAAAAGGTTTGGCAATTGCCAATGCTGTAAAATTACCCATGCATATAACTTGTAAATAAAAAGCTATTAATAAAAAAAAATTACCCATGCATATAACTTGTAAATAAAAAGCTATTAATAAAAAAAAATCTTAAGGTCCAGGAAAGAAGTCAACCTATATTTATAAAAGAAATTTAAAAGAATAATTTAACCTTAAAAAGCTGAATGTAATCTTATAAGGCAAAAAAATGGACTTTTTTTTATTGAGATAAGAGAACTTTCAAGCAAGAATATCTGATGAAAAGATTAGAGCTAAATAAAAATTTTAAAATGTAAACATAAGAATCAAGAAAAACCTAGAAAAGTATATTCATTTGAATAAGTGGAAAACACTATATAATGATTCAACACTAACATTCTATTAGGGAAAACAGAAAAATTTTCCCCTCAGAACTTTAATGTCTTCAAAGGGGACTGATGGACTTAAATAAGAAAAACAGAAGAGTTCTGGCTATATTAGCTTTCTTCTGAAATTTTTAAGAAGAGAAAGACAAGGAAAAGTAAAAACAACATACCATATGGAAAGAAGGAAAAAGATAGAAATTGATATTCCTCATAACTGGATCATGAGAAGAATAAATAAACATGGAGCAAGAAGTAGGGGAAATGAACATCAGATGAAACTCACTCTTATCTGAACTGGGCAAAGGAGGTTTGAAAACTCATATATGTACACAGTTTGCTTTAGAAAAACATCAAATTGAACAGGGAAAAAATGAAGGACAGGGAGAAAGAAACATAGTTAGGATGAACAATAATACAAGAAAAGAAATAATTGCAAGCAAAACAAACTTGCAGATCTTAAAACAGGGAAGAATCATTAAAGAAAAAGAAAAGAAATGGAATCTAAATGAGATATTCATCAACTGGTGAATGGCTACATAAATTGGGGTATATTAATGTTATGGAATGGTATTATGCCATAAAAAATTACACAAGAGACATTTCACTGAATCCTAGGCAGTATGAACTCACAGAGTAGAATGACCAAAACTAGGAGAAACATGTAATATAATCACAATGACATTGTGAAAAAAAGCTCCTTGGAAAGACTTAAGATCCCTAATCAAAGAAATGACCAGTCATGTCTCCAGAAAACTTTTGATGAAGCAAACTACTCATTTTCTCATGGAGGGCTGATGGACTCAAATTGCAAAAAGAAACAAAAATTGTTTTTGTTCATGGTGCCTATTTAGATGTTTTATTGACTGTTCTTATTTCTTATGTTTTTACCTATTTTTAATAAGGAGTGGTGGGATTTGGATTAAGCAGTAATGGGAGGGGGAGGTAACAAAAGTAATGTTGAGAGAGAGACAGACAGACAAAGAGAGGAGGAAGGGAGGAAGGGACAGAAGGAGAAAAAGAGGAAGGGAGGGGGAAGGAAGGGAAAGGAAGGAGGAAAGACTTTTGAAACATTTTTTAAAATTCATAGAAGAGAACAAATGGAGATTGAGAAGAAAACACAGTCAAGCAGGACAATTTTGAAAGTAACGTATAAAATAATAAGCTACATGAAAATGCAAAGTCATGGTTTTAAGTGTGATCTATAGCTTTGGGTTTGTGGTTTGTTTGTTTTTTTTATTTCTTCCATATAGAGAGAAATGTTCTTTTTGTGTGTGTGTACTTAGGTTCAGAATGATAATAATAATAAAAATAATGGTCAAGTTCCGAAATAATTTATTGATGTAGTGCTTTCTCAAGGATGTCTTTGGCCAGACTCTGCTATCAGAAACCACTGAGTGAAAAAACTGCTGGGATTGAAGCCCACAGTGGAATTCCCAGCAGTAGCTAAGGATCTGACAATCTCCTGAAGTGTCCTCTCTAATAATAATTCTGGTCATCTATCTGCTCTCTAATCAGAAAACTAAAAGAGCTAAGTAATTCCTAAAGCAAAAAAGTTTTAAGAATAACTAAAACACCCTGAGGGACACTCTTTGACAGGGGATACCTTTAGAAAGCTTGGCTGCCGGAAGAAGATCTGATCTCAGTTGCAAGGGAATTCTCCAGTGTGGAAGACATAATAGAATTGGGTATCGTATTGATATCATTATATTCAGATATTCTTGTTATTTGAAAGATCCTTTTTCAGTTTCATCCTGCTGGACTGCTACAGAAGTCAAATGCCATAAAACCCTGCTTCTTCCTCCTATTCTGATTCCCAATCTTGTAGCACTTTTCTGGAGTTGAATCCACATGCTCTTCCTCTGTCTTCACTTGTTTTTGAAACTTTACCCTAACTTTTTTTGGATATAGTTATATGTGCCCTTCCCAGATCTGTTTTATTATCAATGGATAAGTGAGGAATAGGTATAGGAGGGCAACAATGATAATAAAAATGGAAATTTATAGAGCTCCCATCTTTAAATACAGTTGGACAGCGACTATCCTGACCATGGTCATGCCATTTAAAGTTGTGGTATAAGAAGGACTGATATGAACTAGGATGTTCTATTTTAACCAGACCCTGTTGAAAGTTGAGTTATATTCAGTGAACTGACCTGTCCTCTTTCCCATACTCCAGATCAATATTTATAAATAGTTGAAGAAAACTGTTATGATATCAGCATGAATTTCATGGTTTCCCAAAGAGTTACTGCTATGGTACAACTTTATAAACTTATTATTTAATAAAACTAAAAATCTATTTTAAAAATTAAGAATGATTAAGGAAGCACCTTTCTTTATGAACCCACACTTGAATCCCTTGACCAGAAATATATGATAGATGGCAATTAGGCATAATTCTAGCTTGATACTCCTCTTAAAGATTTGAGATTGTCCAAAATTAACTGTCCTGGATATTGTCTGTCTCTCTTCCACTGGCAGGCAGGGATGCAACCATACATAGTCTTTGACTCTTTTTCTCCTTCCCAAAGGTGGGCCAAGGCTCAAATTATATATATATATATATATAAGTCACTTTCTTCTGTCACTTCTTCAATATATATATATTATATATTCATATATATGTGTATATATATATATTCATGCCAACTGTGAGTCAAACTTACACATTTAAATAATACATGTATACACATCTTATCTATCTGATAATTTCTTCAGTAGATTTTATAAAAAATCTAATTACTACTCTCTTATTTTTATTTCTATCATTATCCACTATCTTCCTCCCTCACAAAAACCTACCTTTGAAACAAATAAATATAGTTGAATAAAACAAATTGATACATTAGTCATATCTAAGGTTATATTATTATATATGGCACATCTTCAGTCCATCACTTCTGTCTAGATAGGGGAGGAGTGTCATCATGCTTCATCTTTAGTCACAATTTTGTTACTAGTCACAATTTGTAGTCACAATTGACCACTGCTTTGATCAGTTCTAAAATCTTTCAAAGTTGTTTTCTTTTACGTTTTGTGGTCATAGAGTAAATTGTTCTATTTCTGTTCATTTCACTTTTCATCAATTCATATAGGTCTTCATATGTTTCTTAGAACTTTTTATATTATTTCCTTCAGCTCACTCAATAATATTCATTACATTCATACACAATTTGTTCAGCCATTCTGCAACTAATGGACATATATTTTGTTTCCTATTCTTTGTGACTATAAAATATTAGGAAGAAGGACTAGACTTGGGAAGAATGTTATTTACTCACTTAAATTTTACATGGGAAACATTCCCAATTCGTTTTTTTTCTATGAATAGTGCAAAAGTGCTAAGTTATGTCTTTTTTCCTAAAGTGAGAAGTACTATGTAAATGTGGAATAGAATCATTTTTAGAAGAGGTCAGTATTACTATCAATTCTACTGTATAGCTGAGAAAATGGAAATTTTAAATGTCTTTCAAATTTAAATTTAAAAGTCTTATCCAAAGCTATTCAGTATATAATTTGCAGAGCCAAAACTTTAAATCTTTCAGGTAAGGAAACTTCCTCTACCCAAGCAAGTCAGCATTTTCTCTGCAATTTATAATCTTTGAGAGTTGGCTAGCATGCTAGGAGGCTGTGACTTATCCAATTACACAATAGCAGAAGTGAGATTTATTCCACTTCTTCCTATTTTGGACCCAACTCCATATTTGCTATGCCATAATACCATTTTTCTACAAAAAAGTACTGCTTGAAATATACTAACACATATGCATCACTTCCTGCTATCACTGATCTCCTTATATATGCCTTGTGTTAGTGTATGTATGTGTATGTATGTGCATATGTGTGTATATATAAGTATATATGTATGTGCTTTATAGTAGTTTGCATTGTTCCCATGGCAAAAATCAATTTATTTTCTGATCTATTCTCCTTTGTAACCAATCTTTCATATAACCAAGGATAAGACAACTGGATAAGGTTAAGGTCCAATCTGTGGCCACAAAACTTAGGAAAACTAACTGATCCACATGAGCATCAAACTTATATCCTTATTATTAACATTTCATTCAAACCTATTTATCAGTGAGCTCATAATGGGTGGGGCAGCTGTGCCACAAGGGGAAGGAGAATTGACCTTATGGGTAGAGTAGAGAGTTGTTGAGGTTGAGTAATTTCATTCATGTCCAACTTTAGTTATGTCCAACATTTCGTGACCCCATTTTCTTGGCAAACATACTTGAGTAGATTGTCATTTCCTTTTCTGAAGCAAACAAGGTTAAATGAATTGCTCGGGGTCTGAGCTTAGATTTTAATTAACTTAGCTGTCCAGAAAGATATAGAGGAAGTCAGAAAGACTTAAAGTTCTGCTCTGTAAATTATATGTTAAATAGCTCTGGATAAGACATTTACCTTCTCCATTTTCTTATCTATAAAATATAACTAATAGTAACATTGACTTTTCTTCTAAAAGTAATTCTACTCCACATTTACATAGTACTTATTACTTTAGGAAAAACATAACTTAGATAGTACTTTATACTATTCATAGAAATAATAGACCGGAAATATTTCCCATGTAAAATTTAATTGAGTTAATAACATTCTTCCTGATTATTTCAACTCAATTTTGCTACCAAGCTCAGAATAGACAACAAATTTGTTATATAACAAAAATGTTTATTTCCAAGAATACAGACGGGCCAAAAATAAAACCCTTGATATTTTTGAAAGGTAAAGAAAAGCAAAATTAGGTCATTTGTGACACCTATATTTTTAAGTGCTTAGATTGAAGCTGGCCTCAGAGAAAAATCACTGGTTTTGTTCCTTCCATTTAAACAGGCACATCAAAATAATCTACAGAGGCTTATTAGAAAACATGATGTTAGCAAATAGATAAAAAACAAAGACAAATATTGCTGCCCAGTCGGATGCATTTCACAGAATAAAATGGAATGGGACAGAGGCTATATAGCTAAGGCAGAAATATCAGTCACAGTGGGGAGGAATTGCTGACCATCATGAATTCCCTCAGAGGATACAGATGTGAGACTGTTTTGCTACACTTCTGTCCCTTGCTAAGTTCTAAATCTGTCAGTACTGACTCCCCAAAGCACCTAAAACCTGTCTTTAACTGTTTCTTGCCAGGAGAAGTCAGCATAGAGCTTGATGCTGGATGTGAGGGTTGCCAAGAATGCTTATTCAGACACAGGCCAGCAAAACAATAGTTTGGGACAATAACAGTAACTCATTTTGTAGACAACACTTTAAAGTTTCCAAAGTATTTTCTGCAAATTATCTCATTCGATCCTTGCAACAACCCTATGAATTAGGTGTTATTATTATCTGCATTTCACAGATGAATAAACTGAGGCAAAGGAAATAAGTGACTTGCCCAGAATCACAGAACTGGCAAACATTGAAGGAGGAGAGTGTATCAACATCTATCCGATTACAACTCAAGTTAAACAGTGACACGGATAAAGATTTGTTAATTATATATTTTTATTATTTATGTTATATATAAATTATATATATTATATATAAAAATAATATTTATTATTATTATCTTCATAATCTCTATGAGGGCTTATTACATAAATTTTCCTGAAGAGAAAAAAATGAGCACAGATACTTTGGGGGACTTGCCCAAAGCTAGTAAGTGTGAGTAGTGACATTGCAGGTCAAGTCTGGTCTTCCAAATCCAGTGTCCTTTCCACCACACCAGACTGATGGGTGATCAAAACTGCTTCCTTTCTGAGGTGTCAAACCACTACAGTGCATGCATTTATTGCAAAATGGAGGGTACCCTGCCAATCCTGAGGCTCCTTGTTCCGGTGATAAATTTTGGACATTGCATATTTAGCTTTTTTTCTGTCTCTAATATACAGGGTATTATATGTGCAAGGCATAATTCAGACACTAGGTGGCACTCATACATCATTGAAAATTTGTTCTCTTCTAAACCCTTTATCAAGAAAGTTACCAAGAAAGACTTAGATGAATGGGTGTTGGGTGATGTGAGAAGAACCAGGAGAATATTTTACATAGTGACAGCAACATTGTGTGATGATCAACTATAATAGGCTTGGTTCATCTCATTAATACACTGATCCAAGACATTTTCAAGACTTGGGATGGAAAATGCCATTTGCATCCAGAGAAAGAACTGTGGAGTCTGAATGAAGATGGAAACATAATATTTCCACTTTATAAATTTTTTTGGTTTTTATTTTTCATGATATTTCCCTTTTGTTATGATTCTTTTTTCACAACATGATTAATATGGAAATGTGTTTAATATGTATAGCCTATATCAGATTGCTTGTTGTCTTGGGGAGAGAGGAGAAGAGGGAGGGAGAAAAAAATTGGAACTCAAAATCTTACAAAAATGAATGTTGAATAAGATTATTCAGACACAGTTCCCATCGTCATATGATGAAGAGAATCATCTGAGTCCAGAGAAGACTGTGGGAACTGAGTGTGGATTTTGTGAAAAAAGCATTTTCACTCTTTTTGTTGTTGTTTGCTTGTATTTTATTTTCTTTCTCATTTTTTCCGTTTTGATCTGATTTTTTTGTATGGCATGATATTTGTAGAAATATATACTGAAGAATTGCACATGCCTTCTAGAAGAGGGTATGGAGGGAAGGGAGGGGAAAAAATAACTTATACACAAGATTTTGTAAGGGTGAATATTGAAAATTATCCATGTATATATTTTGAAAATAAAAAGCTTTAATTTAAAAAAAAGAATGTTGAAAACTATATTTATATATAATTGGGAGAAAGTACTATTAACAGAACAAAAGAAAGAGAGAGAGAGAAAAAGAGAGAGTGAGAGAGGAAGGGAGAGAGGGAGGGAGAAAAGAAGAGAGGAAAGAAGGAAGGAAAGAAAGAAGGAAGGAAGGAAGGAAGGAAGGAAGGAAGGAAGGAAGGAAGGAAGGAAGGAAGGAAAAAACAAGAGAAAAAAGAGAAAGAGAGAGAAGGAGGAAGGAAGATAGATTATAGATACCAAGACACTTCTATACACCAGCACATAATCTCAGTAAATCAAAAAGCTTTATTAAGCACTTAGTATTTTCCAGGCCCTGTGGTAAGTATTGGAATACAAAGAAAGATTTCTGTCTTAGGGGAACACACATTCTAATTGGAGAGTTGATGTATAAACAGTGTGTGTGTGTGTGTGTGTGTGTGTGTGTGTGTGCAATACATACAGTGTAAATGGGGGTAAAAGGAATCTCAGTAAAGTCACTAGCAGTGAGGAAAAACCAAGAAAAATCTCATCTCTTTCTTTCTTTTTTGGAGGGAGAGGAAATAATAAGGGTTAAAATATCTTGCCCAGGTCTAGTAAATGTCTGAGGCGGGATTGAATTTAGGTCCTCCTACTCTAGGACCAGTGCTCTATCTACTGTTCCACCTAACTGCCCCCAAGAAAGGCTTCTTGCAGAAAGTAGGATTTGATTGAAGTCCTGAAGGAAGCCAAAAGAGAAGCATGCCTTCTAGACCAAACCTTAGACCAAATCAATTGTTACAAAGATCTAAGAAAGACTCCCTCACATTTCAAAGAAAAAGGCAGACTAACAGCTCAAGACCAGGAAATCCAGCAGATCTGAAAAACATAATTTAATAGTTATAACTACTGTTACTTTGGCATATGAAGGAATATGTTCATTTTTAGCTTGAATCTGCAATTTTGAGATCTTTTTACCTTTTGTTTAAGCAATTTAAACATGGAGGACCACAAATGAAAAAGCAGGAATTTAGATATGTTGTGCTCTGTGGGAAGAAAATCAAGGACAGTATCTCTATATCTTAAGAGTCCATGAAGAAAAATAAAGAATAAGACAATTGGAAAGAGAAGAAAGAGCCTTGTATTAAGGGATTTAAGAACCAAACAGAAGATTTTATATTTGATCCTGAAGGTAATAGCGATCCACTGAAGTTTATTGAGAAATCAGGAAGTGACATAATCAGACATATGACTAGCATTGCCAAGATAGGCATGGGCTGGATGAAGAAGATAGTTCAAAAGTGGCCTGGATTCTTTGCCCATAGTTCAATGGCTTCAAACTATTTAAGGCAAATGAGAACACAGTCTATTTTTAAAGCCCCTGTGCCCTACCCTTGGAATTCACTCATGGCTTCACTAACTTACCCCATCAGGAAATTCTTCCACACAATCTTACTTACTGACAGCTCAGAAATGGGGAGAAGGGAGAGGCAGGACAAAGGATGTATAGAATTCAGGGATGGGACCTGGACCACCCTGGTAGATGCTCTGGCATTGGTCTGAAATGAAATTGATGAGAATTTTCCCAGAGAATTTCTCAACCCTAATCAAGAAAACTTAGGGTTACACCAGCTGCTGAACTGTATAATCTGCTGTTAGTTTTTGAGACCTCATACTGCAGGATCATAAAGCAAGGAAATTACAATTCTCAACAGAAATCAATGGTAACATTCAATTAGAAAAAACCAAGAGATATCTTCCCCCCATCTCTAGTACACATTTATATGATAAATATACATATCTATATATGTTTAATATAAATTTGATTGAATTTTTATTTTTCTTTGTTTAGCTAGAAAGTCATTGAGTATAATCCCAGCACAGACTCTTGTCTCTTTTCCAAGGACCAGCCTAGCTAAGAAGGAAGAAGTTGATCTCTAGTGGGCTGGCCACTAGGTGATGAATTTTTGGGCCATGGCAACTGAGGAAACAAATCAAAATACAAAGTGGCTTGTATTTCTCCTTCTACATACACTATGGTAATATAGCAAATTAAAAAAAAACAAAAGGTAAAAAGATCTCAAAATTGCAGATTCAAGCTAAAAATGAACATATTCCTTCATATGCCAAAGTAACAGTAGTTATAACTATTAAATTATGTTTTTCAGATCTGCTGGATTTCCTGGTCTTGAGCTGTTAGTCTGCCTTTTTCTTTGAAATGTGAGGGAGTCTTTCTTAGATCTTTGTAACAATTGATTTGGTCTAATTATGCAAAAATGCCAACATAGCTGTCAGTTAGTGCTATATTTTTTTGCAGGCAACTGGAACATTGAAAACTAACAATTCAGTAAGAATTATTAAAGCCATACCACTGAAAAATCATTGAAAAGGTAGCAGAAAAGAGAGTAAAAGATATTGAGTATGACACAATTTCTAGAATACTTACTAGTTGGCACAATGGAAGGAACACTCACTAAGCTTGGAGTCAGAAAGACTTGAGTACACCAGTCTCAGATACTCATTAGCTGTATGACCCTAAACAAAGCACTTAATTTCTGTTTACCTCCTTTTCCTCAACTGTAAAATAGGGATGATAATAGAATCTACCTCGAAGGGTTATGAGGATTAAATAATATAATATTTGTAAAGCAATTTGCACTATATCTGGCACTTAGCAGGTACTTAATAAATGTTTATTTTCTTCCTTCCTTTCTTTCTTCATTCCTCCCTATGACTACTGCAGAGGATGAGAAAGTAGAAAAATTCCACAAAAAGACCCTTCAAATTGAATAAGTATTTTTTTTTAATATTTGATGACTTCAATGCAAGGTCAATGTAGATAAAAATAATGAAAAAATATACTGGAAAATAGTTTAGGGCAAGAAATGAGAGAAGTCAAGACTTGTATACTACAGACAAACTTCATATCTCTGCATTTTGAATATTAATTCTCCTTAAGAAGAGAGGACATAGGTGATAGACATGGTTAACAACAAATTTGATCATAAAGAATGAAGTACGAAACCTTGTCTGTCAATGCATACAATATTATGTCCTAGTAGTCTCCCATCTCTTTGCTCTGAGGAAGGGGGTATTGCTTCATTACCTCCACTCCAGGACTTTTGTTAGACATTATTAAGAATTCAACTTGCTTTAATGGTCTTTTTATTTACTTTCCACTTGGACTTTTTAAACAAATGCTTGATAATTTAAAACATGAAATGGACAAAAGGATAGATATTAATTATACTTTCATGATTTCTTAAGAAATTTTAACCAATATAAATCACTTGACTAAAGAAGGGGACCAAAAAATACAACAAACACAATTTAACTGCCTAAGAGAAATGTAGTAGACAAAGATGATACTAAGATAGAATAAGAATATCTTTTTAAAATCTTACAGAAGGAAAACAGTTGAAGATTTTGAGTACTATTGCCTATCTAAGCATCAGAATGCAGTGAAAGGCAAATCCAATTGAGACGCCATTTCATTTCCAGGCTACCATCTCATCAACTTTTTATCTATTTCATGCTGTTATCCTTATTGTTGGTTCCATCACCTCCTACAACCAAGCCTGGCCCTAGTCATGTTCCAAGTCAATTCCCAGCCATCTTTTCTCTAACTGGCTTGTTCTTTATTCTGAATCTCAATCCATAATCAAATTACTACCAGAAAAGATATGCTCATGAATTTCCCTATAATTCTATTCACTATCCTTGTGGGTTTCCAAAGCAAATTATCTCTCTGGGGCCACCACTATCTTATATTTGTTGCCTCCTACTGTTAGAATATAAATTCCTTAAGAGAAGGGACTGCTTTTACTTCTGTATTTGGATCCCCAGGGATTATGATGTCTGGTCACAGAACAAGTATCTAAATTTTTTATTCATCAATTTATTAAAATGAAGTGACTGAGAAAATATTAATGATTACCAACTAAGTATATTTACTTTTCCATAGCTGCAAAAAACTTATGAGAATTATGTATTCATTCAAAAGGCACATTTGATGAAATTGTGAGAAAGTATTAGCTGCTAAATTTGCAAGCAATATTCTATAACAGATCACATCTTTACAGTAACAAAAATGATTTAAATGAATGTAGAGAATATACCATTCTACTCTGCTTATTTTTTTTTTGATGGCTATAAAAAAAGGATTTGATTCAGCATAGAAAATGCCACTTTAAAGGCTCTCCTTCAATAAACTGTCTCCAATGAACATTTTAAAATGGGATTCTTGGAGAGATATAACAACTAAGATAACTGCTCAATGATTATTAAAAATGAAACAAGGTGCAAATTAGGGAGATATGTTCTTGTAAAAGGTGTTTTATATAGACATGGAAGATATTTAGTTCACAGTCCAAGTACAAGAAGGATTCTCTGAAAAATGATAAAGTCTTCCAGGTATTCCTACTTGTGGATAATAATGTGCTGATTGCAAGTAACCCCAAAACACAGCAGAGACTCCTAGGCAAGATCTATAACTCAAGTTCATTCTATGGAACATGAGAATATCAAGTGGGTAAAAAACATCTGTTGTTCAATCTTTTATATCATTATTTGAACGAACAATTCATACAGTTGAGATAGCAGAAGCATATCTCATTTAAACACTGGAGAAGACCAATGAGCAGATCCCAGAATTAAACACTAGAATGAGAGTAACTGAACTGCCTATGTGCAATGCCTTAAGTGGCACCAGACTAATCCTTAAAACAAAAGCTCATCTTTTTAATTGCAATATTGTTACAGTAATTATGTATAGCTGTGAACCACAGAAGAGCAAAGTATCCAAAAAAATTCAAGTTAAAGGTCATCAGAGAGGCATATTACAGTCATAAGTAGCCTTCAAAGTCTTTCCAACAAAAAATTATTTGGAAAAAATAGTAGAAATGATGAAATTGTAAAGATCGATTATCAGAAAAGAAATTTGGCTGATCACTTATGGAGAATTAAGGATGACCAATGGAAAATCTGAATTCTCCATTTGTATCCATTAATAACCAGAGAGCTAAAGAGAGCCCCACAATTTGTTAGCTGGCCCTCTTGTGGAAAATTTCTTGGAAGACATGGACAAAAATCTTAGGAAGGTATAGATGGGCTGTGTCTCATATTCATATTAATGACACTGTAAATTCATTAAGGTACTAAAGTATAAAATATTACAATGAAAAATGCCATACTAACAATGAATTATACTAGCCTCATGATATCTTTATAATTTTTCAAAGTATGTTCACATATGTTATCCCTCTTGATCCTTTTAACAACCTTAAGATATAACCAGGGAAGATATTTTCATGCCCATTATACAGATGAAGAAACCGAGACATGTCAAGGAACTATTAGTTTGTGACTTATGCTTTTTATTTGTTTCCTTCTCTTTATATTTCCAACATCTAGTATAGTACCTTATATGTAATCCATCTTAGTATTTGTTGAACAGAACTAAAACTTGTCTAATATTATTTAATGTTTATTGACTGCTTGGTTCAGCTAGTCAGTAGTAGGACTGGTTCTTTAAACTCATATCTATTCATTCTTAGGCAATGATGGGATTTTGAATTTGGAAACTCATAGTGTCTTTCTTTAGAAGATAGAGATATAGGAGATATATGCTCTCAGCTGGCAAACGAGTAGTGATGATTTCTCTCCTCATTTTAAACTAAATCCTGATTAATAACATTTTAGCATTGTGGGCAAGGGCATTCTTCTGGGGGCCTTTTCATTCTTCACATTTCACTGGCTAATGTCAACTCAGTTGTAAAGTCATCTGAGAAATTATGATTCAGGATCTGGTGATGTCAGAGTATTGCCAGCCCAGTTGTGGCTTCCAGGCCTATTGAATAATATAGATATGGAATAGGGAAACAGTTTGCATTTCATGAGTTAAGAAAACATAGAATAAAAAGAAAAGGAGAAAACTTTCAGGGGAAAATTTTTTATCTCTTATAAAAAAAAACTTTCATTCATTCACAAGTGACCAGAAAGAAAAGTTTCAGATCATAGGCTCTACTCTCCAAAGTAGTTAAAGAAAAGTCACTTACCAAAAGCCTAATGAAGATATTTGCTCTAGAGTTTAGGTTGGAGAATAGATAAGAGGAGTATAGGGTAATAGATTTTTTTCATGGATTCTTTGTTGATAATAGTAAGAGAGTTATTTAACTACTCCAGCTCCCCCTGTGAAATGAAGCAGGCATTAGGCACTAGCTGCTAAATGAGATGATTTTTTTTATTAAGCATTTACATAAAATACTTTTTGTTGTAGTTGTAAGTTCTACAGAATGGCCCTGGTGATCAAGGAAAGCATTTTTGGTCCAAGGGGAATGTTTGGATTCAGTTGTTCCTTCTGAGGGTTAGCATGATTGGATAGCATGTAGCATTGTAATTTAAGCAGTATTTCTAGCTATTTGATACATCTCCTCTCCCTGTAGATTGAATAGGACAATTGTCTCAAAGATTTCATTGAAGACTGAGACATCTAGTGTGATAGGGCATGACTTACTTATACTGCCAACTTGGCCTAGATATTAAGGGAAAACTAATTTTTTTATTCTGTTGTAGTCCAGTGAAAAGGGCATGGGACCTAGAATCAAAAGACCACGCTTTTAACTTTGGGACTTAGACATAGAATATTTTTGAGATTGAATTATTGGGATGGGATCATGGAAGCCTGTCCTCATTTTACACAAAAGGAATCAAGTTGGTTAACCTCTCTGTGTGTCTCAGTTTGCTTGTCTGTCAAATAGAAATATATTTCCTATGATACAATGAAAAGGTCACTGCCTCTTGAGTCAGTGGATCTTCTCAGCATTGTTTTTTTTTTTTTTTTTTTTTTTAATGTGGGCAAACTTAGAAAAGTCACTAACCTTCTTGGGGCCTTGGTTGCTTCATTTGTAACATGAAAAATCTAATTGGCCTCTGAGATCCCTTCCACCTCTGGTCAATGACCCAGTGATCTCTAAAAGTAGTGGAGATGAGAACTTTGAAAAGTTGATCTCTCTTTTTTTAAAGCAACATAATAGCTTGCATTTGTGTCAATATTATTCCCATAGTTAAATGTCCTTGATATATGATGTTCTCTCAAGACCACTCACTGGTCATCCTCTTGTGGGTACATTTTATTCTACATTGAGAAGTTCTGTAGCATTCTCAAAGTATGGGTGAAGGGTGGAGGACAGTGTCAAGTAGTTGCAAAGCTCTCTGGCATGAGCAGGGCTTCAAGGAGAATCTTGTTTCTGTTCTTAGAAAAGCCTTACTTGAAGTGTGTCACTTGAGAAAACTTTTTCCAGTCATTAAGCTAGCTAAATAAGGGTCTTTCATTCTTTAATAGAAACCCCCCTCCCAAATGGGGTAGATGTCTTAGTTTCCTAATACAATGCAGTTAGACTTCTTACAAATGTTTAACTTTCTAAGAGAGGAGGGTGACTTGTGAAAGGAAAAGGAGCCAGATAAAAGATTCAGGGACCAACCCTATTCAGACAAGTGCCATGACTGGGCAAATTGACAGCTAGCCACAGTGATACAGCAATTTCCCCAGCCTCTCTTCCTGCTTAAAATAACACCTGATCCCTGAGACAGATCAACTGGCTGCCATTCTGATGAGCACAGCTGTGTGGGCTGCCTCTGGGCAGCCTCCCACATCAGCTGTGCCTTTTCACACTGAACCTTTCTCTTGCCCCCACATCTCTGTCTGTGTCCTCTCCTAAAGGTTATGAAAATAGAATTCTTGGACATGAGTTTACTGGCAAAGATCATCATTAGACAGTTGCTCTACACCTATTTACAGGCAGAAATGCCCAGACCAGCCATAGCGCCCAAGTTGTCAGCAGTAACCATAAGTAGTTTTCACACAAATGCAGAAATAGTTGCCATTTGGAAAAACTTTGTCCAACCATGAGAGATCATCTTGTCCTGGCCAAGTGCCCAGGGAAGAGTCCAATGTTCTTCTAGAATCCCTAGATCTTCAGATTTTGGATTGGTGATTCTGAATCATGGGAAATTAGAGAAGAAAAAGTGGGAATTTGCTATCCATAGGACACAAGGACTTAAAAAGACATCAAGGGATAGTGAAAAGAACCCTGGCTCAGCTGTTAGGATGATGATGATGATGATGATGATGATGATGATGATGATGATTCATCTAATATTTAAAGATTTACAAGGCACTTTATCTCTATTTTCTCACTTAATCCTCAACCTCATCAGTGAGGCAAATGCTATTATAATTCCCATTTTACAAATGAAGAAACAAGCTGAGAGGTACAGAGACTTCACCTATGTCACATCCCTAGTAAGTATCTGAGGTAGGGTTGGAATGGAGGTCTTCCTGACTTTAAATCAAATATTCAATCCATTGTCTTATAAGAGAAAGAGAAGAGGGGAGGATCAAAAGGAAAGAGGTCACAAGTGACCAGAAAGAAAAGTTTCAAATCCAAAGTCATTCATATCACTTACCAATTGCCTAAAGAAGATATTTGCTCTAGGGTTCAGGTTGGAGAACAGATAGGAGGAGTATAAGTTAACAGATTCTTTTCATTAATTCTTTGTTGATAATAGTAAGAGAGTTATTTAGCTACTCCAGTTCCCTGTGAAATGAAGCAGACATTAGACATGAGTTCACTAGCAAAGATCATCATTAGACAGTTGCTCTAGATCTATTTACAGGCAGAAATGTCCAGAACCAGCCATAGGGCCCAAGCTATCAGCAGTAATCATAAGCAGTTTTCACACAAATGTAGAAATAGTTGCCATTTGGAAAAAACTTGCCCAACTATGAGAGATCATTTAGGCAAAGATATGGAAGCAGGAGATGAAATATAAAGCAGAGGAAAACTTCATCAGGCATGTCTAATTAGAATGGGGACAATGTGAAAAGATGTAATATTAGATAAGACTAGAAAGGTAGGTATAGGTACGTTGTACAGAATTTTAAAGAACAGACTCAGTTTGTATTTTTTCTAGAGATAGGTAGCTCTTGAAGATTTTTTTTTTATTGACTGGTGACAGATCTGTGTTTTATGAACATTAATTTGGCAGTTGGATGGAGGATGGATTGGAGAGGGAAACTGGAGGAAAGAAAAGCAAATAGAAAAGCAAAAGAAAAGTAAATATTGTAATGGAACAGGCAAGGAAATGATGAGTATCTGAACTATAATAGGGGTTATATGCTTAAAGAGAAGTGACAAATATAAGAGCTATATGCATTGGTATATATATATCTATATATCTATATATATATATATATATAAGCTATATGAGGAGAGTTGGTGATCAATATCCTTATGTACAATTGGTTGCCAAACCTTATCAATATTACTAATTCAATGAGAGATGTGGTAGAGTCAAGGATGACTTCAAATTTTCAAACTTAGTTATTTAGAAAGATGTGAAAACAGGGAAGTCTGGAGAAAAAATACATTGGGAAAGAAAATGAACAAGTTCTGTTTTGAAGATACTGAATTTGATTTGAAGCTGATTTGAAAATATCCATCAAGCAATTGTAATTTTTTAAATGGAGTGCAGAAGAGAGATGAAAATTGGATATGTAGATTTGGAAGTAATATGCATAGAGCTAGTAACTGAACCATCTCTACTTGAACACAAATTTCCTGGAATTTCCTCTAAGTAGACTGGACTGAACACTTTTAAAAAGATCTTGGAAGGATATTATAAACAATATATGTGAAAACACTTTGTAATCATCATATACTCTGTAAGTGTGAATTGTATATGTGAATATATATTCACATGAAATATATTCAATGAAACAAAAATTGAAGCCCACAAAGCATTTCAGGCTTTATTTGATCCAGACTTATTTAATGAAATATGTAAAAGGAGACAGGGAATTTATTCTCAAATGAAATGGAAAATGAGATCATTACATTTTTATTATATTTATAAATAAACCTAACATCTTGATTTTTATGGATTACATTGTATTTGTTACATTGTATTTGCCTAGAGTACCATAGTCATTGTAATCCATAAAAATCAAGCTGTTAGGTTTATTTATATCTAAGTTTCACAGAAAAGTTATTATTTTCTTGATTTGAAAACTGGCTCTGTGAGCACAATCTATTTTATCTCTTTACCATCATTTGTCTAGCAAATACATCCACTATTACAGATGGAATATGTTAATTTCAGTTACTTAAATGAGAAAAAAGTCTCCTTTTCCTCTTCCTCTCTCTCTCAAATCTACTTGTGAGACAATTTATCAGATTTGTCATGGCAGCCAGAAAGAAGTCTTATGGGCTCCCTGTTCTCAGTAGAAAAGAAAGCATATATAGACAGGTGAGAATGCCATCCTCAAATTTAGCCACTAAGTGGCGCTACTTATTTATGAAATGAGGAAAATTAACTGCACTAGTGTCTTGGAGAAACAGTTTTTTAAATTGATAGAAGTTGAGTTTGTTATTATCATTGTTTTCATTTTCATCACCATTGAATATGGGAGGGGACTTAATACACTGAAAAACTTAAGAATTAGAAAGACCTATATTCAAATCCTTAGGTATTTACTAGCTAACATCACCAAACTTGGGAGCCTCAGTTTCCTCATAGGAAAAAATGAGGATAACAAGACTTCTGCTTCAAGAATCAGATGAGAAAAAATTAGGTAGGTAGGTAGGTAGGTAGGTAGGTAGGTAGATAAGTAAGTAAGTACAGACAAACACAGAGACCGGGGTGAGGGGAAGAGAGAGAGAGAAAGAGAGACAGAGAGAGACAGAGAGAGAGAGAGAGAGACAGAGAGACAGAGAGACAGAGAGACAGAGAGACAGAGAGACAGCGAGACAGAGAGACACAGACAGAGACAGAGAGAGAGAGAGACAGAGAGACAGAGAGAGAAAGAGAGAGAGACAGAGACAGAAAAACAGAGACAGAGAGAGAAAGAGAGAGAGACAGAGACAGAAAAACAGAGACAGAGAGAGAAACAGAGAGACAGAGACAGAGACAGAGAGACAGAGAGAAAGAGAGAAACAGAGAGACAGAGACAGAGAAACAGAGAGACACAGAGAGAGACAGAGAGAGATAGAGAGGCAGAGAGACAGAGAGAGAAAGAGAGAGAGAGAGAAAGTTATAGACTATTAAGTGTTGTGTGAATGACAGCTTTAATTATTATGTTGGCTTTAATGAAGCTATTTGCTTTTTGATAATTAATTATAATATGGCTTATAATGACAAAAGTTAGAGTCCTGTATTTTGAAACTTTTTAAAACAAGTTTCAAGCTGAATGGATGTCCATCAGTTGGAGAATGGCTGAATAAATTGTGGTATATGAAAATTATGGAATATTACTGTTCTGTAAGAAATGACCAACAGGATGATTTCAGAAAGGCCTGGAGAGACTTACACGAACTGATGCTGAGTGAAATGAGCAGGACCAGGAGATCATTATATACTTCAACAACAATACTAGATGATGACCAGTTCTGATGGATCAGGCCATCCTCAGCAACGAGATCAACCAAATCATTTCTAATGGAGCAGTAATGAACTGAACTAGCTATACCCAGAAAAAGAACTCTGGGAGATGACTAAAAACCATTACATTGAATTCCCAATCCCTATATTTATGCACACCTGCATTTTTGATTTCCTTCACAAGCTAATTGTACAATAATTCAGAGTCTGATTCTTTTTGTACAGCAAAATAATGTTTTGGTCATGTATACTTATTGTGTATCTAAGTTATATTTTAATATATTTAACATCTACTGGTCATCCTGCCATTTAGGGGAGGGGGTGGGGGGGGGGTAAGAGGTGAAAAATTGGAACAAGAGGTTTGGCAATTGTTAATGCTGTAAAGTTACCCATGTATATATCCTGTAAATAAAAGGCTATTAAATTAAAAATAAATAAATAAATAAATAAAATTAGAATCCACTAATAAAAAAAAAAAAAAAAAAAAAAAAAAAAAAAAAAAAAACAAGTTTCAAGGAAATATTTATTTTATAGAAGCAATTCCCCTGTGAGGGAGCCTAAAATAATGCATTGCTGTATTCATAGAAGCCCCTTTCCTCTAGGTCCTCCAAACCTTCTCTTATAAGTGTTAACATTTAAATATTCCTTTATGGGTTGCAAAGTATTTGAAAGACATGATCTCTTATAAGGAAGTCAGGTAGTTGTTATCAAACCCACTTTACAAATGAAGAAATAGGCCCACAGATGTTAAGTGAGTACCTATAGTCACTTAATGAATATCATAGGCAGGATTTGAAAACTAATGCATTCTTTCCTGGAGTACAGATCCAATGCAGTTCTTCCCAGAATATTGTTCTAGTGTCCGTTCTTACCATACCTCAATGCCATACTCATTCTTGCACTGGAATTGTTCTTTCTTGGAATAACATTTTTTTTGTTCTTCCTGTTCTGCCTTTTCCCCCTAATTAATTCTTACACACCTTTTAAATATATATTTTCTTTTTCAAATGGCATGTTCTCTCCAACCACACAGTGCTCTCTTCCTCCTTTGAATTTAATAATCCTTATTATCTATGTGACTCTCTTGTTCCTTAAACAAATAATTTCAAGGGACTAATAGTTGAAAAGTCCTGGGATGTAGGGTCTAACTTTGCCCTGAGTGTAGCCTTGGATCAATCATTTTAATTGTCTAGACAATTATATCTTTATTTATCAAATGATTGGGTTGATAAGCTGGCTCTCAAGAAAAGATAAGAAGATTTACCTTCCCCCTTGTTTGTGGAGGTGGAAGACTACTGACCATTGAATATAATGTCAGACCAAGTTAATTTATTGGTTAGTTCTACTGAACTGCTTTCCTCCCCTCCCCCTTTATTCTTTGTCATAAGAGATAACTCTAGGGAGATGAAGAAGGAAGGATGTATTTGGAAAAGAAGGGGGTGAAAAAATAAAAAGCTTTTATTTAAAAAAAAAATAAAGAAATTAGTGGGTTGAATGAGATGAAATGGTTCCTCAGTCTCAAAATTTATTGCATTATCATGAAAATTCATATTACCACTTAATTTTGCATATATATTATAATTGCTACCTATCCTTACTCCCACCATGGTCAACCCCATGAGAAATATGGCTTCTATTACTTTATATAACCTACAATTCCTGTACATAGTAGATGCTCAATCAATCTGTGTTAGGGGAATGAATATATGGATATGATAATAGTACCACAATCCAAATTTCTGTTGCCAGTGAGAAATCTAGTGGATGAAACGTATATTTTCTTTTTTTGTTTCTTTTAAATGTTTATTTTCTCAGAAAATTCAGAAATAAGACATCTCCATCTCAAGGGAAGGAGACAGAAGGGGAGAAGAAAATAACAATGACCAAAAATAATGCACATCCCCTAAAAAAAAAAAAAATTCTGTTTTAAGTCAACATAAGAAAAAGTATTGTAATAAATAGTTCAGGACAAAGTCAAATAGGTTTTATTTGAATAACTGAAATATCTGAATTACCTAAATATATATGAATAATAACAAAAGTTAAATAGCCATAATTTATTCTCAGGCCCCAGATTTTTCTCTATTTTTTTCTCTTGGCTGTGTGACCCCCTGCAACTCACAATCCCTCCTCACCTAGTTTTTTTTTTTTCAATCTGAAAAATGGGGATTAAAAAAAAGCACCAATATCAAAGAATACTTATTTTACTTACAGAGTAAGATAAGGTAGGTAAATGATTTTTTAAAAATCTTAAAATGCTAAGTAAATGTCTCCGATTTTGTGTTGCTTTTCTTTTTTTAATTAGACTTCTTAAGTATAGGTTTTTCATTTACCTTTGCATTCTCACCCTTTAGCAGAGAGCCTTGTATATAGTAGGTGTTTAATAAATGCTTTTGGAACTGGATTGGATATCCTTAATACTGATCTTGGAGAGAGCATAAAATAGAGAACTAGCCTCGGAACCAAAGAAGCTTAGGTACAAGTCCTCCTCAGATACATACATCTCATATAACTCAAGCTGGTCACCTGACCTCATTGTGGCCCAAACAACTCTTTAAAATTGTGTTGCAAATCAGTTGCTGCTCTTATTAGAGGGAGTCCCTTTATTGGAAGCTTCTTATGTTGACAAAATTTAGGTGCAGACAGCCTTTAGAAAAATAATTTACAAAGTAACATTGGCAAAATAGAATGAAGATTTCCTCATTTGGTAACTTTTTCACAGAAGGTTCATTTTTTTTAAAAATCTGAGCTCAAGATGGTATATTTTCTGTAAACTACAGAAAAAATAAATAGCTTGGGGGGGAGGAAAGCCTTCATATGCTAGAAGATTTTTACTATCAGTCATTGCAATAATATTGACAAGATAAAGAAAGAACAACCCCAACTTAACCTCTGAGGGATTTAGCAGTTGGGAAAAGCTCCCTCCTTTTAAATAGAAGATTTATGCTTTGAGATATGTTTTAGGACAGCCAGCCACCTTCAGGAGCCAAGGCTGACTGTAGATAGGCCTGAATAGTAACAGTAGCAGGCCAGCCCCTGCCCTGCATCTAGTGAGAAGAGGGTGGATTGAGGTAACCAATTTTTAGCCTGGTAGTTTCCAGCGAAGGAAAGTTTTATATTTGACCCTGCTGACAGCAGGAAAATGAGTAAAAAGAATGCTGGGTCTGTATCTGAAATAGATGGAGAGTATGTAGATAGCCTCATACTTTTTTTTTTTTTAATAAAATGAACTCTTGGTGCCTTTGTTTTTAACGTTTTAGAGATTACCACATAATCCCCTCTCCCTCCCCCATCTCTACTCCTATCCAAAGCCTTCCCTTTGTAACAAAAATAAAAATAATCAAATCAGCAACAAAAACAACCTACATATAGCTGAGTCTCTTAGCAAATAGTAACATTTCACAATTGTTATCCCCTATCACTCCAAGAAAAAAAAAAAAGAGTACTCTTCTTTATTTAAAGTTAAAATTATTTTGTGTCTGGGTAAAAGAGGTCATTCTTTGTCTCAGTTCTTATTTAGCCTTAATTAAGGAGTGGGTGTTTGTATCAGTCAAACTGAGACTTTTTAAAGACTTTAGCTTAAAAGGCCAAGGTCTCCCACTGCATCCAGGGCCATCTCCAGTTGTCCTTATCTATGTCTGGCCACTGGACCCATGTGGCTCTGGAGGGGAAAATGAGGTTAGTGACTTTGCACAGCCCTGACTTAAATACAGATTATTTTTATGCCATAGCACCATCTCCCTGATATCATGGTACTCTTTTGGAAGGAAGGACATAGAGCAACAGATCCCCTACCACTTCAAGGAAAGAAAGAAGTACTTTTCTCTTTCTTTTTTTTTTTAATTAAAGCTTTTTACTTTTCAAAACATATGCATGGACAATTTTTCAACATTAGCCCTTACAAAACCTTGTGTTCCAATTTCCCTCCCCCCCCTTCCCCCATATTCTCCCCTAGATGGCAAATAGTCCAATATATGTTAAACATGGTAGAAATATATGTTAAATCCAATATATGAATACATAATTATACAATTATCATGCTGCACAAGAAAAAAAATCAAATCAAACCAGTAAAAAAAAAAAGAGAAGCAAAATAAAATGCATTTCTTTTTTTTTAATTAAAATTACTAAAAACAAACCTTTAAAATTAATGTGCTATGCAGCTATAAAGGGTGACTTGCTCAGAGTAACATAGTTAGAAAGCACCTGCAGTGGGAATTTGAATCCTAGGTCTTACCAACTCCAAGTTCAGCAGTCAACTTTCACAATGGTTTACCCAGAGGAAAGAGTTGATTTAAATTTAGACCTTAAAGGTCTCCGAGTTCTCTCCAACTCAGTGTCATCCTAATGGTGTTAACAGCCCACCTCTAGGGCGAATGCTTTCATCTCCTAGAACTTTGATTGCCAGTCAAGTGAAGTTCTCTTTGTAGATTTGCTTTACTAATTCCTCACCTGTGTTCTGTATTGTGCATCTCTTTAAAATTTTCCTTGTTTTGTCTGAAGAGGTTTATTGACTTTGGAGATAATTAAAGAGCTTCTTAGATTGAAGGTCAGGCCCAGGGGTGGGAATATTGTTTTAGAAGAGTCTATCCAGTGCTCCCTGAGCTGCTGGCTATCACTGAAAGCATGCACAAATATTTCTTGCTTGAGTGGGAGAGGACATTATTGTATTTTGAGCCTTCAGGGAAAGCCAGGCGACCAGAGAAAAGAGTTGATTTGAGTCTAGGTCATAAAGGTCTCCAAGGACTCTCCAGCTCAGTGTCATCCTAGTGGTGTAACAACCCACCTGCATTCCAGTCTCTCCACCCTCACCCTCACCTGCCTCTGTTTACTATATAACTCATGACAGATCTCAAAGGGTCATCAAAACAAGCCTATTGCCTGGTCCTTATCTTGAATCCTTCCTTTGGAAAATATGCACACACAAAAGCAGAAGACCCTTAGTTCAGTGGTGGCAGAACTGGGCTTTGGTTCAATTGTTGTGGAAAGCAATTGAGAATTATGCAAGAAAAGTTACTAAATTGTTCATATTTTTTGACCTGGACATCCCACTACTGGGACTATGGGGTGAGGAGGGAGAGCTCCATGTGTGCAAAATTTTTCATAGCTTAAACATTTGGGCTTAAAAATTAAAAATACAATTTGTTCCCAATGATTGGAGAATGCCTGAATTCACTACAATATATGAATACAAGTAAATGTGACTGGAGCATAAATAATAAATATTAAAACTTAGAAAAACATAAGAAAACTAGTATAAGGGATGCAGAAGGAAGAAAGCAGAGCCAATAGATAAATAGGCAGAAAGGCGACAGCAATGTAAGTAAAGTCATTGTAAAGGCAACAAAATTGGTCATATATATATATAAAAGTAAATATTACTACCATACTGTAAAAAATTAAAGATACATGAATTCTTTCTGTTAGCAGTTGATAACTGATAACTTTTACAGGGAATGTACTTCTTAGGGGAGGTTATGTGGTGGTTGTTCGGAAGTGTCATGTGTCAGAAGTTATTTGTGGGTTTGCTTGGAAACATCTGTTGTATCAAGACAAAATGTATTCAAAACCCCCCAAAATTTTTTTTAAAAGAAATAAAAATATGTCAAGTCATTTTAGATTGTGAGTTGGCTGGCCCATTTTCCTTTATAGAGATGAAAATACTCCAAAGCTGATCTGCTGACAAACTCCTGGTTCTTGCCTCTTTCTTGCCTGTTGCTGGCTTACAGGGTTACCTGTTAGGCTCAGGTAAATACAAAATCAACTGAAATTAGAAAGGTAAAACTTTTGAAACTGACTGAAATTAGTATGACCAAATACTACTTCTAACACACACACACATTACATATATATATATAAAACTTTTGAAACTGGCTGAAATTAGTATGAACAAATACTACTTTTAACACACATACACTATATATATATATATATATATGCAAACAAATAAACATATACATATATATGCATATATATTATATAAATAGCTACCATTTTTATATCAAGATTTAGGATATTAAGATTTATAAAGAATTTTACCAAGATTATCACGCTTGATTCTTACTACAACCCAGTGAAGTAGTTGCTAATATCACTTCTATTTTACAAATGCAGAAATTGGGGCTGAGAAGTTAAGCAACCTCTCCAGAGTAACAAAATAACAAATGCCCAAGGCAGGTTGAAACACAAGTTTTCTTAACTCCAGGTCCAACAATATTCATTATCTATTCCCCTGCACTCTCCCCTCTACCACATATTCCTGTTTATGGTGAGAGGATTTCCATCTTCCCAGTCATCTAGGTTTGAAACCTAGGTGTCATCCATAACTCCTCACTCTCCCCTTCATATCCCATCTGTTGTTAAGTCCTTTCAATTGTATGACATCTCTTACAGGAGCACCCTTCTCTTTTCTAAAATTGCTGCCCCCCCCCCCCCATACACACCCTCATCATCTTACTCCTGCATTACAGACTGGTCTTCTCTGCCTCTATTTCTGTCTATCCTTCTTCACTCAAGTGATCATCCTAAAATGTAGATCTATCCACGTCACAACTTTATGTCAATAAATTCCAGTAGTTTGGTATTATCTTAAGGATCAAACACAAACTCCTCGGTTTATCTTGTAAAACTCTTCTTATCCAGTGACAATGGCCTCCTTGCTGTTTCTCTAACAAGATTTCCATTTTTCACTTTAGGCATTTTTATTGATTATCCCCTATAATGTTTTCTGTGTTCATCTATGACTCTTAACTTTTCTGGGTTACTTCAAGTCTCAGCAAAAATCCCATTTTCTGCAAGGAAAAAAATGTCTGATTACTTTCAGTTCTAGAGGTTTCCTTCTAAGATCATCTTCAATTTATTTTCTTTTTTTTACATAATTGTTTGCATGTTGTGTCCCCCTTTAGAGGGTAAGTTTCTTGACAATAGCAGCTGTCTCCCCCACTCTATTCCCAGGGCTTAACAAAGTGCTTGACACATAGTACATCCTTAATAAATATTGACTTATTTTATAATAGCACCCAATTGCCCATTTCAGCCTGACAGTGGACTAGAAAAATAGCACTTTTGGTTATCCCTTAGCAAATTGTAATTTAAAACCTAATCATATCAGCAGTTTTTTTTTTTTTCTTCAATTGTACGAATCTCTCTTTCTCCTCATCTCTACCTCCAAATGAGACAAGTTATCAGTTTCTCTTATTTAATAACTGATAGAGAAGGAGCAAAGGAAAGGACAAAGACCTGGATTTTACATAGCTTCTGAATTTTGGAAACGACTGAGGAGTCAGTTGTTCCGAGTTGGGCGGCTGAGAGAGAAGTAGGAAAGTATTAGCATTCCATTGTAGGGGGACGGAGACATGCCTTAGGCGTGGAACAGAATAGCTGAAGCAGAATATGGGATTTCAGTGTATAAGGTGGCAATTTGGAGACACTAATCAGGATGGGTTATCACCTGATTACTCAGAATGCTAGAGCTGGAAGGCACCTTCCAGACCATCTAATCCAACTTCTTCATTTTACAGATGGGGAGGTTTTGCAGAAATAGCAAGATATTTATAAGGTAATGTTTTATGTGTGCCTTTGATCTCATTACAGAAAATGTAATAAAGTTACTGGTGAAAAGCAACTATAACCTGAGAAAAATTTAAGAAAACATTTTTTTTTCTTTTTGTCTTTGTAGTTCCTGGTCTTCAAACAGGATCTTGCAATATCAGTTGTTCAAATATTGCTTCTTAAATTGAAAATACCTCCTTTTTTTTTCCCTTGGATAATTATAAATGATAATAAATAAATAATTTGAAATTCACATATCCAAAATAATTTAAGGTCTTTAAAATTCTTGACTCACAGCCAATTGTTTCAATTTATATAGGTTTTAAGATAAAAAGAATACATATACATATTCCATCCCACATACATGGTCTGCATCATGGTTGCCCAATAGATGCTATTCATTAATTGTTCTGTTGTTTCAGGTTGTCAGTGTAGTTTGTTTTACTCGGGGTTTGTTTTTGCCTGGCTAATAATTCAATTGATGTAAAGAACTACTTTCACCAAAGCAGATCTACAATATTTCTGCAACTTTTAATTTTTGAAAGTCACCCAAGAACCCGAGAAGTTTATTAAGTTCTTTGTGTAGGCTCATGCAGTCACATATAATGAGACATATAGTCAGAGATAGGACTTTACCTAAAATTGTCTTAATTTTGAAGCTGGCTCTCTATCTACTATGCTGTGCTGCTTTTTTGTTGGTGAGGGATTTTTAAAAAAATCAGTTTCCTATATCTCCCATATCATTTGTGTGGATGGATGTGTGTGTGTCTGTGTGTGTGTGTGTGTATGTGTGTGTGTGTCTGTCTGTGTGTGGTGTGGGACAGAAGGGAAGAAAATATAATTATGACTGTGCTATATGAAATAAGAACTCAGAAAAGCATATGAAAACATATGAATTGATGCAGAGTAAAGTAAGCAGAACCCAGGAAAAGCAGAGGAAAAGGAACAAGCATTTATTAAGTACTTTCTTGTGGCAGACACTTTGCTAAGCATGGTACAAATTTTATCTCATCTGAAACTTAAAATAATTCTGTGAGGTAGGTATTGCTATTATCCTTATTTATTGTCGAGGAAATGAAGGCAGACACATGTTAAAGGGACTTATCCAGGCCCAGAGTTCTATTCACTCAGCTACCAGGAAAACAATATACACAATGGATACAACAATGCAGATTGAAAGAACAATAAATAATAAAAACTAAAGATTGTAATTATAATGACCAAAGAGCTCCAGGAGAAAAAAATGAGAAAATCTTACCTCCATCTTTACAGAAGTATAGAATATAAAACACATTGTCAGACTTGGTTGATATGTGTTAATTTTGCAGAACTTTTTTCTTTTAATTTGTTGTTGCTGTTACAAAGAATGGCTTCATGGGGAGTCGAAGGTGGAAGGGTATATTTAGATATGAAGTTGTCATAACAAAAGATCCATTAAAAAACAAAAAAATACTTTAGAAGGTTTTATTATTATTATTATTTTATTACCTTAGCTCCTATGGTAGATATTTTAACATATCTCTGGAGATCTTTTAAAGCAGAACAGAAATCTTACCTTGAATACTTTGGGTTAGCTCTTAGGAAGCCCTTTTGGAAGGTCCTGCCAACCTTGTTAAATTACTGAGAGTGGATAAGGTGTAGCAAATCAAGATAGGGTTAAAAGGTACAAATTAGTCTATAAGTTTTAGCTATTAAAGCTTAAAATTGCTCTTTTCTTATGTATGTCATATCAAAATCAACCATCTGTTCTCTTCTGCCCTAAGTTGTACTTAAGATAAGAAAAAGCCCCACCCAAAGCACTGTGACCCCGCCCCCTCTTGGTCTGCCATCTGGGAAGGTTTTTCTTGGTGACATTTTGTCTACAGTTCCAGAGGAGTTCATTACTGTAGGTATATGTAAATAGAGTTATGTTTTAAATGAACAATCTGTACCTTCATTCCTGTTTTATGGTTCTGTCTTGGTGTCTGGTACTGTACATTGGGTGGAGTGTATCCAGAGGTTTAATACCGAAGGGGAAAAAAAATGTGGCAGTTTAATCTCCATCATCAACATTTTCTCTGTCACTATTAAAATGCTGTATAAATGTCAATTATTATTTAACAATCTAATGTTTTTACTTCTGGCTAAGATGGTGTCTCTTTAGGATCTAAAGGAGCCCAGAATCCTTAGCGAATTCCCAGTAAGGCTAAAAATAATGCCTTAGAAAGAATAATGATAAAGAAAACCAAAAAGAAATAAAAAATAAACTTCCATAAAAGTCCAGAACTGCACAAGAAGACTACACAAACTCTAACAATATAAAGACAAGCCAGGGTAGGCTCAAGGCAAAGCATGAAAGCAGTCCAAACTCACAGAAATAGGGCCAGATTGGTAGGGCAGCCACACTCAAGTCACTTAAGAAATCAAACCTTGATTTGCACCATTGTCCAAGATACAAATGCTCATACTGAAAATTTCACAACTGGTTTTTAAGATGATTTAAGGTGACTTCAGCACGCACTATATTCAGCTTGAGAGAGACAAAAAAAGAGAGGCAAAAAGACAGAGACAGAGGCAGAAGCAGAGAGCAGAGACAGAGATGAGACACAGAGAGAAACAGACACAGAGAAGAAAAGGAGGAGGATGTTACTTGTGATGATGAATAAACACAGAAGAAAGAGGTTTTATGGATCTCTGAGTGACAATGAGGCATTTAGGGAGGAAATTAGGTATATAAATTAGGTGTGGACAGATCACCTTAACATATGCAGATTAGGGTTACTGTTTTTAAGTCATGTCTCTTTATGACCCCATTTGGGGTTTTCTTGAAAAAAAAAATACTGGAGAGATTAGCATTGCCTTTTCTAGTTTATTTTACATATAGGAAACTGAGGCAGGTAGAATTAAGTGACGGACTCAGGGTCACACAGCTAACCTGACTGAGGCCAGATTTGGGCTCATAAATAGCTATCCATTGTAGCAAAGAATAAGGCAATTAGTAAATGCTTGTTGAAGCTTCTAAAGTTCCAGAGTCATTCCTTTGTTCTATGCAACCAAAGAAATTTCTGTCATTATTTTCCTAAAATCACTTTTTTAAAAAAAATCAGCAATCATTTAATGAGATTCATACAAGGGGAAAAACCTTTGATAATCTTGGGTTTAAAGAAAAAAATAAAATCCCTCCATTTCTAGTTAGTTTAGATAAACACTAATAGCAGAATATCTGTTTTTTTAACCTCTGTGACAAGTGGAGATATCCAGTAAGACAAGAGTCATAAAACTAAAGTAGCCCAGAGCAGAAAAAAATCTCAGAGGTCATCTTCTTTACCTCCTTTAATCCAAAAGTTTCCTTTTTCAGTTTTTTGGTGAATGGGAAGGAAGGCTGTATAGTAGTGCAGAGCACCTGGACATTGTACAATGTATGTTGATTAATTATTTTTAAAAACAAAAGATGACCTGGAAATGTTCTGATCAGATAGAAGTCCAGAGTATATTTACCTAGTTGGAGAGTTAGAATACATGGGTAAATGGGAAATGGTCTATTAAGATAATTTGGCCTTGCAGCTGAATAATCCTTTAGCGTAATGGCAAAATCACTCTGTCTCTAAGGGGAGCCGGATGAGTGCCAGAGGGTTGGAGAGACCACTTCACTAGAGACTGGGCTACTTATCATTGTTTATGGAAGTGGGCTAGATATCATACACATACATGCATATATACATTTTACATTTATATATTTATGTATTCATAGCATTTTAAAGTTTGCAAAGAGTTTTGTAAATATTATCTCATTTGATTCTTATAATAAGCCTGGGAGGTAGAGGCCATTATTATCCCCATTTTACAGATGGTGAAACTGAGGCAAATAGGCTAAATGAGTTGTCTCAGCTCTCATTGCCAGTATCTGATATCAAATTCAAACTCAGGTCATCCTAAGTTCAGGTGTTAGCTGCCTCTAGTTGTAATTCAAGAGTAGGAAATGATCTTTTGACTCCTTCCTCAGCATTTACCAGTAAGGGAACTATTATATAGGCAAAATTATAAAAATTTTCTATCCTCTGAACGGCCTCATTGAAGTACCCTGCTCAGCACCACATAGAAGCTAGTGAGTGATCCCTCTAGTCCCAGCTCTGGTTTTTTCCTCTTCACCCTCCAATCTCTTATCAAATTTCACCTATTATAGCCATCAGAATAATTTTCTTAGCTAAGATACTGAAAAGAACTTGAGAAGCTAATTCAAAATATGTTAACAGTGGAGAGCTCAATTTAGATAAGTTCAGTGATAGAATATTTTCATTTTAACAAAAGTCAAATCTCTATCAAAAGAATGAATCTCTAACTATGGAATATCAGCTTATCAGGTCAACACACTTAACATTTGACTGTATATACCTGCTGGGAATAGAACATTGTAGCAGGGCCTGGGAGGGTACTCTTCTTGGAGCTCAAGGGCTGATAGGTGAAGACTTTTGTATATCCTTCACATGATAACATGGGTAATCAATCACCTACTCTCCTTACCTGACCTTCAATATCCTACAGCCTAGAACAAAACCTGGTTCCTAAATTCTTAACCAAGGCTTTTTTTTCCCCCCTCTTCTGATTCTCCCTTGACTTTACACTAGTTTATACTAGTACCCATCCTCTGGTCAGAGGGAACACATTTCAGTCTGTATTTATTGCCAAAAAATTAGCAGATGTTGAATTTGGAGAAAAAGTAGGTTGAAGATTATCCAAGACAATAACTTTTCTCACCTCACCATAGAAGGAAGGAAACCTAGCTTAGACTAGATGATTGGACTAATATCTTGTTATGAAAGATAACCAAGAATGGAAGGAGAGAGAGATTTAGAAATGAAGTGATATAAAGACAAAAGGAGACAAAAAGGTATCTTTTTATCTTTTTAACGGCTTCAATTTCAATTGTTAGAAAGAGGAAAAGAAATAAACACAGTAAAATTGACAGATTCACCTTTTCAATTGAAAGCAATCTTGGAAGTCATCTACTTCAATAATGTCAAACCCATAAATAACTGCCACTAATCTGTACATATTGACTTGTAATTACATTCTAATCTGGTTCCCTCCAGGCAGCTGGGTGACATAGTAGGTAGAATTCTAGGCCTAGTGGCAGGAAGACTCATTTTCCTGAGTTCAAATATGGCTCCAATACTTAGTACTTGTGTGATTCTTTTTGCCTTGGTTTCCTCATCTGTAAAATGTCCTGGAGAAAGCAATGGCAAGCTAATTCAGTATCTTTGCTAAGAAAACCTCAAATGGGTCAACAGAGAGTCAGATATGATTCCACAACCAACTTTGGTTTCATCCTCTGGCCAGGTTCCCCAGACATTACTTCCTAGGCCAAACTCTTCTGTATATTGATGAGAAACTTTAGATTTGAGGTAGTATGAGAAATGACACTGGTCTTTTATCTTTCACATGTATACATGAAATATATTTTTTCTACAAGAGAATTCAGTCTCACCCAGGTATTTATCTAATAATTGGGGAGGTACCTTTCTCAAGCTAGTACTAGAATTAAGTTTGGGTGTGACCCTTCCCTTAAGTGGGTGAAGAAATAAGAAGTCTTTCCAGCTCAAATTTCTGGGAATATTTCCATTTTCAAATGTCCCCACCCTTACTCCTTTGCATCCCATTTTCATAAATAAATATTCATTCAGCCACCTCAAGTACTCATTCAGGTGGTAAGCAATCTTTACATTTTATGTTGTCGTTTATGTGTTTATGTATTCCTGTGGTCTTTCATTGTTTTATACCTGTCCCAATCCCTTTCTTACTCCCTTTATTTGGCACTGTTTATAACTAAAATCACTGACTTCTTACTCTAGGTTATTACAAATTTCACATTTCCAACCAGTAACTGAAGGTTTTCATCCTTTGCAAATTGCATCTGTTGTAATTGCATGTTACTTAAGGCCAAGGACATGAGCCACACCTTGACTAAGGTTAAAAAAAAAAAACCAAAACCAAAACAAAAAAAACCAAAAACAGGACAAATAAGAAGGAATACTGAGGAATAAATACTTGTGGAACTCTACCCCCACCCAAAGAGGAAGGTCTGCTACAAATAAATGTATGAGGGAGCCAGGAATAGCTAAGAGTGGCTGGTCTATACTCAATCTTTCAATTTTCTTCTTTCACATAATACTCCTTGAGACCCTTCCTGCCAACAGTATATGGGGCTAGCAAGATCACATTTAACTCAATTTATAATCAGTCCACTATGAAGACTTTGAAGAAACATTATAAAATACATACACAACACAGATTATATATTTTTAAAGATTTTACTGCAAACCAATTGCCCACACACAAAAAGTTGTGTGGCAGAGGGAAAGGGTTGTACATAGTATAACCATGTTAATCACGGTACATTACAATGATGGTATACATTACATGTAAGTCTGTAAGTTTAAATATACAACTAGTGTCATAACACATTGTACAGACCTTTTCTTTATACAATACATACAACAAAAACCATAAATAATGCCCATTTTACAGGTGACATTTTAAAACAAACAATGAAACAAACCAACAGCTTTGACCGACTGCAACTGGGGCATTGGTCCATAAAAACCCTTTCTAAAAATAGAAATATTTGTAGCAGCAATGCTTTCTTCAAGCATCTGGGTCCAAGTCATTGCAAGACCATTTTCAATAAATTTTAGTTATTAACTATATATATATATATCTTACAAAAAAGAAACAAATCTACACATAAATTTATCTTCCAAATATGGAAGAATCAAACAATGTCCCACATTGTAGTGCCCTGCAAGTGTCACATTGATGCTTATAACTAAATCCATCTGTAGTAAGATACCGCACACATATACACCATTGTTCACATAGTAAACCCACAAGGGGGGAAAAAACAAGATTAAAAGTTGAAACATTCTGAAATAAAAAAAGAAAAAGCTTTGGAGCCAACAAGGACCTTATCAGATAAAGGCACATTTCATAAAGTCTATTATCATAGCCCAAACAGATCTTCACAAGATTGTTTTCCAAACTCCATCTTCTTTCCTACAAAAACTGGCTATCCATGATAGCAATATCACACTTGTTTCAAAAAGATAGCACCACTTTGGAGGGGGAGAATAAGAAAACAAAAAGCTTGTGAGTTCACTGAAAGGAGGAGTATGTGCTCTTCAAAAGCTTTCAGTCAACAGTGTAGTTGAAATAACAGGTGCCAAGCTTCCAGAGATGTGCAAATTTTTTTTTTAAAGATGTCTGGTCAGCTGGCAGTTCAGCTAAAGGGCTAAACTAAATGAAATACACACAAAAAAAACCATCTCAGAACTTCTCTCTCAAAATCAGTCCAAGAATGTTCAGAGGAAAGAATCCACAGGTGGTGCATAGGAGAAACCCAGGAAGGCTTCTGCAGCTTCCTTGACGCTGGCAGTGATCAGGATGCTATCTGGGGATTTGCCAATGGAGTTTGGAACAGGTTCTTCTGTAAACTCAGGATCAAAATGCCGAAGATCACTGGGTCCGCTCTAGTGAAAGTAAAGTGAAACACAATGAGTTAGGTTTAAGGCAATGGAAGACCTCAAGGACATTAAAAGTCATTCATGCATTTGTTGGAAATTTAGAACCTGGGCCTAATTTGGACACGTTAGGTATTTTATTATGTTGTCCTTGGTCATCTTGGACTTGGTAGTCCTGAGCACAAAGACTATTAAAAACTCCTAAGAAGCAAGGGAAAATACGCTGAACATGGATCCCAAGGACAAATCCTGCCCCTTCCACTTAAAACCTGAGGGTCCTTTTGGCAAGTCATTTCAAATGTCTATACTCTAAATTTATTTTTTTCTTTAAAGCAAGAACTAGATTAATGACCTTTAAAGTTTCTTCTAGCTCTACATCTGTAATCTGTTTCAACTAATCATTTCTGAAATTAGCTCCAGACAGATGGATTGTGCTTAATATTCTTTCACATTTTAGAGATGATTACAAGGCAGGTTTAAGTAAAGCTGTTACTGCCCAAGAGGCATGGGTCAAATGACTTGCCAAAGCTATAAGGCCACTGCTTTTGTTCTAAAATGGTAAAGATATAGATTGCTCTCTTGACCATTTTGCAGGTTACTATGTGACTAACAGTGAATGAATATGGGGAAGGAATGGAAGGGAAAGAACCACTTCCTTTGATCAAAGTTTATCCCATTTTCTAGTTAGAAAAACTATTTTAAGTCCTTTCGAGTCATACTGGTTCCCTTTGACCAAGCTCAGGCTAAAGAAAGAAATGTCCTTTGGGGGACTAACTATACTTAGAAGTGATACTTACCACATTTGGGTTAAAAGGGGGAGTAATCTTCTTATTAATGAGATCATCCCAGTTAATAAGGGAGAAGAAGATATGATTCTTAATCTCCATCTGTTGAGAAGAAACACAAGATTTATTTAGACAAGCCTAACTCAATCAAGATGGAATGGTCCAGTATTTAGTGTTCTTCCCAAGCATTTTCCCACCCCCCAAGCTCCATAGAAACTGCAATATTTTTACTTACAAAGTCATCCTTGGCACCAAGCCTTTTTGTCCTATCTTTCTGGAGTAGACCCTCAAGAAGGTGTCTTGCAGAATTTGTAATATTTGGCTTCAACTGGAGTGGCTTGTTCAAAATGTTGTCATACATCTCAGCTGTGTTTCGACTATAAAAAGGAGGCTACAAGGGGGAAAAAAAAGGAATATATTTAATTCAAAGTGTTGTGGGGTTCAATATAATACTTAAAATACAGGGGGGGTAGTCAAAATGTGAGCTGTTAACTGAATAAAAAATTAAAAGGCCATCTACTTGAGGCAGTGCTCAAAGGGAAGAAAGTAAAGAAAAATTTAGGCTATTTAAAATAAGAGATTCATCAAAAAAAAAAAGTTAAAGGCAATCAAAAGCAGCAAAATTCTGTGAAACACACGGCCAATTTACCACTGTATGCTATCAGCCTCTAGTGACCTTCCAGATAAAGGCAGATATTCTTGGCAGACTGAAGTGTGTTTGCATAGATTAATTTAAGTAGAGCACTTGCCAGAGTGGGAAAGATGGGGAAAATAAGGTCTCTTCAAGGTCTTTTATATTTTTTAATAGCTACTTACCAGACCATAGAGCATTTCATATAAGACAGCTCCCAGGCACCACCAATCAACTGTTCTGTCATAAGGCTGCTTGTGAAGCACTTCAGGGGCAAGATACTGTTTAAAAAAAAAAGAAGAAGAAAGATTTTAAACTGATGTCCCGGGAAAAGACATAGAAAAAGTTCTCAGTATTAAATGGAAAATACTTAAAAAAAAAAAAAATAGATCAACATTTCTGTTCCTTTACTGCTGCCTCTGCCCTGTGCAGCTATGAATTAGACTATAATTTCACTGATCCTTCCAGTGGCTTAAATAAACTTAATTTTTTACCAATATTCTCTTTTGAGGATAAAAAAGATTTGTCTAATTCCCACATGTTTATTGAAATACCAATCCCTCTCAGGTGTGCCATAAGTAGAATAAGGAAAAACACCTGTGGTAAGTATATTCCCCTGTAATTTGATATTTCTCAGGAAGAAGGGCCTAAAATAAGAGTTTATAATCAAGACTACACCTACCTCAGGAGTGCCGCAGAAGGTGGATGTAGTGCCATTGTGTTCAATGTTTTCTTTACAGAGTCCAAAGTCTGTCAGGACAATATGCCCTTGGGAATCTAGTAAAATATTCTCTGGCTTTAAATCCCTAAAAAAATAAAATAAAATGGAGAGACAAACATGCTTTAGTTTTGTTTCATAATAAAATCATATGGTATTTAAAATTCATAATTATGATAAAAAAGCAAAACATAAATGCACACTTTAGAAGTTCTTAAGAAAATACTGTTTCCCCCACCCCCCAATAATTAAGAAGTTAATGCAAGATTTAGGGGGCCTCATTACAGTCATATTATGTAAAGGTCATCTATTATTTATATCCATAGCGCAATTTATTCTTAAGAAAGACCACATGGTATAGTATGAGCATAAAGAGCATCTTCCTTACCTATAAACAATATTCAGGGAGTGCAGGTAACCCAGGGCACTGGCAATTTCAGCAGCATAAAATCGAGCCCGGGGTTCCAGGAAGCATCGCTCTCTCTGGAGATGATAAAACAACTGTAGGAGACAGAGAAAACACAGTTAGGCGCCGGCTGACAAAGCCTGTTAACAATGCATTTAATCAGATTTGACATCTATGGCCAAGGAGGACAATGGCAGGAAATGTCCTAATGATACACTAGGTTTGAAATATGCCAGATTGAAGGGGGATACTAATCTTGGCTAATTTCTCCCCTCAATTATCTTTTAAAAATTTTCCCCCAAATGAGACTGTATATTGTATATACAAACTCCACTCTCTCTTTCTAAAGGAGATCTCTTTATTACTCACCTCTCCACCATTGATGTAGTCTAGGACAAAGTAGAGTTTGTCTGCAGTCTGGAAGGAGAAATGCAGTCCAACTAGGAAAGGATGTTTGACATTCTTTAGAAGGACATTCCGCTCTGACATGATGTGTTTTTCCTAGGGAAAAAAAAAAGATAATATTTAACGGTGATGTTCTTAAAGGTACAAAGAATGTCAGTATATGATGGCACCTCCACCTCTAAGGAAAAAAAAAAGTTAACTGTACCTCTTTCTTTTTCAGAATTGCTTTTTTCTGAAGAACTTTGACAGCATAGAATTGCTCTTCTGCCTTGTGTCTTGCAAGGAGAACCTGAAATTAGAAAGTAGAAAACTTTGTACCATGTTTTAAAAGCCTTACCCCATCCCTCAAAAAGAGCCACTATTGATGTAAATAGGCAAAATTTACCTTTCCAAAACTGCCTTTTCCAATTACTTTCAAGAAATGAAAGTCTGATGGCTTCGCATGGGGATTGGATGATGGGCCAAGGTTGATCTGTTGGGAAGGACTGGGCTAGGGGAAAAAAGAAAAACAAACAAATTTCAAAACATGTTTGATATTTCTTAAAACATTCTATTCTTTAAAACAAAATGGAATCAGCAAAATTGAACTAAATCAGGGTGACCAGAAAGCTAATCTTAAATTCAAAGTCCTTATTAATCTATCCAAAGGAAATTTCAGCAAAGGCATAAGAACCCAAAGTCTTAAAATGCCTCAATTTTTTTTTTTTTTAAGACCACAGATTCAATATTATCACCTTGTTATGGGATGAACTAATGAGGCATTCTTGTCTCTAGGCTAATTTCCAGAAATGCTATTTTTAAACATTAATGTAGGAGGACTCTATTCCTGACTCATTTATAATTTTCTCCTGAACATACATCATAAATAAAAATGCTTACCGGAGGAGAAGGATTGGCATTCATAAGCTCAGGTTCTTGAGGTTGAGACATTTTCAAAATAGATTGAACTTCAGGGCTGTAGGGGGCAAAAGTTAAAAAAAAATTAGAAACGCCACTAGGCGGCACACTTCATACACTAAAGTGAATGGCTTAGTATTTTCTAAGATTATGAAATAACTTAAATGGAAAATACCCAACTACATTTCCAGATTTAAAAGAGTAAATTCTTTAATTACATTATATGTTTTGGATTTAGAGACAAGTCCTGAATTATATAACTGTTAAAAGTTAATCCCAAATATTGGAGTATTGAAAATAAAACTTTTAAATAAACATTACATTTAAAAAGAACAAAAACCTTCCTTTTACAGGAAGTCTGTAGGTTGTCTAGAGACTGCAAGGTTTTGTTTTGTTTTTTTTCTATTACTTCCAGAAAAGCTTCAGTAGAGCCCGTTAAATTTAATTTCTCCAAGCTGCAAATACTTACTGTTTGCAAGTATATGAGTTGCTGGCAATCTTCTGAATAAAATCATTCAGCCCCATCCTCCTCTGTTTCATGAAAGCTGCAAAATAGAGGAGAAAAAGGCATTTCAATAAGATTTTAAAATACACGATAGACAATTTTAAAATACAACTACCTAATGCTCATCAAACCTAGAATAAAACAATTCATTTCTCTAACACTCACCAATAAGGATTGCTACCATGCCCCTCATTTTTGAATAAGTGAGCGTAGCTCCAGAAGCATCGGTTTTCACCGTCATCTCGGCTCGCGGTTAAGGAGCAGAGGAAACCAACCGCTGAATGAGTAAGTCCGAAGCTGAGTACCCAAGCCTAAGTCTGGGCACCACTTAAAGTACTTCTGCTCAGCTCCCTCCCCAGAGGCTCTTATATAGACAGCTCCACCCGGGAAGGGGCGGAGCCATCACGAACAATGAGGGAGAGGCCGAGCGGCCGGCCTCGGCTCAGTTACCTAGGCGGGCGCGCGGAACCCTGCCCAGTGCGTCCAGCTGGCGCCCGGCCCTAAGTCTTTAAAGTCTGCCCCCTCCCCCTAGTCGGGTCAACTCCCGGGGCGCAAGCAAGAGGGTCTAGGTTAAGGAAGCCGAGGACTGGGTAGCAGCCACGGCAGGGCTCAGAGCTAGAGCAGAGAGAACAGAACCAGAGTGCTGCATCTCTTCACCATTCGCTAAAGGCGCAAGGTAGCTGGGTGCTGCGAGCAGAACCAGAACCCGGAAAGAAAGGAAGACGCTCGGGGACAAAAGCTCAAGAATACTGCCCGGAAGGCACAACTGTACTAGGTGGTTAAGGCTTATCTGCTCCCCCCGCTCTCCGGAGGAGGAGGCGAAAACCGGACCGCAAGGAAGGGGCGGGAGGAGGAAAGGAGGGCTGGACTGGGGTAATTTTCCATCTTTCATTTATTCCACTAGCTCCAAAAGGAAATCAGAGTTGAAGCATCATAGGCACTTTATACTCGTGAAGTGGTAGTTCACTGAGCTTTTATTCATGTAGCCTTATTTTTTTTTTTCCCAACTCAATTCAGGTTCTCCAGCAACTTCTGCGTTGCTACAGCTCCTAGAGACCCTATCTTTTTAAACATTCAATTATTACTGTACGCACACTCACACAGGGAGCTATGTGCCTTTCGAGACTCCTGGAGCTCGAGCAACCTGGCATGTCAATTTACCGTTGAATTTAGAAACAAGAAGGGACGGATTTAACGCCTTTCCCTGACATATTACAGATTTATTAAAGAAGCAAGTCACTTAAATTCAGTTTCCTCAGGCAACTCGACCAACTACAGACTAGTTGCTGATCTTGCACTCACAGAAAGGGATTTACATACCAGGAATACCCACACTGAGGAAACCTCAAGTCCATACTAAAAATGAGAGGAGGCAGGAGAGTTTAATGCATTTTCCGAGTCTCTCCTCCACCCCCGTTCTTCCCTAACCTTAGGTCAACACCTAAAAAGGCATTCTCCGCCCAATACTTCAGGACAGGAGCCGGGTCAAGAAGGACTGAGATTTTAGCCAAATGCCCGCTTGGACCCTTGCTTCCTTGCCCAAGTATCGGGTCCTGGCAAAATTTCAATTTAGTCAGCAGCGAAGCAACTAGTGGGCAAAGAAGGAAAAAGGACAAGCTGAAGTCCCAACCCCAGACGCCGGCAGTGGGTCCCTTACCAAGTCCGGTCAGCAGGAAAGACTCGCTCCTTTTCTGAGCCTCAGCTCTCTTTTTGTGGCGAGGCTTAAGCAAAGACTCTAGCCGGGCCCTGGTCAGTGCTCCCTGCATCTCTCCCATGGATCCTCCTGCCCCCGGCGGGCTCAACACTAACCACTCTGGTTCCCTGGCAGGCAGAAACAGCTGCAGCAACAGCAGGAGCGGCGGCAGCAAAGAACAGCAGCCGGCTCAGCGCACAGCAGCCCCGAGTGATAAGCAAACTCTGACGTTTCCTTGAAGGAGCCGCCGTGACTCAGAGAGAGCAAGATTTCCTGCCCCAAGTCCCAAAACAAACAAATGGCCCTTGTGCACCCGCACAGCCCCGGCCCGAGTCGGCTTCCGAAAACGCCTTTTTTGTGCTTTGGGCCAAACTTGGGACTGAAAAATCCCAGAACTTGGAAGAGGAGGAAGGGAGGAAGGAAGGAAAGAAAGGAGGAAGGGGGAGGGAGAGGTCAGGAATGTGTAGGGGAGGGGGCGGAAATAAAATTCGTCTGCAAAGGAAAAAAAAAAAAAAGCACAATCTGCATTTCACTTCCCCCCTCCCCCCCAGAAGCCACTGGGAACATTCTGTCCGTGAGCATATCATTTCTTTTCTTGCTTTTTTTTTTTTTTTTAAATTGTTGACCATGCCAAGGACACGTGAAGAGGTGGCATATTATAAAAAATGTAATTTTGAGGCTATCCTATCCTAACCCTGCTTGAGATCTCCAGGCCAATCAGGGCGCTGCGGGTTACAAATCAATACTTTGCTTTTATGTGCTCCCAAGCACCCTACAATAAAATCAAACTTGCTTGGGATTACTTACCTCGCCACTATCCGTACCAAAATGATCTCAACTACTTTGAGAGAAGGGGACAGGTGCTTTCTTATTAGTTTACAATTTTTTTTTTCATCTCTTAGATGTCCTTTCTTCGAAGAGTGCTCAATGCATATTAATAGAAGAGCTGGGTGGCTTACTCCTTCTCATCCCGGAGGGGGAGGGTAGAAGAAAGGTGCACTAGGGAAATTTAATGCTCTGCAAAGCACAGATGCTGCAGGTTTGCCTGCTGCTAACCTAACCTGTTAAGATTTAGGAATGGTTTGTAAGCAACCTAAGTACAGTGAATGGAAAAAGCCAGTCAGCACACTGGTTGGCCACTGGGAAAACATAAAGCTGGGGGGGAGGAGGGGGAGAAGGGAGGAGGAAGAGAAGAATCTAAAAGATGCTAATGATCTTATGTTTCCATGCTATCTGTTTGCTGAATGGCTTGTTGGTTCAGGCAGGAGAGATTGCCCTACAGTGACCCCTCCACCAGAAGCCAATTTTGAGTTGTATGCAGGGTTTGACAGACTCCTAAACATCAGCTGTCAAACCAGGAATAGAATGTTAAGAAAGGTTTGGGGTTTTTTTCCCCCTGCCTCCCCTCCTCCCCTTTTCTTATGCTGGGAATGAACTTCTTTAGCACCTCATTTGTCCTAATATGATCTCTAGTCTGGTCTGCTTACTAAATTATTGTCAACTCCATTAAAATAGGAGAGGGAGGAGAGTAGAGAATCACCTGAATTTACCTCTCCTGGAAGCTCAGGCTTGGGAAATGGATTGAATCTGCCCTATGAAAAGAAACAACAACAAAGATACCTACTGCCTGAAATTTGTTTCAACACGCATGGGCTTACAGAACTCAAATCACCTTACCTTTTGACTTTTCATACTTTTAAACTCCTTAAGCCTCCATACTAGAGTCATACATAGAATGTCTTTCCTTCCCCTTCCACATAATCAACCAGGACTCAATATCCCCAGCTCCATCTTCCCTTATTGTCATACTCTAAAGAGTAAATTTTGTTCTAGCCTCATTCAAATATCAACCTCTTCTTTTGTCTTTAATAAAAATGCTTTTGTTGCCTCCAATGAACTTCAGTCACAAATTTTCCCCCATACATCTCCTCTCCTACTCCCCCCATCAACAACTAGTAAAATCCCCAGATAACCAACCACATGGAAAATGGTTTTCTTTTCCCAGAGACAGAGGGAGAGGGACCATACCAAAGGTAGAGTACGAAAAGCAGACTAACCTTTTAAAGGAGATTTGACTGTTTCGTCTTTCATTCTTTTCCAGGAACCAGAATGTAAGGGGGATGCGGGATGAGGAATTTGTTTTCTGGTAGTTTGGGATTGAGCTGCTGGTTTGGCTAGAGAAGACTCCTTCCTCCAGACTTCTATGGCTCTAGAGCCATAAGACAGGAAGAGGTTCAATTCTTTGCCCTGTTTATGAACCCCATATTTAAAGGCAATTTGCATACGGGAGAAGGAGCAGGCTGCAAAGTTCAACACTGGGCCATTCCTCCTGTACTCCCTCCCTCATTATAACATCACCCTGAAATTAGAGTCATCGACGTACCAGGCTTATTACACTCCTGCAAAACATGCAAGAAATGACACTCTTGGTTCTAATTACCATCATAAATCAGCCTAGAAAGAATTCAAAACATAGACACATGGTGTATTCTCTACTCTCTCAAAGGATCACAGTGGAGTGGTGTGTGTGTGTGTGTGTGTGTGTGTGTGTGTGTTAAGGGGGATGGGTGAGGGTTGGGGGGATCGAGGTTAAAGTACTTTCAAGAGATGCTGCAGGTGGGGGAGGGGACACACAGGCTGTGTTTCTTTGTGGCTGGGACAGAAAAAGAAAGTTTGATGGATTTGTCCCCTGCCTCATTCCCTTTTTAAAGTTCCAAAGCTGGAGACGGATGGGCTGGCAACACTTATCTCTTAACAGAGGGAGTCCAAGTTGTTGACACTGGTTTTTCTTTCAACCGGATACCTGAGGGGTGGAGCAGGCGCCCCCCAGTCCTGTCCCGCAGCCTATTAAACCCTTCCGAACCGGAAAATGACAGATGCCTAATGGCTGGAGTTGCTGCTGGTGAGAGTGTGTGTATGTGTATGTTGAGGGGTGGAGGGAACGGGGAGGGAAGTGGTTGGAGTATGGAGACAGCCGCCTGAATCTCGTGGGCACGCGTGTGTCTATTGTGTAGACTTTGGGTTGGTTTTGTATCTGCATTTTAACTGCTAAGCCTATATTTCCTTCCCTTCTCTACCCCAGTCCTTTTCTCCTGATACAGTTGCATTGTAAGACTAGGAAGTACTCTACTTATGGAGCTCTTTTCGTCTTAATCCCTCCGAGATATGACCGGTTTTGATTCAACAAACGTATTTGCCAAATGAATCCTAGAGGGCGCTCTTACTCTCCGTAAGGGATATAGCTCTATAATCTTTTAGCTGTTCTTAGTGCTATTTCCCCCTCCTCCCGGCAAACGCAGTTACTTTCAAAGGTTCGCTCACGCTAGACCTTCTGTCCTGCAAAGAAAATAGGCAGTGGCTTTAAAGAATGCCTTGTCTGCCTCACATATATCACTCATATCCCTGTACCTTTCGGATAAAAATCAGCTTGTTGTAGAGAGGAATTCAAAAAACCCAAATGATAGTGATCTGCCACTGAATAAAGTTAGAACAAATGCTTGGAGGAATCTTTTCTATTGTGTTTTTGTTAACTTAGAATTTTTTTTCCTTCCCCAATGCAAACACAGTTTATTTTCCCTCACAATAAAGGATAAAACTCTTCCGACAACTTTGTAGGCTGTAAATTCTAAGTTCCATTCAATCAATAAGCTCTTAGTGAGTCCTTGCTTCTTGGTAGACTACGTGCCAAATACTGGGGAAACCAATACAAAAGTGAGGCAGTCCCTGGCTTTATATTCTACTGGAGGATACAGCATATTCATAAAGACAAGATATCTACAAATTAAATAATAGGTATGGGGGAAAGGAGATAACACCAACAACTGAGGGAAACAGGAATTCCCATATTAAATAGCAAACTCCATGAGATCAGGATCAATACCTTATATTACTGTATTCCTTCAAAACTCCCCAGTTGAACTTCTTTTTACTAGTCAAAGGGGAAAAAGTGGCAATAAAAAGCAGTCATAAATAGGAAGTTCTAGTGCCCAGGGTAAATTCAGTTGGGGCACAGTTGGAAAGAATAATCCCTGATGGCCGTAGGCAACCTCTTCTCTGGACAATTTACTTCAGATACTTGGGAAAAGGCAATAGGGAGATGATAATAGTGTGTTGGTCACTGAGAGAGGGCTGGAACCCTCAAGGTAGAAATCAATGAGTACTGGGGAGAAATGGGAAGGATTGACTTGAGAGTGCAGGGGCAAAGGTGTTATATTTCCTAGAAAGGCTCTGCCAAAGAGATGTTAGTCTGGCAAAAAGTGAATAAGAGAACTGCATACCTTCTCAAAGACTTCACTTTGTACTGGAAATTTCCTGCTTTGTTTAGGACAGGAAGGCAATAGGGCTTAACCACATTCCTTTGGAAAGATCCCAGTTCAACAATCACTATAGATATAATCAATATAGATCATGTTAAAGCAACTTAACAAATCAGCTTATCCTGGATAACTAAGGACAAGTCAGTAACAAAGATGATATGGTTAAGTAAATATCCTTAGAACACATTTAAGTGTTGTACTGGTTATTATTATATATTTGTACCATTATAGAAAGAAATAATGAAGAAAATTAAAATGTGGCAAGGTAATTGACTTGAGGAAGAGCATTTATGGCTAAGTTATTAAGATGCATAAAAATACATTATTTCTAATATGTGAATTGCTGAGAGTTTGTTAAGATCACAAAAGATTCCATGTTAAATATAGGCCCAGATATGCTTAGATTTCAAGCAAGATTTAAAGCAAGGAAATTTATACTTGCCAAATAACCACCCAAGAAGAATATACTTTGTGTACAAGTTCACATGGAAGAGGGATTTTCTATGGATGGTGAATACGTCTAATTGCTTTTGTTTGTTGATGACATGGTCCTATTCCCATCAAGCCCCATGAACAGAGCTTCTCTAATGAGATTCACAACCACTAAAAAAGGAATTGCCTTAGCAATCTTCACAAGAAAAATCAAGTGAATGAAAAATGACTATTATTTGGACTATGACATGCAGTGAAATAAGTAGCCTATTGAATTAGTCCACTAATCTTGTATAGGCACTGAAGACAGAGTGAACAGGGTCCAAAATTGAAAAGAAAAAAGGGAGCTGACTAGAATACGCTTGGAAAACTGTACTTCCAAAAATCCCAAATTGTTCCCTGACATGCAAAAAAAAGGTCTTTTACACCAATGTTCTTCTAATGAAATTGTTCCATAGCTACAAATTATAGAATGTCATGTCTAAAGAATTAAAATAACAGGTGACCCAAAGGTCAATGGACTAACACATGCTGGGCACGTGTAGGGTACAATGTGGTCTCAACAGTCACTTAAGCAGAGAAGATACATAAAAGAAACCCAGTAAATATGATTGAGAAAATGATGTGGTGCAGCTTCTAGGGAAAATATGGCAGTGTCCCTGAAGCACTCAAGTCCCTTGAGAGTGATGTAGTTAGAAATTATATATTTCTTCCCCTAGGTAATCCTGTCCCAGCTGACTCTATATGACCAGGATGCTATGGATGCAAATATTGTTGGCTGTCAGATAATTCTGTTGGTCAGTGATAATAGAGTTTCTGAGACCAATGCGCAATAATAATGAGATGCTTAAAGTTGACTCAGGTGTAGAATAAAGTTGGGTGTCTACCACTTGACCTAGTGATGTTTCAGGCCTAAAAACATACCTCTGTCCAGAGAATTATGGGCACTGCACCTGTGCGCAAAGTCAGAACCAGACCACTCCTCAACTCCACCTCTAAGTCATAAAATTAACAGATCAGTGACATGAAGCACCCAGTTTCCATTTTTCCTATAAAGTTATCTTCTTGCCTCTGGTTCTTTGCTAACTTCTTTTGGAACTTAGCCCTCTTTAATTGGCATTACAATTATTATTATAAACTTTGCCCCTTGACTTTGAGATGGGTCCAAGCCTGCAAATTCTTTTGAGACACCTTTCAATAGCAGTCTGGAACCCCAAACTTTTGGAGTCCTCTTGGACTCCAATAAAAAGAAGTCTGAAGGGAAAGAACTATAGTTTCAAAGTAAATTTTATGCCAAAACTCACAATTTTAGAGTTGTTTGCCTATAGCACCTATACTCTTCTTCAGAAGATTAAAAAAAGAGATAGAGTTTGTATGCATTTAGTTAGCAAAAATTCTTAGTTAAAAGAGAAACTGAGCCCTTTCCCTGCTCTCCCTGACAGCAGTTTTTTGTCCTATAGCAGGATGGCATCCTTTCTAGTGGAGTCTCTTCTTCCTCTCTCCCCTCTCCTACCCCATGGAATCTATCTATAAAGCTGATTAACACATAATAAGTACTATATAAATGCTTTTTTCTTTTTCCCTTTTGCCCCCTTCTCTTCATACTGTTGACCTGTGTGCTAGTTATAACTTTTGGGTAGGTCAATAGTCAATCAACAAGCATTTAGTATGTACTTAAGATGGGCTGGGCATTGTGCCATGAATTTGGGTTGAAAAGAAAAAAAAGTCAGTTCCTGTCTTCAAGGGATTTATAGTTTACTTTAGCAGTAGTGTGTGTGTGTGTATACTGTTAAGTAAATATAAGACAAATGAATATGTAGCTTATACTATACTAGCTCAAAATATGTTTGGCTCACAGCTTGAGGGCTGAACTCAAAAGAATCAGCTTCTCTCTTTATCTCTAGTTCTAATCCAGAGTTTGTCTCCACAGGAATCCCAAATAAAGTTTAGATATGGTTCAAGTATTGTTTTCCCAATTGTGAATAATAAGGTCCCCAACCTTCACATAAGCCTTCAATGTTGAATATGGATAGAGTTTATGGATTATTCTTTGTTTCCCAGATCATTCAAAATTCCTAAGACTCCAAAGGCTCATCAGAGCCCATAAACAAATATAATTCCCACTCCTCCTCATTTTAGGCAAGTAACATTTTGAAGGTGGATAGAAGATACTTTTGTTTAGCTGACTCTGCCCTGTCAGAGGAATTGACTGGTTTTGCTATCCAAATGGGATGTTGCTGTGTTTGTGGCCTATCTTCTCTAAGGAGCTTGTTAGAAAGGAGAATTGTCACGTGGTAAGAGTAAGACTTAGAGCTCTAAATGCATCTCTTGTACCCAGAGCAAATTAAAAGAGGGCCTCTAGTCTGAACTCTATGGAGGATTTACGGAAGGACCCAAGCAAGAATTGTACAGATGAACGATCCTAAGTAGGCTTAGATCTATAATCTTGGAAAAAGTAGCTCAAAGATAAGATCACAGATGAAATTGAAAGAAAAAAAAATTCTACTTATGGCCACTTTGGATGTAATCCCAAAATATTTTCAGGTAGACTTAAATCTGAATAATTAATGAGATTTTTTAAAGTTTTCTTGGCATAGTGAATTAGAGTGATTGTGACTATGCTTATTTCACAGGGTAGAAGTATATAAGTCATTTTGGAATGATGGATAAATGAAAAAAAAAGTATTAAATACTTAAACATTATAAACCCTGGGGCTACAAATTTAAAAAGTAAAGATAGTTCCTGCCCTCAAAAAGGTTACAGTCTTACAGCAACTGAGTGGTACAGTACATAGAGCTGACCTTAGAGTTAGGATGTCCTGGTAAATCTTACTTCAGATATTTACTAGATGTGTGACCTGTGCAAATCACTTTTCCTCTCTTTACTAGCTGTGTGACCCTGGGCAAATAATTTAACCTTTCAAACTCAGTTTCTTCATCTGTAAAATGGACATAATAATAGCATCTACTTCAGGGGTCTGTTTTGAGAATCAAATGAGATACCATATGTAAGTACTTTTTGACTCTTATAGCATTATGTAAATGCTGACTCCTCATCATCATGGAGAGATGACTAGGAAGGAATATTTTGGGTTGGAAATTTATGGAGATCATGAATGGATATCGATTGCTACAATCTTTCCAGAAATGACAGAGTTGATTCCAAATCTGGAAAGGAGGATAGTACTGGAAAAGCAGCAAGATGGTTTTATAGATGGCTTGAGGATGAAGTGCAGTGTAGCTGGAGCCAGTGACTACTATAAGCACTAATCAGCATCAGGGATAGAGGTTATATACAAATTTGAACTTCTAACTGGACTTAGCTTCTCGAAAGAGGGGTTCCTGACCCAGTATTGGGGGCTTTCAGATTGGGACAAACTGCCTCCTGCTTCCTCTTCTCATTAAGCTTCCCAATTGGAAACTGATCCAGGGGATGAACACTAAGAGATTTGCCTCAATTCACAACAGGGCAGGGCAAGTAATTGAGGATTATGGCAAAACAAATCATGGAACTTGAAACTTCTAATCAGCTATCTTCATCAGCAAACTTCACTTTCAAATTAACTCTGCCTGTACACATACTCCAATTTCCCTCATTGTTTCTTCCAGACTTTTTGTTTCTTCTCATCACACAAATTTCCTTTTTGAACTTCATTCGATCTAAATTTATTACTCAGGGACAGCTAGATGGTGCTATGGATAGAATGCTGGCCCTGAATTCAAGAGGACCTGAGTTCAAATATTACCTCAGATTAATCCCAATTGCCTCAAAAAAAAGTGATCACTCATTCCAGATTCTAGTAGCCATTATCTTCTGGTTTGCAATTTTCTGCATCCCATTTCTTTCCTTCATTCTAAGGGCCTTCAATATATGTTAATGTTTCCTTAAATATACCAACTTCTCAGTTCCTAAATCTATTCAATTTTAATTACCTACCTTTCCACTAAACTTTGATTTCTTACAGGGAATATTTGTGCCTTTGATTTGGACATCACCCACACTATTCTTTCACATGAAACAACTCTGGATTTTCTTAATCTGATCATCTTTTTATCTTGTCATCTTGTATTACTTTTCCTAAATATAATTCTTGTTCTCACTATGACCTCCAATCTTTTTATCTCTCAGTATTATCCAAATCTATCATCCTTCTTCTGATTACACTGTTCTCTCTTTCCAATTTTAGCTCTTTGGTGAACCACTTTAACTATACACAATCTTTTATACTTGAATCTTGTTCTCTTCATCTATCATCTTTCATACTTTGTCAATCTTAAACCTGGATTATTTCTATCTTCCTATTCTTTCAATAGTATTCATATGCAATCGACAAACAGAAATCATACGATTATCTTAATAGATGCAAAAAAAAAAATTTGACAAAATCTAACACCTATTAAAAACACTAGAGAGCATAGGAATAAATAGAATTTTCCTTAAAATGATGAGTAGCATCTATTTAAAACCATCAACAAGCATTAGATGTAATAGGGATATACTAGAACCATTCCCAATAAAATCAGGGATGAAACAAGATTGTCCACTATCACCATTACTATTCAATATTGTTATTAGAAATGTTAGCTTTAGACTTACATGAACTGATGCTAAGTGAGATGAGCAGGACCAGGAGATCATTTTATATGGCAACAACAAGACTATATGATGATCAATTCTGATTATGTGGCTCTTTTCAACAATGAGATGATTCAAGCCAGTTCCAATTGTTCTATGATGAAGAGAGCCATCTACACCCAGAGAGAGGACTGTGGAGCATAATATAACATTCTCACTATTTCTGTTGTTGTTTGCTTGCATTTTGTTTCCATTCTCAGTTTTTTTTTTCCTTCTTGATCCAATTTTTTTTGTGTGTGTACAGCAAGATAACTGTATAACTAAGTGTACATATATTGAATTTAATATATATTGTAACATATTTAACATGTATTGGACTACCTACCATCTAGGGGACAGGGGTTGGGGGAAGGAAGGGAAAATGTGGAACAGAAGGTTTTGCAAGGATCAATGTTGAAAAATTACTCATGTTTTGTAAATAAAAAGCTTTAATGAAAAAACAAAAACAAAAACAAAGAAATGTTAGCTTTAGCAATAAGAAAAGAAAAAGAAATAAAAGGAATTAGAGTAGATAATTAGGAAATAACATTATCACTTTTTGCAGATGATATGATAGTATACTTAGAGAATCCTAGAGAATCAACTAAAAAACTACTAGAAGCAAAGTTGTAGGATACAAAATAAATCCATATAAACCATCAGCATTTCTCTATGTTACCAACAAAGTCCAGCAGCAAGAGATACAAAGACAAATTCCATTTTAAAATAACTGTAGATAATCTAAACTATTTGGGAGTCTACTGGCCAAGATAAAGTCAGGAACTATATGAACACAATTACAAAACCTTTTCCACACAAATAAAGTTGGATCTAAATAATTAGGCCAAGCTAAAATAATAATAAAGACAATTCTATCTAAATTAATCTACTTATTGCCATATCAATCAAACTGCCAAAAAAAAAATCATTTTATAGAGCTAGAATAAACAATAGCAAAATTTATCTGAAATAGCAAAAGATAAAAAATTTCAAGGGAATTAATGAAAAAAATGCAAATGAAGGTGGCCTAGCCTAGATGTAAAACTATATTATAAAGCAGCGGTTATCAAAACCATTTCGCACTAGCTAAGAAATAGAGTAGTTGATCAGAGGAATAGGTTAGGTTCACAAGTCACAATAGTAAATGACTACAGTAATCTAGAATTTGATAAACCCAAAGCCCCCAGCTCCTGGGATAAGGAACTCGCTATTTGACAAAAATTGCTGGGAAAACTGAAAAATGGTATGGCAGAAACTAGACATTGACCAACATCTAATACCCTATACCAAGAAAAGGTCAAAATGAGTTTGTCATTTAGACGTAAGGAGTGATACTATAAAGAAATTAGAAGAGCAAAGTATACTCTACCTCTCAGATTCATGAAGAAGGAAGGAATTTGTGGCCAAAGAAGAACTACAGTACATGATGAAATGCAAAATGGATAATTTTGATTATATTGAGTTTAAAAATTTTTGTACGAACAAAACCAATGCAGACAAGATTATAAGGGAAGTAGAAAACTGGGGGGAAATTTTTATATCAATATGGAATAATATGGAATCAATAAGCAATATGGAACTATGCCCAAAGGGCTATCAAACTGTGCATACTCTTTGATCTAGCAGTGTCTCTATTGGGCCTATATTCCAAAGAGATCATAAAGGAGGGAAAGGAACTCACATGTGCAAAAATATTTGTAGTAGTCCTTTTGTAGTGGCAAGGACCTGGAAACTGAGTAAATGTCCATCAGTTGGAAAATGGCTAAATATGTTATGGTATATAAATGTTATGGAATATTATTGTTTTATAAGAAACTTTCAGCAAGATGATTTCAGAAAAGCCTGGAGAGACTTGCATGAACTGATGCTAAGTGAAGTTAGTAGAACCAAGAGAACATTGTACACAGCAACAATAAAATTATGCAATGATCAATTCTGATGGATGTGCCTCTTTTCAACAATGAAGTAATTCAGGCCAATTCCAATAAACTTGTGATGGAAAGAGTCATCTGCATCTACAAAGACTGTGGGGACTGAAGGTGGATCCCAACATAGTATTTTCTCTTTTGTTTTTTTGTTGTGGTTTGCTTGCATTTTGTTTTTTTTTCTCATTTTTTTTTCTTTTTGATCTGATTTTTATTGTGCAGCATGATAACTGTGAAAATATGTCTAAAAGAATTGCACATGTTTAACATATATTTGATTGCTTGCTATCTAGGGGAAGGAGTGGGGAAAGGGAGGGAGAAAAACTTTGGAACACAACGTTTTGTAAGGGTGAATGTTGAAAATTATCTTTGCATGTATTTTGAAAATAAAAAGCTATTATTTAAAAAATAGTCCTCATATGTTGATGAATAGAATTGGGGGAAATCACGAAACCATGTTGGCTAGGACCACTTTAAATTTGTACTAGCTAATTTTAATCAGGCTTTCACTTTATCCCTCTCAGTATAAAAGTTGTCCCAAATGTTTTCTTCTTTCCTTTAGTTTCCCATGCTACACTTTCCCCTAAACTTCTCTGCTAACAACCTCAACTCATGTGTTACTAAAAATATTGAAGACAATTTCCAAGAGTTCCCTCACATCCCAGTGAGGGATTTCTTCCTTCCCTTTCTTGAAGTTCTTCTACTTGCCAAGGCCAAGTCTTCTAAATGTACCTTAGATCCCACTTATTTCCCTATTCTTTAGCAGATTGCCCCTGCCATCAACCGCACTCTGTACTCTTTAATTTTTCTCTTCAATATTGCTGTGTTATTGGCTCTAGTTTCTAACGGACCAACAAACATGCCCAAGCCAAACTCACCCTTAAAAATCTCTCCCTAAATCCATCCATGCTTGTCAACTATAATCCTGTATCTCATCCTCTCTTTTCAGCTAACCTCCTTAAAAAGGCCACTTATAATAGCTACCATTACTTACTTTCCCATCAGTCTTTGAAATCCTCTGCAACCTGGTTTCTGACCTCAGCATTCAGCTGAAACTGGTCTCTCCAAAGTTACCAAGATCTCTAACTTTTAAAATCATAGTTAATAAAAATCTGCCTTCTCACTTGCCTCCTCAGCTCCTCTCTTTCCCCGCAAAATGAGAACTAAAGAAACAAAAAATTTGTTACAAACATATAATCAATCAAAACAAATTTCCACATTGGCCATGTGCAAACATATGTGTATATATCTATATATAATATATAATATTCACAACAGTGCTCCAAGGTTTCTTTGAAATAATCTTCATAATTTCTTACAGTACAGTATTATTTCATCACATTTATAAATCCATTATATACCATTGTTCAATCATTCACCCCAATTGATTGCTATCCTTTATTTGCCACTGCAGAAAGTGCTATAAATGTTTTTGTATATAGTTCCTTAGTGATTGCTTTGCTTAGGACTAATTCCTCCCATAACCTACTGTCCCTCTAATTTCCCCTTCTCCTTTCCCTTCTTATTTGAATGTTGAATGAAATGTATTTCTGAACTGAACCTTGTATGCGTCTATATATGCATGTATTCTTTCATTCTTTAACCAGTTCTGATGGAAGTGAGGTTAAAGTGTCAGCTACTTCTCCCACTGCCTTCTCCTTTTGTGTATGGATGTTTAGTTGCACAATCTGGTTATGTGGAATAAATATCTCTAAACTTCCTTTTTCTCTCCACAGCCCTTAGTTTCTTGCTCTTCCCTTTCCTCTCTTAAGATCTAGAAATAACAGAACTACTTAAGAACTTAATTCTTTTATTTATTTATTTATTTAATAGCCTTTTATTTCCAGGTTATATGCATGGGTAACTTTACAGCTTTAACAATTGCCAAACCTCTTGTTCCAATTTAAGAACTTAATTCTTATCTAACTATATTCTCTTTATGACCACCTTCCCCTTCCCCTCTTAGGAGATACATGCTTTATCATTTCTCTATGTTTGAATATAAGCAGTTTATCCTTTAGTTCCTTATCATTGTTCATTGTTTATCTTTTTAGATTTCTCTTAAATTCTATGGTAGAACTTCAAAGTTTTTATGCAGCTTTGCTCTTTTCATCAAGAATGCAACCTCCACCCTCCCCATTTCTGTCCTTAGCATTAAAAAGAGTTTGATGGGCAAATTATTCTTGGATTGCAAATCTTCTCTGCTTCCCTTCTGGAGGGAAGGATTAGGCTTGTCCTGTTGTTGTTTTCTTATAGTATGGGTCTTGTGTTATTTTAAGATCTTGGGGAAAGTATGGGGACTCAAAAGCTTTCAATGTTCCCAAAGTAGTCTGATGTAGGGCAAAGTCTGATTGTTGCCCTGCTGGTCTGAGTTCTGCAAGTTTTTAATCTGTGTTTTATCCTGAGAAACAGTATTAACCAAATGGAAAGCTCTGATAGTTCGGAAAGATCAAATTGAAGGCTTACCCTTTCATCTGGGATTCTTGCCTTCATTATCTCTACAAGTCAAGTAAGATGCTGGGAATGAGACCCTGCTCTCTTTCTATGGTTTGAACCACACTAATGATATTTGATTCCGAAATTCCTCCTTTCTCAATAAACTACATAGAGTTTTCCTCTATGTGTGTCATCCCTGATGCAGTCCCCTACTCCATTATTCTGGATCTGTATTCCAGAATTAAGCACTAGGCAAGACATGTTCCAGTTAGTACCTATTCCTGTTATAATGCCTTAACATGAAAATGGGGATGACTAAGTATAGAGATCTGGGACCTCCTCTTACACTGGTAGACAACCTTTCTCTGCTCACTGGGGTGTTCTATATACAGAATGCTTTTGGCTTGACTCTATTCCCACTTCCTATAAGCTTATCTGTCTGTCTCTCTGTGCTGCCTTCGGCTGGACAAATAACTCAAAATTTTTTCCTGAATTTTGCCACCAGGATTCAGTCTGATGCATTTTCTAGGTCTATTTAAAAGAATTTTGTGTAGGGGACTTGCCTGTACTGCTGCCTGCTACTTCACCATCCTGAATCTGTCCCAATTTTCTTCTAATAGCTAAATTTAATGGCCTATCTTTTGATTACCCCCTTTTCCTGGCTATTACATCTTTATATATATATATATATATATACATTGAAAAATGAGATTATGAATAATAGTTTTCAATAATATATATTCTTTATATATATATATATATATATATATATATATATATATATATATATATATATATTTACATTTTTCTCTTGGTTTCTATTAACTGACCTTTTTTTTTTTTTTTTCCCAATCTTTTTTGTTAGTTCTTCATTTTTGTCACAACTAATTGTGGATATCTCCCAAGACTTAGTTCTGGACTTTTTTCTCTTCTTTTCACCCTTTCTCACTTGATGATCTTATCAACTCCCAGATGTTCAATTATCACCTCTATGCATATGATTCCCACAACTTTCTTTCTTTTTTTCTTTTTTTTTAAAATGCAGTTCTGGCTTCTTCTCCTGAGATTTAGTGTCCAAATGAATATTGGACATTTCAAACTAGAGTCTTATAAGTATTTTGAATTAAACAATTCCAATATAGAATATATCATTTTTTCCTTTAAACTCTTCCCTCTTCTGAATTTCCATATTATTGTTACTCACCCAGGTTCATTTTCAACTCTTCTCTCTTACCTTATATATGCAATCAATTACCAAATCTTATAGTTTCTCTACATCTCTCATATAGGTTGATTTCTTTCTACTCATATAGCTTCCACTCCAGTTTTAGTTTCATTGTCTCTTGTAATGTTCTCTGGTAAGGTTTTCTTGGGGTCTCTGTGAGCAGCCTTCATTTTAGTTCAGTAATCACCATAAGAACAGCCAGATGTTAAAGTCCAGATTCTTTTTTATCTCCTTCCTGGGGCTGGGAGGCTCTCTGGAGAGCCTTTGAGAACTACCTTGGTCTCAGTGGAGAAATATAGGAGGAGAGCCTGCCACCAGGAGCCTGACCGAAAGTAGAAATGAATTTCTCTCTCCTTCCCTCTGAGAGCTTAAGCTCCTGCCTCCAGTTCTCTTGCCTTCTCTGCCTCTCTAGGAATCTAGCTGAGGCTCCCATTTTATATGCTCTACACTGAGTATAAAACAATCATTATATCACAAAGAAACCATTATTTGTTATAAGATTAATTCAATCATATTGAACTTAGAGAACTATTAAGCACCATGCTAAACTAGATAACCATTGTCTCATCAATTCCACTTAATACCTTGTAAAAATCCTTTGATTCAGATTCAGAGTTAGGCCCATAACAGTCTCTCACTTGGACTATTAACAATAATTTCCTAGCCTTCCAGCTTCAGATAGCTCCTTCATCTCTAATTCATCCTCCTTTCAGCTATCATTGTGATTTTTTAAAAGTGTAAGTCTAGCAATATCCCTCTTGTGCTCAGTAACTCCAGCCCCTCATTGGTATTACCACATCAAAAACAAATTCCTTTGCCATTTAAAACACTTCACCATCTGACCTTTTCCCTACCTGGCCAATATATTCTACTTCCCCAGATTATGTCATTCAGTTATTCTGCTTTCATCTCCTTGTGTTTATACTAGCTATTCCCCACTCCCAATCCCCAGAATCCTCCTCTTCTCTACTTCTTAGCTTCCTTTACTTCCTTTAAGAGATAATTAAAGTTTTCTACCTCCTAGAAGGTGTTTCCTAGCAACTTGAGCTGTTTGCATCTTCTCAGAAGCCCCCTTGACTCTATTCTGTATTTATTCTATATGTTCGGATTTATATATGTTGTCTCCCTATTAAATGTAGAAGGAGATGGCAAACCACACCAAGAGTCAAATATGACTGAAAGGACTGAAGAACATCAACTCTCTTTCTGAATGTAAATTCTTTGAAGGAGAGGGAGGGAGGAGAGAGACAGAGAGACAGGAACAGGGAGAAACAGAGAGAGAGAGAGAGAGAGAGAGAGAGAGAGAGAGAGAGAGAGAATGAGAACTTAGGACTTAACACAGTGCCTAGCACATAGTAAATGTGGGGATTGTCTTATTAATTTTGAATTTGTCACAGAATCTAAGTTTCTTCAACTAACGAATCAATGTGTATTTTTAAAGTAGTTGTATGCCAAGGGATGAAAAAAGCAAAAATGATGACAATCTTTATTCTTAAGGAGTTTACATTCTATGGGGGAGACCTCATGTAAGTGAATAAAAGCAAATATACAAAATACATATCAAATTAAAATGAGGTAATTTTAGGCCAAGAGGAACTAATTACTCTGTGTATATCATGAGATGATCTCATAAAGGATGAGGTGTTTGAAATGATTTTTGACAGATATGAGGGATTCAGTTTTATCCCAATTGGGAAGGAGTGCATGGCAAATTTGGGGGGACAATCTGTATAAATGCACAGAGATAAGAGGTGTGAGCAGAGGTTTTATGAGGCTTAAATGAGATAATGGATGTAAAATACATTTCAAATCTTAAACCACTACATAAATGCCAAGTATTATTAGTATCATTTGCCTCTGTTCTCCAAACCTTCAGTCTAGAGATAAATTCAATCCCTGAGGTCTTTTACGTCATTCCAGCTGAGATCAAGCACAGTTTATAAAGCAATATAAATGAACACAGGGGTGTGTTGCTAAATGTTTAACAACCAGGCCTGGAATGGAGAGGCAATATATATATATATATACTTATAAGTGGCAAAGTGAATTACTAATACTATCTTATATCTAGGCAGTTAAACAAAAAGATAAATAAAGCCCTGATTTATACTGCCCTCATTTTAGAAGTTTAAATGCTCACATAGAAAATTTAACAATTAGTTCTTTTTAAGCAAGTCAGTTAGACTCTTTCATTTGCCTGGGTATGAGGAACAGCAAGATGTAATGTGTAATAAGGTTGTAAGATGCTCTCATAGAGGAGTTTGTACTCATTTCTAGAGTTAATAGTGAGTCATAGAAGTTTATTGAGCAGAGGAATAACATAGTTAGATTTGAGGCAAAAAAGACCAATATGTATAAAAATATAGAATTGCATTGAGGGGAACAAGGAATTTGGAGGTTGAAGCTTTAACCTTGTATCACTTTGTGATATAAACCTCAAGGAATTAAGTTAGTAATTTAATTCCTAAAACTGGATTGAACTAAATGACCTAAACCTCTCAGCTTTAATCTACAATCTGATCTATGAACTTTAAAACATTATTTAAATGGACATTTTCATGAATGTTCTCCATGCCTGGAATGCTCTCACTCCTCATATTTAACTCCTGGCTTACCCAGCTACCTTCAAATTTTCTCTTATCTCTAATAACTTCCTTCTCTTAGTTATTTCCAATTTATCCTGTAAGTAGTTTGCACAAGGACTGCCCTATTTTTCTGTGTATCCTAAGTGCCTCTAGGCATGTAATGGATGTTCTTTTGACAGATTATTGAAATGGTCTAAGGATCATAGAATCTTAGACTTAAGAGATCAAAGCTCATTTAATTCTTGTTCCCCATTTTGTAAGTAAGGAAAGTGAGATAGATATTGAGAAGTTACATGATTTGGCCAAGTTCACATTGGCAACTAGAGTCAAGATTTGAACCCATTTGCTCTAACTACAAACCCAGGACTTTTTACACGGCACCAAAGCTTCCAAGGCATTTTTAATAATTATTTTTTAAATTAATAACCAAATTCAAGTCAACAAACTCATTAAAAGATGAACGACTATTTTATGAGAGGCATAGTGGAAGATACCTGGATAAGAAGACAAAAAATAGTATCTGAAACAGGTTTAGAGCTCAAAGAATTTCCTACTATACACATTTTCTCTCTTAATCCGCCCCCCATTGACCCCTCCCCCTCTCAATTACTGCAGAGGAAGCTCTTTTGTACAGATAAACCTTCATGCGGTTTAATATTAAGTGCCTTCTAGAAATACAAAAAGAAAAAGGAAATTGGTCCCACTTTCAAGGAATTTATAATACAAGCTACTGAGCAAAGCTAGGAATTATTTTATTTTATTTTATTGATGTATTTGCTTTTTTACCTTCCAGCCTTCTTTCTTTAGAGCTCTTTCCTGGGCCATCTAATGTTATCTAAATCCAGGAAAAAAGATTCCTTTCTTCCACAGTCCTGCTAAAATCTCATCTAGACGTTTTAAAAAACAAAAACAAAAACTAGAGAGAGAATCCACTACTTCACAAATGATTAGGAGCAGCTTTTAATTGTTAAGAATGAATAGTTCCTAACAATTAGGAATTGTTTGTTGCTTGCCTTTCACTTTTCAATAGTCATTTATAGTTTTTTTCAGTAACAAATACCCTGCTTAAAAGCAATTGATGGGATTAACTAATTTACTAAAGTAAGATAACATTATCGATCTTTAAACTGTACCTGAGGGAGTTTGTGATTTATTTGTTTATTTTTAAAGGTTTCTTAACCTTAGAGCAGGAAACACAAACAAAAAGGGACTAATTCCTTTCTGCTTGATCCCAGTGGGCAGAACAAAGAGTGTATAGTGAAAGTTTCATAGTAGCAAATATAGTTTTGACTGGTGAGAAGTTTGTAACAATTAAAGCTTTCTCTAAGAGGATACCTGCTGAGTTACATTGACACTCCAATTCCCCTAATCAAGACTGGAGGATTACTTATTGGGCATATGGGGAAAAGAATCCTTTTTTTAAGTACATGAGTGATATCAAAAAGCCTTTGAAAACCTAGCAGACTGAAGTTTTGTAAATGGATTTCCAGTGGCAGAATATCAAGTAGAGGTGAGGGATGGGAAGGCATTGGGAAAAGGATAGAAGGATATTTCTTCTTAGCTACTCTCCTGCTTTTTGCTTTTCCATATAGAGGGATTTGTTTTATCACAGAGAAAGTCTTTTAACTATCAGTTGCTTCTGTGGTTTGGGTAGCATGGTATCTAGGATTTTTCTTCCATTGGTGACGGACACCGGAGAATACATTTTAGTTTTAAACATATACAAACAGAATTTACACGACTGGAATAAAGAAATATAAAAGAATTCCCCTTTTCCTTGCTTTACCCCTCCCATCATGGGAGGTCCACAAGCGTTATAGATTACACATGTTTTTGGACTTTTTCAATGTATTGATGAGTTGGTCTGATCTTTTTTTTCCTCTCAAAAAAAAAAAATGATCCTATTCATTATAGGGTTTGACCCTTTGCAGTGTGGAGGGATACTTAGAATAAATACAATGATTAAAAAAAAAGACATCAATAAGAGCTCATTTTTTTTTTAAAAAGACAGGATACAATCTACATTGTTTCTCTCCAGTTTTGTTTGCAGAAATGAAATCTGTGCAAACAGAACAATAAATAAAGAATGTAAATTGTTGATGGAAGTCTGTTTCAAGTTAAGGGAGATCAGAAAGCTTTATTTTTCCTAGCACATCTCTAGCACATCTTCCTAGCACAATCTCCCCTAAAACATCTTCTCTGACCTTATAATTAAGTCTCCTCATGCAAAACAACAGAAGTTTAGGACACCCTTAGGGGCTATTTCCTGTAAAGCCAGAGTACAAATTGCAGGAACAATGACTTGATGGTCTTGGTAACTACTATAATCTTTCCTCCTACATCCTCATCTTGGGGAGGAGCTTGTTAAAAAACACATATATACATATACACAAACAGAAAATAGGTGAGGCATTGTGGGGTAGGGGCGCGTGGGCTCCCTGAAGTGGAGACAAGTATGTCAAAAGACCTGGTTCCCAATTAGGAGGAGAGTTGAGACACAAAAATTATCTAATCTCCCTTTCTCTTTTTCTCAGGAAACTGAGGCCTGGAGAGAATGGGGAATTTTCTCAAGATCATCTAGCCTTTAGGAAATCACTTAATCTCTTCCTAAACATTCAGTTTTCTCAACTGGAAAGCAAAACAAAGATTACAAAAATAACATTAATTTAAAAGAAGTCAATTAATCTTCATTTGATTTTTTTTCTCTTCAAGACTAAACAACACAGATCTCTTTTTGATTTCAATGCTACCGTCAGTCAATAAATAGTCATTAAGTACCTACTCCAGATAAGGTTTAAAAAAAAATTTCAAATTGTTTTGGTAAGGAATTGAGTCAGGACAAGGATTAAAATCCCAGATTACTCGTGTGATTTTAGGAAAGTCCTCTAACCAATTTGGGTTTTAGTTGTAAAAAGGAGAAATACACGGAATAAATACATGGCCTCTGAGATACCTTCCAACTCTGGACTCATGATGTTATTCCATGTAAGTTTAGAAGAATGGCAATAACTTGACACAGACTACATTGCTGATAAAAACTGATGCCCATACATATAAAATAATTATTAATATATACAGCAGGAAAATTAGAATATAGAAGTAGAATATGTAGAATATATACTTCATGGAAGTAGCCTCTATTCCTTTATTTCTCTACAAACTCTGCTCCTAGTTACAGATGTATTTCTCTGCTTCTTTTTTGTGTGTTTCCCTTCCTCCCAACCCCCTTTCTAATTAGGATTATAAAGTAAACGCTAGGAGGGCAAGAAGTATCTACTTTTTGCTTCTATTTGTACTCCCAACCTATAACACTTGACTTGGCAATACATAAGGACTTAAAAATGCTTGTTGATATGAAGTAATCTCTACTACACTTCCTTTCCCCCAAAACAAATCTCTAATTTCCAAGAATACAATATATTCATCAACATTCATATTATACATGTCTTGCTCTTTATATAAAATTGTTTGCAGGTTTTCTCCCCCATTAGACTATAAACTCCTTGAGAGCAGGGACTGACTTTTGCTCTTTTATCATCTTCAGTGCTTAATACAATGTTTGGTACATAATAGACACTATTTAAATAAATGTTTAAGAGATTTATTAAAATGAAGGATATAAGAAAAATTGCCTTTTTCATAAATTAGCCTTAGGGATTACTTTTTTAAAAGTGTAATTTAGTTTAAAATAATAATAATAAAATTTATTTAATATACACATATTAATATTTTCTAAATTCTATTTGAAAATAAATTTATTAATTTAACCTTATAGTAAAAAGTAATTGAATGCAAAACACATAAAATATAGACTACTTAGTCTGTAATCCTTTCTAGTTCTTATGATTATATATTTTCATGTGTGTAATATTTTCTTAAAGGCAAACAAATATTGAATGTTTTCTGCTTAGCTTCTTGAACAGTTCAATAATAAGAATCTAGGACAAATGAATTAATGAATGAAATTATAGATTCTCTTTAAAATAAAAGTGCTTATACACACACAAACAATAATCTATATTTTCTCTGGGGTAACACCAATGACTTAATATAATTAAAAAATAACATGTATAATGTGGGCAAATCAATTGCCCATCATTCTCAAGGCGTCAGTATCCTCATCTACCAAAAAAAATCATGTGATTAGTGTAGAGTATCACTTAATTCTAGTACACTGTAAGCTCTAAAAGTTCATGGTTCCAAACATTCCTCTGAGGAGCCCAATCTGAAGGAGATATATGTGCATTGGTGAGGTTAGTGTCTCACTTCTTTAGTGGAAAAGGACTCAATACAAAATACTTGAATCACTTAAGACACCCACACACTCTTCAAATTCTTTTTCCCCCCCAAGACTAAAGTTATCTTATCAAGATTCTGCACTAATATGAGAGTGAAAAAGGTGAAAACACAGAAAGGAAAGCCTAAAACAAGGAGGAAAATGTTGCAAAGTGAGGGAGAAAGAGCTTTGGGATAAAGCGAATCTAGAACTATATAACAGGCACATCTACAGGTGAGATTTTTAACCTATGCATTATTTCAGGTTGATCTTTTAGAAACCAATTAGGCTTGAAGGCCTTTTATACTGTCATTAGAACAAAAATTCAGATGCCTATTCTATCTATCTGCAAAAATGCTGACATCTATTTTGTCTAAAGAATGGTCAAAGCCACCCCTCAGAAAATAAACAAGAGAATAAATGAAGTTTGTTTTTTATCCTTTGGCCTCTTCCTTTTTTACAATCTTCCCTTCTTCCTCAGCAGTTAGTCATCATGTATTATTAAATGCTTATTTTGTGTTGGAGATATAAAGGGAAAAGATATTTCCCTTTCTCAATTACTACATTGTCTAAGTGAAAGGATAGACAAAATGGAGGGAAGGAGGAGGAGGAGGGAAAGAGAGAGGCAGAGAGAGAAGAGGAAAGACAGAGAAGGAGAGAGAAGGGGAGCAGAGAGAAGGGGAGAGGGAGGGAGGGAGAGAGAAAAGTTGATCACATTTGGAAAGTGAGTGATAACAGATGGAAAATCTGAAAACTCTATTTGTACCTACAGGATGCCAAAAGGCTTAAAGGAAAGGCTTCAAGATGATAAATGACAGCTCATTTATGGAGTATTTATAGGGAAACATGGAGAAGAATTTTCATCATGGAGAGGGGTCGTTGAGATGAAACAACATGCTTTGAAATATTAACTTATTATGGTTTAAATAAAGGTAGTACTCTGACCAACAGGTGTGTACCCTTTAAAGATAAATGTATATATTTAGTGACATTATACATGTGGAAAGTGACAATGGCAGTATTCACTAGCTGTGAAAAATGGATGTGCTAGAAGAGACTGTTCTTTCCATAATTCATAAACATAAAGAATACCCCATAGCTTATATGATACACTGAACTATATATCCTGTGCATGTTACACCTGCTTATGTAACAAAGAAGCAACTTTCTCTGCAGTAAAGATTGGAATATAATAGTTTCACTTAAAATTTTTTACAATAGTCAATTCCTATTTTAGGCCCCAATTTCCCCTAACACTTACAGAATAATACTGTTTAATGACAGAAATTGATTTCTCTTGCCAGTTTTTTATAAAACAAAAGATATCTTTTCTTGTACTTCATATAAAATTTGTATCTAGCTGTCTCATGTTTTATGGAATTGGAATAACATTTCTAATTTGCTCTATTATTATCCTACTGATAACATTAGTTCTGGGAATTTAATGGCTTAAAATTCAAAAGTTTCCTTTTTCCCTATTCTAGCTAAAACTAATAATCCCAGTAGGAACCTTGTACTTACCCCCCAAAATGAAAGAATTAAGATTATATAATAGGTTATGTTTCCCCAAAGTTGCCTTTGAAAAACTATGTAATATATATATATATATATTTTTTTTTTTTTACAAAGGTTTCATTTTTCTTTTTTTCTTTTTCACTGGGGGAAGGTAGATTAAAAGGAGAGAAAAATGCTTATAAATTGAAAAAAAATAGTTTAAACAGAAAAATTATATAGGAAATTAATATAAATGATCTATACTACAAACTGATTCAGTCTATCCACCTGGGATAATGTGAACACTACAATTCCGTTCTCCTCTTTTGCTTAAAACAGATTGGGAAATTATCAGGTTCCATTTTTTTTTCCCCCTTAAGGATGTGGTATTTTCTAAAGACATCATTCTACTATATTATGATAGTAGCAGCATTTGGATAGACAGAGAATCAACTCATTAGAAGGATTACAGTAAGACATTCATTTTCAAGGGCCTAAAAAGGGAGAAAATAGGCATTTTTTCCCAGTCCATTAAGGTGATTGCTGTTCAGAGAAATACAGGTAATTTTCAAATGAGTCAGTCAATGAAATCTTTTTTTTTTTTTCTGACAGTTTTGAGTGCTAGTGCTGCACTGGTATCTCTGACTTTAAAAAACAAAACAAAACAAAAATCTAGAGAGGTGAAAGATCTTTGGAAGAAAAGGGGTAAAAAAATATGAATGGGAAGGCAGGATTGGGTTATGACCTGCCCCAAGGTAAGGAATATGCTCATTGAGGAGATCATATAAGGAGTGAAATATGACCTATGTGATTGAAAACAAGTCATTCCCTGTCTTTGATCCTCAGTTTCCTCATCTGTAAATAGGGAACTAGATGATCTTTCAACTCTTTTAACTGTAAATCTACAATCTTATGACTCCATTGTGAAACAAGCAGGTGTTGCTTTTTGTTTTCTAGTTTTTACCTACTTTATGCATTTTTCCAGATTTTCAGAGAACAGCCAAGTCATTCTTCATTCTGTTTTATTTTTCATTTGATTCTTTGTAACGATATCTGGAGTTTTCCTGGCAAAGACATTGGAGTGGTTTGCCATTTCCCCCTCCAGCTCAAATGAGGAAATGGAGGCAAACAGGGTTAAGTGATTTGCCCAGATCACATGTCTGAGGTCAGATCTGAGCTTGGAGAGATGAGTCTTGCTGACCCAGGCCTGCCCCAAATATAAAGCTTCTCCCCATTGTGGAATCAAATCCCAGACTTCTGAGTGACAGAATGGGTGGGGAAATAACCATTATACTAAAGAGAAAGTGACTATACTCTATTCATTCACTAGGTACTAGAACATTTTATAAAGGAAAACAGTGAAATTTTCTTTTCTGGAGACAGTAAAGAAAAGGGTAAAAGATTGGGTTGTACCAGACTCCAACTATCTCAAAAAAATAAACAAAGTCAGAGGAATTGACTTAGCTAAGAAGAACTTTTCCAATCCTAGGAGTTTATTATTTCAGTGCAATTGGGGAGAAGGGGAAGGGACATAGGGAACAAGTACTTATAAAGCACCCACTAGGCACAACTTTACAAATATTATCTCATTTGATCCTTCAAATAAGCCTATCAGATAGATGCTATTAACTATTTTATAGTTGTGGAAATATAGGTTGTGACCACTCCAGGATCACACAGCTGGTAAATGTCTGAGATCAAATTCAAATTCAGATCTTCTTGACTCCAGATAAAAAGCTTAAATTATTGCACAACTTAGCTCCCCTTAACTGAAAGGAAATTACAGAACTTCTTCTCAAATGCTTTCTGGTTACTACTGGTTGATAGTAATGAAGAAGCTATATTCTATTGTGGATACAAATAAAACTATCTGAAAAAATCCTCCTCTTAAAAGATTGTAGAGTAGTTTGGTTTATAGGAAAATACCAGTATAGCTTTCCTTTTTTAATTCAAATAGTATTCACAAAACTTTTGACCTTTCTGGCCAGGCTGAGGCATCTAAAATGATGAAAGGGCAATTTCAGAGGAATGTTTATTTCTAGATCTTGCAACTATGATGTTTTTTCAATGATTTATTTTAGCTTAGATAGTCTTAATTGAAATTTAACATAAACACCTTTTACTTCATGTCCCTTTCAAACATTATCTGCACATAATAGCTAGATCTCAATGATTATGAAATTGCTATTGAGGTCGAACTAATAATTAGAAAAACCAATTTTCAAGTCATGAATGAATGATATTTAAGTTACCATGAATGGAAAAATATTAATGAAGACCTTGTTTTATGTGCACAAATTATCCAGTTATATTGCTCTGTTCTACAGTGCTATCTATGAAAAAATATATGAATATATGCATATATTTTCTAGTAAGTAGCTACATATAAGAAAACTATATATGTTGCATATATAGTATATAGTCTTATATAGTCAGTATATTTATATATTAAATTAAATTTATGTTTATTCACTCATGATATATAATCATAAAGTTGAATGATCAGAACATTGGACTGGGAGTCAAGACTTATTTTCTGTCTCTTCTGCTCCCCAGATGTGGGAGTGAAGAAGTCCCTTACTCTCTAGAGATTATTTCCTTATCCGTAAGATAAGAGGGTTGAATTACACAAACTTCAAAGTTCTAAAGAGCAAAAAGAAATCTTAAATAAAGTGCTTTGCAAACCTTAAAGTATAATATAAATATTCACTACTATTAAACAGTACTTTCCACATGCCATTTGTTAATCTGCATATTTTTCTTCCTGTTGAAAGAATAATTTTATTGCAATATAATTACTAAAGTATATTTAAACCATAACTGAGACCTGGGAAAGACTTTAATTTAGAAAGACCAATGATACCCACTATATCCTGGGCCATCTCCAGTGGTCTTGATCTTTATTTTATCACTGAACTTGATGGAGAAGGGAGTAAAGCTGATGATTTTATACATGGCATGCTCATTGAATTGCCAGTTGTCTTGACCTTTGTCTTGCCATTGGACTTCAATGATTGTGGGAGAGAAAGTGAGGCGATGACTTGGTCCAATTCACTGGCAAGTCAAGACATCATCCTATGATGTCATTAGTCCTCTTTGAAAACAAAGAATTGAGCAACTTAATTGAATAAAGCTTAATGTTTCTTATTCTTATTTTGTAAAACATTTAATTTGAACATATCTTTTTTATGAAAAAAAAAAAAGTTGTTGCTTTTTGTAAATAGTCCTTGATGAAATAATTTTCTAACGGACAGTGATCTTTAATAACAAAAAGATACCTTATCCTCTGTATCCAAAATGTCCAGATTCTCTTGTTATTTGGGAATCTATCTACCTGGAGCTATGGTCTTGCCACCAAAGTAGTTCTTTGTAATATTCTACTTAAGAAAATAATACTTTTACACACATACACACACACACACACACACACACACACACACACACACACACCTATGCACTTACATCCATCAGGTACTTTTAGTGTTTAGGATTGGTATAAAAACTTACAAACTAATTTCCCCCCCTAAGCATTGTAGAGACCTAGAACTGAATGTAACCCTGCCACATGATTTTATCTGTTATCCACTTTTCCCCGCTTTACACTGAATTGTTAGGCAGATAATCTCCTAATTGTTGCTTTTTTTAAAAAAAACTTTTTTTTTAAAACCTTCTAGACAGAGAATTCAAGTTACATGAACTTCAAAATAATAACAATAACAATGCCACTAAATGATTTTTAAAAAAATAGAAAACCGACTTAAATAAAGAAGATAATTGGGGTGGCATGAAGGGCCAATTAAAATAAGTGAGCCCATAACACCTCCATAGTATTATGGTACCCAATAAATGCTTGTTGATAAATATAAAGTTTCAAACTTTTTTTTACATGCTTTGCTTTCAATCCAATAAAAATATTTTTGGCACGAAGGATTAGATGAATAGGAAGGAAAAACTTCTCCCTAATTATTGATTTGAAAATCTTGAAAGCAGTACTATTCAGAAGAAGAAATGCTGGTCTTGACGTGATATTGCCTGTGTTTAAATTCTTGTTACTATTGTAAGACAGGCCTGACTGAGGTCAATTTCCTGATCTTTGAGGCTTAATACAGTAAAGAAAAGAACCACAAGAGTAAGATCTGATGGTTAACAAAAAGAAATTTACTTAGCAATAGCAACTGAAGGGCTCCTTGAAAGTCACAATATAGATTCAGAAGAATTGAACTAATTAAGACTATGTGATGGTTTTTGTAGGGTTTAAAGAAAAGAACCAGCCTACTTTGTCTTAAAAGGCCAAGGACTCTGGGAGGTACTCTTCCTCCTATAGTCATTTACTAATTTCATAAGCTTGGTAAATCACAAATTCTCTGAGCCCTGTTTGTCTCAGCTTTCAAAATAAAGAGTAGATAAACTGTACAATTCTCTCTAGCTTAAGTTGTGTCAAACTCTTAAAGAATAAAGATTGTATATCCTGAGATGCTGTTCTTGGCAACTGAAAAATTGAAACTTTCAACATATTTAACTGAAGAAAAGTATATTTGGATTTAATTTTAATGATCACTATCACTAAATTATCACTCATGGTAAATGCTCATTATTAGTTGCAATTAAAATCCACCAGAATTTTGATATGCCTCATTACTCCAGCATATGAATGGATAAAAATGGGAGAGAAAGTAGTTAAAGTGAGATAATTAACTTCCTGAGCTTATAATGCTACATTCCATCTGCTTTTGGTATATTAGCAAAGGAGAAATGTCCAGAAACACTATAATATTTACCATGAAACTTCTGAGGAAAGAGAGATACAAAGAGAATGATTGGAACAGAAATGGATCTGTTAAATTGCATGGGGGAAGAGATGCAAAGATTAAAAAAAAAAACTTTAAAAAGTTTTTCTGATATATGAAAAAAGGCGACTATGAATTTTAAGTGAATGTGAAATTTGGCTTATGGCAAACACAAGATTAACAGTTGAAGTCAGTTTTGTTGAATTTAGGTTTTAACAGAAACTTTAGAGAGAATTAAAAAACAAAGGGAGGACTGTCTCAGCAGTTGGGAACCTCCACGAAGGCCCCCACCCACCCAAAAAAGCCATTCAAAGCCTGCCTACCCTTCACTCCTAAAGCCATAAAACTACAGCTTTCCAATTTCAGCTATGACAGCTAAGTTTGGAAAGAAAACAAAGAGAAATCCAGATTGCCTTTAAATTTTAAGTTTTCTAGAACATTGTTTTTGTTTTGTTCCCTTGCTTTTTGGCGGTGAAGTCTCAGATATTTGCATTCCAGCTAATGACAAAAACATCAAAACATCAGTAGTGGCAGTTACAGCAAAGTACAAAGAAAACTCAACAAGGGGCCTTGGTATCATGATCCACAAAAATGACCAAAACACTCATGAAGGATGCTGTTGATCCTTTAAAGACTATGTTACCTCTGCAAAATTTCTTCTCTACCTTGATCACTTTCTATCCACTTGGAGAGACCAGATGTGACATTTTGGAGTATTTGTGCTTCTAGTTGAATTCTATGCTCTTAATTGAAGTTTATGAACTCATGGTGGCAAGCTCTGTTTTGATCCTGGGAGCCATCATTGGAGATTAGATAGAGAAGAATGTAAGGTTTAAAGTGGGCCAGACTTATTTGCTTATACAGAATGTTTCAGCCATAATACCAATTATGGTTATTTAACATAAAGCTAATCTTCTGACCTCCTGACACTGAATGGGTTCTTACTTCCTATTATATCTGGGTTATTATATCACATATATTGCAAATTTGACCAGCACTGTAAGGGATCACAATTCAGAGACTAAATTGTTGTTGTTGCAGGTGGGGGGGGGGTACAAAAGCAAATTAGCAGGTATGCATATTATAATGTGAAGAATTGTCCATTTAACTAATATTTTGACTTCCATGGCTATTGGTCAGATAATGATATTAAGTTCTTCAATGATTAGCTATGGGTTCGTCTCTGGATGGAATTTGTTCTCCATGTAAATTCAGTATTTCTTATTCTGGAAAATTTGCCAGAAATCCCAGTTCTGGCTTTGAAAGCTTCTCCAAAGTCAGATAAAGAACTGAAACAATTGAATTTACACACACACAAAAAAATATTGAGTCAAAAGCCCAGGAGGGAGACCATTGATAAGTAAAAAAGATCCTAAGTATGAGTTTGAGAATGAAAAAGAGCCTGGCTGTTTTCCCACACAGCCTTTCCATACTTTCCATGAGGGATGCCTTTTATACTCAGCCAACCAATGTTTCTTGCTGATGGCTCTTTTTTTCCTTTATATGATTGTCCTGTGCTTTGATCACATCACTAGTGACTATGCTTACCTTCAGGGTCTGAGTGGCTCAGCACTCAGTCTTTCTGTGGCAGCCTTAGCCATCACTGGTATTAGTGATTTCACTAATACCAGTGAAAACCATGAGACCGAGAAAAGTATGGCTTTATTTAAACAGGTTTCATCTCTGTAATAACCCAGATGGTCTGTTTGACCTTCTCATGGTCTCTGTTTTCATGCATTCTTCCTTTGAAGACATCTATACTAGATTAACTCAAAGTAAGAAATCATCCCTAGTGGTAGTACCTAAAGAAGGACTTGAAGCTTTTTTTGCAACTGGAATGTACAATTTCCTAATTGAGTCTTATCCTACTAAAGGGTACATAGAGATGAGTCCAAAGCCTGTACCTTTAATCTCTGTCAAGTTGCTGTTTGCAGGGATAATTGCTATTGGACTTAGTTTTGGGGTCTTCGATTTGACTGACATAGTTACTGCAAGAAAATATAATTGAGTTGGAATAAATGAAGTATTATATGTATTTTCAGATCTTTATGAACTATCTTTTAGATCTTGTGCATTTCATCATGGTCATCTTGGCTCCCAATCCTGAAGCTTTTGGTTTGCTTATGTTGATTTGAGTCTCTTTTGTGGTGGTAATGATTATTTCTGTTATATGTCCAGAAAACTCTTGGAAATCAGCTTTGTATCTGTTGTCCTGATACAAAAACCATTTCCGATGAAGCAGAAAGTATGTTTCTTTTGTGTAAAATATTTAATTGTTGTTACTCCTGTTACTTTAGAATACTCTTAAATAGTCAAGATGTTTCTTTTGAGCTTATGAGTTATGCCTTAAGGAACAAGTTTCAATGAAACTAAAAATATATAAATATGAGCAATGGAGTCCCCTTCATATCTAGGGATTAAATGACTAGGAAAAATGTTCCACCAACTGACATATGGGGGATATTTTGGTTGATATTCCTCTTTTGTCCTAATGGTTAGAATAGAAAAATGATGTTTATGGCTTTAATATGATTGTACTGTGATACATGTCCATTTCTTATCCAGATATATTGTTAATCCAGGTTTAAGTATAACAGTGGACCAAATCTAGCTCTCAGACAAACACTAGTATCAAAATAGTAAAATTTGTTCAACTTTGGCAAATACAACAGACTCTAAGTGAGGACATCTGACTTTGTTAATAGGGGAGTTTTGAACTGATATTTTGCCTCAAATAAGAATAACTCTCAAGATTTGAACTTGGATCCTCTCATAATCCATACAGTCATATGAAATTATATATTTTTTCTCTACAAACCTTGCTTAAGAATGGTGGCATTTTTAAAATCTTTATATTCCCAAAGTATTTATCACCATTCTCTCTAATTGCACAGATATTTTAGGACAAAAGATTAACTTCATGCATCAATTAAAAAAAGTAGACTCAATACTCATAGATTAGTAATAGTCATTTACTCAACTTCATTTTACCTTTTGACCTCTATAACATGTGTGCTATAAAATGTGAAGGGAATAAGACTAGAATGACTCTTTACTCAAATTAGATATATTGCTGAGCTTCTGGGATACTACTGGTACTCTGTCCTCCTAGCGTATAGCCCATAGTTCACTGTCGAGAAGCCTAGGGAACATGTCCAGTTAAAACATAATTTACTATATGCAAGTATTTTGTCCTATCTTCCCTGATAAGAGGAGTAAAGGCATAGAAAGAAGAAATTGATAAACTATATACTCAACTCCTTAGATTTTCAAGGACTTGTTATTAAAGAATGAGACTGTCTTTAATGAATTATGGGGGTGAATTATTATGACTTGGGGGTTATGTAATGACACCTTTTCTCTGAACTCTTCAAAGTTTGTTCTCCTAAAATATGGGTCCACATGAGTAATAAAGAAATATGTTTAAAATGATTGTACATGTATAACCTATGTCAGATTGCTTGCTGTCTTGGACTGGGGGGAAGGCAGGGAAAGAGGGAAAAATATTTGGTATCCAAATGTTACAAAAATGAATATTAAAAACTATCTTTATGTATATTGGAAAAATATAATACTACTAGGAAAAATTCAGAAAAAAATAACATATTAGGTACATGGCAGACTTTTTCTGGCTTTATACTTTTTTGCAATCATGAGTTCTAATGTTGAATAGTTACTTTCCCCAAAAAAACATGCCTATCATTTCTATCCCATCAAACAGTTCCTCCTTGACTATGAGATAGATCAGTAATTCTCCTTATTCTCTCCCTTAACTTTTGAATAATGAAATCACAATTTCATCTTTATGGAAATTTTCAGACCTTCACTATTTTGCCATCACTTAGGTACCTCTCCTCTTTTTCCATGAAATATTGATTTTATTTGTCTAAATCATATCTAAAGCCTGATTGAGGTCCTCTACCCAGGTCATTCTCTCTCCTTTGTCCTTTTCTCTTTGTCTTCCCTACTTTTGCTATCATACTTTGGGACTTCAATATACATGTTGGTATCTTCTCAAAAACCCTGGCTTCAGTTTTCATTAATTTCTTCAGCTCTGATGACCTCTCATTTTATCTCAACTTAGCCACACAGAGATGTGCATATTCTTGATTTTCCATTACCCATTAGTGATCCACAGTGCATAGCTCTCAAATTCTCATGTCTGTCCATAATCTTCTTTCTTTGCTTCTTGCTCTCTACTTCATCCCTCTTAATATCTATTAATTTATCACAAACCTCCATCCTTAGATTGTGTTTCCAACCTATCAGCCCTGGCCTAATCTCTTTTTTCTCCCTTTATAGTCTTAGCCCCATGGTAATCAGTTCACTCTCTTCTTTATTCTTAAATCTTTTGCTCCTTCGTCTTATCATCACTCATGCCCTGCCAAATTCTAATCTTAGGTTCTTTCTACCTGCTCTACTTCTCATATACCACCAGAGGAGGTTATCTAGTCAGACTCCACTATGAATTCAACTTAATGATTTCAATATCATTTCTCACAACAATTCTTCTATTCTTCCATGACTGTCATATTCTGTACAATGATTGTTCTAAATCTTTTCTTTTTGGGCCTCTTATACTCCCTTATCCCTTTTTTCTCAGCAAACCACCTTATATCCCTTTACATTCTTTGTAAATTCAAGTTCTGAGATTAGTGCTCAATTATAAGTATGTTTTGGTTTTTTTGCAAATAAAATATTGTTACATATGCTAGATAAGTAAAATTCATGTTACATAACTTACAATAACTTCCAAGTTTTCTTTTATCTATAGTAAGATAGTAGTCAGAATTTTGTAGCTCATTCTTTGAGAAGGACTGCACCAGAGAAATTCACTATTTCCTGAGCAGGCTATTTTGTTTTGGGACAGGTGTATTTGAGAGGAAGTTACTTCTTTAACTGAATATAAATCTGTTTCCAAATAACTGATACAATTATATAATATCTTTCATGCCAATTCTGTCCTCTGGAATTATTATACAGATTAAATGTAAAATATCTCCACTCCCTTAATAAGTGTGGTAGACATCAGCTGCCTGCAAGGTATGATTCAAAGGTCACTGGAAATTCTTTTTTCCTCTACCCAGCCCTCTCTTCTGCTCTCTAAAGATATTATCCTATAGACCTGCCTCCATTCTAACATTAATGATTCATTCTCTTGGGTTAAGAGTTACCCCTGATGAGACAGCACTTTAAAAGCCATTACCAATTTAACACATTAAAAATCTTCTTAGAAATTAGGGGGTAGACCCTGAAGGAAGGGGATTTAGAAAAGGCAAGTCATCACAGAGGAAAATGTAGAATCTGTAAATTCCACTGGAGAAAGGCAGATCTATTTCTATACTGGAGGTTTCTGGGTTTCTCTGAGGCAATCTGAGAAGTCTAGGACACAAAGTACCAGCTACTGATGTGAAGGGAGAAGGAATTAAGAGCAGGGAAAGTTGGAAGGGGTTGGGGGAGGTGATAGAACTTTCAAGACAAACTTCTACCTCATAGATTTGAACATCAAGAGTTTAGTTATTACAAAGAAATAATGCTGGGGAAAGAGAGTGCTGATTGAGCCATTTCTTTTTCCATTCGAAATTGGAAATGAAAAGAGAGTTAGGGAAATAAAGAATTAACAAAAACCTTTTCCTTCGGGAAAGAAGTGATAGTTTGAATACAGAAGATGGCCTTATTAAATGACAACAATATCTTGAACTATATTATAATATTTGTCAGGATTAATATGTTACAAGACATGAATTAAGCCTTTAGTATGATTCACCTAGTGAGAGGGTGAAAGAGTGCTCCTCTTCTTCTCCTTGCACATTAATATATTCTTCTTTCCTTCCTCCCTCTTCCTTTCTTCTTTCCTCTCTCTCATTTTCTCCCTCCCTCCCTCTCTCTCTTCCTTTACTTTTCTCCCTCCCTCCCTTCCCTTTCTCCATTCCCTCCCTCCTTTCCTTCCATCTTCCTTCATTCCCTCCCTTCCTTCCCTTTTCCTTCCCTTTCACCTATTATTGCAAGTGTGTCATTCAAATCACCTCTTTGGCTTCTCACATGGGTCTATCTGAAACAATTTGTGCATGAAGCAATAGAAATATTTCTATGATGGTTTTAGTACATCATTTGAGCAGCAATGAATAGGACTCCACATAAATGTGCTGAGTGAAAATTTTAGTAACAGATTCTGTTGAGGTTTATAGTAGTTCTAATCTAAAGTTGCCTCAAAGGGGCTAGGTTTCTTTTGTTTGGTTTGGTTTGGTTTTGCATAGGCTTTTTACTGCTGTGAGAGGAACATACTCTGTGAGAGGAAAGGATTCAGAACATAGAATCATCTCACTTATTTAGGGTGATGGGTTGGCTCTTTGTCCTTTCTGAAGCTTCTGAAGCTTTCTGAAGTATGGTGCCTTTGCCACCATGAATGGTGTAAAGTTATATTGACCTCTGTGATACCCTACTATTTTTCAAATAAGGTGGCAAACAGTATTTGCTCTGAGCAATATAGCTATTCCACTTGAAAAAAAATTTTTTTTGGTGATTCTAGGAATTCAGGCTGAAAATAATTCAGAATCTGAGAATGAAAGTTAAAAAACTTTTAAGAGCTCAATTCTAGCATGAACACATGGATAGAAAATTTTCCAGGTAGAAAGTTTCCATGTAAAAAGGAGAGTGTTTAGCCATTTTGCTCTTTTGGTAACACAATGACTTTTTCTCCTAAATATAAAAATTGCCATGCATTTTAAGAAGGAAAAAGGAAGATAATATTTCAGTGCCTTGAGAAAAGTAGGTGCTTAACAAAATCAAATTAGAGAATAGTTAAAAAGGTTGTGATGCTTGATTGCAATTGAATATTTCTGGGCTCTAGAAATGATAAGAAGATTTCAAAGAAGTTTGGGGTAACTGTATGAATTGATGTAAGTGAAGTAAAACTAGGGAGATGAATATTTGGAGTCTAGGAGGAGAGCATTTCAAGCATGGAAGAAAGCCAGAAAAAATTCCTGGAACTGAAAAAATGGAGGGTCTTCTTTGTGATCTGCTAGGAAGCCAGTTGTAGGGAATAAAAAAGGAGCTAAGATTTTAGTGGTGGTAGTGGTGATTGTTCTCTTCTTCTTCCTTCTCTTTCTCCTCCTCCTCCTCCTTTCTTCTATTCATCTTCCTCCTCCTACTTCATATAGTTGGTTTTGTTTTTATTTTTTTTCTTCACTGCTGCAAAAGATGGAAGGTGACTAGGATTCATTATATAGAACCATCTCACATATTTAGTGTGATAGGTTGACTTTGTTCTACCTTTATCCTCAAAAAAAAAAAATAATCTGAGAGAGTGGAGGAATGGGGAATGATGGGAAGTTTGAGGAAAAATGGCAAGGTTCGGAAAAGCAAATGTGGGGAAATAGCACATATATTGATAAGGAATGTGTCTTGTCAATATCTCCATCTTTTAGCCTCAGCAGACCTGCAGCTTTTGAAGAAGTACTCTCACTGCCTTACACAGAAATCTGGAAGATTCAAAAGTGAGAGGAAATCATGGTATGGGCTCAAATCCTGCTTCTATTAATTGCTACCTATGTGACCTTGAGCATATCAGTTAACCTCTAAGGACCGTTTCCTCAGTTGAAAAAGAAATTTGGACCAGATCCTTTCAGCTTGAAATCTATCCAACCACAAAAAAATTATCATCAGTCATTGAAAGGGAGGATTCATGTGAAAGGGCAAAGGGTAAACTGCAAGCTGAAATGTTATTTTCCAGTCTAGCAGTACTTGAAATAAATGCCCAAGTACAACCCAATTGGTTTACATAGCAAACTGACTATTTATTATTGCTTAACTTATTCAAATCTATTCGAGAAAAGTGACCTATCTGGCAGTACCGGGGTGGAGAAACTCATCCTACATTGAAATGACAATTTATCTGTCTGTTAAGAATCAAGGTAATATCACTTCTAGAAAAACAAAGGTATGTAAAAAACAATAGTTGAGGTTACAAAGATAAAACTAAGATACTGGAGGAGTGCACAGAGATACCAAAAGATACAGAGATGTAGCAAATAGAACAAAGCAAGAGTAGAAACTTCCAGGCCAACCTCTAGAATGTATAAAAATGGACATTGTTTACCTCAGCAAAGTCACTAACCATCTTTGTTCCCTATCAGTTCAATTAAACAAGTTGGGGAGTAAATACTAAGTGAATAGTTATAGTTTTCTCTCAACTCTCTCCTCCCCTTCTCTCTCCCATTTCCACATAAATGCCAGAACTTAGAGGAGAAAGAAAACGTTCACTGATTTCTCACCTCTTATGCCAACTAAAGGTTCTAGTCCCCATAATGTCACCAGATCTGAGTTGCTCTAAAATCTCATTATATTTCAACCCAGTTCAACCTTCTTGGGTTTCTTGTCTGAACTACCTGTATTCAGTCATTGTTCCCATCCTAACAAAGAGATGAGTCTCTTCAATCCATGGGTCTATCATGATTTAACTCCAAATAATAGCCCTATTTAACTGCTTCAAATAACTGCATAGAAGATTAAATGAGCAAAATGTACTTTGCAGACTGTGGAGGGGAGTACACCTGGAAATATTCCACTCACCTGAACACATTATACAAAGAAAATGGTGGCATAATTTTATTCTAATTATTTCTTGAGAATGTGAAAAGAATTAAAATAATGGAGTGCACCCAATGACAAAAAGACTGTCTTCATAAAGAAGGCCCTTTTCAGGACAGTAATTTGCATGTTACAAAAAGACAACAGCAAAGTCACTTTAGCAAAAGTTGGCACTTAACAAAAGAAGGAGAAATTGAATGGTTTGGGGAAAAATGTTAGTATGGGTGAAATGATAAGAGAAAAGATAGTCTACCATATTTAGAGTATGAGCTGAATTGTCTAAATTTATGAAATTCCATTCTGGTTTTGAGAGAAGGGTCAGTAGGTTCTTCAGGGAAATTAATTTTTTAAAAACTAGTTATGACTGTCATATGACTTATAATTAATATCTGAAACTCATGTTTATAGCTATTTTTGCAGTCAGTGATTCATTAGAATATATAATTTGTATTAACCATCAAAATATTGACTAGCTAAAATTATTATTGTGTCCCACAATTAAAAAGTTACAAAACAGTAAATATAAAATATAAAATATAAAAATGAAACTCCAGAATCAATAATTTGTTTTTTGAATAATGCTGTGAGGGGAGAATAGTATGGGAAAATTTTGTTTGTCTTGGAATCAGAAGGAAAAAAGCCTGGATTTAAATTCTACCTTTGATATTTCCTAGCTATGAGACATTGAGCAAATCATTTCATGTCATTTTCCCTGAGTTTCCTCTTCTATAAAATGAAGAGTTAGATTCTATGACTAAAATGGGACTTTTCACTTCTAAATTTGTAGTCCTGTGATCCTAAATTTAGAAACAGGACTTTAACTGAGGTCTTTTACCTTGAAATTCTACTTTTTCTTTCTATCGCCTAAACATTTACTATCACCATATTCTCAATATTATTCCCATGTTGAATTTCAGGTTTTTCCTTTAATTCATAATTTCTTTGGGTACCAGGAATGTACTAGTATCATTGTGGAGTGGATAATGATGGGACAACACAAACAAAATTTTAAGGGCCAAATAACATTTATTAGGGCTCACATGATAAAACTCTAAGAGGCATCTCCCTCTTCAAACACCATTTATCCTACCCTATATGCTTAAAATCATGGGGAAAATTTTTTTTCTTAAACTTCACTTTATAGAATTATTTTATAATTTTCTCTCTACTACCCCTACTGAGAGAGAGATAGAGAGAGAGTAAGAGAGAGAAAGAGAGAGAGAGAGAGAGAGAGAGAGAGAAAGAGAGATAGACAAGAGACAGAGACACAGAGAGAGAGACAGAAAGAGAAAGAGAGACAGAGAGAGAAAGGCAGACAGAGAGAAAGATAGTGACAAAGACAGAGAGAGAGAGAGAGAAAGAGAGAGGTAGAGAGAGACAGAGAAAGAGAAAGGTAAGCTCTTTGAGCTATGACTAGTTTCTTTTTTGTCTTATATCTCCAGGTCCTAGCATAATGTCATGAATATAGGAAAAGCTTAATACATCTTTGCTAAATTGAACAAAAGGGTTGTGAGTCCTAATAATAGTACTATCTTTGATTTTATTCTTATTCTTATTCTAATGAACCCGTGACTGCAAACATTCTATAACTATATCAGTTTACTTTGCTAGGTTCCAAATTTCTTTAAGCCAGCCACCAGATATATGTGTATTTTTGTTCTTTTTCATTGCTAGAAACTATTAATAATATTTTTTGAGTGTTGCTTCATTCTTCTGAGTCATGAAATTATCATACTCTCCATGAATTAAATCTGAGGATGACCCAAAGGATATGTGTGGAGTATGAACATACTTAACCAAAAACTCTATCTTACTAATGATGTATTCTAACAACACATTTTACAGCTAGGTCCCAATTCATTATTTGAAGTGTTCATATTATTTGAATTTTGATCCAGTTATGTGCCAGTTATGCCTAGATTTTAGTTGTTTCTATAAGGAAGGAGCCTTGAAATTTTTGATTGAGAGAAATAGATCACCAGGCCTGGAACCAGAAAGATCTGAGTTCAAATGTGATCTCAGACATATACTAGTTGTGTGATTCTGGACAGGTCACTCAACTCTCTCAATTTCCTCATCTATAAAATAAGCTAGAGAAGAAAATGATAAACCATTCTAGTATCTTTGCCAAGGAAATCTTACAGCAACAATTCCATTATATCTTGCTCAGAGAATATGTGCTAAATTTAATTCTACAGAAGGGAACATATTTCTGATCTACAGAAAGCAGGAATTCCCTCAGAATACTACTTGCATTGGCTGGATGATGCTTGAATATGTTATTAGAATAGCCCTTACTAGGAGTTATGGAAAAATAGACCCACAATTATACTGTAGTTGGAGTTGTGAATTGGTCCAATCATTTTGGAAAGCAATTTTTAAATATGGTAAGAAAGTGATTAAAATCTGCATATGTTTTGAATCAAGAATTCCCACTGCTGGAAACATTTGATTTCAAAGAAATCAAACACACATATGTTAAAATATTCATATATGTGTCTAGATGTTAAGTTGTTTATAAGAAGCTCAATGAACAAAATATGATAAGAGTCACTCTCCTTTGTCATTTCAGTTTGAGTGGAAATGGGTCATAGCTACAGCTGATTTACAATTATTTTAAAACATTTGTGAGGTGATTGAGAAGTAGCTAAATAAGTTATAACATATGGATATATTGAAAAACTACCATGCTAAAACAAGCGATGAATATGATGACCACATGAACTACTGCAAAGTGAAATAAGCAGAACCAGGAAAACAATATATTCAACAGCAATGTAAATGGAAAGAACAACAACAAAAACACCAAATATTTATCATAATAATGAGCAAACCTGGCCCTGAAAAAAATTAGGTTTATAGGCATAGAATGCTGCAAAAACTCTTGGACTTGGTAAATGACACCATTAATTTTGCTGAATTGCTTCCTCCCCCTCATCCCCCCATCTGTTGTTGTTTTGTTTGTTTGTTTGTTTTTAATAAGGGATAGTTCTCTTGGTAGGAAGTAGTTAGCTGGTATAGTGGATAGAGTACTGGGCCTCCAGTCAGAAAGATGAGTCTATTTGAGTTCATTCTGGCCTTACATACTCCTAAGCAAGTCACAGAACCTTGTTCATCTCAATTTCCTCGTGTGTAAAAAAGAGCTGGAGAAGGAAATGGCAAAATGCTCCACTATCTTTGCCAAGAAAATCACAAATGGGGCATGAAGAGTTGGTCACAACTGAAAATGACTGAATAACAACTGTTGGTAGGAATAGGGGAAAGGGATATGGTGATAATGAAGATGACATTAAAAATGTTTAAGTAAAAGAAATTCCATATGGGAAGTGAGTAGAGTATAGCTTTTCCAGGATATTTTTAAAAGATATTCACCTACTTTCTGGTATATTTTTGTCATTTGGGGACAAGTATATGTAATATCTAGAACCTGATAAATAGGATTGCTTTTTAAAAATTAAACATAATTAAAAGTATAAACTGTTAAAAAAAAAAAACCCAAGTTCGTCTCAAAACACATAGTAATGTTCTCCTATATTCATTGTGACTGAGGAATTCTTTTAATTTCTTTTTCTTCTGGTTCCTGATCAGATTCGGTAGGGGCTAACATAAAGGAATAATTTGATAATAATAGAATTATATCTTGGGATCATAAGAATTTCAACTATTGAACATTTTTACAGTAGTGTCAAGAAAATTGTTTTTCTGGAATAGACTAATCATTAGTGCTTTAGACAGTTTTTAGTGCAAAAGAAAAATATGCCTAAAATTTAATTTTCTCTTTTTACTACAATTTAATCATTTTATTTTGGGGGTGAATGACTACTTCTGTCAAACAAAGCAGCACTTAGATGTCTAGAAATTATGAAGCTGTCATTTTAGAAATATGATGGCAAATGTTATCAATCATGTAAGATATAGACTAAGCTCAATGTGATATTTGATAATTTCCAAATCATAGATTTGGAAGAGATCCTAGATCTTATCTATTTCAAACAATATTAGAGCATAAATTCCCTCTACAATATACCAAACAAGTGGTCATCCAGTCTTTGCTTAAAGATTCATGCCCTCCCACTTTAGGTGCCTCTTTGCACCTTCTCCCACCTGCTTCTCATTCTGCTTTCCTTTGGCTCCCATTTATGTGTTTAGATGTTAACTTGTTTATAAGAAGTTCAATTAGCAAAATATGATTAGAGTCATCCTCCTTTGTCATTTCAGTTTCAGTGGAAATAGGTCACAACTACAGCTGATTAACAATTATTTTAAAACATTCATGAGATGTGTCACTAGAGAGCTGAAAGCACACATTAAATAGATTGCCTTTTGCTTACACAAAATGACATGCAATTTCTAGTCTTTTTGCACAGACCCACTGCCTGTCTATATTTGTTTAGCTACTAGTATTTCAAGTAGGTTGGTCATGACAAAGCAGAGCCATGTCTATTCTGGTCCATGGTTCCATTTGAATCTTGGGTCCATTTTCTTTTCATATTACTGCCGTTCAATTATTTCTAGATGAAATAATGCCTTGGGAAAATATATATTTCCTACCTTTAGAGTGTTGACTCTGTTTCTAATATGGATGTGAATAACCACTATCAGATTTCCGTTTCTCAGAAAATAACCATAAATGTATTTTAAATATTTGTGGACCTAATGTTATTGACTTATTTGATGAATAGTCTGTGTACCTAAGAAGGCAAGAGACCTGAACATAAACAATGAGAGGATAGGAATGATTTCTTCTCTGAGTGTATAGTCTAGGAAACCACCTTCTTCTGTTTTCATTTTTCTTATTGTCTGATGGATCAATAGGATTTCAAGTGAGAGATTTTCTAAAAAACTATGCTCTGAAATTTAGATTAGGTATTTTGTAATATTGTGGTAAGAAATATAGATTAGAGAATTACTGTACATTATGAGACGATTAATCTCATCCACTATAAAACTGACTTTACCAACAAACACTAACATCTTGGACCAATGCCCAAAGTATGATTTTGCTTCAGTTGTCTTAAATTTTCAGTCTGCCTGGATTTAGAAAAGGATATAATCTTCTTACATAATACTATTTAAGATGACAATCACAAGCACCTGCTTTGGCTCTCCCTCCCTCCCTGCCCCCAACATTCATGGGACTGCTGATAGAATACATCTCTGTGTGTGCCCAGAATGTGATTTTCCATTAGTACCTGAGTCATCGTTATTCCAGAAAGTTCTTGGGTCAGGCTTATTCAGGATGTCAGCTTTAATACTCGGCTCTTTCATCTATAAAACACAAGGAAGAACAACACAATGTGATACTGACTGTGATGTTTCAGATGCCTGGATTGCTGAGATGCCATACTAAATCAAATTCAACAGTCCTACATTTACAAAAGTTTATATGAAAGTCCAGTGGTGATTATCACTGCCTCCTATATCTCTTGAAGTCTCTGGAGGATAGAGACCTCTTGAGAATTATTCCGAAGCAGTCTATGCTTGAAGACAATCCCTGATCTCTCCAGCACTGGTCTCTTCCAAAAGTATCAGCTGGTGTACTTCTTCCCATTCCTGGAGGAAAAGTAGGTGTGCAAAATAGGAGACTAACCATTTTCTTCTTGATTCCCTCTCCTCTTTAAGTTTCTATAAGGCTTGCTACTCTATACTGGCTCTTTTCTTTTCTTTTCTTTTCGCTTTAGGCAATTGGGGTTAAGTGACTTGCCCAGGATCACACAGCTAGAAAGTGTTAAGTGTCTGAGATCATATTTGAACGCAGGTCTTCCTGAATTCAGAGCTGGTGCCCTATCGGCTGCTCCATCTAGCTGCCCCTCAAAACTGGTTCTAAACCTATCTATCTGATCACTCCTTAGTTTTCTTTGCAATTATTCAAATTATGCTAAAGGTGGTTCTCCTCAAGAGTTCTGCCCTTGGTCCTTTTCTCCCTTGTTTTCCCTTTGTAGATGATTTCACTTAGAAATCTCATTAAATCAGATGGATGTAGTTATCATCTATATGCTGTAGATCCTCAGATCTTCTTATCCAGCCTTCCCTTCTCTCCTAATCTCCTACTGCCTATTAGACATCTGAAACTGGATATCCAAAAGATATCTTAAAACTCAACATGCTAAAACTAAAATAATTATTTTTCCTCTCAAACTCTTCTCATTTCTGAATTTTTTTTTTTTATTATTTTCTAGGACAGCACTATTCTAACTAGTCCCTAAGACTAAAAATCTAGGTGGAATCTTTGACTCATTTTTCTCACCTTTCATTTCCAATCTATTGCCAAGGTCTGTCTACTTTATTCCCCTAATATCTCTCATATATAATGTCTTTTTCTCCTCTCCCACTGATATCACCCTGGCACCCTTTCAGTATTTTAACAAGTTTCTTCCTACTCCAAACCATCCTCTATTTAATTGTCAAACAAATCTTCCTAAAGTGGAGATTTGACCATGTTGCTTCCTGCCCTGCCATCATTAATATTAATAAACTCTCATGCCTCTTGGATCAAAAATAAAATTTCCTGTTTAGCATTCAAAGCTTGTCACAATTGGCCTCCTACCTTTTTAGTCTTCCTGCACATCACTGTCACATACTCTGTGGGCCAGTGACATTGGCTTCTTTGTTCCTTGAACAAGAGGCTTCCTCTCCTGACATCAAGCATTTTCAATATAATCATCTCCCAGGCCTGGAATTCTCTCCCTCTTCATCTCTGCTTCCTGACTTCCTTCAATTTTCGTTCCCAATTCAACCTTCTACAAGACTATTTTCCTGATCTCCCTTAATACTTAAGTATCCTCCCTCTGTTTATTATTTACAATTTATCCTTTATACATTTTATTTGTGCAGTTATTTCCATTGTCTCCCATTAGCAGTGAGCTCTTTAAGATCAAAGATTTTTTTTTGTCTTTGTATCCCTAATGCTTAGTATACTTTCTGGAACACAATAAGTGCTTATTGACTCACTGCTAGCTTCCATGACTTTTAGAAAAGGAGATCAAAAGAACATATATTTGGAGGTGAATGGAAACTTATTAGAGGACATCCTGGTCTGATTCCTCTAGTCCCCATTTTTACAAATAAAGAAACCAAGAGAGATATAACTATCCAGAAGCAATATAGGTTATTAGTTACATAGCTGAATTTGAATCCAGGTTATCTAACTCCAAATTTAACAACCTTTGCATTATACCATTTTGGAATACTCTGAGCAAATGTCACCACAGCAAGAATTCTAGTGGCCTTTAGGCAATTGGTATAATAGTTATGTCAGTGCCTGTTCTGCCTCTGATGTGTCCTGCTCACTAGTAGTGTTCATTTAGTAGAAAAGTGGCTAAGATTGTTCACATGGCCATCCTTCCCTCTTCCTCTCCCATTCTGGGAGAGTAGTTCTTCCTAGCTGCATCAGTCCACTGCAAACTTCCTCATGGTAGGGGAACAATCAGACTTAACAAAGTGGATCCCATTTGTTTCTTCAGGGAAGGTTCCCAAAGCTACATGGTTCGCTTGGCTATTTTTGGCCATCTGTATTCTTATTCAGCTCTCAGTCTAAACAAGGATAACAGAAATTTGGCCTAGAGATTAGAGTAGTGTTAAAGGTCACTGTTCTGTCATCCTAGGCATTGCCAATAATTTTTGATATGGTTTTGAACTAATTATTTATCCTTTCTCAATTGCATAATGCTTTCAACACATGGTGTAAATATAAAGTGTGGCAGACTCAGGTTTGGCCCCAGAGGAAATGATAATAATAAGGAGTAAAATTAAGAGACATGTAGGTGCTAAATAAAATGCCTGTTAATTGATATATTTCTTTTTACAATTTTATTATTTATGTTATTTTCTTTTTCTTTTTTTTCCCCATCCAATCTCCATTTTTCTGTTATTGCTAAGCAGAACAATTGGATAAGTTTCAATGTTAAATTTGAAGCTTATTCAGTCGAACTATAGATATTTGTTTACTTTTTCCAAATTCTTAATATTCTGCAGGATAAAGGCATTATGAATTAGGCAGACAGGCTACTATCTTCTGGGGTGGGGAACTGGGAGGGAAAATATGTAAAATACTGGAGCTGGACTCAAATTCTGTCTTATTAGTCACAAGTAACTTTACTAATGCTTCATTTTAAAAACAGAGATAATTAATGTATTTACCTCACAAGAGTTAATGAAATCATGTATATACTTTGTAAAATTTCAATGCTATATACATATGAGTGCTATCAATTAATAGATATGCTGGGCACGGTGCTAGGCACTAGTGCTACAAAATTCAAAGTAGGACAGCTTCTGTCTCTAAAAAAGTTACATATTTATAAAGGAAGCAACATGTTCACAGAAATGTAAATATAGGATAAAATGGAAGGAAAATACACAGTGATTTGGAAAAAGCCATTGGAAGAATCAGTAAAGATATTTTGAAGCAGATGGGATTTAAGCTGAGATTTGTGGGAATCTGGGACTTCTAAGAGGTAAAGGTAAGAAGGAAAAATATCTCAGACACTAAAGATAGTTTGTGTAGAGGCAGAGACAAAGGTGGAAACTGCAAGGTCAGGCACCCATACTAGCAAGAATACAAGTTTGATACAACTGAAGAAGAACGATTATGCTGTTAGCTTGGAAATGTATATTGGAGTCAGACTGTAAAGGGTTTCAAATGCCATGATTTAATTTTTGTCTTAAAGTCAGGAGAGGAACATGGTCAGGCTTGTGTTTTAGGGAAATAACTTCGATAGCTATGGAAGGGATAGATTGGAGCAAACAGACAGTAGATAGGGAGATCAATTAGTCAAGTCAACAAGTATTTATTAAGCCCTTATTATCTGGTAGCTCCTGGGCTAAGCTGTGGGTATACAAAGAAAGACAAAACCAGTCATTGATACGAGGGAGCTTGTATTCTAGTAAGAGAGACAACAAGCCAATAACTTTGCACAAACAAGATATACTGGAGGGAGTAAGATAAATTGGAGATAATTTCAGAGGGCAGACACTAGTAATGAAGTGAACCAGGAAAGTTCTTTTGCTAAAGGCAAGATTTGAAATGAGACTTAAAGAAGTCAGTTAGTCAGACTGTAGAGATGAGGAGGAAGGACATTTCTGGCATAGGGGACAGAAGATAGTGAAAAGGAACAGTCTGGAGATGACGTATTATGCTGGAGGCCTGTGTCACTGAATAATAAAATAGAGAGGTTAGTAAAGTATGGGAAGATTGGTAAATTAGGGTAATGTCAGATTGTAAAGGGCTTTAAGTGACAAAGTCTAAGCATGAGATGATGAGGGCCTGAATCAAGGAGGCAACTATATGAGAGGAGAGAAGGGGGTCTATACCAGAAACATGAAAATAAATTTGACAAGATTTAACAGATTAGATGTGAATGTGTGTATATGTTTTGGGTGGGGGGGAGTGAATGAGAAAGAGGAGTTGAGGATGACATTTAGGTTTCAAGCCTGGGTGACTTGACTGGGAGGATGATCGTACTCTTGTTAGTAATAATAAAGTTAAAGAGGGGAGAGTCTTGGGAAAAAGATGATGACTTCAGTTTTAGACATGCTGATTTAAACATTTTTTGGGGAAAACCAGTTCAAGATATCTAATAGCAAATGAAAATGCAAGATTAGAAGTTAGGAAAGAGGATAAACTAGATAAATAGACCTTAGAGTCTTCTATATTTTTGTTCCCTTATTTTCATCAGTGTCTAACTTCATGACCCCATTTGGGGTTTCCTTGGCAAAGATACTGACATGGTTTGCCATTTCCTTCTCTAACTCATTTTACAGATAAAAAACCTGAGGCAGAGTTAAGTGAATTGCCCAGGGACACACAGCTCTTAAGTGTTTGAAACCAGATTTGAAGCCAAGAAGAGGAGTCTTCTTAACTTTGGGTCTGGCACTCTATCCACTGAGCCATGGGAGTTGATGAGGTCAAGCAAAACAGAATAGAAGGATAAAATAAGAAGGTTCAGGTCAGAGCCCTGGGGAGCACCCATAGTTAGGTGAAAGAACTTGGATGATAGTCCAGCAAAGTTGACTAAGAAAGACTGATCTGACAGGTAGAAGAAAAACCAGGAGAGAACAGTGTTACAGGAACCTCGTAAAAAGAGAATACAAGGACTGACTGTCAAAGAAGGCAGAAAGGTCAAGAAGAATAAAGAGTGGGAGTTGACTTGAGACCATCCTAAAGGATATTCTAATAGTTCAAGCAAAAGATGATAGTGAGGAGACGTCTCTCTTACAAAGATTCCTTCCAGCTCAAAATCTATGATCTGAATCTTAAGTATTATATCAATATGGGTTATTATTATTATATTCACTTTCAGGTCCAATTGTATTCCAATGTGAAATTCTACCTGAAAAATAGTCCAAAAAACCCCACCACACTTTAATCTTGTTTATCTATATAAGCACACCTTCAACTCAACAGACATAGTAACCCTGTATAATTTTGTATAATATATACTTCTCCCTCACATTGTGTTTTCCTTCAACTAATCTAAGATACCCTATTCAGATGAACATCTGTCTAAGGGGAGTGATTTGGGTCTTATGAAACTTGGGGAAAATGTGGGTGTAGGTGAAAGAAACAAATCATATGTGATTATTGCTAGACCAGGTCTGGGTTCGAAAAGTATTTCCAATTCAGGACTTAAAAAAAAATAGCAGGTGTTTTTAATTAGCACAAGAGCAGAAGTGTCACTTAGCTTTTCTGCCCATAGATATTTACAAAAAAGTCTTATAGATCAAGAGAAAACTAAAAAAAATGGATATGAGATTATGGACATATTTGCCTAATTTAAAATTTATTTCCTTGTTAAAAAAAAGAAAGTTTAGTTAATGTGACTCTGTATCTCACTGCAATTTAGTTTAGGTTCTATCTCCATGCTGTGTAATTCTTCCAGTAGAATGTAAGTTCTCTAAGGGCACAGTTTGTTTCATTTTTATCTCTTTATCTCTAGTGGCCAGCAATTCTGGTTGAAAGGAATGATCTAATTTTTTAATTTTTTAATGTCATATCTACATTAAATGCTTACTGTTTTCTTCATACAATGGGACAACACTCTATTAATTGGTCCAGAGTTCTAAAAGCTTATTCTAGATTTTGGCTTGCCTTAGGGCTTACAAAAGCAATAGTTCCTGCAAAATCATTTAATAAGTTGGCCATTCTGAGAGTCCAGGATGTTGACTTAATTTTTACAGAGGATCCCAGATGTGCTGGAGGACTCCAGATCTGGCAAATGTTTTCTTTAATTTTAGTTGACCTTCCTTAATGTCTGATATGAAACACATGTAAAAAGGATACCTGACAGAAATAAAGTATTTTCTTTGCATGAGCATTTTTTATGATGACTGGCAGTGCTAGTAAATTTTCATTCTGAGACTGGATAGCTTTTCTTTCTTTCTTTTTTCTTTTTTCTTTTTTTTTCTTTTTTTCTTTCTTTTTTTTTTTTTTTAGCAAAGTAAATTGTACATTTATAGTGATTCTGTTTTCCAGCAGATCTTTGCATTTCTGAGGGTTGGCTCACAAAGAAAAATATGAAAGCATCCTGTTTTATGTGGAACAATGAATTTTAAGAGTTATAGGTTCTAATCTCTGCCGGTCATTTAAATGCATAATTTCTGTAAAGTAATAAGCATAAAAACTCTGGTCTTCTCAAAAAGAATTCTGGGAAACCCTCCCCCCACCCCACCCCCGGCCAACAATCTCATAAACAAACATGAATCCAAATATCCTTCTCAAATTTATGTAATACTTACAAATCCTGCCTCCTCTAGGAAGTTTTCCCTCATTACTTGGACTACATTAATGTCTTTCATCTTTGAACTATAGCACTTATATTCTATATTATACAATTTAGTTTATGCTGTCTTCATTACAAAAAGAATGTACAAATGAAGGACTAGTCTTTCAGTTGAGAAGATATGAGTTCAAGTCCTGTTTTTGACATATACTTACTTCATGACTTTTGGCAAGCAATTTACCATTTTAGTGTACCAAACAACTTTCTAATACTATGTGCTGTGAAGGAGCTGGAAATGTATGTGAAGTCTTCATGCTGATAAAATTTTAGACCCAAACCAAATACAAATTATGTGTATTGGTCTTATCTCTCCAATAAAGTTATAGGCTCTTTAGGGCAGAGATGTGGACAGGAAGATATGGATCTTCTATGTCCATTTTATCCATCAGAGCATAGTTCTAATACAGCACAGGTCATCAATAAATATTTGAGATTAAAACTGTATAAAACTTTGGGAGTTGTAATAAGTATTTTGTAAATGGATACATTTTCTTTTTGTTCAATCAACACTACAAAAAGCAAAGCAAAACAAAAACTCAAGAAATCCTTCTTAAATGTCCTCAAGGAAGATCAAGCTTTGTGATTTCTTCTGAGGAAAAGCCAGATTTTATGTTGTGGTCATTTCCCCACTCTAGCTCCTAACAATAGTCTTCACACACACACACACACACACACACACACACACACACACAAATTCTGAGACAACTCAGTGATAAGGAAAAGCTATATTATCTCTTCTCTCTATGTGAACAAAGAATCCATTTTCCTATTCCTTGTCCAGGAATCCTAGTCAAATTCTCCATCATTTGAAATGTCTTCATTTTTGTTGTTGAGTCATTTTTCAGTCATGTCTGACTCTTCGTGACCCCATGTGGGGTTTTCTTGGCAGAGATATTGGCGTGGTTTGCCATTTTCTTCTCTAGATCATTTTATCGATGAAGAACATGAGGCAAACAGGGGAAAGTGACTTGTCCAGAATTGTACAATTAGTAAGTATCTGAGGCCAGATCTGAATTCAGAAAGATGAATCTTCCTGACTCCAGGCCCAATGCTCTATCCACTGCACCTATCTAGCTGTCTCTTAGGTCCTTGGCAGAGTCCAAACATTCAATAACCAACTTCATATACAAACAAATACCATATTTTTCTGGCTTGTACACAATGTCATTTTTTAAAAAAATAGTTATAACTTTTTATTGACAGAACTCATGCCTGGGTAATTTTTTACAACATTATCCCTTGCACTTACTTCTCTTCAGACTTTTCCCCTCCCTCCCTCCACCTCCTCCCTCAGATGGCAAGCAGTCCTATATATGTTAAATATATCATAGTATATCCTAGATACAATATATGTGTACAGAACCAAACAGTTCTCTTGTTGCACAAGAAGAATTGGATTCAGAAGGTAAAAATAACCCAGGAAGAAAAACAAAAATGCAAACAGTTTACATTTATTTCCCAGTGTTCTTTCTTTGGGTGTAGCTGCTTCTGTCCATCATTGATCAATTGGAACTGAGTTAGATCTTCTCTTTGTCTAAGAAATCCACTTCCATCAGAATACATACTCACATAGTATTGTTGTTGAAGTATATAATGATCTCCTGGTTCTGCTCATTCATTTCACTCAGCATCAGTTCATGTAAGTCTTTCTAAGCTTCTTGGAGAGAAGCATGCATATACCACAATTTATTCTCCAATTGATAGGCATCCATTCATTTTCCAGTTTCTAGCCACTACAAAGGGGGCTGCCACAAACATTTTGGCACATACAGGTCCCTTTCCCTTCTTTAGTATCTCTTTGGGGTATAAGCCCAGCAGTAGCACTGCTGGATCAAAGGGTATGCACAGTTTGATAACTTTTTGGGCATAATTCCAGATTACTCTCCAGAATGGTTGGATTTGTTCACATCTCCACCAACAATGCATCAGTGTCCCAGTTTTCCTGTATCCCCTCCAATATTCATCATTATTTTTCCTGTCATCTTAGCCAGTCTGACAAGTGTGTATCTCTCACAGGTGTATCTCAGAGTTGTCATAATTTGCATTTCTCTGATCAATCGTGATTTGGAACACTCATATGAGTGGAAATAGTTTCAATTTCATCATCTGAAAATTGTCTGTTCATATCCTTTGACCATTTATAAATTGGAGAATGGCTTGATTTCTTATAAATTAGAGTCAATTCTCTATATATTTTGGAAATGAGGCCTTTAGCAGAACCTTTAACTGTGAAGATGTTTTCTCAGTTTATACAATATCATTTAATGAGAGACTAAGGGAAATATCTTGTTGAAATCCACTCCCTTGATTTAGTAATCTTATCAAAAATGAAAATTAAGTTAGTTTAGCATAACTAATCAACTCTTATTATCTTCTAGTAATTGCTATCAGACTGCTGGCTAGTTAATAAATCATCTTTAAATTTTTCTGGGGATTGACATCAAGATCAACAGTTTTTCAGTTTTCAGAATTGGTTTTGCTTTTTTTAACTGGGATAAGATTCTGGTATCTGTCTTGTGCTCTATGCTTCATCAAAAATTAAAAACAATGATTTGGTAATATTATCTTCAAATACTTTCTCTGAAGGGAAAGAAATTCAACCCAGTGATTTGACTTTATTTAAAGAAGGTAGATGCTCTCTTGCTGTCTTCTCAATTATTCATGATTGTTCCACTCTTTCCAATTTGAAGAAAATTTTCATTGAGAGAGAGGTAGAGAAAGAGAAGCAAAATGAATATTGAACATTGAGAGGAACCTAGAAAAGCAGACATCTTAAGATGATCCCTTCCAAAACATTTAGAATTAAGAAAACTACTATGATTGGAGGTTCTCTTTTATAAATGGATAACTTCAAGTTTATATTCATTTGCTTATCCTAGAAGGCACAGGGAATCATGGAGAAGGCAAAGGAAGAGGCCAGAGAGAAGGTTTATTTGGAATCCTTATAAACACTCTTCCTGAGCTTAATATTTCCTTAAAAAAGTCTTATTCTCAAATGATGCATATATTTATTTGTGCAAGGGTGGAGCCAGTTCAGATTATAATAAAATTTGATGTATAATTGGGTAATAATCAACAGGCTTTAACCTTGCAGAAAATTGGTGACATGCTGAGGAAAGCTGAAGGGTAATAGTTTCATGCATAGCTATTTATGTAACTATCAAAGAGTTAGCCCTTAGTTCCCAAATCAGTGGAAAATCTGATTCATATTCTGTTATGATACCTAAATGAAGCAAAGCCAAGCAGAGAGAATGCATCTTTCTGTCTGTCTGTCGGTCTGTCTGTCCATCTATCTTTCCTTCAAACAAATAAATCAGCAAGTATAATGATATTTTCTCAATTTTTTATTGTATTTGTGATCTCTTTGGTGTGGATATGTTATCTATTGATAGCAGTAAAAGTGGGATGGGCAGTGGTATCTGTGAAGATTGGCAAAATTTTCATGGAGAAGGTAAAGTTTCAAATAAATTTTGAGGAGAAAAGGAATTTCTAATTATTTAGGGGAAGAAAATGAGAGAGTGCATTCCAGGCTTGAGGGATAGTCAGTGTAAAAGCATTATGTATGAAGAAGAAAAAGAACAATTTGGCTGGACTATACAGTGTGAAAGGCAAGTAATGTGCAGCAAGAATGAAAAGGTAGGTTAAGACCAGAATATGAAGAGCTTCAAAAGCCAAACGAAGGAGTTTATATTCTACTCCAAAGCAATCATTGTAACTTTTTCAATAGAGTAGTAATATGGCTAGACATGTACTTCAGGAAAGCCACTTTAGCAGCTGTGTAGAAGACAGATTGGAATGAGAAGAGACTTGAAGTAGATGGCCAATTAGGATGCTATTGCAATAATTCAGAGAAGAGATAATGAGGACTTGAAGCAGTGTGAGGAGAAAGAAGGGGACATCTACAAAAGATGGTGCAGAGTTAGAGGTGACAAGATTTGGATTTATAGGGTAAGAGAGAATAAGGAATCAGGGATAACATCAAGATGCAAATTTCAGCAACCAGAGAAATGGTGGTGTTATCAACAAATAAAGGGAAGCTCAGAAGGAGAATATGAGGTGTATTTTTTATGGGGGTTGAGTAACAATAGTAATAGGAGTAAAATCAAAGAGAATAATGAATGCCATGAAAAGCTGGAGAGAAAGAGTGGAGAGGGTGACTGACAATACCAAAATCTATAGAATCGTTCAAAAGGAAGAAGATTAAGAAAAGACTATCAGATTTGGGAAATAGAGATCATTAGTAAAAGTTTTAAGAAAGATACTTGTTGAGTTTGAAAGACAGGATTAAGAGAGTTAAGAAGCAAGTAAGGGAAAATCTTTTCTATTCCTTTGAAAAGTTCCTATTTTTGAATTATTTTGAAAATCAATTGCTAAGAGTTTTTTTTTTTAAGTTGTATTATTTCCAGCATAGGCAATATATACGTATATGTGTGTACATGTTTATACAAATGTGTACATACATTTATATATATGCATATATATGTGTGCACATATTTATATTTTACAATAAGCATTTTATTAATTAAACATTTAAAACTTAATTAAACATTTATTTTCTCTCCACATATTCCTCTACTACTGAAAAAAAGAGAAAAATAAAATCCTTGTAATAAATATGCAGTCAAATTATTAATATTATTTCATTAATAATAATAATATTAATCATGTCCAGAAATGCATGTCTTTCCAAATATCTGGTCCATCTCTTCTCTTTTTATGTAAATTTTGTCCAGGCCCAATTATCCTTCCTGACTTAATATTGTTAAGTGCCACTCCTAGTTCTTCATATAGAACATTGAGTATTGAGATAATAGAGTTTGAGTTCCTCTCTCCATCCTATGAAGGAAACTAGGTCATCACAGAAATGTCCTTAAATTTGTAGCATTTCATATCTATGTGTTGTCCTTTGAATTTCATTTCCAAAAGAGTACAAGGATGATTTGACTAATCATCTAAGTTATTAGTAGTCCTTTTTAAATTTAAATGAGGGGCAGAATAGTGTAGTTGATATATAGACTTTGCAGTTAGAAAGATTTGAGTTGAAATCATCACTAGCCCCATGACTTAAAATAATACAGAATAACAAATGATTTAAGACTAACACATGCTCTATTCCGTCTTCAAATATAGTAGATCTTGAATCATTCTTGAGAATCGTTAAACAGAGGCTCCCTTTAAAAGTATAAAACCATGAAGTAACAATCTAGTCAGAGGGGAAAGGGGGCTCCAAAGCTTCCTTTTTTTTTAGCAATTGGGATTAAGTGACTTGTCTAGGGTCACATTGCTAGTAGATAGTAGGTGTCTGAGGCCATATTTGAATTCAAATTCTCCTCACTCCAATCCTCTGTGTCACATAGCTGCTTTGCTTCCTTTGTTTTTGGAGGACACTCTTGAAGGACCAAAATGAGTTTTTTCTAAATTCCAGTGGTTAAGTGAATTTTTAAAATGATGTTTCTCCTGCTAAAAGGCAATGAAAGTCTACTTGCCAGAACAACACACTCTGTGGGACTCAAAATCTTCTGGACACAGTAACTGGACACCATGTAGCATACAACATATGCTAGATAAGTTTACTCTTGGTTATTGCCTTTCTGGAGCAGAGGCCTTCAGAGAAATTAATGAATTACAAATTGCAGACTTCATGTGTTGTAATCATTTTTTATTCTACTTGCAAAAAGACCTAGGATTTAAATAGCATTCATGTAGAAATAGCCAGGAACACTCATACAGCTCCAGATTCATTTCTAATCAAGCAGATGCCAAATTAAATTGGCTCACTTTTTGTCTTGGTATTATACAGCTTTTTTTTCAGATCCCCCTCTGCCAGAATTTTGCTGGAAAAACAAGAAAAATGGAAAATTCTGCCAGAATTAAATAGAGAGGAAATGGAGCCTATATAAGCATTATTTTTGTCGAAAACAGGGGGAGGAACTATAGCTATTTTAATTGGTGCTATGATTTCTTAAAAAAAAAAAAAAAAAAAAAAAAGTCAGTTTGAAAGTTCTTATATCTCAGCTCAGTGCTCCTATATATACATATCCATATTTGAAAATTGGCAGGATGTTTATAGTATATTTTGGGGTGTGGCTGGAGAGGGATGGTAGTATACAAAAATATAAGATGAGAATGCAATGTGCAATTTTTTTTTTAAGAGCAAGACAACAGGCTGATTCAAATCATCAACATAGCAACATAGTTTAAAAAAGAAACACACACACACTTTAATATGTCACTATAAGGCATTACAAGAGGAAAATATGGAGCAATTATTAGTCAGTTCTAATTGAATACTTAATAGCAGAGGTATGCTAAAACTGTGGGCTCCAGAGAAGAACATTAAGAATTTGGAAATGCTTTAAAAAGAAGCCCAAAATGGTAAGATGATTTAAGTATTGGAAAAGAAGATCAATGAGGAAAGGTAAAATGAACTATTATTATTGAGTACAAAGAGAAAGATGAGTGATGACTTAATTACATTCTTTTTTGGGGAGCGGGGAGGGACTATTGACCAAATGTAATAAGGATGGACCAAGAGAAAATGGCTTGAGGGATTTGGTTAAAACCAAGAAAGCGAGTAAAGACTGTTAAACATTAAAATTGCTGCTCAGGGAGGTTGTGGAATCTGTTTCTCTAGAGACTTGAGAAATAAAATAGATTCTGTGTGGTCTTCTTGCCTGAGGCTACAGAAGTGAACTAAGTGAACTTTGGAAGTCTCTTTCAATCCTAAGTCTTTGAATTTCTTTTAGAGTGACTTTTTGAAGCCAGAGAATCTACAAGAACTCAGTGACCAATGCAACTTTGTCAGAGAAGGCAGGAAAGATGGATGCTTCAAAGGGCAAGATGGCTTCCTATTAAATACAACTATGCTTTATGTTGTTTATATCATTTGAGCTTTAAAACAATCTGTTTAGGAAGATACTATAGATAATATCAACTTTTTTGCAAATGGTAAAAGATTTGAATCTAGGTTTCCTGGTTCCAAGTCTAACATACTAATGAGTAGTTTCTTAGTTACAGAACTGGAAGGGAATTTGGTGGGTTATCTACTCTAACTCTTATTTTATAAATGAGGAAACTCAAAATGATATGGGGAGGTTAAGGGATTTGTCTGTTAGAATAACAGAGTTGAGATTTGAACCAAGATCTTTTGATTCCCAAACTAGTGGTTACTTTGCACACTACTATACTGCTATATTCCAATGATTTAATTATTCCCCATTTTATTTATGTATATTTTAATGTGTAGCAATGGAGGTTTAGTACTAGCAGGTTTGCTTCCAAAATGAGTGGTGGAGGAAGGGATTTTTTAGGAAGGATTGCAGAGAGAGAGAATTTAAAACCTTAATATGTTAGTGAGCTCCAAAGCATGTTACACATTGTTCTATACATCTACTTTCTAAAGTTGCTACCATAATCTATTTTTTCCTATTTTACCCATTAGTCTTAGAAAGGTGACTTAAAGTGTGATTAAACAGTGACCTTTCCTTAGGAAAAGCTCTAGAGCAAGTCAAATAGGCGAAATATTTTGTCATTTGTTTCAGATTATAAGATGCTTATTCCAGTTGTAAATGGAGCTTTTATTTATTTGTTGAACCCAATTCTTCCCTTTCAAATGCTTAGAAGGGTATTCACTTCTGGTTGCTAAGGGGATTCTGCTTTTAATTGGCTATTTTCATTCAACTCCTTCACTGTAGGAGACACTATGGGCTAGAATGGTCATGAATTAACTATAATTGTAGTAGTAATTGTCCTGTGATTATAAAATTGAACTAAAGATGATTCCTTTCATGCTTAATACTGGATTTGTATATACCTAGAGATATTGAATAGAAATCCAATATATCCCATTAGGATGTTTTAAATGACAAAGGAGTTTAAAAAGAAGCCATGCCTTTAAGTATGAACAATTAATTCCATACAAGGGAATTAATTAATTAATCTATTCATTCAGTGAGCATTTACTAAGCACCTCCTATAGAGACATCATTATGTTATGTGTACATACAGAATCTCTAAATACCTGTTCTAGTTCTCAGAATCAATGTCATTGAAAGTAATGGATCTTCTCATGGTGGAAAGGTTTGAAAAATAGTTTCAGTAACACACTGTATTTATTTTCTGAAGATGAGCATAACTAAATATTGAGGGTTCATCACCAGGAAGATGGTCACTAAGTGATGATGAATTATTGCAAGCCATTAACAATCCATGAATGAAAGTTCCTTTATATTAAAAAAAAATGGCAAAATAATAGTTCTTTCTTTAAGGTTTTTGAGAAGCTCAGGTTAAATAATGTTTGTAAATCCCCTTGTAAACCTTAAAGTGTTATATAAATGTCACCTATTATTACTATAGAGAGGCAATGGTCAATATGATCTGGCTTTAAAGGTAGGAAGCTTTGGGTTCCAGTTCTTCCTCAGTTTTTCCTCTGACACAGAATTCCATGAACATGTCACTTAATATCTGAGTAACACCACTCATATCCCAGAGACTCTAAATTGCAGGTAAAGTTGTTTTGGTATAGGAAGTCCTCACATTTATGGTTCCCTATATTAATAACTCAAAAGTAGATGTCCTTCCCATTGGAAAGATAATGACAATGATGATGATAACAATGATGATAATGATGGCAGTTTTATTGTGTATTCAAAAGTGACAAGACAAATCATTTCATGAGAAAATTGGTCACCTCAAATTTAGCATTCATAAAAAATCTTTATTAAAAGACTACTTGTTTATTTTCAGTGCTGTATGACTCTGTTATCCCATTTGGGGTATTCTTAGTAAAGATATGGGAGTGGTGTGCCACTTCTTTCTCAAGCTTATTTTATAAATGAGACACTGAGGCAAACATTGTTAAGTTATTTGCCCCAAATCATACAGCTGGTAAATGTCTGAGACTGTATTTGAACTCAGGTTTTCCTGCCATTGTATCCACTGTATCATCTAGCCACCTAAAAGATCATAAGGAAGTAAACTTCTCTTTGAAATGGTAAGGGTTATAAAATCTTATAGACATTTCTTGGAAAATATAATGTATCATCTGGGGATATAAACCTTTGACTAGTTTTTCACTTCCTACATTTGAAAAACATGTTAAAAAGTTGTTGGGTTTTTAAAAAATCTTGTTCCACCTGAATTCTTTCAAAACGTACAAACAGGATTTACATATCACCAAAGTGACCATCAAGACTTAGAAATTCAAACAATTTTGGAGCTGGAAGATATTTGGACTAAATAATATCTACAGATGACAGGGGTCAGATAGGACCATATAACCTCTATTGTGGTATCAATTATACTTAATGCTATATAAAGAAAGGGGATTTGGGGCAGTCTGTGACCATCTGTCAGAAATTTAGACCATATTGGAATTTAGAAAAATGAAGAATAAGGTAAAAAAAACTGATTTGTATATTTTTAAAGTTGAAAATTTCATGCTTTTCCCCAAATTCAGCAGATTTATTTTGAGTCCTGTAAAATCTTCCTACAAAAGATGAGGTACATATGTAGAATATCACAAATACTTGTAAAATCTGTTATTATGTTTTTTGGTTTTGCTGAATAGTTTCCATTATCTTCTCCTTTAAAACATTTATTCTTTGTTACAAAGAATAACATTGTATAGGTGAGGAGGAAAGTTTATATTCCAAAATGAATGTGAAATAAAAATAAAAGGTATCAATAAAAGTAAGCTAAAATTTGGCAAAAGCTTTCATGTAGTAAAAGATGTTCTTCATTCACCAGCATGAAATAATCAATGCTTTCTAATTAGCACAACTGGAAAAATAATACAGGTTTCTTTAAGAAGAGTTTGTCTCAAATCTGGAGCAAATTAGTATAATTTTTTTTCAGATATCAAAATGCAATGGATTGACTAACAATAGGAGAGAATGTAATTGGATACAGAACAAGTTCACTGTGCTATGATAGATGACAGTGAGGAATTCTGGGATCTGGGAATTCCATTACTCAAGATAAACATCATGCATCTTATTTGCTAATAGTCTAATGGGATTTTTAGAATACATTATTTTATCAACAAGATTTTAACTCTTTATGGTCATTTCATGCAGACTAGAAAGTTTTAAAATCTGTATTAAGTCTATCAGCAAGATCAGAAAATGAAGTAGAAAATTCTTAGAGAGAGCTTGAAGAAGGATGCCATGGAGCACAATTTATTGGCTGAAAGACTGTTTACAAAACAGTAAGAGAAGGGGAGAGTTTCAATTATATTAAGCAGAGATCTACAGTATCAAAGCATCTGGAATCTAAGTGATCTCATGGGCTTTGAGGCCTATGGGGGTTGGCCAACTGGCACAAAGGAAATTTGGTGAAAGTTTCCCATGCAAAGGAAAAAGGCATTGAATGTGTTTGCTTGAAGGGGAGGGGACTGGAAATAGAATAGGCTTCCTGATAACTTGTTATTCTTAATATTGGTATATGAACAGTTAGCATGGCATGAGCTACTCAGGATAAAATAGTTACATATGAAAAGTATCTAAGGATATTGAAATGGATTAACCAAAAATATTTTTCTTGGGCAAACCATTTAATTCTCTGGTCTTCAATGTCCTTCAAAATGAAAGCATTGGATTAAACGACTTTTGAGGTCTCTTCCAGCTCTAGAGCTAAGATTCTATGATCTAATATGGGTATGGACTAATTCACAGAATCATAGAATTTGAGAATGAAAAGGGATTTCATTGGCCCTCTAATATACCCCATTCATAACAAGCAGTTGTCTAGCTTCTATTTGAATTTCATGAGCAAGAAACTCATACATGGCTACATACAAAGATGATCATACTCTTGATCTTAGCATCATGCACAAATGCACCATTTCTGTGTTCAGAAACTTTACCTTATCTGATCATGCTCTATGCTCCCTTTCCCCCTCTCTCAAGCTTTCCCTCCCCCCCCCACTCTTCTTTCCCCTACCTCTCTCTCCCTTCTCTCCCTCTCTTTCTTTCTCTCCCCTCCCTCACTCTCTCTTTCTTCCCCCCTCTGTCTCCTCCTCTCCTGGTCTTCCCCTTTCCTCTCTCTCCTTTTCTTTTTCTTCTTCCCCCTCTCCTCTCTCTATTCTTTCTTTCTTTCTTTTTTTTTGCTGATGCAATTGGGGTTAAGTGATTTGCCCAGGATCATACAGCATGTAAGTATTAAGTGACTGAGGCCAAATTTGAACTCAGGTCCTTCTAACTTCATGGTCAGTGCTATATCCACTGTGCAATCTAGTTGTATCTAATAGCTTTTTCTCAATCCTCATCTGTCTCGATCCTTGACATTGTCAACTACTTTCTTCTTGATACTCTCTAGATTATGAAGACTCTCTCCTGATTCTGCTCTTATCTATTTGAGTACTTTTTCCCAGTCTTTATTGTTGGATCTTAATTTAGATCATACCTACTAATTTTAGGTATCCTCCCAGATTCTGTCCTGAACTCCATTCTCTTCTCCTTTCTTACTGCTTCACTTGATGATTTTACCATTTCCTATGCATTTATTTATTATCTTTATATTGATGATTTTCAAATCTACCAATCCAGCCCTAACCTTTTTGTTGACCTCCAGTCTTACATCTCCAGTTACCTTTCCAACATCTCAAATTGGATGTCCAGTGGACATCTTAAACTCAACATGTACACAAGGGAACTCATTATCTTTTCCCTAACTGCTTCTCTCTTCAAAATTACTCTATTGTGGAGGATATCACCACCGTCCCATTTGTCCAAGATTGAAAACTGGGTGTCATCCTCAATTTCTCATTTATTCTCACACATATTCAATCTGTTGCCAAGATTAACTATTTTAATTTCCTAATATATCTTGGATATACCCCCTTCTCTCCTCTGACACAACTACCAAACTGTTTTGGGCCTTCATCATATGATTTCTAGACTATTGCAATAGCCTGCTAGCTGGTCTAGTCCATTCTTTATTCATCTGTCAATGTGATCTTTTTAAAGCACAGGTATAACCATGGCCCACAATTCAATAAGCTCTATTATACTGATTACCTCTATTTTATGTTCAAAGCCCTTCATAACTTTAAACTGCTATCTTTATAGCTCTTTTACACCTTATATTTAAAAGCTCCGACCCCTCCCATTTTCTCTGGGATCCAATGACAATGTAACTTACTGTTCCTCCATTTTCATTGGTTGTCTCCCATGCCTGGAATTCTCTCCCTTCTCATCTTTGCTTCCTGAGTTCCTTCAAGTCCCTGACAAAATCCCAATTTCAGCAGTAAGCATGTGAGACTGGGAAACTACCCTTAATTTTAGTGCTTTCCCCTCTGTTGATTATTTCCATGTTTCCTATGTATGGCCTATTTGAATGTTAATAATTTGAATGTTCTCTCCACATTAGATTGTAAATTCCTTGAGAGCAGAAATTACATTTTGACTTTAAAAAAAATCCTAGTGCTTATTACAGTACCTGGCACATAATAGGTAATTATTACATATTTATCCACTGATTGCCTTCTGAGACAAAATAAGTCTAGCATTGAAAACTGTCAAGGAAGAAATTTATACTTTACCATGGCATATCTGTTACAATTGCTCTTAGGAACAGAATGTAATATTAAATTAGACATGGTTCTGGTCCAACATAGTAGCTCTTCCATCCTTAACAATGATCCCTGAAATAATTTCAATTGTGTTTTATAGCCCTATAATGGGCCCTATATTTATATATATATGTTAAAGAGACTGCTTTTAGAACTTTTTAAAAAAAATAATAACTACGTTTCATTCTGGCTAACAGAGACCAAGGTACTTCCCTCTCTCTGATTAGTTTGAGTGAAAATTGTGTTTGTTTATTTCCAGGACAATTCAGTTCTTTAGCATGGTTAAAGTTCCAAATGGATCTGTGATAGTTCAGTAGGAATATATTAGTCACTGATATTTAAAATAAAGATGACAATAGTAACAGCAACAATAATAATTGGCACATAGTTTAAAGTTTGTAAAATACTTTACACATATTATTTCCTTTAGTCCTTACAGCAATCCTATGAGGTAGTTACAGTTATTATTCCCATTTTACAGAGAAGAAAACAGTGCTAGAAGGATAAAGAGGCTTGTCCAGAGTCCCAGAGGTAGTGAATGAATTAAGCAGGATTCCAGTTCAGGTCCTTCTATGCCCAGTCAAGAATCTTGATAGATCCATTGGAAACAGAGAAGCATAGCATTAAAATATGTATTTAAAGTACTTAATCTAAGGAACAAGGGACTCAAAGTGGTTTCTTGATTATTGGCTATTGCCCTGCTTCTATTTTCTTTGTAATTGTTAGCTACAAACTCTGCTCAGCTTAGGACAGACTCATAGTAAGGATATGATAGGTATCCAAGTTTAGGTGGAACAAAAGTACAAAGACATGCATGTAGCCCCAGCAGCCTGAATTAAAGCTTTGTTTACAATGATGTAAATGAAAAAAAAAGTCTGCTAAATGTGTGAATGTTTATCTGCAAAACTCCAAAACAACAAAATATACTTGTTTTCTTCATCCCTTACCTCATTAAATTAATAAATAGGTTATTTTAATTATATGTAAGTACAGCTATTTACTTGGTGATTAGTTTAAATGTGATAGAGGCAAGTCTCTGAAGAAATGTTTCTAGGTCCATAGCATGGCAATAACTAGGGCAGAATATTCAGGATTTATCTCAGGGCACTAAAACTTAAAAGATACTAATAGCACTTATAAACCTAAGGTTTTAGAAAGAAGTGAATTCAGCATGTCTGATAACAAGAATAAGTAATTAAAATCAGAAATTACCAGATGACAAGCTTCCTTCCTTTCTCCCACTCCCACCTTTAGCTACTTAGGAGATGAATTTCTTCCTATTCTCTATTTTTCCCCCCCTTTTCTTCTACCATATAGCTTACTTGGTCTTCAAGCCAAGGTTTTCTGGGTTCCCTGTCTATGAGGTTCAGTATCTCAGGTTCTCTCTTTGTTCCATCATTAACTTTAATATTCTTTTTTAAAAAGTTGATTTAGGATCCTATTTTGTGCTTATTTCCTTAGGTAAAGTTTGTGCAGCTTTTTCTCTATATCAAAAAATGCTCTTTATAGCTCTGGGCTATAGCATCAAAACATTTATGAGAAATAAAATAACTACTGGTCAAAATCTTAATGGAGTTTTCTAGGCAGTAGCCACTTTGAGATCTGATGGTATTTTTTGTTGATGTTGTTATTGTTTATTCATTATTCACATCCAACTCTTGGTGATCCCATTTGGACTTTTCTTGTCAAAGATGCTGGTTTGCCATTTTCTTCTCCAGTTTATTTTGCAGATGAGGAAAGAGAGGCAAACAGAATTAAGTGACTTACCCATCATCACACAATTGGTGTCTGAGGCTAGATATCAACTTAGGAAAATAAGTCTTCTTGATCTGGGCCCTATACTCTACCCACTGTCATCTCGCAGCCCTGATAGCATTATACTTTGATTATAAATTAAATTTTTACTGAACAGTATAAATCCATAGCTCATTCCCTCTCTTCCTCACAATATTATGCCCATGAGAAGCTACCTGTTCTTTATTTTAAACTGAGGCTAGAATAGCTATAAAACACATTGCAAGGAAGTTCTTTCTGACTGAGATCTGGGAGGACACCAGTGAGCAATATGAAACAAGGTGACAGCTACCTTACTACTACACTCATAATAGTGTAATAGTCTTGAAAGGTATTAGACTGAATAATGTAATTGTTGCTTTTTATATGAATAATTTTGAAATATCTAGAATGGGTTTTCCCTAGGACTAGATTCTCTGAAGATAACAGTTCTCTCCTAACTTCTCTCCTAACAAATAAACAAAATACACAATAAACAATAAAATATAAACAAAATAATGGAACCAAATTAGGGAAATGAGTTAGACCATTCATAGAGAAGGCCTATATAGGTTTGATTTATTTTTTATTTTTCTTTCTATATTATTAATAATGGGATGCCATTTACCAAAGTTTAAAATATATTCTTAGAAAGAAATAAGAACATTATGAAGCTTCTGGGGATCTATTTCAAAACTCCAACATAAGACTGGTTTGGAGAATTAGATGGCATTTTAGAAACAATCCAGATTAATCAAATATCTATAGTGATGTCACTTATGCAATAAAACTCATTAAGAACACATCAGCTGGGGACAAAAGAATCACATTTAGGTCTAGTATTCTATAAATTGTTGAGAATGTATATTAGTGCAAAGCAGACATTTTCCCATTAATCAGAATACTTGGATTCACCCAAAGAATTCAATGAATATGTTTCCAATTCATATTAAAATTTCCAGATACTGATTTCAGAGAGTGTCTTAGATGAAACATACCTTTAGAATATTTTAAGTTATCCTTTTGGCCTTCAAAACATGAAATCACATTTTGGCATGAATAAACTGAGTTACATGATGACAAGACTGGGTCCAGATTTAAATAGAGGGTTATAGGAAATTCTAATGTTTTCCCTCATCCTTCTTTTTTGTCAATAACCTTATTTTTCAAACTGCTATGGAAGAAAATATTCAAATAATTCAATATTCAAAGTAGCCATCAAATATTTGGTTCTCAATGTTCTTGGAAAGGGCTGGGGTATTCCTTACTGTTGTAGGGTTATTTCCCTATTTCTCTTCTATACTCTTTGGCATATGGAGTGGGGAGTCAGTAATGATGGGATGATGAAAAAGACTAGAGAAAATAGCAATCTAGACACATTGGTCTGTAGGGAATCCAGGAAATTAAGTTTTCACCTGCAAATTACCCAAGACTGCCCTATGTAGGTATATTCAAATTAAATGCTAATTACAAAAATACACCAGAGGCCATTTATATGCCAAGTCTCAGCCTTTGGGAAAATGCTAGTGGAGACCTCTTTTTAAATTACAGTCTCTATTTTAAGAAATGAAGTTCAGTAGTGCTTTCTAATCAGTTTAACTAGACGACCAGTCGCCAATTCATTGAAATGTTTGGATCTTCTTTAGGAAGACAAAATCTCTGTTTACAAACTACTACATCTGGAGTCAGAAGACATGGATTTAAATATTGACTCTACTCCTTACTTCCTTTGTGATTGTTGGCCAATAAGTTATTTACCTCAGTTACCTCATATGAAAAATGAAGGCTTGAGCAAAATTATCTCTGAGGTTCTTTCCAGTGGGTTCTTCTCCAGACCATCTAGACTTACTTCTTCATCTCTACCTAGTAGTCTTCTCATCTTGGAAAATGTCTCTGCCCCTGTAGTTTACTGCTCTCATTGGTGAATTCCTTCCTGGAATGTACATTTGAGAAAGTATCCAAGCCAGCCATTCTCACTCTTTTCTTGTTTATGCTTCCAGACTATCTTTTTTTTTACTTTTTCTGCTCTCATTGGAATGGAAGACAACGTAAGTTCCTTGAGGGAAGGCTTAGTCTTTTTTTTTTTTTTCTTTTTTTAAGCCTGTGTTTGTATTTTCAATACTTAACCTAGGACATAAGTACTTCAGTACTCAATCTGTCAGTCTACATACTATCTATGCAAATCAACTAAAAACAACTATCTAGATGGATGCTTCACAGGTGTGGTATAGATATTGGATTGTAAATTTTAGCCTAATAAGTAAGATGAAATAACATCAAACCAAGAAAAATGATAAAGTCCTTTTTACTGTATTAAAAACAAGACCAAGGAAGTTCCAAACTATAGCAATAATCATGGAGTGGTCATCAATGTTTGCTATGTCATCACTAATAGTTAAGTCCCAGAGTCTCCTTGGACTACACTGAGCACATTTAAAGTATTTTCTCATACAGATTGTAAAGAAGAGACTATTTTTCAAGATTATAAAGTCCAAATTGTCTATTGAGATATTTGCTGTATAGACATAGGAGGTTACCATGAAAAGATACTTTAATTTATTCAGGGAACGGGGGAGGAAAGGAAAGAAAAACTTTGCAAATAAGAGGCACTTAAGAAAAGGAAATCTTCATTTTTGGAGGGTTTGGCTCTATGGATCCCCTAAAGGCAAGTAAGCTGGAAGAACTTTAGAATAGGTTTTCCAATCTGGGACTCAGGTTTATCTAAAGATATCGTTTCAGAAGCCCAGCGATTCTATTTGCCAAAAAAAAGGTTGAAAAACAACAAAGCTTATTTTAAAAAAATTATATTATTTATATTATGTATATTGGACCTATATTATTTGTTAATATTTCTTTTCCACTAAATAAGAAAATAGAAATGATAATTTATGATAAGTATAGTAATAATCTTCTATCACAAAGGTGGTTGACTTGATAGAGTCACATTTTGCTGAGTTTAAATCTGGCTTTAGACAATAGCTATGCGACTCTGGGTAGCTTAACCTTGTTTGCCTCAGTTTCCTTTTCTGTAAAATGATCTGGAGAAGGAAATGGCAAACCACTCAAGTATTTTTGCCAAGAAAACCCAAAATGATGTCACAAAGATTTGGATATAACTGAAACTACTGAACTCCATCACAATAATAGCTAGTATTTATATAGTCCTATAATATTTGTAAAGTGCTTCCTGTATATATTAACTCATAACATTGGATAGTTCTGTGTCACTTAAGGTCACAGAATCATAAATTTAGATCTGTAAGAAATCTTAAAGGCCATTTAGTCAACCTTCTTACATTTTTTAGATCAGGAAACTGAGGTCAAGAACATTTATTTTAGTTACCCATAATCACATAGCTAATATCAAAGGTAGGACTTGAATACAGTTATTCTTAATCCCAGGTTTTGTCCTTCAACTATTATAAAGTGCTGCATCTCACAGACTTACGAAGCTTCTTTTATTATAACATCCCTGTAAGGTAGTAGAAGTATGATTGTTTCTCCTCCCCCACTTTTTAAAAGATTACATTTTTTATTTCATTGGTATAGAGAATTCACTATGAGGCAACCTTCTCTGCCAATGGAGATCAGCACCTAAGGTGTTAAAAATTAGGTTAATCATTCAATAGCACCAATGAAGCACTTACTATGAGCCAGGTACTGTATTACACATTGGGGAAATAAATTAAAAAATGAGAGTTGCTGCCCTCAAGGAGCTTTCATTTTAATGGGGAAGATAATATGTTCTTTTATTGATATTGTGAAGCCTTTACAATGTGCCTAATAATAAGGCACTCCAAAAGTGTTGGGCATGTCCCAAGATGGGGGTATTCTTGCTCTCTTACTGTGTGAACTGGTATGGCAAAGCTTGGCTGTCTTTAAAACTGAGATAGTCTCACTTTCTGGTGGCTTGCTCTGGCCAGATTTATCCAGAGGGTGAAGTTCACAATTCACCCATAATGCCAGTACCATAAAATGAACCAGAAGGGGAAAACTCCCCACTATGACCCTCCCATATTACCCCAGCATGGAGAAATAGACCTGGAGAGGTATACTATTGTAATTATTATTATTATATTATGATAATTTTATAAATGATATTTATTATATATAAATTATATACTATATGTATAAATAATATAAATATATTATATTATTATGTATATTATATTATATATATTATTATACATTAAACTTAATGTAGTTTGTCCTTCTCAGTTTCTGGTGTTCACTTTTAGACCAGAATGACACCATGGGTAGTGTTGGAGCCAAAACTGAAGGTGGGAAGGTGAAGGCTGACAGTCAGTCAGCAAAGCTCCTGGGACTACAGGGAAGTTGGAACTTGAGATGGTTCGGGAAGGGAGGTTAGACTTGGAATGGGGTGCTTTATGTAACTTGTCATGAAAGCTAATCTTTTCCCCTTTCCTCAGATTGAGGAGGTGCAAGAGGGTTGAGAGAGGAATTATGTCTCTCATGTTAGAGAATAAATTCACATATTTGTATCTTTTGAAGTAAATAAAGCTAATCTTACTGTTAGTGCCAAATAGAACTGGGTACAGGAGACCTACCCTTACAATTGGGGAGCATCATTGGTTGGGACTGCAGCCTTTGACAGAGCCTAAACTCCCCCAACCCCCCAAACTGGAGCTACTGGAGAACTCTGAGGAAGGGCTGAAATATAACTTGCCTTTCAGGCAGTGGAAACCAGAGTAAACAGTGTTTCATAAGCACAGACAAAATATATACAAAGTAAATCCAAGGTAATTTTGGAAGAGAGATTATAAGTAATTGAAGAGATTGGGGTGGGGTGAGAAAAATTGAAAATTGCACTGTCATTAAAAAAAATCAAGTATTCCAAGAGATAGAAGTAAGGAAAATATATTGTATCAGTCAAGATTACATTATTGCAGTCAATTTTTCATTTGTGAGTAACAGCATGGATTTTCCTGATTCTAAGGACACTATTTACTACTATTATTCCATTTACTATACTGCTCTCTATCTCCATTTTAAAAATAGGAATACAGAGTTAGAGAGATTGAATATTTTTGTTCATTTTATCCAGCTAGTAACTGACAGAGCTGAGACAATTCAAAACTATGACTTTAGCAGTACTTTTCGCACATAATTCTGAACACAAATCAGGGAGCTAATCTTTGAGCATTTCTACTTGATTTTTGTTTGGTAAACTTACCTTTGTTTCTTTTAGGCCTTGGGCACAGGGGCTAGTATTTATTTCAAGGCTACAGTTGTATTTATTAAACAGTCTGAAAGACTTAAAAGTCTTCTTAAGATGCTCAGTGAAACCTTGTTTCCTATTTTACAAAGTCCCAGGAGACTTTCCTAGGATACAAAGATGAGGCATACAATTTTTGTTTTGGAAATACTAGGATTAGAGAATAGATGAAAGAATACGTTCTCAATAGTCTCTCCCAAACAGTAGGGAATCCTTTTTCTTTTCAGACACCTCTATTACTAGATATGCTGTGATTGTGGGGAGCCACAACTACTTAAGACAGCTCTGAGGTAAAAGAATGTGGCTAGGCTGGGCCCCAAATAAGGTCTGAGCATCATACTGCTATGAGTCATGTGGCCTTGGAGCAAAATTAAAGGGGCTGTGATGTTTTTGATTACCAATTTATATACAGCTTAAAATGATAAAATATATGACATCTGTTAAAGCATTTATTTCAAATGCTAAATGTAAAGTATTGTATTAAGTGCATGGTATAGGTGAAAAAAAAAATTGGAATGGGTTCCCTTATCCATTGTATGGGAACTAGTATGCCATGTGTTGAGTGCTAAAGAATGATTTTAATGGCTGAGGTTAATAACATAGCAATTTGTTTTGGGATAGAAATGCATTTGATTGATTTAGAAAGCAGGTGACTGATGCATCATGATTGGGACCTATGAGTCATAGAATTGATTTACAAGCTGTTCTTACAATGGAAATGAAAACCAGAGCCAGCCACATTCTATACAATTTATGCCAGTCACCAAAATTATAGATAATTTCAGCCTATGCATTTACAAATTTACTCTGCCATTTTTGCTTTAAAATCCTTTCATGTGTAGTATTTTGGACTTGTTTGAATAAATATCATCACCCATAATAGCCATTACCAATCCATCACAAGACACCATGAAAGCACATCAAGCCTTCAGATTTAATCCTTGAAATGAAGCCTTCTGACCTCCTTGTCTCTTGGATTCACAACTGATTTTTCACAGCTGCTGTGATTTTCATTAGGAAGAAAATCAGAACTTTGCCATTCTGTCTAAAAAAAACATTTATTAAAGCTACTTCTTGTATAGCTTTCCCTTATTTTCTTACTGTGATGCATGAGGCTGATTAGCTCCATCAAACAGGACATTGGTTATGAGTCCAAGTCATGGGTTCATTCCCAGTATAAGCCAGTTGGCTAAACCTTAGCTGAAACCCATGCCAGTTCTTCTTCTTCTTTTTTTTTTTTTTAATTGGCTTCATTGCTGATAAAAGGATTGAGTGAAAGAGTATAGTGTAGATAGTACAGTAGAAATTCAGTACCACTACTGGAAAAATTTCATGTCTCTAATGACAGCTGGCTAATGTCTTTTTTTATATAAAGGATTATTATTTATACCTAGAACTCCATGTTTGTCTCTCACCTTTGCTCCTCTTTAGATCTCTTTGGTGCCAATAGAGAGGGGAGGATTATTGCCTTTGACATTGTCTCTAAAGAATTCTATTTATTATCTAAATACTTGATTACATTATAAGAACTTGAACACAAAATGGAAGTCATGCCTATAATATGAGATCATATCTATTATATTGTGTGTGAGTAGTAAGATTCAAACAATGCTGTTATTTCTGTTAATACTTTTGATCAAAATGAGTAACAATAGAGTTCAACATGTTCAAACCTCTTACTTTTTAAATATATCATCTTTTGGCCTTTTTGGTTTTCCAACTTCCAGGTTCACTTTTGATATTCATAGTCCCTAAATAATGCTGATCATCAGGGTTATCCCTAGGCTAAATGATAAAAGCAGATAAAATCTGTCCATAGCTTCTTCCTATTAAAATAAATAAATGTGTGTGTGTGTGTGTATGTGTGTGTGTGTGTGTGTGTGTATGTGTATGAGAGACAGACAGACAGAGAGAGACAGAGACAGAGAGACACACACACAGAGGAGAGAGAGAGAGATTTGGTTTTAGATTGTATTGATGGACATCCTCTTTAAAATACTTCCTCTCCCTGGGCATCTTTTAGCATCTATCCACCAATCCCCCTCCCCCCTCCAACCAACTCCTTTTTAATATCCTTCTTAACCTAAGGTCCTCTACCATCTGTCCTCCGGACATTTAGAACTTTCATTTCTCCAATTCCTCTATCAAAATTTGTTTTTAGTAAGCTGTTTCCTGAAAAAAAAATCTAACAAACTAATTCACACTAATACCCATACATATAGATATTTCTAGATATATACCTATCTGATAACAACTTAAAATGCCTATATTTCGAGAGTATCTAATGTTTGTGTTTTTTTAATCTCCAAAATGAATCTTTGGTGATGGAATTTTGAGTATTGCTGACAGGATTGGGGGAAAGATTTGGAGTGAGAAAGATTCTAGGTCTTTTCAGAACCTCTCAAACCACATCAGGCTGTCAATCACTTTGCTTTGTAGAATTATTAATACTCTCTTTAAAGCAGTTCATCATTCAAGGGAGAGACAGGAAAAAGTATCTGCCAAATAAGTCAAACTACAACCCCTCCCCATCTTCTCTCAGACCCTGTGGAAGACATCCTAGGATCCTGAATATAAGAATCTTGGAAATAGCAATGCACACTCCCACCCCTCCAAAAAAACTTTACCAGACCTGCTTCAAATCCAGCCCCCTCAGCTATCATTGAAGAGAGATAATAGCAGAAGAGGACCACTTTCTTTATTAACACCAGCAACAACTGTTGACCAGCTGCCATTAACATTCAGATAAGTACTAGTGCTAGGACTGGCAGCAGTCACTCCTGCTTGCACCATTGATCTTACTTTTGTACTTCCATTGCAGCTCTCTCAGCAACTATTAATTTATTTATTTTGATGAGGCAGTTGAGATCAAGTGACTTGCCCAGATCACACAACTAGGAAGTGTTAAGTGTCTGAGGCCATATTTGAACTCAGGTCCTCTTGACCTTAGGGCTGGTGCTCTATCCATTGTGCCACCTAATTGACCCCCTCAACAATTATTTGTGGAAAAGGCTTCTGTATATGAGAAGGCTAGCCATACTGACCAATATCCAACTAATTGTAAACTCATTGAGAAGGTAATCCAGCCTAGCTAAGCAATATAGTACACTGAGGCAGAGACCCATATTTCCTGGCATGTGCAAGGCAAGTCAAACCATCATCAACATCTTGACCACTATCTCCCCTCAGATCCTGATGGAGATAACCCAAGGGTCTTGGAAATAGCAATGCTACAAGTCCAGGGCTCACAGTCAATATTCTGGGTGGCAACCTTCATAGAGACGTTGCCTGGCAACTGCCCCTAAAGGTGCTATATTCACAACTACTGAAGATCCAGAAAAGAAAGAAAGTTCTTGCTACCAAAGTCCTTGGCACCATCAAATGGTTCAGCATCAGAAACTAACATTATTTTATCAGTGGAAATGACATTAACAAAGAGATATGGTTTTCCGTTTTGATGCTATGATCAAACAACCTTAAGACTTTTCCATTTAAGTCACTTTTGAAATTTTCCAAATCTGTTGCCTCTTTCATTAGAATGTGAGCTACTTAAAAGGAGGGACTGTTTACTTTTCCCTTTAAATATAATGTGTTTAATAAATATTTTGTCTGTTCATTTATTCATAAACAAAAAAATTATCAAGGAGACCAGATATTACAATTTTGCTCAATCAGATCATGCTCTGTGAAGAAATGTATGAAAAGAAACCGGTTATTTTTTCAGCTAAAAAAAAAAAAGGATTGAGGAACACATATAAATTTATGAGTCTTTTTAGCAGCAAAGGTGTTAATAAGCTACTTGAATTCAGGAAAACTGGGTTCAAATATATGTTCTAACATTTACTTGGTACATGATTATGGCAAATTATTACATGACTTGCCATAATCATGTACCAAGTAAATGTAATCATGTAACAATTTTGATTCTCAGTTTGGTCATATGTAAAATTGGAGTAATATGTTTACTATTCTACTTCATGGAATTGTCATAGAGCAGGCTCCATGCCGCATAAACGATGTGGGCTTGATTTCCTTTCTCTACTCAGTAACATAGATATCCCTCTATTTTAACATCTGCCTGCTAGATATACATATATAGACCCAATAGTCTGTTTTGGATCCATGAAAAGCAGTATGAAACTCAGGAAGACAAAGACATGGGGAGGAAGAAAAGTTCCTCAGAAAACCATGTTCTAGGAGTGAATATAATATATGTATACACAATGAATTCACAGCAAAATGTTGCATGCTATAATGATTGACCTGGATGAAGAATTAGCCAGGGATGATATATGTTTCAGAACTAATTATTGTCCAAAGGAGAAAGATCAAAGGAAGGACTGAATTACTGCTTAGGTGAGGTAAGACAGTAACATGATGGAGAGAAAGAAGAACTAGTAAATTTTCATTTTGCTTCTGTTTCCTTTGAAAGGATGATGCTTTTTGGACTAACAAAATAGAGAATAGGAATTACAAATGAATATATAGCTAAATCTAAAGATAAATTAGAAGACAATGAGAGTATTTTGATGAGTTCAAGTCATTAAAGTAGGCTTAGATGAACTAGATATCCTAGAATACTGAAAAAAAAAAGGCAGATGCTATTGTTGAGCCATTTTTGAAAAGTAATGGAGGATAGAACAAATAATGTGGGATTGGAGAAGGAAAAATATACCAATTTTCAAAAAACAAAAGATATAGGAATCAGCAAAACTATAGGTCAGAGACTATAGTTCTTACAAAATTCTAGAATGTGTTATTAAACAAATGATTTATGAACAACAAGAAATGGAAGCAGTCACCATAAACATTCATCAGGGCTTCATCCAGAACAAGTCATTCTAGACTAACCCCATTTCTTTTATTGAAAGGGCTACAAAACTGGTTGGTCAGGGATATGATGAGGATATAGTTTGCCTTGGTTGCTTGTATGTGAAAATTAAATTCTTTGCACAGAATGGGGATGTGGACCAGATGATAACACAGTTGTTTCAGAATTGGTTAAATGATCATACTCAAAGACTAGTCATTTATAACTTGTTAACAAATTTGAAGAGAGGAATGTAGTGGGGTTTGGAATGAGGGGTATCTGTGTTTGACCTTGAGTTGTTTAACATTTTCATTAGTAGTTTTATAAAGATATAAATGGCATGTTTACCTAATTTGCAGATAACACAAAGCTGAGAGAGTTGCTAACCTGTTGCATAACAGATCTAAAATGATCTCAATAGGAGACACAAATAAAATGAAATGTGAGAAATCTGTAAATGTAAAGTTAAAAACAGGTTAAAAATCAAATGTACAAATATAATAAGTGAAGACAGTACTGGAGAGCAATTCATATGAAAAGGATATGGAATATTTATGAACTGTAAATTTGATATGGCCTAACAATATGTTATAGCTGAAAATGCTGTTATTTTTTTTTTTTTAATTATTGGTGCCTTTATTTATCCTTTTTCTCTGCCTCACCCAGTGAACTTTCTTTTGTAACAAAAAAAAAAAGTAGTTAAGCAAAATCAATCAAAATATTGACTGTGTCTTATAGCATATACAACATTCTACACTTATGGTTCCCTGACTGTCCAGTGATAGAAGCAAGTGAATGTATTTCCTTATCTCTTTCCTAGGATTAAATATATATTTAGTTTTACTTGGTTGCTATTTTTATCTACAGTGATCTAGCCAATGTATATATTATTTTTGGTTCTGCTTACTTTATTCTTCATCAGTTCATATATATAGGTTTTCTCATTTCTCTGAATTCCTCATATTAATGATTTATTATGTAATAATAAATGTATAGTATTTCATTATATAGCAGTTTGCTTAGCTATTCCTTAATTAATAAGAATCTATTTTGTATTTAGTTCTTTAAATATAAATAGCATCATTGTAAATGTTAGTATATATGGAACTTTTATTTCTACCTGTTATTTCCTAAGGATGTTAGTTTAAATTGTTTGCCAGAATGGTTAGACCAATTAACCTCCATCCTAATTTAATCTTATTAAGAAAAGAATAATAGAGTGCAACACTTATCTTAGTGCATCTAGAAAATCAGTTCTTAATCAAGGAATTCTTGGATGATGATAGATTTCAAGTATTCTGTAAACTTGGATTAGGGAGGGGGGGAATGCATTTGAATTTTTTCTAATTTCTGGCTGAAATTTAGCATTTCCTTCAAGTATTTTAAAATATTATTTTGAGAAGGAGACCATAGGTTTTTGACCAGATTGCTAAAGGGATCTACAATCTGTTAAAAGGTTAAGAATCCCTGATGTAGAACATTATATTCAAATTGGAACGTTTTAGTAAGAACATTTATAAGCTGACAAGTGGTAGAGACAGGTGACCAAAATGGTGAAGGTCATATGCTATGAGGATTGATGGAAGGAATCAGGGCCATTAAACTTATAGAAGATGTAAGGAATATTAAGAAAAGTTTCCAAAAAATTAGTGATATCTAGAAATAGAATGGACTACTTTTGCAGGTAGAAGATTCATTTCCCCTTTAGACCTCAACGAAAGATTAGATTGATGCTGTTCAAGTGGCAGTGCAGAGAGTTGTAGGAATCCTCTTCTTTGGTTGGAGGTACAGGCACAATGTGAAAGAATTCATGAACCCAAAAAGTTTAGATGGCAAAAGGGAAGTTTATTGGCACTGAAAAGAGAATGTCTTCAGAGCAGGCAGGTGTCCTTTTAGGCAGCTGTGCCAAAGGGAGAGATCCCTTGCTAAAAGCATAATTCTACTTCGGACTTCTGCAAAGATAATGGAGTTTAGAATTGTCCTTTATAGAAGTCTGTGGTTAAAGCTCCCAATTGAAAAGAGAGCCAATGCCCCCAGGCCTAGATACTTATCTTGGAGTTTCAAGCCACTCAATATTGGACCAAGATCTCCCACTTGAATGAAAATCACTTTGAAGGCTTTTTCCCAGAATTTGAAATTTCCTGTAATGGGGAAGTGATTTGCCTTAGAAAAGGCCCAGTATGGAAAATATGCCTTCTCCTAGACTCTCTAGAGTCTGGAAGACCCCAAATCAAAAGGGACACAATTTCAGAGTGATTATTTTACAGATTAAAGGGAATACAGTTTCACCCCAATCAAGATGACTGCATACATGCTGGTCATTTCAGAGAAAATTCTTAATCAAATGAACATTGGACTTAGTCTCTGAAATGTCATAAACTAAGATTCTGTAACTTTTTAAAAATTAACTTTTATTTATTTATTTATTTATTGGTTGCCTATTTTTTTGGGGAAAAATTAGGAATGAGATGTAGTAAACTACTCTGGGAAGAAAGGGAAGGGAGGTAAGATGAGGGTGGAGTTTGCTTCTTCTCCTAGCTGCCTTCTCCTCTGACAAATAGATTTAGTGAGAGACAACATGTACACTAATTCATACAAGATACATACAGAGTAGATGGAAGGGGCAGCTAGGGGGCTAAGTAGATGGAACATCAGGTCCTGAGTCATGACATGAGTTCAAATCCACCTTCAGACACTTATTAAGTGTATAATCCTGGGCAAGTTAGTTAATCTTGTTTCCCTCTATTTCCTCATCCATAAAACTTGAGAAGAAAATGGCAAAACACTCCAGTATTTCTGCCAAGAAAGCCTCAAATGGGTTAATGAAGAGTTGGACATGACCGAATAAGATTGAACAACAAAAACCTTAGCAGGGAAGGTTTTGGCAGTTGGGGAAACTGGAAAGGGCTTCCTCCAGAAGGTGACATTTAAGCAGAGTTATGAAGAAAGTAATCGATTTTAACATGCAGAGGTAGGACAATATGGTTGGACCATATAATACATGAAAAGAAGTAATATCTAAGAATGCTAGAAACAGGTAGGATCCAGAAATGTAGGAGCTTTAAATACCAAATTTATTTGATTTTATATGTAAGAAAAAAAACCTTTCTTTGCAATTTTGTTTCAGGTTAGCCCTGAGAATTAAGTGATGCACCAAGATGATTTATCATGATTCTTTACCAGTATTCTCTCGATGTTGTGTCCTTTAGTTTCTTTGTTAAGGGAAATACTTCTGCAGAATAGCATTGAAAGAATATGGACAAGTTGGAAAGTAGTAGCTCATGTTTCTTTAGTAACCAAAAAAGAAATCATAGGATCACTGACTTAAAGTTGGAATGGGACCTTAGTCCCTAATTTTACAGATGAGGAAACAGAAGGTCAGAGTGGTTGAATAATTTACATAGGATCTCACAGATACTGAATGGCTCAGGAAGTCTTCCTGACTCCTATATTGAGTTCTCTCTCTCCTTTCTCCCTCTCTCTCTCTCTGCCTCCTCTCTTTCTTTTTTTTTTCTCTCTCTCCCCTACCTTTTTTTTTGGGGGGAGGGAGGGGGCAATTGGAGTTAAATGACTAGCTGAGGGTCATACAACTAGTAAATGTCTGAGACTGGATTTGAACTCAGGTCCCCTGATTCTAGGGCCAATACTCTATCCACTGTACCATCTAGCTACACCAGGTATTCTTTTCACTATGAAGGGCTACTTCGTAGCTGAGGGAATATTTGCATTTTTACAGGGTCCAAAATTTCAGGTGTAAATAAGTTGAAAGGAAGTGGAAGATTTGGACCTAGGGTCTAGTAGGCTTCTCATCACCTTGAGATTAAGTTGTGTTGTTGGGCCCCTTTTACTAGGTGTATTCTGATATGTCTGTCAGGCTGCCTTAGAAATCTTCCTAGGTTGTTGATTTTTATAATTCTCTTCCCAAGATGCTAAAGAACATGGTGGATGTTATCAATTTCATTTTTCTTTGTGTCATCACCAACTGGAACATTTTTTCTTTCTAAGATACTGGAATTCACAATCCACATTCTAATATTATTTGAGGAGGAAGGGACTTTTCTGTCCTTCAAATAACTTAGTCAGAAGCATTCAGTTTTTTCCTCTTTACTTGAATAGAAATCTAACTAAAATGCAAATTTTTAATTCAATTTAGAAGGCTAATTCTGGGAAATGCCAATTAAGGACAATGGAGAAGACTGAATTGCAAGTAGCTATTGTGGATTCACAGAGGAGAGTCCTGGCTATTAAAGTTGATAGAAGTTTCAGGAGATGTGCTAAAATTAATTAGAGGAGCAAATATGTGGGTATAATTTCCTTGGTCTCAAAGGAAATTTTAATATGGTGCTATACCAATGGTTTCATGCTCAGGGTCAAGAAGAGAAGTCTAATGTGCCTCGTTCCATTGGATAGAGCCAAGCTGCACTTAGGGAATAGAGTGCTTATTCTGGAAATGATCAGATTTGTAATAAAAATAGTCACGGCAGGTTGAGCCTGCTTCGATAAAAAATAGAAACAATTTAGTTCATTTATTGGTTCATAAAGATAAAAAAGACCCAGGATTTGTCACAACTGAAAAAAAAATCCCAGAACATAAAATGTTAGAGTTGAATGGAATCTTTAAAAAGCATCTAGTCCAAAAGGTTCTAAGTGGGAATCCATAGACTCTTGTGGGTCACTGAATAAAATTCAAGGTTGTCTTTTACTTGGATGGGAAATATATATATGTATATATATGTTTATTTTTTATTAACTCCTAAAAGAAATTTAGCATCATAAAATAATTTTAATATAATATTCTGAGAAGAGGTCATATGTTTCACCAGGATGCCGAAGAGATCTATGATACAAAAAGGTCAAGAACTCCCTGTTTTAGTAAAATCTGTTAATTTTAAATGAAGAAATGACATTTCAGAGAAGGAAAATGACTTTCCCATGGGAGGGGACAATGTGATCAATTAAATAAATGTTTCTGGTTCCTTTTAGTCCAATACTTCTGTTTCTCCAGCCTATGGTTTTAACCATAAAAACTTTATCTGGGTAGCAGTTTCCTTACTACATAGTGAGTAGACCATGCCTCAGTTTTAATTCACAGAGTAACTTAAGTCAATTAGTATGAATTAAGCATCTATGTGCCAGGCACTGTGTTAAGCTGTGGGGATAGTAAGAAAGACAAAAATAGCTCCTGCTAACAAGGAACTCACACTCTAATGACAGTATCTCAAAGGGAAGGCACTAGAATTCAGAGGGACTAGGAAAGGATTCCTGTAGTAGGTGGTGTTTTAGTTGAGGCTTGAAGGAAACTGGAGAGATTAAGAGTAGTGATGAGCACAGAGAATATTTCAGGCATAAGAGACAGCCAAGGAAAGGAGTGAAGTATGAAAATAGTGGAAAGGTAGAAAGGGGCTAAACAGAAGATTTTTTAAAAATTTTATTCTGGAGGTAAAAGGAAGCCATTATAGTTTATTGACTTGGCCAGAAATCTGTGTAAGATCACTTTGAGTCAGAAAACAGACTAGAGCAGGGAAAGACTTGAAGTCAGGAGACTAAGAAGTAAGGTGATAAAGGCCTGGTTCAGGGTGGTAGAGAATAAAAGGGAGCATTAAAAAGTGATATGGGTAGGTAAATCAACAGGCTTGGCAATATTGGAGATGGAGGGAAAGAGTCAGAATCACAAGATGACACCTTTGTTTTTAGTCAGAGAGACTGAGGAGATTGTGGTGCTTTCAACAAGTTCTAGGGAAGTTAGGAAGAGTGGACAGCTTGGGGGGAAAGATAATGAATTAACTCAATGAATGAGGTATAATAAAATGGAACCAAGTTCAGTTTGATTGCTTTCCATCAGTGGTCTCTAATTTTTTTTTTTTTTTTAAACTATGGACCTCTTTGCTGTTGGGATTATTCAGATTAAAGTTTTCCAGTACATTAAGTAAAATATAAAGGGAAAAGGAAATCAATTACATTGAACTACAGGTATCAAAATATTAGAAAAACAAATTTGTGATGTAATCTATCTTATGACTAGAGTAATTTAAATGTAATTAAAAATAGTGATGAGTATAAGTGATATTTTGAGTTATCTCTAATAGCTGTAATGAAATATGAAAATGCATATAATTTCTATTGATGACAAAGTCATAAGAACTGCTTATTAGGAATGGTTCATTGCCTACATTTATAATTGAGGGAACTGCTAAATATCCTTTAGAGGATAGGGAAAATAAGATGCCTTTTTTTTCCCAACCATATTTGCAGATTCCCTGAAATCTAGCTATCTTGAACTTGCTTAATATAACATAGCCTCCTTTCCTTATTGGGTATGTTCTTGAAATACTGTATACAAAATGACTTTTTGTGGACTGAACAATAGTTTTAAATGCTCTAGCAGAATTTGCTACTTTAAAGGAATCGTTTGGTCAAGTGAATGATCACATATAAATTATTTTGGCTCATGTATATGTGCTTATAGTGGTTCTAGTCTGGCTAAGACCTTTAAGGTTTTATTAAAATTGATTATCTGAAATAAAAAAGAAACCAAGGACAAAGTTATTAAGCCATCTATGATTAAATTTGCAAAATTAGCAGTTGCATATTAAATCAGGTCACCTCAGAAGTCAGAGACAAGGAATGATTGACAGAGATTATTTTTACAACAAAAAAGAAGAGTTAGAAAAATTATAGAAATTTATTTTGAACATAATTCAATTGGAGAAGCAAAAATTAGCTTCTCTCAAACTTTTTTTTTTCTTCAGGTGGTACCTTTTGTAACCAGAAAGCATGTTGGGAAAGAGGAATTTCTAGTCAATGGTTAGCAGTCACCCCTCATCTTCTTTAGCAAAGTTCAGAGCCCAACTTAGACTCTAACTAAAGAAAAAATGGGGGGGGGGTCTAACAAACTCTCGTTAACCTTTTTTCAGCTTCCAGAAAGGGGAATTTGGCTTCTGTTAACCTTGCTTTCTGCTTAGCCTTTGGTCAACCAATCCCTTTCTTCTCCAAGTGGGATTTAACCTTTTGAAAACCCTTATAGAGGCAGCTAGATGGTACAGTGAATAGCGTATTGGCTTTGAAGTCAGGAGGATCTGAGTTCAAATTTGACCTCAGACACTTAACACTTACTAGCTCTGTGACCCTGGGCAAGTCACTTATCCCTAATTGCCTCGCCAAAAAAATAAACAAAGAAATGAACAAATGAAGAAAAAGAAAAACTTCATAATATGATGGTTAATTTATTCTCCTAAATCATATGATACTAAATGATAAAGTATTCTCTATCTATTGACTCAATCTATAGGTAATCTAGACTTAAGAGACTATTTTAGTTTGGCTTAGCTTTTAGGGCTAGCTCTTTCTAAAGGAGGGAGTCTAATTTTATAATCAAACTAAATAAACCAAAGTTATTAATAACAGTTGATTTCCCTTTCATTTTAAAGGAAGAAAATTTCTCTTGGGAATACCTACAAGGATCTTTTGACTTTATTGATTATAGCTGTAATCATGAGAAAAGGAATCTAAAGGGGTATGTTTGCTGGCCATGAGTCCCTGAGAATAAGAAACACTAATATGTTAGCTGACATTTATATAACTCTTTAAAGTTTTAAGATATCTTCTATTTATTATCTCACTTGTTCTTCATCACAAACTTGAGGGGAAAGTACAGCTGGCATTATTAACTCCATCTTGCAGATGAAATTGAGATCCAGAGCACATGGTAAATAAATGTTAAAGGCAAGATAAGAGCTCATATCTTTACTTGACTCCAAGTCTAGTCTTTTTTCTACTACACTTGTTTGACTTGTAATGTAGTGGTGCCCAATGTGGGGCAAGAAGAACCAGCAGCGTTTGAGAGTTTTTCATGAATAGGATGCTCCCAGAGTTCCATCAATAACCACAGGGAAGGAAAGGAAGAAGAGACCTGGTAGTTGGCGTAATTAAATGGGCCAATACATCAAAGGGCTGAGCCAGGAGACTGATGAGAGACTTAAATGCCTATAGTCCTCTTCTCCATTTGAAAGTTTGCCTCAAAACAGGGACACTAATACATTGTTGGTGGAATTGTGAATACATCCAGCCATTCTGGAGAGCAATTTGGAACTACGCTCAGAAAGTTATCAAACTGTGCATACCCTTTGATCCAGCAGTGTTACTACTGGGCTTATATCCCAAAGAAATCTTAAAGAAGGGAAAGGGACCTGTATATGAAAGAATGTTTGTGGCAGCCCTTTTTGTAGTGGCCAGAAACTGGAAACTGAGTAGATGCCCATCAATTGGAGAATGGATGAATAAATTGTGGTATGTGAAAGTTTGCCTCCTTGACATTTCACAAGATTCAACACCTGCTATAGTGCTGTTTGCACTCCCTCGCATGTAGAAACTTACTGACCATGCTGTGGAGGCAGGGGGAATCATGTTTAAAACAAAAAACAGGGAATTGTTAAGGGCCATGTCTAAGTGCACTGTAAGGGGCAGGTCAATTCTCCAAGAGCCTCCACAGCTGTGAACATCTGAAGGAGTTGCAAAGCAGCCTTTACTGACATAAGTGTTGCTTGTGGATGGGAAAATAAATTGTAGGCAGAGGGAAGAGGAAAGACAAAGCAACAGTCTCTCAGTAGGGAAGTCAGAGAACAGCAAGTGCCTCTCAGTCTCCTTGTATCATCATCATCTGCTCACAAGAAGAGATAGCAATTCCAGGTACTGGTGTCTGGATTCTGGAAACCACAAGAGCAGCATATAACAATTTAGGATAATAGACAAACTCAGGGAAAACAAAAGGAATCTCCTTGGCATGCACGCCACATAAAGAAGTTTTTGGCAACATCAGAGGTTCTTACCTTCTTACACAAAAATTACTCATGTAGTGGGCGTATACCTAGCATATAAAAACCCTGAAGTAACATTTGTTGGTGAGGAGAATTGATAAGGAGGTGCTTAGTCAGGTAACATTAAAGTGGCATAGATATTGCCTTTCTGATGAACCATGCAACCAAAGTCATGACATTTGTTTTAGGCCCCCAGATGTAGAGTGAGGAGGGATCTCAAAGATCATTTATCTCAACCCCTTCATTATATAGATAAAGAAACCAAGGCTTAGATAATTTAGCTGACTTGATATACGCTCCTTGAGTCAGGGATCCCAGTTTATAAATTTGTAATAAATTGTTCAAGATACAGTAAATGTTAGAGGTGGAATCCAAAGTTAGGACTTCTTAATTATAAACCCAGTTTTCTTTTCACTGTATTATGCTACCATACTATACTGTTTATTTAGGAACTAGAGTAAATAAGTATATTTAATAAATCATTAAGAGATAATACAGATCTTAATAGACATGATATCTATGTAATTATATACATTTATATTCTTATTTATAGTCTGCATTGACATTTGATACATCAAGGAAAAGTGACTGTTTATATAATCATCCTTATCACTTGTTAAAATAAATCATTTTCCAAATGGTATTTTTTTAATATTGGAAACACTTATATGGTATATGGTACTCTTATTCCATAGGGTCTTCATTGCCAAACACTGCTATCACTACCACATATACAGTGACTGATAATACAACTAGAGGATAATTAGATAATTATTAAAAAGTATACCCAATATTTCTAAAACATATATTGATATATAATGTCATACATTATATGACACACACATATATATATAAACATAATATATTTACTTTTTCAAATCATCATTCGATATCTTATCTTATTTGAGAAAGGCAGCAGAGTACTGGATAGAGGGCCTAATTTAGAGTAGAGGGGACCTGGATTCAGATTTTGCTTTGGAAATCCATTAGCTATGTGACCATGGACAAATCATTTTTTTGTCTCATAGCAACTTATTGAAATAGCCAGGGATTTACCTCTCTCATATTATAGACTTATACATAGAGCTCAATGAGTAAAATGAATTATCCAAAGTCATACAACTGATGAGTGTAGAACTAGAATCTTAATATTTTGGCCCTATGTTCAGTGTTCTTTTCATTTCATTATGATACATCTAGTTAGAGAGAAAAGAAAAATAGAGCCTTGTAAAAATTAAAAACAAAAACTCACTGGACTCACTGACACCCTTCAACTCCTTCTACCATGAATATGCCTGTTAGTGCATTAATCCTCTGAATTATTTTGCAAGAGCTCTCACTTGGATTGATTAATGAAAAAATTTGGAAGAGGGTGAAATTAACATGAGTAAAGACCCAGACACTCCAGATACCATAATATATCATTGTAGAAAAGCAAGTAAGTGGGACAACAGAGAAATTTGAGACTGTATACTTTTATTTTCCAACCTAGCCCCATAAGCCTTCATAAAACACATATTTATGATGTTAATTGAAAGAAGCCAGAAATCGCTGTAGTCATCTGGCTGATTAAAGTATATTTTTATAGTATCTTCCTAGAAAAGATCAGAAAAAAACTCAAGACAGTGTTGGAAGGAGCCAGGATGGAAAAGATTTTCTCCAGCTGACCATTTTACTACCAAAGTTTCCCAGGTGGCCAAAAAAAAAAAAAAAAAAAAAAAAAAAAACCCAAAAACAAAACTATTTTTGAAGAGGAAAAATATAAAAGCTATCAATCTGAGTTTAGATAGAATAAAAGAGACTGCTCTTCTAAGGACACACTAAAAGGGGTGTGGGTTAATCCTCATCTCGGAGGACTTGCTATATTAAAAGCACTTTTTAATTTTGTACTGGGGTAGGAGACAATGACCTTCTATGCAGTCACATCAAAGTCAGTGTTAATTCATCTGTGTGCAGAAATCATGTTAGTAACTTCTCCATGTAGGGTGGCTCCATCCAAGGGACTCTATTACTTAAGTAGGTCTTCAAAATAGCATGCATTGCCTCTGGCTCCAGCCTCTGGCTGCTGACTCAGCACCTTCCAAGCTGTCTTCAATAGAAAGACAGACAGAAAATGTCTGAAGAAACCCTCCCTCAGCCAAATCTATCCCATATGAAAGTGCAAACCTAATGAGAATCAGTTGTGAGACTTTTTCCTCCCCTGGCTTTGGAATTCATGGGTGATTTATAGGCAGGATGGTTTACAGCACTCTTAGTCTTTAATGCTTCCTTTTAATTTTTTTTTAATTTTAATTTTAATTTTTTGCTAATGAAGGCAAATGAAAGAATTGTTCATTTTAAAGCATTTATCTTTTTTTCATGGTAATTGCCTCCTTGGGGCAGTTGCATTCAAGAGTGGTGCCAAATCCACATGTTTCTCTCCATTTGCCTGTCTGTTTGATGATGAAGTGGCCTGAGCTAGGGAACAGTCTTGATGAGGATGTCTGGGTTTAGACCAACGTGGCCAAATTGGAGCTTCTGACTTATAACTGGATGTCAGGAAGCTCTTTCCAAAGGGTCACAGATGCTTTGTATCTTACACCCAGTCATCCTGCTTTTCCCATCTTATGCATAATTGACTCGGTGCAATGAAAGGAATATTGTATGTGGAGTTGAAGGACATGGATAATAAGTAGAGAGACCAGGTCTCCTGACTCTAAATCCATATCGCACCATTGGGAGTCAGTGGCTTGGCTGTTGAATAACTGTGGGACTTTGGGAAGTTATAACCTCAGTTTCCTCATTAGTTTAAAAAAAAAAAAGGAGATGGAACTAACTAATCTATGAGATCCCACCCAGCTCTAAAATTTAAAATGCTATAATCTATGACTAAAATGATTGGAAAGTGATAGAAATGAGGTTAGGGGAAAGGAAATAGCATTTATTAAGCATCTACTCTGTGCAAGGCACGTGCTAAGTGCTTTACATATATTGGAAATGGTGGTAATCATGAACATTTATCATCTTCTATTAGTGAAGGAACCACATTGCCTTTGAACCTCCGAAGTCCCTGGAGATGTTTGTAGGGTTAACAACAACAACAATAGCAACTTGCATTTATATAAAAGTTAGCAAAACACTTTATAAATATTCTCATTTGATCCTCTCAATTACCTTGAAGTAGGTGCTATTATTATTCTTATTTTGCAAAAATGGAAACTGAAGCAGATAGTACTTAAGTGGTCTACCCAGAGTTTTACAGCTAATAAGTGTCTGAAACTGGATAATTGGTTACTTTGGTATATGCTATTCAATAATAAACTGCTTGCTTTCATCATTGTCATCTTTCTTTCCTCACTCTTAGAAAGAAAATTACATTTGTTAATAGCAGCATTTAGTTACTACCAATGTTCTCACATGGTGTTATTTTACTTTTGGTGCTCATCACTGGAAGTATGCATCCATGCATATTAGCTATTACTTTGAGAAAATGTATGTATGAAAGTGGTGGTTTTTTCTTTTCTTTTTTTGATTCCTGGTTTGAAACTATCTTGTTTTTAAATAAAATATTCTCATCTTTTCCTTTTCTCCACCCATTATTCCTAAAACTAACTCTTCAACCACTCATAAGTCCATATATTAGATCATACTTAGAGGAGATTTTACCCTGGGACCTTCATCTTCTGATTGGTAATTTCTTCTGGTATTTCATGAAAATTCCATACATGCTTCACTTCACTTCTTTCTCTCTAATCACTCCTAACCATCCTTTCTCTTCTTTTCTTCCCTTCTCAATCCCCCAATTCTGGAACCATAAATTATCATCAATTTTGCTATTGTTCCTGATTAGGGTGTGTGTGTGTATGTGTGTGTGTGTGTGTGTGTGTGTATTTGTCTCTGCATCCTCTTATTATCCTTGTAATTTTCTGGACCAAAGTTACTCAATGTGGCCACCACTCCCCTATGTCTGTTGAATTCCCTTATTAGAAATGTAAGTTTTTTTAAGGAAGGAATCTTTTTTTTGCTTTTGTATTTGTATTTTCTCAACTTAGCACAGTACTTGACACATGGTAGATGTTTAATAAATCCCTTTTATTCATTCATTTATCCATTTCATCATTTATATTTCATATTGGCAGGTTAAATGAAGGACTTATGCTCATGTTTTAAACCACAGAATTTAGATAATGATGTTAGAACTGAAAGACACTATCAAGATTATCTAATTTAAACTAATTTTTTTTAACAGATGAGAAAATTGAAGCCAAGTAAAACAACTTGGCCTAAATCACAAAGCCAGTTGTGGACAAAGCTGGGATTAGTATTCAAGGCTTCTTATTCCTAGCCCAGAATGATCAAGGAGTTTTGGATTTGCTAAAAATTGTATCATGACACATTGGGAAACTATACATCATTTCTTGTCAGAAAGCTGGGTGACTAGCATTAATTATCTCCATTTTGGGAGATAGAAAAATTGAGACAAAGAGCAGTTATTGATCTGCCCAGAAGCAGACCAATTTGGAAAGTCAGGTATACAATTTGTGATTTTGATTGTCGAATCTTTGAGTATACACATACACTAAATGCACCAGAGTAAATATCTGAGTACATTATATCTTATTTTCATTCTGGAGGCCAAATATATTAAGTATTCAGTCTTTCCAAACAAAACATATTAAATAATTTAAATAGGCAGAGAAGTGGCTTTTATGATGTACCATATTTATGAATGTGAGGCAGGAAAGCCTGGTGGAGAATATTTGTCCTAGGATCAAGAGTGACATAGGCAATAATATAGTGTGAATCATAAAGGCCACCAGAGCAGGTGGAGAAAATAGATGATGCATTCTTAATTCAGTTGAAAAAGCTGTCAGAGAAGAGTATTGTCATAGTTGGAAAACTTTAATCATCCTGACATCTGTTGTTTGTCTCTCCTTAAAGCAGATCATTTGACCCATTTGTCTCACTAGTAATTCACATTTTAGAAGGTAGAGGCAGTGATAAGAAGACCTGATTCTGACCAACAGAGAAATTTCTATTTAGTGAAGATGAAGAGCTTGGAAGGCAGTGATTAACGTATCATTATCAAAGAAGGGATCACTGAACATAGTGTTAAAAAGACATTAGATGAGACAGGGAATCAGTTTGATATCTTCCTAAAGAAAGTTGAGGGAGATGGGAAGCTTTCAAAGAAATTCTAGGAACAAATCTGCAATTATCTGTAATGAAGAAAAAAAGAAATACATAAAGGAAGTGAGGGGAGGTCATCAGATATGGGTTATGAACCCACATGAAGTCACTAACAGTGGGGGGGGGGGTCACAATATATTTGGCAACTGTAGGTTTCTGAATGATCTAAATCTTGCAAATATTCAGCCAAGATTTAATTCTTTATGTAAAAATAAACAAGCATACCCAACTCATTGAGTATGCAAATTTTCTTTTGTTTTTAATAAATGGCAAAATTGTACCAAATAATTGTTTTAAAATAAATTCTTTAGGTTTTGTACCTATTTTTTATACCTATATAATCATGGATCATGTAAAAATTTCTCAGGTGAAAAGGGGTTGCTAGTGGTAAAAGTTTAAGAGGTCTGTCAAGTCAACTTGATGAACTTATACATTAGTAAGCTTTTATTTGGGACTTTTGGAAGCACATCTTCTGGAGGTGACCTTTTTTATTAGTACATGTACAAAGAAATACCTCTAAGGTTACTTTGTTCATGCATGTGTAGGTTTTATATGCTTTTCCAGGATACAGCTAGGTTGAGATTAATGTGCATTCAAAAAAAATGTGAAATTCAATTTCATGCTAATTATGAAATAACACTAGGTTGCATTTAATGGGAGTAAAAATTGAACTAATATAAAGTATATGAACAAGGAGAGGATTTTAATACTTCACTATGTCATCTGTCATCACTTGCCTAAAATGGCCTGTGGACATGGTATGCTGATGTGTATCATAGCACTAAAATTGTTTAAAAATATTTTCAAGAACCCTTAAGAAAATGAACAAAAGAAAGAAAATGAAGGTGGAAATAGTGCCAGTGAAAAAAAGAAGAGTTTTACTATTACACTGCAAAAAAATTTTATGCAGATTAATGGCGTGAATATGATTATACTAACTCTAAAATATGATGCATTTATTTATTCTATGAGAAATGCCTGAATCTGTGGCATGGAATATTATAAAACGTGCATACAAAATGAAAGGAAAAGGCAAAGTTGCCTCAGATTTTTGTGATCGCAAACTACCATAAGCGTTAAATGGCAAACCCAATTATAGTATTGTGGTATTGATTGAAGACTAATAAAAAAATGTATTTCTTCTTCTTCTTTTTTTTTTTTTAACCAGAGTAGCTTTTTAAACAAAAGGTTATAGTTTATTTAAGGCATTGAAAGAAAAGGAAAATGAAGTAGATAGGGAAGAAACTTTTACTGTAAGCACTGGTTGGTTTGATAACTTTAAAATTGAATTTCAATTACACAATATTAAAATTACCAGAGAGGTGGCCAGAGCAGATGAGGACATGATAGTCAAATAATCCTGATTTTCCAAGAAAAATAATCAAAGAAGATGGTTAAAATTGATCAACAAATTTTTAATGTCAATAAAATATACTTCTTGAAAATGACACCTTCTAGAACTTACATTTTTAAGAAATTAAAAAAAAAAGCTCAGTGGGAATTAAAGTCTTTAATAATGTCTAACTTTTATTGGGAGGTAATGCAGAAGGAAATTTTAAAATCAATTTTTGTTAGTTTTGAAATCTTTCAACTCTGAGAGGCTCATCGATTACTTGCAGTTCTTTGTCAAATAAGAAAACATGGGTGACTAAATCTATTTTTGAAAACTCATTTTCAAATTATGCATTTTAGCTCAACTATTGAAAAATATTTACAGGATAACTATAAAACATTTAAAGCATTACTGATTTTAAATACAACCACAAATACCATCAAATATACTTGGTTTATTGTGTGAGGATGTAAGCATGCAAATTCAAAGAGGTGTGGATAAAGCTCTCTGTACTTGTCAGCACATGTGAAGATTTAAAGAAAAAGAAGAAATTTCATTGTTGCTAAAATGTTTTAAATGACAATAAAGACATTTTCAGCAATATAGACATCTTTAGGTATGATTATGAGGAATTTTTTTAATTTAAAAAGATTTTGCTTTCTATGACAATTACTTTGTAATAAACTTGAATCAGGAAAAAAACATTTTAACTATCTTTGCTATTATTTTATGTTTACAAACAGGTAGAAACATTAAAATTCATTACATAGTTACAGTGGGTTGGAATGAATTAACATGTAATTATAACTTCAAATAGGCAAATTGAAATAATACAACCACTACACAGGATTTGTTATTCACACTAATTGGGGATCTCACTTATTTCTGCTATTTATTGACCTAATAAAACTCACTCTTCTTAGAGATGCTCAAACTCTAGGTGAGCACACCACACTTTTATGTGATTTTGCCTCAAGAAAATAGCAAACATTTAAAAAATGTAATAGATTTATCATGCACTGACTGTCCAGTTTAAGGTCCTCTCTCCTAACCTCTGGTCAGTCCTCCAAATAAGGAAAAGGGAGAAAAAATGAGAATAGTCTTCAAGTTTTATATTATAGGCCAGCAGAGAGAAGCGCTTATTTTGATGAGTTTGTCTTTCCAAGGGTGCTGGCCAATCAAGTCATCTTGGAGGCAAAACTAGTCACTGAAACTCATTCTTTAAAATGGGAGTCCTTTAAAAATTTTTTTTCCTAAAATTAACATATTTATTTATTCAAACTTAAAAAACGAAGGAATTTAACAGGTCTCAATTAACCTATAACTTACTGTAACCATATTGCCAACCTATTTAATTAATTATTTTTAACCAGTGAAAGGCTAAGGTATAGTTTCAATACTTATTAATATCTTATGTGTTAAATCTAAAACAGTTCTTAACCCTTTTTTAATGAAATGGATTGCTTTGCATTTGGTGAAATTTATAGACCACTTCTCAGAAAATTTTTTAGATGCATTAAGTAAATGTTTTAAAATATATAAAATAAAATTTATAATAATATAAAAGAAACCATTTATATTCAAATATAGTTATTTATGTGTACCCATCCATCTATCTATCTATTTCTCTATCTTTTAAAATTCATACACCTCAGATTAAGAGTCTCTGCTTTAGGAAGTGCCAAGACTTGATCTAAACCAGTCAATTCATCTTTGGGGAGGCTATCTTTGTCCTCTTAATATGCTACTGAGCATGTGCATACTTCATAGGGAGAAGGAGGACTTTCAAAAGTCCCAGATGAAGGCCCATGAACTGTATGCTTACCAAAGTAGTCTGGGATTAATTCTTTTTAGAAAGGAGACTGATGTGATTGCATATCAGCAAACTTCACAATTTAAAAAATATATGTCTAGAATAGATAGGAGCAAGGGAAGGTAACTGAACATGATTATAAAAGAGGGGAATCATCTTATAAATCCATTTGGAGTTTATGATGAACAGGGGCAAAAAATATCTTTTTCCACTCCTCTCTTCTGGCTATGTATATCTACATCTGCATATATATGTGATACACTTTTATATACATTATTAACATTTTCTCAATCATTTTCATAAATCTAGATAATCAACAAAACAATAAATCAAGCCCTGATTTGTAGCATCTGCTATTTTCTGAGGTATAAGTGCTCAATAGAAATTTTAACAATCAGCTTGAGAGATGCTAACAAGCTGGCTCCAGCATACCTCTGGGTATGTTGTAGTATTCCCTGAGCTCTCTTATTTTCTCTCAACACTCTGAAATTTCATCAAAATTCATGAATTTAACTGTCTTCTTCTTGCAGATGACTCCTAAATCTACATATCTAGCCTTCTTCTGTCATCTGAGATCCATTTACACATCTGTAGTTGCCTAATGGACATTTTTGTCCAGATGTCTCAGGAATTGCAAACACCATTTCCAAAAATACCATTTCACCCCCTAAGCCCACTGATCTTCTTAACTTTTCTGTTCCTGTCATGGGTGCCATCATTCTTCTAGTCACCCAGTTTATTATCTAGGAATTATTTTTGGCTCTTTATTTCTCCCTCATCATTCATACAATCAGTTGCCAAGTATTTCCATTTCCACTCCCATAATATATCTTTCATTTGTCCACTTCTCTCCATGTACACCACAATCATTTAAATTTAAATTTGACTCTTCTTTTACAGGAGGCCTTTCCCAGACTTTCAAAGTCTCTTCAATAAGTTCAAGTTATCTAGTATATATGAAATATATATGTATGTGTGTATATATATATATATATATATACACATATATTTAAAAATCTAAAACTACAATTGGCAAAGTTGTATCTCTAAGTAAATGTGCTGAATGAGACAACTTCCTTAGAACTAGAGGCTGGCAAATATTATTCTCATTTTAAAAACATAGGATGAATGTGTATTGAAAATATTGACATCTTTTTTAATGTGGATTAGGGACTTTATTTTTTTTAATTAAAGCTTTTTATTTACAAAACATACTCATGGGTACTTTTTCAACACTGATCCTTGCAAAGCTTTCTGTTCCAAATTTTTCTTTCCCTTAGATGGCAGGTAATCCAATACATGTTAAATATGTTAAAATATATGTTTATATGTTAAAATATATATAAAAAATACTGACATCTTACCTGACTAATACACTACATACTCTTTGAGGAAGTAAGAAGCATTGGATGGACAGGGGTGTGAAACTCAAATAGAAATAGATCCTTATGGACGGCATATTTATTTAGAAATTTAACATTGTTTATGTTGTGCTATGGGGCAACTAGGTGTTGGTGTGCTGGGGCCTGCAGTCAGGAAGACTTATCTTCCTGAGCTGTAATATGCCTTTGGATGCTTCCTAGAGGTGGTACACTGGGCAAGGCACTTAATTAACCTCATTTGTCTTAGTTTCTTCATCTAGAAACTGAAATGGGGAAGGAAATGGCAAACCACTCCAGTATCTTTGCCAATAAACTCCAAATAGATTCACAAAGAGACATGACTGAAAAATGCCTTAACAACTCTGTAGAATTATGTACATTACTATTCTTCATGCATTCTATATTCTAGAATACACAAAAACAGCCTCCTTGTTCTTCCTTTTACACAATAGTTCACTTCTCTGCTCCATACCTTTGTACAGGTTGTTCTCCAACCCCATTCCTACCTTTCAGAATGTGTAGATTTCTTTAAGAGTCAACTCTAGTGACCCTGCCTATACAAGCTTATCTTTGTATTGACTTTGCTTGTGTTTTCTAATTACTTTTTTGTGGCACTTATTAGAATATAAACTTTGTTAGGGCAGAGACCATCTCTTTTTTGTCTTTATGTTCCAAATACCCAACACAGTGTTTTAACACATAGTTGTTTCCCCAATAAATGCTTGTAGAATCATTAACTAGTCTAAGGAAGAGCTCCAAAGTTTAATTTTCTACTTTATTTTGGTTGAACATAATTATCAACGATTTAGATGAAGGCATAGAATGTATTGCTTATCAGATTTTTGGAGGACATGAAGCTAAGAGAGAAAACTGATCCAAAAAATAAATGAACAGTTTGGAAGGAAGAGCGAGATAAAGCTAATAAGATGAAATTTAATGAAAAGAAATATAAAGTCATATACTTGGATTTTTTGGGGGGGAACTATTACAAAATACAAAATAAGAAAGATTGGATGGGGAAAAAATGAATGCTCTAAATCACTATTGCTTAAAGAAATACCAATTAAAACAACTCTGAGGTGCTACCTCATATCTATCAGATTGGCTAATATGATGAAAAGGGAAAATGTTAGAGAGGATGTGGAAATAATTGATCTAGCAATACCACTGCTAGGTCTTATCACAAAAGCATAAAAAAGGGAGGAGGAAGGAGCTATTTGTACAAAAAAATTCATAGCAGCTCTTTTTGTGGTAGCTAAGAATTGGAAATCAAAGGGATGCTCATCAATTGGGGAATGGGTAAACAAACTGTGGAATATGATTATAAAGGAATAAAAGATGACAAGCAGGATGATTTTAGAAAAATGTGGAAAGATTTACATGAACTGATATAAAGTTAAGTGAGCAGAATCAGGAGAATGTTGTACACAGATACAGCAATATTATTTAATGAAGAACTATGAATGACTTAGATCATTGTATTGCTACGAACAGCCAAGACAATTCCAGAGGATTTATAATGAAGCATACTATCTTCCTCTAGAGCAAGAATTGATATTGTTTGAGTATATACTGAAAGGATGTTATTTTTCATTTTCTTTTTTTTTATTCAAGTCTTCTTATACAAAATGACTAATATGGAAATGTTTTACATAATTGCACATGTATAACTACTATCTCAAGGAGGGGGAAAGGAAAGAAAGGAGGGATAAAATTTGGAACTCAAAACTTTAAATAAAAATGCTAAGAAAATTGGGGAAAATAGATTTTGAGCAGTTAAGTATAATAGGTTAGCAGACAATAAACTCACTATGGTTCAGCAATATATAGCAGTGGCTCAAAAAGTCCATGTGATCATAGATAGCATTGATCATTTGATAGTAACTGCAAGGAAAGGGGGTGCCACTGTATTCTCTCCTAGTTAGACTACATTTGAAATATTGGTTTCTCATTATAGGAAGAATATTGACAAGCCTGAATACTTTTGGAAGAGGGTTACCAGGTGTTGTGAAAACCTAAGAATATGCCAAAGAACAATTAATTAAAGGGATTGGAAATGTTCAAGCTGAAGGAGAAAAGAATTAGTGGAGAACATGATGCTTATTGCTTTCTTTTTTTTTCTATTATTCTCTCAATAGTATTTTATTTTTCTACTTATATGTAAAGATAGTTTCAGCATTAATCTTTGTAAGATTTTAAGTTCCAAATTTTTCTCTTTCCCCCCTCCTCAAAACAGCAAGCAATATGATATTGTTTATACACACAATCATTGAAAAAATATTTCCATATTAGTCATGTTGAGAAAAACAAATCAAAACAAAAGAGAAAAACCATGAGAAAGAGAAAGCAAACAACTAAAAAAAAAGGTTAAAATAGTATGCTTCATAATTTGGAACTATGCTCAAAAAGTTATCAAACTGTGCATACTCTTTGACTCAGCAGTGTTTGGTTTCTATTGGGCCTATATCCCAAAGAGATCTTAAAAGAGAAAAAGGGACCCACATGTGCAAAAATGTTTGTGGCAGCCCTTTTTGTAGTAGCAAGAAACTGGAAACTGAATGGATGCCCATCAGTTAGTGAATGGCTGAATAAGTTATATGTTATGGGATACCGTTGTTCTGTAAGAAAAGTAAGAAAAGGAGGATGATTTCAGAGAGACCTGGAGAGACTTACATGATTTGATTCTAAGTGAAATGAGCAGAACCAGGAGATCCTTATACATGGCAACATTAATATTATATGACAATCAATTCTGATGAAAGTGACTCTTTCCAACAATGAGATGATTGATGCCAGTTCCAATGATCTTGTGATGGAGAGAGCCATCTGCATCCAGAAAGAGGGGAAACTGAATGTGGATCACAGCATAACATTTTCACTCTTTTTGATGTTGTTCACTTGTATTTTATTTTCAACTCATTTACTTTTTTTTTGATCTGATTTCTCTTGTGCAGCAAGAGAATTGTATAAATATGTTTATACATATTGGATTTAACATATATTTTAACATGTTTAACATATATTGAATTGCTTGCATCTAGGGGAGGGGATGGGGGGAAGGAAGAGAAAATTTGAAACATAAGGCTAGGAAAGGGTCAATGTCGTCAAATTATCCATGCATATGTTTTGATAATAAAAAGCATTATAAAAAATAGCATGCTTCAAACCACAATAAGTCTCCATAAGTCTATCTTTTGTCTTGGTTCAATGTATTGCTGAGAAGTCCATCATAGGTGATCATCGCACAGTCTTGCTGTTACTATATACAATGTTCTCTTGGTTTTGCTTACTTCACTCAGCATCAGTCATAGTGCTTATTTTCAAATAAATGTAGCAGAGGAACCAAACTTGTTTTGCTTATATTTTCATACTCCATATCCCAATATTTCTACCCAGTAGAATTAGTACCAATGAATAAAAGTTAAAGACTCAAATTTTGGCTCAATCTAGGAATAATTTTCTAACAATTGAAACTACCTTATCCCTCTGTCCCCTACCAAAAATAAAAATATATTATCTTATGGGATAGTGAGTCCCAGATAATTAAAAGTTTTAAAGTAAAAGCAGGAAGGCCATTTATCAGTGATGTAAAATGGGATTCATGATATGTCTGGAGATTTGACTACATGACCTCTGATAATCCTTTTAGTTCTGTAATTCAGTGATTCTAGAAAACGTTAATGAATTAATGATACTGCTGACATATATATTAATAAAAGACATCAATGGTTATGGACAACATAAATAAATTTTTCCTCATCTTCCTCTTCTCCCTTCCCTTAGTTACAATTACAATTAGGTTTTTTATTTTTATTTTTTCTTTTCGAAAAAAAAAACATATTGTCATATTAGCAAGCATCAAAATTTGTGTCCCTGTGGGGTATCAACTTGGAATTTTTCTGAAGAACATTTGAAATTAAGTAAACTTTACCATACCTTTTATCTTAATATTTTATTTGTTTTAAAAATAAATTATTATCATACATAAATATCATTTACTATAACAGTTTTAAATAATTTTTAGAAAATTTAGGAAAGTCATATTTCTCCTAGGTACTTCAGGAAAAAATATGGGTTAAATTGAGCTCAAAGAAAAAAAATTCTTGTGAGATCTTGGAATCTGTTTTTAATATAACTATCTGTGTTTCCTGTATCCATTATCTTGAAAAACAACTTTCTTAGAAATCATACACAATTGTAATGAAGTAAATCCATTCTCCTCTAGAGACCATAAATGTGTCAGTTTGGGCAGATAAAGTTTGTCCAACTCTCTCAAATTCTAAGCTACAAGGATTTTAAATGGTGCATGTGCACTTGACTGACTAATATTACTAGAATGACAAAAATTGTTTTCAAAATAAAATTATGCTAGGGAAATGAGTGAAAGACAAAGGAAAAAGGGTGGCCTTATAGAGAAAATTTTGTTGAGTGCTTGTATTTTGGATCAAATCAATGTGAAAATGTGAACTAGTAGAGAGAACATAAGGCTAACAAATACAGTCTGGCTTCTTTCCTCCTGTCCCTTCCATCCCTAGGAACTACAAATGTGTAAACATATGAAATAAACCATTATTGTGAAAATGACTTCGAATAGATAAAATAATGCCCTAGGAGCCCTTCAAAAGACATGATCTTGGAGACATTGGTAACTTACTTCACTACTTGGGTGGCTTTCCCAGGAACAAGACTCCTCTTGAGAGAGAATCTCTCTTCGGAAAGTATGATCACCCAAGCATGTCTGACACAGTGAAGGCTCAAATTCAGTTTCCCCCTGATGTCTGTGCATCACCGAGGGTCCTGTGTACTTCAGGTTGGCGCTCTTTTCCACACTGACCATTGGGCTTTTAATCCATCTTCGTACCTACAAAATATACAACAAAGTGTTAATATATTTGGCCTACCTTGAAGAATCCTGAGACGATAGTGGATCAATGAATGATATAAATGAAAAGAAAAGTCAGTTTATAGGCTTTTTAAGACTATTGTAGAATGACTTAAGAAAATCAGATTGGCTTCAGGAAAATAAATGAAGGATCTGTGATTTTTTCCAGGATCTGTAAATAAAGAACTAGTCTCTCAATTACTACTAGTTTTCAGAAGGCAAGTTAAGCGACTTGCTTAGTGCTGCCCAGCATGTGAGAATTAAAGGTATAATCTGAACTCCGTTTTTTACTCCAAACTAACACTCCATTAGGCTAAGCTGTGTGCAGGATATGATAGGAAAACATTGACCCCACTTTTTAAGCCAGTGTTATCAGTAAAATGTTGGAAAGAACATTTTTCATGGAACAAATGTTACTTTTATAGAAACATCTTTGGGCTAAGAAGTGCTCTCAAATACATTTCTTCATGTTAGTGCATCACCATTTCCTTTTCCTACATTTAGAGATAATGTAAGGTCTGAGGACAATTAGTAGTACAAAGACACAGTTGTTCGCAGGATCTTTCTAAGCAGCCTCAGAAATGTTAGGACTGATGGATTTTGAATACAGATTAAAGAATGTGATTTTTCACTTTTGTTTTTGTGGTTGTTTTTCTTTTGGTAAATTTCTTCTTTTACAACATGATCAATATGGAAAAATGTTTTACATGATTGCATCTATATAACTGATATCAATTTCCTTACTGTCTTAGGGAGAAGAGAGGAGGAAATAGGGGAAGGAACAGAGGAAGGAAAAAAATTTGGAAGTCCAAATTTTTTAAAAAAATGAATGCTAAAATTATCTTTATATCAGAGTGGGGAAAATAGAATATTATTTTTTAAAAGAAGTGTTTCAAAATTAATAGTCAAAGTAGATTTTGACATTTCCTGTAGTAATTTTGTAAAGTCAAAAAATAATTTACACTAAGTGGACAGAACACTGGAGTCAGAAATCCAGCTTCAAACTAGTTGTATGACTCCAGGCAAGTCACTTATCTTCTTTTGCAGGTTCCTCATCTGTAAAAAGAGGTTGTCATGAGAGTCAAATGAAATAATAATTGTAAAATATTTAGCCCAGTGCCTGGCACATAACATAGACCATAAGTCACTTTTATATAGTGCTTTAATAGCTTACATTGCTATAAAGTTAAAAGGTTTACAAATAATTTTACATACATTATTCCTAGCTTTTTAAACTCTAGTTCATAATCTCATATAGAGTTTCATAACTGAATGTGGGGGGGTCTTGAAATGATAATTTATAATCAGCAAATGTTTAATTTGTATATCTATTTTATATACTAATATGCCTGGGGTCACATAAAAATTTTCTGGGCAAAAAAAAAAAAAAAAAAAAAAAAAAAAGATGACCCTATTTAGAGGGGAATATATTTAAGAAGCTCTGCATCTGATTTATCCCACAAATCTTATGATACAAGTAGTATTATCTTATTTTATAGATTGACAAACTGAGAATCAGAGAGATTTAGTGATTTGAAAGGGTTACTCTGCTAGCATTTGAGGCACAATTCAAACCCATGTTTTCATGGCTATGTTCTATGATTTATTTACTGAGACATACAGTTTCTCTTTACAAATTTAAATGTTTGTGGCACATTCTTTAAAATAACCCAAAGAGGAAAGTGGTAAGATAAGGAAACTGACTTACCTGCAATCATTTACCCATTTATATAAGAGATCACATGGCATGATAAAGGGCTTCCCCAACCTTTTTCAGTTTTTGTATCCCTAGCTTTCACTAAATTTTTCCATTTGCCAAATTCACTATGAAAAGAAATGTCTTTTATTATCCCCATTCAGCACTTTCAGTATAAGTAAAAAATGATGAGTTTACCATTCATATATACATAAGAAATAAGATAAATTCATTTCAATAAAATAATATAAGGGGGTAATGGGGGACGGATGGCTACTAGTATGAAACACTGCTGATCCTATCAGATTTGGTTTACCTTTTATTTTGCTGAACTGTTTTTTTTCCCCTCTTATCTAATTTTATTCCTTGTTATAAGAATTAGACTTGGAAGTAGTTATATAAATGATAATCAACAATTTTTTTCAAGATTTTTGAAGAAAGTAAGAAGTTCATATTTCTTTATTGGGTGTCATGGCTCTTCATGACTTTTGCTTCTTATTATAATCTCTTTTTTTCAGAGAGAAATTGAAAGCATCCTAATTTTTTCTGTTAGAGTTAGCTTGGACAGGTAGATAGAAGGATGTGTTTGAATTTGAACTTGAACTTGAACCAGCTTGAACTGATTGCTGGGAGGCAATCATTAAATTTTCAGTATGAACATTTACACCTTAAAAATGGGCAAATCCTACAAATCGGGACTTGATTTATTGTTTTGTGGGTTGTATAAACTTAGGAAAGTGATGAACAAAATGTTAATAATGCATATTAAGCTTAAGAGGGTGTCCTGCATACATTCCTTTCATAGCATCCCTCATCCTTGCCAGTTGTTAAACATTCATCAGCATGTACTTGGCTAGGAGCCAAAACTGAACTAAATGACCCCTCCAAGTTTCCTTCCCTCTTTAAATCTATTTTCTTTTAATAGCCTCATCTGACCCAAGCTGTATGATCCTGGGCAAGTCACTTTACTTTTAGAAAACTCTCTAGGACTTGTTAGCTAAGTCATGAAATCACTGTTACTCTAAAGTATTTGCCTTAAATATTGATATTTGCTCATAGGCAAATCTATGCATACTTAGTATTTCTGTGCTTTGTCAGTGGCATTCTGAATTAAGTGCTCAAAAAGCTGGAATTGTGGGCAATCAGTTTTCCTGATGTTAGCAGCAAATGTTTTTGATCAAACTTGAAAAAAAAAATTCTTAAATTACATTACAGGCAGAAAATCTGTTTTTCATTATTCTTATTCAGTGGGGTTTTGGCTTTAAGTTTGGTAATTGTTTCTATTTAGTTTCTAGCCTTATATTATGAAATTAATCTTTTTACTCTGGCTGACTTTCAATACATATATTTTGCCAAGAAGGCTTGATTCTAAGCTTGTTAAGAACAGATTTTAAATAGATTTGTATTCAAGTGAATTTGTAGTCTGACCTGATTTCAAATTTTGCTATGTTGACAAGTAAAACTTATTATTATTATTTTTATACTGACTAAATTTGCTGCTTTATTTTGCAACTTTATCTTATGATAAAATGATCAGATTGCTGAATTTGACCTTTCTTAGGAGTTATGATTGGTATGAACAGGCAAAATGATTTAGGTAAAAATTGGGGGAAAAAGTTATATCCCCCTACCTTAACTTCCTGCCAAGGGACACAAAAATTCCATGATTTCTTTCACCACTCTACTTTTTATATCATTCTCTCTACTTAGTATCTGGTCAAGACTAGATGTAGTAAGAGCAAAAATCACATAGAAAATCAGGCTCTCATTAGATTTTTATGTCATTAAAAAATACTAAATAATCTAATGCAATTTCTTTACAGGGGTAGGGATTGGGGAAGGAATGGAAAACTGACTCAGGTGGAGTCAACGAATTACAGAATAGGTCTTCTTAAGATAAAGATTTCTATCATATAAGCAATAGGTATTTTCACAGAATTTTCTTATTGAATACTCAGTGATCACTTAATTCAATCTCTCATTTTTCAGACTAAGACCCAAATTGGTGATGTTGACCTGTATAACACCAATAGCAAACAGAGTTGGGGCTATTCTTCTCTGAGTCCAGCATTATAATTATTGAATTATTGTCTCTTCATATATAAAATATTGTCTTAGAGTAAGTGAAGACTCTAAATAAATACTTGCATTTGGGCTCTTCATTCTTTCTGACCAAGATGGCATTACACAGAGTGAATAATAACTCTGAGGGAATATATTCTCAAACTAGGAACAAAAAAGCTGATTTTTCCTCCCTGACATTTTACAACTAACAGCCTTTCAAACTTGGACTTGAAATTCGAGTAACATCTTCATCATTCCTACACCAATGGGAAATGTCAAGGGAGAAAAAAAATCACTTGTAGGCTCCTTATGAAATACTTATGTAGGTGCTATGCTCATACTTCTTATGTATCACAGTTTATTATTTTCCAGTTAAATTTGTGGAAACATCACACATTTTGCCAATAATTTTACAAGTAAGTTTGTGTGCTGAGAAATAGAGGTAGTCTTCATATATTCCAAGTAGTGCAGAACTGTTTAACTTACAAAGAGAAAAGTGTTCCTACCTAGATCCATCACTAGCTCCCTATTTAACCTTGAATAGGATGAGTTAATCCACTTTATGTCTTCTGCAAAATGAAGACAACAATGGCTTCTCCCTTCCTATCTAACAAAATTGTTTCAAGGAGAATTTTCACAATTTCAAAATAACTTTGTTCTCCAAAGAAGACTCATGTTAAGTAGTAATTAACTTTGCAATGGTCATATTACCCATTCCTTTTATTTGAGCTTGGTCATCTTGAAATACTCTCTCTTTTGACCCAAATCCTCACATTAACATTAATTTTATCCTTTTTACTCAATGAGGCAATAACTTTGACTCAACATCCTCCCCTATTTCTGATTAATGATGTGCTTTATAATGTGCTGTTCATCAATCCTGTTAGATAGTGAATCAATGTCAAATCTCTGGCCTTTGGTTTGTAGAAAGTATCCTTTAAAACTGCAGAGGGGATGAAAATACAAACTTCCTCTGAGTCTTAGAATGTCAATTGGCCATGTTTGGTTGAAATACAAAAGTACTTAGCTAGAGATACCTGTGTGAAGACCACCTGATATTGCAAGGTTCTAACTGGAATATGGGATCAGCTGCCTTGCTGATTCCTTTTGAAATTGTGTTTGCATGTGCCAACTCTGGCCTTTTTCCTACTCCTAGAGAATAAATAAGATGGTGTTTGTGCTCTTGATTGATGCTGGTATGTACAAAAACATAGCAACAACAACAATAATGATAGCAGCTGTTATATAGTGCTTTAAGATTTGCAAGGTACTTTGTAAGCTTATTTGATCCAAACATAGGAGATGAGACATACAATTATAGTCTCAGAGTTGGAAGGAAGCTCAGATGCCTTCTAGCTTAATCTTTTACCTCATGTAGGAAAACACTCTACGTTATCCCAATCAGAGCTTATTCAAACTCTGCTTGAATGACTGCCTCCTATAAATACTTATTATAGCTGATCTTTATATGGCACATTCCAAAGGGTTCCTTCCTATTTTGAGGTTTAAATAAATCTATTCTCTCAAAAATAGTATGATAAATTAGCCCTAAAAATTAGCCAGGATGATGAGTAATGTTAGTTCAACTATACCTTTATAGGGTTCAGGGTACAAGTTTGAATCTTATTTTAACATGATTTTCACAGTCTGGTATAATGTTTGTGCTAGCTTTCTGGATGCCCTTCAGACAGGCCTTGGTCTCAGTGGAGGAAATGTAGGAAGATAAGCCAACCACTACGGTGGTGTGAGATGAAGTGACTGTCTCTCATCCAGTCCTTGTTGGTTCTTATATATTCTATTATAATCACATCACCATAGGTGTGAATCTTGTAGAACTATATTAAATGCTAAGTACATGTACTGAACTAGAGAACTATTAATCACTATGCTAAACTAGATAACCATTGTATTATCAATTCCACTGAGTTAACACCTTGTGAGAATTCTTGTTTCAAGTATAGAGTTCTGGCCCATTACAGCCTGGGGTTCTCTTGATAGGGGAATGCAACTGGTAAATAATTTCTTGGAAGGTGACTGAGACACATATAAAGTAAGTGATTGGACTAGGGTCATAACAGCTAATAAGTGTCAGAAGTAGGACATATCTTCATCTACTCCAACAAAAAAACCTATACAAAATTCTACTTTATAACATTTTCATCAAGTAATCAGTCTGCCTTCACTTGAGGACCTTTAAAATAGAAAACTCTTGACCTTCCAAAACAATGCATCTTGCTTTTAGATTAGTTTGTGTCTGTGTTTACTGTAGTATTAGGGAACTGTGATTTCATTAGCTTGGCACTGTAGGGGAATTCCAGGTAAGGAAACTCCATTTACTAGGCCAGCACTCCCTTTGAATTTTTTTATCTAGAGCATTGGTAAGTTGTGGCTTGCTCAGGGTTACATAACTGCTGTTTGTTCTTGTTGTTGTTCAGTCATTTTAAATTACATTTGACTTTTTGTGACTCCATTTAGGGTTTTCTTGGCAAAGACACTGGAGTAGTTTGCCATTTCCTTCTCCAGCCCATTTTAGCAAAACTGAAGTAAACAGGTGTAAATGACTTACCTAGGATCACACAATCTGTCTGAGGACAGATTTGAACTCAGGAAGACTCATCTTCCTGATGCCAGGCCCAATACTCCACCCACTATGCCACCTAATTGCCCTCATGTTTATTATAGACAATTCTTGAACCCATGGCTTCTTGGCTTCAAAGCTAGTTCTCATACTGCCTCTCCACTTTTAAAATAAATCTCATTTAATTTGGGTCCTTTTTTTTTTAGCCTTTTGAGTCTTTTCCTAATCCCTTTCATCTACCTGAAAGCTTTATTTCACCCATTTTGATAAGTATACCATCATTCAAAGAATCATAACCTAAAGATGAAGTATCATCATAATAATCATGATAGTGCTTTAAGATCTGCAAAGTACTCTAGATAGATTTCTCTTGATCCTCTCAACAGCTCTCAAAATAAGTGCTGTTATTATCCCCATTTTACAGATGAAGAAAATACAGCTGACCAGGTAATTGACTTCCCTAGATCACCAAATTAGTGAAAGCCTGAAGCCATCTTCCAAGTCAGGTGTTCCTGATTCCAAGTACAGCACTCTAATCATTACTGCACAACAAAGTCCACTGACATAAAACATCCAATGACAACCAGCATTTTACTCTTCAAACTGATTTGAATCCACCTAATCTTGGGTTGACAGTAGAATTCCAAGCTTAACATTCTATCTATTACTTTATATTGTCACTATACACTTCTAGCTCTCCACTAGAAAACATGTTGTTCTCTTTCCCTAGAAACATAAATACATACATATGCAAACATATTATATAGGTACATATACATACTATATATGTGTGTGTGTGCACGTGTGTGTGTGTGTATAAAATCTTGAACTTCAAAATAAGCTGAGTTCTTTGTTGTCTGGTTTGTTCTAGTTTTTGTTTATTTCCTTATCAAAAATATACACAAAAGTATGATGTCTAATCCCAATAATCCATTAGAATGGAATATTGCCAGATTTGATTAATGAAATTTCTCAACTTCCAGGATTTTTCTACTTGTGACTTGGCCTATTTCAAAGGAGGAAATAGGTATTACTTCCAATTTAAAGTGGTTTATTTCAAAGCTTTTAAATTTTTTTCCACTTGTGACCTTTTTTCACCTGAGAAATTTTTATGTGACCTCAGGTATACAGAAATATAAAATAGGTATACAAATCGAACATTTACTGATAATAAATCATAATTTTATGATCCCCCACATTCAGTTACATGATCCCATATGGGATTGTGAGTCACAGTTTAAGAAGCTTTGGTTTAACTAATAACACTATCAACTAGCTCAGTGCAATGTTCTCTATTTACTCATTCATTAACTCATCCTGTACGTTGCTATACAAGTCACACCTTCTGTGCATGTAGCTCATTTATCTAGTCTGTTAGTATTTATGACTCTTAGCATCCTATCCAATCTGCAACTTTGTTTCAGAGAATTCTATGGCTATATGATGCCCAGACAATTGGCTAGGTCAGTAAGCAACAAAGTTAAACTGGTTGACCAAATTAAATGTAACATTCAGCCAAAGCATTCAGTCTGGTAACATAGAAGAAAATATGTCTGACAGAGACAATTCACACAAACTCAGAGCTTTAAAACTAAACTCTTTATTTACAAATCATTTCATTTGCTTTGATTCTCATAACTCTATTAGTCAACTTTTCCAATTGTTATCTTATAGTTAATCAATTCAGTCAAATTATTCTCTATTTTGCCAACTATATCCTGGATGACCCTTACTTTCTTCCTCTTCCATTACTAATCACATTCAACTGAAAACTGCTATGAGAAGCCAGATACTTGTGCCTAGTGAATCCTTTACAAATTTATATTAATTTCAAGTGGACTCTCACTTTAGTAAGGCAATCCTTTTATTCTTCTATAAGTTACTCTCTATCATTTTCTGAGCAGAAGCAGTGCCAAAATTTCTCCTTTCTCAAGCTTTTCACAATATTTTTCTCTTATTCTCTCAGAATTTTGCTTTATACTTTCCTGAGAAAAAAGTCCATTTGCCGTGAACTTCCTCTTCTCTTTTGCTAACCGTCCAAAGTCCCCTTGATATAATTTCTTTAATCCAAATCTCTTCTTCTTCTTCTTCTTCTTCTTCTTCTTCTTCTTCTTCTTCTTCTTCTTCTTCTTCTTCTTCTTCTTCTTCTTCTTCTTCTTCTTCTTCTTCTTCTTCTTCTTCTTCTTCTTCTTCGGCTAGATTCTAGACTTGGACCAATAGATGGTCATTCACCTCACCATACCTTCCTTTTAAGATTAGGCCTATTTAATATGTATACATCTTAGTTTGCACTTATTTGTTTGAACATCATCACTCCTAGTTGACTGAACTACTTGAAAATAGAGATTGTTTGATTTTGCTTTCTTGCAATTCCAGTTCTTAGTATAATGTCTGACACATGATAGCATAATAGATACTGAAATAAATGTTTATTGTTTTGATTAGAATTGCCAGTTTCACTGGAATTCTCAAGGCTTCATTCTCTTTGTATCCTTGGATCCATCTTCCAACAAATTTCATTTAGGATCATTCATCTCCCACCCAAACCTTATACTAATGAACACTTTCCTCCCCTAATTTTTAATTTCATCCTATCTACTGCCCCCTTCCCTGATGTCTAGAAAGTGTCTAGCTCTTCCCCACTCTTTAAAACTATTTTCACTTAATTTTATTATTCCTCCAAGTTGTTCTAAATCTCTACTTCTTTTGTTGGCCAAACTTTTAGGGGAAAAAAGCTGTTTATAGTCCTTGTCTTCACTTCTTCTCCTGTCCCTCACTTCTCAATCTCTTGTACTCTGTCTATTTTATGTCATCATTTAATTGAACTTGTTTTTTCCAGTTAGTAATAACCTTTAGTCTAAATCCAATGACTTTTAAAAATCAATTTTCTTTATTTTTTGCCTCACTATAGTACAGGATACTTCTTGTCAATTCTCCTCCTGAATACTTTTTTAGAAGGATTGCTATCTAGTTGTACTCTCTTATGAATACAATGAAACAAGACAGGATCAAATACAAATTCTTGGGTCACTGTGCTAAAGAAATATTCTCCCCATTGATATAAAACAATTAATGACACTTCTTTAGGTCTAGTCATCTATTTGGTTTAGAATCCATTAAATTATGCAAGTTTAAGTCATATTTCTCTACCTCATCTATAAGAAGATGAAAAATTTTGTCTAAAGCTCTACTAAAATCTAGATAACTGTATGAACAGACAAACTAATTTGTTGATGTTTTAGTCCTGCAACTCTGTGGGAGGAAAAAAAAATGAAACATGAGGGTAGTCTGGAATGACCTGTTTTTGGTTATGGAATACAGAGACTTTGTGCCTTCCTTTTCTCCATCTTCACTCACTCGCCCTTTTGTCATATAATATAGAAGTTTACCAGTAATCAAAATTCCGTCACTGTCCCAGTTAGCAGATTCCATTTTGTTCCTTTAAAAAAAAAACTTGAGATTTTTGCTCTTTTCTAATCTTCTTTTATTTTCTCATACTCGAAGAGGTTTCAAAAATCCCTAACTACTAATGCTTATTAGTCATATACATTTCAGTTACCCAGGTTGCAATTTATTTGACCCTAGTAACTAAAATTTATCAAGGGATTCCACCTCATTTTTTCCCCTTCTTCTTTTAGTGAAAATCCATTTGGTTTCCTTTCTATTCCCCTCTCAAATTTATACAGCCCATACTGTCTAAATGAAATTATCATGAAAAGCACAAGAATCCTTATAATTTCATACTGCTTTTAATTGTTAACTCTGTTTTTTAATGTCTCTGTATCTTGAATTCCCTAACTAAGCTATAGATTTCTTGAGGGCAGGAAGAGTATCTCTGGATTCTTTTTGCTCTCCAATGAGCCTAGAATAGTGTATTAGTAACATGGTAGGAATATATATTTTGGTTGATTTTCTAACATAATCATTTTGATTGACTTGTGGATCTCAAGTGCTTACTGGATGACAAATCATATTTTTAAAAATAAAAACATGATTCACAAAGAAATAAAGAAACTGAGGTCAGTTGCTTTTTAGTAATGTTCAACTTTTGGTGAATCCTTTTGGGGTTTTCTTGGGAAAGATACTGGAGATGTTTGCCATTTCCTTCTCCAGCTCATTTTACACATACAGAAAATAAGACAAACCAGGTTAACTTATTTGGCCAGGGTAACATAGCTAGTAAGTGTCTGAAACCAGCTTTGAACTTAGAAAATTTCCTGACTCCAGACAGAGTATTCTGTTCTATCAGAAATGATGAGCAGAATAGTTTCAGGAAACTGGTTTCCACAATTCTATCCATTGTGCCTTCTCAAATGACCTAGAATTAGAAACCATATGTCTGATTGTCACATTTATCCCTGGGCAATGTGGTCTCTTGCAAAAAATGAATTATTCCCAGGGTATGTATGAAGGTATACTCTAATGGGTATGGCTCCTCTTCCTTGTCTCTCTGGAATCAAGATGTGAAGTTCCCTTTTAAAGGTCAAGTTCAAAATCAATTCTGGAACAAAGATTTAGGAAGTCAAGGAGGATTTGTTAGTTTATTTAAGGAAAAATAAGAAAGAGTAAGGGTAGCTAGCTGGTTTAGTGGATAGAACATGGAATGTGAAATTAGGAAGACTCATTTTCCTAAGTTCAAATCTGATTTCAGACATTTACTAACTGTGTGATCCTGGGAAAGTAACTTACCACTGTTTATTTCAGTTTCACTAAAATGGGCTGGGGAAGGAAATGGCAAATCACTCAATTATCTTTGCCAAAAAAAAAAAAAATTGGGTTACCAAGAACTGGACATGACTGAAAGAAGTAAACAACAACAACAAAGAGTAGAATATCCTCCTGAGACATAGTGACATAAATAAGATTCTGGAAGAGGTCACATTGCCCAATGATGATAGTGATAATTGGAAAGATTATTGTTCATTCTCAGTCATATATGAGTTACTATATTTCTTGGGGAAACAAAACTTATATTCTACTTGTTTGGCTAGGTGACATGATTTGGATATCTTTTAATAACAAAAGGAATGTAACCTGATATTGGATAGAATCATAACTATGAGTAAGGATAATTTGGGGTATTCTACCCCATTCTTGCTATTTGATTATCTTTAGAAAGTTAGTTCTTTTGTGATGCAGTTTCCTCATCTGTAAAACAGAGATAATTACATTTACTGTAAAATATTATTTGGATAAAATGAAAGACTATATCCAAAGACTTTGTGAGCCTTAAAGTCTCATTATGTCAACATATAATAATGTTATGTTTGCTATTTTATTATCATTTCTATAATTATTATTAGCAATAATATTGGAACTAGAATAGTATTCAGGAAACACTGATGAAATAGAAAAGAAGACTGGATAAAAATCTGTTGTTTTTCAGTTATGTATAACTTTTTTTGACCCCCTTGGAATTTTCTTGGCAAAGATACTAGACTTGTTTGTTATTTTCTTCTCCAGCTCATCTTACAGATAAGAAAACTGAGACAACCAGGTTTAAATGATTTGCGCAGAGTCACATAGCTAGTCAATGTCAACCAGATTTGAACCCAGGAAGATAACAGTCTATTTATGATTATGCTAGATCCACGCATTATTAAGTATGATTCTTTGAACTTTTAGAAATTTTTGTGTGCCTTTAAAAATTGGATGAGATTTTTTAAAAGAGAAAATTTATAAAACCTACCTGTTTTGTTGATTGAGGAAATGGATAATGTTTGGCCTTCTTTTCAAGGTGTTTCTTATCTATCTCTTTCTGCAGTTGGTCATTTCATGAATTTTTAGTGTTTGGCTGACATGAATTATTTAGTTCATGTAAATACATTACCCTATTGTCTGTAAGAATTTTCCTATCATAAGCAACTGATAGAACCGATTTTTATTCATGAGAGTTCTCCTGATATAATCAAATGCCCTTTTCTCCTTCTGATTGTATTTTACTTTCTTACTTGGTATCCTAAGCATAAATCATCTTAGTCTGGCATTTTCCCCACTAAATAAATCAAATAGTGGAGGGTCTTGGAATAATTTCATGATCTTAAGAATAATTGTTTCAAAAAATCCATTTAGATAACAATTATAAAGACTGAATGAAGGGTTCTTTCTTCACACTGAGTACAGTGAGCTAATTCAGTTGAAAACAGTAAATGAAAGGGAAGATGATTACATTTTGGAATGGGATTTCATTACTACTCCCTGATGTTTCTGGTTTCTAATTTGTTGGGTCCTGTTGCAATGGAATTTTTTATAAAGGATTCCATTTGTCAGCGGAGCACAAACACTCAAAAATAATCCCTACCTTGATCTCTAGTTTATGGATAATATACTTGTCAAAATGGAAAAAAGTGCTCAACTATCAGAAATAGTCTAGAAAAAAAGAAGACTAGTAATGGAAACAAGAAGTGAAAATAATAAGTTTCTTCAGTTTGAATTTCTATTCTTTAAACTCTCTCCATACTTCCATCTACTCCCAATTATTTTCTTATAGGAAAATTGAAGTCAAATCTAACCACAAATATTTATTAAGCACTTACTATATATTGTACTGGTGGAACCTATGATGGATGACCTTTACTTAGGCCCTAAATTGACCTATTAAGATGATGCCTAGAAGACTTGAAGTCCTCATGCTGAAGAAATATTAGAGCTTACCCCCCAGCAAGAAAGAATCATTGGTTGCAAATAAGGAACTCTATAAAAGTTCCTCCCGTCACCCTATCCTGGTGTCTCCTCTCTATCCTTCAGCAGCCTTGATAAATATTCCACAAGACAGTGTCTTAGCTGTACCTTCAAATCAGGCTATACTTTCTGCCACCAACTCTAAGCACACACACACAAAATTCCTGGCTTTGCTAGGCTCTAAGAATACTCTTCAAATGGAGCTGTGATCTTAGCTATTTCTATATAATATATAATCATACAAATTATAACCTATTCATGTCTATCCATCCTGGGGCATGAACTTTCTTGTTCTTTCATAAACTCACCACAGGTGGTTCACCGTATGGAAAGGAGGATTTCTTTGCTTGTCACTGCAAGGATACTACTAGACCACTCAAGTTTTCTACTTGTCTTCTCTTACTCTGCCATCTTCTCTTTTGATCACATATTTTCTTTATGACATTCTTTATTCTTGTTCTTTGAGTTGTGATTGATTATATGTTATGGCTTGCTCATACCTGTTATAAACCTTTCCATTGCTCTCTATATAATGTTCAGTATTAATTCTTTAGAGATTTTTTGGAGTCAGGGTTCAAATCTTTTTTTTTTTAAATTCAATATTTATATGACATTAGGAAAGTTATTTCTTTCTGAACTATAAAATGAGGTGACTGGATTTGGTGATTTCTAAAATCCCTTTCAGCTCTAAATGTATGATCCTGAGATTCAAAAATCAGAATATTCAATTGTAATACATCAATGGGTTCAAATGGGGAGGATCTGGACAATTAGATCATATTATTATTGACTGCTCCTTGTTTATGAAGATCAATGGCATCATAGGATATTGTTTTGAAATGCTCATGAATTGCATTTGTGAGACAAAACTATACAAAGTCATCAGTTTACTCTCAGAGCCATCTAAATCTAATGGCAAGACAAAAGTCAAGTGACTGGCTTTGACCAGGATCCAGCTGATAATCTCAGTGTCTTCAATATCTCATCAAGCTCTAAGTGCTCCTCTGTTGCCTTCCTGACCATTGAAACAAATTGTTTCCATCTATCTATTTTGCCAATATAAATCTTCACATGCTTGGGGGTAGGCATCCTTCTAAGTCATGGATAGATTTACAGCCTGTTGGTTACCTTGAACCTGGTTTAGCCCATCTGTTGAGATGGTTTTATAAGAGTATATCTGCTGCATGTGTTACAGGTTATTGGAATCACAGGTGAGAGTTGAACACTAAAGGTAAATGAGCAGCCCTAAAAAGGGCTCAGCAAATCAAGGGGTGCCATTCCTCTCTGAACATTTTATAGATACCTAGGATCAGATGGAATTGTAATCTGGAGTTGTAAGGATTCTTAGAAGTCATCAATTCCAAATTTCTCATTATATAGAGAGGGAACTAAAGCTCAAAGACACGAGATAATTTGTCAGGATCACAAGGTTGTATCTGAGACTGGGTTTGAATCTAAGTCTTTCTGGCTTCAAGTTCAGTGGCCCATATACTACACCATGCTGGAATTCTGGAATTGGAGATATATCCAAAATGTCAATAGCTGCAGGGTTTGTAACTCAGCTTTTGGTAATGGTCAGGTTGTCAATTCAACACTAAATGTTATTCAGTCACATAGCACAAAAACTCAAAGGAAAAAGTGAACACTCTCCTAGTAGATGGAAAATCAGAAAGAATTTTCAAGAACAAAAAATTTGGGTAAGTAGCTGTATTCTCACAGAAACTACTTATGGGTAATTCAAACAAGCATGTTCTATTAAGTGAACACTAACTAAATGTTGTTGATTGACCAAAGGATCATTTTTAGAAGTAAGCACGAACACTAATCTAACTTTCTTTTGAATGCCTTAGGGAAGCCTTGTTTAGGAGTCCCTCAAAGACCAATAGCAAGTAATGAGTATCCAAAGGCTCACTAGAGATAATCACAGGGTGAGTGACTCTACAATATGATCAGGAGGATTAAAATGATACTAGAAAGCTTAACCAGAAAATCATTTCACATTGATTTTTTTTTTATTTGTTCCTCCTGAATTTAGGCTATAATTCCATTTCACCAGTACTATTTCTATTGATACTTAGGATCCATTAATGTTTTTGATTTCCCATCTTCTTGGTTTCTCATTCTCATTCCAAAGGGATGTGGGATAATGGGAAACATGTTCCCTTTTTCTATACAATGTTTCTGTGGATGGAGAATAACACTATGGGAAGAATGCTGAATATGTTAAAAAAAAAAGTTTGAATCCTAACTCTTGTCACTTATTATCTATGTGAAGTTGGACTGGTCAACTAACCTCTCTGACTTCAGTTTCATCATCTATAAAATAGAGTTTAGACTAGGTCCTTTCAGCTCTAAATTTATAATCTTTATTTTCATATCACTCTAAATAAGGGTTTGTGATGCCCATGGCTTTGAAAGGGATGTATCCTCCCTCCACTTCTAACTCATAAAATTATTATATTTCTCTAAGGAATACCTTTCTTTAAGGTATAGGTCAAGCACTACTTTCTACATAAAACATTTTCTGCCTTGTTCCAGCTTTTAGACAGATAGCAAATGGTCAACGAATCCAGTACAGAGATTAGGGTTTTGAAGCAGCATCTTAGAAAAATCGAATAGTATGTGTACAATAGACAGAGGAATAGAAAGGGGAAAGTAGCTGCAAGGCCTGAAATCAAAATTTAAAGAGGGGTGAACTTATAACTCAAATAGAAACTATTTTTGCTTTTCCCAAATCAAAAGGGATAAGGGATATAGTTTTAAAGGAACTAACTTTGCTTTGACTTGGAAGATAGAAAAATAGAGTTGACTAGCAAGATAGACCATAAGGGTCAGAACCTAGAAGATCTGAAAAAGAAAGTGCCTAAAAAGGACTATTTAATTCCATAAACCTGTGCAAAACTTGTTATTTAAGTCAAAATTTTTTTTGAGATCTATCCTGATGACTCACTGTAGTGTGGGGGCGATCCCTGATTCATGATAGCTATGCCAATAGACTATGATCTTTAAGTATGGCCAGACAAGAGATTTCTGAAGAATTGCTCACCTAAGCTAAATTTAGAGGATAAAGTCTTGAGGATGTGCTACCAGATATTGATTTTTCTTCTTTCTTTTTTTGGACAAAGCAATTCAGGAATGCTAAGACATGGGAGCTTAAAATCTGCATCAGTAAGTGGTGTACCCACACCAATGAAGTCACAAATTTGATCTTGAAGTACTGAAAAAATTATTTACTGCTTACATCTTGCAACAAGATAACAAGACCAGATGAGAAGCCTTTTGTAAGAGTGTAGAGCAAGGAATAGCAAGCAGAGGAAAGATCTATTTTATTTTATGGCAGATACATTATAGGACACAATGACATGTAATTTCTCACCTAGATGCACTACTTTGGAACATCTCTGATTGGCTTATCCACCACGACCCAGGAAGCTCATTGTTGCATTGTTGGGTTAACATCATCCTTCAAGACCTCATCAGCTTTAGCCTTGGTACTCAACTTTATTTCCACTCTCTGGGTGGAGCCATGAATTTAAAAATCTTCCTATCTTCCTTCCTTCCTTCCTTCCTTCTCCCCCCCCCCTTTTTTTTTTTTTTTTTTTTTGATATTTATATATTGGTATCTTCAGTGTCTAGCACAGTGCCTGGCACATAGTAAGTGCTTAATAAATATTTATTGGCCATTATTATTGACTATCTTCTATTCTCATTATTAGGATTATGCTTCATCTCAAACTCAATATATCCAAAGTACAAATCATTTTTCTTCCCAAATCTGTCCCTCTTCCAAACTTCCTTATTTCTGTCAAAAGTATGACCATTCTTCTATCTGAGGTTTTTAACCTTGAAATTAAACTCATTTAACCCATGTTATCTGATCAGTTTCCAGTGGAGGAATTAAAACCCGGGCTTCAATTTCAAGTCTGACACCCTATCTATTGGCATTATTTCCAGTCCTTTTATTACCCTGTTCACTCTTCTCTATCTGTCTACTAATTTGCCAATTCCTAAAACAGATATATAAAAAAAGTAATAGTCCTGATGTGTTTTAAGATTGAAAACAAGGTTTTCATTTACCTTGCTCTTCACACTATGTCTTCATTGATACAACTTAAATCCTAAGTTGAGACCTAACATGCTCTCCAGCTCCCTTAACAGCCTAAACTTTTCAGTATCATTTAGGATTGCTGAGAATGTAAACTCTCCTAATAAAGTGAAACATCACTTTTTTGAGCCATTAGAGTTGCCATGAGAACTATCACCCTAGAGAAACCTTCATCCCTAGAGTCCCCTTTTATGGTTAATGAGCTCCTGCCTCAAAACTTCCATTCGAGGAAATTCTCATGCCAGTCACGTTTAATAGGAAACTTTCCTGAATCCCCCTGAATTCTAGTGCCTTCCCTTTGTTTATTTCCAAATTGTTCTGTATAAACTTGTTTGTATAGTTATTTGCATATTGTATCTCCTATTAAATTGAGAGCTTTTTGAGAGCAGAGACTGTTTTTTACCTCTCCTTGTATTCCCAGAACTTAGAACAATGCTTGGGACAAAGTGGAAACTTAATATATACACTTACTGACTGACCAGTTATGTGATCATAAGCAAATTACCTAACCTCTCATATCATATGCAACTCCCTAAGACTGTTAAGTTACTGATAAATTGCTGAGCTGTGATCCCTAGAAATTTCCCATATCTGTGAAATCACAGGTCTGTCTTCTTCCCCCTTCCCCATATATATATATATATGTATATATATATATATATATATACACACACACACACATGTCTACATAAACACACACACAAACACACACACACACACACAGAATTTCTCTCTGAGTCATTTTGCTAGATATGCTCTTCATAAAATTGCTTGCTATAATTATTTTTTTTTAATTTTTCAGCAGTTTAAGTTGAATTATGGAGCCAATATAAAATATAATTACAATATAATAATAATCACTTGCCACTAGGACCATGAAAAGAAACAACTTTACCTCTACTCATTAATTATTTAAATGGAAATTATGTGTGTTTGAAGTCACTAAGCTTAGATACTTTAAAGGATACTATGTGTTTTGGAACAAGTAAATGCATTTCTTATTTTTAGTTTTTATATTTTCTGTTGAATATTATGTATTTCTATAATTTCAGTAGATAAAGGTGCTTGGAAATAAATTAACAAATGAGAAGATAAGTAAGCTAAAGACCACCAAAAAGAATCTTAATTTTCTGAATATATACATATATTTAAAAAATATCCTTCTTACTCATATTTTTCTGTATATATTCTTAGTGCTTTGCCACTTTTCTTTCTGTGAAGGAAAAATAAGTTTGCTAAAATTAGCATTTTGCAGGAATAATCATGATTTAAAAGAAATGTTTTCTTTAAATAATCGCAAAGTTGGAATGGGCTCAAAGACTATCCATACCAATATATATCTGAGAAGAAATTATTCTATAATATCTCCAACTAATGGTCATCCAGTTTTCTCTTCAAATCTTCCAGTGATAAGCAACTCATCAATACCTAAAGAAACTTACTCCACCTTAGAAGTTAAACATATATCATACACATATATACACACTTCTTCCTTTCTGAAGTGCTCACATTTTCTCTCTTTAATAAAGTGCTCCCAACAAAATTTTCAAGTTCAAGTTAAAGTCATAGGTTAATAATTTGAAGAACACATCTTCTTTTTGAAAGTTGGGACAAAATCATTGCCTTTAATCCTTATGTATTTCTCCTATTTCCCATGATTTCTTTTTTTTTAGTTCTCAAAAAATCACTGACAGCAGTTCACTAAATAATGTTATTCTAATGCAGCTAATTTGGGCCTGCTGCCTTAAACTAATCAAGGCTGTTCAATATTCTCTTACTATTTCCTCATTTGAGTTAAATTTCCTTTCAAACATTTTTATGCTATACTTCCAATATTTAAATATCATTCCCTTTGGTAAAGAAAGTAGTAAGAGGCAAGTAGTTTTGCATTTTCTTTATTATCTGTTACCATCTTTCCATCTGTCCTTGACCTTCTCTTGTGCTCAACATAACTTAAAAGCCCCTTTTTGCTTTGAGCATTCAGCTGGCTTACCTCATTTGATATTTTAGCTATCTTGAAATTCTTTCAGGATTGTGACACTACTGTATCTATCTATCATTATTTGCCATTATATCCATCTTCTATACATGTATTTTTAAATTTTGAGTTGGTTGAGAGTTATTTATTTGAATTTTTAAAATAAACCCCCTTCTTCTTCTTTTTTTTTTTCCTGATGGGAATCTTCTATGTTTGTGTATTCTTGAGTTCAATTTCATTTCTCCTGAAACTATGTCCCTTATAAATCAGATTGGAAGAATTTCATGACCTATCCCTGAACTCTTCATAATCTGTCCTATCAAAATTTAGAATGCACATCAGAGAAAGCTTGAATTTTACTTTCCTATGATAAACTCTAACATTTCAATAATTTCTGCTTCTCAATCAATAAATGATCAAAAGATATGATCTATGACCAAAGGCTATAAAATCATGCATATCTCAGTGATGTAGCAATACCACTACTAGGCAAAAATCACAAAAGAGAAGAAGAAAAAAAGGAAAAGGACCTATATGTACACAAATATTTATAGTAGCTCTTTTCTCAAGGCAAAGAATTAAAAAATTGAGGGGATGCTCATCAATTGGGAAATGGTTGAATAAATTGTAGTATGTGAATATGGTGGAATATTATTGTTCTATAAAAAATTATGAGCAGGATACTCTCAGAAAAATCTGGAAAGTCAAACATTAGCTCATGCAAAGTGAAATGTACTGTGTACAAAGTAATAGCAATGTTGTAGAATGATCAGCTGTGAATGATTTTGCTATTCTCAGCAATACAATGATCCAAGACTACTCCAAGGGACTTATGATGAAAAAATGCTCTCCATAGCCACAGAAAAAAACTGATTGTGCCTTTTTTTCTTTAGGGATTTTTTTTTGGGGGGGGGGAGATCAATGTTTGTTTTTGGTTTTGTTTTTTTTAGCATGATTTTCATAGAAATGTTTTGCATAACTTCACATGTCTTCTTGGTGGGGGGAAGGCAGGGAAGAGGAAAGAGGAAGAGAGAGAATCTGGAACTCAGTTTTAAAAACAAATATAAAAAATGTTTTACACGTAACTGTGAAAATTATATATAATAAAAAATTAAATAAAATTAAATATATCCTAAATAAAAATTAGTATGTGTTACAAAATAAAAATTATATATGTGTGTATGTGTATGTGTAATCTGTTTCTTTTTAGGAAGAAGATCTGGTTGGTGAGTCAAGTCTAGCATAACACTTCTTCCACCCCCATCTCTTTCCTCTTTTTTCTTTTATCTTTTGTAGGTTAAAATTCTCTGCAAATATTTTCAACTGTACTGTTTTTAGTAAAGAGAGAGTAAAGACGATTTCTTCTCAAGACTAATTTCACTTTTGGATTGCTCTGATTGCTAGTACATTCTCCTTTACATTCAACCTAAATTTGCCTTACTGCAACTCAAAAGAAGTCTGATATCTCTTCAGTATGACAGATATTGAAGTCTACCATAATAATTTTTATCCTATCCTTGTGCCAATTTGTTAATCTGCTTTTGAAACACATTCTCTATTTCCACTTTCTAGCTGGTTGTCATTTTATTTTGTTTTGTTATTTTCACTATAATGTAGCTTCTGTTTCTTCTTGGATCCTCATCCAAATGCTGTCCACTATATTTTTTCTTTCTAGCACATTGGTTTTCTCAGAGGAATGAATAAATTTTCTTGATAGAAAAATCTAGTCCTTTGTCTTTAATCTAATCTGATATTTTTAAATAAGGTATTTCCTTTCAATGCCATATTTTCATCATGAATAATATTCCATCAAGTTCTCAGTAATATCTGAGAAGTCAAACTCATTTCCACACATTAAGATCTCTAGGGTACTTAATCACTCATAATACTCTGTCCATCTTTATATTTTTAATATATTCTTTTTTTTAAAATTTTTAAATTCTTGTTTACCTTCCTAAGTAATACCTCCTGTGAATTACTGGTCCTCCTGAATGATATAATCCTTTCAATGGCATACCTACTACTATTGCACTAGTGGTTATTTGTAGGCAATTTTCTTCCTACCTCCCTATTTTCAATATAAAGTTCTCTTGATTATATCTTTAAATTTCCAGGCAAATATATTATTCCTCACTCACACTGAATATTCTTCATTGTTGTCCAAGAATCTGTCATTTCATTATCTTAAGCCTCATTCTGGAAGTTAAAATCCCACTCTTTGACAGCATTTTTAAAAATCTGGTCATTCACTTACCATATCCTTCATTGTGTTCTGAAGTTCCTGCCTTCAATCGCCATCAGTGAAGAAAATACCACTTACGTTCTTAAGTTTGTTCATGAAAAAATTTTTCTTTGGAATATGGGATTACTTTAGTTTAATTTAATTCAAAAATATCTCATAAGAACCTACTATACATAAAGCAAGTTATTATGCCTAATTTCAGATATACTAAGATTTATTAAAAACAACAACCCTGTCCTCAGAAAACTTAGAGTTTAAAAAAGAGATGAGACACATACAGATAGAATGATATAAGGGCAAAAGTATATGTGTATGGGGGATGGAGAAGTGTGGACAAGTACTCTATACAGATAATTCTCATTTCTATGTTTTTTGCCTCAGTCCTTCAGTCTTGCATCTCCAATTGCAAAGCTCCATTTTGCAATCATGGTGCCCAGGAAACAAAAATCCCCTGCTTCTAAATAGGAGGTTGAAGGCTCAGGAAAATTGTCCATGAACTCTCTTCTTAGACAATCAATTCCAAATTATAAACCATATGCTTTTACAAGAACTCTCTCATTGCTCCAACTGCTGTCATCTCTTAGGCTAAAAAAGTCCATTATCAGCATCTTGGTCTACCCCAGTATAGGGTTAACATAACCAAAGATACAATAGAATCCACATCTCCTCTTCTTTTTTTAATGTTTAAAAGAAGAGATACAACATGAACTTAGAATATGAAGTCTAGAAAAAATTACCCAGTCCAGGGTTCCTATTTTACACATGAGAAAATTGAAGCCTTTAAAACAAAGCTATTAGCAGGATTGTAGTGAGAACCTAGTCTTTTGATAACCAAGTCAATGCTCAGCTCTACTGTGAAATTTCTAGAAATTTATCTTCTTGGATCTGGAAGAAGCTTTAGAGATTATAAAGCTCTTCCAACCTCCAGTAAGTAAAAGAATAAACATCACTATTATATATTTGTTACCAAAATCTTTGTGAAGGCAACTATCTACATAGCACCTCAATAGACAACTACATGGAACCTAAAATACTGCTAAAACTTAAATCTACATAAATTGCTATAAGACTCAGTACTTGGTAAAGAAGGGAAGGGAAAGATAAAAGCATTTATATAGTGCTTACTATGTGCTTTACATTTGATCTTCACAAAAAACCCCTGCAAGGTAGGTACTATTAATATCCATTTTACAATTGAAGAAATCGAGGCAAACTCAGATTATAGTATCTGAGGCTAAATTTGATGTTATGTCTTGACTCCAGACCTAGTGTTCTATACTATTGCCAATTAACTACCTCAGTTCAGAGGAGAGAAAGGTATTTTCTATATGGCATGATCAAGGAAGACTTAGAAGTTGTCTTTAAACTAGGCCTTGAATAATTAAATTTGTATAAGCAAAGATAAAATGAAATATGATGAAAGAGATATAAGTGAAAGACTAGTGAAGGTCATTCCTAGTAAATAGAACATAGGAACAAAGAGGAAAGAAAAGAAATCAGTTAATCAGAAAGCCTTCTCTTTCCTTAGTAAGAATAATTAAAATTTATATAATGTTAGGTTTGCAAAGCATTTTACACATACTATCTCTTTTTTTTTTAATTTTTAAAAAATCAATTTTATTTTCATTATGAAAAAATCCTATTGCACAGTGCCTTATTTTTGATGTTCTATAGCTCTTTGTTACACATACTATCTCATTTGATCTTCATCATGATACTGGGAAAAAGATGATTTTATCCCCAGTTTTTGATGAAACTTAGGCAAACAGAAATTAAGCAGCTTTCCCCAGTATCACCCAGCTAAGTTCCTGAGGTGGGATTTTAACTCAGATTTTCTAGACTTCAAGACCACTTCTCTATATACTGTCACTTAAACAGTGAGACAACATATCTATATAAGTAAGTATAGAGTATATTCAAAATGAATCCAAAGTGGTTTTGGGGGAGAAGAAACTAGAAGCAGTTCTGTAAATGGCTCATGTAGAAGGTAAAGCTTGAATTGAGTCTACAAGGAAACCAGAGAGGGAAAAACTAGTATCTTTTAATGTAATGGTATGAAAACCACAGAATCACAGAATTTAGAGCTGAAGGCAGATTGCCAAAGTCATTTACTTTAATCTCTTCATTTTATGGTGAAGAAACAGGCCCAGAGTAGAGAAATGGCTTGTCCAAAGTCACATATGTAGCTGAGCTAGGTTTTGAATCTAGATCCTCATAGGGCTTGCTCTTCTACATTCTGCCTTTTTTCAGATTGTCTAGAGCAGAGCAGGAAATCATTATAGCTCACCAAAGCCAGAAATCATTTCCATATGTAAACCATAAAATCTTGAGATTCAGTTTTCACACTGGCATGTAACCAAGGGGTTCCTAGACATTTTGTTGTAGGAAAGTAGTCTGTTCCTCATCTAAGGCATTCGAATCCACCAGGAGAGTAAAGGTGCTGAGAATCCCTGAGCTGAAGGACTTTATAAATACGGTGGTCTACCAGGAACTGCTTCTCTTCTGACAAAGCTAAAGCATCCATCAACTAACAGATGTCATATTGGAGGAAAATTAAAAGCTTTTCTTCCTCTATCTATCGGGGTTGCTGGGTGTCTGAGTAACTGGTTCCAAGAGCTATTACTGTTTTCCTTGAAGAGGTTTGATTGCCAAGAAAGACAAAGTGATGTGTACAAAGAGAAACAAGAAATAAACTACATTTCATGCTGTCATTCATAAACTACCATTCATAAAAATTGTCATAAACAAAGCTATAACAACAGATGTAAAATCATACACATAGTAACTATAAAGATCCTTTTAAACTTCAGTTTATATTAAACTTTAACCTCAGATGGTTTTTCCATGACACAACAGCTGACCACACACACAAAAAAATCCCCCCAATCCAAAAACTTTTGTCTGACATTTCCTGCCCCCCTCACTCCCTGCTCCCCCAAATTTTTAAAAAAAGTTCTTTCTAAGACAGTGTAATAAAAAGCCTTGCTTTGGAAATTTAGGAACTTGAATAAATCAGACCACTGTGACATTTCTTTAGAACTCATCTTTCTGCATATTCATCTATTTCTGCATCTATAGATAGATCTATATTTAGCTAGATCCATATTCATATGTCTATATATCTATTATAGAAACAGATATATCTCTATATAGATACATATATATTTATATATGTATTAATAGATACAGATATGAATATACATACAGATATATTCATGTAGATATATAGAGCTATAGATAGCAATAGAGATTAATAGATCAATAGATAGATTATTTTTCTACTCTTATCTTTCCACACTTAGGCCTGGGACTTATTTATATCAAAGTTTCCTGTTATAACTTTACTAGGAAAGTAAATGGTATACAAATACAATTGAACAGTTTTTTCATTTTTTTTGGTAAGGTAAAACTGGATTAATAGACTTTGAGTCAAGAAGACCCAAATTCAAATTCTGCTTTTAATATTCATTAGTTAACTATTGTATTGTCACTTTGTATATGACTATTGTATAGTCACTTAAAATCTTTCTCTCTGAGCTTCAGTTTCTTCATTTGTTAATACCTGGAGTGACAGCTTCATAGGGTTGTTATGAGATTTAAATGAGACAATATATGTAAAGTACACAGCAAATTTTAAAATGAGGTATAAATATCAGCTATCTTTTGTGACTGTCTTTTAGTTGGAAAGTTAAGTGGTATGTTGGATAAGATTCAATATACTTTTTCTTTAAGCCTCATAGCATGACAAAGGATTTGTATAACAAAGTTTGCACTAACCAATCTCAAAGTAAAATAATTCTATAACTACTTCATAGAAATGCCAGTTAACAATTTTTTATTAAGTTCCTATTATGTGGAAGGTATTGTATTAAGTGCTGGAGATAAAAAGAAAGGTAAAAAAACATTCCCTGCTCTCAAGGATCTTAATTTAACAGATATCATAGATTGTTAAAGTTGCAAGGAACTTATTTTTTCATTTAAAATTAATTTTTGTCATGTTGTACTTGAAAAAATAGCAAACATGGTTATTTCCTTACGATAGAATAAAAAAAAATGTACCTCAAAGTTCAAAACTATTATGTAAAATACACTTTAAAAAAGGATAACAAATTCATGTTACTTTCAAAGCTATCCTAGTTATTTGTATCTCCATCTGAACATCTATTGTTCTGTATATTTTAAAACAAATGCTTTAATGATCTATCCTCTTTTCTTTCTTTCTTTCTTTTTGGAGAAAAAGAGTTATATGTATAGTTGTGGTATTGCTAGGTCAAATCTTCTACCTTGTTTAGCAGATGAGGGAACCAACTTGTAGAGAAGTGAAGAACTTGCCCAAGATTCCTTATATAAAAAATAGCAGAACTGGGCTCTGATTCCTTGATTCCACATCCAGCCTACCACACTGCTTCCATCATGACAAAAGGAACAATTTTATTGTTTTCCATAGTGAAAATGAATGAAATAGAAGACTAAGTGGAGCATCATAGGTCTATCTAAACTAATATAAAAAATATAGAAGGTTATATGGAACATAAGAAATACATTAAACTAAGTTGATCCAGAAAAGGAATATTAGGAGGATGTGAATGAAATGATTAAAAAAATGAAAATTTGTTTTCAAAAGTTATTCAGCTTTTGATAATGGAAATAACTTACTTTTAATCACTTAAGCTGGTCACTGGGTCAAGTGCTTCAATTTAGTGCTCACTCAAAATATTATCATTTTCTAGGAATGCAGCAAAATAACTTCATTTTCACAGTAGCTCAGGGAGGGCTTTCTTTAGATAGATGAGAAAAGGCTCGAGGGCAATGAAGTTAAATAATTAGTCCAAGGTCCCAACTAGACATTTTTTGAGTCATGTCAGACACATAATGAGAACTCAGTTGTTTCTAGCTCTGAGCTGTATTCTTAAATAAGTGCCATACGTTTGTTGACCTGTGTAAGATGCAGAGAAGGAAGATAAGAGAAGCCATTCTTTATTCTCTGACATATCAAAATACAGGCAATTATTACTCTAAAATTCATATCTTGTAAGATGCTCATAGTTTGACCTGACATAACAACATTTCAATAACTTTGTGAAATTTATTATGATATGAAAAAAAAATCACCTTTGTTTGAGAAAAATAAAAGTCATAATTTAGTCGTTCTGGCTAGTAGGTATCATCCACTAATGATACATACTAGACTTACTCTACTCTGGTTTACCCAAGTTTCCCTTTACTCCTCAGCTCTGCCTTCAGTTTCATGCTGCTAAGATATTAAACCATGAATCAGAACCCTTTTATCCCTGGAACTCCCACACTGGGTCCCCATGGTCCTAATTGGTGTTTGTCTCAGTAATCCAGTACTTTACTACTAAGTCATCTCCTTGTCAGACATCATTCTGGTGGTATAGACCCCCAATATTTCCACATTTCATTCTTATAACTTTCCAAACCAAAATATTCTTCCTTGATTATTATTTCTTTAGATGTATTATTCTCCTTATTAGAAAGTAAACTCCTTTAGGGCAGGACTGTCTTCACATCGTGTTTGGCATATAGTGTTTATGTTTTTTTATTTAGCCATGAAACCTCACTTTGGTTAGTTAAACAGTCCCAAGTGATAGAAACTTGGCTCTGGAAAGAAAAAGAAAGGGCAGAAAAGTTGGTAGTATCTGTGTATTGTGGAGCTCAGTTTCTTCTGTGTAAAATTAGATGGTGGGACAAGATGATTATAGGTTCATTTTATATTTAAATTCTATGATCTTGCTGGTAAAACATCCTCCTGATACAAAAATAGAGGGGAAAAAACATCAGCTAAAGTTAGCTTGATTCTCATATGACGTGAACTTGTCATTTTAATGTGGTCAAAACAACTAATTAATTTGATTGAAATTTTTGCATTTCAACCAGTTCAAAACTTTGTCTTTATGGGATCCCAGCTCAGTATGAAGAGAATAAATATATTCTGTGTTAAACATAGGTAATTTATAGGCATTATTTTTATTATGATTTCAACAAGGTACTAAAACAATGGAAAACAGCTCTTCTAGAACAAGATTACAAATAAACTTTGAATGAATTATTGTATTTGAGAGTTAAGAAGAAGCTATATGGAACTGAAACTCAAGGAAACATGGACATTAAAAAACTATTAGTGGTGAAATCTGAAAACATAAATCAGATGTAATTATCTGATTAGTACAAACCTAGTCATCTTCATTCCCACCAACTGCCTCATAACTCCTTAATGACACATAGGCGGGAACTGATTTGTCAGACTGAAATGTGAGAATGGAAAGACAAATGACAAGTCCAAGATAATGAGCTGAGAGTCCAGTCTCTCTCCTGGAGAGAGAATTTTTACTGTTTGCCACTTCCATCTGATTCCAGGGAAGGATAGTCATTTTGCTTTCAGGAAAAAAACATGTAGATGAGATACAGGAAAAAAATGTACTTTTATACCAACCAAAAGAGATTGTACAGAAGCTTCTGAATTATTCGTTTTCTTGTGAGCTATGACTATTCAGTACAAATAACATTGACTATTCAGGAAATAGGAGATGGGTAGTTGTTTTTCTGCTGAAGCCTTCTGAGACATCTGAACTAAGTAACACAGTACAACTCCATATGGCCCTTTCCACATTCTTGCCAGCTGTATGTGACAATGCTGAGAAGAATATCAAAGAACTTTATGAACTGCTTGCTGTTTTATACTACATTGTCCTATAATATAACAAGTGTGTGCCTAGAATTGAACTATTTTTATACTCTCTTTCTCAAAAGACTGTCTTGCTCTCCTTTACCGATTCTGTTTTTGACACTTGCTATCATGTCTTGGCATTCTTGTCCACAAGATAGGAAATTTCATGTCATATATCTAATACATTTCTTGCTGATTTTTGCTTGAGGGCATGAAGAGTCAAAGGAAGTAAATGTCAGACCAATAAGAAAAGACTAAACTATATTAACATATTAAAGCATTCCTTTGTAACAACAAGAAAGAAGAAACAAACTGAAGAATTTTAAAAGATGGGAATTCAGATAAAAATACTGGACAATATTCATATTAACTTATAAAACATTTCTCATTCTTTCTTTTAACAAATGGAAAATTATCAAACTATAAGGTTGCATTATATCATCAATAATTTTATATATCATATATCCATAATCTATTCTATATATATAGCACATAACAATTATTTGGGAAGGGGATGTGATTGTATGTTAAGAAGATTAACTGGGAATATAATGGAAGTTTGTATTTTGTGTCAAAATATGTAAGTATAATTTTTATTTTTTATAATGGAAGTAAATGGCAGACTCCTAACAGAATATCAGAATTTCAAAGATAGAACAGATTTTAGAAACTAATTCAAGCCATATTTGAAACAAAATTTCATTTGCATTGTAAATTACATGTGATCATCCTCTCTTTACTTGAAAATTCTGAGGGATGGGGAACTCTTTCTATACCATTTCTTTCTTGGATGACAATTTATAGTCTTAGTTGTTCAGCACACTGAATGGTTAAGTAAAATATAGGATTATGGAATTTAGCTTTGTAAGGAAACTTAGAAGTCATCAAGTCCAATCCTCTCACTTTTTCAGATAGGGAAAAAGCCCAGTAGAAGTTTTCCTGGGTCACACAGCCACAGTAAATTTATGAAAGAGGATTTGAATTTAGGTCTTCATGATTTTATGATTAGGATTCACTCACTGAGACTTGTTTAGGATTCCAAAGCTCCTAATATTATAGATAAGGAAACTGTTATTGAGAGAAAAACCAACCCAGAAGTCACATTGTTAATATACAGTAGAACCAAGACTAAAAACAAGGTTTTCTTGCTGCCCAAAGTCAATGTACCCAAACCAATGAAGGTAAGGGCCAGAGAATTTGAGATGGGACCATCACGAGCCAAAAGAGGTAGAGAAGACTTTACAGAGGAAGTGGGAATTGAGCTGGACCAGGAATGATGAGTAAATTTTAGCTAAATAGAGGGTAAGAGGAAGTACATTCCAACAAGGGTGATGATAACATGAACCAAGTCATAAAGGTGAGAATGGCCATGGCATATTAGGAAACTTGTCTGATGTGAAGGCAACTGAGTTATCTGAAAGTGGAAGGAAATATGATCAGATCAACAGAATAGTATCCTTCAAACCAGAAAAAAAAAAGTTTAGATGATACTATTCATTCAACAAGTCAAATGTGTTGACCTGTGTGAGTTTGCTTAAAAATAATATCACATTCTATGAGTTGTCAGTTTTATAGTTGAGGAAACTGAGACCAAATAAATCACAAATGATTGGTACAAGGTTGCACAGAAAATTGATAGTAGAAGCAGAAATAGAATGCCAGTCTCCCATAATTTCTAGTCCAATGTCCTATCCACTATAGAACAATCCAGTAGAATTAGAATTGGGGTGATAGTGAGGAAAACAAGAAAATTGGTCTCTTCTCTCAATAAATAATAAAGTTATAGGTTAGATAGTCTTTCAAATACCATCAGGAGCTCTCAAGTTTACACCTTAAATTCTTATGAGTGGTACAATTCCACTCATCCTATTTTACATTTTATACAAAGAAAAACATAAAAGGAGAATTATATATAAACTGTGAACTTCTATTAAATATAGACTTAAAGTACATTTTGAATATAATATGATAATAACAAAAATGTTCAGCTTGTCTGTATCCCTTTTTTAAAAAAAAGTAACTTCTACTCTTCTCTTCTGGATATTTTAAAGTTGTCTATTGATGTTCTTTTCTTTCTTTGTTTCCCTATCACTTACCATTTACTCTTCACCAACTCCCTTATCAGAGCCTTTCTTTAATTGAATCTATTTCCAGTGGCACTATCTGTAGCATTTTCTCACCTGTTATTCTGTTCACCTTTAGCATTTGCTAATCATAGCAAAACTGACTGAAAAAAATATGGATGAGTAATAGACTAAATGCCCCGACTCAATAGAATGGCTGATAGTCATTTATCTTTATCAGGCTTTTACTTAATCCCTCTTTTGATGCCTCATCATAGTGTGGAGGTGACCCTGGATTCCTGAGCACTCTTATTGAAGAGTCCAAACTTGGGCAAATTCTAAAACAAGTTGGAAAAGTTTCTCTCATGGACTAACAATGAGTGCATGTCTATCATTTGAGGATCAGCCCAATTAGAGACTTTTTTAAAAAATTATTTTTATTGTGAACTTAATAAAATAAAACAGCTATTTGATATATATATGTATATAAAATAGAAAAAAGATTGTATATGAAATTACAGAACTCTAAAACATACAGTTTGTCACCAAAGTGATTTTCCTAAAATGTAGATCTGACCATAACATCCTCTCCCCCCTTCTCAATAAATTACAGTGGTTTCCTATAACTTTCAGGACCAAATACAAAAGTCTTTGGCATTCAAAGCTTTTCATAACCTAATTCCTTTCTACCCTTCTATTATTCTTATACTTACTCCTCACCACATGCTTTTATATCTAGTGATTCTGATCTCCCTTTCTTCCTCTTTTTTCTTTCCCTTCCTCCCCCTATACTTTCCTTCCTTACCTCTTTCCCTTCTTTCCTCACCTTCTACCTTCTTACCTTCTTTTCTTCCTTCACCTAACTCCCTTCACATTCCCCAAATTGGGGAAAAGAAAAAGAAATTCAAACCTCTTACAATAAACATGCATAATTAAGTAAAATCAATTCTTAAGTTGACCATATTTGAAAATATACATTTCATTCTATACTTTGAGTTCACCATCTTTCTGTCAGGACATGGTTAAATTCAGAGAACTTTCCAACCAAGTTGATAGGATAATTAAGTTTTTTTGGCTAAAGGAACCTAAGAATATTTCTAATAGAGGCAGGAGTTCTTAACTAGGAGTCCATAGACCCCCTAACTTAAAAGGTTTCATGGGGTCTATGATTTTAGCTGGGAATAATTACATCTTCATTTCAACATAAATGGTCTTCTTTATATTCCTAAGTATTTTATTTTCTACATTTAAAAGGGTTATTTTTTTAAGGGATACATAGGATTCAACAGATTGCCAAAGGGAGTCGATGACACACACACACACACACACACACACACAAATTAAGAAACCTCATATACTAAGGCAGAGCTGAATCTTAATAATAATGAGAACAATATATGTAATAATGATAAGTTATATTTGATATACATACAACTTTACAATTTGCAAAATATCTTCATGTGGTCAAATCCTTGAAAGATAAGCTAATAAATGATTTAAACATTCAAAGTTATTAAAAATCTTGAGAGTCTCAATTAATTTTATGGAAGTCTGTTGATTGCAATTTCATATAAGGGTTTAGAGTCATTAGCTTCTGACAAAGGTTTATAGTGATCAGCATTTTTTCCTTTTACTCTTACTGGGATTTCTCCTTGGGAGAGAGGAACTGAAACATATTATTACCAGCTATTCTCATAAGGATGCAATATCTTCCTAAAGAAGGATTCTTTATTTCAAATAAGCTTCTAAAAAAAATTAAGAAGGCAGTACCTTTGCTATAAATGTTTTGAAAGGTCTAGCAGCTGCCACATCCTATCCTCCCCCTTCCCAACTCCTTACTTCTTTTTCCATATAATGACTTTTCCCACTACAATCCTACTGTTATGCATTGTTGGGGCTGAATACACAGACACAGGAGCATGATTACTTTTTTTTTGGTCATATTAATTGACGGAATCGTCTATTAAGGTACACAAGGTTTATGAACTTCCTTGACAAGCAGAAATGGATGCTGCTCAAACATGGAAAGGAAGGAAAAGACATGAGAAAGTCAGTATAGTTCACTGATCCAAAGGAAGGGTTTCTATCAACTCTTTTGCTTTCCACAATCAAAATGCAAATATTCTTAACTGAGAAGCATCGAACTTGTTTTTTTTTAAAATTCTTTGATAACTTCAATTAAATAAAATTGATTTCTTTTGTAATTCTGTCATCTGATTTTATTCATTTAAAAACAATGTTATAAAATGGAAGAAAGAGAGATTAACAGACAACCTCGGGGATCCAGGAAAGAAAAATATGCAGAAAACCTCTGGACTACATAAAGAAGTTATTTGACCTATCGATGCTTAATTTTCTTAATCATTAAAGCATACATGATAATAATATTTGAAATAACATGTTTTATTAAAAAGTGTTTTTAGAAAACATCAGGTAAATGCCTGATATCCAGAATCTATAAGGAACTGATGCAAATGTATATCATTGCTACAGAATCTCGAAGTTGGAAGAGAACTTATAGCCCACATGTGAATTAGTAGTCTACTCTTTAGCAGTCCTGGCAGGCTATTCTCCAGCTTGAAGTTCTGCAATCAGCAGGGGATTCACTACTTATTGAAGCAATCGATTTACTACTATAGAATTCTAATTGTTAGAGAATTCTCCCTTATTTCAAGCCTAAATTTTCCTTTCAGCAACTTCTATCCATAGTTCCTAGATCTACTCTCTGGGATGAAGAGAAACAATATAATCTCTCTTATATATAAGGATCCTTCAGATATTTATAGATGGCTGTGATATCTCTGAGGAACCTTCTTTTCACGGGGATTTTTCCTCTTTTTATCCTAGTTTCTTCAATTGATCCTCATAGTATAAGATTCTGTGTCTTAGTTTCCTCAACTGTAAAATGGTAATAATAATAATAGGACTTATCTCCCAGAGTTGTCAGGATCTCATGAAATAATATTAATAAAGTATAGAACATGTTAGGCACTAAACAAATGCGTATTTCCTTCCTTGCTTCCTTCCTTTCGTAATGCCCTAATTATCTTTGTCTTAATGCCTTCTAACTTGTCCTAAAACCAGTTATTTAGAATTGACAATACTTCAGATGGAACCTGATTTGAGCAGAATATGACATTAATATTATTTTTCTTAATTTACACAATTCTCTATTAATATAGCTTAAGATTTTTGTAGTTTTTGACTTCAACACTATCTAGAGAAATCATTGTCCAAGTATATATCTGAATACTGTCTCCAGTATACAAATAGCTGATGAATATGACCAATTTATACAAGAAGAAATATATATTGTTAACTAAATCGCTTGAATATCACTTACTATACTAAGTGCACATTAAAAAGTTTTAAATTACTTCCTAGTCATTCTCATCAACTTGGCAAAAAAAAATCATTAAAAGCTAAAAAATTCTCTATTTACAGGGCTGAGAGAAAGCAGGATACACTGCTACATTGTTTGTGGAATTGTAAATTGATATAGTCTTTCAGGACAGGAATCTGACAATGTGCAAGACAGTAATATAAATCATAATATCTCTTTAGGATAAAATTAAAAAGAAAAATATGCATAAAAATTCATACCTGCAGTATTTTTAATGGAAGAAAAAATGGAAATAAGTTATACATTCAATAGAAAGGGAAAGATTGAAGTAATTGCAGTGTTTCAATATAATATAATATTATAAAAATGAGAAAATGTTAGTAATATAAAATTAAGACAAATGATGAATGGACAACTAGACATACTACTCATATATTGACTATAATTACGTTTAAAAACTTTATATGCAACAAAAATCTAAGTGGAAGTTTAATTGGATAAAAGAATATTATAAAGAAACAGTGGATAATCTATTTTTTTATAAAGACATCTTCAAAAGGAAGAGCACACCATTAAGGAATTTTAATGAAATAAAAGTCTTAAGGGCTAATCACAAAATATAAATATGTACTCTATAATATTCCAAGCCACATTTAGGTTATATTTACTTCTAGAAGCTAACATTTTGGGTAACATCTCCTTTATTTCATAGCAAGGTACTTTGAGGGAGTGAAAGAAGGCCTTATATGTCAGATAAGTCAAGTTTATATCACCTTTTTGGATCACCACCTTCTCTTAGATTGATGCAGATAGCCTAGTAGCTGTTTTCAAGAGCCAAGACTCCAAACTACCAGTTTAGCTTTTAGCCTAATTCCTATAGCATACTGCTAAGGGAGCATAATAAGAAAGAGGTTTACCTTTATATTAACATTGGCAACAACTGCAGATCAATTGCTAACATAGGAGCTCTAGGAATGGAATTATCCCCAGACACTTATCCTGCTTCCAGCTTAGCCCTATTAATTATCAGCATCTGGAAAACTGCTTTCCATAGAGTAGGGGGCCAGTCATCTCTACCAACTACCATGGACAGGGCAGGTCAGGCAAGCCCTACCTGTAATAGCAAAGTTCCCAAGGGATAGACAGAAGGCAATGTGTGTTAGGCAAATTGAACCGTCACCATCACCTTGATCATAAACTTCTCCTAATGGACACAACCCAGAACTCTGAGTCCAAGAGCCTTGAGAATAGCAATGCTGTCAGCCCAGTACCTGCAGCCATCATCCTGGGAAACAACTCTTACACAGCCTGGTAATTTCCTTCAGGTACAGCCACATCTATTGAAGATCCAGAAGAGAAAATTCTCACCACCCAAGTTCTTGATACTGTGCAAAGGTTCAACATCAGAAACTTCTATGAATTTATCAATGCTAAAGAAGAAATACTACCATTTGTTTTTCTGTAGCACTCTGGAGTAGGATGGAACTTTTCCATCTGACTTACATTTGAGACCTTCCATATATATTGTTTCCCAATTAGAATGTGAACTTCTCAAAAGCAGGGATTGTCTTGCTTTTCTAGTTGTATCCCTCACATGTTGCATAGGTTTTTTGGTAAATATTAAAAATGTAATAAATGCTCTATTCATTCACATATTCAACAAGAAGTTGAATTAAGCCAATAATTGAATTCATCTGTGTCCCTCCCCTGCCTTAAACAGAGAGAAAAAACCCAATCATTTGATTTAACATAATTTCCTAGATGTAAAAAACCCTTTTAGCAATGAAATCTTAAAACAGAATAAAGTAGCAAAGCAGCAAGCTTGGAAGTGCACAAGTTAAATCATCTTTGCTCCTATAGGCAACAAAAGTTTTATGACGCATTCCTGGACTGGGATTTTGAATCCTGGCTCAATAATTTGAACATTGGTGGAAAATATTCAGTTGATGGGATCCAGATGAAAATTATGGATAAATTCAGGAAGGCAGCATAAGACATGGAAAAGCATGCTTAATTTTGGTCAAGAAGACATATACCTAGCTTCAATGTGATTTGCATAGTTTCCAACGTTGAGTTACTAACAATTTGATAGCTGGCTTTTGATTGAAGCTCTGTCTTCTAAAAATAATGACCACAATATGAGAATAGTAAGCTTTTTTTTTTTAAAATAGTAACCAAATTTGTTGCTGATGGAAGTAAGTGGGAAAACAAAAGATCATAGGATTCAGCCATGCAAAGAACCTCAGAGGTTATGTGGTTTCACCCCCTCGTTTTATAGATAAGGAAACTGGGCTTAATTTGACACAAGTCAAGCAAGTAGTAAAGGCTAGAACTGAGATACGGACTCAAAAGTGGCAGACAGCAAATCTAACACTCTTTTCACTGTATTAAGCTAGCAGGTTGCTTGCTTATACATGATTTATGATGGCAAGCAATAGCTAATTTTATATTCTTGTTTTTGGCTCTTACTGACTATTTTTACTTATTTATGGATTTAACATTTATTCTATATTTTCTTGTGGGTCAATACTATAAGATTATTATTTATTCTAACTGGGTCTTACCATTTCATAAGAAAAACCAATGAGATCAAAATGTCTATTGTTTAAATCATGGACAAATGAATCAAAAGCATTTATGAAGTGTTGTTATGTGACAGATGCTGTCCTAAGTTTTGGGGATAAAAATATTAGCATACAAGCTAGTCCCTGCCCTCAAGAAGCTTACATTTAAATAGGGAATGAGAATTAGATGAGGATATATGAATGGTAACATGATTTAGAAATGCCAGCTCCTTCCATAAATACCAACATTTTACTAAAAGGCAATGAAGAGGCCCATGGTAGATATAAGCATGTTCCAACAAATAACCAATGAAGAAATTTGAAGAAAAATGTCCGTATAGGATTTTATCAGGGAAATGTGTGGCAGAAAGGGAGGGTAGATTGGTTATATGGCAAAAGCAAGGAATGACAGCTAAAAGGCCAGAATATGGGCAAAAGTCTCCCAGGATGGAGACTTTGATGAATTTTTATCTCTAATAGAGGGAATCCTCATATTGATGAAATCACAAATTTCTTTAAGTCCCTTGACTTAACAGGATAGTAAACCTCTCATAGAGTAGTCAATGTTTTTTGCTTTCTTAAATCTCCAATGCCCAAACTTAGCAGATATTCAACAAATAATGAAAATAGGAATCACATGTTTGGGGTGATAACAGATGAAATAAAATTAGACCAGAATCAGGATTCTTTCAAGGCTTTCTCTATCCAATATAGGATTTTTTTTTAAAACTTTGGGTAAGAAAGTGATATTCTGAGATAAAAAATACATTTTATTGCAAATTACATGCAATTTCAAAAGTTACTAAAGTATAAAAATTTTAAGAAATAGCATTTCTGAAGCTCCATCTTAATATTGAGCATCTAATTGAATAAACATATGAATTTCTTTGGAGTTTGCTCACCTGTCAAGGACTGCAGGGTATTATAGAGAATAGGGTACTGGACCTGAATCAGGAATATTTTTTCCCATATCCTTTGACTTTAAGATGTTTTGTTTTGAATTATTATAAATTGATTAGGCATCACTATCTTATTAGATGCTGTACAAAATATAAGGGCTATGATATAGATCCTTCTATTTGGTTTACTCACATGCAATCTGATATAGATTTACTTGGGAAAACTGATAGTTGGATCTTCATAGCTAATGAATGCAATGTCCTAGTTGTAGATGGGTAATGTTTCATTCTTAGGTCAAGTAGTTTTTAGAAACTCAATATAATGACTTTCCTTCCGCCTCCCCTAGTTTTTACTTATAGGGCTCTTCCTTTCAGGGCTAAGATGAATTTCTATCAGAGATGGGGGATTGGGAACACACATTGTAGTAATTGCATGGGACTCTGGGACCCTTTCCTCAGCCTCTACTTGTTCCATATTCGTATCCATTCCCAAAGGATCATGACAGACCTCAAAAATCTCCTTAGGTTAAGTAGTGAATAGAGATGATAGATAGAGTCCCTCCTAAAAGTTGCCACAACAGATAGACTCTGGGAAATGTAGCAGCTCTCCATTCTCAAGAAACAGGCCAATGGTCCATTGGCTCCAGAATAGGTCTTTAACATAGTGGATCCTCAGAGAATCTTGATGAAGGAAAAAATATACAGTACATTTTCCCTTCCTCATGTATTTGCTAATGGGGAATGGAAAGGAAGGCTCATTATGAGTTCTTTACTTTGACCTCTTGGCTTTCATAAGAAAGTCTTGAAGGGTTAGGGACACAGAGCTGACCTGAACCCTCTGAGAGGGAATTTTGTTTGTTTGTTTGTTTTTTAAAGAAAATTAAAGCTCTTGGTGATGATTGGCTACAAATACTCTACTAGCAACCATCTCTCTTCTTTACCATTTATCATTTTACCAAAGTTGAGGTGTTATTGTCCAAAGTTGTTTTGGTTTTATATAACATTTCAGACCCAGAGTTTCCTAATTCTTAGTAAAAGAAAGAAAGTGAGACAAAGTGTTAGATGAGACCCCATTGAATCTTGGGGAGAGATGGAGGCAGAAAGGAAAAGGAAAACAACTTGCAAAATAGTTTATTTATTCAACACTTTCATCCCCCAAACCCTTTGAGTTAAATGTTATCTCCATTTTTCAGAAGAGGAAATTGAAGATTCAGGAGAGTTAAATGACTTACCCATGAATACATAGGAAATAAGTGGGAGAATTAGAATTCAAATTCTGGTCTCTTGAATCAATTTATAGTGGTCTTTCTATGATACTATGTAAATAATGGTGATATAACAGCAAAAGGAAATTCTATATAATAAATAAGTCTTAATATACAACTAAATAGGAATAGTAGCCTTTTATGGCTATTTTTGCATTATTTCCCTTTTATTTTCTTTCCATAAACATTACCTTATCTCCAAAATAAATAGGACTCTGTCATGGAATATTACTCCTTAAGAGGATCTTATACATTGTCTTGTCCAACCTCATCATTTTACTGCTTTGGAAATGACCATAAAGGAGGGTATGTGAATTATTCACCATCACACAGACTTAGTGGCAGAAGCAAGGTTAGAATCCAGGTCTGCTAATTTCTAATCTTCATTTCAGTGATATATGTATAGGGAATAAAAATGTATAGAATCTTCCTTTCTTCCATGACAATTGAAGACATTTTACCAGTGCCTTTTCTCATTGTCTACACTTGAGGCACATCAGAGATTCTATCAGTTATTATCATGAATTAGACCTGTAGAACTCGCCAGATTCCTAGGGAAGGCATAATTCTACCAGTCATTTTGGAGTGAGATTGTCTATAGATAGCATTGTAAGCTTTAGTATTTCTTAATCATAGCCAAGCTGACTGAAAAGATATGGGTGATTCACAGACTGTCTCCATGTAGCCTGTAGACTATGACAGTAATTTAGGAAGGCCTTTTATCAGCCTTCCACTTAATTCTTCCTCTGATGCCTCATTATGGTATGGAGGTGACTTTGGCTTTCTGAAAACTATTTACAAAGCTAACTTGGTCATCCCAAGCTGGAAAGGATTCTCCTGCGGATCAATAGTGAGTTTTGACCTGTCGTTTGAAGATCAGCTCAGATAAATATGCAGATAAATTGGCTATTAAGAGATGATTTTTAAAAACAGATCCACAGTAACCCATTAACCTAAACTAATATGTGGAGGGGTTGGGATCTGTAACAATAATGAAAAAAATGTTGTAATTAAAAGCTTCTAGGGGAAAAGGGAGAAGGGAATAAGCATTTATGTAGTGCCTACTAAGTGTCAGGCACTGTAGTAAGCACTTTTAGAAATATTATTTCATTTGATCCTTACAATAGCCATGCAAGGGAGAGGATATTATTATTCTCCATTGCATTTGAGGGAACTGAATCAGATGGGTTAAGTGACTTGCTCAGGATCTTACACCTAGACAGTGTCTGAGGCCATATTTGAACCCAGGACTTATAGGGTCCAGGCTTAGTGCTCTAACTATTGTACCACCAATTTCTTCTTTTGAAGTATTTGTATCTTTTAAAAAATGTTAACAATAATGTTTCACAAATTGCAACAGGGTGATTGCCTTTAGTTATCTTAAATCACAGTGTCAATGTGCTTTCAGTGCCAAATCTGGGATGAATTTGTTTAGCCTAGAGATTAAGATGTTGGATTTGTATCCAAAAGATCTGAGTTCAAATCCAGCTTCAGACTTTTACTAGCTAGGTTTTATGATGAGAAAGAAACTTAAACTGTTTCCTCATCAGTAAAATGGGAATAATTATAATACTTACTCCAGAGGGTTGTTGTAAAGATAAAATGAGATAATATATGTAAAACATGACATAAATGCTAGCTATTATTAATATTGAATTAAAATAATATGGGATTTCTTTGTTTTCTTTCTCCACATCCATTATTTGCTTAGAATGCCACATAGCTCTCAAAGTGACTAAATATGAGATAAACTTTATGAACACAGCATTTTAGGGTCCTAATTCTCTTTGTTTTTCAATAGTAGCTTAAAGCCAACTCATTGGCAATAGCAATTATTCTACAATCAGTATTTACACTTTGAGGCTATTTTCATACCTCATAGAAGTCTTATTATTTAACAAAAACAAAAATAAATGATTAGGAAAAGATACTTTAGTCTGCATCCAGCATATCTGAAGCAGAAAGATCCAAATGAGCTCACTAATCTTCCCCTTCACCAGCATGCTTCCAAATAATAGTCAATGCTTCAAAACAGAAGAAAAAAAGATGACTTTCCCAGCCTTTTGGGGAGAATACATTTTGGTCAATAGTCCCCTAGAGAAAGATACAATTTTCAGATTGTATAGCAATCAAAACTCCACAGTTCACAATGTACTCTCTAGAGTAGACCTAGGCAAAAACTATGCATGAATAGGAGATTTTCACAGTAGAAAGACACATCATCTAGTTTCCCTGAGATCATGGGGGTGGGGGAGACAAACAAGATTATCAGTTATTTTCTTTTTTCTTTTGAAGCTTGAATTCTCCCATTGTAGGCCATTTAAAGTTGGTGGCAATCTCTTATATCATCTGGTACCTTGGGTCAGGCAAAAGAAACCAAATTATTGCCTGCTTTTCACAAAGCCCAAGTCAGGGCTGGTCTTATGCACAAGTCAAAATACTCACTCCTGCTGCTTCAATATTATGCTTTCACAGGCAACAAGAATGCTGCCTCATGTCTAAAGTAAGCTCTGACACTAAACTATTAGAAATGCAGGCCTTTGAAATGTCTCTGGATAGCATAAACCAATAGACATTCCTTTTCTTCTTGAAACTGTGGCATAGGGAAAAGATCTTGGATTCTCTAGTCAAAAGAACTAGGTTAAAAACCTGACTTTGTCATTATGTGATATTGGGTAACTCAATACCTCTGACCCTCAGTTTCCTCATTTGTAAAATGGTGATAACGTCTATGAATAATGATAATGTCCATAACGCATATCTTACAGAGTTCTCATGATAATACTTGTAAAATATTTTAAAAATCTAAATGATTACATTACCTATCATTATCCATTCAACAAGTATTTTTTATAAACCTGAAAAGACTTACATGAAATGATACAAAGCAATGATAGCTTACATTGAAGAAAAATTCTGGAGTCCATATTTCAGGTTCAAATCTTAGAGGGACAAATTTATTTCATTAAATAATTCTAAGTATCTCTACTTAGAAAAATACAAAGAGATAGAGCTTTGGTTTCCCTTTGAAAATTTCTCAGCCATAAGCCATGTCTAGTAATAATTTATAAAGTTTAATATAAAGACTAAAATTCCTTAAACAAGAATAAATAGGAGTTCAAATTTTAGATAACAGCTTCATTCATCAAAAAGGATTATAAATTTTGAAGCATGAGGTGCTTTAAAGAGTCATTTTCCTAAAATTATCTCCTTCTTCTAAATAACCCTCTTCCAGCTTGGTCAAAAGCAAACTTCAGAGATGTTTTCATTAATTGAATTAAACAGATATTCTTTTTAGACTTGATCTCTCATCAGTTTTAGAGAGACGTCTTTCCTAATTTGAGTAGGCTTTTTCCTTTAGAGAATAGTTAGGCTTTGATAAGAATGATTTCAAAAGAGTACTCAGGAAATTGTTTCAGAATTGTTAGTTAAAAGCTGATAAAATTATCTTATTTAGATTAGACCAAGGCCTTTAGACAAAGACACTAAGAAAAAAAATAATTTTAAAAACATTCCTATAAGACAGAAAAGGAGAGCCTTAGTGTGCTTTTAAAAGCTTATTGAGCTTTGTTCCAGAGCCCTGAAGTTTGAAGGATACAAAAATTTAATATAATTATATATATTATAATGAATATATAGTAATATAAAAGAACTTTAGAAAAACTGAGCCTAGTGGCAAAGAATATTAAAATGGAAAAATACCCAAAGTGCACATCTATGCATATAGTAACTAATTCTTCTTTCCACTCAACTGCATTTAATTCCTTCTTTAAGAAGTGAACTCCACACTATGAATTAGAGATAATTTCAGGACATTTGCCCTTTTATGTTGCTTACTTCAGGTATCTTGCTTGCAATGGAGGCCTTAGTTACTAGGTTCTGAACTTCACTTCCATTGGGAAGGAGTAGAGAATTAGAAATCACACAAGATTTCATGAAAAAGGTAGTAACTGAGTTAAGTATAGATGGAGCCAAGGGTAGAAAAAGGCATTATAGGTAAACTGAGGAAGGAAAATTGTATAATGCATAGGCAGGAAGTCATGAGGCATATTTGAGGACTAGAAGAAGCAGAGTAAAAAAAAAATCAGTTTACAGTAAGGTTTAAAAGGATAAAAAGCAAAGGTCAAGATTTGGGTTTCAGACTACAAATGTTTGTTACCAAGCACCAAGCTGGACCAAAAAAACGGGTTCAATCTGTCATACTGAAAGATCTCACACAAGCAATGTTTCAGCTTAACTGCCCTCCCTGAGACTTTCCTGAAACTTTACATAGGACTCCCCAAACCACTATCTCCTTTTACTTCTTTGGAACTTAAGACTTCATAGACATGTAAACTGGACAGAACTAAGAAATAAAATGTTACATAGAAATAGGGAAGAATAATTTGATAACTGTATCCCATTCTCTTTTTTTGTGTGGTCCCTCTGGACAAAGAGAAATAAATTTACCTGCACATCATATGTTCAGTCTAGCAAAGAATTATATATATCGCCATGCTAGAAGTTGTATAAAATTGAGTGACCAGAGTTCATAGGTATTATGTACCATTCTCCAACTTCCAGAACCTCTGCTCTTTCCCCAGTATGACGATGCTGCTGCAGCTGCTCTTCAACTTCCAAAGCAAGTCTGAAATCTGCTTTGTCACTTCATCTAGGAAACATCAAGGAGTTTTAAAGGTCATCTAGTCCAAATCCCTCATCCCACAGGTGAAGGACCTAAAGTCAAGGGAAGTGCCAGGAAACGTAAAGACTGGTATCTTCAGATCATTGGGTCCTCTCTTGAAATTGATATAAGTGGAGAATTGGAAATGGATGTAAAAAAGGGATTTTCCTTTCTCTATAGTTTTGGAAGACACATTAAAGAATGCTTTGAATCATAAGAGCTTGTCCTTATCATCAAGGAGGAAACGATATACAATTATAAATTCTCATTACCAGGTAAGATCTCCCCTTCAGAGAAGTTCTATGAAATGAGAGGTTTGACTAATTGTATCTTTGTTACATTCTCATACTGTATTTTAAGCTGTCAAGCTGTGCTCTGTATTTCCTATATGATGTCTTGCTTATAATAATTTTGCTCCCTATCAGTCATTTGTAATGTAATGTATTTGTCTAAATGAACATTAGCCAAGAAGTCTAGGATCTAAAAGAAATTAAGTCAATTCTCAGAGAAATCACAGAGGGCAAGAAAATATTTCTAGTAAACATTGAAAGCCAGATTTCCTGCTTATTTTTAGTACTTAGGCTATTAACTTGGATTTTCTATTTTGTCTGACACATTTTAATTTTGGCCCTTTGGGAAGCTCATGCTTAAAACGTGTCTTTGTGAGGTTCTGAATCTCTCCATCCCTTCTATTTCTGGAAGCACTGAAACTCTCCACTTGACTTCTGTTCCGCTTTGAGCTGACAAGGTTTGGCATCAAGAGAACAGGCTAACTGAACTCTGACTGAGGAGAAGATGGAAGGCTGGGTGGGCAGTAGGTGTTCCTGAAGTTGTTGAGATGAGAAAACAGTGAGTTCATTGTGCTCAGGGAGAAAAGATCCCCAAAGCTTTTCCAAGTCAGGCTCTTTCTCTCTCTGTTCTGCCCCCCACAGCCCCCTACTCCAAGGAAAGCAATGCAGAAGAAAAAAAATCACATGATGTTTCATTTCTTTAAGCAAGAGAACTGTTGTATGAGAGCGTTGTATCAGGAAGGAAAGGAGGTCAAGGTGAGAGCAAGGCTAAATCACAAGACAGGCAGGTTCTTCACAGAAAAATGTCACAGCAGGCTTTGGAAAGTAATTAGAGTCAAATTTTGGCAGCTTGTGCTAATGATGGGACAAGATTTCCTATAGTCTTCATCCACACCCTCAATTTTCAGTTCCTTTCTTGCAAATAGCTCTAAAACATTTTGAGATGTTTGCCAGCAAAGGTGCTAGAGAAAACAAACTGTGAATACAATCCTATAACTCCAAATACTAAATAAGAAGCAGGAAGAAAGCATCCACATTAGCCCCCAACCAACCTCACCATTAGGATATTTTAGGATATTTTGAGTAACCGTTTATTCATCCATTTATCAATTCATTCCTCATTGACAATGTGAGGTGAATTGCTTTTTTGGTCTTAATTTCTTTTCAACTACTGTGATACCTTATGAAAAAGGCTGACCTCTTTCCTGGGAACCTGCCCTTGGGGGAAACTACAGGAGGAGAATTTCAGAAGAGGAGGACAAAGACTAAGAGGTAAAGACCAAAAGTTGGACTAAGTCTAAGTCAATAATTTACACAATAGATAGCTAGAGAGACAAAGCATGTTTCCTCAGGAAAATCAGTCTGATTTAGAAATCATGTACATGTGTCAGGGCAGCTATATTTTTTAAGTTATAGAGGAGTGAAAAAAATTCCTTCCAAGGATAGTGTAAGGGAACAAGAATATCATGCTGATAAATGAAAAACTAAAATTCTTTTTAGAGACAACAAAACAACATTCCAGTGAAATGGCAGATTCCCGATATGTCAGTACAGCTCAACTAGGTCAGTCAATTGTTATCTGTTAACTTCTTGGCTATCATCATTTGCTATTTAACTTCTTTTTTTATATAGGAAAAATACTATCGGGTGGGAACTATGTATATGAAGGCAAGTGATTTGTATCTATTACAAGTCATTTAAAAAAACAACTTGAACACACATAGAATATAATTTCTGTCAATAAAAGAGTCTTTAGCTTTAATTCAATAAAACAAGCACTCATAAAATGCCTATTACATGCCAGGTACAGAACTAGGCACTAGGGATACAAAAACAAAATGGAAATTTTATTTGCCCTCATAGAGTTTAATTCCTTTTGGACAAAGCAACATGTATATTAAGTAATTAAATATAAAACATACAAAGGAATCTGTTTTTTTAAAAATTATTACATTTTAATTCAGAGACAGCAAGGAGATACCATGGATAGAGTGTTAGGTCTGGAGTCTGAAAAATTTGATTCAAATTCAACTTCAGATATATACTAGCTGTATGACCCTAGAAAGTCACTTAATTTCTGTCTGCCTCAGTTTAACAGTAGCTCTCCCTTCCCTCATCCCTACCAGAATAGCTGTGAAAAAAGATGATATTTGTAAAGCCTTATGTAAATGTTATCAGTATTATTGTCATCATCATCGTTGTCATCATCATCATCATCATCATCATCATCATTTTACACTTGGAAAGTACTATTCTGGGCTGACTCATCCATCTATAAAAATAAGACTATTTTATCTACAGTCTTAATTGGATCATAGTCTTAAAAGTGGGAAGAGATCTAAGAGATCCTTTAGTCTTAGGATCATAAATGAGGAAAGAAGGATGAAAAGAAATAAAGAAGGGGAGAAGGAAGGGGGAGAGATGGGAGGAAGGGGAGGGGAGACAAGGGAGGAAGAAAGAAAGGGAGGGAGGGAAGGAGGAAAGAAGAAAAGAGGAAATAAAAATAAGGAAGGATAGGAAAAAGGAAGAAAGGAAAATGGAAGGAAAGGAAGAAGGAGAGAAGGAAGGAAAAAGGAAAGATGAGGAAAGAAAGAAGGGAGGAAGGAAAAGGAGACAAAGAAAAAGGGGAGGAAGGAAGTATTTATTAAATGCCTATTATGCACTGTTAAGCACTTTACAAATATTATCTCAATGGATACTCACATTGATTCTGGGAGACAAGTATTATTTTTATCTCTAATTTACAATGAGGAAATTGAGCATATAGAAGTTGTAACTTCTTTATTAAGTATCTGAGATGGAATTGAACTTGGATCTTTCTTGACTCCAAATTCATTTTTCACTACATCACAAAAATCTTGGCTGGTCTGGCATGTTAGTATTCACTAATGTTCATGTAATAGCAATATATTAGCACCTGTTCTTTACAGGAAGGCTTTTAGAAAAAAAGCCCGATTACAACTCTGATTTTCACTTATAACCGTTCCTAAGCATGGTCTCCTACACTTAGAAGCATAAAAGAGATTACCTGCCAATGTTTCAAAACCTCACATTTGGAAGTTGTTTGAGAAACTAGCCCCCTTCATTTTGCCCTCCCCTCTCTATCCCTCAACACTATAAATCAAGTCATCTCCTTCCCTGGAGTGACCCCCTGGTCTAACTCTTAATCAGTGACAAAACTGAAAACGATCTTAGAGCCCCAAATGTTTCTTTTTTATTTGCTTTTTTCTGAGCTCACATGAAAACAATGAGCAAGAAGAAATGGAAAGAAGTATTTTTAGGATTCTGGGTGGGAGGGTAAACAACACAGATGGCATAAACCAGCACAGGCAGTGAGAGATGCTGACTGAAAAGAAAATGGTCAAGTCAATCACTGACATATCCTAGTTGTCCCATTAAGAGAAGTACAATAGAAGACCTAAGATTACAAATTCTGTCAGTGAAATAAACTGTGAGATTGAAATTGATTTCTTGTTAACATCTGAAAGATCATGAGATCTTATATTTCAATTCCACAATGAATTATTTTTCATCAATGCCAAATTTACATACAACCAGAATGGATAATAAATTCAGTGGATATGTAGCTCATTAGTCCCTTTAATAATGTTAAAATCCTTCTGGGACAAACCAAACTTCTTCTTTAGAGGGGACCATATTAATGATCAGTAGAATTCTCTGCTACCTAGAAGAGCAGAGATTGTGAAAGGGGAAGGTCCAGGGAAGAGAATTAATGATAGACAACCTGGTTTGTTTGATGACCAAAGTAGATCTTCCCCATATTCATTCAGGATCGATCTCTCTCTTTCTCTTTCTCTCTCTCTCTCTCTCTCTCTCTCTCTCTCTCTCTCTCTCTCTCTCTCTCTCTCTCTCTCTCTCCTTCCATTTTTTGATTTTTGTTTTGTTTTATAATGTTTGTCTTTTTTTTTTCCTAATAACAATCTTCCCTCAATAGATTCTCCTTTCATAGCAAAGGGAAAAAAAATTAACAATGAATACTCCACACCTAGAATCCATTACAATTCTACCGAGAGTGAAAAGTATGAGTCATTAGCAGTCCTTGGCAGATAAGATTGGTCCTTGTAATTAGTCTAAATTCTGATGTGTTTGTTTACCTTATAGTGGTCATTGTATGTATATGTATAAGTGAATGGGTATATATATATATATATATATATATGCTAATATATATGCATATATTTCTCTTTGTTCTGTTTATTTTGCTCTGTATCAGTTCAGGTAAATCTTTCCATATTTCTTATGGCTCAGTGATATTCCATTATATTTCTGTACTTCAATTTGCTTAGCCATTCTTTGGACAATAGGCACCTGGGTAGCTTTTTTACTACCATGAAAGTACTTATGAATATTTTGGCATCTTTATTTGGTCTTTTGCCTCTTTTGGGGTATTCTCTATTGTTTTTCTTCACCACATGAAAAATGGAATATCTCTGATAGGATCATTATAAATTTTCTCTCCAGAGTTCCTAAAGGCTTTAGAACTCTAGAGATAGCATTCCCTTTGAATAGGAATTTGACCCCTTATAGAGACCCTATTGGTTGTCACAGCATCAGTGATTAATTAAGCATCCACTTATTAAACACTTGTTATGTGCTAGATATTGGAAATACAAATATAAAAATAAAACGTCCCTATTCTCAAGATGATATTTCCTTAAGAAGAAAAGTTGACTTTTGAACCTAAATCTTACAACTCCAAAAACCCTATATCCATATACCTTAATTTTTACTCCTAAAGAACTCTGCAGGGGAAAGGGAAAGTAAATAAATCTAATGATACTTTCATTTAGAAGCTGAAAGAACAACAATTTCAAATCTTAATTAGGTGGCAGTATTGGTAATAGTTTAGGTTTCTATAATGCTTTACTCACAATGCTAATCTTAGAGACCTGAATTCAAATTTGATGTTCAACACTTACTTATTTGTATGACTCTGGACAAAGCACTTAGATCTTTGTCTGCCTCAGGTTCACAATCTGTAAAATGGGAATAATAGTAGCACCTACCTCTCATGGTTGCTGTGAGGGTCAAATAAGATCATGTTTTAGATCACTTTGCATAATCTTAAAATCCTTTCTTTATTACTTATTTTATTTGTATCTCTTATTCTCTTCTGAAAATTCATGGTTCTTTTGGCCAAGACATATTTTGTTTTTCTTTTAAGACTCTAATTCCATCATAGTCATACTTAGAAGAGTCCTTAGAGATCACCTGTCTAGTGTGATTTTACAAATGAGAAAGCTTATCCCTGAGAATAAGGGATCACATATGCTGGTAATGGTGTAGATCAATTATTCAATCATGTCATACTCTTTGCAACCCATTTGGAGTTTTCTTGGCAAAGATACTGGAGTGGTTTGTTATTTTCTTTTCCAACTCATTTGACAAATGAGAACACTGAGATAAAAAGGTTAAGTGACTTGCCTAGAATCACACATGTAAAAACTGAGGCCATTTTTGAACTCAAGTCTTTCTAATGACAGACTCAGAAGTCTAACCACTGGACCATCTAACTTCTTGTATTAGAAAACCAAAATTCAAAACTTGGTTCTTTGACTTTTCTATAAGCTATTTTTATTGTGGTTGTTGCTGTTGTCATTAATTCAAGTGAAATTATCCCCAGAGAAAGAAACTGAAGTTAAAGACATTAAGGAACTTGTCCCAGGTCATTCAGCTAGTAAGTTTCAGAGGTCAGAAGCAAAATTTAAATCCAGATATCTTCGATGATCTCTAGGGATAACACTTTTTTTTTAACCATATTATGCCATATCACCTATTTTCCAACGAGATGGTACTCGCAAGTCTAATAAGATAACCATTTTTCTAGAATTACTATCAAGTGTTTTATTTGCTAAGAAAGGTTTTAGACTACAGAGGTAAAGTAATTGGAGGTGAACTACAACTTTTTTTGGGGAAAGAAGCTTCTTTAAGCCACTGTTCTACTTTGCCCAGTTCTTTCAGTGATTTGAACAGTTAAAACAATAACATCCATACATTGGTCAAAAGTTAATTTTTTTTTTATCAAGTCTAGTAAAATCCTTTAGGTTTTCATTCAGGATGTATTCAGAATTTTCTGTGGGCACCAAACAAAGATTCATTTTATAATATTGTCCAACTAGATTAAAAAATGAAATATGCAGTTATGGCTGGAATCTCAACCATAGAATTCAAAAATAAAAGGATTATTCTAGTAAAACCCAAAGCCACAAGGCAGGGCAATACACTAATAGGATAGAATGGGAAATTTGGTGTTGAAGAACTTTAATTCCGATTCTGATGATACTTTGTGAACTGGATAACCTTAGGTAAGAAATCTAATATCTTGGGGCTTCCATTCTTCATTTGTTAAATGAAAAATAGAATACAGAGATTCCTAACTGGGTACCCATGAACTTACTTTTTTAAAAAAGTATTTTGATAATTATTTTAGCAGAATTGGTTTTCTTTGTAATCTGTTTATTTGAAAACAATATTTTAAGAAGTGATATACATAGACTTCATGGTATATGCGTTGGGGTCCATGGTATAAAGAAGCCTTGGACTAAATGATCTCCAAGATTTTTTTCCCTATTTTACAGCTATCTTTGATCATATATTGAAATCAATTTGAAAATATAGGACTTAGGGCATGATGTTACTGAAAAATCAAGGAACTCAACTTCTTAATTGAAAACTGTAACTACCTAGATATAGCAATCTTTGGGTGAACAGATGAAGGATGGAAATAGGATGGGAAAGTGTTTAGTACCCTGAATATACTTGAAGCAATCTGATAAGTACATATCAGTAGGCAGATGCAACACATAGCTAGTCATCTTGGTGTAATTTGTTTAGTTTCCATTCACATCCTTTATCCATCGCAAATAAGAGGTAGGTATGTTTCCTTGCTCTTGTTTAAAAAAAATCAAGGATTGCTACAGCACCAAATGGGTACAATTGGTAGATTGTGGTTTTTAGCAGAAGGGCAGCAGATGGTTAATTAGTATTTCAATGAGCACATTTCCTTTGCAATATACATGAAAGGCAACTTTTTCAAAAGCCCAAACCATTTTGCAATGGCATGGTTGAATAAGGATACTTGCTTTTTAAAAAGTATTAAAGCAAAAATATAACAATTACCCCTCCCCCCCAAAAAAATTCCAATAAAATAAAACTTGATGGGATAAAAGAATCATTGAAGGAAGTACTAGGATGGTTTCATTAGCATATTGTTCATTGACTGCTGACATATGCCCACCATCATCTTTCAAAGAGAGATTTTTATTTTTTTGTTTTAGTGGAAAGAGGTATGCAAAGAGACACAATAAAGATCCATTTAGTTGTAGTGACTAGATTTTCCCCTGGATCAGTCACAGTCCTGGTAACAAGTATCACCTGGCATTTATTGCCTCTGCTTTTGCAAAAGCATCTCCTAACAGGGAAATCATATTTTTCTATGCATTTATTTTTGCCCCTAGGACCTTTTGGAACTATGAGACTTCAGTAATGAGAAATAAATCAGTCTGGCAAAAAAAAAAAAAAAAAAAAAAAAAAAAAAGCTCTTCAACCCTCTCATCTTTGCCTGACAAGCTGCTTGTATTTTTCCAGCTTACTTCTCTGGTGCAGGGAGTTTGTTCGTCCCTGCTCATAATTCAGCCGACTTGCCTTTCATTGTGTTGTGCTGGCGGGTTAAATGAAGTGAGTGACTGCATTTCTGTTCCTGGCATCTCACCGAGAGCACATGAATGGAGGACAGAAAGAATGAATGAACAAAATAATTTTGATGGGGCTGCCCCAGGGTATTAAACAGGATGGAAGGGAGGTGGGGGCAGGCTGTCATTCCTTAAGAAAGCCTCTTCATTAAGGAGTTTCTGATGTCACTGGACCACTTAACAAACCCACTCTGCTTACCTCCTACTTGGACATTAATATGCAGGTTTATGCAGACCACCTATGCTGCCTGTACAATGGCATGATTTTATCGTCAAACAGAAAGGAAGCTGGTTATTTCCCTTTTTCTGCCCATTCCCAACCCATGTAGCACAGTGAAATGTTTTGGACATTCTGGCATGCAGTTTAAAAAAAAAATGCATTAATGTATAATAAGCACTAAGCTATTAGTCAAATCCAGATCCCTGCTGCTTTCTTTCAAAAAAATAAAAACCCAATGTCAATGGTACTAAATTAGCCCAACCAGAACAGAGGGGAATTCAAAGAGAGCTCTTGAAGAATGGCCTCCAATATTTCTGATTGAGGTCATGCTTGCCCTTTACTGCCTCAGTTCTGAATTATATCTTCTCCCATGAATTGGTGCTGTGGCAAGAGATACAGCCCCACTGCAGGATGAATGATTTGGGGACCCAAGAGATATCTCTCCTGATGAATGAGGCTGATAATGCAGTACTCTAGACTAAGTGAATGAAAGGCGTAAGAAAGTTGAATCCTTCAAACATGGAGAGGGGAGAAAAAGGGGAAAGAGAGGGAGGGAGAGAGGAGAGAGAGAGAAAGAGAGAGACAGAGATACCTACAGAGAAACTGAGAGACAGAAAGAAAGAGACACAGATAGTCAGACTGTCTAAGGGGAAAGAATGAGGTACTTCAAGAGTCCCTAACTAAAGCCAAAGGTATAATAGTAGTTGGTCCAATTATATTTTTCATAGGTACAGATACTGTGGTTTTGATGGAGAATTTATCATTTCATAGTCAACCCTGCTTCTGGTAATTACTGCCCATCTCCCTCTCTTCACCTCCCCCACCCCCAACACGTATCATCTCATCCCCGATCCTCTCTTCTCCTTTTCCACCCCGAAACTGCATCCTAGGCAGGTACTATCTGATCTTATTTCTCTGCTCATTCACTAGTCGTTCACACAACACTTTATGGGAGAAGATTTGTTACCAGAGCAATATTCCTTTTTCAGTTCGGCATAAAAAAACGCATTTCAAGAAAAGAAAGAAACAAAAGGGGGGGGGGAATACGAGCAAGATCAATCCTTACCCTCTTCTTAAAAAATTGAAAGGCTGAGCATTTCTTGACTGGGAATCCATTCATGTCTTTGTTTACCATTTTCCACAATGGAGAGTACACAGTTATAGGTCCAGTGTGCGGCACTTGCTTAGTGCATCTGTTTTCCTCAGTATCCCTTCTGGAGACAGTTAAACGAGGAGAGTGGGGTGGAAGAAGCACAATCAGATTTCAGGCAGTGAGTTCTTCCTTCACTCATTCATTCTGCTGCACCAGCTACTGCAGAGACCTTTTCCAGCTTTCGTTTACCATAGGGTAGATGCTTTTTCTTTTAATCATTCCTCGAATTCATAAGCACAAGTGCCACACGACCCTTGTGGCAGCCCACAGACCATATGCAGCAATTCTCAGGGTAATAGGAGCTGGCGCCGAAGGATGCCAGGCTGTTTTTCCCCCCTTAATCCAAATAGGAGCACGGGAGAGACTAGCTCCCTCCTGCTTTACCTGGCTGCAAACCCTTCCTCTCTAGCGTCTGGCTTTTCAGTTAGTTGCTCTTCAGGTGATGTGCCTTGCCGCTGTTGGAGAGGAGAGCTGTTTTTGATTGTGCCGAGTTCCAGTGGGAGATGTAGTTAAGCAGCTGAGAGAGGGAGCAAGAAAGAGAACAGGAAGGAGAGAGGGCGGAGGGAGGATATAGGGAGGGGGAAGGGGGGAGGAAGGGAAAGGAAGAGAAGAAGGGAAGGGAGAATAAGATAGGAGATTGAAAGAAAAGAGAGAAGAAAGAGGAGAATGAGAAGAAAGAGACAAAGAACGAGAGACAGAGAAGACACATGAGAGAGAGAAGTAGAAAGAAATAAGAGTTCATGAATAACTGAGCAAGGTTAGCTAAAGCTACAGACACTGAATTAACCAAAAAGCAGCGTGCTTCCTTTGGGATGAATACAAAAATAGTTTCCCCACTCCATTTCCCTCCCCTCTTTTTTGTTGTTTGGACCATTTGAGTCAAATACCAAAAAAAAAAAAAAAAATTGCTCTCACTTATGAAATGCAAGAGACTTTCATTTCATGATCTTCTAAATCTTCTATTTTCCTGAGTAAACGCCTTTTGAATGAAAATATAATTTCATTTATTTCATGAAGGTGTCCAAATGGAGAGAGAAAGGCAATAAAACTACCCAAGAGATTTCATCAGGTTAAGAAAGATGTTTAATCTCATGTAATTCCAATTGCCAATTTTTCTCCATAAGGTGACAAAATATCCTTTTTATCTTCCTTCCTCTTGTCTTGTCATAATAAGAACATAAGATAGGTTTGTGTTTTCACTAAAGGAGACAAAAATGCCTTGTATATAAATCTTATTGTTTATTCAAAGGCCTCAAATCTTAAAAAGGAATTATCACTCTTCTTTGGACTGATGGGAAAGGACATTAAAAATAATTAAATGGTTCTAGTTAAGTAAAAATAGAAATAAAACTTCCTTACCTACATTATTCTTTATACATCAAATGGTTGAAATAGAAATATACAGTCACATAATTTAATCTGTCCATTTTTCCTACTAGATTTTGACAATACCCTAGAATATTTTCTTTGGAATAAAAAAACAAACATTTTATGGTTCCAAAATGAGAATTGTATGTACCATAGTTTGAAAGACTAAGTCACAGTTATTTAGCATCAGGTCGAAGCTCTGCCACAGTGGGTGACTTTCAGCAAATCACCTGACAACTTTGTACTACCTCATTACCTCATGGTCAAAAGGCAGAAAATGTGCAAACTTGCATAAATTCATCCAAAATGCAGAGCTTGCCCATAGGATACATAACCCTATTTTGGGACATTGTAAAGTAGGGATTAGGAATTGGATCTGTATTTCTCTGATATAGGAGGCCAATACCTCAAGTTGATACTTAGTCTGCAATTTATTATTTCAGAAGGCTATCTATGGAATTGGGAGGTTAATTAACTTTCCCAAGTTAGAGTGCCTGTATGTGTCAGAGGTAGAATTTGAATTCAGCTCTTCCTGGCTTCAAAAACAACTCTTGATCCATTATACCATAATACATTTCATCCTAGAGTAGGAATATAAAATAAATAATTAAGTTACTTGCTCAAAGTTTTACAAGTAGCAAATAAACCAAGGCAGCATTTGCACCCAGGTTCTATAGTTCTAGACAATATTCATTTCACTGGACCATGCTTTTCATTCAGTAGTTTGAATTTTCTGGAGGAACTGTTACTTGCTCTCAGTGGAGTTTGTTGAGTTGAATTGAAGGCAGCACATTTTATAAATCAAACCCTCCATGCACTAATGGATGTTCTAGTGACTTTGTGGAGTTAATCAGATAAGAGAGTCATTTATTACATTGTTAATTGGGGGAAATTAGGTTCTTTGTAAAATCTATGTTTTGCATTGAAATGACTTTTAAGTCAAGAGGTTCTCCATAAAGTAAGAAATGGAAAGGGACAAGTTTTTAGAAGGTTTAGAAAAGGAAGTGATCGTAGGGATTATGTGGTATAGAGCTTCTTATTCTTTTTTTGTAATATGGGATAATATTTGTAAACAAAAAAAACCCCAAAACTTAGCATGTAAACATTTCATAAATGCTTATTTCCTTCCTCCTTTATGAATCTCTTGGCTATATAATGAAACCTCTGAATTCCTTACAGAATAATGTTTTTAAAATGTATAAAAATAAATCAAGTCAATAAAAATCTATTAAGTATCTACTATGTGTCAGATACTTTGCTAATAATTGGGGATATAAGGCAGAAACAGTCCCTGCTCTTAAGGGTTCACAGTCTAATGGGGGAAGATAACATGTAAACAATCATATACAAACAAGATAAATACAGGATAAATGGGAAATAATCATGGGGTAGGCACTAACATTAAGGAGGATCCAGACAGACTTCTTACAGAAGATGGGATTTTAGCTGAGACTTGAAGGAAGCCATTTATGACAAAGAAAACCAATTATGTTGAAATATAGTAATCAAATTTATTTTTAAAAGTCCATGGACTGCAGGCTAAGAACCTCTGATCCAATGTAACTATCTTGTTTACAGCTAAAAACAAAAACAAAAACAAAAAAACAAACCCAAGGCCCAAGGAGGTTATGTTATTTGCTTGAAGAAATCTGGCTAGCTATCAATAGAAACGAGATTAGAATTTATATCTCCTGATTCTTATTCAGTCATTTCATTCTCTCTGCACCATCCAGCCCAGATCTCCTTTTGAAGCAGGCTCACATGGCATATGATTTTCCTGGAATATGTAATATTACTGCTTTAAAAGCTCTAGCTTGTAGACAAGGTGGACTAATTGAAAAGATGGGTCAATTGTTTGTACTGTATCAGTTAGAAAAAAGGTGACATCATTGCTTCTACTCATACTTCTGTTTTCACAAACCTGCAGCCTGGATGCTTGTCCCTGGGTGCATTCATGTAATGATGACTGGCACTAAGGAGCTGGGCCTATTGCCTCTGGCAGACTGCTGAAAGAGATACACCCTTTCCTCAGGCTGCCATCAGTAACTGCAGAACCTTGCCATTTCAGAAAGCATCACATTCCACTGGGAGTCCCAGCCAGCTGAAATGAAACTCCCATAATATTTCCCCTCCAGCTTGAGAGCCCTATTGAGGATGAATGAGCCTGACCCTCCACTCTGAAGGTCAACAATCATTCTGGTTCCCCTTTAAGATTACAGAGTAATTTCTATGAAACTGTAACCTTGGTGTTTCACCTCATTCTAAGGGAAAACCCCAATGTGTGATGAGATCTCTTGAATGCTGTGTTTTCAGTTTGAAGTACCACTTTTTTCTTCTTCTTTTTGTCCTTTAAAAAAATGTAAATACTCTCCTTTTCAAATATGGATTTGGATGTGAACCTGAGTGTAAGGCAGATGAGATGTAAATTAAAAAAAAAAGATTAAATATATCTGTAGGAAGGTACACATACATATTTGAAAATGTTTTGATATCGTTTTAAAACATCTCTTTATTTCTAAATATCTGCCCCCTTGCCTCTACTACCCAGAGAGTTATCCCATATAAAAGGGGGGAAAAAAAGCTGACAAAGAAAGAAAGCTAGAACAAAAGTGTTCAACGTAATTAACCATCATATCAATCAATGGTATATGCTATATTCTGAATATATATTTTCCCCCTACAAAGGAAGGAAGAAAGAAAGAAGAGAACATTTTAATTAGTAATTATAACATAATTACATAACATTTTATACAGGGAGTTCCATAGTTTTAAGCTTAATAGTTTAAAATTACATTAATATTCTGTATAAGGTATCTCAAAAATCTCAATGTAATTTTAGGCTTTTAAAACTCAAAATTGCCCTAAAATTTTTAATTTTTGAAGTATTCTCTGTATGTGTGTATATATATATGCATATGTCTGTATATATATGTGTATCAACACATACACAAGCATATATTCCCACACATACATAAAGTTCAAATGAATTCTGCATATGAAATTGTGGGTGCATTTAAACTTTAAGGAGGGAAACTTATATTAGAATTCAAGAGCCAGAATTTCAGGTTTCTTCTTCTACTATTATTTTTGTGGCCTTAGGTATTTAAACTGTCTGAGACCTAGTTTTGAGTCTCAAATGTAAAATGGTGCCAATAATACCAGTATTACTTATCTCATGCAGTGGTTCTCAAACTTTTGTTTTCAGTATCTTTATCCTATTAAAAATTATTGAGGATCTCTCCAAAGCATTTTTGTTTATCTGGGTTATATTTATAGACATTTACCATATTGGAAATAAAAATTATTTTTGAATTTGTAGACCCTCTAAAAGGGTTTCAGAGATGCCCAGGATTCTCTAGACCATACTTTGAGAACCACTGTCATAGAGTTTGTTGTGAGGATCAAATGAGATTAATAGGTGTAAAGTATTTTGTAGTCGATAAGGTTCAATGTAAACATTAATATTAAGATACTCTAAGTCAGGGGATACACTAAAACACATATAAATTTTTTTGTTTTATGGACTCTTGGCAGTTTGGTGAAACTTATGGGCTGCTTTGCAGAATAATTCTCTTAAATGCACAACAAAATGCAAAAGTCCTAATGAAGTTTAAGTTTGATAGTTTAAAATTACATTAATACTCTGTCCAAGCCCTGTACAATAAATATAATACATTTATTATAAATGTTCACAGACCTCATGTTAAGAATCCTTTCCTAAGAGAATTGCTCCAAATCAGAAAAAGAACTTGAATTTATATCTTCCTGTCTGAAATCCTACACTTTATCCACTGTGCTGCTTATTCAACCTATAGACTTTGACTTGAATGAAAAAAAAAAAAACCCAACAACATGAAAGTGCTGTGTAAGGCACAGGAACCTCTATAAATATAAGGTTTTAGAATTCTACACAGATATAATAATATCTATAATGATTTTGAGAATAAACTGCCATAAATAGGTTAAAAGTGTCTTTATTGAGTGACATGAATAGATTTATCTCAACAACAATTTCATGAGTAAACAGAAGAAATCAATAGACAATAAACAATAGAATAACCATTTAGTGAAAAATGATCCTCAAGGAAAAAATACAATTAAACCACCTGCTAGGACATGTACTTTCTACTTTAGTCCCTGGGCCTCCATCTCATGTTGACATCTCTGGTTACTGTACTATTGATATACTTAAATGAGGGATTCAAAACAACAGTAATAGCCTAAATTTTTAGAGCCACTTAAAGTTCAAAAGATATATTATATAGATCACTAGTTCATAAAGATGATTTTCCTGGCATGCTACTGCCACTGGCTCACCCCTGAACTAGGTATTCTGGCTCCTGCTGGAACCATGTTCTCCCAATTAGTGGAAGTTCATCATATCTAGGTTATAGTCTGGTTATTTTCATACTGTTCCAAGTTTGTACCATACTCTTCATTAACCCTCCTTTCCACCTCCCTCCCCCACTTTCCGGATCTTATTTTTTATTTATACTAATCAAATCAACGGTACCATTCTTGGAAAGGAATCTAATCCATTTCCCTATGCCTCCATTTATCACTTCTGTGACTTCTCAATCTAGAACATCCCTGATTGGTCATCACTTTTCCTTATATTACAATATAAGTTTCTCAAGGGCAGGAAATTGTCCCAATTTTCACATGTATATTCCAGGATATATCATAGTATCTTGGCCCATAATAAGCCCTCAATTTTATTTTGTTTATTTTCAATCATTAATCAATTCATTTAATCCTCATAATAACCTTACATGATAGATATTATCGTACCCATTTTATAGACAAGAAACAAATTTGGGGGGTTGAATTGATTTATCCAAAGTTTATCAACTCATGTGTGGGAACTGGGAATTGAATCCCAAACTTTTCATTTTCAGTCCAGTTCATTTCATTTCAGTCCAGTTCCACTACAACTCTGTCAAAAAGCCAATCACAGATTATATTTTTTTCTGTGAAAAAAACCACATCTTGTTTTTAAAGGATTTTAAACAATCCATAGCTTTACAAAATACAATTATAAATTAAGAACTAGAAGTGACTATAAAAGTAATCTATTATTACCCTTTGGTTTAGCAGAGGTTCCAAAGAGACTAAAGGCTGCAGAATTAGTTAGTAACAGATGTAGGATTCAAATACAGCTCCTCTCTGACTCCATTTTCAGCCTTCTTTGGTTTTCCTTTATTTTATTAATCAATATTTCAAAGGAAATGTAATAGAACTAAAATGCAGTCTATGAAATTTAAAATAGTGTGCTTCTTCTCATCAAGAAGACAAGAAAAAATTGCATAAGAACAGAAAGATCTACAATAGAGGGAATGGATGCTCATAATTTCTTAAAGAAAATACTTGTTGCAGAGAGAAAATCACCACCAGACTTCAAAACTGATTATATTTTTAACATTCTAATGTTCTGTCTTCTCTCCTTGCTTTCATTTTTTTTCTTCCTATCATCTTAACATTTAACAATAAGAGTAAAATTTCCCCCTCATTTGTTAATTTGTGAATTTTTCCTTTTGGGGATTTGCTTTAATGCTTTATTGATACTTCTTCCTCCCTCCCTTCCTCCCTTCCTCTATCATCTACTTACCCCTCCCAGAATAAAAATCTTCTCCTATACAGATAACTAAAATAAAATAAATCATATCATTTATTTCTTATTTAAATATATTAGTTAGCTATGATTGAAATGCATATTAGCTAAGAGGTAGACTACATGCTTTATCATCATTCTTTTGAAGTTATGATTAGTTTCTGAACTGATAACAATTTTGTAGTCTTTGAAAGTGTTTTTCTTTGGATTTTTTCTCTGTGTTTTTCTCTAGATTTTGTTTATTTCATAGTGTATTGGTTCATATGAGTTTTTTTGGGTTTTTCTGGATCTATTTTTTATTATTTCTTAGAGCACAATAATATTCCATTTTATATATATGTATATATGTATGTATGTATACATATATATATATATATGGATCTATTTCTCAGTTTATGAGTAACTATTTTGCTTCTTGTTTTTTGTTACAACAAAAAATGATGCTCTAAATATTTTGTACATATGGGTCTTTTCCTTCTGTTTTTGATCTCTTTAGGGCATATGTCTAGTATGCTTTACATACATACACTCATTTTTTTTCAAAATATACTTTGAGAATCTATTCATGTTTCTTCCATTTCTCTTTTAGTCCCATTTATATATATTCACATTTTCTCTTTTCTGTTTATCTTCTTCCTGCCCACCTTTTACATACTGGTGTCAAAAATTTATTTATACAATGATTTCATATGTGGAATGTGAGTGCTGAGAAAAATCATTGTTCAGTCAGATATAAATAAATAAAAATGAATTTTTGCATTCTTCTGAACAAACTCTACTTAATAATTGTATTTGTGCCACAAGTAAGGCATTCCATTCTTCTGTGGATGTGATTCTGGCCAGAGCAACAAAGCTATCTCTGCTAGCTGAAAATTGTTTAGAGGAAGTTATTGAATTCAGTTTTGTAATCTAAGAAAAATCCAAGCAATTGATAGAACATTTTTGTTTGTGTTTGCTCCACATTTCTACCCAACTTTCTACCCTCATACATAAGTATAGTCATGTATAGATTAATACACGTTTGTACTACACATCTCATCTAAAGTATCTTCTATGTATCTACAGTCAAAAAGAAACTATTAATATAGCATCTTCCCTATGCCAGAACATAGGTGGACTCTAAGCTCCTTAAGAATAGGAACACTTTTTATTTTTGTCTTTGTCTCTCAGCACTTACTATAGTACCTGCCTTATAGTGTGTGCTTAATAAATATTTATTGAATTGAATAGGTTGTATAAAAAATTCTGTCTTTCTTATGAAAGTAATGTTTTAGAATTAACACTAGGAATTGAAATTGACTTATTAATGACTATCATTTGAAGATCAGTGATAATGTTTTAGACATAATTTCATTTCATAATCAGGTTAGATTTATCTATCTATCTATTTATATCCCTTTGGTAGAGGTCTTGTTAAGTGAGTAAAAACACATATATACACACAAGAACATATATATGTGTTTGCATACATATGTATTAAAAAAACAAGATAAATTACATTCCTTTGATTTTTCTACTTATGTTCCTTTCTTAGTTACCCCTCTCTCCTCATGCGATGCTTTCACAAGCCAGCAGGACTTTGTCAGCAGCTGTGTAAATCCTGTTGATAGAGGACCGTTATACATACTCTCACACTTGGCTGCAGTGTGAATGAATAGGATGGAATCCTGCAGTGTTCTTTGAATGTCAGCGGGCACTTGAGAGTCTATAGAATGAAGAATCTTGTACATTGGGTAGATGATGAATAGGGATTGTACTGTGAATGCTTTTGAGAAATGAAATCAAATCTCAGGAAAATAATGGGTTTTACCAGCTTTTCAGAAGATATAATCCTTTCTACCCTTCTTTTTGACCTTGACCCTTCAGATCAGATTCAATATCTTCTAATTGATAGATGGGACTGAAGGTTTTTTCCAGCTTGTCTCATCCCCGAATGTGTCCATATCCAAGAACAAATGGACTGGGAGGGAACATATTTATGTATTTCTATAATCATCTTCTTACTCAATACATATCGAGTGTCATTGATTAGACTAAGGTGATTGATACTGGAAGAAAAAAATGGCCAAACTGAACAGTTTATTCCATGATCTGATTTTCCCTCAACATATGTAAATCCAGCAAGCTTTTCTCATTCCCCATTTTCTTTTACCCTTTTTCGGTATCTGAAGATTGATCACCCCCCCCCCTTCACTGATAATCTTTTCTTTTTTATGATTCATTCTCTCCTATTTTTCTACTTAAACTTTTATTAATATTTTCTTTGCTTTCTTCTTCTACTTTATTTGTATGGGTTTCTCTTAAGCTTCTTTCATTGGTCCCTTTTCTTCTTCTACTACTTTATTTGTATGGGTATCTCTTAAGCTTCTTTCATTGGCCCCTTTTTACTACTTTTATCTACATTCTAACTCATAATGATATTACCAATTACCTTGGCTTCAATTACCACTCCTGTACAAATAGTACATGTGTTCATATTTATGTTTCAATATATGTATGGATGAATAAGCATTTATATAAAACCTTCTATGTATCAAGTACTGTGCTAAGCATTTTGCAAATATTATTTTACTTGAACCTCACAACAACCTTGTGAGGGAGATACTGTTTTTATATACATTTTATACTTTAGGAAATAGGGTCAGATAGGTTAAATGACTTTTCTAAGGTCATATAACTAGTGAGTTGGATTTGAATTCAGGTGTTCCTGACTCTAGTCACTGAGTCAACTAGTTGCTTCCAAAGTAAATGCATATAAATATATACATGCATCTATATGTATATGTATAAATACACACACACAGGGATTCTTATGTAAAACAGTGTGTGTATATATGTGCACACACATTTTTGTTCTGAGCTCTAGTACCTACACTTTCATCTTCCTGCCAAACACCTATGCCACGTTTTCCCACTGCCTTCTTAAATCCAATAAATCTAAATTTTCTTTTGAAACCTTCTCTTCTTCTTATATAATGGATGGCAGCAATATCATCTCAGTTACTCAGGCTTGAGACCTTGGAATTATATCTTACTGTATAACTACCATGTTCAATCAGTTGCCAATTTGTGGCAATATTTCTAACATATCTCCTTTCCTCTCAATTCACTATTTTAGTTCAGGCCCTCATCACTTCATGTCCAGATTCTAGTTATAGTTTCCTAATGATTTTCCTACCTATAATTTTCTTAATTTTAATCCAATCATACCCTGTTGTACAGGTCTGACCATATTGCTTCCCTTAGCTCCCCATTAAAAAAAAACTTCAATGGCTTCTTTTTCCCCACTGATTAATTCAGAACTCCTTATTGTGTTACTCAGAATCCTTTGCAATCTCACTCCAGTCTGCTTTTTATGCCTTATTTTGTTGCACTTTGGTATCTGAAGTTAGGAATGGAGCTACTAAATACTTAATGTTCATGAAGATACTATGATAGCTAATAGGTAACATTCATGTAATGTCTACTATGTGACAAAACTATGCTAAATATTTTCTTTTACAGTTATTATCTCAAATGAAGTCTGTAAGCAAGTCAGTTTTAGAAGCAAATCCCCTCTCCCATTAGATTATAGATTTAGAAGTGAAAGGGACTTTAAAGCCATCTAGCCTAACTGCTTATTTTATAAAGGTTAAGTGACTAGCCCATGGCAACATAACTAATAACAGAGCCAGGGTTTGAAACCAGACCCCTTTGATATCAGGTACAGCCTTCTATCCACTATGTCAAACCTCCCTTTAATGATGCTCTTAAAAAATCACCATCTCCAAATTTCTCCCCCAATCCTAAGTAAAATCCTCCCTTCTAACAAGGAAATATGATTAAATAAAACAAATCAACACAATGGCCATGACTAAAAATATATGCTCCTTTTGTATCTATAATCAAACACTCTTCTAACAAGAATCAGGGAATTAGTCAATCAATAAACATTTATTAAGACCATACAATCTATCAGGTACTATTCTAAGCCTTGGGAATAAGAAAACAAAAACAAATATGTCCCTGATTTCACAGTGCTCATATTCTAATGTGGGAAAGAATATATACATATATGACTTTATGCAAAATACATATATTATGTATTAGTGGGGGAGGGGAGAATCAGGAAAAGCTTCCTGTAGAAAGTGACTTGTTTTATTGTCAAATTACAAGGAATAATTTATTGCCTATTCTCTAAGGTCATAAACAGGCAGTGCATTGACTGGAATTCAAAAGTCCTTTAAAGTTACTTTCGTCTACATATCACTCTCATGGTGTAAATTGTTCTAGTTCCACTTAAATTATTCTTCAGCAAAGATCTTTGACTTTCAAAGTAACTATGGGTTGTTTGGCATTTCTGCAATTCCTCTGTATCCTCTTCAATTCAAAATGATCTCCACATCTTATATGGTTAATAGGTGTGGTTTGTCACAGTGCCTAAATTTGTGTCAGAAAGTACTTAAAGTTTCTCCCATATCCAACTGATTCTTGTCAAATACAAACATAACAACAACAACAACATAATAACTTAGTTTTTATATAATAATAATTTTATTATATTTATTATAAATTTTATTTATATATAATAATAATAGTTTTTATATCACAATTTAAGATAAGATTTATACAGGCCCTTACAAATAATTAATCTCATTTTATTTCCAAAGTTCTAGTCAAAAGGAATAGAAAAGAGAATGGCATATATCAGTAATATAATAGGGATATGCTGGCACTAGAATTCCCTATGGTGGGAACCAACACTGCACTTAACACATATTCATTTCTTAAAGCCTTACTTCTGATGCTTTCCTTTTATTTCACTGGATTCTAAACTGAGGGCAGGCAGGCTAAGGCTCATTCTCATGGTTTCCTTAAGCAACATAGTTTGTTCAGAAGATTGAAGTTGTTCCTTTTGTGGAACTGTCTTGTGTCTAACTGAGGAAAAACTCAAGCAGACCTTCCTCCCCACACACACCCATAGTAAGAAGTGAACTCTTGCCAAACCACATTTTAGATTGGGAATCTTAGGGGATTCACATCACAAGATTTATTTATTTTTAACTTGACCTTCCTTTATAATTCTAAAGTTAAGAAACTTGGCAACATTAGAGTAGCAGAGAGAACACTAATTTGGGATAGGAAGACCTGGATTCAGATCCTGTCTGTTGTCATTTACTACATGCCTGGTCTTTGAAAGTGAGAGAGAGAGAGAGAGAGAGAGACAGAGAGAGAGACAGAGAGAGGAAGAGAGAGACAGAGAGACAGAGAGAGACAGAGAGAGAGACAGGGAGAGAGAGAGAGAGAGAGACAGAGAGACAGAGAGACAGAGAGAGACATATACAGAGACAAAGAGACAGAGAAAGACAAAGACAGACAGAGATAGAGATAGATAGAGACAGAGAGGGAGTGAGGGAGTAAGGAAGAGGAGGGAAAGAGGGAGGAAGAGAGGGAGGGAGAGGGAAAGAGAGAGACAGGAGAGAGAGAGACAGAGAGAGAGAGAGAGAGAGAGAGAGTGAGAAATAGACAGACACAGAGACATATAGAGAAAGACACAGAGACAGACACAGAGATAGAGAGTGACAGGCAAACAGATACAAAGACAGAGACAGGCACCGTCACAGAGAGACAGACACCAGAGACAGACAGAAAGACAGAGATAGCGGCAAAGAGAGACAAAGAGACAAAGAAAGACAGAGAAAAACAGAGAGAAACAGAGTCATAGAGAGAGAAAGTCAGAGAGAGACAGACATAAACACAGAGGTAGAGACAGACAGACAGAGACAAAGACATAGTTGAACTAGATGGCCTCTAAGTTAACTTCTAGCTTTAAGTCAATGATTTATAATCTTAAAATGAAAGCCTGCAAAATATCATTAAAATATATAGCTTCCTCAAATACAGAGAAAAAAATCAGTTTCAATTTGTAAATAAGGAATCACTTTGGATGGAAGCAAATTACTTTGAAAGTCATAAAGTAGAAGTCATTTGGAATTAAAAATGCACATTTTGATTTTTACAATCATTCCAATTTTAACAAAGAATGTATGGAACATGGAAGATTAAATTTCATGCTGCAAATGATGTGGAATAGTATTAATTAACTTCTTCTTGCTCCACATCCCTGTATTTTTTAAAAAAAGTTTTCATTTCTTCTATGACATCTTTTTCTTGTGACACAGAATCAGTATTCTGAAACTAGGAAAGAGAACTTTGTGGCAGTATGGTAAGCCAAATTTACTCCTGAGTTTCTTCCTTTTAAAACACTGATGTTATTTATCTTATGTTTCACATGTTGGTTTAGGTAATTGATGTAAACTCTTTCTACCTCAGTTCCTTCTTTGCAATAGACATTTTCTAGCCCATTAAAAGTTTCAGGAATTTGTCTAGAATCATACAGTCAATATGTGTTAGTAGCATAACTGAAATCCAAGTCTTCCTGGCTTCCAGTCAGTCAATAAACATTTATTAAGAGATTACTATGTCTAGGCTTGTTTTCTATCACCATGTTACTCTGCTTCTCCTCACATGTTACTTTATATTTTGAAAATGGTTTTTATGTGTTTTAGTTAATTATACCTTGACTACTTCCTGGCAATTTCTGTCTATTTAGTCTCTTCTCAACTTTTGATGGAAAAGTACTCCAGTTTGGGTGTGTTTAGGAAATAATGCATTTCTCTAAAATACAAAAGTATAGTCATATTTCTTCTCCCACCCGTTCCAACTTTGTTCTATAAATCCTCTTCACCTATTAGAATGTAAAAATCCTTGAAAGAAGGGATTGTTATTCTTTCTACTTGTTTTTGTATTATTAGTGTTTAACACAGCTCCTGATATATAATAAATGCTCAATAGATGTTTATTGTTGACTTGACATTGTAATAGCTACTGACACTAACAGACATTACTATATTTTTATATAGAATATTGTTTACTATTTAACTATTTATAATTATTATATATCAGGTGCTGTGTTCCTCATTGAAGGGCATGTGATTTAGATGGAAATGCTCATGCTTTTACTATGTATACAACAGCATAATAAATATTATAATGAAATAAAGAATATTTTTCTTGATTCTTATCCTTGATCTTTGCCTTTTACAATATCGTTTCCCAAGCTCTCAACTTGTTCATAGTGCTGACTGTTAAATCTTGTCATCCTTGTGGTACTTGAATTCTTTTATTCCAACTGGTTGAAATTATGTTTTTTCCCCTTGAAATAGAAACTCTATTTTGGTTATAATATTTCTTAGAGTTTCTACTTGAGAGTTTCTTTTAGGAGGTAAATAGTAGATTCATTCAATTTCAACTTTACCTCTGGTTTAAAATATTGATATTGCAATACTTACTGACACTAACAGACATTACTATATTTTTATATAGAACATCGTTTACCATTTAACCATGTATAATTTCAAAATATATTTGCATGTGAACTTTATAGGTAAAATGATCTTTTTAGTTATCTTGGAAAAATATTTTATTCTCCTTGTCTTTTCATTGAAAGGTATGCTTTATAATATACTGATATATTATGGGTAGGTACTTTTTATGACTTTCAGGTACTCTAACGATTCCTAAAGGATTTTCTCTCAACCTTTTTTTCTAGGTGAATTGTTTTCCCATGAGATATTTAATATTTTTTTCTATTTTTTTAAATCTTTGAACTTTATTATTTCTTGATGTCTTAAGGAGTCATTAGCTTCCATTTGTCCAGTTCTCATTGTCAGAGCGCTATTTTATTGAGTAAGGTTTTCTATGTCTTTTATCAATTTATTAGTTCTTTTTTCATAACTTTTCTTGAATTGCTCTAATTTTTTACCCCCTATTAGAGATCACACAATCCAACTCCCTATTTTTCTAAATGAGAAACAAAGGCTGAGAGAAGTGGAGTTACTTGTCCAGCAAGTAACAGAGACAAGCTTTGAAACCAAGACCTTTGACTGACCTCTATCACTGGAGGAGTTTGCTGGGGATATAAACATTTGTTGGAGATACAATGGAGGTAGGATTCATGCTTTGATCAGATGGCCTCTGGAGTCTCTTCAGAATCTAAGGCATCATAATATAGTCTAAATAGAGAAATGGGAATTTAAAAAATATTAATTGATTTTCCTATGGGTCCAATGACAAACTAATGACTAATTGAGGACTAGAATTCAAATCCCAGTATCCTTGATCCAGTGCACACTTTATTGAGTCTAATTATTTCCCCCCAAAATTAGAAAATTGGATTTCTTAATAACATATCCTTTAATTCAGCAAAAACTTATGATAATCAATACAACTTTCCTTTTAAGAATTAAAAGCTCAAACATGTGTTTTAAGACAGCATCCAGCTCTCCTTTCTTTCCTTGCTTTGTACCAGTTCAGTGCATCAATTTACATTCTAAATAAATGCCATGCTATGGCTCACATTAGTCTATGTGCTGCTTATGAACTGAAACCTCTACTAGACTCAGCTCACCATATCCAATTTGAGGAAGCATGATTCATTTTTACAGCAATGAATTGTATCACTGGGGGCAGCCATATGAAGGAACAAATCATGAGACATTCCCTGAGCACACATAATGGACACTACCACCATGCTAACAGGCATCTTTACACATTTTTTCCTACCTTCAATTAATCTTTCTCTGTACACTGCCTCTTCAACCTCTTTATAGTTTAGGAGTCAGACTCCATAATCCTCAGCATCATGATCTAATTGAGTAGAAATCCTTTCCCTTAGGAGGGAGATTTACAGTCCAACCAAAAATGGAAATAGAAATGCAAATGCCTTTTAATATACAATATGCTGTTTCCCCAGGGTGTATTTTTAAGACATTTAATAGGAAAACGACATTGGTATGAAAATGTCTATTTTTCTGCCCTTTCACATATAGCCCATTCACTCAGAGGCCAACATTAGCCATTTCTAAATATATGAAAATGCTTCCTAGAGTTCCTGTATTATGATTCCCTTTGCCCTCATAATTCCCACAGTGGTAATCTTGCAATAGGTCTCTCTAATGAACCTGTGGTAATATTCAAAATAGCAGGATTAATGTAAAATAGCAAAGCATAAAAATAGCATTGCTTTCCAAGGAGTTGAATCTTATTACAGCAACTTCTCCACAAGCTTGCCTCATATACTTCTATTGTTGGTCCAAATTTTAATCAGTTTTTCAGTCAGTCAAGAAATGTTTATTCTGTGTGTGATGTGTAAAGCACCATCTTAAGCAAAGTGGAGCATTCATAGAAGGATCAGTCATAGCTTCTCATCATGGAGGATGACCCACTCATCCTGTGTGATTCTTACCTAGAAATCCTCCATAGGGAACCAGTCCAGTGTGTTTGGCAGAGGAGATTTTATGCAGGATTTTTGACATTGTACAGGCACTAGTGCTGCTCCTAGGATGTCTACTTGTTGCTTTTGCGCTCTCTCTCTCTCTAGCTCTCTCTCTCTCTCTCTCTCTCTCTCTCTCTCTCTCCCTCCCTCCCCCCACTTACTTTTTTACTCACATATCACTTAGGTGACAACTTTTGTCTTTTTTTTTTTTTGCCCACAATTATTACCGATTATTACTGTTTTAACCTATTTATACCCATCATTCATCTCTTTACTTCCTTTTGAGTCATCTACAATGCTGATTCCTCAGAGGCTATAGTATTCCATGATTCATAGTCATCTGGTATCACCAGAAGAATATTGATATTAAAAAAATGAAGCATTCTTTCAGGAAGGAGTTTGGAGATCACTGACAATGTCTGTCTGTCCCCTTATCCAGTGTAAAATTTCCTGAATATGAATCAAACTACTCTTCTATTCCTATTCAATTCTGAGTTCAGTTTATTGTTCATGAATAGTACTTAAATAAGATATATCTCTATATGTATGTATACTAATACTTTTTATCTTCAGGTAGATCATCAATTTCTATTTGTTGTCTAATTGTGTCTGAGTCTTTGTAACCCCATTTGGGATTTTCTTAGCAAAGATATTGGAGTGGTTTGCCATTTCCTTCTCCAGCTCATCTTACAGATGAGGAAACTTAGTCAAAAAGAGTTAAGTGACTTGCCCAACTAGTAAGCGTCTGAAGCTGGATTTGATCTCAGGAAGACGAGTCTTCCTGACTTCAAACCCCAATACCTTATCTACTGTACTACATAGCTGCCCTATCTATATATACTTGTGCCATTGTCTATATCTATTTACCTATAATTATACTTATAATATCTATCAATTGGTCAACTCAGTAGACTGCCCATCCAACTTTATATTATAGTTTTGATGATAAGCATTTTTCATCCATTTGATTTTTTCAACACAGATAATTCATGTAAATACTTTTGAGTGATTATGGATCTCATAGATAGGCATGCCAAGTTTTAGGATTTAATACAATATGAACAATGTGGTCAACAAAAGGGGAGCATCTTAAGCTTTTTCCACATGAAATCCCTTTTTGTACAAGAAATTTTTACACAAACCTGGGTATATAGATATATAAAATAAGTATACAAATCAAACATTTTCTTATAATAAATCATAAAGAAATTTATTTTAAAACAATTCTTTGATATACATATAATTTTATCATTTGTTAAAGATGAAAGCAAATTTACATGCTAATGTGATGGATGCACTTATTTATGTTTACATAAAGAATCAAATCTTAGGCCCTGAAATCAAAAGGACCTGAGTTAAAATCCTGCCTCAGATACTTAATACTTCCTAACTACGTGACTCTGGACAAGTCACTTAACCCAATTGCCTCAAAAAAAAAAAAAAAAAAGAATTAAATCCTGGCAGAATATTTGGTACTTTTTACTGTTGCCAGATTTTTTGTGATCCCCACATTCAATTACATGATCCCATATGAATTCAAGACCCACAGTTTAAGAAACTTTGATCTAGAAGACCTTATCATCTAAGGAGAATACCTCTACTGTTCAGACTTGATGCTGTGTATCTTCTGTAACAGTGTTGAATACTCCTCCCAGTTTTATTCTTTAAAGTTGATATGAACAATCAAAGTATCATAAAACAATGATTCTCTATTGCCTGGAGTCAGAAGACTTGTATTAAAATGTAGTCTCTAATACTTATTATATCTGTGACCCATGTTTGTTTGCCTCAGCTTTCTTAACTACAAAATGGGGACAATATTAACACTTATCTCAAAGAATTATTGTGAGTAGCAAATGAGATAATATCTGTAAATATTTGCTTAGCACTGTGTCTGGTACATAGCAGACACTATATAAGTGTAAATTCCCTTCTTCCTTCCCATCAAAGAATTTTTTATGATGTTAACATACACATGATATTTACTTTGTTAATCACTCATTTTTTAGGTGAAGCAGCTAAGACATAATTAGGTTAAGTGACTTGCCCAGAGTCACACAATTAGTAAGTATCTGAGGCCAGATTTAAACTCAGGTTTTCCTGATACTAGGTTCAATGTTCTAACCCTTATGCTCATGCTGCCCTTGTCAACACACGACAAACACAGAAAAATCTTATATTCTGTGTTCCTTTTGTTATTTGTGTAGGTAGAAAGATGTAGACTGAGCTCTGAGTGGTAGCTCGCCATTGTTATCCCAGCTGCTTGGGCTGAGGCTGGCAGATCTTTCAAGCTCAGAAGTTTTGAGCCAAGTGGGACAAGTCAACCAGGTATCCACATCAAGCCCAACATCAATATGGCAGAGACCAAAGAATAAGAGTAAGGCACCAGGCTGCCTGAGAAGTGAGATGGTCTAGATTAGAAATGCAGCAGATTGAAGCTCTTGGGTCAATTTATAGAGCCAGGTACAGAATTAATACTTGCACTTCCAGCCTCAGTGATCTATGGAAATACAGAGCCAGCTCAGTGGTCCAGTAGACAAGAGCAGCAGCCATGGAGTCAGAAAGACCTGATCTAGTGTTTCTCAATGGCTTTTGTTTTCTTTAATGCTCAGTAAATGGGAGATAGGCCTTGGAAATGGGAAGGTCTAGATTTGAGTACTGCTTTTGAGAATTATAACTCAAATCATTTAACCTCTCACTACCCAGGCAACTTTTTAAGAAAGACTGTAAGCTCCCCAACAATATTTGGATTGTATTGATGGAGGGATCCTTCTTATTGGAAATTCCCCATATCAATGAAATCTCAGGCCTAGTCCAAATAATTTATATTTTCCCTGTAGTACACTGGGGATTAAGATGGCAGAGTCCAAATATAATATGACTCTATTATCCTTACTAAAGAAAATAGTTTGCTAAAATCTTGACAGATTTCTTGGGTTTTTCATCTTTTTGTTATTTTCCTTTTGATATAATGCTTAAATGTTCTTGGGATAAATGGTGGTTTTGAGTGATTATGGATCTCATAGATAGGCATGCCAAAATTTCACTAAGTCCACAGAAAACTCATGGAATTTCAGAATTGGAAGGGATGTGGAAAGTTATCTAGTGAAAATTAATAAATGGAAATGACACCCCCTTATAACAGATAAGCCTTTGCTTAAATACCTCCAATAAAGAGACTTACATGAACTGATGCTAAGTGAAATGAGCAGAACCAAGAGATCATTATATATGTCAACAATGATACTGTATGAAGATGTAATCTGATGGAAGTGGATTTCTTTGACAAAGAGACCTAATTCAGTTTCAGTCGATCAATGATGGACAGAAGCAGCTACACCCAAAGAAAAAAAAAACACTGGGAAATGAATGTAAACTGTTTGCATTTTTGTTTTTCTTCCCAGGTTATTTTTACCTTCTGAATCCAATTCTCCCTGTGCAACAAGAAAACTGTTTGGTTCCGCACACATATATTGTATCTAGGATTTACTACGACATATTCAACATATATAGGACTGCTTGCCATCTAGGGGAGGGGGTGGAAGGTGGGAGGGAAAAATCGGAACAGAAGTGAGTGCAAGGGATAATGTTGTAAAAAATTTACCCTGGCATGGGTTCTGTCAATAAAAAGTTATTATAATAAAAAATAAATACATAAATAAAAAGAAAGACTATAGGAAAAGCTGAATAAAGCTATTATCTAAAAAAAAAAAAATACCTCCAATAAGGGAGAATCCATTCCTAAGGTTGTCTATTCCATTGGTCAATACTAATTATTATGATGTTTTCCCCAACATCAAGCCTAATTTTGCTTTTTTACAACTTTGACCCATCATCCCTAGTTTTACTCTCTGAGGTCAAACAAAAGAAATGTAAATTCTTTTTGCTCTTCAAATACTTGAAGTCAGTTATTATGCTTATCTGAGACTTCTTTTGGCCTAGAGAGGCCAAATATTTCCATTTCTTCAAAAAAGATCTTCATATAACGTAGACTCAAGTCCTTTCACCATATTGAATGGCACTGCCAGACCCCCTCCACACACACTTTTGAATTCCCTCCAGTTTATCAGTGTTCATTTTAAACTATGGTACCTCCTTTCTAATATTTTATGAGGTGATATGTCTGATAATCTTCCACATAAAACATTTAACCTCTCACTGTCCCAGGTGACTTTTTAAAAGTTATAAGCTTCTCAGCAATGTCTGGTTTGTACTGAAGGACGAGTCCTTCTCATTGGAAATTTCTTACTGAAAATCATAGGTACAATCCAAATAATTTATATTCCTCTTACAATACACTGAAGACTATGGTCAGTTGTAATTGGGAAGATCCATTGATTGTTTAAGAAAGAGAAAGGAAAAATCTAAGGGAATCTGACTCTATGCCTTCATTTATTGAGCTCTACCTGATAATTGCCTTAATTTTCCCCTTCGCTCTTGAGTCCTGAATCTTGAAGGTGAAAGTGCCAAGTAATCCATTTTGAATTTTCTGTTAATTAGAAAGTGGCAAGTTTAACTGAAAAAATAAATGAGATTCTGAAAAGTAAGAGCTCACTGAGGCAGGATGTATTGAACAAAGGCAAACTCTCAGTTTAAGGCATTTGGGATAATTAGGTTAAAATTATCCAAGCATGAATGTTTTGTTGGATCATTTAATCTTTCCAGAAATAAATGGCTCATAGACCTCATGGATCTGGTAAATGGTGATTTTGTTTTGCCAGCAGAAAGTAAGCATTAGGCTGAAAAAATCTCTTGGATATTTGTATGTTAGCAATGTTTCTTGCCCTTGGAAAAGTAGCTGTTTGGCTTAAGGGATAGTGGGTAATTGATTTGGGGGTTAATAAGACCTCAGTTCAAATTCTTCCTCAGATAGTTCCTAGCCTTGGCAAGAAACTTAATCTCTTCAACCTTAGTGCCTTCATTTGTGAAATGGGAATAGCATATACTATTAGAATAGCTGTATATTATTAGAGATATTATGTACTTATATAGGGCTGTTGTGAGGATTAAAGAACAATGTGTGGGAAATACTTTCCCTACTTTAAAGTACTTTACAAATACTAGCTATTATTGTTATTCTTTTATTTCAGTTTTAGCTGACTGTGTGACTAGACCTGAAGTTGGATGGAATTCTTCAATCATACTCAACTTAATTTAAGCCAGCAAAATATAATGGAAGCACTGGTACTATGATTTAGTTTATCAGTCATTAGCTTCCATTTGGTGCCATCTCCAGTTGTCCTGATCTATCTCTGGGCATTGACCCAGATGGCTTCAGAGGAGAAAGTAAGGTTAGTGACCTTGCACAGCCCTCTCTCACTTCAATTCATTTACATGTTATGGAGTCACCTCCCTAATGTCTTGATCCTCTTCCAGAACAAAGGACAAACAAAGGACAACAATGACTGAAAGGTTTAGCTCTCTGAGATGCATGGAAAATTCATCCCTAAAATGATAAGTGATCATCCTGTGATTTCTTCCTTGCTCCCTTTCCTCCTCCCTTTCCACATTAGGAAGAATATTAATACTTTCAACAACAAATTATCACACACACTCACACACACACACACCCCTAAAACACAAAGAAAAAAAAACTATTGGCAACTATTTCTCTTTCATATTGTACATGTCATGACTCAGTCTTGTTTTTAGCTGATGGGCTTTTTTTTAACAAACCTGTTGGTTCTTCGAAGAAGCACCTGGAAGCCACTTTGGGAGGGGCAGCTTCCATAGAAGTCAATAAATTGTGGGCTTGTGCATGGGAAGAACAGCCCTTTCCTGATCCCATCTGCCTCTCCCCATTAAAAGTAGTCCTCTTACCCCAGTGGTGTTCTGAATCACTGGGAGGGAGAGGTTTGGTCCTCTATTTTCCTGCGCTGGCTTGTTCTCAAGGATAATAACCTCTCCTCTTACATGGAACAATTAAAGGATGAGCTTTCAATCATCTTCTTTATTTTTATTCTTAAGTGAAGGCAAGAAGCTTATATTTTGTTAACAATCTCCTAGAAAAAATAATTATCTCATTAGTGACTTTTAGTAGGCTCTATGAATAGTTTCTTTTTGGTCATGGGTAGCTTCAAGGAAGCTCTGCTATATATTCTATATTCAATAGCTCTGCTACAATATGGCTGACAATGCTCTATTTGAACCGACCCCAATCACCATAATTCCTTTCATCTAGACATTTCAATAATTCTCTGAATGCTAGTCTGTGTAGAAGAGAAGATAGGTCTTAAGCATGTGTAAGATGTAAGATGCTAGTATTTTTCCTAATTGGCAATCTGAATCAACATTACTATGTCCAATAGAACATTTTTTAAAAGGCCACAGGAAGGAATATAACATTTCCTTGGCTGATAAACATTACATTGGATCCCCTGCAGCAGAGTTTGTTCAGAGCTCTTGGGAATGAACAGTCAGTCACCAGATGGACCAGAAAACTGCATGATTTGATTGGTGGCTAAGGGGTGCTCAGTTCAAAGGTAGAGGCCTGAACATGCCCAGTGAATGATTTCAAGTTGTATTAAGACTTGGAAAAAAATCATATAGCATTCTCCTTTAAAACAAATTCCATAATGTGGATGTGGGTGGGTAGCAAGGGAATTGGAAATTAGGGACTTAGTTGATTCCAAATAGATTCCTTGTGGTTTTAATGAATGTAGGTTACTCCCTTCATTTCACATTCCATAAAGAGGGGGGATTTTTTTTTTCAGACTAGATAACTGGCAAGGGCTTGTTAGCAAAAGTCAATATCTATTGGGTTTTTTTGGAAGAGGGGTGCTGAGGTAATTGGGATTAAGTGACTTGTCCACATCACACAGTTAGGAAGTGTTAAGTGTCTGAGATAACATTTGAACTCAGGTCCTTCTGACTTCAAAGCTGGTGCTTTATCCACTGTACCACCTAGCTGCCCCAAAAGTCAATTATTTTAACATGGTTTCTCAGAGCATTTTATCTTGAGATTTCCATTCATGAATCACATTCTCTTTTGTGTCATAGTTTGTGTGTCTGAATTTCCTTCCACTGAGCTTCGAGGTCCTTGCATCCAGAGTAAGTGTTCTAATTAACTTTATGACCTCAACAATTAATACAAAATCCTATATTTAGCAAATGCCTAATAAATAAAGGTACCATTTAGCTCCCTCATAGAATCATAAAGTTAGAATTAGGAGGGATCTTAGAGGCCATTGGGTTTTCAGGTGAGCAAATTGAGGTGCATAAAGGTTAAATGTCTTGCCCAGACTCATGCAATTTATGTCTGAGGTAGAATGTGAACTCTTCCTAACTCCATGACCTAAACTCTATAAACTGTGTCATTTAGATGTGGAAGTTTTATTTGATAGAATTTTTTTTTTTTTGTTTTCCACAAGAACATAGATATTTCTAACTTGTTAAACATAATCTACCATATCAATCATACTAACCAACCAGAAGCTGAATGTGAATAGGCGATACTGATATACAGAAGAGAGATGTGATAAGTTTAATTCACCACATTTCAGTAACAAAAGCCTAGAATTAGAGTAGTACAGAGCAGACATATCCAATAAACATAGCCCTCAACATTGCTGAGTGCCACCTGAACCAGACTAAAATTAAACTTGGATTAAATTATTCAATATCAGAAAAGGAAGTAGTTCAACTGTCAATGAACTATGTGAGAGGGGAAGGGGGAACTTCTAATACTGATGGATTCTTGGGAGAATTCCATGAAACTTAAAGAAAATTTAGTACTCATACTTCACAAATTATTTTTAAAAACTGAGAAAGTACTAGAATTCCTTTATGAGATAAGTAAAATCCTTATACCTAATCAGGAAAAGAGAAATCATAGAAAGAAGACTAGAAGACAATATCATAAATGAACATTGACTCAATAATTTTAAACAAAATTTTATCAGATATCAGTGATTTATCAATGAAACAATTTATTATAATCCCATGGGATAATATATACTAGTAATGCATGGATGGTTCAACATTAAGAAAACAATCAACATGATCATTTTAAAAATTTAAACATCCAAAACTACACAATTATTTCCACAGATTCAGAAAATGTCTTTGACAAAGTATAATCCTAAAAAACCCTACAAATATAGACAGAGGACCTGTCTAAAATGTATTTGGGAAAGATTTTAAAACTGAATTAAAATCTAAAAAAATTTTTTTCAATGTTAATATGTGGTTTTCTTGGTCAATATATAACCCACAGGGAATTCTTATAAGGTCTATTGTTGTCCAGTAATTTTTCAGTCACATTCAGCTCTTTGTGACTCCATTTGAGCCACAGAGATGCTATGGTGATTTCTCATTTGCTTTTCCTGCTGATTTTATAGATAAGGAACCGAGACAAACAGGGTTGAGTGACTAGCCTACAATATCACAGTCAGTAAGTGTCTGAGGCCAGATTTGAACTCAAGAAGATATTTTTTACTCTAAGCCCAATCCTCTATTCACTTTACCCCCTAGCTGTCCATCTAAGCTTAAGATCAGTGGTTCTCAAAGTATGGTCTAGAGAATCCTGGGGATCTCTGAAACCCTTTTAGAGGGTCTACAAATTCAAAAATAGTTTTATATTTCCAATATGGTAAATGTCTATAAATATAATCCAGATAAACAAAAACTCTTTGGAGAGATCCTCAATAATTTTTAATAGGATAAAGATATTGAAAACAAAAATTTGAGAACCCCTGCTTTAGATGCACCAATTTTTATTTGCATTCAATACCACTGGTATAGAGCATAGGGCACTAAACTTGGAATCAGGTAGACAATGATGCAAATCCCATACTTAACACAATGTGATCTTGGGCAAATCCTTTAGTTTCCTTATCTGTAAGATGAAAGTAGTTAGACTTCATAACTTATGTGGTCTCTTCCAGCTGTATAACTATGATCCATTTAAAATATGCAAAAGGAGGCATCACAGTGCAATTGGAAGTGCACTGGCTCTTCAGACCAAGAACTGTGTTCAAATGTTGCCTCTGACACTTATAAATAATCTGGGCAACAGTGAGCAAATTACCCAATCTCACTGGGCTTCATATTATTTCATCATATTCATTTTATTTATACATTACTATGTAATAGTGATGGGATTGGGGTTTAGGATCTTCTGGTTCTAGACCTGTACTCCTAAATGAGGGAGGGGGGTAATAATAAATTCTCATTTATGAAGGTATTGCAGGAAATTCACTTTGGGCTTATCAGGTCATCATGCATGCTGTTTTTTCTTTTAGGAATCGCTGTTGCTGAACTGTGGTTATGGGGCACGCTGCACCTGAAGAAACTCTCTGAAAATCCAGCAAATTGTTAAACCACCTGTTTCCAGTCTCAGCTTCTCCAGTGCTATTATTTCAGGTGCAGAAATAGCTGAGGAATCCCTGGCAGAGACACAGAACAAACTTCTTTCTCCACAGTAGTTCCATCCATAGTCAGGGCTCTCACAGGATGCAGTCCTGGACCTATTTGGGGTGGGGCGGATCGTCCTCAGCAACTAGGCTCAAAGGGCAAGGAGGCAATAAGAGGTGATAGAGATTGATTCCAACCTTCCAATTTTTATAGATGAGAAAACTCATCTTGAGGCTCAAAGAGATTAAGAAAAAGACACAATGTTGGAAACCGCAGGAAGAAGCAGAATATATAGCAAGGGACAGTGATATAGTCAGGGGGGAAGTGTGTAGAATCTGAAGATGTAGGTTTAAATATCACCTCTTGGAAGCAGCTAGGTGCTTCCATAGAACACTGGCCCTAGAATCAGGAGGAGCTCAAATCCAGACACTTGGCAGTTACTAGCTATGTGACCCTGAGCAGGTCACTTAACTCTGATTGCCTCACAAAAATAAAAAAAAAAAAGAAAAGAAAAGAAAAAGAAAAAAGAAAATAAATCCCACCTCTAATAACCTGTGTATTCTCAGTTAAGTCACTTTAACCTCCCTGAATCTGTTTCCTCATATCTAAAATGAGGGAGTTGGATTAGATTGTCTCTAAGATCACCTTTCTTTTCTCTTATTTTTTCTCTTCTTTCTTTCTTTCTTGCTTGCTTTTTCTCTTTCTTTCTCTCTTCTTCCTTCCTTCCTTCCTTCTTTCCTTTCCTTCCTTTCTTTCTTTCTTGCTTGCTTTCTTTTTTTCCTTTTTCTTTCTTTTCCTCTTTTCTCTGGCACATTCTAAAAGCATTTTCAATATCAGATTCTCTTTTTCCTTTCCTTCCTATCCCCTTCCTTGACATGGCAAGTAATTTGATACAAGTAATACATGTGTAAGCATGCAAAACATATTTCCATATTAGTCATGTTGTGAAAGAAGACATAGACCAAAAAATAAAGAATATGAAAAATATATTCTTTGATCTGCATTGAATCCATTATTTTTTTTATGGAAGTAGATAGCATTTTTTATCATGGATCCTTTGGAATTTCCATAGATTGTTATATTACTGAGAAGAGCTAAATCATTCACAGTTGATCATCATACAGCATGGTTTTTAATGTATTGCTGGTTTTGTTGAGATTCTTTTCAATTCTAGACTTGTGATCTTTGAATGATTCTTGGATTGTGTCCTGCCTTAGACCATACCTGGAGTACTGTGTTCAGTTCTGGGCCACAATATTTAGAGTTAATAATAATAGTTGTTATAACAGACATAGTTAATAATATAGTTAACTTTTATATAGCATTGATGATGAGCCAGGTATTGCACTAAGAACTTTATAATTATTAATTAATTTAATCCTCACAACAATCTTGCAGGAGAGGTGCCATTATTAGGCCTATTTTTCAGTTCAAAAAACTGAATTAAATAGAAGTTAAGTGCCCAGGGTCACCCAACTAATGTCTGAGGTCAGATTTAAACTCAGATTTTCCTGACTCCCGGCTCAGCATTCTCCCCACTGAGCCACTAGCTGCTCTCTTCATTTACATTGATGAGTTCTGGACTTGGGGGTCACATATCCCTAGAGTACTTCCATCTCCAAATCTGTAATCCTAGGCCAAGCTAAATAAATTCTACCAAGGGAAAAGGTTAAGGATTGAATGACATGCCATGGATAAATAGCAGAGGCAATACATCTTTTTTTTTTTTCAATTTAAAGTGTTCAATTTTAAGTATAAGGGGTTGCTCAGTCACCATTCTGGATTTGACAGTATAATATGGAAGTTTGGGTAGTAAACTGCTTCTGGGCATGTGTGATTCATCTCTGTGAAGCCACAGTTGTAGTTGATATAGAGTCCTCTATGACTCAGTGAATATACAAGAGGAACCTATCCCTTCACTCTCTCTTTTGAGCAATAAATTACTTCTACATTCCTTCCCCAAAAGGGGGTTGGAAGATGGAATAGGTTTGCTGGTCATATTCCACACACAAGTCACTATGTCACCAAGAAAAGACAATGGCAAATATCAATATCCTACCTTGGCAAGCTTGAGTCTTGGTCTGGGTCCCCTCTTTTGTGTTTATTCTGAACTTAGGTGAATGAAGTGGGTATGGGAAAGAGTTAGAGGTGACCTTGGGAGTTCAAAAGATTGGTGTGAGAGAATGTTAAAGAGCTAGAATTAAGTGGTGACTGGAAGGAATATCTTGCAACTATTCCAGTATCTTGCAGAGAATGAACATGGACAAGTGAACTGGCTTGAGCCAGGATGTTTTGTCAGCTGATGCATACCAAGAATTGTTTGGACAGTGCAAATCCAACCTGAAACAAAAAATGCCTAATTAACAGTCTGTTTTATGTTTTGATGAGATTTAAGTATTAGTCTTCCAGAAAATTATAATAACAGTTGTTATAAGTTCAGGTACTGAATCTTGCTCAAGTTCGTTTTTGCAAAATACATGCTTGTGAGTGTCCTGTGTGGAGGATTAATTTGTGCACAGAAATAGATTGTATATCCTCAACTTCATTCTCTTTTGCTTTGTCCAATTGTCCCTGGGTGACAAGGTGGGGATAAATCTAGCCAAAGAGCTCAAAAGTAGGGAATCTAACTCTTGTAATTAGAAGCTAAGATCCCTGTTAAGGTCTGAGCTTAGTTCAAACCTCTTGACTGAATCCCTTTAGTGGAAAAAGGAGTGATAGAGTACCTCAGCAGTGGTTGAAAGATAGATAAGTGATATGGCTTGCTGCAGTTTTAAATGACTTTTCTCATTTTCAACCACTCTACTAATGTTTTCTGACTTAATATCTAGACTGAGAAGCAATGTGGAATAGTGGATACAAAGCTGTTCTGAGGGTCAGAAAGACCTGCATTCAATCTAAGATGCTTAGTAGAGGGGGATATTTTACTTCTGTCATTGTATCTGAGTGTCTAGTACATTGTGGTTCTGTAATATCTGACACTATGACCCTATGGGCCACATTGTCCACTGGATTTCTTGGCAAAGATATTGAGATGGTTTGCCATTTCCTTCTCCAGTAGAATAAGGCAATCAGAGATTAAGCGACTTTTAGTCTCATACAATAAGTGTCTAGTCGAACTCCAGAACAAGTGCTCTAACCACTGAGTCACTCAGTTGCTTCCAGCCTAGTACATAGTAGATGTTAATAAATACTTTTTGATTAACTCAGGTCTTACTTCTGACATATATTGACTTGAATAATCTTAGACAAATCACTTATTTTCTCAGTGGTGATTAGGATGCTGGGTCAGAGTTTAATCCCTACCTCTTCAACTTAACTTGCTTGGATAAGTCATTTAATGAACTTTTTTTGGATCTTAACACTCCCTAGCAGTGAGCCACTGAGATGGTAGGAGTTCCCACACTAAAAATCCCCTATCTAGCTTCTTTGTATATTTTTGAACCCCTTAAGCAATTTCTAGGTACTATATTTAAAGTTTAAATGTCACAGCTTTATTTTGCACCTGTGTTCTAGGTTTAGCAAAACCTGTTCAATAGACCCTGCAAATCCAAACTCTAGGCTGACAAATCCAGATGTGTTTTACATAGAATGTTTCCCCCTGAATTAGCATTTCTTGAGAAAAAACATTGTCTTCTACAAACATGTTAGCCTGTGGCTAAGCTCTCTTTTCTTGTAAATTTATGGATCCCAAGATCTCTTGTACTTTCATTACATTCTTCCATTGGAAGACTTTGAACAGAAGGAGTTCTATTCAAAGTCTTGTGTAAGCACTCTTGTGTAAGCACAATTGAAACTTGATTTAAAACCTGTTGATATTTAGAAATCCAGGTTAGAAAAAGAGTAAAGAGCTCCACTGTAAGAAGTGGGTGGGACAGTAAGCCTTGCAAGCTATTTTTTGAGGACCTCATACATTGTCAACAATAAAACAGAAACCAGTCAATATGGTTGATAGTAAAATGGCAAAAGAGTGAAAATAAAACAAGTTTTTTTTTTTTTTTAAATAGCCTTTTATTTACAGGTTATATGTATGGGTAACTTTACAGCATTAACAATTGCCAAACCTCTTGTTCCAATTTTTCACCTCTTACCCCCCACCCCCTCCCCCAGATAGCAGGATGACCAGTAGATATTAAATATATTAAAATATAAATTAGATACACAATAAGTATACATGACCAAACCGTTATTTTGCTGTACAAAAAGAATCAGACTCTGAAATATTGTACAATTAGCTTGTGAAGGAAATCAAAAATGCAGGTGGGCATAAATATAGGGATTGGGAATTCAATGTAATGGTTTTTAGTCATCTCCCAGAGTTCTTTCTCTGGGCGTAGCTGGTTCAGTTCATTACTGCTCCATTGGAAATGATTTGGTTGATCTCATTGCTGAGGATGGCCAGGTCCATCAGAACTGGTCATTATATAGTATTGTTATTGAAGCATATAATGATCTCCTGGTTCTGCTCATTTCATTCAGCATCAGTTCATGTAAGTCTCTCCAGGCCTTTCTGAAATCATCCTGTAAAACAAGTTTTATTGTATAATCTTTGTCTTATTATGTGAACCTTACATAACCAGCCTAGTCCTAGGACCCCACTGGCTGCTAGTATTGACCATTAAGCAAATTTAGGGACCCAACTTATTCCCTACCACACTCTGTTTCTTCCCTTTCTTCTTTCTTACTGACTGAGAATCAAAACAAGTTTGCCATTGCTACTGTGAAAGACATAATACAATGCCCTAGGATTCACTCAGTTTCCTCCTATGGGCTGTCTAGGATAAACTCCTTGCTTCCTTGACACCTTTTTTCCCTCCAGTTTGCCTACCCCATTGGGCTCTCTCACATTTATTTTCTATTTATTTATGTACCACATTGTTTCTCCTAAGAATGGAAACTCCTCAATTCTAAGGAAGTTTATACTAATGACTTTGCATCTTGAGGGTAAGGGTGCTTAATTTATGTCTGATGAAACCTATGGACCCTTCTCAGAATTATGTTTTTAGATGCATAAAATAAAATATGAAGGATTGCAAAAGAAACTAGTTATATTGAAATATATATATATATTTTTTTTCTCTCCTCCCAAGTTCACAAGATTTTTGAAATCTATTCTCCAGCTAAGAACTCTTGCTCTGGTACTTAGCATAGTATATGGGATATAGTAGGTGCTTTACAAATTGTTGATCTGATTATTGAATTGTATTGAACATTAGGAAATTTTTGCCAACCTCAATGTATCTTTGGAGGTCTAATAGACACAGTTCTCTCTGTTGATTTTCAGAATTGGAAAGAATCTCAGCTGTCATCTAAGTTAACACCAATCTAGTTTCTAGTTTGATTTAAAGGGTAAGTTTTGTGAGCCATTGGACTTCCTCTTGATTATTTCATGTCCAATTATAGTCCATGGAGTCATAGAGAGTCAGACATGACTGAATGACTGCACAACAAACCTTCCTTGGGAATGAAAGATGAGCTTAATTGTCAGAACCACAGAGGATCCACTTGAATGGGGAAGTGAATCATTCAGTCTAAAAGTACCAAGAGGCTCTGCCTGATTAATCCCTCATGCATGACATCAAACTGATTAAGAGCTGGGAAAGTATTCTGGTGAAAGTTACTTTTCAGTCTTTAGATTTCTTGAGCTTGTGTCAGGAATCTCTGAATAGTGCTATTGCAGAGGTATGCATTTCATTTTGATTATTCATTCTGAAAGCAACTGTGATTTAAAGTTATGGTGAGGATTTTGTGTTGTTTTTCAGGAAAAATAACCCCAAACACCAAATAGATAAGGAGAAGGTGTTTTCACTTTCAGAAAGATATTTTACAAAAGTGCAAAACAAGGAGTTGTTGAAGATTTATAAATGACCATATACATTTTCCACACCTCTCATCCTTTTAAAAAGAATCTCTGAATTTATTAGAATAGAGAACTTTCTCTACGTTGGCAGTTACATGCTTAATTTATGATTTAGTCCATCTCCTTCCTCTTAGCTTTTGTTGTATTCCAAGCCTAGTGTAATGCTGAAGAAACTGAGCAAGACAAGAGATTTGAGACCAATTCAATAGTTTATTAAATGGAGAGAAATACTGGGACCAATGGATCCATGGTTGATCCCAGGGCTAGACAAGACTATCATCTCAAAGAGTCTAGCCCTGAGTATCGGGACAGCAAGCTTTTTATAGGATAACAAGAACAATGACATAATGGGGGAGATACCTGGATGGCGATAACTTAATGGTGGGGGAGGCCCCTAGGATGACACAATGGAGGGGGGTTATTGATATTCTAATGACATCTAAAATGGATAAACTTTATCTTGTCAAACATTAAGAAGGAATGTCTATAACCTAAAGATATAAAATCTTTATCTCAAACATTAAGAGGGAAAGGTTATAACCAGAGGCAGAATAACTAAATGGGATAATTGGGGAAACTAGGTCAGGACATCAAAATGGAACTTTGGTATAACACTAGCATGCCCTGATTTTGGGGATTTCTGGTTTCTTTCAAGGCTCAGCTCATCCTGTACACAAGGCCTTTCGTGTTAGTATTCTCTCAATCCTAAAAATAATTTATATATGTAAATTGAGTAAATATAAATATTTACCTATCTGCATAAATATTATTTCGATCAAAGATAATGTAAGCTCGATGAAGGCAGGAACTATTTCATCTTTGCTTTTATATTTCTAACAACTAACACAGTACTTTTAGTGAGTACTTAATAAATGCAAATTAAATTGTATGGAACTGAATAAAGAAATTAAGCTATAAGCTTCCAATAATGCATCACTGTTCTATGGGACATGAACGAGATGAGGTGAGATCTCTCAAGATAGTTGTGAAAATTGAGTTAGGCTTCATCTAATTCAGAATTAGAGTAGGCCTGAAGGTCTTTGAGCATTGACTGAAGGGCCCCCTTCAGTCCCCTCCCTGCTATACTTCCATCACATCATTTTCTCCCTATTTCAATCAAATATGGACAATTATGTACTTATTGGTCAAGTTCAATTTCTTGGGCAGTTCCCGCATTTAGAATGTAAGATCCTCAGCCAATGGGAATGATGGTTAGTGGCAGGAGGGGTATTTGGTTAGGGTCTATTTAAAGGGTTAAAACTGTCCTAAAAGGTGCCTCCTACCTTCAATTGCTTGCTCGACAGTAGGGACACCTGATTCTCACGAGAACGTACAAAAAACTTTTGCTTTGCTCTTAGAGCTCTCTCCAGTTTTTTATTAAATGGTGACCCCTCACCATTCTGAGCCACACAGACACATTCTTGGTAGTTATAAAACTGGAGTGAGAAACTGCCATCTTTAGTTTTCTCTATTATATTCAATCTACTTTCTTGCAGCCATGGATTAGAAACAAATCACTGAACCTATGTTGTCATCTAAATAAATGAAAAAAAAATATTTTAATTGCTTCCTACATTTAAAGCGCTGAGCGAAGCACTGGGGACACAGTAAGAAAAGCAGGAGTTCACATTCTAATTGAAATAGACAATCTCTCTCCTCTCCTCTCCTTTCCTCTCCTTCCTTCCTTCCTTCCTTCCTTCCTTCCTTCCTTCCTTCCTTCCTTCCTTCCTTTTTTCCTTCCTGCCTGCCTGTCTTCCTTCCTGCCTGCCTGCCTTCCTTCCTTCCCTCCTTCCCACCTTCCCGCCTTCCTGCCTTCTTTCCTTTTTAAAAATTTCTGAAGCATTTTATTTGTCTAAATACGTGTAAAAATTGTTTCCAACATTCATTTTTGTAAAACTTTGTGTTCCAAATTTTTCTTCCTCCCTCCATTACCCCCCCCCTTCTCAAGGCAGCAAGCAATATGATATAGACTAAATATGGATAATTCTTTTAAACATATTTCCATATTTGTCATATTGTACAAGAAAAATCAAACCAAAAGGGAAAAAAAAACAAGCAAACAACAACAACAAAAGGTGAAAATACTCTCAATCCACATTAATTTTTCACAGTTCTCTCTCTGGATGCAGATGGCTCTTTCCATGAGTCTATTGGAATTGCCTTGAGAAGACTCAAGTCCATTATAATTGATCATCACATAATCTTCTTGTTACTGTGTACAATGTTCTTTTGGTTCTGCTCACTTCACTTTGCATTAGTTCATGTAAGTCTTTCCAGGCTTCTTTGAAATTAGTCTGCTCATCATTTCTTATAGAACAATCATATTCTATTATATTCATATACCATAAGTTATTCAGCCATTTGTTAACTGATGGCCATCCACTGAATTTTCATGGAACCCTACTTTCAAACCAACTTAAAATGGCCTGAAAGAAACCCAGCTTCCTTTTCTAAAGGCCTGGTTAGAAGGACACTTTGCTGTCCACTCTAACAACCCTAGAAATGAAGGGCATGTTATCATTACAGATTCCTTAAATGCTAAAGGCAAAAGAGCATGCTATTGTTAAAAGTAGCTGTGATTACCACAAGAATTTAAGTTGCAGGCTATGATAGATATTCTAGCACCCTCCCTTCAGGGCCTGATTGGAGAGTAAGGGTGTTGGTGATCCAAGAAGGTTAATTAACCTTCACCTTATTTTCGCTATCCATGGTCAATTTTCAAATGTTGAAGAAAGGGAGATAGTTGCAGTAAAATTGTAAAATATAAAACTAGTTTGAAATTGATCCTCAAACTCCTCCTTAGATTAAACTTTTTTTTTTTTTTTTTTAGAGAAGAGAAAATAGTCATTTCTTCAACACTCTCCCAATAGTTTTCAAGGAGCTATGAAATAGGCAGAGATGTAAAACAGGTAGGAGAAACCATCAGTTACCCTCAATATAGTTTCCCAATCCTTCCACTATGAACAATTGCTTTTAGCAGTGGAATAATTTGCACACAGCAGGCCTAGGGAGTCCATGAAAGTGACCTGCCCAGGCCATATTCTGAGCCGCGGGTAAGCATTGTAGGGTTCTCATGATAGGAGAATAAGACACAGGGGCCCTACAGTGCAGGGGATATGAGTTGCACTGGCTGTGTTCATTCTCCCTGTGTGAGTGCTTCTCTACTTATAATTTTTATTTAGATGGCCAGTCTTTCCACTGACATTTTGAGAGAGCTCACATTAGATTTATGAGGGAAATATTTTATTACTAGTATTCATGCCTTGCCATTTTAGTAAATGCTTTAGCTCTGATCTAATTTCCAACTCATTATTAAAAGTAAAGGGAACAGTTGGGATTCATGGTTGTAATTCTTCCTTCTTCAGTCTTGCAGCACCTCTATTCTTCTCCATACTCTTTCAAAGAACATTATTATATCTGGTAGTTACCCTATGATATGGTTTGCCCAGGACATATGAGATTAATTCATTGAAGGCAGCTATGTAATATCTCCCCTCTTATTTAGGGTTTCAACTCATTATTAGCCATATTTTTTCAGTCTTTTTCATTCCTAAGATCATTCTCTAAGTCATTTTTTTCATTTTTTTGTGATTATCCAAGAGAGTCCAAACAACTGTCCTATTCCTGCTTTGATCTTCCTCTTTTCTTTAATAATTTTAAAATAAAGCCTTTCTTGTCCTTAGCATTCATTACCTTAGCACTCCAAAAGATGTTCTTAGGGAATCATATCACTATTATGCACAAGTAATCTCTATAGGAATACTTTCAAACACTGATGCATAAGCAGAAAAATATTTTTGTTTAGAGTCTGTGGCTAATTAAGAAACATGCTCAAGAACAATTACTGGACTAATCTGAAGAGGCAAGAGTAGTTACTTCTTTCTAAAAGCCAATCTTGAATTCATTGCCAGTGGTCCTTTGCCAACAACTTTTTAACCAGTAACTAGGCTTTGGGGAGCTGAAGAACTAGGAAGTTAGAGATATATTTTAACCTATATAAATTGGGGTCCCTAAATAGTATAGTGAAATAGTGTGCCAAAAAGGCACATGGTTGAAAAATTGCATTGATTGATTTAGTTGGAAAGTGATTCATTAGACAGGGCACAACAAAGCAAATGTAAAGACTAAGTTTCAAATTTCCCAAATGTTGGCTTCACTCCTGTAATCGTTAACAAGAAGAGTGAGTAGCACTATAATTAATTAAACTCCTTTCTTTCCAAGTAATAATAATAATTGTTAAATTAGTAGTGATTGATGTCACTAAAGATGTGAATACACTAGATCCAGAGGGTAGAATTGTAGGTTCATAGATTTGAAGCTGAAAGGAAAATTTGAGGCTATCTGATCCAACCCCTTCATTTTAGAAATGAGGAAATGTGGGCCCAGGGAGTTGAATTAACTGATCTGAGGTTACATCCAGGTAGTAAGTGATTGAGCAGGGATTGTTTTTTGATTCCAAATCCAGCTTTGTTTCCCCATCATCTCATCCTCAAGACACTGATAGTAATTTGTGAGTTAGGTACTATTATTTCTATTTTACAGATGAAGAAACTGAAGTATGCAGAGGTCAAATGACTTGTTCAAAGTCATACAGCTAGTAAGAGCAGAATTTAAAGTTAGTTATTACTAACTCCAAGTCTAACCCTTTATTTACTGCACCCTCTATCTGAAATTGATGGTTTTGAGATCTCTTTTAGGTCTTAACTAATGATCCCATAGTATTTAGTAGGTCCTCCAGGCTTCATAGGATCCCCAAGATGCTAGAAATTAAAGCTTATGAATGTTGGTGGACAATCAGCATGCTCCCTAGCTATAATTGTGATAGAATCCAGTATCTCAAATCCCCTCATACTTTTCAGTGCAATGAGGTTTTTTTTTTTTTTTTTTTTTGGTACTTGTTATTATTGTCATTGAATTTTGTTTTGTTTTGTTTTGTTTTTGCTTTTTGCCTTTTTGAAATATGTCTCAGCCAACCTAGGAATGAAACCTTTTTAAATATATATATATTTAAAAAGGTTTCATTCCTATATATATATATATATATATATATATATATATATAATTTTCTTTTTTTTGCACCTGGAGGCCAGGCTAAGCCTACAGAGACTATAAGCAGTACATCTGGTAGTGGTTGTAAATTCATATTTTTTTTTCATTAAGGTGTACAATGTATATCTTTCCCATCTTTGCTTGGCTGTTTCATTCTTCTGTACTATTTGATAGTCCAAGTGTGCATTAAGAACAGGTGTTTCTAATTGGAGTGCCATTTGTTACTCTTTAGGGGCTTGCATTTTTAAAACTTTTAACTCTAACATCTTATCTTGACTTTCAGTTCTAAGAGACTTTGTGTCTCTACCTAGTGGCCTCAGAAGATATGGAGATTTGGATTTTTCAAGTGTTTGGAGTCTTATCTAATCATCATTTGCATCATACTGTGCTTAAATTTGTACATTTCAGCTGGCTATACTATGAGGAAGGGATCCCATTAGGTGTTAGTATTTCTTCCTTCTAGTGAGGCCCAAAATAGTGCAACAATAGTCTTTTCTGGCTGAAATCAAGCACTTTTGCTTTAAGACCAAGGCAAAACTGCAGAATATGTGTCAAAACTGAAAAGTATCTGGATGAGAACAAAAGGGAAAGAAAGAGGAGGTTGCTTAAAAAAAAAACTAACAAATTCAAAAAGAAATTTGTAAATTTGTAAAAACCAAAAAACTCAAAATACCTTTTTTTTTTCCTGAGGCAAGGAAATAAAATGCAACAGACCTGTTAAACATACAAAACAGATCATCCAATCTGGGCATCCAATTGCCCAGAAATGCCACTAAAACTTTGGACATCATTCCCAGGAACAGGGCAAAAGAAGAACCTGTTTTGGAAAGAGCTTTGGATTATGAGTTAGAAATCAGATTCTTCTATGTAGTACTCATAAAACTTTGGAAATTTAATTCAACCACTTGTTTCCACATCTGGGGAATGAGGATCATATTATCTACTTTGCCTTTCTCAAAGTCGCATATGAGATCATATATGTGTAAGTGTTTTGGAAACTATAGAAATAATTGGACAAGTGAAAAGTATTCAATCCATGGATAATATATGTCCTTCCATATGGATTTCAGTGAAAATTGTTTGAAGGTAGGTTAGGAATTGGATATGGATCAAGCGCTTTGTGGATACACAAATGATATAGGCATTAGCTATGACTAATCCACATTCCACTAATCCTAAAATATACCTGACCCTTCTCCCTTGGGATCTCCATTTAGCTTTGTTCTTAAGATTCCCCATTTCTCTTTTCCACCCTGGCTACTCTCCAGCTAAAGTTTCAATTCTCCTGTGAACAGGGGGATTTGAGTTCTTTCCTTAATGGTTACTGACATTTATATAGACTTTAATATTTCTAAAACATTTTACATGTATGGTATCAATTGCACTTCCTCCAAACTCAATATGACAAATATTTTATTCTCATTTTACAGAGTAGGAAACTGAGTCTCAAAGAGGTAAAGTGACTTGCTTTTGGTTACATGGCTAGTAGGCACTGGAAGCACAATTTCAGGTTAGTCTCTCCATTTTTGAGCTTCAAGAAATCTAAATCTTTTCTGTATAATTCCTCCCTTCTTCCATTCCAGTTCCAACATCATGCTTAGCAGGTTAATCCCTGGAATTTTGGTAGCTGATGGGGTTTCTAAGTTGCTGCAGTGCTATGGATGGCTTTATGGATTACAAGTATGAAAATAAAACCAGAAGATCTGTGTAGGGCAAAGTTAACAGAAGCAATTTATGTACGTAACAGTGAAGATCTGCTTTTTCTCACACCAGTCCTTGTGAAATTGTTAAGAAAAATATTATCTGCATTTTACATAGGAAAAAACTGAGGCTCTTAGAAATTAGTCATTCAATAAACATATATTAAGGACTTACTGTGTGTCAAGCTCTGTACTCAGTGCTGGTGATACAAAGAGGCAAAAAATAGTCTCTTCCTTCAAGGAGCTCAAAATTTAATGTAAAATCCATTAACTTGGATAAGATAATAAACAGTGAAATGAGTAGAACCAAGAGAAAGTTGAACACCATAACTGCAATATTGTTCAATGAATAGCTGTGAACAACTATGTTATTCTGAGTATTATAAATATTCAAATAAACTACGAAGAAATTATGAAGGAAGATTCCACCTCTAGGGAAACCACTGATAACTAGAAGTATATGTGTATATCTGCATGTACATATACATACATATATATACACACATACATATATGCATGCACAAAAGCACACATATATACACACAACATACATATGTATACAGAAATACATAACAACACACATATGTCTCTCTATATAGAGATATATGTGTGTCAAATGGGGACCTTCTCTAGTGTGGGTGGGGAAGAAGGAAAACACTTTGGAACTTAAAATGTAATAAAAATAAATCTAATGAGGGAGATAACTTGGAAAGAAATATGTACAGACAAGCTATACACAGGATAAATATGAACTAATCAGTAGAGGGAAGTAATAGAATTGAGGAATTGAATTCTCCTATAGAAGATGGAATTTTATATTTATAGCAGTGTTTTTTGTGGTGGCAGGGAGGTAGAAATTGCTGAGGTGCCCATCAATTGGGGAATGATTGATTAAGATGTGGTATTTGAAGATAATGGAATATTATTGAGTGGTCACTATACTTTTAGACTGGTGAGATAGAAACTCAGCTTTAAAAAAAAACAGATTAGGGAAATGAAAGTAGAAGAAAGAAGATCAAGATGGAATGTGGAATTAGGGATGGGGAGAAAGGGACAAGCAATATAAACCTCAGAAGAGACAGTGTGATTCTTAGTCTAAGGGGGATTACATGTGTCCGTGCATGTGTGTGTGGTGGGAAAGGGAAGGGCAGAAGAGTGAATCAGAGAAGTAATCAGTTGTCCTCAGAGTTAGTGGGGGTCTAGGAAATGGGAACAGAAAGGAGTGACTTGAAACATAGGATAATAGAAAGGATGATGAGCAAGTGGAAGATGAGGTAAAGCCGAAGGACACTGTTTGCCATGGGGACAGCGATGACCACAATGTAGTGGCCATGGGAATGGCTCATCCTAAGAAGGGAAGATACTTCCCCAGATTTCAGATCCTGGAACAAAGCCCTGTTAGCTTCAGACTAGTTATAGCTCTGGGAACTTGGATGTTGGCAGCAAATGGGCAGCAAGTGAAGTGCAAGTCAAAAGGAATGCAACAAGCAGCTTGGGTGTTATTGTCTATAAGAATGAATTCAGTTGAATAATCAAGTTCTGTTCTACAAAAGTCTTCTATAAGATTTTTCTGGAAAAAGAATGGGGAAAAAGCCTTATAATGGGGGCAAAAATAGGAGCTTGATTTTAGATGCAAGAAGGTTGACTATTTTTTAATTAATGGATGAAGATTAATTCTCCCCCCCCCAAAAAAAAATATCCAAAACTTATAAAACCCTTAGCATAGTGGAGGAGGAAAGAAGAAAGAATAGTAGGATCATATTTCCCAAGGTTTGCTATTCATACAGATTGTATAAAGGGGGAATAGCTAAATTATCCATTATTGAAGAAGATAGTACCAAAGTTACTGATGAATTTTGAACCAGTGAATCACTCATAGTCCAAAAACATAATTCTTTTACTTAATATGCTGTTTTCCCCATTAGATTACAATCTCCTTTAGAACAGAAATTATTTTTTTTTGCCTTTCTTTGTATCCCTAGCACTGAGTATAATGCCTAGCATATTTCAGGTGCTTAATAAATGCTTGTTGATTAAAAGGTCAAAAGATAGAAGGTCTTTTATATATATATATATATATATATATATATATATATATACACACACTTTGTTTCCCCTGAGAGAATATAAGCTTTTGTCTGGAATACAGTAAACACTGAATGATACTTGTTGCATGATTATCTAATATAAGCCAAAGAAAAGATAGTCTTTTGGGGGTAGAGGCTAAGATTGGTACGAGTTTGTACAGACCTGGAGGAAGAAAAGCAGTCACCATTTATAGAGTGCTACTATGTGTTAGGCTCTGCACTAAGAACTTTACAAATATCAATTCATTTCTTCTCACATCAGCCTTGGGAAGTAGGTACTGTTATTATTATCAATTTATGGATGAGAAAATGGAATCAAAAAGAGATAAAGTTACTTTCCCAGGGTTATATCTCTATTATGTGTCTAAGACTACATTTGAATTCAAGTCTTCCTAACTCTTAAGTCCAGTACCTATTTCTTGTGCCATTGAGCTGCCTGGAGGTGGGAGATCCTGAGTCACAGGTCACAGTAACAGATCATGTTACTACTTCTAAAAGTCATCTTCAGATTCATAGTCATTATTGAAAAGCAAATAATCAAAAAAGCAGAAGCAGGAAGTGTCTGGCCAAGACTTGTGTGTGGGATTCAGCACTTCATTTGAAGCAGATGACGTTCTCATTAACAGGAATAACACTGCCAGTAATGGCAATACTTCAGGATATGCAGTGATCACAGATGGGGTCAAGGGAAGATTTTGCTCCATTTTCTCCCAGTGAGCCATTCAGTTCCTGTAGAGTTTTATATTTTCCTCTGATTCAGGGTTGTCAGTATTAGAGGCAGGATATTGTACTACATGTTCTCAGCCTATAATAGATGCTTAAGATGACTATTTCTATGACTTTATCAATAAGGTGAATGTCTCTTTTTTTTTTTCTTTCTCCATCTTAAAAGATCCTCTGAATATGGAAAAATTAAAAATCCTAGAAATTTAAATATAGTACATGATGGTACATGTGACCTAGGATTTGAAGACTTGCTATCATATAGTTAGTAAAACCGGGTATTCCTGATTCCTAATCTAGTGGTCTATAGTCCTTAGGACACAGATGAGCACAGATGAGCTCAAGGGAAGATTTCATATTCTGCTCTTCCCACGAAACTTTGGTTGATCTAATCCTAACTTTATTTTAGTAAGTATTTAATATTAATACACATTTATTCAATTTAATTGAACTAAAGGTGGAGAATCAGCCTTATGTATTATAATAGTCACCTAGGACTCAAGAGAAGGTTAATTATTTCATCAGATACAACTTCACAGAAAACTTTGTTTTCCCAAAGATTCTATTGTACTTTCAAAGTTGGATCCTCTATTAAATTGAGATTAACTATTCTTATATGTTGAAAAAAATTGTATTTTCTGCTACCAAAATTTTTCAGGTTGCATTTAAGACAATTGCTCCATCAAAAGATAGTTGATGATTTTGAAGGTTAAAGTGAGCCAAAAGAACAGTTTGATGGAGTTGACATTTACTGGATCAACCACTTTCTGATTTCAGACCCAAATCAGACTTCCCTCTCTTCCCTTGTTTTTGTAATTCAAGATTTCCTTTCAAAAGTGGGAAATAAGCAAAAAGCTTTGATCCAGAGACCCAAGGTGTAATAACCATCCCCAAATAGGTTTCTGGTGAATGGAAAGCAGCAGAAAATACACTTTATGAAGGTTACTGTAGCTAACTTCTTTTCCTTCCTGCTTTCATGGAATTCAGATCAAGGAGGACTTTACTGTGGAAGATATAAGAAATTATTGCTTTAGAGTGATTATTAGGACTTTGATCAGTACTTATGATACTCTTGATCATGTCTGCAGGAGTTGCCTGCCTATTGATTGAATAGATTACTATCATAGTGATGAAAACTCTAAATCTTAATCAGATGATGAATTTCTTTACTGACTGATAATTTAGAGGAGAAGCATAAGATCTAAATCAGAGCTTCTTAAACTTTTTTTTCCCAATCATGACCTCTTTTTGCCTGAAAAATTTTTATGTGACCTTTGGTATATAGGTATATAAAATAGATATTATTCTAGATAGGTACCTATAGCCTTATTTTTCTATTTTCAACTAGAGGCTATATCATTGAGTTTCTACAATCATTTAACATCACCTTTACATAAAGTCATAGAGAAATTGGATGAAAATATGTGACTTTTGATTTGTGGAATTTGGTGATTTATGTTTTAGATAGTGTCATTTAAATTAATTGTATTTTATGTGTGGTATTAATCTGTAGTCTACTTTTACATTTTTTCCCCCTCAGGTTATAGTATCCCTTCTAATTGCTACAGCACAGGAAAACTATCCTTTATTTCTCTTTAATGGCTAAGTGAATGTAGTAATGATGAATCATAAATCCTTTCAAAAGATATCTATGTAATTTGGTCTGTGTTCACCCAGGGGAAATGTGCTATAGCTCCCTAGTGACAGAATGCAAGCTTCACCTTCCTAAGATTCAGTTGTTATGGTAGCCAAGACATACTGCCTTGATTGTGGTACAAGATGTGCATTCTCAAAGGCATTTAGATCTCTGAGGGCCAAGCTGTGTGTACTCTATTACACAAGGCCAGAGCCCAAGATTCATTCATGAAATAGAAATTGGTTTAGCACTTGGTATAATGCATCTGGGCTATTTAGATGAGTTATGCAGTTAAGGTATTGTGGAAGTCAAGAAACTTGGTTTCAAATCTTGAGTTTGGAGATAGATAATTTCATATCATATTTAAAATGAGAATTTTGGACTACAAGACCACTAAGTTCCTTTCTAATTATAACAGAATATAATTCAAAGTAGGTAGAGCTCAAAATCAGGAAGGAATCCTAAATCTGCTATTGTTATAGTGAACATCTCAGGAGGGTAATGGTATTTTAGATTCATTTTCTCATTGGGTAGGCACCTAACATTTGTTAGCTCTTGCTTTATACCAGGCACTGTATTGTGCTGGGGAAAAAGTATAAGCAAAAAAACCAAAAGATAGTCCCTGACCTTGAGGAGGAATTTACTTTCTAGGGGGGAAGACAATATGCAAAAAGGAAGAGTCCTTTTTGTGGGGAAGAGTTGAAAGAACTGAATGGTGATTGGCTTGGGCTGGGGTACATTGGAACCAAATCAGGCTCAGCAGAGTTTGCTATTAAGTTTTCAATGTGAGAATTTACATCTTAGAAATCCTCAAATTGTACAGGACTTGATTTACTATTTTGTTGTTTGTCTAGGTTTTGTGGGTGTTGTTCTTTGTTCTCCAAGAGGACCAAAATGACATCTCTATGTTAGAGTTGAGTTACAGTGTGTCTGACTGGAGCTAATAAGATCAATATGAGTTTCGAATGTTCTGCCATAGGTGACACACCAAATTCATATGAATATTTGGGGTGGCTTCTCTAACTTTATGCATCTCTTATTTCTTCTGGGCTAATTCAATTCTGCATAGCATCTTCTCTGATGATGACATACCATGCTGGGAGGTCCTGTGCCAGTGTCTCCTATGTCATACAATCAAGTCTAAAATTCTTAAGAAAGAACTTGAGAATATTCTTGCTTTTTCTGCTTTATCTGACCACTTTGTGAGTGCTTGCCCTGCGTGAGCTCTTCAAAAGTGCTGGAGAAAATGGCGATAGTGCTCAATACACTTAAAAGTGTGTCCTGTGTACTTTTAGTGATGAGTGTCAATTGTTGATCATTTACCAGCACATCTTTTCTAGGTCCTTCCCCAATATGAAGGACCTAGGAGGAACTTCCACACTGGGAGAAGGGCACCAACATAGTGTAGATATATTCCGAGATAGGGAGACTCCAGTTGCTGAGAAAAGCCTCAGGAGAAGAAGGCAGCTAAAACAAGCTGTCAAAGACAGAGAGTAGTAAGCAGAGCCAGGAGGCAAATGTATCTCGACAAAATTTTCTATCTTCCTTATTGCGCTGTTTCAAAGAGCACAGTAAGCTTTGGCTATCTCTCTAAACCCATTCACAGGCCACTGGTTGTCCAGAACAATGATTACTTTGAGATTTATGGTGATATAAGAAAAGAAGAGGTACAATATTTATTAGTTTTTTTATTAGTTTTATTATTTCCCTCTGCTGAAGCCTTTCTCTTAAGCCATATGTATATATATATATATTAGAGATCTGTGAGTTATCCAAAACTACCCCAGTGGCACATGAACTAGTAGGCTCTGGCAATCAGGAAAGTTTAACTGTGTCTCTAGAATTGGACTGTCTGTATATCACCTCAGGACCAGCCTAATGCTAATAAATTTGAAAAACTTCATCTTGACATCAACTACCATGCTATGCCTTTTCTGCTTGTGGAACTCTTGAACACCATTTACTAAATGGTAGAGAAGTTGTAACCTTCCTCAAGGAAGTTTGATGATATTAATTTTATACTTTTTTTTAATATTAATTACAAAAATATAACATCCTTGTAGTGCTTTTGGAAATGATGATTATAAGGATTTGTTTTATTTGTACTAATGTTTCATTGATACAGTTAGGGCCTAATGGATATGAATAATGAATTCCTTAAAGTAGCTGACTTATTTGAATTTGTACTGCATTTTTCAACTTAGCTGAAATCAATGACCAAATTTTATGTAATCATAACTGAATAGTGCAGATTTAAATATATGCCACCACTTTATGAGATTCGTTGTTTGCATCAATTGGGACCCAGCTACACAGTAAATTCCTTATATGTAATTCATTATAATAATGCATTGATACATATTAATTAATTATAAGTGACACAATAATATATGTTATATAAATTATTAATATCATACTAGCAAATATCACACTAATAATTAATGTTGGTTATAATACATAATCAACACTAATTATCTATTACAATACCATTATTGATTAATATTATTTAATATTAAACACATAACAGAAACTTGTAACTTATAGCCTTTAAGAGTTGCACAGAGGCATTGAGATTGACTTGCCCATCTTCAAAGCTTATTGGATAAGCCTTAAACCCAAGTCTTCATCATTGTAAATCAGGCCCTATATCCTCTATTCAATACTACATTATTTTAGCAATGATGTTTTCTTTTTATTTATAATAAATCTAAAACCATATTTACTGTACTAATAGTGACACTTATTTATATGGCAACTATGACTATATAGAACATAATCAAGAAACAAAATAAGTAATAAATGTCTCTGAATAACCAAAGTAAATATTATAAAATGTTTTCACTTTTCTTGAGGATAATTTACTTAAATCATATTTGTTCTCATTTTAGACATAGTTAAAATAAATGTTGATTATTTTGTTACCTAGCTAATGTCAGATTAAAAGCAGAACACGAGCAGGGAAATATTTTAGCCCATTAAAGTCAATGAGAAATATGGAAGCTAAAAGTATACTGATTTAAAGTGCAATTCACTACAAAGGACAAAGTCAGAAGGTCATCAGGAACATTATCTCATATACTAGCAGTTAAAGAGAAAAATGAGACAGTAGTATAAGATCCATCAAAACTCAATTTTCTCTAGAATGTTTGTAGATGAAATGGAAGCTCATGCTGTCTATGACAAAATTTTAAGAGCACTTGTGGCTTAATTTTTAAAAGATACTTCAAATGGGGAAAGATTCTAAAAGCATGGAAAAGATCTTTGTATATATTCATTCATTCTGACTGATTTTGTTTCACACAAATAGTGAAATAAAAAAAAAATCACAGATTTTGTGGAGCAAAAGGGCTGGGAAGCACAACTCTCAAAAGCTTGATCAGTAACCTAAAAAAATAGGAAACAAAAATGGTAGTTCATTTTTGTATATGTTAATTGATTAAAAAATACATAACTACTATAATAAAAAGTAATCCACAGCCTCATCCTGAACTGGGCTTCATGAACAAACTAATCAGATGGCAATACTAGATATGGGGTAGAGGCCATAGCAGAAGAGGGTGGGGGGTGATGAAGATTAGCCATACTCTGCTCATAGATCTTATTGTTCCTGAAGATAAACAATAAGCATGATGCTTTATATTGTCCAATATGTGCTTTTTTTGTGAAAGTGGGCATGTGAAGGGCTACAGATTTTCAATTATTTATGAAATGGTACAGTTTTCTGTATTCTTGTTATTTCTTGAAGAAGAAATGATGTAGAAGTAAACTTAAAATTTGCATTATGCTCAAAATGTTCCTTAATATATCAGTACCCATTGGAACAGATTCACATTTTCAAGACATGTTAAAGCAGTCCTCATTGTACATCAATACAAAATAACAACTTTTTTCAAAATTGTTGCTAAGAAGAATATCATCATTAAAATGCCAGCAGATCTGTTTCTTTTCATATATGCTTGTTTTCCTGTTTTAATTTTTATCTCCTTAGTGAAGTCCATCTTAATATGAATATGGTTGGTTTAATCATAAGTCCTGGAAAAACAAAGTGAAAAAGTTCTGTTGTCAAGATTATGACATAGAGTAAGACAAGAAGCCCATTGAATCCAATAATAAATCCATTTTGCTTGTATAGGTGCTAAAGAGAGCAGTAAATTGGCTCTGGGTTTAAGTGCTAATCAATCAGTAAATAAGTATTTATTAAGTTATTAAGAGCCAATTAGCACTGTATTAGATACACTGTATAGGGGGGATATAAAGAGAAATATGAATCTCTATCCTCAAGGATCTGAAGACTTTATCAAAGAAGATTATATATACATTCAAAACATATACAAAATAAATTCAAGAAAAATTAAATTGGAAAAGAGTCAGGGGAGAAGTTGGAGGATCAGGAAAGCCTTTGTAGAGAAAGTGTAGGTTGAGCAGAATTTTGTTGGAGACTAGGGATTCTCTAAGTGGCAGAGATAAGGTGCAAATGTATTTCAGATATGAGGAAAAACCAACATGAAGATGAGATGATGGGAGCTGGAGTGCTATGTTAGAGGAACAATAAGAAAGCCAGTTTGGCTGGACCAAAGTGTACATGGAAGGGAATAATATGTTACAGGTTTGGAAAGGTAGCTTGGGGCCAGCTTGTGAAGGATTTAAAAAGCTAAACAGAGGAGTTTATAAATAATCCCAGAGAAAATAGGGAGTCATTGAAGCATTTCTTCTTCCTTCCCTTCCTTCCTTCCTTCCTTCCTTCCTTCCTTCCTTCCTTCCTTCCTTCCTTCCTTCCTTCCTTCCTTCCTTCCTCCCTTCCTTCCTCCATCCCTCCCTCCTTTTCTTCCTTCCTTCCTCCCTCCTTCTCTCCATTCTTTCTTTCTTTCTTTCTTTCTTTCTTTCTTTCTTTCTTTCTTTCTTTCTTTCTTTCTTTCTTTCTTTCTTTCTTTCTTTCTTTCTTTCTTTCTCTTTGTCTTCTTTCTCTTTCTTTTCTTTCTTCCTTCCTTTCTTTTTTAAACAGATTTTGATAGGTTCCTTTAGAATTATGAGACATGAATCATGAACTTTTATGGTTAGTCATTATGAGGAAATTTTCTTTAAGGTAAATATAAGGGAAGGTTGAGTCAGGGAAGAGAAGCCAAATTAAGATGCACAACTTTTAGATACCCAGGTTCCCAACCACTAGTATCTGTGATAGCATTTGGACAAACTCTAAGTTAGAAATCTATGTAATTTCCTGGCAAGTTTCCATATGATCACATATTATAGAGAACATCAAAAAGGCAAGCCCCCACAGAAACACACTGTATAATATACTTCCTTTGATAATTAAGTAAAATAATGCATCTCTGCAGAAAAGTTAATTTGCCTCTACCATGAAAGCCTGGTGCCAATTATCTGGGGATAACATAACTATAAAATTAAAACTTAATTCAAACCCAGAGGGCTTTGAAAACTAGGCTTAGTTACATCATAAAGAAGAATGATTATTATCACACATGGGTGATTTTCACTATAGAAATGACCTCCAATTCCTAAGATTTTATTGTTCTATCTGTAAGTATTATAAAAAATTACATGGGAAAAGAAAAAAAAGAATGAGATGGATTTGGAGAATACAATTTTTAGTCATATTGGAAAAAAATATGCAATTTAGAGGCAGCTAGGTGCCACAGTGGATAGAGCATTTGTCCTGGAATTAAGAAGACCTGAGTTCAATTGACCTCAAACACTAATTGTATGACCGTGGTTAAATCACAGCCTTTAGTTTAATGTCCTCATTTCTAAAATGGGGATAATAATAGTATCTACCTTATAGGGTTGTTATGAATCTAGATAGGCTGGTCCTTGGACAGAAAATGTAGAATCCAGTTGAAAGCCTTTAGAAATAGGCCTTCTAACTTTATAGTATCTGCCAGAGCTCTGGTACTTTATTAGCATAGCTCTTTAAGAACATGCAAGTTTACTATTGAGTCATAGGGAAGGATTTAAGGACTTTAGTGAAAGGTAAGCAGATATGTATTATTTATTAGTATAAAAAATGTCACTTACATAGGTATGTGTTTAACACATGCATATATATTATATATAAATACATACATATAATACCCGCATATATATGCATATATACATATACACATACACATATACACACTCATTGTTGAAAGGCATGCCTTTTGATGAAAGGAAATTCTAGGAACAAAATATTATGTAGCCATTGCCTGTCCCCAATTCCCCTTATTAAAAGGGAAAAACTTTTAAGTCAGATGAAAAGTACAAAAACTAGATACATCATACTTCCTTTTTTTAAGAAACTGGAAATTACAGAAAATCACAACCCATATACAAAAACCAACATGATGTTTTTGTTGTTGGAGATAAGTTTTTGAGACTTCCGATTTTTAGACAGAAGGAGAAAAAAGAAATAAGCATTTATATAATACTTAGTATGTGTTAGTCATTGTGCTAAGCACTTTATAAATATTAGTTCATTTCATTCTCAAACAATCCTGTGAGGTAGGTACTATTATTATCCCCATTTTAGAACTGATGATATTGAGCCAAAGGCTCAATCAAAGGTGATTTAACCAGGGTCATACAACTAGTGTTTGAGGTCACATTTGAATTCAGATCTTCCTCAAGGACAAATGTTCTATCCACTGTAGCACCTAGTTGCCTCTAAATTACATATTTAAGAATAATAGAAAATCACATATGGAAGCAATCCCATAGACTGCCCAGTCTAACCCATACCCCAACTATATAGAACTTCCTCTATGTTACATAAGTAAGGGATCATTCTGCTTGAACCTCTAAATCCACTAGTTTCTGAAGGACACAATTTCACTTTGTATAGCTCTAATTATTAGGCATCAAACCTAAATTTGTCTTTTTATATTTTTCATTCATTCACTTCTTCTGCTTGTTCCCTCTGGGGTCAAATAGAATAACTGAATATCTCTTCTATGGGAAAGTTTTTCAAATATTTTAAGGAAGGTATCATGTCCCCATGAACTTTTCTTCAGGCTAAACATTGCCAGTTCGTTCAATTGATCCTGTTATGACATGTTACTCGTCATTATCCTTCTCTGGATACTGTCCAACTTACTAATGTCCTTACACATGTTGTTGTTTTTTTTTTTTTTTAGCCACAACAACTACTAGTAACTATTAGATTTCAGCTGGTGAAAACAGGCATTATGCAGATATGAACACAGAAAACAGTAGGTCAGGTTTCAGGAATATGGAATAGTTTAATCATTTAGTACTTAGCAACATGAACAACAATAATAATACTTAGCATTTGTATTATGCTTTAAATTTTGCAAGACACTTTGTATAAATCTCATTAGATCTCACAACAACCCTATGAGGTATGTACTTTAATTAACTCCATTTTACAGATAGGGAAACCGAGGCTGAGAGAAGTTAAATTATTTGCCTAGATTTATGTAACCAGTATCTGTTCACTGTTCACCTGTTTGAAAGAAGTATTATGAAGAAAACCCAGAATGGGTGGTCAGTGTCACAGAAACTCAGGGAATTCAGCCTTGAAATAGATATTAGAGATTTTTCTATTACAGAGATGAAGAAACATCAGAGATTATCCATTAGATAGATGAAGAAACAAGAGGCCCAAAGAGAGAAAATGTCTTGATTAAGGTCCCTTAAGAAGTTAAGAAGTTGGTGACAGAATCAAAATCAAAACTATCGCCTTTATTCTAGTTCAGGACTCTCTACTGACAATCTTATTCTAAATTTCTATTTCCTCCAATTCCATGCTATCTCTCTCCACCCATATGTGTGTGTGTATATATATATATATATATATATATATATATATATATATATGACTAACATTAGTTGTTCACATCTGTTTCAAAATCTTTTGATCATAATAGTTGCTTCCCTACCCAGAAACACTCTCTGCCTACATTATGCTCAGAAATATGAGTCATTATCTATTTGTATTTTTTCTCTTCATTTTCATAACTGATTGGAATGCTTCAAAAGAACACTTTATAGCAGTTTTTCTGTGAAATAATCCAGGTAGAATTTATTTTGCTGGACCATAATAACTTATTGTCAACATCCACACAAATACCTATGGTTATGCTTTCTAGATTGGTCAGCTAATAGTCATGTGATTATTTGCAACAAAATCAACAATGTGGAGCGATGAATCCTTATGCCCCAAATCACAGCTGATATCCAGGACTCAATTTTGGATCTTTATTTGCTTGACTTATGGGCAGTCAGAAAAACCTAGTCTTATTCAACACAGTCTATGAATTATTCACTACTTATTTGCTAAGAATTAGAGAAATGGAAATTAAAACAACTCTGAAATTCAACCTCACATTCATTGCACTGGCAAAAATAACAAAAAAAGAAAATGACAAATGGTGAACAAGTTGTGGGAAAATAGGCATCCTGATGCACTGCTGGCAGGCCTGTGAATGAAAGGCAACTGGCAATTTGGAATTATATTCAAAAGTTATATGCCCTTTGACCCAGCTGTATTACTTCTAGGTCTATATCCAGGAGAGGACAAAGAAGGAAAAGATCTTATTTGTACAAAAATATTTATAGCAGTTCTTTTTGTGGTAGCAAAAAAATGGAAATAAAGGAGAAGAAAGTTGAGCAAATTGTGGTATATGTAATGGAATACTTCTGTGCTATCAAAAATGAATGAAGTCATTTTAAAGAGTCATAGAGAGAAAAAGTACTGGATTTAGAATCAGAAGAAGTGGGATTGAATTTGAGTCCTGTTCCTAGATGTTGTTATAGAAATCATCACTTCTTTCTACTGTTTTTCAAAAAATTTATGTTTTCTATAAAATTAAGAGGGTTAAACTAAGTGACTTGTGAGGATTTTTCCAGTTCCAAATATATGGTTCTCTAATATATTATTAGATCATGGGCAGGCCATTTAACCTTTAGGTGCCCTGGGAAAGTCCAAGATGAACAGTTACAGAGAAGTTGCTAAACTTCATTAGCAGAAGTGATTTTCCCAAGAGGCATTCTTTATGGCAACAAAAGCACGGTTCAGTGTTTTTTTTTCTCTCTTTAGACTCAAACTGGTTTGATCAGGAATCAAAACAGTATTAGTAGAATGGGCATTGGCCTATATAAACACACAATTGAGAAACAATAATGTGAATAAATACCTAAGAAATAAAATGGGGTTGTCCTGTGTTATCTGGCTTTTACTTATCTTTTTTTCAGATTTGAAATGACTAACCATGTATTTATTAGACAGGCAAGTCATCTAAAATGGTACTTTCCTTTTTGAATTGTAGAAAATCATGTTATTCTCATTTTTTAAAAATCAAATCAAACTTTTGACTGGGTCTTCTATTTCATTCCCTTGAATAAAGATCTTTTAATTGGTCAATTAGTAATCAAAGGACAAAATTTAGTGGAGATTTCTTAAGTATTCATCAATTACATTAGTCTTTATACTTTTTCAAATAAATCAGAAGCAGTCTGGTGTATTGAATGTTTACCAGGTTTGGGATTCAGAAAGGTTTGGTTTGAGATTTCATTTCTGATATTCAATAATTGTGAGAACCTGGATGCCTTAGTTTCCTCATCTATAAAAATGAGAATAATAGTAATTAGCTCATAAAGTTATTGTGAAGAGCAAATGAGAAAATAACTGTAAAGCAGTTTGTGAACTTTAGTGCTATTTAAAACTTATTACTATGACAATTAATACAATAATTATAAGAGTAAGGGTAAGTTATTTAACCTCGATGTTCCTTAAATAACACCTTAGGTCTTAAGTCCTAAAAAGGTTTCTACACATGAAGTTTTCATTCAGGATGTACCACTTGAAAAAATCATTGATCATCCATGTCTGCAAAGTCCGTAATGGGAAACAAGCAAACTTACTAAATTTTAATTTTTCTCCAGAGACATACACTTAATTACATTGTTCTGTCACAAGCTTCCCTGATCTGAGAAAATTCAGATTTTTAAAAAAATTCCCTTTTAAGTAATCAAAACTTAAACTTCTTATCATTGTATTCTTTAAGATACCTTCTTACAAAAGCTACAAATTCAGAAAACCTATAGATAAATGAATTATGCTTTTAAGTTCTTAAACAATTGTTTACTCCTATTATTTGACTGGATAGATCCCTATATTTGAAAGAGATTCTAAGGATCACTTAATCTACCCTTATCCATTTATAGATGAAGAAACTGAGGACCAGTTAATCAGATTTAACTAAAACCCCACAGTGAGCTATGTCTCTTGCCTCGTAGTCTAGTGCTTTTCTGGGACTTGCTCCTGAAAGAAGGCAGATAAGGTGTAACCAGGGGGAATGTTAATTTTAATTCAGGATTTTGGCAAGTTTTGAGGGTTTGGAGTTCAGGTGTTCCAATGTCTAGTAAATCCTGGGCTTGGTCACATGTGGGTTTAGGCAATCTGGATGCTAAAATGTTGAAATCTGAACTGGAAGGGTGACAGGTCACAGTTGTTAAGTAAAGAAATATAAGGTTTAAGTTTTAACAAAACAGGCAAGCTGAGAAGATCAAAAAAAGCAGTTAACTGGTTAGCCACTCAAATGAATGCAAAGAAGCGAAGAACTAGCAACATAAATAAATGCTAAACTGAAGCAGAAAAAGTTTTCAGGATTACTCTGGGGAGAGCAAGATGTGCCAATGATAACCCTGTGATCTACTATCTCCCTGTGAAGTCTGAACTTTTTTCCCAGTAGTATTGTATTTTTTTCAAATATATGTAAAAATATTTTTCAACAATCATTTTTGTAAACCTTTGTGTTGCAAACTTTTATCCCTTCCTCGCATATCTCCCCTTCCTAAGACAGCAAACCAACTGATATGTTAGATATGTGCAATTCTTTTAAATATTTTTATATTTGTCATATTGTGCAAGAAAAATCAAGTAAAAAGGGGGAAAAAAAGTGAGAAAGAAAACAAAAACAATAAAAAAAGTGAAACTACTATGCTTCATTCCATGTTCAATCTCCACAATTCTTTCTCTGAATGCAGTGGATTGACATTTTCCATCCCAAGTCTATTGGAATTGCCTTGAATCACTGTATGGTTGAAAAGAGTCAAGTCTACCACAGTTGATGATCACATAATTTTATTGTTACTGTGTACAATGTTCTCCTGGTTCTGCTCATGAAGTGTGAACTTTTAATCAAAACCTCAGAACCTTCCTGGGCTTTTCTGAATTAAAGGAGTGCTCTGTACTAGGGATCTAGGACCCGAGTCTACAAGGCAGATAGAGAATCCTTCTGAAATCAGAGATATAACTATCTTGTCTTGTATTACCTCCTAGACACCCCTGTTTCCACCATTCCCTTAAACTCTAAATGTCTGATTTGTCCTCTGATAGTATTTGAGGACTTTTAATGTGGATATTAGTCTAGGGCCTTGAAACCAACCAGTTAGAAATGGATTGTTTTAGTTTTTGCCAAATCATTTTAAAAATTTATTTGGATAAAAAAGTTATTTGCTTTACTGATCTCAATAGTAATAATAAGTAAATAATAATAAAGAATGACTTATGTATGTGCAGGCATCCTCACCCCTCAAAAATTTGTCCTTCAAAACTCAACATAAATAGCAACAGTCTCCTTGTAACAAGTATGTAGAATATAAAGGAGGAAATCCATTTTGGAAATGGGGAAGTGGTCTACCCAGTTTTTTTTTTTTTTTCTAACTTGAAGATTTTCCCTTAAACAAAAGAAATAAGAAAGTTGATGACTCATAATCAGTACCCAACCAAAAATGACTGTTAAAGTGAATAATGCAATCTTGTGTTGTCCACAGATGACCAATAGCTTTGACTATTTGACTGAATTTTCTTTTTCATTGTAGAACCCAGGAATCTAGGTCTTGTGTTCTACAGTCTCAGTAACATGGGAAAATATAGGACTTAGGAAATCTTCAAGAAAATGATTATGAGGTTACTTCTGCTGAATATATATAGTGCTATTATCCTCCCAAAAAACTTATTGAACTTCATAAACCTGATTTTACTAAGGATGTGTCTTTATGTGGCAAAGACACAAGGAAAACAAAAGTGAAATTTTCATCTGGATGCTTGAATCACATGACCTCAAACTGAAGATATGAGCATGTTGGAATAACTCATTTTTCTTTTTTTCACTTTTCACCTAGATGTAGACAGAAGTATAATGGAAAGATCATTAGAACATGAGGCAAGAGATCTATTCTTATCATAGCTTTGTCACTAATAAATTTGGCTATATGAGTTTGTATAAATACTGATCATCATTCTTAGTTATTTTACCTGGAATGTTAATACCTACATAGCTTACTTCACAGTTATATAGAGCAAAAGAGATGATGCAGCTAAAATATGTTGAAGAGAATATAAAATGTTACGGCATATTAATGTGTAAGGTATAGAGAAGATACTTCACATATTGTATGACATAATAAAAATATGAGAAATGAACGAGTATATTCCTTAGGACAAAAGGAAAATATCCTATAGTAGGGCAGGAATTTGGGGATTTGATCTTTTAGGAATTCTCCTGGATTTTATTTATTCTTCAGTCCTTTTTTCCCTTTCTTTCTATAACTATTAGCTTAAAATGACTAGATTCCAAAGAATGCTGTGGTAAGGTCTGTAGGTCTGTTAAGCGACTTAGTAACAATGTTGTTAGCTTACTTGATGTATTTGCACAATCAGCTCTCTTGTGAATCCATGCACAAATGGAGATTTCAAAACCTTCCACTGAGAATCTAGACCAAAAATTCACTAAGGATTAGTTTTAGGTTGGGCCACCAAATTAACCCTCTATCTAACTGAATTGCCCTGTCCATTCAGGCAGAACACTAATTAGATTGCTTTTTTTTTCCCTTTTGACTAAATTGAATGGATATTTTGGGTTCAAGTCAATAAGTCAGAGATTACATCACAAAAATGTAAATCATAAAAAGTGGATATAGGAATTCCCTGTGTGTGCTCTCTTCTCTAACTCTGCTAATGAAAATTCAATTCTTCTCTCTAAAACATATTTCAAATGTCAGCTTTTAGGAAGCTTTCCTAATTCCTCTTCCTCACTCCTAAGCCCCATCCAGAACTATAATAAATAGTATCAAGGATATAGGTCCAGAAGACTCCTTAAAAATTATCTGGTCCAACATTCTCATTTTATGAAAGAGAAAGTCCTTTATTTCCAAATCCAGCTCTCCTTTCAGTGTTTCTCCAAGCTTCCACATCATTTTGCACCACTTTTATGCTAGATATTACATTTTGTCTTTTGCCAAAGTGACTTATCATCGCATACGGTACTATTGGGTAGGGTACTCATTTTCTTCATAAATTCTATATTTCCTAGAACTGTCTTGTTTGTAATAATTTATGTCCAAATAGTACCTTACCATTAAGTACCATACTATTACTATTACTAAGTCACCTTGTCTATTTACAATTCACAACAAACTTGGGAAGTGGATACCAAAGGCTGTATTGTTTCTATTTTACAGATGACAAAACTGAGACCCAGAGAGTTAAGCAAATTGTGTAAGATCCTATGTAGTATCAGAGCTGGGACTTGAACTCAGATCTTTTTACTTGAAGCACAATTCTCCTTGCATTATAATTCAATTCTTCACCCTCTGTGTGTGCTCTCTTCTGCAACTCTGATAATGAAAATCCAATACTCTTCCCCTAAGACCTATTTCAAATGTCACCTCTTTTAGAAAGTTTTCCTGTTTCCCCTTCTCCGTTCCTAAGCCCCACTCAGAAGTATAATAGTCATAAGGATATACATACAACCAGGTTTGATTTTGTTGGCTCCCCACCAGCAAAAGCAAGCACAGAATGGGCAGTATCTATCTCTGTTAGCATTTGAGCCCTAGGGGATATTATCTCTTCAACTTCAAACCAGGCAGGGTCTTTATTTCATTATATCTGGGCAACCAAGCACCCCTTAACTAGTTATTACTTTCCCTAAGTTCATGTTCATGTGAAACAAATTAATTACTTAAGGAATGATTTCTATTTCCTTCACAATCCTAGCTCCTGTTCTATAGACAGATAAAAATATAGTTTTCTGGCTCCAAAGAGCTTTACTAAAGCATGTATAGATAACTATTTGGAAAACAAAAACCTTTCTCAGAAACTCTCCTGTAAGAAAGGATAAACAGAAGTCTCAGAATAAAAGAAACAAAGGGTTGGAAAAATTTTCCATAGGCTATGTAGAAATATTATCATGCAAATCTCTAAGTCATTTAATACAGATGTCTATCAGTTTTCTTTCTTTCCTTTTAAAGCTAATCTGAATGCTTACTTTCTAAGGGAGAGGGGTGAGGGAGGGAGAAAAACGTGGAACACAGAGTTTTTCAAGGGTGAATGTTGAAAACTATCTGTATGTATTTTGAAAATTAAAAGCTATCGTTAGAAAAAAATAAAAGAACAGGAAAAACACACACACACACAACCTCTTCTCCTCCCGCAAAAAAAGCTATCTGGGGAACAATAAGTGGCATAGTAGATACAATACTAGTCCTGTAGTCAGGAAGCTCTGGGTTCAAATGTGGCCTCAGATACTTGCTAGTTATGAAACTCTGGGATTATCACTTACTCCCAACTGCCTCTCCACTGAATAAATAAAGCTATCTGCCATCTAATTTTGGGCAAGTGGATAGAGACTGAATCTGGTGTCAGAAAGACATGTTCAAAATTGATCTCAGACATTAGATGTGTGACTCAAGGCAATTCACTTAATACTGTTTGCCTCAGTTTCCTCATCTGTAAAATGAATTGGAAAAGGAAATGGCAAACTTCTCCAGTATCTTTGCCAAGAAAACTGCAAATGGGACTGAAATGGCTGAATAACAGCCCTAAAAGAGGAGAGGCCCTAAAAGAATGTAGTCCAACTCCTTTGTTTTCTGTTACAGAAGCTTAAATTTAAATATATGAAATAATTCACCCAAAATCACATAGCATGTTAGGAGCAAGCAGGATCTGGGACATAGGTGTTCTGATTTTTTCACTGTAGTAAAGGAGAGTTTGTGATCTAATTTGATAACTTGAAAATCCTGCATTAACTTACAGTCTATTGAATCAAATTAATGCCAGTGTATTTTTTTTAAGAAAAGTAACAAATGCTATAACAGATGCTACAGAAAAGTGTTTAGTCCCAAAGAAACACTCATTAGTTCATCTTTCTCTCCTTTTTCTTCTTTACTCTCTATTTTCACTTTTACTCAATTTCAGAAGTCTCTAAGACTTTTTTTTTAAACTTTCTATTTTCAAATGATTCTGTATCATTTAGATTTGCATATTTAACTTTTATTTTTTTGAAGGACAATGAAAATAAAACTCTTTAATGTCCTGAGGAAGACTGACTTTTCAATCACCCAATTGTCAGAAGTAATAATAAATCATATTTCCATAATAATTTAAGATTTGAAAACTACTTTATATGCATTATCTCATTTGCTTGATGTTATTTTTATTATTCAGGACTCAACAGGATAAGAGACTTGTTTAGGATCACACAGCTCATAAATATGTGGAATTGGATTTAAAATTTTAGTTTGCAGAAAAAAATGCAGAGAATGAGCAACTTTGGGGACCATCTATATGACCATATTTTCACACTGCTATGTCTTTGATAGTAAAAAAAAAAAAAAAAAAAAAATCTTTTAAAGCACCTATTAATTCTTCTTTATTATTTATCCAAGTAAATGCTCTTGCTAGGGGTCAAGAGCTTGACAAAAGGAAGTGGATACCCAAATTTTGGAACATCTTGTCTAGGCTAGGTGCTGTGAATAAAATGTCTTTTACAAGAACAGGCCCAGATGTAAGCAATGTGCCTAGCTGCTTATAACTATGTTTAGCAGGCTTATGATTGAAGGTGGTTAGTGTTTAAGAGACAGCTTTGAGATTCTCTCAGCCTAAACAAACTTAAGGCTGAGAACAAGTCTTTACATAGAATTAAAAAAAAATTATAGATAGCTTAGATAGCACAGTGAATAAAGTGCTAAGCTTAGAATCAGGAAAATTCCTCTTAGTGAATATAAATCCAATCTCATACACTTGCTTCCTATCTGATCTTGGGCAAGTCATTTAACCCTCTTTGCTTTAGTCTCATCATTTGTTAAATAAGCTGGAGAAGGAAATGGAAAACTACTCCATCATCTTTGCCAAGAAAACCCCAAATGGGATCACAAAGAATAAGATGGAACTGAAAAACTACTAAATAACAACAAAATAAGTTATAGGAAGTTAAGAGATGAATTTGTTAAAAAAAAAAAAAAAAAAAAACCTAACAAAAGAAAGTCCAAACTTACCAAAGAGATAAATAAGAGGATGACTCCACCTTACAGAAGAAGGATTTATTGAAGGGTTGAAGTTGCCTTGTTAAAATATGATTTGATTTATATCTTTTTAGGAGCACATCTGTCAGAAAAAGTGAGGTTCATTTCATTGTGAAATGAAATGAGGAGACAATAGCACAGTGCTAATACAGGTAGATAAAAAGTTTGTACCAGTTGTGGCTCCTCATGGAGCTTCCAAGGATAAGATGACATGTGTACAAAATAATGTATATAAGTGAAATATAATCAGATTCCTATTATATGTCTGAGAAATGGATCTGTGACATTGATTATGTTGGAAGGATGGAGCAAAAGCAAGGGAAACTCCCTACGAAGAAGAGCATTTGACTTAGATTTTTAAGGACAGATAGGATTTGAATTTCAGGCAAAGGAAATGGGTTGGAAGGTAGAGAAGTATCATTATCACCACGATTAGGACTTTTATTGAGTTTTAAATTTTTTGATTTACATAGGAAATTTTTTATCTATCAATCCCAATCTTTATCATCCTCACTTTACAAATGAAGACACTGAAGTTGAGAAGAGTTAAATTATTTGCTCACAGTAACCTATCTAGTGAGTGTCTGAAGCAGAATTTGAACTTGGGTGGCCCTGACTTCAAGTCCCATATTTTATCCACTGTGCTAATTACCTATCTCCATGGGCCATGTCTGAAATGGAGCTTTGCTGGAGTATAGGGTAGATAGATGGAAAGGAATTCAATGAAATGAAGTTAGAAATATAGGATATAGGATGACATTAGATTGTGGAAAGCCCTCAATGCCAGACTAAGGAATATGACTTTTACTCAGTAAGCAATAGGGAAAAATTGAAGGGTTTTATGCAGGGATGCATCTATGAACAGGGAAAATTACTCCGGTGCAAATAGAAAGGATTGGGTGAGCTAAGTGGCACAGTGGATAGAGCCCCAGGCCTGGACTTAGGAAGAACTGTGTATAAATATGTTCTCAGACATTGTTTAGGCAAGTCACTTATACTTGTTTGTCTCAGTCTCCTTATCTGTACATGAGCTGAAGAGGTAAATGGCAAACTCCAGTATGCTATCTCTGGCAAGAAAACTCCAACTTGGATCATAAGAATTGGACATGACTAAATAAGAATAATAACACTTTAAAGGATAATTTGGAGGGGACATAAATTAAGAGTGATAAAAAGATTTGTTATTGTGATTATATGTGTCAACCTAGCAGCTGTGGCTGAATTTACATTTATTGATTCTTTAAAGGATTTGTCCCAATAGTAAAAAACTATATTCTTTATTGCTATTTTCTCTATTACATGAGGTTCTACAATGACCTCATTCACTGGAAAATCTGAACTGAAAATTTATGCCTGAATAATATGACTTTACTTCTCTGAAGCGCACTGGTTACATTATTAGTCATGATGGGCGTTTTATTATTATTATTATTATTACAAATTTAAGCATTAAATATCATGAATAGAATCACATAAATCCTGATTAAATAGACATTAACACATTCTACAGAAAATCAATTGCAGGACTATACCTGAAGCCTAATGACCTTCTTACCTTTTAGTGAACTCTCTCTGTTCCTCATTGGACCACTTTTCCGGGTTAGAACCACAAATGAGAACATCACTGTGCAGAATTGTAATGAGACACTTAAGCTTGGGTTACCAAGTTAATCCACATAAAGACAAAATCAAACAAAGGATACTGTATTCTTCCACTGTTCACTCATCTCCATAATGAGTTGACAATGCTATACTTTCTTACTACTCAACACAGATTTTGAAGGATCTAGCATGCTAAACTCCACTGGACATATTTTCAAAGAATTGACATAAGGGTAAATTTCCTAAAAATCATTTCCCATTTATCTTTCAAATTAAACAACTGAAATGAGAAACTGAATCAATTATTCATTTTAGATGCTACTCCCTGGGGAGTTAGGTCAGTGATCTTGATGGGCTGACAAATGAACTGGATCCCTGGAAAGACTGACATTATTAGGTTTCTGGTTAAACATTTATATAGCCCCTATTATTTGTAGCATAGAGGTTCAGTACTAACTGGCTGGAATCTGAAGGGTATCAGTGTTGCACAACTTGAACAGGAATTCCCAAGACAGGCTCTGTATAGTAATTCTCAGAAAAGATAAGAGAGAAAATGTTGTTTTTCCTTCAGTATGCAACAGGCCAGGAAGTGGATTTGGGGCTTAAAGAAAACTGTGCTCTTGCATGCTTTTTGTTTGTTTTCCCATGTTATCAATCGGGTTCCTATCTTCCTTTAAGAGCATCAAGGTTTGGAAGACCATAGTAATAATACATTTTTTTTTTTAAATCAGCCATAAAAAAATTAAGATGCAAAATTTTAAGTATTGATGTTTCTTCATACTTTGTTGCTTGGTATTGACAAGTCAAGTGAGGTTTCCTGGAATGCTAAGAGTTTAGTCATATTCAACTTCCTACACTAAATGAAGTAGTAGATTACTTCTGAAAAATTGAAATAGGGGAGAGAGATTCTAACAAACAACTTATTATTTTGAGAAAAACTATTTGATTCCAGTAATACAAATTATTTATAAACTTTTTTTAAGAATGACTAGTTACTTATTCAAAGTATTTATGCTACTTTAGAGCACATCTCTACCTAGCATATCAGCATATTGATGTGGTCAGATATGATGTCCAATCTAACCATTCAGATCAAAATCCCTCATGTCCTGTCAGAGGTTGAGAGGTAGGATTCTAGAGTTTGGAGCTCCAAACCATCTGCGCACTTAGTAATTATGTGTATAAGAACAAGTCACATTAATCTCCCATAGCCGGGATAATGGCTATAATATTTAGATCATAGGTTCAAATAAAATGAAATATGGAGTGTTTTGTAAACTTTAAAGTTTTGTATAAATGTTCATTCTAGTCCTTATCATCTATAATATCTGTCTACATTTTCCCAAAGTGTTCCTTAAAAAAGCCACCCCAAGAGCCAGAGGTCTTCCTCTTGTCCTCTTTTAAAATTAATTTCTTTTAATTAACAGAAATCCATTTTTTTTCTCATTTTCAAGTTATTGGCAGGATAGGGGGTTGGATTTTGGTTCAGGAAAATTCAAATCCATTACAGATACTTATGCCTGTGTGATCCTGAGTAAGTCACTTATCTCTGTTTGCTTCAGTTTCCAGGATTGCAAAATGGGGGTAATGATAGTATTTACTTCGCAGTGTTGTTGTGAAGGTCAAATGACATAATATTTGTAAAATCCTTAGCAAAATGTTTGGCACATAATAGGTACTTAAATGCTTTTTCCCGTCATTTGTTCTATTCCCCATTGTAGGGAATATAGAATAAAAATCCCTTGTAACCAATGGGCATAGTTAAGAAAAATAAATATTCTCACTGGTTAATGTCTTTGAACTATTAATGTGCTATCCAAGCTATCTCCCCATCAACACTCATTCTAGATACAGGGATGACTGGCCCACCTCTTTTTCCAGTTACACCTTTCCCAGGAAGTGTTTTCTATTCCTTATCTTAAGCCTATCATTATAGCTTCTGCCTACTTGGTCTGCTCTCCATCCCCCATTCTTGAGACATTATTTATCATTTGTATTTTTCTTAAGTTATGCAAAAGAGGATTCAGATTTTTAAAGTCTCTTTTTCCCTTTAAACAAAACAAAACAAAAACAAAAACCAGGAATTAAAATGAGAACAAAATTGGGAAAGTTACAAAATAGTAAGAAACCTGAACTAAAGAGAATTATAGCTGTACCTGGAATTTGACCTTTTTTAGGGCATTGTCCTTTCCAGGTTCATTCACTGACTTCTTTTTCCCTTCTACTTCTCTCTTAGCCTTTAAACAGCCCTGACCAAGAAACCTTTCTACTTCTTTTTATGGGATTTCACACTTCCCTTTCAAAAGGAATCAGAAACAAAGCTTCATAGCACCCAAACCTCCTCCTTCCTCTCCCCTTTCAATCCCCCAGGACAGGGAAGAAGGTGTTATCTGACCCATTGGGTCATGCAAGACTCAGGAAGGTAGGATCATTTTCATCTCAGGGGAAATACAAGACAGTCTCCATTCCATACTCTGCCTGGCCTAGCTTCAACTCAGGAAAGTCAACTTAGGCAATTTCCTGATAGCATTTGGTCTTTCCAAATAGATCTGATAATCTTTAATTGCTAAACACTCTACTAACCATTCAGAGTCAGGATGGAGGAGATGATATTTCAAGTGTGAGACAAATGATTCTTGTACATACCCGATTTTCAAAACAGTTGAGAAACTGAAGCTCCTTCAATATGAAAGATCTTCCTCATTCCCACTTCATTTGGGCACTTATCCTATATAAGGAAACATGCTTAAAGCAGTGAGGCAAATTATAGCTAGTGTTCTTGTCCAGGGCCTCAAAGAAATTATAGCTGTGGAAAGTAGTATTTTAAATGAAGATGGAAAATATGTCCCATAGTATGAATAAAGATTTTTACCTGAGTCATGATTTAATGACTCAGGTAAAATCATATAAAATAGATTGTTTAGATACTTGTTCCTCCTCTTGCTTGTTGTTTCTGTTCCAGTGAAATCTGGCTAAGTAGCTAGGCTATCATTCTAACACTTGCATTTGCCCAGGCCATAACCTGTGTCTGGAATGTACTCCGTCCTCATCTCTGACTTTTGCTTTAATGTTGAACTCAGGTACCATTTAACATCTATGATTTTTTTCCCTATCTGTAAATTGTAGGATTTAAGCTGGATGTTCTCCTAGGTCTCTTTCAGGAAAACCATGTGATCCTCTAAGAAGCCTCCTCTATTTCTCTCAGCTGAAAGTGATCTCTGCCTTTTGGTGGTTCATACTTTGTTCTCAAAAAGGCACAGTGAAATCTAGAGGGTGGTGTCTTGATTTACAAATGAACTGGATTTAAGTGAAGCAAAGCTGTGCACATATCAGTCTCCCTCTCTCCTCTAGTCTTCTTCTGACTCCAGTAGGAAGATATGTCAACATGACTGGTGATGATGCTCCAGTATCCTTCAACATTTTTAGATTACTTTGTCCAGGAGAATTCAATCTCCTTGAGGGCAGGGGTTGCTTTGTTTTGTATTCATATCCCTGGAGCCTAGTCCACTGTCTGGAATGTAGAAGGAATTTAATAAATATTTATTGAATTAATCAATCATTCTTTTGCCTTTATTATTCCCTAGTTTGAATCACACTTGTCCATGTTTTATCTTTCCTTTTTGTCTTATATGTAATAAACTCTAATAAACGAGTACTGCATTCCCAAGTCAACAGAGCTCGCTCAAGCAAGGAATTATTTCTAGTTTGGTGGGACTGATATGGTATCAGACCCTGACCATTATTAACTCTCAGACTAAAGGTCATGGGAAAGAGAGGGCTGCTCTGACCGCTTAAGTTCCTACGTACTCCTTTGTGATCAAATTTCTGGTACAACTCAAAACTCAAGGACAAGGTCTCCCCATTATCCCTTCTCCTGCCCTAGTTTTTACTGGTTGTATGTTCCAATAAACTTGTTTACTAACTGAATCCTGCCTTCCCAGATTTTGCTTTGTCAGCCCTAAAACTACTTCCTTGTAGTTTTCCCAATCATAGCATGGGAATTCCATTTGACATGTTCAGCTTCTAGCACTGAATTAAGGCTGTATAAGTTTACAAACTCTAGACAGAGCCCAAAGCAGGGCTCCTTAAACCTTTTCTACTCATGATCCCTTTTCACCTGAGAAATTTGTATGTGACTCTGGATATATTAGATATAAAATAGGTATACAAATTAAACATTTAATATTAACAAATCATAATTTCATGACCTCCTCATTGAGTTATACAACCTTATATTATCACCCACAATTTAAGAAGTTTTGCCCTAAACCTCCCAAAAGTCACATTATTCTCCCAAGATTCATCTTATGAAGACAAGAGCTGAAGACAAGAGTATGAATCCTACATCCCAAGGACAAGAACTCTGCATTTTTCTAACCAATACTTGGAAAAAGGTTAGTGGTTTGTCTTGAACCCCATTATCCTTTGCTCCTTTTCTGCCCGACATCATAAGCAGAAAACATAAAAAAAATTTTAATAAAGCTTTTTATTTTCAAAACATATTTATGGATAATTTGACACTGACCCTTGCATAACCTTATGTTTCAGATTTTTTCCTCCTTCCCTTCACCCCCTTTCCTAGATAGTAGGCAATCCAGTATATGTTAAACATGTTAAAATCTATGTTAAATCCAATATTAATAAACATATACAATTCTCTTGCTGCACAAGAAAAATCAGATAAAAAAAGAAAGTAAATGAGTAAGAAAACAAAATGCAAGTGAACAACAACAAAAAGAGTGAGAATATTATATTGTGATCATATTCAGTTCCCACAGTCCTCTTTCTGGGTGCAGATGACTCTCTTCATCACAAGATCATTGGAACTGGCATCAATGATCTCATTGTTAGAAAGAGTTATGTTCATTAGAAGTGATCATCCTATAATCTTCTTGTTGCCGTGTACAATGATCTCCTGGTCCTGCTCATTTCACTTAGCATCAGTTCATGTAAGTCTCTCTAAGCCTCTCTGTATTCATCCTGCTGGTCATTTCTTACAGAACGACAATATTCCATAACATTCATATACCATAATTTATTCAAGCCATTCTCCAATTGATGGGCATCCATTCATTTTCCAGTTTCTGGCCACTACAAAGAGACCTGCCACAAACATTTTTGCACATGTGGGTCCCTTTCTTTCCTTTAAGATCTCTATGGGGTATAAGCCCAATAGAAACACTGCTGGGTCAAAGGGTAGGCACAGTTTCATAACTTTTTGAACATAGTTCCAAATTGCTCTCCAGAATGGCTGGATGTGTTCACAATTCCACCAACAATGTATCAGTGTCCCAGTTTTCATACCTCCCCTCCAACATTTGTCTTCATCTTTTCCTGTCCTCTTAGCCAATCTGCAAGGTATAGTGGAATCTCAGTTGTCTTAATTTGAATTTCTCTGATCAATAGTGATTCAGAGCACCTTCTCATATGATTAGAAATAGTTTTAATTTTTTCATCTGAAAATTGTCTGTTCATATCCTTTGACCACTTATCAACTGGAGAAGGGCTTGAATTCTTATAAATTTGAGTCAATTCTCTATATATTTTAGAAATGAGGATTTTATCAGAACCCTTAAATATAAAAATGATTGGGGCAGCTAGGTGGCACAGTGAATAGGGTACCAGTCCTGAAATCAGGAGGACCTGAGGTAAAATCCGGTATCAGACACAATACTTCCTAACTTGAGTGATCATGGGCAAGTCACTTAACCCCAATTGCCACAGTAAAAACAAAAACAAATACACACACACACACACACACACAACAAGAAATGTGAAAATGATTTCCCAATCTATTGCTTCCCTTCTTATCTTGTCTGCCCTAGTTTTATTTGTACAAAAACTTTTTAACTTAATATAATCAAAATTATCTATCTGGTGTTCAATTATGAGTTCCAGTTCTTCTTTGAACATGAATTCCTTTCTTCTCCACAGATCTGAAAAGTAAACTATCCTATGTTCTTTTAATTTGTTTATAATATCACTTTTCATGTCTAAATCATGAACCCATTTAAATCTTATCTTATTATGTGGTGTTAGGTGTGGACCGAGTCCTAATTACTTCCATACTAGTTTTGAATTTTCCCAGCAGTTTTTGTCAAATAGTGAGTTCTTATCCCAAAAGCTGGGGTCTTGGATTTGTCACACACCAGATTGATAAGCAGAAACATTAAGGATAGGACATATGTGTTTTATTCTCTCCCTCAACCCAAAAGTCTTGAAACTGGTGTCATTATTCTCATTACTGAGGCATAGGGAAGGTTCTGACAATATTATGTTTGTACTAATACAAATACCTAATACACAATGTCTCTTGCATGATCCCTGCTTTACACACTTGGCTGCCACTTACTTCATGCCCTTATCACCTCTTGCTTGCCCAGATATTGAAATAATCTCTGAATTGAGTTCCCTGCCTCAAGTTTTCCCTTCTCCTACCCGACCTCCACACTGCTAGTAAGGTGATTTTTACAAAGCACAAATCTATTCAATAAACTCATGACTCTCTATTAGTTCTAGGTTAGATGCAAATTCTTTCTATTTGGAAGTTAAGAACTTCCAGGTTAAGAACCCAGCTTTTCTGCCTTGTTTCTCATCATCCTTTTTTATGCTGGTGAGATCTACTTAAATTGTACTTGCTGTTTCTCGGCCATGACACTACACCTCCATTTCTATGACTTTGAAGGTTGTCCTCCATGCCTGGAACATGCTCCTTTCTCATTTCTGCCACTTAGAATAGTTTCCTTCAAAGCTCCATTCAATCACCATGCTCAGTGCCCCTCAGCTGTTAGTTTTTTTATTTTCCAAAAACTTGTTTTCTTTATGTGTATCCTTATGTATGTTTGTATTGTTTCCTAGTAAAGGATATAAATGTCTTAAGGACAAACTGTTTTCTTTTTTTCTTTGTATTTACCATTTTCTTTTGCATTTCTTTTGTATTTGTATTTACCAGCATAGTACTTAATGGATATTTAGAGATTAATTGTATTTCTTTTGGCTAAGCTGATTGTATTAGACCATTTTATGATACTACAAGGATGGGAGAAACTGGTAAAAAGTCCATGGGCTACTAACTTTTTTTTTTGTGGATATGAAGAATTTCTGAAGTTCTCCAAGGCCACATTTATATAATTCACACTGCCATACCCATATAAGGCACTGATCACCCAAGATAGAAACCAACTGAAACTGGAGAAGTTAGGGGTCGTCCTTCTGTGAGTTTGGGAAGGGAAGTATATAAGTAGACCATCTGTCTCATTCACCTGCCTAACTGTCCTTCAATGTTACTCTTGGAACTAAAAACAAGCTGTTGGAAGCATAAGGGATGACTGCTTGTGTCAGCCTCCAGGAACAGCAGGGCCTGGTGGGAGGAGTAATCCCAGCTGCCTGTGCTTTCTGCCTATTCCACTTCTCTGACAAATGTGAACATTGAAGAGTCTTCCAAGGGACATCCAGCATGTGTATGTGCACACATACATACACACACACACCAATAAGTAAGTAGGTAGAACAGAACCAAAAATAAATAAACAACTAGATAGCTCTCTTGGTAATTGCTCCCTAGTTATAAGTGAGAAGCTTCAAGAGGTCCCTTAAGACCATTTCAAAACAGGAAAAGACCTGCTCAGTGCATTATAATGGCAGCATTCCTTAGCAACTGAATTAAAGTTTGCCCAAATGGTCTGATAATATTAATGCCAATGTGTATCTTTGTTACCAAAAACTCACCACTTCAGTGAAAAAAAGTCAGACTCTATAAAGGAAAGCTGTTAACAGAATTTAATTGGCCTTGCTGTTGTCAATTGAATTGACCATCAGCAAAATGATGCTGAAGAACCTTGGACAGCTGCAAATAGGGCAGGTCAAGATGTTATTCTGTTGCAAAAATTAACATAATTCAGAGTGACTCATTTTTTTCCTCATTGATTCACAGAATGGTAAGATCAGCTCAGTGATTTAGACTTAAAAATGACCTCAGAGTTCATCTTTCGCATTTATTTTACAAGTAGGGAGACTCAGGGTCAGAAAGTTCAAGTGACTTGTCTGAGGATTCAAACGAGACCCATTTGACTCCCTAGTGGTTACCTGCTCACCAGAAGTCATTTTCAATCATTTTGAGTTAGTTGGTTATTCTAGGCTAATTTCCATTGTCATCTGCTAATAACACTGTCCACTATTCCTGCCTGCTATTAGTTTAACAATCTAAAGCAGTATTAATGCAAATTTATTAACAGACATTTATTAAGTGTGTCACAGTTAGCAAAGTATTTTACATGCTCATTTGAGCCTCTTGGACTTAACAGTCTTTCCTCTCAACCTTCCTCTTCGTTTCATCCAGGTCTATGATTTTATTGGTATAAAAAACTTCCTAGAGAAGAAATTCCTTCTATTGCAGTTTGATAGCTGTTTTGCATCTTAAAACTTAGAAAGTTATCTGGTTCACAAAAAAAAAACTAAATCATTTCCCCATGGAAGTATGTGTCAGAGGACATAGAATTTTCCTGGCTCTTATTTTATCTACTTTGATTTTTTTTTGTAGTTCATAGGCATTTAAGTGTCTTAGATGATACAGTCTTGGATCTGATTTCAGGAAGACTTTGAATTCAAATTTGATTCCAAATATTTTCTAGATGTATAATCCTGAGCAAGTCAATTAATTTCTATGTCTCAGTTTCTTCTTCTTTAAAATGGGGATAATAATAGTACTTCCAGGGTTACTGAGGATTAAATGAGATGATAATTGTGAAGTGCTTAGTATAGTGCTGGCACATAGTAAGCATTATATGAGTGTCCTTTATTATTAATATAGATTTTTAAAAATATGATTATCTCACCATTATAACTCTAGAAGCTGATCCTTTCATTGATTCATAGGATATGAACTCATATGACTCAGAATAATCAAGTCACACAGCTAGCAAGTGTCAGAGCTTGGATTTAAAACCTTGCTCAAACAAGCATATGAGTCACTTTGAAATATCTACAAATCAGGAGGAGCATATGTCAATGCCATCTTTTTAGCAAATAACTAGAACAAATAAAACCAATGCTGCTAAAACCAGAAGTGTGGGAAATTAGAGGAAAAACCTTTTCTAGCAAATTTCTCTGATAAAAATCTCATTTTTTAGATATAGAGCAAACTGAGTCAAATTTATAAGAGTAAGAACCATGCCCTAATTGACAAATGCTCAAAGGATAAGAACAAACAGTTTTCAAAGGAAGAAATCCAACCTATCAATGATCATATTTTAAAAAAATGTTTGAAATCACTAATAATTAGAGAAATGCAGATTAAAGAAACTTTGAGGTACTACCTTATACTTATCAGGTTAGCTAAATTGACCAAAAAATAGGAAAATATTAGAATCTGGAGGAGCTGTGATCTTTAAAGCACTATTGGTGGAACTAGAAATTGTTTCTAAACATTTCTAGAAAGTCCTAAATTTTAATATCTGATGTAAAGTGTAATGAGCAGAAGGAGAATAATTTATATAACAACAATATTGATATTGTTGTAATGATAGTCAACCCTGAAATAATTAGAAACCCCGATCAATACAATGACCAAGCACAATTGTTGATCTCATTAAGAAACATGCTACTGTTGTTCAGTCATTTCAATCATCACCAATTCTTCATGACTTCATTTGTTATCTTTAAGGAAAAATATTGGAGAGTACTGCCGTTTCCTTCTCCAGCTCATTTTGCAGATGAAGAACCTGAGGTAAATAAGGTTTAGTGACTTGTCCAGGATCACAAAACTAGTATCTGATGACAGATGTAAGCTCAGGTCCTCTTGATTCTAGACCCAGTGCTCTATCTACTGCACCATCTAGCTATCCAAGAAACATGTTACCTCTAGATAGAGAGATGATAGATAAGGCAAATTGAAGCATATTTTCTTTTTATAATTTTTGGAGGGGTTGGACATGCTTAATATAAGAATCTGTCATCTATAACTACATATATTCATAATGAGTTTGTTTTTCTTGCCTCTTCCATGACTGGAGGAGGAGAGGAGAGAGAAAGAGAATCCAGAATTAAAAATAAAATATTACTGAATGTTTTTTTTTTTTAAATCCAAGTAACCAGAGAATGGCTTTACAAAAATTTGCAAACAGCTATTGTCTGTCTAAAAATATAATGTTTAGTTGTCATTGAATGTAGTTTTTTGGACCTTAGTTCATCAATTTATGTATTAATGAAGCACATTAGAATGGTGTACTACTTTATATATTTATTTTATATGTTGAATATGGCATAAATCAATATTTTTTCACCAGTTGCCATGTGTAAAAGGAAGGCTCTGCAACTAAATGAATAAAGCCTCAGACTTGGTTTCAGGAAGAATTGAGAGTTCCAATCTGATCTCAGACATATTATCAGCTTTGTAACCCTATGCAAGTCACTTAACTCCTGTTTGCCTCAACTAGAAGATGGGAAGACTAACAGCACCTTCATCACAGGATTGTTATGTGGATCAAATGAAATATTTTATAGTTTTTAATATAGTGCTTAGTACAGTGGCACATAGTAGGTGCTTGATAAATACTTGCTTGTTTCTTTTTCTTTCTTTTTTCCTTTTTTTTTCTTTTTTTCTCTCTCTTTCTTTCTTTCTTTTTTTGTGATGAGGGATTATTTTGTTCCTCAGCAAAAGGCCAATTATTATTGAGTAGGGAGGAAGACAGTGCTGGTAAAGAAGCTCATCCAGATCCTTTTTATTCAAAGTTGTGAGCCTTCCTAGAGAAAGCAGGAGTCAGATGCTCAGATTGTTCACTTGCTAAATCTTTTAGTGAATTACAGAAAAATGTACTTTCTCTTTGAAAATATGAAATGGTATCTTGTTCTTAATGAGTGAAAAAATGAGCAATTAACTTTTAGACTATCTTATCCATTATGAAACCAGCAAAAATTAAGACTACAATTGGAGATATTTTACAAAGAGATTCACAAAGTATTCTACTGATAACAGCTTGACCTAAGAAGATCATGGTTTCAAAGGAAAAAATGATAAATTCCAGGTCACAAAATTTCTACTCAAATCTAAGAAACATGAAATTCTGATGATCATATGGTTTTTGTTAATTTGGTTATTAACATGGCCAATTATATTGATAGTTTTCCTAATATTGAACCAGCCCTGCATTCCTGGTATAAATCCTACTTGATCATAGTGTATTATCTTGGAGATGATTTTCTGTAGTCTTTTTGCTAATATCTTATTTAAGATTTTAGCATCAATATTCATTAGGGAGATTGGTCTATAATTTTCTTTCTCTGTTTTCAGCCTACCTGGTTTAGGTATCAGTACCATGTCTGTGTCATAGAAGGAATTTGGTAGGACTCCTTCATTCCCTATTTTATCAAATAATTTATATAGCATTGGGGCCAATTGTTCTTTAAATGTTTGGTAAAATTCACATGTAAATCCATCTGGTCCTGGGGATTTTTTCTTAGGGAGTTGTTTAATTGCCTGTTCTATTTCTTTTTCTGAAATGGGACTATTCAAGCAATTTACTTCCTCCTCTGTTAGTCTGGGAAGTCTATATTTTTGGAGGTAGTCATCCATTTCACTTAGGTTATCAAATTTATTGGCATAAAGTTGAGCAAAATAACTCCTTATTATTTCTCTAATTTCCTCTTCATTGGTGGAAAGTTCTCCCTTTTCATTTTTAAGACTACTAATTTCATTTTCCTCCCTCCTTTTTCTAATCAGATTTACCAAAGGCTTATCTATTTTATTGGCTTTTTCATAGAACCAACTCTTAGTTTTATTAATTAGTTCAATAGTTTTTTTACTTTCAATATTTTTAATTTCTCCTTTTAATTTTAGAATTTCCAATTTAGTATTTGATTGGGGGTTTTTAATTTGGTCTTTTTTTAGTTTTTTTAGTTGCAAGCCCAATTCATTAATCTTTTCTTTCTCTGTTTTATTCAAGTAAGCCTCTAAGGATATAAAATTCCCTCTTATTACCGCTTTGGCTGCATCCCACAAATTTTGGTATGATGTCTCATCATTGTCATTATCTTGAGTGAAATTATTAATTGTATCTATAATTTGCTGCTTCACCCAATCATTCTTTAAGATGAGATTGTTTAGTTTCCAATTACTTTTTGGTCTATTTCCCCCTAACTTTTTGTTGAATGTAGTTTTTATTGCATCATGATCTGAAAAGAAAGCATTTACTATTTCTGCTTTCTTGCATTTAATTTTGAGGTCTTTATGTCCTAATATATGGTCAATTTTTGAATAGGTTCCATGAACTGCTGAGAAGAAAGTATATTCCCTTCTATCTCCATTCAATTTTCTCCAAAGATCCAACATACCTAATTTTTCTAATATTCTATTTACTTCTTTAATTTCTTTCTTATTTGTTTTGTGGTTTGATTTGTCTAATTCTGAGAGTGCAAGGTTGAGATCTCCTACTATTACAGTTTTGTTGTCTATTTCTTCTTGCAACTCTCTTAACTTCTCCTTTAGGAAGTTGAGTGCCATACCACTTGGTGCATATATGTTTAATATTGATATTGCTTCGTTGTTTATGCTACCCTTTAGCAGGATGTAGTTTCCTTCCTTATCTCTTTTAATTAGATCAATTTTTACTTTTGCTTGATCTGAGATAAGGATGGCTACCCCTGCTTTTTTGACTTCACCTGAAGCATAATAGATTTTGCTCCAGCCTTTTACCTTTACTCTATATGTATCCCCCTGCTTTAAATGTGTTTCTTGTAAACAACATATTGTAGGGTTCTGACTTTTGATCCAGTCTGCTATCTGCCTCCTCTTTATGGGGGAGTTCATCCCATTCACATTTACGGTTAGAATTACTAAATCTGTATTTCCTGCCATCCTAATAACCCCAGATTGTGCTTTACTTATTCTTGCCTCCCCCAACCCTCTTTCCCCCTTTTAAACTTATGTACCCCTCTTGTATCACGATACTTATCCTCTTTATAATCCCTCCCTCCCCCCCTTTGAGTCTTTCCCCCTTCCTTCCCTTATTACTCTTTTTCTTTTCCCTTTTCCTCTCCCCCGTTTTTAATGAGGCGAGAGAGAATTTTCTCTAAAACAAATGTCAATTATTTTTTCTTTGAGCCAACTCTGATGAGAGTAAGATTCACACAATGTTCCTCCCCCTCTCTAAATTCCCTCAGATATGATAAGTTTCCTTAGCCTCTTTGTGGGATGTGGTTTCCCTCTTTTTATCCCTCCTTCCCACCTTATTCTGCCATCATCCCTTTTCCATATCTACTTCCCTTTTTTATGTTATATCAGTACAATCAAATTATACATGTATTCTTTTTGTATATCCACAACAGAAATACAATTCTCAAGAGTTATTTTTACCTTTTCTGCATCTCTTGAGTTCTATTCTTGGAGATCAAATTTTTTGTTTAGTTCTGGTTTTTTCTTCAGAAACAAATGGAATTCATTTGTTTCATTAAATGTCCATCTTCTTCCCTGGAAGAAAATGCTCAGCTTAGCTGGGTAGTTTATTCTTGGCTGCATCTCAAGTTCTTGTGCCTTTCGGAATATCATATTCCAGGCCCTTCTTTCCTTTAATGTAGAGGCAGCCAGATCTTGGGTGATCCTTATTGTGGCACCTCGGTATTTAAATGGAAAACATGAAATTCTGATACCTATTAGAAAGTATCAAGTATTTCTCCTACCACAGAGGAATGCTGAGTAGATTATCTAAGAAATTACAGAATATAGTTCTTGAGATGGGAAATATCATTAACATGTCACATACTGTTTCAAATAAAGAAATAGATATAAAATATATAAAATGTCAAGTTCCTTAGCAGGTTTTATTATCAAACAGTAGCAGGAGCTTTTTGGCCAAATCTAAGACAAATACCCTTCTCAGGGTTTTTGTGTAGAAAATCATTTATGGGGAAAATAGCATTATGCAGCTTATCAATACTCCTAACTTTTTTGAAGCATGAGGTAAAAAAATAAAATTGTATCTCAATTGCCTAGTGTTAGTGAATAAACATTTACTAAGCACCTATTTCTCAGGCACTGTGCTAAACTCTGGAGAACCCAAAGAAAAGCAGAAGAGTTCCTGCCCTCAAAAAGTTTACAATCTAATGGAAAAACTCATAATCAGATCTTTGTGTATGTGTGTGTGTGTGTGTGTGTGTGTGTGTGTGTGTCTTTTTTTAATCACAATAGGAAACTCTCCATCAGAAAATTCTCTATCACTTATTTGGGGTGGAAGGTTCCATTTAAGAGGATATATTATTGAAAAGTGAGGCAAAAGGTAGAGGGGACTACCTTTGATGCCTAATGACTGTTTTACCTTAGTCAAGTAACTTGCTTTCTCAATGTCCCAGAAAACTTTCTAAAATTGCCAAGTTGAAGAACAGTTGCTGATCTCTGAATCAATAAAGTATTTCTACTCATTGGGAATTCTTTACAGCAATGAAATCACAGGTCTAACTTTCCTACACAGACACATATCAAAATATTTCACTTATATTTGTATCTATACAATGTGTCCATGAGGACTTCCCTTCCCATATTCATATTGATTTTAAATCTTTATATGTTTTCCCAATAATATTCCTTGTATTTAGTTGGATAGCTCAATGAAAAGAGCATTGGACCTAGAGTCAGGAAGCTTTGAATTCAAATTCAGCATTGGACATTTACTGGCTGTATGCTCTTGGGCAACTCACTAAACCTTTGCCTCAGTTGCCAACTGTAAAATGGAGATAATAACCTACCTCCCACAGTTACTGTGCTAGACCTGACATCAGGAAGCTCTGAGTTCAAATCCTGACTCCTAATACAAGCTATTTGATCTTGGGCAAATTGTTTAACATCTATCTATTCATCCCAATTTCCTCATCTAAAAAATGGGAATAATAATAGCATCTACCTTCAGGATTGTGGTGAGGATTAAACGAAATAATATTTATAAAAATGCTTAGCACTGAATCTGGCATATATTAGGCACTACATAAACATGTATTTTCTTTTTCTCTTTTCCTCCTGGGATACAAACCCAAAGTGATCAAATTGAGGCTCACCCACTAAAATATACTTTTCTGATTCTTTTCAAGTTATTTCTTTCTAAATTTTGCCCCGCTTATAAACACATTTTCAAAGGTCTTTAGCTGTAAATTGCATAAAATAAAATTTTCATAGTAATTTCTCCAACTGTAAAATTAAAAAAAAGAAAGAAAAGCACAAGGAATATATAGCAAACACATGTGTACAGTAGCAATACCCTACATTATGCATATGATACTTAATTTTTTGAAGAACAAAATAAAGAATAAAATTTATTGGCATCTGATTTGTTGTGTTCAGCTTGGAAATAAAGGCTAAAGTCACTTGACTTGTGAGATGTCAGATGACAAGTGGAACAAATTCTTGCCTCACATGCTGTTATTTTTTTCCCCTATGTTTTGTTTACCTTGAACAAGTTTCAGAAATGTTATATGCAAATGTCAAAGTTTAAACTTTTGAGTGTCTTTCATATCCTGGGTTAGAACTTGAAAAGATGTTACAATCAAATCTAGATAATGGGAAAGCAACAAGAACTGTGCCACAAATTTTAGAGGCATATAACAAAGTCTCAAAGCTGGAGCCACTGGATGTTCTGGTTATGTTGTATCTATTATCTGAAATAAAACCTGGAAACACAAGACTCAATGGATCAAGACTACTTGAATTAGACTTTCTATTTGCCTTTAAGTGTTATAAAATGTATATGCTTCTTGAGTTCAGAGCTAAAAGCACCACAGCCCTTGTATCTGCTTAATGAGGATAGCATTGTTAGAAAGTTGTGTTCAAAATCAATTGAACTTTCTACTCTGTTGTAATCAATTTAATATAATGCATATGTAATTCTGGGGCAGCAACCAGTAGTAATATGGCACATGGTTTGATAGAAAGCACACTGTTCCAAGGTAAAAATGTGTCTGTGGGGATAGACTGATAGCACATGGCAGGATGTGACCAAGGATTTACATATATCTTTGGGGCACATAGATGTTAATTTAAAATTTCGTTATTTGCTTCTTATGAAAAAAAAAATTTGCTTTCACAGCATTGTGAGTGAGGAATAGGTCTTGGTGTACTGGAAAGTTCCATATCTACCTATCTATCTATATATCTATCTATCCACACAGTGGCTGGTTTTCTTAGGTGGGGACCTAATGATCTCTTTTGGATTCCAGAAGCCATCCTTTTGATGTGATAATCAAAAGACTATGGAATCTGAACTTCTGTGAGGTACACTGTAAAAAGTCATCAAAGTTTTTTAACTCATATGGCATCACTCTGGGAGTAAGAACCATCCCAGTGTACAACTTGTTCTTTCCTGTCACTGGCACAAAGATTACATATAAATGCATACTCATGTGGATGACATACATATTCCTGTTCTCTTCTACAATAAAATACTTGTAAGCAAGGACCACATGCATAGATTAACAGTTATTAGATATTAGGCTATGGTGATCTAAAATAAAACTTTTCCTGGGTCATGTGTCCCCCCATACAGGGTTATGTAATCAATGTGGAAGTCACAAAATTATGATTTATTATCATTAAACATCTGATTTGTATACCTATTCTATATACCTATACACCTATACCTATATATATATATATATACCTATACACCTGGGGTTGTATAAAAATTTCTGGGAAAAAAAGGGGTCACTAGTGGAAAAAATTCAAGAAACCCTACTCTGAAAAAACAAGTGATTATGAAAGAAACTATTTGATTTCAATAAAACATTGGGTTAGTAGAACTTAAATACAAGTTGGTTTTTTTTATCAGTAATCATTTAGTAAATCACTGTTCTATGCCTGCCTAATTAGTAGATCCAAGAAAATAAAAGAAATGGAATTTCCAATCAATTAATTCATTAGAAAATATTTATTGTGTACCAGTATCTGGCACAGTGCTGGGGCTTAAAAGTAATGGGAAGAAATGTAAGATATAGTCACTGCCCATAATGAGCCTATAAGCTAATTGGAGACACATGCAATGATTAGAGAAAAAGCCTATATTTAAGAAAGTGCTAACTTGTATGGTAAAGACATCATTCCAGTCCTCAGAGTACAACAAGCTAAGAAGAAATGGTTTTGGTTCTCATTATGTTGGGAAACTTATATGACCTCAGAAAAGTCAAGTAACATCACTTCTTTTTAAATTGCTCCATTTATGACATGAAAAATTGTCATTTCTTCAAAGCTATTTCTATGCTTTTAGGTGTAATTGGACAATGAGATTTGGGAAATTTAAAATGTGGAAAGATTTGCTGTCCTTTCAATTTGTTTTGCTGTCAAAAATAAGAACCTATGTAAAATCTAAATGTATAAGAGTTGGAAGCTGGAGTTTATCTAATCTAGAACCTTCCCTTTGATAAAGGAGAGCAGTGAGACTCAAGGATGTTACGAGTGATCCAAGGTCACAGAGCTAGCAATTGACAGAACCCAGGTGTCCTGATTCTCACCAGATGTTGTGACACAGTTTCCATACAGCCTGAGGACAATAGACCACAGTCCTCCTATCAAGCTGCCTCATGATTGCTCGTGTAGACAATTCTAAGGAAATAGAGAAGAAGAAATCATATATACTTCCCATGTGATTGGATGCTAACTTGTCCCAAGAGTTACTTCAAGTTCTGTAATATAAAATGCATTCATAGGGTGGGGGAAGAGGAGGAGAGAGGCAGGAGGTGAGGAAGCTAGTCTTGGAATTTTAAAATTAAAAATGAAAAAGGAATTCTGAGATGACCTAATGAAATTCACTCAAGCCATCTGTTCTCTCAATATCATCTTGGAAAAATGTACATTTGAAGTTTTGCTCAAAGACCTTCATCAATAGGGAATCTACTTCATTTTTAAAATTTATTTTGCATCTTTTTCTTCTTTTTTAAATAAAGCTTTTTATTTTTAAAACATATGCATAGGGGCAGCCAATTGGTATAATAGATAGAGTACCAGCCCTGAAGTCAAGAGGACCTGAGTTCAAATCTGGCCTCAGACACTTAATACTTCCTGGCTTTGTGACCCTAATTATCTCTGTAAAAACAAATAAATAAAACAAACAAAACACACACACACACACACACACACACACACAAACACACATAGTTTTTGGCATTCACCCTTGCAAAATCTTGTGTTCCAAATATTTTTTCTCCCTCCTTTCTACACCCCACCCTACCCCCACCGCCCCCATCCCCGCCACAGATGGCAAGTAGTCCAAAATATGTTAAATATGTGTAATTCTTCTATACATATTTCCACAATTATTGTGCTGCACAAGAAAAATCATATCAAACAGGGGGGAAAATGAGAAAGAAAACAAACAAAAAGCAAACAACAAAAAAGTGAAAATACTATGTTGTGATCCACACTCAATCCCCACAGTCATCTCTGTGGGTGCAGATGGCTCTCTGCTATCACAAGACCATTGGAACTTGCCTGAATCACCACCCTTGAAAAGAGCCATATCCATCAGAATTGATCATCATGTAATCTTATTGTTGCTGTGTATAATGTTCTGTTGGTTCAACTCACTTTACTTAGCATCATTTCATGTAAGTCTCTCTAGGCTTTTCTGAAAACATTCTGCTGACCATTCTTATAGAGCAATAAAATTCCATAGCATTCATTACTATAACTTATTGAGCTATTCTCCAACTGATGGGCATCCACTCATTTCCTTGCCACTACAAAAAAGGGCTGTGTAAACATTTTTGGTACATGTGGGTCCTTTAGGGAATCTACTTCTTTTGAAAGGTAGTACATTCTACTTTTAGATACATCTAATTGCTACAAAGTTTATTTATCTATATCTAATCTATATAGCAATGTATATGCATGTGTATATATACACACAACACACACACATACATCCATACATATACATATCCACACACCTCTGTTTCTCTGTCTCTGTCTCTGTCTCTTTCTGCTTGTATGTGTGTACTCAAAGACCTTCATTGATAGGGAATCTAATTGTTTTTAAAGGAAGTATATCTCACTTTCAAATACTTCTTATTGCTATGAAGTATACACACAGAAACACAAACACATATTTATAAACAGATAGATAGATTGAAATAGAAATAGAAATAAAATTCTTTTTAACTTTTACCTACTAGCTATATATTCCTTTTCTGGAGGAAGGACAGGAAAAGCAAACAAACAAACTTAGAAGGCCAAATAATCTGCTTTCAATTCCTGGTAACTGGGATTTGTTTGTTAGGATTTTGGTAATCAGTGGTACAAACAGCAAGGACTAAGCCATAAAAATGCTGATAAAGTGACCTCCACCTCATGACAGGTTCTATTTCCTTACATGAAAGCTGACTGATAAGAAAAATATGAAGGTTGTCTGAGATTAACATTATTGGAGGAAGGAAAAAAAATATTTTTTAAAATTATAAATAGGTCTTAGATAAGACTCTATTCTCTTTTACTTAGAATTAGCTTGAATTCAATTGACCTTGATTCTTTTCTTTATCCTCATATTACTTTTTAGTTCTGAAAGATCATGAGGGAGTAGTGTATTTGTCATAGGCAAATGCCATTTGTTTACAGGGTTCAAGAGGAATCTGATGGTGTGAGATTCAGTGTGGCCTTTGGGGTTGGGACTTAACTGCCCACTACAATATTCCCCTTTTGATGCCAGAAGTCATTATTTGATGTGAAGACAATCTGGCATCCAGGCTTCTGTGAAGCACTCTGTAAAATATCATCAAAATTTTAACTGAGATGTGTTCATTCTGTAAGTCTTCAAACCTTTCATTCTTGCCAAGGGCACATATCAGACCAGCCTACTTCTTTGTATATTGGCTTTTCAGTCTGTTTTCCAAGTTTCCTGTGTTAGATGTCGCACACTTGAATTCTCACCAGCTCTGCAAAACCATATGATTTTTAAGACTGAAAGCTTTTAAAATTTCATTCTGAAACCCTGCTCTCTCATCTTCCCACCTCTTCCACTCGCTCATGCCCACTAGAAAAGTGGGCCTTTTGAAAGACTTGGGTCCTTGACCCATTCCTGTTCTTCAGGGTTATTTCCCCCACTTTTGGTTTTGCTTGCCTGTAAGTCTCTTCAATATCATTTGACTCTTGAACCCCATCTGAAATGATCATATATTTGCTTTGTATATATGTTGTATTCATGTTTTTCTTCCTCCTCCTTTCCTTCCTTCCTTCCTTCCCTTCTTCCTTCCTTCCTTCTTTTCCTTCCTTTCTTCCTTCCTTCTTTTTCTTCCTTTCTTCCTTCCTCCATTCCTCTTCTTCCTCCATTCCTCTTCTTCTTCCTCCTCCTCCTCCTTCTTTCTTCTTCTTCTTCTTCTTCTTCTTCTTCTTCTTCTTCTTCTTCTTCTTCTTCTTCTTCTTCTTCTTCTTCTTCTTCTTCTTCTTCTTCTTCTTCTTCTTCTTCTTCTTCTCCTTCTCCTCCTCTAACATGTAAGCTTCTTGAGGGTTGATACTATTTTGGTCTTATTTTTATATCCTTAGATTTAGGATAAAGAGTAGGACAGAAAAATGACTAAAGGAAAGATTTCCTGATATTAGATTGAGCTTTGAAAATATGAAAAGTGATTAAGTGGATTTTTCAAGGAGAAAATTAAGCTGGAGAATGCAGAATCCTCCCCTAAATTCACTTGCATGTCATGACATCAACTTCCTGATGTTATAGTGTTCTTTAAGAACAAGGGACAAAAAACAACTTCTGGAGTCGGAGTAGGAGCTGCTCCATTGGGGATCCAAGTGGAACTAGTCAGTTGGACAACATAATTCTTTTTCTTTTCTTTTCTTTTCTCCTCTTTTTTCCCTTCCCTTCCCTCTGTCCACAAAGAATATCAGTCCTTTACTTGAGGATACTCTGCTCAAAGAACTATGAATTTTGATCATTGATATTTTCCAAGATATTTTGGGGTTTAAGGGCTAAGACCATGTTCTCATTAATTGGTCAACATAGTTTACAGGCCAAGCCCCAATATATACTCATATATATGCATATCTCAGACTAGATAAAAAAGAGCCTATTTTCTGCTACCTATCCTTAATCACTGATGGGTATTGCCTCAGTCATACTGAGACCTGTTAAAAACCTTAGCTTAAAAATTCCAAGCTCTCCCACTGCATCCAGGCCCCCTCCAATTGTCCTGATTTATATCTGGCCTCTGGACCCAGATGGCTCTGGAAGAGAAAGTGAAGCTGGTGACTTTGCACAGCACTTCCTCATCTAAATTCAAGTCACTTGAATATAATGGTATTACCTCCATGAAGTCATGATACTCTTTGAGAATGAAGGACAAACAATAATAACATTCTTTACCTACCTCTTAATGAAAGTATTATTCAAGAGTCCAAGAAATGGTCCATGGTTCCCTTTTTCTCTAAACACTTTTCCAATGACATCTCTAAATCTATACTCCCATGACTTTTTTCTGAGTCCCAAACTTGTGTCTAACTACCAACAGGACACTTCCATTTGGATAGGTTTTCAGAATGTGAGAGTTTAAGAAAGGTTAAGATTCCACAGAACAATAAAGTGATCAATGGCAGCCTTGAGCAAACAAGGAATTGGGGAGCTAGGAAGGCACAGGTGGATTCAGCCAATCAGAAAGTGTCTTGTGGTTTTGAGAAAATCACAAACTTAAGAAAATAGTTGATTCAACCCAAACTAGTTGGGGTCAATGACCTGACTTGACCAAATTACTCCTGTGACTACTTAATAAGTTAATTGAATATTAAATAACACCCCATAGGAGTTTTCCACCATTTTTGAATATGGGGTGTTTGATGAAGAAGGGGGAATGCATTTATACATATTTAGGGGGAAATATGTAGTGGGCATATCAGAAAGATTGTAATCTGGAAGGAATGAACCCATCTGTTCTCTGAAGGAAGGGATGGTGCCAAACTAACAACTATAAAGCTTCTCTTACTTCTGTGCTCAGGGCTCCCTTTCCTGGAAGAGGAGTGGGACCCGTTTTTTGGGCTAGAAATCTTAAAACAATTCCTCAAGATTCTTCTTTAATAAATTTCCCTCGATTTCTGATTTTTAGCATCAATATTGCTGACCCAGGCTCCTTTGTTTAAAACCATGAATTTGTCTTTTATTTTTTTCTGTCCTCTAACATTGTTCAGTTTCCAAATTGTGTCAATAATCTCTCAAATGTGTCTTCTTCTGTCTCCCTGTTTCTACTGTCCTGATACCAACACTTCTACTACCCATCTGAATCAAAGACTATAGGAGAACAGATTTAGTTTCTCAATCTGTGAAATGAGAAAGTTTTATTAAATGATAAACTCATCTCACTTGTTATCTATGATCCTATGATTTTGAGTAGGAAGACTCCCTGGAGACAATCTATTCCAAGATCTTCATTTTATAGAGGAAGAAAACACACAAGGAATATCAGTGACTCATTTAAAACCACACAGGTAATAAGTAAAAAAGCTTTATTTTAATTGCTTTCTAATAGGTGTCTTTATCTCCATTTTCCATCCATTCTTTATACCAGAGCCAGATTAATTTTCATTGTGTAGAGAAAGGCATCAAAATGACACAGTGCATAAGAAAGTTGGATCTGGAATCAAGAGGACTGGAGTTCAAATATGTCCCTAGATACTTTCTGGGTCTGTGTGATACTAAACAAGTCACTTCAGCTCTGTTTGCCTCAATGTCCTCAAGTGTAAAATGGGGCAATAAAAATTCCCAGGATTGTTGTAAGGATCAAATTGGACTGTAATTATAAAATGCTTAACAGTGTCTGGCAGATAACAGGCACCTAAACAATCCTTTCTTTCTTTTTGCTTAGATCTAGCCAATTAATTCTTTTTTTTTTTTAATAGCCTTTTATTTACAGGATATATACATGGGTAACTTTACAGCATTAACAATTGCCAAACCTCTTGTTCCAATTTTTCACCTCTTACCCCCCCCCCACCCCCTCCCCTAAATGGCAGGATGACCAGTAGATGTTAAATATATTAAAATATAACTTAGATACACAATAAGTATACATGACCAAAACATTATTTTGCTGTACAAAAAGAATCAGACTTTCAAAGTCTGATTCTTTTTGTACAGCAAAATAATGTTTTGGTCAATTAATTCTTTTAGTTTAAAAATAATTTTTTTTGGTAGCTTACAACGTAAATTTCAAACTCATTTGTCTAACTTTCAAGCTTCTTCATAGTCAGACATTTCCCTCAAATCAGCCAAATACCACCCCTTTTTGTATTTGATAATTCCATCAAAATGCTCTTTGAATAACACAATGTAGCACAAAGTTAATAATGTTGTCCCCTTGGGGCAAGGGGAATCTTGATTTGAATCCTGGTTCTACCACTTATGATCTATATATCTTTAAGTAAGTCACTTCACATCTCTTGGATTTAGTTTCTTTATTTGTAAAAGGAATGGGACTCTATGTCCTTTAAAGTCCCTTTTACCTAGAAATCAGTGCTCCAGTAATCTTCAATTAAATCTAATCTGTCAAACATTTATCAAGTTTCTACTATGGGAAATTGCCAATCTAATTCTAAATGGGGTCAAGAAGAGTGGGACATTACTAATAACTGAACAATAACAACAGCAACGACTTTGGGTAAGGAACCTGCATAACTAGGCAAAGATTCCAAGACAAAATAAAAACTCCTCTGATCTATATGGTTATTTGGCAACCCTCTAAATGCATGTATCTGCAATCCTGTGCAAGGTTGAAGTCAGTCCTTATCACCTTACCAAAGGGTAACCTAGTTTGGGCCTAAGTCTTTTATCTAATCTTTCTATCATTCCTAGAGGCAAGCGCCAAGGAGCTCTACAACAGTGGACAAACAAAGCATATCTGTTAAATGATGGGTGGAAACATTTCTATTCTCCTTGGTGTAAACACAGTGAAGCTTCTCCAATTCTCTGTCCAGTCCTTAGTTCTAGATATCTCTAAATCACTTGTGGCTTCTGTTTTTTTTTTTGTTGTTTTTTTTTTTTTGTTGTTTGTTTGTTTTTGTTTTGCTTTGTTTTGTTTTTATGGGATTGGGTCTCTTTATATGTTCAACCTAGGAACTCAGCTGGTAATAGATAGTCACCATTCTGATTATGCTTTATTATATTCTTGCTTTTTTCCTTCTTCTCAGTAGTATTTTATTTTTTCCAAATACATGTAAAGATAGTTTTGAAGGAGGGAGGGAAAGAAGGAAGGAAGGAAGGAAGGAAGGAAGGAAGAAAACTGGTGAAATACTATGCTTTGATCCACATTCAGTCTTTATTGTTCTCTGTAAATACAGATGGTTATATTTGCTTTTCTTGATAAGAGTTTTATGTGAGCATAATTTCAGTGCAAATAAACTAAAAAGGAGTGGAAGAAATCTTTGCTTTTTTGGGAGCTCCCAGGGTAGTAACTCAACCCTGCAGTCAGAGGGCCAGAATTCAAAAGCTGCCTCTGAGGCTTCCTGATTTAGGGCACATCACCCAGAAACCTTTGACTTAAATTCCTCATTTGTAAAATGAGTGAATTACACCAGATAGCCTGTGAGCTCCTTTCTGATTCTAGATATATGACTCCAGGAAATCCCAAATTCTCAAAATACCTATGTGACTTTGGGTAAATCAACCTCCCACAATTCCATTTCACATGTTTTATCTATGAAATAAAGAGATAAAATTAAATGACTTTTTAAATTTTAAATCTGTAATTCAGAGCAGAACTTGAACAATCAGGCTGTCAAGGACACTGTAAGGGTATTCCTGCATCAAAGAGAAGATTGGTTTAAATGACCTTTCTTGAGCCTTTGAAAATGATAGGCTCTCAGTTCTAGAGCTAATAGGGACTTTGGGGACCACCTAGCCCACCAGCTCATTTTTACAGACGAGGAAATTAAGACCCAAGGAAGTTAAGTTCTTGCTTAAGGCAATGCAGACAATAATTTTAAGATTTTCTTCCCATTCTAGGTGCTTGTTTTAATATTTGAAAGGCTATTAAAAAAGGAAGTATTTACTTTAGGCTTTCACTAACTCTATTTTTCTCAGAAGAACAGAACTCTTTCAGAGATTTTCTTCTACTGCTAGAAACATGAACTCTATGACAAAGCTTTTGAAAATATAAAAAATAAGGGTCAGAAAGTAAATCAGAGATATTCATTAGCACAATCATTTAGAAAAATAAACATTAAACTCTGTAATAGTTTGTAATAAGCTGTGAAAGCAAATATGATGAAAACATCAATCATTAGTTTTGGAGAAATGTGGTCTCTCATGTTGTCTGCTTGTGTTTAGCCTGGTGCCTGGTATATATTGTTGGATAATTGATGTTGTAGGCATTTAAAGTTAGGAGATCTGGGTGTGAGTCACATTTCTGCCATTTATTCTACCACTTGGACTTTTATTCCTTTTTGATCTTTAGTTTCTTTGAAATTAATAATTATTAATAATTTCATTATTAAACATTAAAATGAATAATATATAGCATTTACCTAGTACTTTAGGGCCTGCAAAAGCCTTTACAAACATTACCTCACAATCCTGTGAGGTAGCCACTATTATTATCCTACTTTACAAGTGAGGAAATTAAGACTGAGAGATATTTAAGTAACAGAACTAATAAATGGCTGAAGTCATATTTGAACTCAGGTCTTTCTGACTCTAAGATCAGTTCTTTGTCTACTGTACCATTTTGCTAAGTATCATGTCATTATATTATCTTGTCTGCTGTTTTAAATATACATGTGTTCTCTAATGTTTCACAACATTCCCTGATGTTTCTGGTAAACATTTCTGTGAGGAAATAAATGACTCATGTTGGGGGACTACATATCCCACTATTCTATTTTTTTCTGGTCCAAAGGGAAACTGAGACAGATAATTCTATAGCTAGGATAACAATGAAGGGTGTTCACCTGTTCTACCAGAGTTCTGATAGTGAAAAAACTGTATTGCATCAGGTAGTGATAGATTTATGAACAATATTCATACAAATAGTTGGGTGCCAAAATGACATTCAGTCAGCAAACCTTGGAGAAGGATGGGAATGTTACTTTCTTTTTACTATAGCATACTATGTCCTGGACCCTCAGTTTCCTCAACTGTAAATTGGTTATAATAATATTCTACAACCTATCTCCAAGGGTGAGAATATACATACATATATATATATATATATATATATATATATATATATATACATACATACATACACATACACACACACACACACACACACACACACACTATGGGCACATCAACTGCTATATTTCATTTTTATCATTTGTGAACATAAATCTTTTCTTAAAATATACTATCTTGTATTTGAAATCTTCTTCTAATATCAGAAAGGATGAACAGCCAAAGGTAGAGCTTAGGAAAATTTGACATTCATTTCATTCTAGACATACATTGGAATCATTTGGTTCCTTGAATTATAGAAAATACATGAACTATCCATTTATATACAGACTAGAGAGGTTAAAGAACGCCATCTCCAGTCATCCTGATCTACATCTTGTCTTAAGATACAGAAGGTTCTGGAGGAGAAAGTGAGGCCTGGGACTTTGCCCAGTCCCTCATTTCAATCCAATTCACTTGTGTATTATGGCATCATCTTCCTTATGTCATGGTCATCTTCAAGAGTGAAGGATAAACAATAATAACAAGAGAGGTTAGATGATAGTTGGAACTTGGGAATATTGAAATCAAGTTGAGTTGGTGCTGTCCAAACAAAACAGGGTTGATTTATCTGATTCAATTAATTTATTCCTAAAAGAGCCTTCCAGCAGGATTTCCACCCATGCAGATGAACACTGGTAAAACTCTCCTGTAAATAACTCTGATTTAGTATGAATATCCTGAGCCACAGGATACACTTTCAGATTAATTAAATCAACCAATTAATGTAATTTTTTTTAACTTTTCAAAAACAGTATTTTGTAGTGAGGGGGAAAATTCTGGTTTTGGAATTACAATACTTGGGATTGAATCCTGTCAGAATTCAGTAATAAACTATATGATCCTCAGTACCTCATAAAACCTCTCTGAACAAAAATAGGGATATTTTGTATACTTATATCATATGTATATAATATTAAATATATATATGTATATATATATATATACATATATATATATATATATATATATTTACCTGTCCCTCAGGGTTGTTGTGAGAATAATTCTTGCATTGCTAAAAAAACAAATTTTTGAGTTATTGTTGTAAATTATATATTTATGGTAGATTAGCATAAATTATTGAGTATAAATCAATATAGTATATCACTTGGAGCTAAGATTTTTTTGATATATTAACTCCCTTCACCAGCATAAATTACAATTGCCTAATTGGTTAGTAGATTGAGAGAGGTCACTTGTTCTTGGTCATATAGCTAGTTAACATAAAAGGTAGGATTTTTCTCCTATTTTTAATGTGTATCTATTTTTCATATGGCAATATGTACATACAAATACATTCACATATGTATATGCACTGCCTTTACATATGTTCATGGCCGTCTACACACATATGCATGTATATATGTCAACATATACATTTTTTTGTTGTTGTTGTTAGAATGTTCTCAAGAAAAATAGAGACCTCTTTAATATTTGTCTTTGGGCTAGCACTTAATGGTGTCTAGAATTATAGCAGGAACCTAAAAATATTTGTTCATAGATTGTTTTGAATATAGTTCTATGTAACACTCTATCTACTATGTTTTGGTGCCTCTAAAATAGGAAATTTCAAATTTCTATTGAAGTTTTTGCAGGGATAAAGGCTATAGAAAGGAAATATGTAACCCACAAAATGAAAGAATTCGATTAGATGACCTCTAATCATCTCCCTTCTAACTCAACTATGTAAAGTATTTTGCAAATCTCAAGGCACTCTGTAAACTTCAATTATACTTGTATCTATATATAATCTTATTATATAGAAGTCTGCAAAACTCATGAATGTAAATTTTTTGGAAAATATTTCAAGTTTAGGCATTTGCTTTGGAATTTGTGAAGTACTCTGGTACTGATGATAAATGACATCAGATAAACCCAGTCTTTAGCATTTTTACAAATATTAGATAGTTTGTCAGTTGCAGAAACAATTGTTCACTATGGTTAACAGACAGGCTTGACTGGTCTCTTAAGTGCTTCGTCAAGGTCTGAGGAGGAAAAAAGCAGACAATGAGTTTTCTAGCTGAAATCTCTCAAGTTGATGGTGTTTCTTGGAAGATTTTATTACATTGCTGTAAACGGTCTGTCAAGGAATCAAAATTGGAGTAAGGCTTTTTCATAGCATTGCTAAGCTTTATAACTCTCATTTCTAGAGCTCAGTAGGGTACAGTCACAATTTGTTTGAATGCGTATATGAAAGAGAGGTATGTGTTAGAGGACCTCATTTCTCCTTACATTCACACAGAGTTATTACATTCTGTTTTCTATCAGCCAAATAGTCGGCACAATCTTGGGCTACTCTGGCTTTCTGTTGATAAGAGAGGCACTTGGGTTTTGAAGCTTCCTATCTATAACAGATGATTGCTCCCCATCCTGAACTCTTTCTGCAAGGCTGATGAGCTATCTGATAACTAAGCTCAATTACATCTCTTCTCTCCCCTTAACCACCGTTTTCTACACTAAACCAGATTAATCAGCATTTAAAAATAAGATCAACTTAATCTGACAAGTTCAAGCAAATCTGAGCAGCCTCCTGGTAAGCTGTGATGTTAATATTGTAAATAACTATCTTTCTTTGAAAAATACAATTGCAGGACTTTCCTGGTCTCTTTTCATTTTATCTATTAATAAGTCTTCGGGTGACAGGAACCGTTTATATAAATTTATTTAAATTTATCTCTCCATGTTCTCCTTCTGCTCCTTAGGTTGGAGTATATGCATTAAGCAAGAAAGGAAGAGCTTAATGATTCCAGGCAAAGAAGTTTCCAGGAAAAAGGTTGCAATTGCCTTTCCCTCACTCAGAAAAATTTCATTTGTGTGTTTGTGTGCTCACATTGACTGTGTGGAAAAGATTGACTTAGTGCTATTGTGGTCTGGGACAAGCGCATTATCTGAACCTTGCCTCATAATGAATGGGGTATGATCTTAACTAAAGCTTTTGTGTGTCAAATGTTCACCAAGGCCAGATTAAAGAAGGAAGTTAAAAAAAAAAAAAAAAAAAAAAAAACAACCTTCTAAATCTTAAGATTCAATGAGTCAACCAATCAAATACTGGATGTTAATATCTTTTCAGAGGATGACCTCCAGTGACTCAAGATACTTGAAGCAAACCATTTTTGATCCTGCCCAGGTCTATCTTGAATATTATATGGACTCCAGAACTGTCCTCCAATCTTCTGTATGTCCATTAGTTGGAAAATAGTCAAAATCATAATTTTGTGACTTTGCTCAAGTCCCTTAATCTATTGGGGAAGGGGTGGGACATAGTTTCCTCATTTGTAAAATGAAGGAGTTGGATTAGAGAGCTTCTTGGATCTCCTTTCTAACCCTTGCCTGCTCTATCTGCAGGGAGGTGGCTCAGTGGAGAGAGTACTGATTCTGGAATTAGAAATATTCCAGCTTCAGATCTTGCCTAAGAAACTTACTAGCTGTGGGACCTTTCTATCTGTTTTCTATCTGTTTCAGTTTCCTCATCTGTAAAATGAGTTAATAATAGCACCTACTTCCCAGTGTTGTTGTAACGATAAAATGAAGTAATATTTCTAGAGCTTGTTGCAAGTCCTAAAATGTTAGCTATACTAGGTCTATGAAATCTCTATATTTAGATTCTCCAAATGCTTTGTCATTGCTAAACTATTCCTAGTGTCATTGCTATTTCTTTTTTCCACTTTATTTCTGCCCATACAGAGCTCTCAGATTAGCCATCTTCCTCTTCCTCTTCCCAAAGATTTTGCTCATCACCCAAGTGAACATGAAAATACCTACTTGGGCCTTCAGGCTTTTCTCTTCTGTCATTTAATGAAGCAAGCAAAGACCTGGTTGTTGTTTATGTTCCCAGGGCATTTCCCTGGCACTGGAGATGAACTGATGTCATTACTTGTGTGTGTGGTTGAAACTCCAGGGTGGAATCAGACAGATTGTTAGGGCAGAATGGATTGGGGAGAATTGTTGCGTTTCATACTGAGTGGAACATTGGCCATTGGCTCCGTTGCCTAACTTGTGCCTAGTTAAGTAGAGGGTAACATCTGTCAGGCAAGCTTGCTTGTTCACTTTCACAGGGGAAAGCATATTTTTCAGGGGAGAGAATTGGTTCTTTATTCTTAAAATAGTTAAAAATTCTCTTATTCTTGCTTAGTTTTTGGAAGGAGGAAAAAAGATATTTGTTGTGCAATTCAGTGTCTTTGGGCTAAATATGAGACTTAAGATACTAAATATGAAACTTAAGAAAAGGCTGTCAAGTTCCCTAATGCACCTGAGTCTGGATACATAGAGTTAACATAGTTAACTCTATGGGGCATTGACCCCATAGAAAGCTATTTCATAACTCCTATTTTGGAGTCATGGGTTGACAGATTTTGAGGCAAATGAATACATTTTACTAATCTATTCAGGAGAAAAATGTAGGCAAGGATATTTTTGGGGAGAGGACAGAAGGCTTCAGTTTATTTCTGCCCTAAAGGTTGGACTGCCCCCACAAATTGTTCAGACATTCCCCCAATGTCCTGTGAGTAAATAGAACTTTCTGGACAGCAGGGATTGGGAGATAATCTTTCTAGCATCGTGATACAATGGGCAATTTGAGAAGTCTCATTTAGGAAGGTAATCTAGTCTTCTCCTTCTATAAATATATCAATACTAAACACACAGTTTGAGAATAAAATAAATGTTAAATACTTTGGAACCTTAAAGAACCATACAAATGTCAGCTATTGTTTCCCTGAAAGGAGGTGCTATTGTCAGAAAGGTCTTTGGATAACTCCTACTTGCTGCTGTTGTATTATTTTCTAGTAGCACCGTATCTATAGATGCTATACTGCTATTCATATCACATCTCAGAGTATAGGCTCCATGTGGTCAGTTATTTATCTTTGCGTATCTCTCAAGGCCTAGTGCTCTTCTCTGCACCTAGTTGGCCCTTAATATATATTTATTGAATTCAGGATTGTTGATGTTGGGCAATAATTTTCTATTGTTTCTGACTCGTTACGACTCCATTTGTAATTTTCATGGAAAAGATAGAAGAGTGGTTTGCTATTTCCTTCTCCAGATCATTTTATAAATGAAGACGTTGAGGCAAAAAAAGGTTAAGTGATTTGTCTAAGGTCACACATAGCTAGTTAGTGTCTGAGGTTGGGTTTGAACTCAAATTTTACTGGCTCCAAACCTGACACTCCCCTAGCAGAATTCAATAAAGAACACCAAATAATCTCATAAATAGATCTCTGACAGATCTGATTTAAAAATTCTCCTTGAAATGGATATTTAGGCAATAGAGAATGGTGCATAGACTAGCTTTGAATCTTATTTGAGACACTTGCTACTTATATGACATTGGGGGAGTCACAACTTCTGTATGTCTCATAACTTTTCTTTTGTAAAATAAAGGGATTGGACTTTAACTCCTCAAAAAATCCCTTACTGCTCTAATCTATGAGCTTGTGATGTTTTTGCTCCACCATATTTCTTCATGCTCTTAAAAGAAGTGAATGCAGAAAAAAAAATTTCCTTTTAAAGGAAGGGATTGATCAGGCAATAGAGGAAAAGAAATGTTCAATCATTTCAGTCCTGTCCAATTTTTCATTTCTGTTTGAGGTTTTCTTGGCAAAGATACTGGAGTTGTTTGCTGTTTCTTCAACAGCTCATTTTACAGATGTAGAAACTAAGACAAATAGGGTTAAGTGACCAGGATTTCACACAGCAAGGAAGTATCTGATGCCAGATTTAAATTCAGGAAAACGAGTCTTCCTAATTCCAAGTTTAGCACTCTTTTCATTGCACCACCTAATAGCTAGTATCTTTGTATCTTCAACTATTATGGTTTCTTGGCATATTAATGAGAAATATATATTTTTACATTATATATACACATTTGTATTTTGGTCCAGAACTGCAGTTTCATCAATATAGGGAATTCATGGTAAGGAAACTCCTTTATAATGCAGCAGATTGGCAACTTGGTCATTTTTAACTTTTGAGAACTGTTTGGGACACAGAGCCTAAATTACTTACTAAATTACATTAGTACCTTAACCACCAAATGTCAGAGACAATTCAAATGTAGGTTTTGTCAACTGGCTGCCACAATTTGTATTAGATATCAATATGAAAAAGAGTTGTCTGTTTTAAAGGAGTGATTCAATGCAACATTTATTAAGCACTTATTATATGAGTAGCACCATGGTGTAGTGGACAAAGAACTGGCTTAGATTTGAGCTCTGCCATATACTAACTTTCTAAGATTATTAAGTTGCAGAAATTGCTGGTCTGCATTGGTGAAGGGAAGTTTCCTCATACACTAGCTCCTTATCCTACTGAAATTATTGTCTCAGTGTCTATTCTATTGTGACAAAGACAAAAATGAAGTGCTTCTTGCCTTCATATCACTTACATTCCATTGGGGATCTTTGAAGGGTAAACAACATGTACATAGATAAGGTAATATCAAATGTGGACAACATAATTTTGGATGTGAAGGAAAGGATACACAAAATGATGGAGATCATGGAAAGGCTGATATAGACAGTAGCAACTAAGCTGGATCTTAGAGGATGTTAGGAATATAACACTGGTCCTGGGAAATCTTTTAATTTATTAAAAAGTGAAAGCATAGTTCCCAAGCATCCTTCCAAGGGACCAAGAACATATTACCACCCCAACCCACCTTCTGTGTATCTATTTCTCCATTTCCTCCCACTCTGAATGTGGGTGGAAGGAATGGTAATATTCTCACCCATGATGACAGCATATATTTGAGCTCATGTATCTGAGTTCTACTGAGGAGGTTTGGTATTGGTTGGGAAAGGAGTTGGATAAGACCAAAGTACGAATTACTTTTGTCCTGTTCCCTCTGCCTTGTCCTCTCTGAGGTATAAAGTCCTGCAAGCTTAAAATTAGCACCAGAAGGGTATTTCTTGTTGCTGCCTCCCTACAGTTGGGACTGTGGTTGCCATGGTAGTGAAACTATTCTCTGAGGGGGCTGCTTGGGCTTTAGACTAGTTGCCTCTGAGAAACTGGAAGCCATCAATATGCAAGGAAAGCCTATCTCTTCATCCTCCCCTTCCTCAGAAGGGTGCAGTGTTTGAATTTGAAGAGCAGAATTAGAGTCATTAATTTGGCTCCCTGACACCTTCATGAGCTAGTATAAATATTAGTATCACAGTTTTCTGTAGAAGAAAATCCTGGTGCAAAAAGAGTAAATGTCTCTCCTAAAGTCCCAGTGGCAGCAGAAATTGAATCAAATTCTAAAATTTCCTTTCCTAATTGCTAAAATGATATATTTAACCACTTCAAGAGAAAGTTTTTTTCTAGTTAGAATAAATCAAATAAGACACCACGATTTGCTTATTTTATAAATTAACAGTCATTTAATTTAAAAACAACTGACTACTGCATTTTTTTTTTTTTTTGGCTATTTTTAAAAAAAACTTCTGAGCTAGAAACTCATATGCCCAGGGCTAAATTGTACAGGCAAGTAATAAAGTTTCTAATAGACCTTGAACTACCATAGCTATTCTTTGCAGATGTGACTATAATTAGGTTTGATTTCTTGCTTGAATTTATTCTCCACCTGGACCTGAATCTTTAATGAATCATCAACCAGATTCTGTATTTCCATCTCAGAGGGGAAGGACTGGTAAAAAGGTCAGGAGAAATTGATCTTTTTTTTCCAAAATGGCTCCTGTAAAAAGGTCTAATTTAAAGTCAACAAAATGTCTGTATCCACATTCTTTTTAAACTCTGGGCCCTGGCCTCAGGTGAGGAGAACAGACCACGGACAGACTATTCTCATCAATATGTATGGTATCTGGGTAGAAGGATTCCAGCTGAGAAAGAGGCAATTTATGTTAGCTTATAATATTATATTTATTCTAGAATATGTGGAGGCCTGTTTTCAAAAAGTGTGACAATGTGTAGGCAAAGGAAGCCTACACGTTGATATATAATCAAATCACAAGTCCAAGGTATATGCCTTTCTTTGATTTATCTTTGGTTTATAATAAGACAAATATTTCTATGAGAAATTGGGACTTACAGGCTTTCGTGGAAATTACTTAACAAGAAAACTGAAATCAACCCTTCAATTCCCCCACCTCCAAACAGTTATCCTTTGTCCAATTTCCCTAAAGGGTTTGCCATCAAATAATGTGTTTCAACCCACTTATGTTCTGCTGTTGTACTGGAAGAATTCAAGCTAAAATGTTTTTAACTAATGTTTTTAACTAATGTTTTTAACTAATGAATGAACTAAAAATGTTTTTAACTAATGAAGGCTAATGAATAAAGTGAGAAATTAAATTTAGTCAGACAGTTAGAGAGAAGAATTGAGAGAGATTTTAAAATTAAGTTTCATTTAACACCTATGGTCTGGTTTGGTCCTGGGGTCTTAAAGTCTATGTGAAAGGTTCTAACAAATTAACCAACCAATCAATCAATCCAATGTATTTTTATTAAACACTTCCCTCAATTCTTTTCAGAGGTGGAAGCTATGAATATAGAATAACACATGTACTATCAGAGATGATAAATATCACATGAAAAAAATACTGCCCAACCCTTTTAAAATCTTGTTATAAGGGATGACTGGCTAAGCAAAGGAGGAGAATAAATTTGTAAATGAAGGTTATATAAAAATAAAATGTATAAATAAAAATAGGATTAAAAGAAATCCAGGCTTTTATTAAGTGCTTACTCTGTGACAGATTCCATGGCTAGAAATACACAAATAAAACAGTCCCTTACCATTGAGGAATAATGGTAGGTTGGATATTTTTTAGAACCAATCTCCCTACCTGCCTCTCTCCTCCCTCCCCCGCTTAGCTAAATCTAATATGACCCAAAAAAGTTAGGGGAAAATTAATGATTACATTTTGGTGACAACCAACTCACAAAGACTGTCTACTAAGTTATCTAGGCCTTGCCATGCACGTGAATAGAATATCAAAGATAATGATGAAGTTTTCTATCCTGGACTAAAATGGAGAGATGATTTTGAACTGAGGACAACAAGTATACATGTTGAATAAAGCATATTAGTGTTAATGACCTATTAATATTAATAACCATTATTTGTTTGGACAAGTAAATATAAGGAATATTTTGTACTTTATAAATATGTTATTGTTATATGTCACACTAATGATATAATTACACTATTAAACCTATTTTGTTCTATAAAAGTTGGACTTGAAATTTGGTAGCGATCATATGTATGTGTGTGTGTGTGTGTGTGTGTGTGTGTGTGTATTTCTATATATATCTATAAAATTTAATATACTCAATGCAGAGACAACCTGGCTTTTAGACAAATTTATATTAGAATGTGTGTGGGAATGTTTTTCAACTAGTATGACTTAATGTGTAGGCAGGGGAAGCTCCTTATGCTAATGATTTATTTCACATAAACAGCAGCAGGCAAATGCCAGTAGTTCTTTACCCAATTTTTTTTTAGGAAACCTGGAGTCTTTGCACATGCTCCTGAACTTTAGCCAAGTTGGGACATTTATGAAACTAAGGTTCAGCGTATCATTGAGATAAATTGGATATCTAAAAACACCTGCTCTCCAAGATGTCTGAAGCATTTATTCTCTGATTCTACCCCTTTGATCTTAGGCTGAGATATCACAAAAAAGAAATGAAGTAGCATGTTGTTTAGATAGGGCACTGGAGTTGGTAGTCAGAAAGACCTGTATTCACATTCTGCCTCAAATGGCTCTTTCACTGTATGACTCTGGGCAAGTTCTTAACTTCTTTGTACCTCAGTTTGCTCATAAGCAAAATGAGGAATTGAATTTGACAGCCTTTAGAGCCTTTTCTAGTTCTAAATCTGCAATACTATCCTATGAAATTGGCCCTTGGTAGTTTGGTAATTCCAATGTTCTCTGTTCTTGTTATTATAGTTGAGTTGTGTCCAACCCTGTGTGATCCCATTTAGGGTTGTCTTGGAAAAGACATTGGAGTCTTTTGCCATTTCCTTCTCCAGCTCATGGAATCATCCTGACTCTAGGCCTGGCACGCTATCCACTATATTACCTAGATGGCTGCTCTCTACTCTTGTTTTTAAAACTTCCTTTCTACCTCTGTTCACAACATATTGAGTCACAAAAAAGTTTTAGAATTAATGTAAAAACTCTTGGCACAATCCAATCACAATAATTGTGGTTTCAGGTTTTTGGAAAGGTCTTAAAATGGATGGAATTATTATTTGAAAGTGTCATGGCCATGAATTGTGAACCTAGTATAAAGGACAAATATTTACAATTCTATTCACAATCTTTAAATGCTGAAAGAATCATCAATTTCAAAAGAGAGGAGTGAATTTTGTCTGTGGTAATTTTATATCGTATTTCAGTGGATCTGTGTGATACTACTTCTTTTTACTTGCTCAGTTATTCCTTCTCTCTTTAATTCATTCTATGGTAGCATTAAATAATCCTAATATAATCCAATTTTCTCATATATCTGATTTACTATGGATAATTCTCAAATAAAATGATTTCAGTCTTTGTAGAGTAGGGATTCCCAACTTGAGGCATGAAGAATATTTAGTAAATATTATAACATGATCTAATACATTACATGGTCATCTGGGTGGTGTAATGGATAGATTGCTGGCCCTGGAGTCAGAAAGATTCGTCATTTTCCTAAGTTCAAATGTGGCTTAAGACACTTAGCTCTTGGGCAATCATTTAATCTTGTTTATCAGTTAACTGTTAATCAGTTTCCTCCCCTATAAAATGAGCTGAAGAAGTAATTGGCAAAACAATCCAGTATCTTTGCCCAGAAAAACTTAAAATGGGGTCACAAAAAAACTAGGATTGAGTGAAAATCAATTGAACTATCACAAAATATTATATGTTATAATATGTAATATGTCATTTTATCCTATTGAAATAGTTCAAATTCAGTTGAATTTGTAGAAAAAAATGAGTGAAATTGGAGACAAGTCTATTTTACCCCCCCCCAAATATGTACCAAATAAAGTATCTTTATGACAAATTGATTTTTTTTTTTATGTTTTATGACTATAAGGATGGGAGAGCTAGAATTTATTTACTTTTATATTGGAATAGGGAGAATGGAAAGGTTTACTGAAAGCTGAGGAATAAAGGGGACTTTAAAAAGTAGACTACCACTGTCCTAGAGGCTTATTACTATTAAATAAGGTTTATAGGTATTATTGACAAAACCAGTTGAGAGATGGAATGCAGGGGTTATGACAAGTTCAAATTCCTCACTCATTAGATATGTTTATATGTTTAGGATATAAGATTGTAGGATTGACAATTTAGGACTGGAAGGAATCTTAGGGATTACCTAGTTCAATCTCCTTATTCTTTGAGGACCCAGAGAATTGCTTAATATTTGGTCCAGGCCTTATTCAGGCAGTGATTCAATGATTCAGGCCAGTTAGAAGAGGGTTTCTTAAAATTTTTCTACAAGCATCCCCAGATATATACAATAGGTATACAAGTCAAAAATTTATTGATAATCATAACTTCAAGACCTCCACATTCAGTTACAAGATCCCACATGGGGTTGTGACCCACAGTTTAAGAAGCTTTGGGTTAGAATCAATAATATACCTATGGCTAATAAAATGAGATGAAAATTATTAACAAAGAATATGAGGATATAAGGTTAAAAACGATAAAAATTCTGATAAAATGGCTAATTTTTTTCCACATCTGCCATGACAATTCAGTCATGTTTTATTAGAAAATCATTTAAAAAAGGTAATATGAATTCTGCTAAACCAGGAGTTCTTACTTTTTTTTTTCTTTTTTTTTTAAGTATCATGGACTCCTTTGGAAATCTGGTGAAGTCTATTGGCCTGTTAGAAGAATGTATTTAAAATAACAAACAAAATATTCATTATTACCAAGGAAACCAATTATATTGAGATAGTTATCAAAACTTAAAAAAAAATAAGTTTATAGACTCCAGGTTAAGAACCTTGTTCTAAAATCTTAGACACCAATTCTGCATTGGTTGTGAGGTTTATGTTTCAGGTGTCCAGGAAGTCAAGCAGCCTCCTTGATTGATCAAACAGCCTACATAAAACAGGTGACAATCTTACCACACTAATGATCATACAAATGATCATACAAATATTAAGTTACAGAGCCAGGATCAAAACTAGTTGAAAACTAGAGGGAAAAACTTATTATATTTTTTTAAGCATTTCTTGGCAGACAAAAATCTATTTGTTTTGATGAATAAAATATATTTTTTTAATGCAAGTCAGTTGGTCAGGTGCACAGTCATACTGTAAGCTAAATACTACTCATATTTCATAGCTAAGAAATCTAAAACATGGTACCACAGGGGAAGGAGCAGAATTCCAAAGACTTTATTGTTTTCTTGACATAGCTGTCTTGTCCCTTGGCTTATTTGCCAACCTAGTTAAGATCATCATCCTGCCAGATACATTCACTTACTATCTATGAATCCTAATATATCTACTATCAATTCAAAAAAAATTCACAAAAGATTTTTTAAAGGTGCCTATTGTTTCTATTTTTTTTAAGCTCTTCTTAAAACTAGTTGATCATCAACTTTTGCTATCCAGTGGGAGGGGAATTGTTGGACCATTTAATCCCCACAATAGTTCAGAAACTATTGTCCTCTTCAAACCTTGTACTTTTCGATGCTTTGCTAACCTGCTCTATGGACGTGACTCTATTCTCTTGTCCAGCCATAGGCTACATTCCCAGGGTTTTATTGCTGTGATGCCCATTTCCTGGGGCTTATTTTTTCCCCTCAACCCTCATGAAATAGAGGCTAGACCCTCTAAGGATGGGGGAGGGCTTTATCCTTCCTCTATCCCATGTAACTGTTTTTGTCCCAGGTGGGTGAATTCTTAATTACAGTATCACATTCAGGCTTTATTCCAGAGAGTCATGTCTATACATGTATGCAGCCTGAAAATAATCAGAAAAAATAAGCTTATCAACTAGGAATAAATTACAAAAACATTTCTTTGAAACATGTATGTATGTGTATAAGTGTATATATGTGTATATTAGTGGTTATATTGATTGTAGTATTTTTGCTTCCAAACTAGTTCATGAATGCAGACATCAAGGTAAGACTTTTACTTTGCTCTTCACCTTTCCTATATAATAAACAGGCAATTTAGGGCACTGTATTATGTTTGTCTTGACATAACTTCCATGTCATGGAAATAGAAGAGAAATGAGCTCTGGAGGGTTTCCTAGAAGAGTCAGAATAACGACACAGTCTTGAACATCCTCTCTTTTTGTATGTCATCAATCTTAAACAGTATGAGGGAGGGCAGCCCTCACCTTCTCTGCTTCTGAATCACAGCTTGCTGTCCAGATGATATGGGGACACAGCAGGGCAAGAGAGGAAATAGCATGGCTTGCCAGCAGCATCATAAACCAAGGGAAAAGCAAGCCTGATGGGAGAAAGAGGTAATCTAGAACACAGAATGCAGGGAAAACAAATTTGTTTTTTGTTGTAGAGGTTACAGTGTGCTACTTCTCTTCATTCTATATATGCCCTTGTCATTCAGTTTTTCTATGACCTTGAGACAACACCCTCATCAATTAGTCAATTATTATTTACCAAATCCTTTCATGCTAACACTTCATGCGCTGGTCATAGTGTCTCAAGGATAAATTAATACTAGTACACAATCTTATGATATTAATTATGCCCTACAAAAACTATGATTAATGTTTGATAAATATTTTAAAATATCCTCTATGTATTAATTCTCTTTGTTTTTCTCATCACGCATAGGATGTGTATCTGCAAATGAAGAGATAAACTTAGCCACTGAACCCTTGAACGTTCTCCCAGTCAGGATCAAGTTGATATTTATGCCTAAATTATTTTAAACTATAATATGATTTTGGTACTTAAGGAAAAAATAAAACAATAGAGAAGGAAAAGGGAGGCATTATTGAATAGTTAAACTGGTCCCTGGACTTGAAGTCACAAAGACCTGTATTCAAAACATCTTCAGATACTTATTAGATGTATGACTTTGCACAAGACATTTAGACTTTCCTGTGTCTCATCTTCCTTACCTGAGGTTTCTTCCAGTTCTAAATTTATGATAACGTGAAAATCATTTTAGTGACTGGTTTTTGCCTTTTTCATCTGACTGGTGACAAAGATGCTTTTATTTCAACAAGAGGAATAATTTAACTTTCCAACAAATTGCTCTGGAGAAGAACATCCTTACTGGTGGCAAATCTTTAGGGAGATATAGCCCAAGGCCTTATTTTACAGCAATGGGGACTTTCCACTTTCCAATATAAATCCATAGGGCAGGTTTATATCAAAATGAGAAAAGGTTTATAGCCTTTAAAACATAACTTTTAAATAAATAAAAAATACTAATAAAAACATAATAAGTAAATTCAATGAATAAACAAATATAAACACTATTCATTTTTATATGGATGTATAAAACTATTTTCTATCTCTGTACATAGGCACATGTATAAATTAGTATAAATATAGAATATTAATATAGAATAGAATATGGAATTACATATAAAATATATTAACATGATAAATACTTAATTCATATAATATATATTCCCTTACATTCTCAAGTGGCTTGTTACAGGTGAATGTGAATCATTCACTTCCAGAGAAATCAGGTTAGAACTCAAGAAGAAGAAACCCCATCACTATATTGCTATTGAAATATGCATCAAATGATGAATATGGATACATGGCTAGAAGAAATGCACATGTTTAACCTCTATTGGTTTGCTTGCTGTGTAGAGGAGGGGAAAAGGGAAAGGGAGGGAAAAGAATTTGGAACATAAGATTTTGGAAAGGTGAATGTTGAAAATTGTCTTTGTATGTATTTGGGGGAGGAAGCTATTTTAAAAAAGAAGTATGCATCAAGGGATATTTTAAATTTACATGCCTGATTGTTTTTAAAGATTAATTTTATGTTTTGTGAGAAAGGGTGGCAAGAGACCATACAGGCTGTCCTTTACTTTTCTTACATTATTCAGATTTTTGTCTCTTTAATCTTAAAATTTTTCTATTGATTAACACACCCCAGATATGAATATGTACACATCTATTTTTAATACATTTAAAAATGCAGTCTGAAAGGTAAAACCCCCTCACCAAAATTCATGTGATTTACATAGTCAAAAATAGGTTACCTTTTCATCATCACTTGCACAAATGATTTTATTAAAAATTTAATATGATATTCCATCACAGATACAAAGCAGACACCTACAGGGATCATTATGTTTTCAGGGACTCTGGCATTCCCTATAATTTCTTTGCACCTGCTGTCACCTGTTTTTGTCCTTAATAATAAAGTCATTAATTTTTATTTTTTTAAATACTGTCTGTGTAATTTTCTCCTTCACATTATAAGTCCTCTGGTTTGTTTAGAACCCACAATTTACCACTAATCTACAATTATAGAGAAAAAAGAAAGAAACTATTCATTGAAACTAGAGTTTCCTTTTCAAGCACTTCAGTTACTTTCAGAATTTCCAGAGATCGTAAGAGGAGTCTGAGGAATCCAGGAAAAGTAGAAAAGGGTAATCTAGATGTTATGGCTGCAGGATCTCAACAGTGAAGAAAATCACCTACCTAATCCTGGAGACAAAAATTAGTAAGCTTGGATTTCCTAGTTGTTCCTGAAATGAGAAACAAAGTGCAGCAGACAAAGGTACACCGTTTTTGTGTAACTTTGATATTTTATAGTGTGCCTTGAAGCATGTGGTAATGGAAAAGACATTGGAGCAAAAGGCAGAAGACTTGAGTTTGAGTTCTGGCTTTACTCTTAAGTGAGTTGGACTTTTAAAATAACTTTGCTGTCTGTAACCTCCTTGGGCCTGTTTCCACATGAACAAAATAAGAGAAGGACTAGTCCACGGACATTTAATTTTTTATTATGTCATGGATCATTTTGGCACTCAAGTGAAGTCTTACAAGCCCTTCTCAGAACCATATTTTCAATTATATAAAATCAAATACTTTAGATGATAAAGGAAACCAATTATATTGAACAAGTTATAAACCACTCCCTTCAACTTCATGGACTCTAAGTTAAGAACTCTTGAACTAAATGATTTTCTTTTTCTTTTTTCTATCAATAGAATTTTATTTTTCCAAATACACAGATAGTTTCCAACATTCATCTCTGTAAGATTTTGTGTTTCAAAATTTTTTCTCTCCTGTACCTTATGACCCCACCTTATGTCCCCCTCCCCAAGACAGCAAGCAATGATATATTCAGAGAATATAGTGATTCTCCATATATATTGAGATGATATATAATGGAGATATTGCTATTAAAAAGGTACATGAAAGTGAATGAAATAAGATATGTGATTTGTTTTTGAAATTTTTTTTGAGTGGATTTATGACCACACTAAATGCCTTTCCAGTTTGGTAGGACTTTGCAATGGCTTGAGCTCAATAAAAGGTAGAAATTCCAAATGTTGCTACTTACATCTAAAATAAAGAGGGTCTTTTTCAAAGGTCTTTAACACATTGGGTAGATCTTTGGATAATTTATGGGAAGACATAGATAAGATTTGAAGAGGCAGGGACTTGTATGAATTGATACTAAATGAAGTAAGCAAAATCAGGAAAACAGATTGGCAAAAACATTATAAATAAAAACAGCTTTGAAAGACTTAGGAGCTCTCATCAATTCAATGATCAGCCACAACACCAGAGGATTGATAATGAAGTGTACTAAAGAGATTCAAAGTACATCAAGAAAAATCCAGTGGAGGAATTACCTACATTGATGAGATCATGATCCATCAAAATATTTTTGTCTGATAGGCTGGATCAGACAGGACAAATAATTATCTCTTTTCAATCTTTTGCCACATTGGTCACCAATTATTTCTAACTCACATGTAATCAACTTGAAAAAATATTTTTGGTGCTTCTCTCTAAAAAAGGAGAGCACATTCGTAACATTGGGAGTAACCTAGACATGTCATTAAATATTGACATTATTTAGCACCTACTGAAACTTATGAGTGACAGTTGAGTATCTGGAAATCAGAAAGAGATTAGACAGACCATTGTTGAATTTTAGTGTTTTATTTATGATTCAAGATATTTATTTACTTGTAGCATATTATTCAGAGAGTGTAATTAAATAAAATTTCATTAATTAATACATATTTTTAATATTTACTTTAATAAATTATATGTGTCCAGTCTCCACATGCTTTCAGACACAGATGTGGTTCAGATACTAATTTCACAACAATTTGTTCTACAGTTTGTTTAGGACTAAAGTAGGTATTAGCACAAAGTTTTTTTCTTTCTTTTTTTTTTAAAGTAGCTTTTGAACGGTGCTTTAAGATTTACAAAGCACTTATCTCATTTGATTTTCAAAACAATCACTTGAGGTAGGTGCTATTATTATGACAGTTTTTATTTAATCACTTTTCCAGTCATATCTGACTCTTCTTGACCCTTTTGGGGTTTTCTTGGCAAAGATTCTGGAGTTGGTTGCCATTTCCTTCTCTGGCTCATTTTATAGATTAGCAAACTGAGGCAAACAGGATTAAAGGACTTGTCCTGGATCACCTTGATAGTAAGTACCATGTTCAGATTTGAAAAATAATTCTTTCTGACTTCAGATTAATTATTCTAGTTACTGCACCATTTAGCTTCCCTCTGACCACTTTACAGATGGGAAAACAGAAATTGAGAAAGATTATGTGACTTGCTCTGGGTCATACAGCTAATAAGTATCAAGGCAATATTTGAACTCATTAGAGAATTAGATACTATTTAAAATTAATATCTACTGTTGAAATTTCAGATAGCAGAAACTAAAGGGTAAGGAAGATATTTCTGGAGTAAGAGAGCTTTTTTGCCACTGCTTAAATGACAATGGGCAGGTAGCTATCTACTTCTCTCACTGGTTGTAATTGCTAATTATCTATGAGAACATGGAATTGTCTATTTATTCAAAAATTATTCATTTAGACTGAGAATGGATTGGATTATAGTAAGGACAATTTGTTTTGGGTCCTCAAGATAGCTGAAAACATATGTTCAATAATTTTTTGATGAGTTTTTTTTGTTGTTCACATCGGTATGATGCTTAATCTAGCTCCCTGATAATGCTATGTAATTTGATGTTGTCAAACATTCTGGAAAGTCCCAGGGATATTATTTCAAAACAGTGGAAGATTCCAACATACTTGCTAGATTTCTCATACAGGATTTATTAAAAGATATTAATAAGAATAACACATATAGGATGTAGACAAGTTTGGATTGATTTAGTTAGATGGGTTCCACATCTGTTGAGATGACAGAGCCATCAAAGTATCAAAGTATTTTAAACAAGAGTATGTGTGCTCTTAAGAGAAACAAACAGCCTTACAATAAAAACAAATAGATAGATTAAAAAAACCTAACTGGAAAACTACCACAGACCAATAAGCAATATAATTTGTTTTCCGTTTGCCTCCCTGGTATAGTTTTGCTCTAATTTTTTTTTCCTGCATCTAACAGACTTCTTTATTACTACTAAAGACTCTTTTGAGAATATTTAATACTCTTTCAAATTTTTTAATTGTTCTGACTCACTCCATCTAAAGTTACCTTTCATCTCTTCTGTATATATCTTCTTTTTTAAGTAATATTTTTTTTAATTTCAAAATATATGCAAAGACATTTTTTAACATTCACCCTTGCAAAACCTTGTGTTCCATATTTTTTCCTCCATTCCCCCCCATCCTCTCCCCTAAACAATAAGTAATCCAATATATGCTAAACATGTGCTATTCTACTATACATTTTCCACATTTTATCATGTTGCATAAGAAAAATTAGATCAAAAAGGAAAAAATGAGAAAGAGAAAAAAAAAGCAAGCAAATAACCACAAAAATGGTGAAAATACCATGATGCAATCCACATTCAGTCCCCACAGTCCTCTCTCTGCATGCAGATGTCTCTCTCCATCTATTCCAAGTCTATTGGAATTGGCTTGAATCACATCATTGTTGAAAAAAGCCACATCCACCAGAGTTGATTTTATATATATCTTTATGTATATGTTGTATTCCTCATTAGAATGAAAGTTTCTTTTGGTCAGAGATTGTTCTTGATTTTTTTTTTTTTTGTTGTAACCTCAATATTTAATCACAGTGCCAGTCCATAGTAATCACTTAGCAAAAAGTTTATAAAAGGCACATTGATGATGAGCTGTGCACTGATCCAGCCATTCTGGAAAGCAATTTGGAACTGTGCCCAGAAAGTTACTAAACTGAGCATACTCTTTAACCCAGCTATACTACGGATTAGACATATATTAAAGATCAAAGAAAGAGAAAAAACCCATTAAATCCCCCCAAAACTTGTATCAGCACTTTCCCCCCATAATAGCAAAAAGTAGGAACAAATAGAATATCCATCAATTAGAGATTGCCTGAGCACTAATACATAAATTAAATAGATTACCATCACCCTGTAAGACATGCTTAAAAAAACAATTTTCAAGAGAAACTTGGGAAAATTTCCATGATCTGATGAACAACGAAGTAAACTGAACCCAGAAAACAATTTATATACTAACAACAATTTAAAGAAAAATAACTCTGAAAGACCTAAGAACTCTAATCCAAGTAATGATTAATCATGGTGCAGTGCACTGATCATGAAGCAAAACAAATATGGTAAATTTTACTATCCTTATTTCTTACAAGAACACTATTTTTCCTTATGTGAGAGGTTCAGAGAAGAGAGCTAAAAGACAGGGGAGCAAAAAAAAAGTCATTGAATCATTAATAAAAAATGAACAGAATATAAATGAAGCAAGTTCATGTATAAACACAAACAAATAGGCAACTGAAAATAACATGATGAATTTTTATGTACTTTCTTTAAAAAGAAAACTATATAATAGAGATTTAAACACACATTCAATCCTCTTTCTCTTTTGCTTTTTCTGTGGAAATGTTCTCTCCCCCCCCTTTTTAAGATTTCATTAAATTCAGAATAAAAATAAAATCCCACAAAATAACTAATACTGTAAAAATAATTTTTGACAGGTTCCAACTAAGCAAAACTTGCATAACATCTGGTGCTTTCAATTTTGGAATTTTTATATTCAATAATATTTTATGAGTTTACAACGGACATAGCCAATGCTTGCAAGTATAAAAAGCAGTCATTTTGATTCCAATTTTGCAATACCTCAATTGTCCTTCTTTCTCTGATGAGGAATGTCATTGAATCACAACATATAAAATGTAATCCTTCATTTTTGGTTTTATTTTAAAATTAAAGCTAAATTGATGGAGTTTCATATCTCATAATGATTTTAACAGGAGGAAAGACGGTACCATGAAATCAAGGCTAGAGCCTTACAAATCCTAAAAGTTCAGAGATCATTTCTATAGGGCACCCTTTGCATCATCACTCAGTGATTAGCCTAATTCTTCTAAAGGTGCAAGAGGACTGGGCCAGAAAACTGCAGAATGTCAGAATGGGAAGAGATCTTAGAATAGAGCCTTCATCGGGAACTTTTTTTCACTTATCAAAACAGAGCAAAACCTAGTTGGAACTAGCATTCTGGGAGAAGGAGTAGGGCCTGCCTCCACACACAAAAAAATCTAGAATTTGTCCTGTTCCCATCTTTAATCCCCATCCAATTCAATAAACATTTATTAAGTTCCTACTATATTCCAGGTGTTGGGAATAGAATTAATTTTAAAAAGAAAGAAAAATTATCCCTGTGCTCAAGGAGCTTAGAATTTTAAAAGGGGAAGACATACAAAAGGAGCAAGGAAAGAGAAGGGAAGATGGAAGAAACTACAAGGGGTATCTTGTTTTGTGAAGTTGAAACCATGCAGGGCAACAGATAAAAATGGAAGGAGTTGAGAATCCAGGTTCTGCCCTTTGTAAAGGAAGGCATTGGGAGGATTTTGGTACTCTGCTCTGTAGCCTCCAATGTCAGCAGTTTGAGTCAATAGTATTATGGTGAATCTAACTGATGAGTTTATCCTGGAATGGGCTTCCTAGATCTGTGGAGTTGAAAGCAGTCAGGGCAGTGGATGGAAAATGGAATATTATTGCACGATAAGACATCTTTTTTTGAGAGAAATCTAAAAAGAAATTTGTAAAATGAAGGAAAATGAAAAGAATGGAAACAGGAAAGCATTTTTTTCCCTGAGGCAATTGGGGTTAAGTGACTTGCCCAGGGTCACACAGCTAGGAAGTATTAAATGTCTGAGAACAAATTTGAACTCAGGTTCTCCTGACTTCAGGATTGGTATTCTATCCACTACACCACCTAGCTGCCCCATAGGAAAGCAATTTCTACAGTAATGACATTATAAAGAAAAATAACTTTGAAAGTCTTAAGAATTCAAAGCCATTACTAATCAATTCACCTGGGAGGATTACATATGGATCCAGGAGAGGGGAGGAGGCTTAGTGGCTAAAGAATTTGTCCTGGAGTCAAGAGGACCTGAATTCAAATCCAGTCTCAGATAATTTACTAACTTTGTAAACCTGTACAAATCATTTAACCCTGTTTGCTTCAGTTTCCTCACCTGTAAAATGAACTGGATAAGGAAATGGCAAACCACTCCACTATCTCTGTCTGGAAAAATCCATAAAGAGTCAGACATGATTAAAAACTAGGAAACAACAATAAAAAGGGGGGATTGGAGATTATTTAGTTCTATAACTCAAAGATTAGAAAAATAAGGCCTGTGGAATTGAAATAACTAGTACAGGTCAGAAAAGTAGAATTTGAACTATGGTGTTCAACTATACTAGTGAATAGAAAGCTGACCTTGGGGCCAAGAAGACTGGAATCTAAATACCACCTCTGACACATACTTGCCACGACACCTGGGCAAATCACCTGATAGGTCTGGGTTCTAGGTAGTTCTAAGACTGTAAATTGCAGAGAAGTTGATGATCCAGAATTGACAATGGAAGTTTATTCATTTAGAAGTCCCTCAGACTTGTGAAATCCCAGGACTAATTCCTATCTATCTCCTCCTGTCTCTAAATCTTCTTACTCTGTCCTGTCACTGTAATGGTGTCAGATTTCTCTAGGCATCCAATGTACCCTTGCATTAGCGAGAAATAACTGTTCTTCCTCTGGGGATGAGTGCCATCCTGTCATGTAGTAGTTATAACTAACTTTCCCTGGGCTTTTCAGCTCTGTAAAGTGTTTGGTTTGGCGTTTACTTGAAACCTACAGAAATACAGGAAAGTTACACTGTGAGTACTTGTGCAGAGGACAGCAGTCACATATGACCTTCTTTATAATTTTTCATGAAAGAGAAGACAAATCATGTGATGTCTGTAAATACTTTGTAAAGATTTCTTATTGATCTCTTCATTTACTTTCCTCTCAGAAATAAAGTAAAGCTGGATTTCTAATGACTTTCACATGCTATTGATGCAATTTAGTTGTGGTTTTTTTTTTAATGTAGAACATAAAGGTGTGTAAATATAATCAGACAATCCCTAATTTGTGAACAAGTTGTGTCCCAAAAGCTGTGTCTAAATCTATTGTTTGGAACTTAGAATATATTTTCCCAAAGTAAAATATATCAGTGATAATTAAAATCTCATACTAATCTATAATAGCCTATAGCAATGACATAATTAATCTATGCTGATATTATTACTTTGAATTTTCTGTTTTAGAAACAGTGGGATAGTCAATTCAAGAAGGAAGGACTGGGGTGAGTAGGGGGGGAATAATTTCTTTCCCTTACTTCTTCACAGGGATGTTCTGAGGAAAAATTTTGAAATAATCAAATAATCAATGTGCTTTAATAAGGACCTACTATATGTCACATACTATTATAAGGGCTAAAAATACAATGCAAAAGTGAGACAATCCATGCCCACAAGGAGATGACATTTGATTCACATATAAATAAAACTGGTATCTACTTCTTTATCTCTCTTCAATCAATCAATCAATCAATAATCATTTATTAAATGCCCACTATGTGCCAGGTTCTACTATGTGAAGTAAAACCCCTTTTACCTCTTGGCACTGGACCCCAGAGTCCCAAGTTTTATAATCCTGTAAATTGTATATTAGCACCTATCATCATTAATTGATTCCATAAAAATACATTAGGGAAAATATGATAGGGGATAATTATTTCAATATCACCAATGTTATGATGATAAATGAGTATTAAGATTAAAGTGAATGATCAGTTGAGTGAAATTAATGGAGGGTAATGGAGGCCTTCTCAAAATAGTAAACAACCTAATGATGATGCTCTTTATGGACTGAGGCGTCTGACTTTAAAATTCTTTGCCCACTTTTGCAGAGGAATTGAAATCAAGGAGTCAACACAGAAGTTGGTTTTTTTTGCCAGTTAAACTAATTTGCTCATTCCTCCATTCAAGAGCAATATTTTATCTACCAAATCTCTAGGAAAACCCCTCATCAATCCATTTCTATTTCAGTTGTCAAGTTAAATAAAAAAAAAAAAATGAGTCCCTACCAATGTGGCATTATTCCGCCTGGGCATTGTTGAGTTATTTAAACCATATCCAAAAACCTCTATGATCCCATTTGGAGTTTTCTTGGCAAAGATACTAGAATGGTGGCCATTTCTTTCTCCAGCTCATCCATCTATCAGATGATGAAACTGAGGTAAACAGGGTTAAGTGACTTGTCCAGGGTTGCATAGTTCATTAAATATCTGAACCCCTATTTGAACTCAGGTCCTCTTGACTTTGGTATACACATACATACAAGATAATTGGAGGTAATCTCAAAGATGAGGAATTAGCATCAAGGAGAAGAAAAAGGAAAGGCTTCTTGTAGAAGGTTTGATTTGAGCTCTAACATCATGGAATCCAGGAAAGCCAGGAAGAAGATATGAGAAAGGAGAGTGTTTTAGGCATTGGAAAAATTAGTAAAAATATCCAGAGCTGGGAGATGAATTGACTTGCATGAGGATTAGCAAGAAGGTCAAACTCATTGGATCTTAGAATTCATGGAGGACAGTAAGAGGGCTAGAAAACTAGAAAGCTATGGTTTTTTTTAGGAAAGAAATATATTTATTACCTGAACTAGAATTTCTTTTTTTTTTTTAAATCCCAAAACATGCACACCTTTAGATCTTAGCAGATCTCTAAGGAAAAGACAAAGGTCATTATTACATGGCTTAGTATTTATTTTGAATTTATTTTCATAGATCTAGAGTTGGAAGACATTTTAGGGGCCATTTGATCCAACCTCTTCATTTTGAACAGAAGTAAACTGAGGCCCAGGTTCTGATTTGTGCAGGGTCACACAGCTAGTAAGTAAATGTCACAGGTCCAGGTATTTTTGACTTCAGAGACAGTATTCTTTTCCATTGTGAAAAAAACAAAGAAAGGAAGATCCCACATAAATGAATAAGCTCAGTACTATCCTGGATTCCTCATTCCTTATATAAACAACCTGTTGCCAAATCTTGCCATTTCTACCTTCACACCCCTTTCTTTCCACTCACTCAACTCCTACTTTAGCTCAGGCACTCATTATTTCTCAGCTAGTTTATTGCAAAAGCCTTTAATTTATTTCCTTACCTCATTTTTCATTACTCTGGTCTATCTTACACCCTGCTGCTAAAATAATTTTCCTTAAGTATATTCTGATCAAGTAGATTTCTTTACTTAATCAACTCTCATGTCTTCCTATTGCCTCTAGGATAAAATGTAAATTCCTCTGTTTAGTTTTTAAAGATTTTTTGTGTGCTCCCAATCTGTCTTTCCACCCTTGTTGGATAGCACTTCCTTCCATCCCCCTCCTTATACTTAGTGATCACGCTAAATTCACCTCTATGTACCTTATACATTATTCCTCATCTCCCACCAACAACTCTTTGCATTGGCTTTCTCACATTCCTGGAATGAAATTGTTCCTAATCTCTGCTTTATAGAGTTCTCTTCCTTTAAGATACAGCTGAAGCACCAGGTTCTTAAAGAAACCTTTCCTGATTCTCCAAAATCCTTTCCCAAACTATCTTTTATTTAACTATTTGATATATATTTATATTTCTTTATATATTTTATATATTGTTAGATACTGTCTCTTTCACAATAATGCAAGTTCCTTGTAAGTAGAGACTTTTAGATAAAATTCACTGTACTTATGTTACCAGTATCTAACACAGTTCCTAGTGGGTAGTAGATATTTTAATAAATGGTTATTGATTTAATTTAGTGAGTAATTAGATATAAATTATCTCTAATTATAAAATCATAGAACACAGAGCTGAAAGAAAACTTAGAGAACAACAAATCCACCTCCTTCATTTTCCAGGTGAAGAAACTGAGGGCCAGAGAGATTATTGAATGATTTGTTTAAAACTCTTTGAGTATTCATTGAAAAAATCCAGATAAGGAAACTGAATGGATGTCCATCAGTTGGAGAATGGCTGAATAAATTATGGTATATGAAAATTATGGAATATTACTGTTCTGTAAGAAATGACCAACAGGATAATTTCAGAAAGGCCTGGAGAGACTTACACGAACTGATGCTGAGTGAAATGAGCAGGATCAGGAGATCATTATATACTTCAACAACAATACTATATGATGACCAGTTCTGATGGACCAGGCCATCCTCAGCAACGAGATCAACCAAATCATTTCTAATGGAGCAGTAATGAACTGAACTAGCTATGCCCAGAAAAAGAACTCTGGGAGATGACTAAAAACCATTACATTGAATTCCCAATCCCTATATTTATGCACACCTGCATTTTTGATTTCCTTCACAAGCTAATTGTACAATATTTCAGAGTCTGATTCTTTTTGTACAGCAAAATAACGTTTTGGTCAGGTATACTTATTGTGTATCTAATTTATATTTTAATATATTTAACATCTACTGGTCATCCTGCCATCTAGGGGGAGGGGATGGGGGGGTAAGAGGTGAAAAATTGGAACAAGAGGTTTGGCAATTGTTAATGCTGTAAAGTTACCCATGTATATATCCTGTAAATAAAAGGCTATTAAATAAAAAAAAAAAATCCAGATAAGAAGCCAGGTCTCCTGACTGTCCTGGAAACCATGTCTAACACTTTTTCCACTACATCACATAGCTCATTAAATATTGAATGAATAAGCTGAACTTACACAGGTGTCATTTACTAAGAGGAAGCCAACCTAGAAAATCTAAGTGGTATCCACTTACATAGTGTACCGGGCAAAATTTCCCAGTCAAGTTCTGTCTTACATTAATGGGACTTGAAGTATCAATTTGCAGACAGACTGGAGCTTCTTCCCTTCTAACCACTGTCCCCAGTCTTTTCCTCACTCCTTAGCTACTGTCCAACCCCCAACTCTCCATTACTGACCAAAGAACCTCTTTGTTATTACCTGTGTTTTTAAACTTATAGGAGACTTGTGATTAGAGATTAATCCCGAAGTAATAGAAACCCTAAGAGTCATGCAAACAAAACAAAAGCACAAATAGTTATTACAGAATACTTCTTAACCATGACCTAGATTTCTCACTGAATGGAAACTCCCTGGATTGTAGTGGGAATAGGTCTCAGGAACAGAAAGGCCACAGATTCTCTTCTGAAATTAAAGAGATGAAGTGTTTGCTTTATTTTTATGAAAAACAGTATTATTCAATTGCTAAATGGAAAAAAATGTTCCATGGGCTCTAAACTAGATTATGATGAAGATCATGAAAAAGCCTAGTGATTGATGAAGTGAGTCAACTGTTAATTCAGTTGATTAAGAATAGGAAGAGGATGAATATTCCTTCTTGCAAAAAGCTGTCCATATTTCATGGGCACTTGGCATAGAGGATAGCTTTTTGGACTTGGAATCAAAAAGACTTGGATTTAAATTCATCTACAGAAATTAGCTGTAGCCCTGGGAAAGGCATTTAACCTCTCAGCCTCAATTTCATCATCTGTAAAATGGGAATAATAACAGCACTTTTCTCCTAGATAAAGGTTCAACAGATTTAAAATCAACATGATATAAAGATAAGCTATTATTACTTTTGCATAATTTTACTATTTTTCCTTTTAGTTTTGGGGAGATAAAGAAAAACATATGTGAGAATAAGGAAATTGATTAATGTATTGATAGTGGTTAGGGTTTTTCAGGTATAGGGAGGGAAGGGATGATATTAGCAGTGTTCCTTTCTTGAATGGCTTAAATCCACAAAGAATATTATACACTTTTCTTAGCAAAGATACTGGAGAAGTTTGCAATTTTTCTTCAGTTCATTTTACAGACGAGGAAATGAGGCAAACAGGATTAAATAACTGGCCCAGGATCACATAGTAAGTGTCTGAGGACAGATTTTAGTTCAGAAACAAATCTTTCTGACTCCATCTATCTAGCATGTAACCCATCTGTTCAAAACAAGGATTTAAGGGAAGGAAGAGATGATATAGGGAAGGTGTTCCTTTCTTGTATGTCTTAAAGGCACAAAGAATTTCATACCCACAAATGCTATCTTACTTCATTTCTTCTAAATGCAAAATTCAAAATATTAGACAAATTATATACAGTTAAAAGAAAAGGATTTTAAGGGTATAGTGTTTGGAGTTGAGGAGAAGAGGATAAATACAGACTTTTCGAGAGGTTAGGAAAAGTTGCACTGTGTTCTACCATTATAGTGTGGTGGACAGATTGCTGACATATTCAAATCCAACTTCTGAGAGTTACTACTATATATAATAACTATATAATGGCAGATCACTTAACCTCTTGAACCCTCAGTTCTTTATCTATAAATGAAGGAGGTTGGACTAAATATCCTTTAAAGTCCCCTTTAGCTCTAAGTATATGATACTGTGATCCTATGATTGTTCTCTATCCTTCTGTCCAGGAAACAACACAGTAATTAGCTGATGTTTAGAGGATGTGGCAAGCAAGAATTTCTCCTGGAATGTGCCAAATGGTCTCAGGGTAAGTTTTTGAAGAATCTGGCAAAAAAGAAGCTTGTGGAAATGTGGTTTCATGCAATGAGAACTTCTTGAGGATCAAAAATAGCTTTAGAAAATGACAGTTTCAAGAATCTGGAATAAATGATGAATGGCTTGAAACATTCTCTTTACAGAAGAAAAATGTGGGGAGATCCTATCTTCTTGGTGGATTTTGTTCCAAAAGAATTTGTCAATCCATTCTTTGGAATTCAGGACACATTTTCAACAATGAATAATATATGGAATGATTAGGTTCTCAGACTTGTCCACAAGAGTCTATTAAATGCTGTATTATTTTATTTCAATGTCTTATAATTGTATTAAGACTTTTTGAACATTTTGGGAGCAGTGACTGTCTTTTTGCATCCCCAGGGCTTAGCACAAAACCTGGCACATAAGAAGCACATGATAAAATCTTATTAACTAACTGTGCCATTCTGTTTCTAAGGGAAAATGCTTCTTGTATTTTGCTTTGTGCTTTTACTTCAGTCCTAGCAGTGGAATCTTAGAATCCCTCTTTCCTGGATATATCAATTCAATAAATATATGCATACACCAAATGTAGGGATTAGGGGCCCCCCAACCCCAAGGTATAATAGCTATTGGAGAAAAAGCTCTACTAGAGTGATAAATAATCTGAGTAATGAGTGAGAGAAGAGATTAAGGGGATGATGATAAGTCAAGAGAATTGAAGATCTAGACTTTCCAGCTGGTTTAAAGCTCTGACTCTCCAGTCAGGTAATTGTTTTTTTCTTCTGAGAGTCTCAGATGATAAAGTCTGGTTATTTTTCAATCGATGCCCTCAATTTCTCCTAATTAAAAAAATTCACTAGAATAAAAAACAATCATATACTTCTCCCCTTTTTAGAACATAATCTTTGGAGATCTTCTGAGATGCTGTACTATTGGAAAACTCACTTCTATGGTCCCTTCTTGTATTTCATTTCTTTACCCACTTACCCTCATAATAAGACAAATTTACATGGACATCATTGGAATCCTCTTGTATACAAAGTACTGAAATGAGATTATTCTATAATTCAGAGAAGTTAAGGGAGTAGGGTTGGTTGATCTGGGGGGAGAAAGGTGGAAAGTTTGGGGAAATGGTCATGACATGACTGGGAGGTTTTAGATGTTATCTTTGTGGTCATCCCTGAAGTTGGAAGAATGATGGTAAGAGGGAAGGGAAGAAAAGATTTAGGGTTTAATACTCTCCCTCTCTCTAACTTGTTCTCTGCCATTGCGTATTCAGCTATGAAAGATACTATTTGGATTGACACTAGGAGAGGTAAGAATGAGCACTAAGTCATCTTGGAAAAATATATAGGGATATTTCATGGAATAGCAAGGTATGTAAATGAGGAAGAATGGTGGGAAATAAAGGATGCTCTTTGGCTACAAAAGTACTAGCTAGGACCCTTTCGCAAGGCTTTTCATTAATAAATGTTTTATCCTTCTATTTTATTATAAAATTGCACAAGGGTTTGGATCCTGTCTTATTCATACTTTATATATATCAATGTTTTACACATAGTGGGCACTCAATAAATCATACTTAAGACTGGGGAATCAATGCAATTTCTAATCATGGCTTCAGAAGACCAATGATAAATAAAAAGCACGTAAAGGCAATAAATTAGAAGTGCAGAATTAGACACATTTCTATGGACAGAACCAATGTATGAATGTTTTAATTGGCTTCATTTATTTATTTATTTTTACAAAGGAGAACTTTAATCTGGTGGATTAAAAGAGAAAAAGAAAAGTAGACAATGTTGATAGAGTGTTACTAATATAGAAAAAAATAAAGAAAAAAGAAAAAAGTGCTAATAAACATTAAAAAAAACACACAGAAGAGAATAGAAAGAAGTCAGAAGGGAACATAGACAAGCATAGTTAATTTGAAACTAACATAATAAGTTTGAAACATACTTAAAAAACTTTACAGAGTAGAGATTTGCAGCTCCATATGCAGGTTTCTTTTTCTGATTTTCTTTGTAACAGCATATGGCAGCAATGAAAGGCAATAAGCATATATTAAGCATTAACTAGATGCCAAGCTGGTGCTGATAAATGTTTGTACTTGACATTTAATTGTTAAAGTAGCCACATATTTAAATTCTTTCCAACTTTCTCACAATTTTCTTTGTTAAACCTTTTTTAGTTTTATGATCCTTTCCTTCCCTATGTATAAGGAAATACAAGTGACAGAACATAAAGTGACTCACATTTCTCAGAGAGATTAGGGTGACTGTGACCTACTTGTCCTACTCTTTCCATCAGTCTAGTCTTGAGCACCTGGTGGCAAATGATTGATGATCTCATCAGTAACCTTACAAAAGAGGAGAGATTCATCCAAGTTGCTATGTATCTGAATTATTAAAGTCCTCAATTCTATTCCCATGAAGAGAAATATCTAATTCTAGGTTATCATTGGCTTAGATCAGGAAAGGATCCATGTAGTTCTTTCTAAAACAAGGAAATGTGCTCATGGCTTATAGCAGATTCTTGAAAGAGACAAATTCTCCCAAAGAAAAAACAGATTGACTTGCAGACTGTCTTCATTTGAGCCAAAACATTTGTTAAATATGGAACAATCTTGTCATTTGGCTGGTTATTTTGACTATGTGATGACAGCCCCAACCACTGCAAGTAATTTCTTCCCCCATGGGGGGGAAAAAAAAACTAGTTTGACATCATGTGGGCATTGTAATTACTGATAAGCCAAACTTTGTACCTCAAACTACACCACATTTGAGAGCAAGATGCTCCAATAACAAGAAAAAATCAAGAGACTTTAACTTAGTGATTGGTGATAAGGGAGAAAAAAGAAATCAAATACATTATTCTAGAATATAACAATTTGCACTTTAATAGACTTTCATTAGAGATTGAAATAAGGTTTTGGGGTCATCAGCTTATGCTAAACACCAGAGACCCAAACTAAGCATTTTTTTTTCTGAGAGGAGCTCTTCTGGGTCATCTGTGCTTGTGAGATTTATAGTCACTGGCCTACTTTCAATTGCTTTGAATAAAAGTGTCAGAAAATCCTACACAATTCCTTAACAGCAGAATTATGCTCTGTAACCCAAAAAAGTATTTTAGGAACAGTAAAACATTCTGACATTCCCTTTTTTCTTCACAAATTGACATATAAGTTTGTTTGATAACAGTTCCAACAAAGCCTCCTCCCACTTTATTTCATTGTCATAGAAAATTAAAGAATTTTCCTAAGAAGGGTGATATTCAAATCAATTCAAATATAAAATCCTCCTCTCATGGCATGAATAGAATCCTAGGTCCTCAAAGGCCATGCTATCAGAGTGTAAGCTCTTGGCTATAATACCCACTTATAAAAATTTTTGAATTTAGGTCTAGACACTGAAATCAGATCAGTGAAGGAATATCTAACAAATCACAACAATCTGGAGAACTTTTAAAATATGGAAGTCCTATGTTTGAAGAGACAAGACCAGGGAATGACAAAGGTATAGGGCTCAATGTAGGCAAAGTTATGGAATCATAGAGTTGGAATTGTAAGAGACATCAGATACCAACTGGTTTAAGCTCCTTCTTTTACAGATGGGGAAACTGAGATCTAAGGAGATTAAATGAGTTACCTGATACCACACAGATAATCAGCAGTATAGGTGAGATTTGAATCTGGGTCATCACTGAACCTGGCTGAATGAAAGAAAGATAATTATCATCATTGTAATGGTGACAAAGTTCTTTAAATACGTTTTCTAATCTGGTCCCCACATCATCCTTTGAAGGACAAATTCTAGATATGAATCCTTTTAAGAAGATCTAAATTTGATTCCTGCCTCAGGGACTTACCAAGTCTGCTGCCTTAGTTTCTTCAACTATAAAAATGGAATTAATAATGGGAACTAACATCACAGGATTTTTGTATCAAATGAGATAATATTGGTAATGTGTTTAGCACAGTGCCTGGCACATTGTAGATTTAATAAAAGCTTGTTCTTTTCTCCTTTCCCTTTTTCCTTATAGGAAAGAATTGTGACAGTGGTTTTAAGGGATGGTTTAGTGGCTTTAGGTAATTCTAAAAAGATCCCATTAACAAAAACAGACAAAGAGCAGTACATTTATAAAGAATTTTGAAAATTTTAAAAGCTCTGTATAAATATGAACTTTTCTTACTGTTTAGATTTTACAAGAAATTCTATGTCACTGTACTAGGCAGTGCAGAAAGGCAAAAACAAAATTGTCCCTGCCCTCAGGAAGCTTACAGATTTTTTTTCCCTTTTTTTTTTTTTTTTTTTTTTGGAAATTTTGAACTTAAACACCAAAGCAAATGGGCATTTTTACTTCCAACACGTAACAGATGAAGAGGATTGCACATGAAACTGGGTTATAATTGCATACAGCTTTTTTTTTTTTTAAGTATCTTAAATTGAGCACGTTGCATTCAAAGCTATTCTATTTGTCTTTGATTCCTTCTGGCCTTCGTTCTGTTCTCAGCATTTAAAAAATGTGCTAATGACCCTCTTTTCTTCTCTGTCTCTGTTTTCCTCTCCCAATATCTTTCTTTTTTTCCCTCCCTCCTCCCTCTCTTTTTCTATCTTTCTGTGTTTATTCCTCTCTCCCTCCCTTCATCCCTCTCTTCTTCCTTCCTTAGTCAACCTAAACAAATTCATATATTGATTTAGAATGGATATTCTCATTACTGTTCTGTAAGAAATGACCAACAGGATAATTTCAGAAAGGCCTGGAGAGACTTACATGAATTGATGCTGAGTGAAATGAGCAGGACCAGGAGATCATTATATACTTCAACAATAATACTATATGATGACCAGTTCTGATGGACCAGGCCATCCTCAGCAACGAGATCAACCAAATCATTTCCAAAGGAGCAGTAATGAACTGAACTAGCTATGCCCAGAAAAAGAACTCTGGGAGATGACTAAAAACCATTACATTGAATTCCCAATCCCTATATTTATGCACACCTGCATTTTTGATTTCCTTCACAAGCTAATTGTACAATATTTCAGAGTCTGATTCTTTTTGTACAGCAAAATAACGTTTTGGTCATGTATACTTATTGTGTATCTAATTTATATTTTAATATATTTAACATCTACTGGTCATCCTGCCATCTAGGGGAGGGGGTGGAGGGGGGTAAGAGGTGAAAAATTGGAACAAGAGGTTTGGCAATTGTTAATGCTGTAAAGTTACCCATGCATATATCCTGTAAATAAAAGGCTATTAATAAAAAAAAAAATAGAATGGATATTCTCCATTTTTAAATCAATATCTTAGTAAATGAATAATACTAGTCCTCTGAAACTGTGACTGATAATTGTATTAATCAAGTATTTAAAGTCTTTCAAAATTGCTTTTCTGTATAGTTACTGCATAAATAATCTGATTTTTTGCATTAATTACTAGTTTTTCAGGTTTCTCTGAAATTTTTCATCTTGTCTTTCTCACTGAACAATAATTTTTGTTACATTTTAAAATGTAATTTGTTTATCTATTTCCTAACTAATGAGTACCTTAGTTTCCAATTCTTTATAATAACAAAAAAGAGCTGTTTTAAAAATTTTTTTACCTATAAAAATATTGGCTAGCATTTATATAACACTTTAAGATTTGTAAAGCACTTTCCAATTATTATCTCATTTTTCCTCACAACAATCTTAGGAAGTAGGTACTATCATTAATCCCAGTTTTATGAAGGAGGAAACTGAAACATAGAGAGATAAATGACTTTCTTAGGGTCATGTAGTTAATGAGCATATGAGGTTAGATTTGAATTAGTGGGTTGATTCTAAGTCCATCAATTGTCTTATCAATTGTCCATTAAAGGTCTTCCTCTTTCTCTGATATCATTGAGTCCTCAATATCACTAGGTCAGAGGGCACATGCGTTTTAATAACCTTTGAGAGAGAGTTCCAGGTTACTTTCCAGAACAGCTGGACCAAAGCAGCTAACAATCTAATGGGGGAATAAGACATATATCCAAATAAGTAAAAATCAACAAGAAATTCAATATGTTTTAAGGGTTTTTTAGGTAGATGTTGAATTTGTTCTCTCCCATCCCTATTTTTCTCATAGATAAAAATAGTAATCATGACAGCAAGATATAGTATAGAAAAAAAAAAAACACTGTAGTAAAAGTGTAGTAAAAAGTATATTGGACTTGGAATGGGTACTTGCTTAGCTTCATCAAGCCTCAGTTTCCTCAACTGTGAAGCCCAGTTGCCTCAACTATAAAAAATGAGGATAATATTCCAACTTCAAGTAATATCTCCTATTTGTTGAGTTTTAGGTTTACAAAACACTTTTCTAAAAATGAGCTTTTGAGTAAGACTACAAGTGAAACACAGCTGCCTTCATATAATTCTAAGAAAAAATAAATCCAATTCTCCAAGTTCTATTTCTAGCTAGTTTATTTAGAAGCAGCATTTACATAGTGGCTAATTCCTCAAAGCTCAAAGTAGATCCTCCTCTTCTTTGGTTCATAGCCAGTGATTGCTCCAACTGAAACAAATAGTTAGGTGTTATAATGGCTTCACATAGGATGGACATGATCTATATCCTTTTGAGGTCTGTGTTCTAAGATAGTACAGACATTTGTCATTAAGTCATCTGATGGTTATAGCAAACTGAGTGTTTCCTGGAAATAAACATCAACAGATGTTCTTCAAAAAATTAAGTGAGTAAACAACCACCACTGCAACAAATAGACTGCTTTTGAGGAGCTCCTCTTCTTTTCTCTGAGAAAGATTTGACAGCAAGAGGAAAGCTGGAAAGGTGATTGCTGAATGTTCAATATTTGTAATTCTCTTCCTGGGTGCCTCCCATACCACAGGCCCTTTCATTTGACAGGGTGCTCAAAGTAACACTGAATGACTGTCTTCCCCAGGGAAACTTTTGAAAATAAGCTGGGCCCTTGACAAGGCTCTCAGTGAGTGAGACATTCAAAGAAGCACTGAATCACAGGCTATTTCCACGTCTTCTAAACTATCATCACAGGCTATTTCCACGTCTTCTAAACTATCAGACATGCTATTCTATTGTAGCTATAATAAATTTAAAGGAAATTATGGGACTGAAAGAGATAATTATTTTAGAAGATTCAAGTAACATAAGAAATAAAACTAATATTTATGGAGAAAAAACTCACAACTGCTTTTTAAAAAAAAGCTTATTAGAATTATCTCATCTAGAGAAGATGATAGGATTTAATTATCTATAGAACAACATCAACAATGATGAAGCTTTTGGAACACTGAGACCAAGCAGAAGAAATTTAAATCCTGTGGGAATGTGATAAGGGACACAGCATTCTCCTCATTTTGTCTGCTTACTGGAGTTTTACTGAGTATGCTTTCATTAAATTTCTGCACTATGAGCTTACATTGCAATACTTTATTGAATCATAAAAAATATAGTTTTAAAACAAATACACTGGTGTATTAGATCATAGAACATTAAATGTAAAAGAAAAATAAGATTTGTAGCTTGCCCTAGGACATTTTAATCTGAATTTCATCTAAGATTACCTTATAGCTACTTTACTGTTTTGTATGTTTTTGTTGTTGTTCAAATACTTCAATTTTGTCCTGCTCTTTATGATCCCATTTGAAGTTTTCTTGACAAAAATACTGGAATAGTTTGCCATTTAACTCTCCAATTCATTTCGTAGATGAGGAAACTGAGGCAAACAGAGTCAAGTGACATTCCCTGAGTCACATAGCTAGGAAGAGTCAGAGGTCAGATTTGAACTCGGGAAGATGTCTTCCTGACTCCAGTCGTGATACTCTATTATACACTGTACATCTCATATGCCACCTCATATTTTGTATGTACCTATTTATATGCCTGTTACCACCTCATTAGAATCTAAATTTCCTGAGGGCAGGAAAAAAATTTAATTATCTTTGTACTTCTAATGCTTAACAAAATATCTGGTACATAGAAAATGCTTAATAAATGACTTCATTAATTGATTGAACAAGATGGGAAAATGATTTTTATAATACAAATAATAACTACAAGCAATTGAAATTTACATAGAACTTTAAAGTTTGCAAAGTGTTTTACACATATTACCTGATATGAACTTTATCACAACATTGGAAAGTGGGTAATTCAGTTATTATTATCCCCATGTTATAGTTTAGGAAATTGAGACAATAAGAGACGAGACCTTGCCCAAGGTCACACAATTAAAAAGTATCAGATGCCTAATTTGAACTTAGATCTTCTAGTCACAAAGCATAACTCATTCCATTATGTCATGCTGTTTCTCACTATAAACTGTCTCTTGCAGTTGGGGACATCTGCATAGAATGTGCAGTTCTTAAATAATTGTCTGTCCTGCTTGTTCACATATGCTTTATTGTTCACATATGCACAAGTAGGACAGTTACAAATATATATAATGTTCTAGTTCCAGAACTGAACAGGATGGAGAAAACCAACTGGACAGCTTTAAGGAAATTGCCAAATTCTTTCAAAAATCTCCAAACTTCTCCCTTAAATGAAGACCTGACTATGGCATCAATATTGTCTCCTGATGTTATATGGCGATGAATCATGGAATATCAGTGTTTCTAAACTCTGAAGATAAATATCCAAAGGAAATGAAAAAGGTCATGGTGAGTGTGAACCATGAATGTTGTCCACTCATGTAACATGTTGGTTGCAGCACATGGTAGTTATGAGGAATAATCAAAGCTTGTGACGACCATTGGTATTCATGAAATATTGAGAAATCCAGAGGAAGGTCCTTAGCACACTGTATGGACCCCATAAAATGGATATATGGGAAAGTATGAACAAGACTAGTTTAGGAAATGTAGGACATGCATGAGTTGGATTCATCATCCTAGAATTATTACCTACAATACTAATATCACAGATCTATTGATTATTGCAGACTGAAGAAGAGTAGGTACATAAGATACTCTCTATTCTATATCTTTTTAAACTTAGGAAGTCATGTGATGACTAAGTCAAAAGATCAGCTATTGATACCATTGGGTATCAATAGCATCATGATTCTCAAAAAGATTAATAATATGGGGCATCAAAGATACTGGGATATAAGATTTGTTGGGTCCAAATAATCAATTAGTCAATTAATACAGTATACCAATGTGAAGAGGTTGTTATATTACCCAAAGCTATGATACAGTAATTATTTCTGGAGTGTAGATTTGTTATTTTGACAACTTCCTTTATGAATTATAACTGTTTTCTTTCTGGACACTGGAATATTTTAGGAAATGTCACTGTCAAGTACATGGATAATGGACTCTGTTTTGTTAACTAGAGGATTTTTTTTTTAATTGAGACAGTATGCAGTTAGGGAAAGAGCCTTGGACTGGGGATTAGAAGGCCTGGGTCCTATTTGGCTTTATGATGAACTATATTAACTGTGTGATGTTGGATTAAGTACTCCAACTGTATGGTTCTTGGTTTCCTCATCTATTAAGGATGGTAATATAATTGCTCTCTAACTCAAAGAGTTATTGTGAGGAAAGTGCTCTGTAAAAGCTTTTATTAAATACCTGCTCAATCAAAGTATTAATTAAACACATTATATACTAGGCTCTGTGCTAAGGGTTAGGAATTAAAAGAAAAAAATATGAATTGGTTTCTGTTCTCAAGTAGGTTACTTTAGGACACATACATAAAGTACTAACATATACAGAATGAATACAAATAAATAGAAAATGATGAGCTATAAAATGGTTAGGGAGAAAATGCACTTCAGCATGATGAAGGGGGACAAGAAAAGCGAGATGTAGGACATAAGATTTAATAAGCAAAAAATTCAGGACCAAAATAAGCAAGAGAGAGAGAGAGAAAGTCACAGAAAATAAAATATGTGATTTTGATTATATAAAATTGAAAATTTTTTATAAAAAAATCTAATTGTGCTAAAATTAGTAGTAAAAATATAACTGGGGGAAAAACTGTACAGTAATTTTTTTCCTGTTAAATTGATTCAAATTTATAAGACTAAAAGTCATTCCCCTCAAAATAATGGCCAAAGAGGGGCAGCTAGGTGGCGTAGTGTATAGAGCACCAGCCCTTAAGTCAGGGGGACCTGAATTTAAATCTGGTCTCAGACATTTAACATTTCCTAGCTGTGTGACCTTAGGTAAGTCACTTGACCTAAATTGCCTCAGCCAAAAAAAAAAAAAAAAAAAAAAAAAAAAAGCCAAAGATATTTTTTAAAAAGAGAGCAACCTAAACTATCAAGAACTATATGGAAAAATACTCTAGTCACTAATAATTAGAGAAATGTAAGTTGAAAGAACTTTGAAGTTCTACCTTCAATCCAAAAGAGGGTGTCTAAAGAGGAAAATGACAAATGTTGAAAGGGCATCTTGAAAACATGAACATTTTTACACAACAAATTAGTTCAGTCATTGTGGAAAGAAATTTGGAATTATACCCCCAAAGTTACTCAATGAACTATATTCTTTGACTCAATTATACCAGTACTTGACCCATATATGTAAGAGATAACAAAGAAAAAGGATATTTATATACAAAAATATTTATAGGAATTCTTTCTGTAGTAGACAAATCTTAGCATTAAAAAGGGTGTCTTTTTATAGAGGAACAGCAAACAAATGATGGTATTTGAATAGGAAAGAATATTATTGCATCCTATGAATAATGAAATGGACAGTTAAAGAGGAAATTGGAAAGCTTCTATAAAGCGTCAAAGTTAGGGGAACATTTTGCATGATGATAGCAACATTTTAGAGACAAAAACTGTGAAAGACTTTAAAACTTGAAATAATGCAATGATAAACCGTGATTCTTGAATGCTGAAGATAAATCACATCATTCACCTCTGGCCAAAAAGATGATTGAAATAAATGTAGTTAGACTTTTTATGTTATGAACCATATGGATTTTTTTTTTTCTTTTTGCAATATTATATCTATAATGATGTTTCTTAATTGTCCTATTTGGGAAGGGCAATAGGAAGTAAAGATAATAAATTCTTATAAAGACAAATATTTTCTAAAGGTGGTGTTTGAAATATATTTTGATGGAAATAGGGTTTACATGAAATGCATGTGGGAAAGGACAGCATTCCAGCTATAGGTGATTGTCAATGTAAAGCATCTAAATAGGACATTGGGTGTTATGTGTAAGAAACAGAGAGGGTCAGTTTGACTAAAGCTCATAAGAGTAATTTGTATTTTTTCCTAAAGGAGAGAACTCAGTGAAATTTACTGTATACAGGAGTGACACGGTCACATCTGGTTTCAAGAAAAGTCATTTTGGCAGCTATGCGAAGGCTTGATTAGAATGGGAAGACTTGGAAGGCTATGGCAAATTTCCAGATAAGAAGTAAATAGAGTGTAGGAAAAGGAACAGATAAGAGATATTGTAGAGGTAAAAACAGAAAGATTTAGTCACTGATTGGCTGTGTGGTATGAGAGAGTGCAGAGTTGAAGCTAAAGTCAAGGTTATGGATGCAGGAGAATGGAATAATAGCGGGTCCTTTTGACCGAGATAACTCAGAACAGGAATGGGTTTTGGGGGAAAATAATGAGTTCCGGTTTTTTGTATGCTGAACTTGAGATGTTTCCCGGACATCCCATTTGAAATATCTAATAGGCAATTGGTGATATGGTAATGAGATCAGGAGTGATAAAATAGACAAATATATATGTATGCATGTGGATATGTGTGTATGTACACACATGAACTCACACACATATGTTTGTACACATAAAATGCACACACACACACACAGACACATGGTGTGTCTGGGGAGAACAAGCATGACCTCTTTGATGCGAGAGCTTGCTGAACCCTTTTCAAGGTTGCTTATCCACCTCTGATATCCACTTACCACCCATTTTTGTCGTATGGTTCCAAGAAGCCATAGCACGCACAGTGGCTTTACATTGGCAAAACTGTCTTGTTAAATCATGTTGAGTAACCAATTGACTTCAAACTCATCAGTGAATTAAACAGATATATACCTCAAGCCTGCAAAGACTTTTCTTGGTGAAATGGGCAGATGAGAACACTCTATTGCTGAAACAGATGCTATGAAGCACTTGAAGCTTAGTCAGACATCAAAGACTCCAAGGTCATCCACTACATCTTAATCTATTACTTGTCATCTTGATTTTTTTCTTGCCACTGTTCTTTGAGGATTCTGGGAGAGAGAGTGGGGGTGATGACTCTGTGTAATTCTGCCTCACTTAAATCAAAGTCACATATAATGTATTGGATTATCTGCCATCTAGGGAAGGGGGTTGGGGGAAAGAGGGGAAAAGTTGGAACAGAAGGTTTTGCAAGGGTCAGTGTTGAAAAATTACCCATGCATATGTTTTGTAAATAAAAAAACTATAATAAAAACTTCACATGTAAGTCAAGACATCACCTGTGATGTCATCGGTCCTCTTCAAAAACATATATACACATATGTGTATGCATATGAGTTATTACTATAGAAATTAAAACTCTCATGCTAGTCCTAAATATTATGTTTGCTATGGTATATTATCAATTTGGGTCCTCCCAGACAGTGATAAGTGAAGGATGATCTTTCTCTCTGCCTTTAGAAGAATATTCTCAATTCAAGTTAGTCCAGGAAAGGAAATACATAGGAGAACATCCTTAAGTTACCAGTCAGAAGGCTCCAAAACCCTAACAAGCACAAGAATAATAATGATTCACATTAAAAAAAAAACAGACTATTCATACGAAAGTACATTTAATACTTCAATACAAATACAGACCTTAAAATTTCACTAAGATTTTTAAGACACATTGGTGATTTCACTAGTATTAGGAGTTCCCAGAGTGGAATTTCCTTCCACTAATGCTATCAATAACTCATAGGTAACTTATATTGTTAGAATATCTGGAGCACAAAAAAAAAAAAAAAAAATACTTGACCAGGTTCAAACAACTAACTCATGTCAGAGCTAGGTCTTAAACCTGAGTTTTAACCTCCAATCTAGGCATCTGTACACTAGGATCCCTATGCTTCAAGGTATGCCTCTTAAAATGAGCTTCATAGTGCTTGCCCTGTCTATTTCAGGGGACATTTATGGGGATTAGATAAGGAAACAGATGTGAAAGTGACTCAATCCATCCATATACCTTTCTCTAGGTCATTTCCAAGTTTTTTGTTTTGTTTTGCTTTTTTGTTTTTTACACCACATACTCTGCTTATCAGTCAACATTTCACGATGGTACTTTCTTCTGATGTTTTCTATCTGTTCTAGGTGTTTTCCTTTAGCATTACTTTTTCTGCAGAGTAGAAAACATAGTCATAGATGTTGTAATAATAATAATAATAACTCAAATGTACATGTCACAGCAACTCTGTTAACTAGATAATGCAAATAAGATTTTAAAATTATCTGATGAGGTTCAGAGAGTTTAAGAGATTTGCCCAAAATTTCAGAGCTAGAAAGAGCTAAAGCTTGAATTTATCCATTTTAAATCAAAATTGTGTCCTCCAGAACACTGATGCAGTCTTAAATTCTGAGTGGAACACGAGGGAAATCCTAATCATCCTTTATTTAGAATATTTTTCCATGTATTAAAATATTTTTGGTTAGAATAATCAGATTTGCAAAATGAAAAAAAAAATTAGAATCCCAATAAAAGGTTAATAATATTACGAAGCATTATTATAGTTTTTCCTCAAAAAAGTGGGATGTCATACATGAAAATCTAATCACCTGACCTATATAATTCAACCATAAAGCAAACTCTTTAAATATGTCCTCTTTGGATTGAAAAACAATATGTTCCAAGAATCAGGATAATTTTAAGAGGCCTAAGTTGACTTTATGGTTCTCTCAGATATTAAGAGTGACCTTGCCAAATGACCTGTGTAGAATAGTGTAATTATACTGAGATCAAGGCTTATCACTTAAGTAAATTGATAAGATAAAGCTTGGAAATTATTTTTGGGAACCTGGACAAGAATCCATCAAAACGTAAAAAGCTCACAGAACTTAATGGTATTTTCTGACAATAAAGTTCATTAATGCACAGCCAAAGATTCATGGGCTAGTTTCTTTCCCTCCCTGACCCAGTTATTTGTTCATATACCAAAAGAATCTTGATGAACAATTGATTCAGAGTAGTGACATGAAGATAGGGGTTTGAATGAAGTAAGGATATTAGAATTAAGATCAACTTAGACAAATGAGTTCACATAGTATATACAACCCCTGTGAATTTCAATAACTTCTTAAATAAGGTTATACTTCTGAAATTCCAGCTAGTATATTCAACCACATAGATGCAAATTTGGGATTATAATGATCATCATGATAATAATGAAAATAATAACTGATATTTGTATAACACATTAAAGCTTATAAAAACATTTCGATGGGAGGTGAAAACCAAAGGTAGATGAGCAGCCCTGAAAAGAGCTCAGCAGCCCTTACACCAGAGGCACAGTCTTCACTGAATACCTGTACACTTTATGCATATATACATGAACATAATATGTCAAAGAGTTCACATGTACACATATATAATTATATATGTATTAACACACATGTGTGTATATGTAGTTGTATCCTTATATAATTGACAGTTTATAAACTTTGTGGCTTAGATATTATATGATTCAATTAGACTTTATCAGCACATTATAGAAACTCAATAAATGTTTAACTTGAAATGAAGAGGATTAATATGATTCCCAAAATGACCAGAGATAGAGTAAGCAGATGCTACGAAGCACTTAAAGCTTGGCTAGATATCAGAAACATTAATGTCAACTATCAAGATCATCCACTGCATCCTGAGCCATTTCCAGTCATCCTGACTTTTGCCTCGCTTTTGAACTAATGACTATGAAAGAGAGAAACTGATATTTTTGTGCAACTCTATCTCACTTAAGTCCAATTTATGTGAGAGCTAAAAGACATCACCCATAACAGTTTACCATTTTTTACCTGTAATGCTGGGCAAGTGACAAAACACCAGGTGGAGTTACTGGGAGTTGTAGTCTCAACCCTGCATACAAATGATGCAGGATGTAAGGTTTTCTTTTCACTAAAAGGAAGCAGCAGTGAGACTCATGAGCCCCTGGGTGTGTGAACTGGACTTTTTTTTTTTTTAAGGATGATACTATGGTGTGATCTGGTATGAGAAAGGAGCCAGCAAGAGTACCCTAAAAATTATCTGCTTCAACCAAAGTATCCCTGTTCTATTTACCCCAGTAGAATATCCTACTCTGAGGTAAAAACATTAAAAAATTGTACAAAAATTTTTATACAAATGATTCCACTAACCATTGGTAAGTAGAATGCATGCATATTTATGGGCAACGTGAAATCTAGTAGATCTGAAGGGTGAACAGCTCTTGTGAGAGAATTCAGCAGGTGTCACATCCAAATAACATCCTTGAGTGAAACAAGTTTGGCAAATGAAGGCTAACTGACTAAAGCTGGAACTGATACACATGTTTTCTGGAGTGACTGTAATAAAGGAGAACTTGGTGAAGGTGATGTAGGTTTTGTAGTCAAAATTAATCTGGTAAACAAGCTTGTTTGTCTCCCAATAGTAATGAAGGACTGGCTTATGAAGATTTGGAGTTCTTTATCATCAATATGACAAAAGAGGAAAAGTTTTTAATTCCGGGTGACTAACACCAGAGTAGGCACAGACTATCAGACATGGCAGGGAGTCCTTGGGGAAATGGCATCATTATTGCACTACTAAAGACTTGTGTGTCTCATGATTTTCTCACCATCAAGATTGTCTTCCATTTACTTAAATGCAGTAAAATTTCACACCCTCACAGCAAAAATTGATGTATAACTATGTGATTGCAAGTGAAGATACAAGCAGGATGTGAGTAACAAAGGCCAATGTATGGCAAGGAATGTTGAACTGATCAAAGACTTAATCTTCCCTGCTCTGAACATTTATATTCAACAAAAGTGGTAACCTCGAAGAAGACTTAATGTCATCAGATTAGAGCACTTCTCTGAGAGCATACAGTTGTCAACATCTAATTCCATCAAAAGTAAAGTTTAGAGAGATGAAAAATTCTTGGCTCAGTAAGAAAGCGGATACAATTCAGTTTTACACTGATAGAAACAGTACAAAGTGTTTTTACAGTGCTTTGAAGATGATTTATGAACTAAAGACTTATAATACATCTCAACTTAGCACTGATGGAAGCCACAATGATTATTGATAAGAACATGAACACTTCCATAGCATTCTCGACAGATCATCATCAACTACTGCTGAAACCATCAACTATATACCTTAGGTTGAAGTCAATCACTCTCTAGTCAAACTTCTAACTGAAGAAGAGGTTTTGAATGCCATTAAACTCCTCTATTGACAAAACAATTGGTACTTATTCTATTTTAACTGAGATTTACAAGGCAGTTGATTCCCTGCTTATACAAACGCTGACTGAACTCTTCCTGATTATATGGGCAAAGGGGGAGAGAGGTTATCCCACTGGAGTTCAAGTATGCATTCATTGTCCATTTCTATAAAGGAAAGGAAAATAGTTTGTCCTGTGACAATGGGGGTGGGAGGGGAGCAATCTCTCTTATAATCATTATTGACAAGATTCTTTTCAGAATCCTGTTTAATAAGCTGGTCCTTCACCTGGACTTGGCATTTCTACCTAAGAACCAGTGTGGCTTTAGTGAGGACAAAAATGGCATCAAGGTCAACTATTGTACTGACTGTGCATAATTTAACTTGAAAGGCTACAAGCCAAGGCAAAAGTGAAGAGAGACTCGGCATGAGACTTTTCATTCTCTGATTATATATATATATATATATATATATATATATATATATACATGTATGCATGTATATGTATATATTTTAATTTGACAGTATAAACTCTGACATTATACACTCACATACACAAATATATTTATATACACCTATATACTACTGGCATACATTTTATATGGAAATGTTTATATGCATATATACATATGCCCAGGAATTTATAGTTAATAATTATATATATGTAAGAGAAAGAAAATTAACCATATAAACAGAAACTCTGTCATACATGTTACAACTATGTGAGCCCACCTAAATATGTTGATGATTCTAACTTCTGGTTAAGAAGTGCCTTCAAATTAGAGTCCATATTTCATTATGAGTATTATTTATTATAAATAACATGGCAGGACTATCTAAGAGACAAATGTGACAGATATCCATCTAAAAATTAATGAATAAGGATATGAATTCCACTGTAGAGCTCAAGACAAAATCTTTTACAATATTCTCTTAGACAAAATCAAGAGATGAAACTTGTCAGCTGCATTCAAAACTGATTAACCAATCAGATCCATACAACACCTTTGCTTTACTTGAAATTAAGTGGGGGCAGAGGATAAGGATCAAGAGCAAAGATTAGGTTTAATATGAGGTAGGAAGAGGTAGGAATAGCTAGAACAATAGGAGGATGTGTTCAGAAATGGAATTTCTCAGTTTTAAGAGATGGCAAATCTAAGGTGTGTCAATTTCAGTGTATAGCTGCCATAGGAATAAGAAACAGTCTGTTGGAGAATCTGGTTAGATAATATCTCAGTTTCCTTTCAACTTTAAATCTAGAATTCTACAAACTATCAGTTATTTAAAATTTTTCTTATTTTGTTTGTAACAAAAGAAAACACATTAAAATCTTAAAGAACCCTCAAAAGTGTTTGAATTATATTGCTGCTTACATTTTCTAAATAGACAGGAGAGGCACACAATGTTCTTTCACTTTTGAGTCTATCAGCTCTGCTTCCTTAGGCTTTGTTAAATATATTTTAAATATGTTTCTCCTTAATTTCTTTGTACCTTTCTGATCCATTACATTGAATTACAGGATTGCTAACAAAAGCAAAGTAATCAACCTTATCTCAACCTGCTCTTGATTTTATGTTACACTTACTAAGTGTATTTGATAAAATGAATTACACTCATCTCTGTGTAATTCAGTGAGTGGATGCTGATATTTTTGTGAGGGCAGAAAAGTATGAATTTTTCACTGGGAAAATAAATGTTAAGAGAAAGAAAGACACAGATAGACAAGGAGAGGGATGTTTAAAGAAATAGAATTAAATAGAAGACCTAGGGAAAAGAAAAGAAATAAAGATTAGCAAGATCGGGCTCATGGAAATAAACACACTAACCAAACATTTGCCATATTTGAGCCATTTTTCTCTTCATTTATTTTTTAAAAATTATTTATTAATTGGATAAATAAGACTTTAATATGTACCATGTTCTCTCTCTTTCTCCCTGTATATATATATGCATATATACTTGCATATATACACATATACTACATATACACAAATATATTTATATAATATACAAAAGCATGTGTGTGTATATGTGTATTTGTATTACATATTTAGCATATACTTATTCAAAATGTATTACTACCTTATAGTCTTAGGCAAGTAATTTAACATTCCTGAGTCTCATTTTTAACATGTGTAAAATGAAATAGCTGGACTAGGTAAGCTCTCAGCTCCCATCTAGTTCTAGGTCCAAGACTCCAGGACTCTGTAGTGTGTTTTGACAATACAAAGCTGAGAAAGAGAAGGTCTTTGCCCTGAAGGTTTTTACCATTTGGTAAAGAATGTAAGGTTTTTACCTACTTAGATACTTAGATAGATCTCAGATATCATTTATATGAGCATGCTCTCCAGTAATACAGATTATAATCCATCCATGACTACCCATATAGTGCGACTCTTGTCTATATTTTCCCTGAGAGTGCACTCCATTTCCTGGAGTCCATATCTAACTCTCTTAGCATCATGTGAATAATAAAGGAACACATTAACTGTTTCTTAATTGTTCTTCACTTTTGCTGTGTGACCAAATATCTTTTTTTCTTCAGTTATATATATATATTTTTTGATGATATTCTTTGTGCTCCTGCTCCTTCTCCAATCCTCATTTGTAGAATTTTGTTGCTGCACACACCTATTTTACACCTCTTCATTGCCCTTTAGGTGATCCTCAATTTTTGTTTTTCATTCACTCTTTATTTCATGACTCATAGCTCTACAGTCTATCTGAAAAGATAATGGTGTTAAAAGATGGATCTTTGTTTCAAGGAGAAGCTTAGAGTCATTAAAAGTATGGCACAATTTCCAAAATTCAATCGATACTACTTTCTTCTTTCTGTTCAATTCTGAGATACGTCAATTAATACTTAAAATACATCAATAGAATATAAGGATTTGTGATTTACAATATCATGTGACAATTAAGAGAATGGAAAGACCACTATAAATAAAAATTCGTGGTGTAGATGACATTCAAACTGAGTTTTAAATGAAGATTAGGGAATTAATGTCACAGTCAAAGATGTGTAGGGAAAGTCAGGGGACATGTTTAGAGGAAGGCAGATAATTTAATTTGGCTAAATAGGACATTTAAAGAAGAAAATGAAATAAAATTAGAGAGCTAGACTCAAATCTAATGGGAAAAGTTACTGAATGCCAAGATAAAGAATTTTGTTTTCTATGGGCAAAAAGCCCATAGGTTTTGAGCAGGGGAATGATATGCATTAGGAACTTAATCTAGCAGTGGTATTGGCAGGGGAGAAATTATAAATGGGGAGACTAATAAGGAAGTTGTCCAGAAAGAAGGACTTACCCTAGGGAGGTGGCAGAGGAAATAGGAAGGAGAGAAGAGATATGGGAACAGTAATAGGAGATGGTGAGGTTTCAAGGACAGAATAGGAAAATGATGATGTCATGAATAGAAATAGGGAATTCAGAAGAAGAAGTAATGTCTGGGGAGGGGGAAGGATATGAGATGAGTATGACATGATTACTATGAAAAACAACAATCTGTATGCATTTTAAAGCAAAAGACCACATTGTTTTTAGTATATAGGCTTATCCATGCTTAGTGAGATTGCATCTGTTGTCATGGCACTGTATCATTACCTTTCATTAATAGAACAGTTCTAATTGGAAAACATTCTAGAGAATTGCTAGGCAGGAACCAATGCTGAAGTGGAAGGAGGGTATTATTTTTGTTTTCTGATTAGCAAATAGTACTTTATTTTTAGACAAATGAGAAACAAAATAAATAAAAAATAGTTATGGGATAGGATGAAACTTGAATTCTCAAGAAAATAGCTCTGTAGTGGGAAATACATTTTAGCTCAAAGAAATCACTGAAATTTTTTTTTTTCTTTTTTTACACTTGGGTTTACCAGATGAACTTTTGCTCTCACTTAGCCTTTTAAAATGTCAGTGTTGTTGGAGGCATTACATTTAATTATCTTCAAGAACTCTTCTTTCCTTCATTTTAGGAAAATTGCCCCAAAGTAGTATCATCACTTTTATTACAGAATCACCTCTCTTTCTACAACAGAGATGTATATATAATATGGCTATTATCTATTAAATATCAATCATGCCTTTTGGATAACTCCACCTCAATTCGTTTAGCAATTAGGCTTGATATTTAGCAGGACTTTTCTCTGATTTTCTAGTTTGGCAAATTCCTCTGACTTGACCACCCTCATATTCCCTATGCCACACTTCAGTGGTGGTGGGGTTCTGAGTGGAGAGAAGGGCAGAGATTGAGTGAAAAAATGAATGAATATGTGAGGAGTATAGAAGAAAACTATTTTTATTAATATTTTATAATAATAATAGAATGAATCAGAGAATTTTCCTATTCACTAGACCTGATAATCAAAGGCATAAAGAGCTTCTCTAAGATCATTATTGCATTATTTACACTAAATAAAGATGTCCAGCTTTTGAGATAGAATGTTCTTCCTGGTGATACTACTTATACCTAGTTAAACTATGGAGCAAATAATTCTCAAAGAATTTTATTATAGCATTTTTATATAGGGTTATAGAGGCATTATCATTCCTATTTTACAGGTCAAAAAAGTGAGAATCAGAAGGATTAGGTGACTTCCCCATGGTTGCCCATTTTCTGTATTTTCTTATTTATTAATTCTTAATTATCTGTGGGAGTTTCTGACACAATGGAAGTCTTTCATTAATACTGATTGACAAGTAACCATTATTCCAGATGTTGTTCTCTGAGTTCTGGCTTCCATGTAAGATTAGATTTAATTAGTTTGAACAGCATCCAAAAACTTTTTTTGCCAGAGGATCTTCATAATTAGAACAGAGCTATCAAATTTCACCTCTTACAAGAGCTTCCAGGTTAGACAGAAGCAAATAAGAGCTACCATTTCTCAATAGCAAGCATGAATCTTGGAAGTCCACTGCCTGAAAATTCACTTGTAAATTTCCATAATCTGGGTGTTGAGGCAGATTCCCTGACCGCCAGAAACACTAGTGAAAATATCCCCATGTGGATTCCTTTATAAGGGAAGGAACCAGCATACCACTTATTATGTACATTTCCTTCCCTTTCCTACTCGACAGTCTGTCTGGAACTATTTTTGTTCTCTTATCTCAGACTGGCTTTTTTTTCCCCAGACCTGAACTAACCATTGGAAACAATTATTAGTATTATTTCTGAGTTTCTCCTAGCAGGTTATGTCCCTGAAAGACAGTTGTTAAATTCATCAGTTTGAAAGGATCTGCAAAGGGCAATTTAGGCACCTCAGAGTTGGGGATCAGGAAAACAAAAAAAAGGGGGAACTCAAAGACCTACCAGGAAAAAGAAAAAGGTCTTTTGAAGAGCCACTATTGAATAATAAATGGCACAGCTAGGAATATGGGAAGCGGAGTTGTCCTGGTAAAAAGGGATAGATACAAGACAACCTTTTTTTTTGGTGGGGGGGGGAAGGAGGGTGTATTTTTTTTTAAAGAGAAAATGAGAAAAGAAAATAATTTGCCATATATACAGCAGAGCATAACAGTAGATTCAATATGAAACAATATATTTCCATTTCAAAAAACCCTATGTAATAAATACCACACATTGTGTTCAAAGCTGCCCAGTTTGCTTCCTTGTTCATTTTCTTTTGTTCTCTGCTGTGAACTTCTTAATTTCATATTTATTTTATTTTTTCTTTTACTTTCTTTTTTCCCTCTCACCCTCTACCCTTTCCAAAGATTATAATTAAGTATCATATATGCTTATGTAAATATATATACAAATATATATTTGAATATATAATATATACATAGATATCGATAAACATACATACATGTACATATATACATATATACTTATATACACATACATAAGACCATGCTATGCTTATTGTTTCCGATCATCTATTTTTCAGATGGATAATATATTCTTTTATGAGTTCAAGTATTTCCATATTTTTCTAAATCAACCAGTTCAACATTTTCTATACTACAGCAATATTCCAACCCAATCATATCCTATCAGAGAGATTGTCTATGAAAGTGTCCCCTCTGCCCCTCAATTTTCTATATTTCTTCTATTTTTGGTTGCATAAGTTTTATTCATACAAGAAATTTAAAATTTAAAATTAACAAAATTTTTTTTTGCACTTTAACAATGTTTTCAACTCATAGTTTTAAGTTCTCATACTGCTGAATCTACTTTCTTTACATCTTTTTCCCACTGATTATTTTGAAGTTCCTGACCTTTTGTTCTTCCAAATGAACTTTTTTACATTATTTTTTTTAACTCAGTAAAATAAACTTTTAGTAATTTAATTGGGACAACATTGAATAAGTAGATTCGTTAATCAAAATTGTCATTTAAAGATTACATAGACATTACCCACCCATGAAGAATAAATATTCCTTCAATTTTTTTGATCTGTGTTTATTTGTATAAAAAGTATTTTATGTTTATGATCATGTACTTCCTGTGTCTGTTTTAAGAGGTATCTTCTTTGGTATTTTGTACTGTGTAGGTATTTTAAATGATCTAAAACAATATTGAATTATATTGCTAACACAGTATACTTTCTCAATTTTTTAAAATCTTTGATTAAATCTATTTTAACTTGAACTTTGTCTGACATCACAATTACTATATGCTTCATTTACATACTAAATTCTTTAGTTTATCTTTGTGTCTATCAATTTAATAATGTTTCCTAAAAGCATTATATTGTTGAATTCAAAATTTTAATCTACTACCCATTTCTGGGGTTTTGTGTAGATTCATTCCATTCACATTTTAAGTTATAATTACCTGTATATTTTCCTCACTATCCTTCTCACCCTATTTACCCTATCCCACCTTATTCTTCTGCTTTGTACTTATCTTGTCCTCTTATACTTGAACCTATCTACCCCTCTAAGAGTTCCTTCCTTATCTGCTCTCTCCACCCTATCCCCTTGTTCTTATTTCTGATTTTAGAAGACAATTTTATACATGTATATATATATACATGTATAAATACATGTACACACATATATGTTCTGTGTGTTTTGCTCTTTAAACTTCTACTGATCAAAAATAGTATTCCAAGACTATTCAATATAGTAGCTGGTAGGTTTTGTGTAATCCTTATTGTAGTTCCATGATATTTAAATTGTTTTTTTTTTTTTCTTGTTGCTTGCAATATTTTGTCCTTATCCTGAGAACTTTGAAACTTGGCAATTATTTCTCTAAGTTTTCCTCTAAAGCACCACTTCAGATGTGATCAGTGGATTTTTTTCCAAAGAAATTTTCTTTGACAATGTCTTGTAACATTATATCAAGATTCTTTTTTATTGTAATTTTCAGGAAATGATTTGATCTGTTCTCCAAATTGGTTATTTTTCTGATGAGATGTTTCATATTGACTCTCTATTTCTGTTGATTCTGCAGTCAGACTAGAGGTATTTCAGATATCATCTAAGTCTGACACTAGTTTTATAGATGAAGAAACTAAGGCTCAGTGAAGTTAAATGATTTTTCTGGTATTGAACCAAGTCCTCTGACTCTAAATCTGACACTTTCCCACTGGATTACATTGTCTTGAATGCTTGTCTTGTAAGTTAATTGCTATTTTCATCTTTCAGATCACCATAAAGATTTCTCCCACCCCTTGAAATTTTAGGAGACATTCATTCACAGCCACCCCTAATTGTGAAGTTTATATGCCATAATACATGGTCAATTTTTGTGTAGGTGCCATGTACTACCAAAAAAATATATATTCCTTTCTGTCACTATTCACCTTTTCCAGAGGTCTATCAGATCTAGGTTTTCTAGGATTCCATTAACTTCCCTCGTTTCTTGCTGCATTGATTTTGAGAGGGGAAGGTTGAGGTCCCCCACTGTTAATGTTTTGCTTCTATTTCTTTCTATAACTGTCTCAAAATCTTCTTTAGGAATTTGGCTACTCTACCACTTTGGTGTATATACATTTAGTATCATTACTACTTCATTGTTTATAATATCCTTTTAAGATATACTTTCCTTCTTTATCTCTTTTAATATGACCTGTTTTTACTTTTGCTTTATCAAAGATCAGATTTGTTACCCTTGCTTTTTTAATTTTTACTTCAGCTGAAATATAATAAATTCTGTTCCAGTCTTTTATCTTTACTCTGTATGTGTCTTTTTGTCAAATGTTTTTCTTGTAAACAATATATTTTAGAATTATGTTTTTTTAACCCATTCTGCTATTCTCTTCCATTATATGGGAGAGTTCATCCCATTCACATTCACAGTTATGATTACCAGCTCTGTATTTCCCTTCATTCTATTTTCTCCACTGCACATATTTTTGTTCTCTCTTTCCACTCTGTCCTTAATAGTGTTTTTTTCCCCACCCTACCTCCTACCTTATCCCTATTACCCTTCCCCCTTTTCTTAGTAGTGCTTTTTTTTAACCACTCCACCCACTACCTTATCTTCTATCACCCTCTCCCCTTCTCTAATCTTTTTTTCCCTAGTGTTTCTGCCCTCCCTTCTCTCCAGTCCTTCTCTGTTATTTTTTCTTTCTTTGCCAACTTCTTTATAAGGTTAGTGAAATATCTATAGCCAACTTAATGATTCTTATTTCCTTTCAGAGTCAAAACTGGTGAGATCAAGTTTCAGACAGTGCTCCTCTCTCTCCCCTTTTTTCTTCAATTGTAATAGATCTTTTGTGCCTTTTCATTTGATCTAATTTGTCCTATTATACCTTCCCTTTCTTTTTTTCTAGTACAAACCTTTTTTCACCCCTTAATATTCTTTTCTTTGATATTATCACATCAAATCACATGCTGTTTCAATAGCATATACAGTTCTCAAGAGTTATAGATATCATTTTCCCATCTAGATATGTAGACAGTTTAACCTTTAAATAATATATATTTTCCCCCTGTTTACCTTTCTATGCTTCTCTTGAGTCTCGTGTTTGTAGGTTAAATTTCTGTTTAGTTCTGATTGTTTCAATAGAAATGATTGAAAGTCTCTTACTTCATTGAGGATCCATCATCTCCCCTGAAAAATGATGCTGAGTCTCACTGTGTAGTTAATTCTTGGTTGTAACCCCAGATCCTTTGCCTTTCAGAATATTGTTGAAGTTGCCAGCCCCTGGGTAATCCTGACTCTTGCTCCTTGATAGCTGAATTGTTTTTGTTTGGCAACTTGCAGCATTTTTTCCCTAGAGGCTGTAGTTCTGGAGTTTTGTAACAATGTTCTTTGAGGTTTCTCTTATGGGATCTCTTTCTGAAAGGAATTGATGGAATCTTTCAATGAGTATTTTTCCTCCCTCAGTTTCTAGAATATTGAAGCAGTCTTCCTTAATGAACTCTTGAAGAATGCTATCCAAGCTCTTTTTTTTTTTTTTTTTTTTTTTGTCATGGCTTTCAGATAGACCAGTAATTTTAAAATTGTTTCTTTTGGATCTATTTTCCAGATTGCTGTTTTTCCAATGAGATATTTTACATTTCTTCCATTTTTAAAAAAAATTCTTTTTAGTTTGTTTGACCGATTCTTGCTGTCACATAAAGTCATTGGTTTCCATTTTCCCTGTTCTAGTTTTTAATGTGTGATTTTCTTCAATTAGCTTTTGTGTCTTTTTTTTCCCATTTGGTTAATTCTACTTTTGAAGGATTTGTTTTCTTTAGTAGATTTATTTATTTTTTGCATTTGGTCAATTATATTTTTTAGGGAGTTTTTTTCCTCAGTCAATTTTTTTCCCTCCCTTTTCCTAGCTATTGAGTCTCTCTTGCATTTTTTTCCTCATTTTTTCTTCTACCTATCTTATTTGACTTAGGAGATAAAGTAGTGGGTAGGGTGGGAAAAACCACTATTAAGGACAGAGTGGAAAGAGAGAGAAAAAATATGTACAGTGGACAAAATAGAATGGAGGGAAATACAGAGCTGGTAATCATAAAAATGAATGTGAATGGGATGAACTCTCCCATACAATGGAAAAGAATAGTAGAGTGGATTAAAAAAACAGAATTCTACAATATGTTGTTTACAAGAAAAACATTTGACAGCACTTTTTAAATGTTTTTATGAGCACTTCCAAGAAACCTCTTTGGGCTTAAGACCAATTCATATCACTCTTTGAGATTTTTTCTATGGATTTTTTGTTCTAGTTTGACTTTGTGTTTTCTAGTTGCTGATTTGCTGTGATTAAGACCCTCTCACTAGCTTTTCCAGACTCTGGGAAATTTCTTGAAATTTTTACAGTCTGTCTTGAGCTGGAGAGTGTTTTCATTCCATCAGACTCTGTTCAGAAGTTTGTTTCATGTGTTTTTTGAGAGAAATTGGGAGAGCTCAAGCAGCCTCCTGGCTTTACTCTGCCATCTTGGCTCCACCACAGCCAGCCCTGAACTGAAACTTATCACCCTGTTCCCACTTAGTGTTATTGCTTTTCATTACTCTTAGATAAAAAGTATCTTTGAGTAAAAAAAAATCATTTTAGAAAAGGGATCCATGGGTAATGAGATTGGATATCTTTATTATTATTATTATTATTTACAAAGGAACTTGATGAGAGCTGTCAAAACCATTGCCCCTGACTCCTTTGCTTTTAATAGGCTGTTAATCTTTTTTATTTTTCCTCACTTGGAAGTTCTTTATATCATTGAAATCCTTATACAAGTTCCATCCTTATACTTATCTACAAATTTAAAGCAATTTTCGATATTTAATACCTTTCTCCTATTCACTGAAAAGATACCCTTCTAACTTTTAATTATTTAGTAATTTGTTTTCCTTTTCTTGGGCTGTTAATCTTTTAGCTAGTGGAGAGAGAAAAAAATATGTCTTTCCAAGTTTTGAATTCATACCATATGGTTTTTCAGTTGAGAGTAGAATACCAAGTTTTGGGGGATTTGAGCTTGCTTTTCTTTGGCAAAAATTTGATTTCATCTTTAAAGTATTTTAAAAGTCATAAAAAGATTCAAACTTTGTGGACATCAAATGATTTTTAAAACTTCCAATCATGATTCAGAAATGTGTCTCTCACCTATTTTTGGAAGAAAGAGATCAAGAAAGTGCTTAAGGAGTGTTGAATTTGGCATCAAATGTTCTGGTTCTCTGACAAATTCTGGCTCTGGCATGTATTACCTTTGTGACTTTGACAAGTCATTCAATTTCTCTGAACCTTAGCTTCCTTAACTATAAAATGAAAGGCAACATATCAAGTCCCCTCTGCTTCTAAATCTATAATCCTTTGATCTATGAATGTGAGTGGGATTTTATTCTCTACACTGACATTTTCTTTGAGTTTGATGGTTTCTTTGCATAGTTAGTCTCATTTCCTATTCAATTACATTGAATGAACTAAAAATGAAGCTATTGCAAAAGAAGATTAAGGGCAAATTTTTGAACTTGGCAAGATTGTCTTTATTCCAACCATCGTCCTTTCTATGTTTTTCTTCTCTTTTCCATTTCTCTCCTTTTAGGGTGCTCATTCAATCAAAATTTTCCTAACTGCCCATAGCCACATTTTGCTATCTGGACCCAGCTTCCATTCTGCTCTCAGTTAACCTTTGTTAGAGAGGTGGAGGAAGACATTTAAAGTATTATAAGTTAGTCACATTTCAATGCAAATTAATGAACTTCTAATGTTGAAATTTCACATATTGGACATGAGCCAATAAAAGAATCACTTGAGAAAAGTAAAATTTTTATACTCTCTGAATTGTACCACACAATAAAATTCTAGTTTGCCTATTCATATGGTGGGTTCATTCTCAAAAATTGGAGGCAAACATGATAAGGGAACAGATGAAATGTTGAAACATACTGAACTCAGAATTGTGAAACCTGAATTCTAATCCTGTCTCTGATATTCCCTTTATATGTTGCTGGGCAAGTTGAGTAATTTTTATGGTTTATAGCTTCTGCAACTGGAAAATGAGGGCATGTTTAATTTGATGGGTGTTATATGCAGGTAAATGTTTAATAACCACCTTTATGAAGGACACATACATTTTTCTGCTTTATTCATATTTTCCCCATTACAATCAATAAAACAAACAAAAAAACCAGTCCCTTTGTCTTTGTTTGTTTGTTTGTTTTTTGGTTTGGTTTTTAAATATTTGTCAATTTCCAAGGTGTCAGTGATCATATAGAAAATTTAACAACTGGACCATCTGGTTGAGATTGAAGATTTGAAAATCTCATTTGAAAAACAAACAAACAAGCTTCCAAGAACTTTTTTTTTTTTTAACATCTAATATCTTCCTTTCAAGCTCTGTCTGAATAAAAGACTTAGCCTCTTCAGCTTCAGTTACATGAATATCTATCTTTTTATTAAACATTAGTATTAGTATATTCTATTTTTACTTCTACAAAAATTAAGAGAAACTTTGGTAGTTGGAATAACTATTTCAATGTTAGATTAACTAAAATTCATTGAATTTTAAAATACAGTTTTCCCATATCAATATCTGGGTTTTTTTTTTTTTTTTTTTTTTTTGGTCTTTTCAACCTCTTCATAACCCCTCTTTGAGAGTTATCTTGGCAAAAATACTGAAACGTTTTGCCATTTCTTTTTCCATTTCATTTTATAGATAAAGAAACTGAGGCAAACAGGGTTAAGTAACTTTTATCCAAAGATAGTGTCTGAGACAAGATTTGAACTTAAGAAAAGAGTTCTTTCTGACTCCAGACCCAGCACTCTATCCATTATGTCACCTACTAGTCCCTTTATATTGATATAAATAATGACAATTTAGCCAGATAGGTGACATAGTGGATAGAGCAGTAGACTTGAAGTTATAATCTGAGTTTAAATCTTGCTTTAGAAACTTACTATAGATATGTGACCCCTGACAAGTAAAATGATTTCTCTGGTTTAATGTCCTCATCTGTAAGATAGTAGCATTTACCTCACCTGTAGTGATGATCAAATGAGATCACAGATGTGAAGTGTTTTGCAAACCTTAAAGTGCTATAAAACATTAGCTATTATGAATATATAATATTAATATAATATATAATGCAATGACACATATGATATATAATATATTATATATATATATAATTTTTATTAGAGGATTCAGCTAACATGACTAAAATGATTTATAGATAAAGAAAATTATACTCCTCAGAGAGGAACGAAAGGATATGAATCTACATGGGAGGGATCTAATCCATTTGCCACATCATAGCCATCTGTAGACAACTGTCATATATCCTCCCACCCCAAGTCACAAATACTTCTGGGAGGGATAATACTTGAAATTATCAGGGATTATTTAGCATCTACCTAGAAAAAAAAAGTGAATTTGTGTGAACTTAGTAGGGAGAAGGAACAAGGAGGTTATGTCAAAAGTAATCTGCCTACTAAATCTATTCCTAGACTGTCCTATTTGATAAACTGTGGAAAGAAAAAAAAAACTAGAAGAATAGATGGGGTTGGTGGCTACTGGTCAGATGGATGGCAATAAGAACAAAGTCTTCAAAAAACCTATACGAGCATGTGAATTTCACTGATTTTCTACTTTCCCCCTTTTATCACTTTAAATTTGGTTGGTTTTTTCCAGAGGGAATCGCTCTGAGGGTGGTCTTTTCAGCATGCAATAAATGAGAAGATCCTGGCTGCTTTTTGCTTGAAAAAGGTGAAATATCCAAGAAGCAAAGAATGGATAATGGGGGGGAAATGTTGTTAGCTGCTGAAGTGACTATCTGCCTCATGGCATTGCTAAAAAAATTAATTGAAATAATGAATAGAGAAATAAACTGGAAAGCACAATGTAAGTAAGTTATTTATTGGGATTTTTTTATGATTTGATTTTGTTCTACTCTTCTGATTTAATCAGCATGGATAATTCCTTGCAGTGGAAACATCAATGACTATTGGCAACTCATTTGTAACTTATAGTCTTACAGAATTGCCTAGAGGCCTGAGAAGTTAAAAAAAAATATCACCTAACATGTATATAATCAAGTTTTACAAACTGCTTTGAATATATTATTTCATTTTTTTATCCTTACAACTTTATTTTATAGATGAGGAAACTGAAGCAGAGAAAGTTATAAAATCTTTCCTTCCTCTCTGAGGAGTGTAATTTTTAGTCTATAAATCATTTTAGTCAGGTTAACTGAAGCCTCTAATAAAAATTATATATAATAATATATCATGTACCAGCCAAATTTAAAGAGATAAAAGGAGGGGAGTAAAAATCAGTGAAATTCACTTGCTTGTATAGGTTTTCTGAAGATTTTATTCTCATTGCCATCCATCTGAGCCAGTAACCACCATGCCCATCTATTATTCCAGAGCAAACTCTCCCCCTCCCTTTTTTTTTTTTTTTTTTTCTTTTCATAGTTTATCAAGTAGGCCAGCCTGGGAATAGGTTTAGTAGATAAATTACAGAAAGTTACAGTTTATACCTCTCAAAAGTTGAAATTATTTCCAGTTTTTCCCGATTCTAAAGAGGATCCACTACTCACAATACCATGTTGCACCTCATTGTTATTGCTTATTATTAGAAAATTCAGTGAGATTGAGGGCCACTGATGAATTTACTTTGAAGAACATAGAAAACTAAAGTAATAATTTATAAGGCCCAGATTAGAAATGGTTTCAATATAGATGCAACTAATGTGTCTACACTATCTCGTAGTATGTTGAGAGGCAGTTGGTACATGATTGAGAGATCTGGTCTCAGAATCAGGGAAGAGGGGTGTCAAATCTCGCCTTTGATACAATTTGGCTGTGGGGCCCTGAGCAATAATAATAATTCTAATATTCTTTTTTTTTTTTACATTTTAATGTTGATTTTATTTTGTTGTAAATATTTGTTTTTCTTAACCCATCTTGTTTTTTTTTTTGTTGTTGTTTTTTATTATAGTAACTTTTTATTGACAGAATCCATGCCAGGGTAATTTTTTTTTACAACATTATCCCTTCCACTCACTTCTGTTCCGATTTTCCCTCCCACCCTCCACCCCCTCCCCTAGATGGCAAGCAGTCCTATATATGTTGAATATGTCCTAGTATATCCTAGATACGATGTATGTGTGCAGATGCAAACAGTTTTCTTGTTGCACAGGGAGAATTGGATTCAGAAGGTAGAAATATCCCAGGAAGAAAAACAAAAATGCAAACAGTTTACATTCATTTCCCAGTGTTTTTTTTTTCCTTTGGGTGTAGTTGCTTCTGTCCATCATTGATCAATTGAAACTGAATTAGGTCTCTTTGTCAAAGAAATCCACTTCCATCAGATTACATCTTCATACAGTATCATTGTTGACGTATATAATGATCTCTTGGTTCTGCTCATTTCACTTAGCATCAGTTCATGTAATTCTCTCCAAGCTTCTCTGTATTCATCTTGCTGGTCGTTTCTTACAGAACAATAATATTCCATAACATTCATATACCACAATTTACCCAACCATTCTCCAATTGATGGGCATCCGCTCAGTTTCCAGCTTCTAGCCACTACAAACAGGGCTGCCACAAACATTTTGGCACATACTGGTCCCTAATCCTAATATTCTCTTAGTGATCCAATTAACTCTAGGAGTCTGAATGTAAAAGCAGTTGTTAATTTGTCTTGGTTAGGAGAGTTTCCTTATTGGGCACTTCCTATATCAAGGTATTACATGGCACATAAAAATTAAATGAAATTCAAATTTCAATATCCATCAATAAAGTTCCATTGGAACATAGCCACATTCATTTACATGTTGTCTATAGAAGGTTTTATGCTATGAAGGCAGGGTTGCATAATTAAAAGAGCCCCGTGGACTGAGAATTTCTATGTTCTTCCCATTGATTCACAGTATTGTGAGGCATGCTACAAATGACAGTGACAGAGCTATAACTAAAGAGAATTTTGAATATCACATGCATCACATTGTACTTTGACATTTTATTTATTATTTATTATGAATGGATATCCAGCATATCAAAACAAGAAAGGAAAAATAGACTCCAAATATCATATTTTAAGGCATACAGTAAAATAGGTATTTTTTAATTGAATTAGATGGCAAAGAAATGAATTTATATTACAATAACACTATAGATGTGCTAAAAGAATAAGTTGTTATTACCAGACAAAACGCTCATCACACTATTCCCAACTCATAGGACAGCAACATCTGAAAAATTAGAAAATTTAAAATGGAATATCTCATCACAGCAGAATTTCTTGACAAAAATAAAAACAAAAATGAAAATAAAGCTGCAGCCATAGCAGGTTTCTGAGTGCTTCATTTGTTAGCCATGAAAGACATTCACTGATGGTGAGTTAATTAAACCTGGTATGATTGCAGCAATTGAAGAAATGTGTCCAAAGAAAATAAACTTGCTATCACTATTGACCTTTTGAATCAACTAAAATCATATACTCACAGATTGATATCAGTATTTGTGTGAAAGGACATTTTCAAAGATGAAATATGAAAAAAATCTCATTATAGGTCACCATTAATAGACGAACATTTGAAAATTATTTGGGTAAGGAAACATTAACTTTGAACCCTAATTACCATTCTCAAAAATAATTATAAGAGATTCTGGGAAGATAGCAAAGTAGTTCAGAAAACTTTGGACTCTCCAAATTTCTCCACAAAAAAAGACAGAATATTGCCTCAGAGTTGCAGAAATAAACATGGGGTAAACCAGTTGTCCTCCTCAAACAACTTGAGAAGACCTGAGGAAACACCTGACCTCCAGGATCAGGAGGGTTAGCATGAATGAAGTATAAAGACTTCCAGGCAAACTTTTTGAGATCAACAAACTATACCCATGGTGGCAGATGGTTGTGAGGCAGCTTTTGCTTCAGGAACTTTCACCTCAATAACTTTGTGGACGTTGAAAGGCTGAGCAGGAGAATGACCTCCCACAGTAGAGGACCACAAAGCACAGCTATGCTGATCAGAAGTAACCCACTGGAGGGAGAAGGAACTAGCACATACTTGGTGAGGGTTGGGCACCTTGCTGACTGAGGGTATTTTCAGGAGAGAATAGTTTCTGGTTTCAGATACAGGTTAGAAAGAACTACTGTAATCTATAGCCACCTGAGGGACCACTGGGAGCAAAATCATTTGTGGGGCAGCATGACTGAGACCCTAGCTGTGATTTAGGATAGAGAGAGGAGCCCAAATTTGGACCCCAAGAGGGACCTGAGAAATAACAATAAGGGAAATTGAGTGGATTCTTATAAACTGGAAAATGATTGAATATGTTATAATATATGAATATAATGGAATATTATTGTTTTGTAAGAAATGATGAGCAGTCTGATTTCGGAAAAGCCTGGAAAGACTTACACGAACTGATGCTAAGTGAAGTGAGCAGAACGAATAAAACACTGTATACAGTAATATGATTGCATGATAATCAAGTATGATGGACTAGACTCTTTTCAATAATGAGATGATTCAAAGCAATTCCAACAGACTTGTTATAAAAGTACCATCTGCATCCAGAGAGAGAACTATGGAGACTGAATATGGATCAAAAAGTAGTATTCTCACCTTTTCCTGTTTGCTTTTTTTCTTTCCCAATTTTTCCCCTTTTTATCTGATTTTTCTTATCCATCATGACAATTATGGAAATATGTTTAGAATGATGCATGTTTAATCTATTTCAAATTGTTTGCTGGTTTGGGGAGACAGAAGGAAGGAGAGAGGTAGAAAATTTTGGAATGCAAGGTTTTGCAAAGGCAAATGTTGAAAACTGTCTTTAAATGTATTTGAAAAATGAAATACAATTGAAAAAAAAAAGAAAACAGTTGGGATTTGGGGTATTATTCCCCATGTGATAGAGATAGATAGATATATCTCTATATCTATCACATGGAGAATAATATATATGTATGTATAATATACATACATATATGTGTGTGCAAGTGCATGTTTATGTATATATATGTATGTCTACATATATGTATATATGAATAGATATACCTAAATGCCTTACTGATCATTGCTGATCATTTTTTTTTTGCTATTTCTTGCCAATGTCTCTCTATGTTGGTGTTGTTTGTCAAAGGTTTAAGTCACCAGGAAGAAGAGATTATACATGTAAATCGCTCAGTGTGTATTATCTCAAGCACAGAGCTTCATCACATTTAATGAATGGTTTTGGTGATAACAATGACAATGATAATGACTGCTGCCTTCCTGGGGCCAATAGGGCAGTCATGGTTTCCTGGTAACTTGACTTACAGGTCTGGCTGGGCTAGCTTCATATAAACTAGAAGACAAGGGAAAGAGACATCCATTAAGGTTATATTAGAAAGAGTCCAGAGAGATTTGAGGCATGAGTTAGATAAAACATAACTGTCATCTTCTCTAAAATGGTGGGAAGAGTTACCAATGAGAAAACGCAGAGTCCTAGGATAGAAGTTTGAAGGCCCTATGATATCTTTCTCCTTTGTAGAGAGTGTGAGCTCTCCATCAGGAGATGGAGGAGATACTAGGATCTTGCTTTAGAAAATTATCTAGCATGACTCAAGGGACACATACTTGGGCTGACTTAAGGTTCCTTTATGACTAGGCCTGAAGTATGAAGAGTGTCTATAGTACTCTCTAAAGTGGTTCAATCACTAAATATGATTGGCAAGTCACATTATTTCCCTGGGTCTCAGATTTTTCATATGTAAAATGAGGGATTTGATTTAGGTTGAAATTTAGGTTAAAATCTCTCCCCTCCCCTGAAATTTGTTATCTTGGACAAGTCACTTAGACTGCCCACTTTCTTTATATGAGAGAGTTGAACTAAATGACCTTTGAGATTTTTTTCCAGTCTTAAATCTCTCATCCTATCATATATACCTACATCCATCTCTAGGCCTTTCTTACAGAATTCCTGGTACTTGGAAGACCTTTCTTTTGTTTCATTTCTGTAAATCCTAATCCCATTCATCTGTACTATAGATGTGGCATCTCATGTACTGTCACAGATTGTTAGTCTTTTCTGGTGTACATGTCCCATCAAGGTTCTAAAAGAGAAGGCCATGTCTTGATCATCTTCATACTTCCATTGCATCTAGCATAATGATTTGTAGGTGTATCGAAAAAAAATCTGTTGATTGATTTATTCAGTAATTATAAAATAATGCTCCACCTTTACCAGCTTATTGAACAGAAAAACTAAGAAACAAATCACATAGTATTTCCACAATCAGTCATGAAACATTTATTAAGCAGCTATTATACATGTGCCAGGGACCATGATAAGTTTTGAAGATGAAAGTTCAAAAGAAAGACAACTCAAGCTTGCAAGAAGCTCACATTCTTTGAGAAGAGGCAGTATGTACACATAGAAGTCAATGCAATGTATAAACAAAAGTTAAGTGAGATACTGAGGAAGGGATACAATGAGTTGAAATTGAAAGGAGTTAGTATTTGAATTGGACTTTTAGGGATCCTAAGAGTCAGAGATGAAGAAAGAGTACATACTTAGCATTGGGGACAATTTGTGTGAAGGCAGAAAGTGGAAGGGAAGGGAGGGAGATAGACAAGTATGAGGAACAACAAGAAGGGCAGTTTGGTCAGACCAAAGAATGATGGAAAGAGGAATAATATAAGAATGGAAAAGGAGATTGGATCCAGGTTGAAAAGGGCCTAAAATGTCAAGTAGAGGAGTTTGCTTTTGATAACAGAAGTAGGTAAGGAACCATTAGATTTATATTAAGAAATAGAATGATCACATAAGACCTGTAGTTTAGGGAAATAACTAGCAGCTGTGTGAAGGATGGATTATAGAAGGTGAATCTTGAAGAAAGGCTCAGTTAAGAGGCTGTTCTAATAGTCCAGGTGAAAGGTGGTGAAGAAATGAACTAAGGTGGTAGCTGTATGAATTAAGGAAAGGAGGCAGATGCAAAAAATATAAATATGATATAGAAATATGAGTTTAGGGAAAAGATAATGAATTCTGTTTGGAGCCCTTTAAGTTTGAAGGGCACCTGTAACAATGATTGGAAAATATCTGATAGATGATGATGTAGAACAGGAAAAAGCTAACTGGATATATCTGGGGCTCGTCTGTGTAGAGATCCAATTGAATTCATGGGAGTTGATGAAATCACTAGGAAAGAATGCAAAGAGAAGAAAGAGGGAAAAGAACAGAGCTTTAGGGTATACTTATAATTAGAGAGATGAGGTATGCATGACACTGAGAAAGAAAGAACATAACAGCTGTGTTATGAAAATGCTTGCTTTATTTCTTAAATGCAGAATAAAATAAATACAATTTTTTAAAAAAGAGTTAACAACAGGAAGTAAAGGGTTCTCTTCTTTGGAGGGTGAATTTGGTTGGAATTTTTCTTCAAGAGGAACTAGTTCTGTCATTTATAAACAGCCCTAAACATCAATTTATGGTGGTTTAGTACCTACCCAATGATTTGTTAGCCATCACTTATATGTAAACACAATAATTTACTTTACCTGTCACAGAAGCCATTTTATATTGCTTCCTTGTTCTGTGACATGACCCTGTGCTGACTATTGATTTCATTGCCAATTTCCAAGTTCCAGATCAACTTGATTTCTATGGTCTCACTTTATTTCCTATCTAGTGCAATCATCATTATAATCATTTGTTAAAGAGATGAACCCATTGAATATGCATATATTCTCTGATGTCTAACTAAAAGGAATGAATGACTCTGAAAGGTTCTTGATTGTTCACTTTGTCCCCCCAGTAGGGAGGATGATGGTGTTGTGACAATTTATTCTGATCTTTTGCATGTTTTTAGTTTGTTCCCTGGTTCTTCAGAGGAAATTCAGACCTTCTCTCACTCTTTGCTCTATTATTCCTTTATTTTGAAGTAGAACATTAGGAAAAATCTCTTCCATAAACTAGGTTTTGCTTATATAGAGAGTTCTCTCAAAAGGAATTTGCCTTTTCTAGAAAAGTTACTCAATGCAAAAAATAATAGCTATCAAGATAGGGCAGTTATTTCCTCTATCATTGAAAAAAAAAGCCCTCCAAAAAACAAACTAACAACAAAGCCTCCTAAGCTTGCATTGACAAATACTTAAAATATGAAACAATGACATATGACAAAGGAATTACAGGAGCTCATAAACAAATGCAACAATGCTTGAAGCACTCAAAGGGCCCATAGAAGTCTATAAACAGATATAGAAACATGTAGAACACAGAAAGGCCGATTTCTTTATTTTTTTTTTTTTTTCATTTAAAGCTTTATTGACCCTTTTTTCTTTACGTGAGTCATTCTGTGATATGCTATCCTCCCCTCCTCTTAATGGCCCTCCTTGTTAAAAAATAAAATCATTTAAGCAAAATTAATCAAACACAGCACAGGTTATTCAATATTCCTGCTCACCAGCCTTCCTACACTGTGATCCCCTTCCCCCCAATCCAAGGAAAGAAGGGAGGTATATTTATTGATTATTCACTTTGGGATTGTTTTGTTTATTTGTGCCAATCGCATTTTTGTACATAATTATCTATCTTTTCTTTTTGCTGGTAAAAATCTCATTGTTGCTAGGTCTAACCATGTATGTCTGTAGTTTTAGCTTCTGGGGAGAAGGCGTAGTTGTTTTAATTTGGAAGTTTTGAGTTTAAATGGAGCTAAAGTCAATTGGGTGTTCATGCTAAGTCTATCACTTATATGGTAAGCCCCTAGGAAATGTGGGGCCACCAATCGATCTAAAGAGGAGTGAAGCTACCCAGGTAAATGTAAATAAAACAGGTTAAAGCTTCAGTGCTTCTCAGCAGCGTGGTCAGGTCTGTGGATAGTTATTGTACTTCCAGTCTAAGCAAGCAATAATTGCCATTACTGAGTCTGTATGCCAAGAAAATCATAAAGAAGGTAAAAGGCCCCACATGCAAAAAATGTTTGTAGCAGCTCTTTTGATGATAGCAAAGAATTAGGAAATGAGTAGCTGCCCATTAATTGGAGGATGACTTATGAAAAGATGCTCCAAGTCATTATTAATCAGAGAAATGCAAATTAAGACAACTCTGCGATACCACTACACATCTGTCAGACTGGCTAGAATGACAGGGAAAGATAAGGCAGAATGTTGGAAGGGATGTGGGAAAACAGGGACACTGATACATTGTTGGTGGAACTGTGAATACATCCAACCATTCTGGAGAGCAATTTGGAAGTATGCTCAAAAAATTATCAAACTGTGCATACCCTTTGATCCAGCAGTGCTACTACTAGGCTTATATCCCAAAGAGATCATAAAGAAGGGAAAGGGACCTGTATGTGCATGAATGTTTGTGGCAGCTCACTTTGTAGTGGCCAGAAACTGAAAATTGAGTGGATGCCCATCAATTGGAGAATGGCTGAATAAATTGTGGTGTATGAATATTATGGAATATTATTGTTTGGTAAGAAATGACCAACAGGATGATTTCAGAAGGGCCTGGAGAGACTTACATGAACTGATGCTGAGTGAAATGAGCAGGGCCAAGAGATCATTATATGCTTCAACAACAATACTATATGATGACCAATTCTGATGGACCTGGCCATCCTCAGCAATGAGATGAACTAAATCAGTTTCAATGGAGCAGTAATGAATTGAACTAGATATGCCCAGCGAAAGAACTCTGGGAGATGACTAAAAACCATTACATTGAATTCCCAATCCCTATATTTTTGCCCACCTGCATTTTTGATTTCCTTCACAGGCTAATTGTACAATATTTCAGAGCCGATTCTTTTTGTACAGCAAAATAACGGTTTGGTTATGTATACTTATTGTGTATCTAATTTATATTTTAATATATTTAACATCTACTGGTCATCCTGCCATCTGGGGGAGGGGAAAAATTGGAACAAGAGGTTTGGCAATTGTCAATGCTGTAAAGTTACCCATACATATAACCTGTAAATAAAAGGATATTAAAATTAAAAATAATAATAATAATAATTGGAGGATGGTTGAACAAGTTATGGTATATAAAGATAATGGAATATTATTGTTCTATAAAAAATGATGAACAAGCTGATTTTTGAAAAGCTTGGAAAAAATTATATGAACTGATGCTGAGTGAAAGAAGCAAAATCAGGAAGACATTGTATATGATAACACTAAGAATGTGTGATGATCAACTTGGTTCTTTCCATTGGTTCAGTGATCCAAAGCAATCCCAATAGACTTTGGACAGAAAATGCCATCAGTATCCAGAAAAAGAACTATGAAAATTGAATATAAATTGACACATGCTATGGTCACTTCTTTTTTCTGTTTTTATCTTTCCCATGGTTTTTCCTATTTGTTCTGATTTTTATCTTCCAACATGATTTATAAAGCAACATGTAGTAATAAATAAATAAATTTAGGGCAGCTAGGTGGCACAGTGAATAGAGTACCAGCCCTGAAGTCAGGAGGATCTGAATTCAAATGTGACCTCAGACACTTAACACTTCTTAGCTGTGTGACCCTGGGCAAGTCACTTAATCCCAACTGCCTCAACAACAGCAACAAAAAATTACAAATAAATAAATTTACTAGAAAAAAGAGAATAAAGCATATATGAGACAAAAAAAGAGGTAGACAGAAAGGAAGGAAAAAAAGAAAGAAGTGAGGAAAGGAGGCAGGGAAGACAGGAGAGAAGGGTGGAAGAATGGAAGGAAGAGAAGAAGGGAAAGAAGAAGAAAAGGAGGCAAGGAATGAAGGTAGGAAGGAGGATAAGGAAGGAAATCACATTAGATACATTAGCTTTACTGCTTGCTCATATTCAAATTAGCAATATCAAATTTGATCAAGCCAGTGATTTTACCAATTTCTAAATCAATCTGATTGGTATCATTCTGTTTGAAGAGAGAATCTGGGTAACATAGACATCATGGGTCATCATAGCCACACACAAACTTTTGGGGGAAGGACCAAATAAAAGCTTCTTCTGCCTAGACAGGCCCTTTAGAAAGAGTCTAGAGCTTTTGTCCAACATCATAGGACAAGAGTACATGTTTCATGCAGTCTCCTATGACATACATCAAAAAGTATTTTTGGAGAGAATGACAATAACATGAAGGCCTTTCCTTTTTTCTGTTCCCTTGTTCTTTTTTTTAATCAGCACATTATAGTAGAAAAAAGCAAGGGATTGGAATTAGAATAACTGGATTTGAGTATTAGCTCTAACATTTACTATCTCTGTGGCATTGGACAAATAACTTAATCTCATTGAGACTCAGTTTTCTCATCTTCAAAACAGAGGTAATAATACTTTATATACCAAATAGAGTTGTTGTGAAGGATGTACTTTTAAAACCTAAAAAATGTATCTATATACAACTTGTTATTATCTTAGAATGCTGAAATATTTTCATGACTTTATTACAAATTATCACTAAATCCCATCAATGTCATAAAATCCATCTCTAGTATACTCAGTGACAAGGCAACCTGTTCATATAGGAAATTTCTTTCATAAATCAGATCAATGTGATCTATCAAACTAGCTGTCTGACATTATACAGAAAAAATAATTGCCTTGATTGATTTCCTATATGTGGCTTAAAAGAAATGATCATTTCTCCATCTACATTTTGTAATACAAAATTCTCTGTACTGTATAGATATCTATGTTACATTTTTTGTTGTTGTTCAGTTATATCTGACTCTTTCTGACCCCCATTTGGGGTTTTCTTGGCAAAGATACTGAAATGGTTTGCCACTTTCTTCTCCAGTTCGTGTGACAGATGAGGAAACTGAGGCAAATAGAGTCAAATGACTTGCCCAGGATCACATACCTATTAAGTGTCTGAGGCCAGGTTTGATCAGGATTTCCTGACTAGGCCTGGCAAGTCATTGTGCCACCTAGTTACCATATCACATAACAGTCACAAATGTTTATTGAAAGGAATTGAAGAAACCTATTCAAATGATCTTATTTTGCTCTTGACTTACAGAAAAGAAAATTTTTGGTTGAATTTCATCATTTCCAATTTAACTGATCAAGAAAGAAATCAATTCTTAGACACATAAATAGAGATAATAAAGGAAAGAGAAGAACTGTCTTCAAATTTGTTAAAAGGAAATCACATGGAAGAAGAATTAGATTCATTCTGTGTTACTAAAAGGGTCTAATTAGGATCAATAAGTAATAGCCAGCTCTATCTACTTGACAACTTTACTTTGGGGTAGTGGGAAAAAAAACAAAACAAAATAAACATTATGCCTTAGTCTTATTACACAGAAAGTGAGGGATAAGTAGGGAACAATTAGTAAATATTTAACAACCAGCTTTCCAGAGGGAAATACATGCAACACACACTATTAATCTGCATTTTCTCCATCATATTCTAAAGTTTACAATCAAAGCTAACTAATAGCATCAAACTCTGATTGTAGCCTTTCCTGATTTCTGAGTTGTAAACATTCACAGGGAAAATTTAAAAACAGGTTCTCAAGAACTAGCTGGAAAAATATGATTTCTACATGAACAGGGGAAAGAAAGTATTTACAAGACTATTTTTGTTTAAATATAAAGGAGTGTTAGTAATTCTCTAAGACTTTTTCAATGTGTGTTAATAATTGGTTTTGTTACTTAGATGGCTAATTATGTAATTTCCTCCTATTGTTGACACATTCTTGCATCCTAAGTATAAAGTTTAGTCATAATGAATCATTTTTTAATATTTATTGTTTGTCTGTTAAAATATTCTGTACAGTTTTTTGTTCAATATTCATTTGTAGTAGTGATCTATGTTCTCTTTCTCTGATTTAAGTATCTGGATTATATTTGTCCCCTGTGACAAGTTTGTTAAATTCCTTCTTTCTTTTTTATTGAAAACTATTTTTGAAGTTTTAGAATTAATTTCTCTTAAAATATTTGATAGAATATACACATGAATCTTTCTGGGTCAGAATTTCCGCTTCTCTTTTGGGCATTCATTTATTGCTCATTTTTCTCTCTGAGATTGAATTGTTTAAAACGATTATTTCTTGTTTTTTTAATTTGTGTACTTTATGCTTTTATAAATTATTACCCATTTCCTTTAAAATCCCAGGTTTTTTGAGAAGGCATGGGGTGGAGTGGAGCTTTTAATTGCTTATAATAGTTTCTTATGGTTCTATTTCCTCTTCTTTCTTTGTCAATTTAGCTCATTCATCTGTTATTTTGGAAATTTCATTTTCCTTTCTTTGTTTCTTATCAAGCTAGGTAGTGATTTGTTGATTTTCTTAGTCTTTTTTAAAAAATTACTCTTTAGGGAAAGCAGGGAGAAAGCATTTATTACATACCTACTATGTTCCAGGCACTGTTTTAAGCACTTTACTATTAGCTCATCTGATCATCACAATTCTGGTCATTATTTTGTTCATTTTATGTGAGGAAACAGGCAGCAGTTAAATGATTTTTGACCGAAGTCATATAGCTACTAAATATTTAAAACAGAATTTGAACTCAGTCTTCCTGAAACCAGATCCAGTATAATCACTACCTAACCTAGCTGGCTAGCTATTTATTTTAATTTACTTAACTTTTTATTTTCAGTTATATTCATTTTTTCCTTCACTGCTTTTTAAGACTGTTTTCTTTTGGTAGGTACTGTTAATTTTGCATTTTTAAAAACTAGAAAATATACATGATTCATGTCTATGGAGGAGTTGGCTGACCTGATACATATGCAGGCAATAATTAAGGGTTTTACATTTTCTCACAAAATGAAAATTAAAGGGTAAATATCTATAGTCAGTATTTTCGTCTTATCTCCTCCTTGTCTCCCAGTTTTCAAGAACTGTTTTTTTTTTCTTTGAGCATTGGTTTTTAAAGAACAGTGGGTTCAGACTCTAATCCTGTGACAAAACCCGAAATCAATCATATTATTTCTTTGTCCAACTGCAAACACCCTGATGAGTGAATCAGTATTTCCAATTTCTATTTGTAAAATGTGGATTATAATAATTACAATAGCTACTTTATAACATTATTGTGATGAAAGTGCTTTCTAAGTCTTAGAATGCTTCAAAAATATGAATTATTCCCATTATTATTATTTGTTCTTGTCTTTATATTCATTGAACATCTAATAAAAACAATCATGGGAGAAAGTCACTATCCCACTATTATGCTTTGATGTTTGGTGTTTGGAAAAGGATGAATGAAATATTAATTTTTGTAATGGAAAAATTAATAATCTCTATAATTGAGTAAAAGTATTGGTATACAGTAGCCTCATCTTTAGAATCATTAAAAGCATATTTTACATAATTCCAGTAATAATAAAGATTATAGTTGGTAGATAGATAGATAGATAGAAATAAATAGATAGGGCCTACTATATGCCTTGCACTATGCTAAGCATTTTACAAATATTATTTTGCTTGATCCTCACAACAATCCTGGAATGTAGCTATTTTATGATACTGATTTTACAGTTGAGAATCTGAAGCAGACAGAAGTTAAGTGGTTTGTTCAAGATTACACATCTACTAAGTGGCTAAAGCAAGATTTTAATTCATCTCTTTTTGATTCTAGATCTAGTGTTCTATCTACTGTGCCATTAAGTCACCTAATGAGTATAATTGGTATTTCTTCCTTTATCCACATGATCCTGATTTATTTAGTTGGTCTCTGTCTTCTGAGAACATTTCCTTCTCTAAAGTGTGAAGACTGTGTTTCATATAGTAACATTTGTTAAAGTGTTGTAGCTCTTCTCCTTCTTTTTTTTTTTACATATATATTATTTTATTCTGAACTTAATAAATAAAACAAATATTTCCACAATATATTAGAATAGAAAAAAGGTAATTGCACATGAAATTACAATAAAAAAAGATAATGGCACATAAAACTAAAAAATCTATTATATTCAACTTATTCTTTTAAAATATACAATAGTTATCCACATAATTTTCTTTTTTTTAAAATTCTTCCTTCCCTTTTCCCCACCCTAGACATGGCTACCATTAGATGCAAATATGTATGTGTGTATATACGTATGCATGCGTATGTGTGTGCATGTGTATATTTGTGTACATATATATGTAAAATAATTCTATATGTATTTCTATTTATCAGTTCTTTCTCTGGGCACAAATAGTGTCTTCCTTCATATGTCCTTTGTAGTTAATTTGGGTATTAATAATAATCAAAATGACATTCATTATTCTCTTGGTTCTGCTCTTTTAAATTTTAATTATTTTATGCAAGTTTATCCATGCTTTTCTAAAACTATAGAGATCATTTTTTTATTGCACAGTAGTATTCCATCATGATCTTTACGAAGGTAAAGTTAAAATGGATATATAACCTAGATATAATGTGTATCTAATGATAGCCATCTTTAGAGCAGGTAGGGATGAAGGGGAGGGGAGAAAAAAGGAATAAAAATAAAGTCACATGATGACTTGATTATATATTTAAAAGGAATAACATGTACATAACAATCATTTTTTTTTAAATCTTCTGTTATGGAAATGCTTTTTTTTATTTTTTTTAAGTTCAGAATAAAATAAACATTTAAAAATAGATATAAAAATAGATATAGATATATAGATTTATAAAAAATAGATATAGAAGAACAGAACATATCTTCTTTCTTTTTCTTAGTGGAAATATTTGCTGAAATGAATATATAACTTAAATTTCTATATAAGACTCAAAGGATTACCAAATACTTTCCAGTAACTCTAAGAGGTAGGCAATAATATTGTGCTCATTTTACAGATGGTAAAAGTGAATCTCTGAATGTTTGCCCTTGACCCCATAGTTGAGGTAGAATTTGAACTCAGATTCTAATCACATTTTTTTTATAAAATTATATTATTTCATGGCATAATTAGAATCAAAAGTCTTAGATTATAATCTCCACTTTGCTACAAATTGTGTGATTTTAAGCAACTGATTTATATAGATTTTTAAAATCCCTTCTTTTGTGCTTTTGGGAATAGTTTTAATTTTTAAAATTGCATATTATTTAATTAATCCACTTTTAAATATACCAATAGCAAGTACTAATTCAAGTCTTCTTATAAAAATGAGGAACAATTAAAATTTTATAAAATACATCATATTCTTCAAAGAATAATGATATTTTAACGAATTTTTTTTTGATTAATCTTGTTATCTGAGGACCAAATTGTGAGTTAGAGTCTACCAAGGTGACTATAGCAGAATTGTAGAAAAAGAAAAGAAATACATCAACTTGTCTATCTCTTGCCTTAGTTCTCCATCTGAAATAAGTAAGGGATAAATCAATTAGAAAAAAGCATGATGAGAGTAAGGAGGTCGAACTTTCATTTAAAAATTGAAATGGTGAATTCTAGGAAATTTGAGGTTAGGCCTATTGATTCCTGATGGGTGTTCAGCCCCTTACTCATTGCAATATCTTCTGATTCATCTGCAGACCTTTCAGAGGCTGAGCCTGCCTCCCTATGGCAATGACCAGGAAATGAAAGTGAAAGCCTGTTGCTCTGTGATTTGGGTGGGAGGGAAATGCATGCCCTTCTACTGGAAATGGCAGGAAAAACAAAACAAAAACAAAACTCATGTTCTCTCACAGAGGGATTGAAAATCAGGGTTTTGGAGGTGGAAAGAATCTTAAAGGTCATCTAATCCGGCCTTCTTGTTTTACCAAGGACAGAGACCCAGAAAGGAAGGTCACGTTTGTCCAAGGCCACGTGGATTGTAATTGCCAAAACTAAGATTCAGACCCATAGTCTCTGCTTCCCAATTCTTTGCTTTTGCCACAGTCTCCCCATTCATAAAGTAAAAAAGTATGTCTGTGACTATGGAACAGTTTGTTGCTTTCTGTTTTGTACCAAGTTTCTGATTCAGGTAAAAGTTATCAAATAAACAACTCAATGCTCTGAATTTGTTTGGCCTAACTAAGGCAATCTTGTTTTTCTTGTTTATACAAAGGGAAGAATGGACCATAGATCATTTGTTTCAAATTCCTGGGAAAGCATGAATCCCACACAAAGTTGTTTTCTTTTTTCTCCATATAAAATTGTTGTTGTTGGTTTTTTTTAAATCATTATACATTTTCTGTTTGAATGCTTATTGTGAGAGGAAACTCACTACCATTGAATCAGCCAATTCCATTTTTGGTAACTCTAATTAAAATTTTTTTTCCTTACGTTGAACCAAAATCTGCCTCCATTGGTTTTCTTTTTAACCCTCTGAGGAAAGCAGAATTAATATAACATATTTTTAACACATGAAGGTAATTACTGTACCATCCTTACTCCTAGTCTTCTCTTCACCAAACTAAATAATTTTATTTTCTTCAAGAGATCCTGTCATGGATTGATATTTAGCATTTTCACAATTTTGGTTGTATTCAATTTTGAACTATCTCATCTGATATTTGCTACCCAAAATTGGATAAAATATATGAGATGGAGTCTGCTGAGGGTACAATAGGGCACAGTGACACTATCATGTCCTTGATTACAAATACTACATTTCTATTAATAGAGTAAAAAAAATTCCATTAACATTTTTGGGGATTTACCACTTGATTCGTATTAAGATTATGTTCTACCAAAACTATCCATATTTTCTCCATGACTTTTTTTTTTACTTGAATACTTGTTAGTGTAATTTTTGTTTTTCAATGACTGTAAGAATGAGGAAGGATGCAGAGGTTGGAAAAGAGTTCCTCCTGATAGCTGGGCCATTCATTTTTTTTTTTGGCTAAAGCAATTGGGGTTAAGTGACTTGCCCAGCCAGGATCACACAGCTAGGAAGTGTTAAGTGTCTGAGGTCACATTTGAACTCAGGTCCTCCTGACTTTAAAGCTGGTGCTCTATCCACAGTACCACCCACCTGCCTCATATCTGAATGATTCATTATTAATGAACTGTTCCTTTAGATGAATATATTATATGTGGTAATTTTGACTCCTCTTCTCCTTCATCCTGGCCTGGAGGACTTTTGTGAAGGCATTTAGATGGCATAATGGATATAGCATCAGGCCTAGAATCAGAAAGAAAGTTCAAATCCTGCTTCAAGTATTAGATTTACAAAAGGCAATCACTTAACCTTTATCTGCCTTATCTGTAGAATGAAGCTAATAATATGTACCTTTTAAAGTTGTTATAAGAATAAAATGCAATATTTTTAAAATACTCTGCAAATTTTAAGTTTTCATATATATACATATACATGCTTATATATGTGATAGCTAGGTATTAGCTATTATTTTTATTATCTGTTCTTTAAAGTGTTCATATTGCTATTTAACTAATATTAATACTATTTAAGAAAATTTGATCCATAATAACTATATATGATTATTATTTGAAATACGGTTGCTAAAAACAAAGGAGGGCGGTGCATATTACTCAGAAAGAAACAGAGATGAAAAAAGAGAATTCTCTGAATATGAGAATGGACAAGGAAGAAAAGTAGTAGTGATACTCAGGGTGGAAAAGGGGCTGTTCTATATGAAGTAAAATCTTGTAGATTTTTTTATTGCACCCAAAGAAGAAAAAAGATCAATCTGTGAATCCGGGTCTCAATATTGTCCCCCAGTGCAAGCTCAACAATGATTAGGAGAAATGATATTTGGTAAGTAAAAGGATGCTTCCCTTAGAAGAGGTCACCTTCACTCAATTTTTCCCCTTGTTCTCTCTGACCAACCAACCCTCCACTCCTAAGAGGGAACAAAGTGGAGCTGTTGATTAAAGGCAAACTATGCCCAAGGGATTGGTTAGTGAAAGGAAGAGCTGAGAAACAGAAGTTCTCCAGTCATATTAAGATGAATACAATCTGAAAGGGAGCAGTGACATTTTTACTAACCAAAATACCTCCATTCTCTGAAATTAGTATATTAGTTATTATTCTCTTTAACATATAGAGTTTTTTATTTTTGAAAACCAAGTGTAAGACATTGTAATTTTCCTTATTAAATCTCATTTTTTATGTTCAGCTTTTATTTAAATCTCTTGAAAGATGTTTGGATCTGATTTTTTTCTTATCTATTTCCCTCCCAGATTTGTGTTTTCTGCAAATTTGATAAAATGGAACCTATATTTTCATTTAACCTTCAATGCATATTAATAAAAATCCCTTGTATGTTTCTCCTTAATTAATTGCTCCAGATTGGCTTATGTAGACAGATATTTGTGTTTTATTATGTATCTACCCAGAGATCTGTGATTTAGTGGGAAGTACTGACTTAGAATCAGAGAGACTGTTCTAAAATCATCTTCAGCTTTTTCCAGACATACAATGTTGGCAGGGGGTAGTGGGTGAGGGATAAAGAGTACAGTTCCTCTCTGAAAGTCTCAGTTTTCTCTTCTCTAAAGTAGGGATGGAAGAAAATACCTGTACTATATTGCTGACAGGGTTAGATAGAAAAAGCACTTTGTATACCTGAAAACACTATGTAGTTTTAGTTATAGAAAGATGGATATTCAAAACAAAAGTCAATCAGATAATTGATCTAAATGAAAGCTAGACTAGCCCAGCTGGGGGAATTCCCTCTACTAATGCAGGTCAACATCTATTTGTAATTTATAGTTTTAAAGAAGTACATTTATTATTGAGAGGCTAAGTAACCTTTTCTAGGGTCATGCAGCCATTATGTGTCAGAAGTAGGACTTAAATCCAGGAATTTTTTTTGTGGAGAGCTAGTATTTTGATGCTCTCTGACATTCTGATTCTAAAGAAAACAACTGGGGGAAAATGAACTTAAAATTCATCAGAGTAGTTTACTGAAAGCAGTAAGTTCCTACAGTTGTCTATAACTTCCTTCAGTTGGTCCCATTCTTTCTGGTGGGTTGGTACTTCCTTCCTTTCTTTTCTGGTTCACGTTAATGATAGGGATGCTTTAGCAAGTGCACGTTTCAACCTCAGATGTTTACAATGCAATGCCATCTTTAAATAAAGGGCTTCCACTGTTTACTCCAATTGGAGAAAGAAAAAAGGGGAAAAAACATAATCTGACTTTCTAACATCAAGTTGTACATTGAGCTTCCTGAAAGAAGCAGTGATATCCACCCTTCCCAAGATAAGCCTCTTCTATAGTCCCTTTGAAAAACAAAAATTGAGCTAACAGGAAGAATATAGAAGCCATTATTGAAAATAAGGAATAGACAAAAGCTAAAATAACAAGTCACTGGTACTACTTGACTCAGTGAAAGTTAGAAGTATGTGTTCTACTTTGGATAACTAAAACCAGAATGGGAGATTGGTTGTCTAGCTCACTTGTATAGAGTATCATAATGGTAACTAAGGTTATGGATTTGATCGCTATACAGTTCTGGTAAACTATCTGGTCTTCCATGATCACGTGCTATAGCCTGAAACCTAGTCAGCCATTCTATTATTGTATATAGCTAGCCTCAAAGGGCTAATCTGTGATCACTGTGACTTGTTTGTTCTTCATTCTTGAAGAGGACCATGAGATTAGGGAGGTGATACCATGGCACGCAAGTGAATGGGATTTAGGACTATGCAAAAGGCACCTAACTCACTTTCCCCTCCAGAGCCATCTGGGTCCAGTTATAGTCTGTATGCATACAGACTAGAGATGGCCCTGGATGCAATGGGAGACTCTGGCCTTTTTGAGCTAAGGATTTCAACAGGTCTGTTTGCCTGAGGTGTCACCCATTCAGTGATTAAGACTAGGTAGCCAAAGTATCAAAGAATTTCCTCTTTTACCCAGTAGAAAAATCTTTTTTTTTTTGTTTGACTTTTTTTTCTCTTAATAATATTTTATTTTTCCAAATACATGCAGATAGTTTTCAGCATTCATCTTTGTTTTTTGTTTTTTGTTTTTTTTATAGTAACTTTTTATTGACAGAATCCATGCCAGGGTAATTTTTTTTACAACATTATCCCTTGCACTCACTTCTGTTCCGATTTTCCCTCCCACCCTCCACCCCCCCCCTAGATGGCAAGCAGTCCTATATATGTTGAATATGTCCTAGTATATCCTAGATACAATGTATGTGTGCAGATCCAAACAGTTTTCTTGTTGCACAGGGAGAATTGGATTCAGAAGGTAGAAATAACCCAGGAAGAAAAACAAAAATGCAAACAGTTTACATTCATTTCCCAGTGTTTTTTTTTTTTGGGTGTAGCTGCTTCTGTCCATCATTGATCAATTGAAACTGAATTAGGTCTCTTTGTCAAAGAAATCCACTTCCATCAAATTACATCTTCATACAGTATCGTTGTTGACGTATATAATGATCTCTTGGTTCTGCTCATTTCACTTATCATCAGTTCATGTAATTCTCTCCAAGACTCTCTGTATTCATCTTGCTGGTCATTTCTTACAGAACAATAATATTCCATAACATTCATATACCACAATTTACCCAACCATTCTCCAATTGATGGGCATCCACTCAGTTTCCAGCTTCTAGCCACTACAAACAGGGCTGCCACAAACATTTTGGCACATACTGGTCCCTTTCCCTTCTTTAGTATCTCCTTGGGGTATAAGCCCAGTAGAAACACTGCTGGATCAAAGGATATGCACAGTTTGATAACTTTTGGGCATAATTCTAGATTGCTCTCCAGAATGGTTGGATTCGTTCACAGCTCCACCAACAATGTACCAGTGTCCCAGTTTTCCCACATCCCCTCCAACACTCATCATTATTTTTTCCTGTCATCTTAGCCAATCTGACAGGTGTGTAGTGGTATCTCAGAGTTGTCTTAATTTGCATTTCTCTGATTAATAATGATTTGGAACACTCTTTCATATGAGTGGTAATGATTTCAATTTCATCATCTGAAAATTGTCTGTTCATATCCTTTGACCATTTATCAAATGGAGAATGGCTTGGTTTCTTATAAATTAGAGTCAGTTCTCTATATATTTTGGAAATGAGACCTTTATCAGAATCTTTAACTGTGAAGATGTTTTCCCAGTTTGTTACTTCCCTTCTAATCTTGTTTACATTAGTTTTGTTTGTACAGAAGCTTTTTAATTTGATGTAATCAAAATTTTGTATTTTGTGATCAATAATGGTCTCTAGTTCATCTTTAGTCACAAATTTCTTCCTCTTCCACAAGTCTGAGAGATAAACTATCCTATGTTCCTCCAATTTGTTTATAATCTCGTTCTTTATGTCTAAATCATGGACCCATTTTGATCTTATCTTGGTATACGGTGTTAAGTGTGGGTCCATGCCTAATTTCTTGCCATACTAATTTCCAGTTATCGCAGCAGTTTTTGTCAAATAATGAATTCTTTTCCAAAAGTTAAGATCTTTGGGTTTGTCAAACACTACATTGCTATAGTTGACTATTCTGTCTTGTGAACCTAACCTGTTCCACTAATCAACTAATCTATTTCTTAGCCAATACCAAATGGTTTTGATGACTGCTGCTTTATAATACAGTTTTAGATCAGGTACAGCTAGGCCACCTTCATTTGATTTTTTTTCATTAATTCTTTTGAGATTCTTGATCTTTTATTATTCCATATGAATTTTGTTGTTATTTTTTCTAGATCATTAAAATATTTTCTTGGAAGTCTGATTGGTATAGCACTAAATAAATAGATTAGTTTAGGGAGTATTGTCATCTTTATTATATTTGCTCGACCTATCCAGGAGCACTTGATATTTTTCCAATTGTTTAAGTCTGACTTTATTTGTGTGAAAAGTTTTTTGTAATTTAGGTCATATAATTCCTGACTTTCCTTTGGTAGATAGATTCCCAAATATTTTATGCTGTCAACAGTTATTCTGAATGGAATTTCTCTTTGTATCTCTTGCTGTTGGATTTTGTTGGTGATATATAAAAATGCTGAGGATTTATGGGGATTTATTTTATAACCTGCAACTTTGCTAAAGTTATGGATTATTTCTAATAGCTTTTTTGTAGAATAGAAAAATCTCAATAAATAACTTTGGAAGGGGAAAACCCCCAGGGTTCTGTGACTTAGTGTAAAGGTAAAGGAACAAAGAGAAAAAGAAAGGCCACATAACTATTCATGTCTAAGGTTATATGATCTCATATACAATTGTAAATGGGTCAGTTACTTGCTTTTAAGGTGAAGGACCATTATCCAGGAGTTATATTTGATGTGATGTCTAAAGGATAAAAGTTGTTTTAGAACTTGGTATAATGACTGCACATGTATAACCTATAGCAGATTGCTTGCTATCTTAGGGAGGGGAGAGATTTGGAAGTCAAAATCTTTTAAAAAATAGATGGTTAAATTGTCCTTCCATATATTTGGAAAAGGATAAAATACTATTAATTTTTTAAAAAAAACTTTGTATACAAAAATGTTTCAGATTTAAACATTTTCCTATCTTTAAATGGAAAAAAAATTCATAGCTAAGTTTCTGTAGAGAGTTAAAACTCTCATCAAGAAAGCAATACTATAATTTTCAGGTGGTAAATAGGATCTGGTCTTTCTTCTTTTTTTTTTTTTTTAATTAAAGTTTTTTATTTACAAAACATATGCATGGGTAATTTTTCAATATTGACCCTTGCAAAGCCTTTTGTTCCAAATTATCCTTTCCTTATTCCCATCCTCTCTCACAGATGGCAGATATGGACTTTCTTCTTTAAATTGAAATGTAGTCACCAGACTCAGCTAACTTTTTTTTATTCCCCATATGCTTTTTTTTTGTTGGATTCACCATTAACGGGTACCTGTACTTAACTCTAGACTTCAGTTTTCTCACCTATAAAATGGTGATAATACTCGAATTACTTCTCTCACAGGATTGTTATAAGAAAAGGATTATGTATACTATACTATGCTTTATAAAAATAGAAATTTAGGCAGGAAATTTTCTAATGTGATTAGATTTAGAATGAGAAAACCTAGGAAAGAAGACTGTCTCTGTACTCTTGTTACTTACTTTGTTACAGAGTACTATATACTGTTACTTTGTAACTTATCAGCCAATGGTTTAGCTAACTTAAAATGTAAATGGGGATAAAATTTCTTAATGTGACCTGCTGTGAGGAAAGGATTTACGAAATGCTAGGTAAATGTAAGTGGTTATTTTAGGAATTGTGAAACAAGTTTAATCTAATTCCTATTTGACAATAACCCTACTGAAGGGAGAGACTGTATCTCACCTAAAATATATATGTAATGGAAAGAATATTAGTTTTAGAATCAAAGATCTTAAGTTTCAATCCCTCCTTTGATCTTTGTGTATGGTATGACTTAAGTCACTCAACTTTCCTATTGATTTTGGTTATTTCAAATATAAAATGAAAGGGTTGGCCCAGGATTTAGCTTCTGTGATCCTTTATGAAACTGGTATGTAACAAATGTTCTTTTATATATTCTTGAATGGACTCCTTTAAGGGAAACATAATAGGCTAACTGGAACACAAATTTCAAGCAAATAGATAAAGTCCTCAAATCCTTAACTGAGGCAGCTACATAGTACTATACTCATTTTCCTGAATTCAGTGTGACCCTGTGTTATCATGGGCAAGTCATCAAACCTTATTAGCCTCAGTTTTCTTATCTATTAAATGTGCTGGAGAAGGAAATAGCAAACCACTTCAGTATCTTTGCCAAGAAAACCCAAATGGGATCATGAAGAAGTGGACATGACTGAACAACAACAAAATCCTCATGTAGTTACAGAAAAGTGTTCTTTTAATTCACGTTCCACTTCTTTTACTCAGATCAGTTTCTGATGCTTAGATATGATTCCAAACTCCAAAAATATGCAGAATCAGTAAAATTGGCCTAGAAATATCATGAATCAGGCTTACTTGCAAGATTCTCTCCATTTCTAATTCTATCTACTTTAAAGAAATGTTCATATCAGCTTTCCTTGTGCATTTCATCTTATTCATTCTCAGCTGGAAGAGAAAAACAACTCATTCAAACATTTCAAACCTTTAAGAAAAATGATTCAGAAAATGCATGGAGGTGCACTTGTAACAGGGAGACATTGTTTTACCCTTCCTAAGTTTGCTGATTGATTCTTTCAAACAAACAAGCATTTTCTTTATGCCTATCTGCAGGAAATATGTGTTTGATTGATGCTACTCAAGTGGCTCCTTGAAGGAGTTCATTGTAGGAATTATGCAACAGAATTGCCCAGAGGTGCTGGAAGAGGAGTTACAGCCTCTGATAGACTTACATGTGCACTTTTACACTCAGATCTGACATATCAGAGATAGGATTTGGTTACTGCTGATGATATAGAGTTATGGGCAAGGCAATGAAGTGCAGAGGCCAAGAAAAAGTATGAGATTAAAATAACAAGGCTGGGTAGAGATCTGCATTACTTGATTACTTTATCAGACTGAGAGACACAGTCATAAGACAGCTGGAGAATGCCTTCTGCTTTAGAGGCTTAAATAAGTGAAGATATGTTCAGAATTTGTTAAAAGAGAATTTACAAAATGCAGGGAGAAGAATTCCCATTTATTCACCCCTCCCATATCCTTTTGCTTCTATGTAAAATCACCCTGGGAAATAAAATCCTTATGTCATTTCTGGCTTCATCTCAGAAAGGAGAGAGAGGAAGGTACAGCAAAAGTTACAGGGTAGTGATAGTTCATGACCCTTTCTATTTTTTTTTTTTTTAGTTTTTTGATCCCTGTCACTGATTTTTTAAATACTTGGAGGAGGACAGGGGGAAATTCAGAAAGGCAGTTTTGTAACTAGTAAATTAAATTTTATAAACATTTAAAAAATAGTAATAACAAAAAAGTTCAGTTTCATATGTGGTCTTTTTTTCTTTTGTTGAAATATCCATAGTTGTAGGTGTTTATTAATTGATAAGAGTAAAAGGTAGGAGCAGAACACATTAAATAATCTCATTAGAAATTGATTTGATTGACGCTCATGATGCTTAGAATCTCATGTGTTTTCAGACTGAGCTAGTTGTTGGTTCTTCATTCTTGAAGAAGAACATGACATTCAAGTAAATTGAATTTAAGTGAAGGAGGACTGTGCAAGGTCACCTGCCTCGTGTTCTCCTCCAGAGCACTCTGCCGTCCAGTGGCCAGATGTGGATTAGGACAACTGGAGATGGCCCTGGATGAAATGGGAAACTGGCCTTTTTACACTAAAGTCTTCAACAGGTCTCAGTTTAATTGAGTCTGCGCACCCATTTAGTAATTAAGTCTAGGTAGTAATTGAGGCAAAGAATCTCCTCTTTCACCTAGTCCCCCCCCCAAAAAAAAAATCTAAATAAATAGTGCTGAATAGAAGTACTATGAAAATTAAATGGCAAATTATAGCCCTGTGGACATTTTCAAATAATCATTACTTCCTCATTTTCTAAACTTGTTGGAAATGTCTTTTATTTAGTTAAGGAACTCTCAACCAGTCCTGATCTAGAATATTCTTTTACCTCTTTGAATATATTTTGCATTTACTTTAATCAGTCAACAAGCATTTATTAAGCACTTATTGTTTGCCAGGCATTACGTTTGTCTTTATAGATGTTATTTTCCCCAATCGATGCTATTTCCTTCCACTAGAATGTAAGCTTATTAAAGACAGGGATTGTTTTATTTTACTTTTATATTTTCAATTCCTAGAATGTGGTAGGCACTTGTAAATGCTTGTTGAATTGAAAGGAATCAGTTGATTAATGATCAAATATCCAAATTCTAATTTATTAATTTATTAATTTCTTCTCCTCCTTCCACCTTTTCCTTCTGTTCTGACTTAACATAGGACTTTAGTATATTTAAATTTTCTCTTTTGCTGATTACATTTTCAGCTACTCTAGATAATGTGGAAAGTTGTCTAGTGTTAATGATTTGGAAAGAGGCAACATTAAGTAGGGGGAAAAAGCAAAAGGAGAAGAGTAATTGGGGTACATGAAAAGCTTTTGCCTAATTTTGCTTCTACTCTGCTAATTATTGAATTTATCTAAGCTTCTCTTGGGCAGGTAGGTGGAACAGTGGATAAAGTGTTGGGCCTGTGATTAGAAAAACTCTTCTTCATGAGTTCAAATTCAGCTTCAGACTCTTACTAGCTGTGTGATGTTGGGCAAATCACTTAATTCTGCTTGCCTCAGTTTCTTTATTTCTAAATTGATTTGGAGAAGGAAATAGCAAACTATTCCAGTACCTTTGCCAAGAAAACCCCAAATGAGGGCACAAAGAGTTGGACATAACTGAAACAACAAAAAACTCATTCATCCTTCAAATATTTAATTCCTTTTGGCCAAAAGGAGAGCCAAAGCATCAGATTATGGTAGAATAGGAAAAAAATATACCATTTTCAAAGTTGTTTTAATGTGTTATAATATTCTCCTTGATATTTACATTCCATATAATAAAAAATACATAACTTTTAGTCTGTATGTCAAATGCCTATTTTCCAAACTAGTGGAGGGTGTACTAAGAGGGAACAGAAAGATTGGGTGCAGATAAAAATGGAAATGTTTAGATTCTTGCCAGCCAAGAATGAAATGTTTTAATATAGGGAATCCGTGAAACTAAATGTATATTCAGGTGGCAGCACCTCAGCTGAATCTTTTCCAAGACTTAGTGGCTTTATTTTTCTTTAGTAATTTTACCCATCCCTTGCCAAGCTAATGCTATAGGTTTCTATCCTCAATTCCAGAATATCGGTTTAGCAAACAGTAAGAGAAAACCTACCCCTGTTTACTTTCTATTAGCATTGTGATTTCTTACTCATAATTAGATTAAAAACAGGTTAATGTCTTGAATGAAATGAAAATGCCAACTGTATTCAAAACTGAATTTCATTCCATGAGGGCTTTGAAGGATGTCCGTGTTTTTCTTATCTCTGCTTTCAGTATCAATGGGGACTACAGGTAAAAGAACCATGGATCAAGGCCATTCACAAATAGGACATTTTAACTATGTTAAATTTAGTAAGGATAGGGATTAAAAAAGAATTGATTAGTAGAATAATATAATGTAATATAATATGGTTTACATATATATACATATTGTGACTGATGTTAGGCTTCTTTGGAACTAGATGAGGAAAGGAGGAAAAAAAATAAAAAGCACACAGTAGAGAACAAAAGAAAACCAAGAAAGAAGCACAAAAAAGCAGAACAGCTTTGAAAATCATGTATAGTACTTCTTACATAGTTATTGCTTTTTAAAAAGCAAACTATGAAATGAAAACTCATGGTTTTATATTGAACCCTCTTTTTATGTTGTGGTCAGTACAAGGGATTTTTTTTTTTTTGGTCTTTTTGTTTTCATATTCAAAATGAAGGAAAATTAAAAAGGAAAAGAAGTAGGGATAGGAACTAGGCCCGTCATTTAATTAGCCTAGGGAACTCCTTCTACCAAAGCAGAATGCCACCTTCTTTGCAGTTTATAGTTCTAGAGAGCTGCCCTGAGTACAGAGATGATGACTTTTTGTTCAGTCACATGATCAGTATGTGTCAGAGAAAGGTAAGATTTAAATGGAGGTCATTCTGGTTCCCATAATCCTTTACTATACTGCTTACCACTTAATTTTAAATTTAATATACAATTAAATGCAAGTTACATATTAGTAGAAGTCCATATTTTTGTTCTTTTATCTTGATCTTCATGCTTGTTGATGACTAAAAGTTTATAACACAAAAAGAAAAATTGTTTTTATTTTTTGAAAGGGACCCTTGGGTTTTTCCTCATTTCTTCTAAAAAAGCCAATGAACAATCATTCTCATGGGATACTGAATCAATAAATAAATCAGTCTATTACCAGGAAACTTGGATTGATTAAGAACAGAAATATTGTAAGAGCCATAGCCAACTCACTTAACATGTCTAAATCTCAGTTTTCTCATCTCTAAAATGAAGTTGTGTTTCTTGCCTGATCTTACCTCTTAGAGTTATTGTGAGGACAATGCTTTGTAAATTTTAAAACAAATTCAAGTAGAAACAGGGGTCACTGAACCATATATAAGAATCTCTGCTGACATGCCTATTGATTTAGGAAACCACAGATTAACATTCATAATAAACTCTTTGAGGACAGAGACTCTCTTCTGCCCTCTTTTTATAATCCCGATATTTATTAAAGTGTCTGGCACTTTTTAATAAATATTTTTTGGTTGATTAACATTAGCTATGTTTTATTGTATCTTTATTTATTTCATAAAACATTTCCCAATTACATTTTAATATGAATCTGGTCATACTTGGGAATACTGTGAACTACATGTGGTCTGTGGCTGTATGTTTGACATCCCTGGCTTAAAATATAGATAGATAGATAGATAGATAGATAGATAGATGTATAAAGTCATTGTACTAAGTAGCTAGTAGCATTGTTATTTGGGGACCTAGGTGGTACAGTATATAGTGTGTCAGTCCTGGAATCAGGAAGATTTAAACATAAATCTGACCCCAGATGCATACTAGTTGTGTGACCCTGGGAAAATCACTTACCCTTATTTGCTTCAGTTTCCTCATCTGTAAAATAAGGTGGACAAATAAATGGTAAACTAGTCATGTATGTTTTGCCAAGAAAACCCCAAAGAGTTGGACAAGCAAAATGACTCAGTAATAATAACATTGTTTTTTGCACTTATGTCTCTTAATGAGTTATAGAGGTAATTTAAAATATTTTTGATGTTTAATATAGTCTTACAACTATTTCTGAATGCAAGTTGCTTCCTTCATGTAAGAAATGCAAAATATCATTTTGCTCATGTAAGTAGCAGAAACAATTTCAGAGTCTCTCCAGCATGGCAGAAATTGGAGAGCTTGCACTCTTTTGGTTTTACCTCCAACCAAGGATGATTTGTAATTAGGTTTACTAAATCATAGGCCTATTTCTCAGAACATGAGATAAACAGTTAATTTACCATGTAGTAACTTTGTGTGAGCTTGAAACAGATAAAACTTAGTCACCCAATTTTAATTCACATTTACAGTTGGCTTTACAATGGATTTGACACCTATCACCTTGTGGTTTATCTCCTTTTGGTCTTTTAAAGAGCAACTCAGGCATGGAGCCATTCTTGATATCTTCCACAACAACATCCAATGGATAGATCGTTTCAGAAAAGTAGCCAATCGGTTGGTTTGTTTTCTGTTGTCATTCTTGACATTTCTGGAAAGGACAACTAAGCCAGTCTGGACTAGATAGGTCATTAAGAAAGAAATCTGGATCTCATCCAGTGTTCATGGATTTTCAGCCTGCAGGAATGCAAAATAACACTTGTGTGTACCTGCCAAACAGCATCCTTTTTCTTTGCTATGCTTCTCATATTTATAACTGCAACATGAACCTATTTGCAAACTCAGTTTCGTTAGTCTTAGAAAAGCACCATGTGCTTCGTCTGTGCCCTAGAAATTCCCATTACTTTGAAAAATATGATGCTGTTCTTTCCCTGTAGGAGACAATTCTCCCATGTCCCGAAGTAGCAACATGGAATTTCAAGCAAGGGTTTTCCATTGAAATGGGGGGACAAGTAATATTGGGTTATTTTTTTTCTACCTCTCCTCCTTTTCCATTCTCCCTTTAATGAAAAGCACATGAATGTTTTGTAGCTAGATTCAGGGATCGAGAGGAGGGAAGGTATGTTTTTCAATTATTTGATTGTTCATTTTTGTTTATCTTCCCTTTTAGGTAAAGATATTTCTCTCTCTCAAAGTGGAAGTAGATGATGAGAAAGGTGAATATACCCTTCACTTGAAGGGTTCACTTGAAATAGTGAATACTTACAATTTTTTTTTTACTTTAACTATTTACATGTAATTTAATTAACATTAAATTAAAACATATACTTTTCTCAGCATTATCTTCATTATAAAAGCCAGCTCTATTTCCAGATGATAATCTTATTTATGAGCCACAATTGAACTGAATCCCTAGAAGAAACCCCTAAAGAAGCAAAAACAGCTCAATTTGAGTCCAGCCATGCTAGATTAAAGAGGTATTTCCTAATCTGAAGAGAACATGAGCAGAGAACAAGTAGATCTAACAAAATAACTTATCAATTTGTTGTGACCTAATGATTTCACTTTTAGAACTATCAAATATCAAGTAACTTCCAAGAGAAGAAAAACAGCAGCCAAGCATCTTGACACATATGGCCAGGATCACAAGAACTTAGAATCATCAAATTTTAGAGCTGGCTTGAGCCTCTGTCTAATTTCCTTTCTATCCTCCTCTCCATTCATCTCACAGATGTGGAAACTGAGTCCCAGAGAGAAGTAAATTGTCTGAGATCATAGAGTTGGTTTATGGCAGAGCCATAGCAATGGTAAGAGCACTAGAGTTGGGCTCAGGGTTCCGGGGCTTGAATCATGGCTCTGACATTTACCAGTTGTGGACAAATCATTGAAATTCTGAGCTGTGCTCTAGTTTCTTCATTTGCAAAATGAGAGGTTGGACTGGATGACCTCAGAGGCTGCTCCAGCTCTAAATCTATGATCCCATGACTTCCAGGTCTGGTGCTCTTTAGGCTGAGTTGCTTTATTTTAATAGCCCCTATGCATCCTTACAGCTGTTCACATTCCGTACTTGAAATGTCCTGGAAGCAATGTTAGCTGATTCTGCACAAAGTATGCCCAGCCAAAAGCAAACAACTTCCAGTCAAGTGGCACTTTATATTTGGTAGCCTCTCTAAAATAGGCCTTGTTCAGGCAGAGAATACTAGGAGGAAAAGATGAGACTTGGAATCTTGAAAGATCTGGGGTTGAGATTCTGTTTGAATTTCTGACTTATCATTTACTAGCTATCACAAGCAAGACATTGAACCTTTCTGAGTCTCAATTTTCTCATCTGTAAAGTGAGAATTAGATAACTATCTCAATGAAAATCAAAGGAAATAATGTACATAAAACAATTAGAAAATATTTAAAATTGCAAATAACTGCCACCTATTGTTATTATCTCTTTTTTCTCATTGTTTTCAATAGAGTTTAGATAATAGAAATGCTACTGGGATATATCACTATCTTATCAGTATGTGAGTTTATTTAATTTTCTACAGATAATCGCTCAGATGGACAAGTGAATAAAATTATTGAGTTGTAGGCTTATCTTTTGTGGTCACACTAAAAGTGTCTTTGAGACAACTCCTGTAGCAAACAGGATTATGAGATCATAAGATCAAGGGCTTTAGAACATCAAGTAATAATGGATAGGATTAGAAATTAAGCCTTTAGAGGCCATTTAGTCAATATCTTTATTTTATAGATAAGCAACTGAGGTCCAACTGAAATGACTTGTCTAAGATCACAAAGGTTACAAGCAAAGGTGATCTTCTGGTCTCATGTCATTTTGATTTCTTCTAATTAGCTTTCCATTTTGGGTTTTCCATTTTTCCTTGAGAGTTTTTCATTTTATATTTTTTGGAGGTTAAAAACACTGTTAAATTTTTATAGGTCAGCATTATATATGGGAAATTGAGGACAATCATTTATATGTGGGAACATTCCATTTCAAATTCCAGTACAGTTTATGATTGTTATTATTGTTATTGCTATCTTACTTTTCAACATAGGTAGAATTCACTGAGGCAGGTCTTATGAAGAAGTTTAGAACAGATTAAATCAATCAATCAATGAACAAGATTTATGCTCTGGGAATTGTCTTAGAGATTAGAGAGACAAAAAAAAAAAGTAGGAATAAACCCTGCTCTGAAGGAGACATATAAATCTGTGCATACAAGATAAATACAGACTAAATAAAGTTTGGAAATGTAATTGAAAGGAAAGAGTGAGATATCTGTACTTAGAGAGTAACAAGACAAAGCTACTGAAACTGGAGATGAATGCAACTACTTGCTTCATGCGCCACTGAAAATGAAAAAAAAAAAATAAAACAAACAACAACAACAAAAAAAACCCCAAGCAACATCCTTAGCAAATTAATTTCTATGGAAATAATATGCAGGTACAGACTTTCCTCAAATGTTGCTGTTTTCCTTCTTCTTAAATCCTTTCATTGTTACATGTCTGCTTTGTAAAGAACTTGGCCATCTAAAAGGATGTTTATAAGGAAGAGGTTCTCCAGTTTTTTAAAAAAGTTGAGGAGAAAGAAAAATAAAAGTGACTACTTAACCCATACCATCTGGGGACCATGTGGCTCATTGCTTTTTTTAGTGGCCCTAAGCATTGATGACAGTGTATCTAAGGCCTTTTGCTTTTAGAACAGAAAAAATTGTGCTCTAAAAATAATCTTTTTCTTCTTTCAAGGCTCCCTTGACACCTTCTACCATGCTACCTGATTTTCAAAATCACTATTTTCACAGCCATTAGTTGCTTGAATTCAGCCATTCTGCCTTTTTAAATGAAACAATTCTAGGTAAAACATAGAGCCTGGGAATTCCTCTAATAATGGGTTGGATGAGGCCCCAGGATTTCTAGCTATTCTAATGGGGACTTTTGTTTGGCAGATATTAACAATACTTAAGAGCTGCAAAAATAAGAAGGATTCTTATTCTGGTCAAAGGAGTAACCCTTCCCTACTCCCTACCTGCCTCTCCATGAATCAGTGTAAGGACTTTCCATTAGCTAGCTGCCCTGTCCAGTCTGCATTGTTCACCACTTATTGAGCCAGAAGCAGATGTTGGCAGGAATTTTTCCTAAAAAAATCATTTCATATTTGTTGTCAGATTGTTTTTTAAATTATTGCATTATTTAGAGAGAAGGTAGAATAAGTATCTAGTAGTTCTTTCGAGTACAGAGCCTTTGGCAAAAGTTATTACACAGATGATAAGTATGAGAACTACTAATGCTATTTATAGCTTTCCCTATTAGGAATCATTGTGATTTCCTGAGTGTCTCTCTCTCTTTCCTCTCTCTATCTCCTCTTCCTCTTCCTTTTCTCTGTCTCCCTCCCTCTTCCCCCTCATCTCTCTCTCTTTCTTTCTCTGTTTCCCTCCCTTCCTCACTCTTTCTGTCTCTCTTTGTCCCTCTGTATGTGTGTTTATGTCTCTCTGTCTTTCTCTTGGTCTCTCTGTCTCTTTTTGTCTTTCTTTATCTCTCTCTGAAGGTTACCACTGGAAAAAAAAAATGCTCAAATCAGGAAGGATATGAATTTGATCAACTTCTGTCTGCAGCCAAATGGATACACTCTCCCTGGTCAGGGAGCACTCTCACCCCAGAGAGAATTACATAGTTCTTTGCAAGACTGGAACAGCTTTTCATGATGTAGAGAGCAACTTGCTAAGACAATGATACACCTCTTTCACTACATCCAATACATATTTTGGGTTGCCACAAAATCCTTCAGTTCTTCTGTTGCTTAATTTTTAAAAAATCAGTTTCCTTTCCTTTTTTAATTTGGCCATTGAAAACAATCTGCCTTTTCAATTGTGGTTACTGAATTTCTAGGACAGTAAAGATTAAGGCAATTTGCATAAGACTTAGAGAAAAGCTTATACCTGAGCAAAGGAAAGAAATGTATTGTTGAGAAAGAGAACCTTATCTTCTCCTGCAAGGTTTGGGGAGACACTCTGAACTAAATATGACAAAATGAGGTTTGCCCGGACAACTCCAAACATAAATGAATAAGAGTCTTCATTTTTATTTGTCTTCAAATTCAAATTTAGCTTTCTGGGAAAGGTTTAATGGAAGTTTATTGGTCTTTGAAATAAAAAAATTCATTTTACTTTCAGATTCCATTTTATTCAATCTCATGTTAGATCCTGTCTATCTGCATATTTAATTCTTTGCTGATTGATTTTCCTCATCATCAACACACATCAGTCTCATGTTAGATCCTGTCTACCTGCATATTTTATTCTTTGCTGATTGATTTTGCCCATCATCAACACACATGATGAGCCCATAATCAACATACGTGGGTTTAGAGTATACTTTTCTAATTCATATTCTAAGAGTATTAAGGAAACCAAATATATTTTACTCCCTCCCCAATATATTGCAGAATCAAATTAGACTGCTGGTTTCATCTTCCTTACCTCCAATGGTCATACAAGTCTACCAAAGTTTGTCACCTTGAGTTGACTTCCAGTAGGTCAGGACTGTAATATGTCAGGGATTATGTGTGCAGAGGCCTATCTGTCCTGGAGCTAAAGATAGCTGGCTACGCTCTGAAGACATCAATCTAGGTCATTTCAAGAGCCAAAAACACATTCTCTTCCACCATCTAGTCTCTCAAAAATTCAGCTACATTGCTTATCTCCTTTCTCCTTGCCCCTTTCCACTTTTCATGCAATTCTCTACTTTCTAGCCACCTGTTGGAGACTCCTGACCATCATTTTTTCCCCTCAGGCTTTTCTACCGAGACAATCAATCATCTTTCTCAACTCTAGTTCTGCTCATACCTTAACAGTTCCAAATGTCATAAGGGATCCCTATTGTGTCTCATATCAAGTTTAATCTCCTTATAAGGCAGCTTAGAAGTTGTTCTTACCTTACTGACCTTAGTTTTGCATTTTACTCCAAACATACTAACTGCCTCATGATTTGTTGCTTACATATTGCTATACCCAATCTTCCAATCATGTGAGACCACATTAAACATCTGGAGGAAAAAGATGTTTGGAAACTCACTTTAATCATAGTTTGGAATGAAAATAGAAATAAACAAGTTGGATTTATTTAACATGTAGAATTGAGAGTTTAGAGATCAGCTAGCTCAGAAGTCTTATTTTATAGAGGAAAACTGAAGCCCAGAAAGTCCCTACCTAATATTATATAGCCAGAAAAGTATAAAAAATATTCCTTGGCCCACTGTGCCAATCCACTAGCAGCATCTGCCCTTCAGGTTCTAGAGTTACTCTGAGGGGTTTTGAGATGTCTTTTTTTTTCTAATGCCAATGTTTTTTTTTTAATTTTCTTTCTTAATAAATATATTTATTTTTAATATACATTATGAATCATGTTGGAGGAGAAAAATCAGAGCAAAAGGGAGAAACCATGGGAAAGATAAAAAAAAAAAAAACAAAACAGAAAGAAGTGAACATAGTATATGTTGATTCACATTCAGTCTCCTTAGTTCTTTTTCTGGATACAGATGGCATTTTCTGTCCAAAGTCTATTGGGATTGCTTTGGATCACTAAATCACTGAGAAGAACTAGTTTTACAGTTGATCATCATGCATTCTTGCTGTCATTGTGTACAGTGTATTCCTGGTTCTGCTTGTTTCACTCAGCATCAGTATATCACAACTTGATCAGCCATTCCACAGTTGATGGGTATCTATTCATTTTCCAATTCTTTGCTATTACAAAAAGAACTGCTACAAATATTTTTCCCCAGTGGGGCCTTTTCCCTCCTTTAAGCTTTTCTTAGGATACAGACCCAGTAATGGCCCTGCTGGATCAAAGGCTATACACAGTTTTATAGTCCTTTGGCCATAGTTCCAAATTGTTCTCCAGAATGTTTGGATTATTTCATAATTCCATCAATCATGCATCTGTGTCCCAGTTTTCCCACATTCCCTCCAACATTTATCAATTTCTTTTCCAATCATCTTAGCCAATCTGAGAGATGTGAGGTGGTACCCCAGAGTTGTTTTAATTTGCATTTCTCTAATCAATAGTGATTTAAAGCATTTTTTCATATAACTATAGATGGCTTCAATTTTGTCATCTGAAAATTGTTCATATCCTTTGAATATTTTTTAACTGGGGAATGACTTGTATTCGTATAAATTTAACAAGTTCTTTACATATTTTAGAAATGAGACTTTTATCAGAAACACTGACTGTAAATATTTTTCCCCAGCTTTGTAATACCATTTGTTAAATCTTTCTTTTTCGTCTTTTCTTTTTTATCCCTTAGGTTCCAGATACATTTAACTACTTAATAATTAGCTCTTACAAATGAATAATTTCAAAAATGCTAATAATAATATACAATGTACAAACATTTTACCCTAATATCTCATGGACACTTCCTACATAGCATTAGTTCTACCAGTTTTACCTCCAGATATATATGACTGCTGTACTGATAATCTCAATGTGGAAAATGATTCCTAAAGGTCACTTCTTGCTCTTCAGGGCATCACTTTTAAGTTGGGCACATCACTTGAATGATAGGACGCTAGCATGCCAGAGCTTCCAATCCTTTTACTTAGAATGGAAAATACAAAAAAATAAGCAGAGACCAAGGGCTAAGTTCTTTTTTTTTTCCTTTCTTTTCTTTTTTTTTTTTTTCTGAACTATATGTTACTCTTGGCAGGGAGGTCCCAAGGCCTCTTCCCTTAAAATGTGACACTCACAAGCAAAGCAATCAAGAAAATGGGCAAGGCAAACTCAGGCTTTTTTTAATGCCTTTGCAGTCAAGAAAAGAGTCTTATATTCACCATGTGATTAGCAGACCAGAACCAATTACACAATATCTACACATGCACTAATATTTCTCCAAGGGAGTCTTTTTAAAATCATTAAGCTTCTCCCAGAGTCAGTTTACTTAGTCCCTCTATGTAGAGAAATTCTTTCCTAGGCATTCAGGGGCATGTGCTAGGCTCCATTACTCTCCTGTTAGAGGTTTAGAGTTGGAAAGGACAGTAAAGATCATCTAGTTTTATTCTCTCATTCAACCTATGGGGAAATTCAAACCAAGAGAGAAATTATTTTGTTAAGTTAATACAGACTCTTAATTCAATTGTCAGGTCTGGGATTCAAATACTGGTTCATTTTAGTACCTGGAATAACTAGATTATAGAACTGCACATCATAGACCACTTAATCCAACTCCTCCTCCATTTTAAAGATGAGGAAACGGCAGCCTAGAGGAATTAAATGACTTGTCTAATGCCAAACATGTGACAAACCAAGGAAGTGACACTACATCATCAGTAACATCACTCAGTACTCATTCCACGGTACCCATACTGTCTTACCCCTTAGACTCACCAAGTCTAAAATCTTTAATAGCTGAGTCAGACCCAGAACACAGGTTTCCTGACTTCAGCAGCTCTTTAGTATGGATACAAAAATATTAAACAACTTTCTTTCTTTCTTTCTTTCTTTCTTTCTTTCTTTCTTTCTTTCTTTCTTTCTTTCTTTCTTTCTTTCTTTCTTTCTTTCTTTCTTTCTTCTTCTTCTTCTTCTTCTTCTTCTTCTTCTTCTTCTTCTTCTTCTTCTTCTTCTTCTTCTTCTTCTTCTTCTTCTCCTCTTTCTTTTACTCCTTCTCCTCCTTCTCTTACTCTGCCTTCTGTTTTACCTCCTCCTCCTCTTCCTCCTTCCACTCCATTTTCTTCTTCTTCCTTTGTTTCCTCCTCCTTTTCTTCTTCCACTTCTCCTCCTCTCTTCTTCTTTTATATCCATAAGAAAATGATGGATCTGATTGGGATAATTTAAATTGAAGCTGTCCAGAAAATAGGACAGCAATATGGTGCCCTGGATTGAATATTGGATCTGGAGTCAGGAAGATCTTAGTTCAAATATGGTCCAAACACTTACTACTTGAATGATCCTTGGCAAGTCACTTAACCTGTTTACCTCAATTCCTTATCTGTCAATGAGCTGGAAAAGGACATTAACAACCACTTTAGTATCTTTGCCGAGAAAACATTAAATGGAATCATGAAAAGTCAGACACAAATAAGAAAAGACTAAACAATAAGAAGAAAACAGGGAGTGTAGATCTAATGATCTCTAAGGTCATTACTCCTACTCCCGTGAAAAAAACAAACTCATTATCTTTGTTGCATAGCTATTGAGAATGGTGGAGAGGTTGCTAGTTCTAGGGTCAAAGGTTTTGGACTAAAATCTTGATCCTAACATTTACTGCCTTTATGACTTGGGCAAGTCATTTAATCAGTGTAGATCTCAGTCTCTTCATTTATAAAGTGATGGAAAAGGAGGAGATAAGATGATCTCTGAGTTCCCTCCCCTCGGTCCATGATCCTAGGGAGTTAGTTTGATGTTCTACATGAATGTTGATACAAGTTTCCTTATCTCTCTGCATTGGAGATAGTAATGCAAGAAAATGTATCTTAGTTCATTGGAATCAGTCAGTTTATAAGCACTATTAAACACCTACTATGTTCTAGGCACTCTTTCTTTAATACCAGCCTACCCCACAGATCATTGTGGGATGCACAAGCACACATACATACATATATGCACATGCACAAACACAGATAAACATTCAGTTGCTGCATCTTCTCTCATTTCTTTTTTCTCTGGAGGAAAGCAGAAGGAAGAATTGGAGCAGAAGAGACTGGTTCAAACCACAAACAGTCATCATGCTTTCCTTCCCTCCATATTGTCTCTATTCCAAACTTTCTAAGGGACAGATCAAGTGAAGCATCTGGGGAATTGGACTTTGCATCCAGTCAGGAGACACTGTGGAACAAATTTTTTCTTTTACTTTAGGGGGATATGGAAGATTATTTTGACAGAATTAGCAATGGATTAACTTCAAATAGAACTTTTATAGGATTAGGTTGGATGCCTGGGAGTTGACTGTTGTTATGTAATGTAAGTGAGGTCATGCTATGGTATCTAGAGCCCGGGTCAAACTTAGTAAAGTTCAGCCAAGACTTCCACCTGAGGACATGGGAACAAAGGAACAGAAAGTCCTCAAGGAAGGTTAAAGCTCAATGAGCCAATCTCAGAGTTAAGGAGGGGGGTCCCCTAAGTTAAGGAGTATTTTAGCACAAGTTTGCTTGTTCCCTTTTTCTAAAGCAACTATGTACATTCTTTCAGAAGCCATAATGATAGGATCTTTCTGATTGGACAATATACCCACAGGGGAAAGAAACCCAAATAATTGGTCACCCTACTGGTATGTTGTTTAAGTGTGATTTATACACTGCCAGCAAGACTGAGAGGAAGACTTGTTTGGAGGAGTCCCAAACTGACCGTCTCTTCCTTTCACAACATGTAGAGGCTGACAGGTAAAGGTTTGATTAGATGTATTCCAAGGTTTCCTATGGTGCAGTAAAAAGAGTGCTGGATTTAGAGTCAGAAGATCTACATCTCAACTGTGCTACTCATTATTTATATAGTCTTGGGCAAATTGTTCCTGAGCACCAGTTTTTTCATCTGTAAAATGAGACACTTGGTCTAAATGATTTCAAAGATCCCATCTAATTCTATGTCTTTGATTCTAAAATTCTGTCGTCTGAAAGAAGGTCTAAACTCAATCTGTGTAGCTCCTGATGGCAGATTTAGAACAAATGGGTGTAAATCAAAGGGAGGCAGATTAAGTTTTAGTATAGAGAAGAGCTGTTAAAAATTAGAATAGGTAGTATTCTGGTCTAGTCCAATAAGCATCTATTAAGCATGAGTGAATAAATGAACGAAACAGCTATTATTAACCATCTATTATGTACTAGGCAACAGACCAAGATCTAGGGATACTCATCTCTCAAGGAACTTACATTCTAAACAACACAAATAGGGAAATAAGGTTAGGGAAAGAAATATTGCTCTAAGGAATCACAGGAATGATGAGTAGAGCCATGGAATAGTCAAGAAGGAGTATTTGATTACATTTTGGGGGAAAAGAGCTCAAAAAGATAGGATTTGTGTTAGTGAGCAGCAGGACTCCTGAAAGGTGTCCAGGGTTAATGCATGTGAAGCATGGTCTGAGGTTGGTTAGATATAGAGGGATAAGCAAGTTTGCACCAATTCTCATCAATCAGTACAGCTCAACACTTTATTTTGATATGCTAAACTGCACTTACTACATGCTGGATTCTGTGTCAGGTACTTATGATAGAAATCTAAAAAAGAAACAATGCTTTCCCTCAAGAATTTATAGTTTAGGAGCAGCTAGGTGACACGTGGATAGAGCACCAGTCCTGAAGTCAGAAGGACTTGAGTTCAAATCTGATCTCAGACATGTAACACTTCCTAGCTGTGTGACCCTGGGCAAGTAACTTAACCCCAATTGCCTCGGGGGGAGGGGGGAAGAACTTTTAGTTTGGATGGTAGTGGTGAAAGATATGATATTTATAGATAAGAAAATATATCATAAATACAAAATGATTGCATTGTATGGGGAGGAGCTACTGAGAACTAAATATAGAGAGATTGATTGAAGGCTGGGGTTTGGGGGATTTATTTAATTTATTAAAAATTAATATTTATTATTTAATGTTCAATATTTGTTTATTATTTATTTTAATTTAATTTTAATTAATTATTATTTAATTTAAAGGAAACTAAGGGTGCTGAGTGGTAAGATAAGAAAGGTAAGCATTCCAGGCATGGGGAAAGGGAGGGAAGCCTATGCCAAAGCTGGTGGGAGATAGAATATCCTCATTAGGGAGCATCTTTAGGTCATTTTGGCTGGGCTATGGAATGTGGGAAGATGAGTAATGCATGATCAAATTGAAAAGCTAGGTTGGAGGCAGGTTGTAAAAGTCTTTAAATGTCAAACACATGAATTCTGGAGTTTTATTATGGAGGCAAGGGGGAAACACTGGAGTTCTTATAGCAGAAGAATAATATGAACATACCTGTACTTTAGAAACACCAATCTGGTAACTCTATTGAAGATTGTTGGAGAAAGGAGAGACTGAGTACAGGGAGACTAATTAAGAGGTTGTTAGAATTTTCAGTAAATGGAAATATTCAAGCAGAGACTCTGTCAGGAATGATGCAAAGAGGATTCCTATACAGATGCTAGGACTCAATGGCATTTGAGTTCTATTGTGGTTTGATCATATTTGCATTTTTATTGTTATTATTACAACCATATCTTATACTTTACTGATTGATCCATTTTAATATTTGAACTATGAAAAACAATCTGGACCAAGTAAAGACACCATGCAATCTTTTTGCCTTGAAGATGCCATGAAAAAGAAGGGCACTGAGTCAAGTATCAAGTAAAAGCTTGCTAAGCGAAATCATTGCCCTTCAGTCTTGAAAAATTGCTTCTTGATAGTGAATCGCTGAGTACATATAAATTTGTTCCTTGTTTGATATCCTCAGTGAATAGTGAAAAGGACTTGCCTGCTCTGAAAGGTCTTTCAAGGTCACAAGTTGACTCAAAAATTTTCTTTCAGAAGAGCGTCACCATTCCTTAGCCTCTCAGACCGGTCACATGATATCACCTCCTGTTAACCATGGCCCTACTACATTCATGCTCCACTTTTGGGAATTGTGGTAGTCTTTCGTTTGCCTTTCTTCCCTTGTGATGATTGACCTTAGGAAAAGGCAGCATGATGTAATGAAGTGGTATCAAACTAAAATGGAAATGGCAGGCTAGGAGTAAGAATTACTGAAGATCAAGAATTGAAAAACAATTGAAAAGCAAAAAGAATTTGAAAAGCAAACACCTGAGGTCTAGGAAAATTAACTGACACCCAAAGTCATACATTTAATAAACATCAAAAGCAGATCTGAATCCAGGGCTTCTGATTCTAGAAGCTGTGATTTTTCCACTGTCCCATGTTGATGTTGTGGAGAGCCATTCTCCAGAACCCTTTGAGAAGTGGAAAATGGGAAACACTGGAAATGAGGCCAGGAATAGCTTTATTAAAACTATTAAGTCCTTTTTCAGTTGTGTCTTACTCCTCATGACCCCATTTGGGGTTTTCTTGGCAAAGATATTAGAGCACTTTGCTATTTCCTTCTCCAGCTCATTTGATAAATGAGGAAACTGAGGCAAACAGGGATATATGATTTGCCCAGAGTCACACAGCTAGTAAATGTCTGAGGCTGGATTTGAACTCAGGAAAAAGGAGTTTTCCCAACTGGGATAGCTATGGAGTTAGTCTTTCAGGTTCTATTGATGGTTAAGTAGAACCAAGGAACGTTGGAAGTAAACTTACTTAGGCAGAAAGCTGAAATTTGTAAGGGGAGATGTAAAAAATTAAAAAGGGGCTGATATTTGAAAAGAAGAGCCATTGGTTCTGAATTTGGAAAGAGATAACTAAATTTTTTTAATGGCCTCATTTAGGCTGATATAATAGTTCCAGATGAAAAGATGTGCTTCATCTAAAGGAAATTACTGCACTATCTGTGTGAGCCAGAGAAGATTATTTATTAATAACAACTCGCATTTGTATAGCATTTTAAATAGTGCTTTGTAATCATTCATATAATTATTTCAGTTCTTATAACAATTCAATAAGGTAATTACTAGAGCTATCATTTTCTCTAGCTTCAGCAGTTTATTTAAATTAAGACCCAGATAGCATCAGGGATTACTTATATTTACAATGCTAACAAGTATTAAATATAAGATTTGAATATAGATTCTCTTCACTGAGTATAGCACACTCTCCTGCCCCATACTTGAGTTTCCAAGATGGTTTCTGCATCTATAAAATGAGGGAGTTAGTCCTGGAAATCTCTAAACTAACTTAAATCCTATGATCCTTCTGAAATTCAGCCTAAACTGTGCCAGTTAAATATGCCTGATTGCTGACACAAGATAACTCTGGAGACAGGGTTAGATAGGGTTAAAATGAAAATCATCACATGCCCCTGTGATTTGAAAGTTCAATACTTCTGCACATCATTTTTCTTCCATTTAATTTCTTAGGAGAGGTTTTTAATCTTGATTAAGAGACAGTGCATTTGCCAACACTCCATTTAGAGATTCAGAGGCAATATTCAGATTTCCTTGAAGGTCAAGTTTAGGCTGTTGGCAAGGGAAAAGAGAGAAGGAAACAATTTTCGAAGGAAGAGATTTTGGGGTTCAGTTATGAAAGATATTTTTGGTGTTTCAGGGGACTGAGATATTTTTCCACCATCTTTAACATAATTTTTCCTTTAAGTGGTTGATACTTTAGGAATGAACAAAACATTTAAAAATATTTAAGGAAAATGTTTCCATATTTATGATGAACTATCACTTTTCAGTAACCAAAAGCTTAATGTGGTCCAACAATGTGTTGTAGCAAATATCCCTCATGCCCAGAACTTTCTCCTTCTTCATCTCTGCCTCTTAGCTTCCTTGACATCCCAACTGAAATCCTATCTTCTTCAAGGTTCCTTTCCTACTCTTCTTAATGCTTATGCTTTCCCTCTCAGATTATCTTTGATTTATTTTGGAGGTACTTTGTTCATATATGATTGTTTGCAACTTACTTTCCCTATTACCCTGTGAGCTTCTTGAGAGCAGAAACTGTTTCACTTTTTTTTCTATTCCTTGAATTTAGTACCTTGCTTCACATATAGTAGGTGCTTAATTGTTGACTTAGTTAAAATAATAATTTAGTCTTAGACTACTATAGACTAACACAGTGCTCAGAACATGGTAAGTAAATGTTCCAGTGGACTTGAATCAATCAGTTCATCAATAAGCAGTTATTAATCACTTACTATGTGCTCCTCTGCATCATTCCAACACCTCCTCAGTCCTGCCTGAGATAATCCATTTAATTTTGGGTTCTAACTTTTCAGAGAGATTTTGCAAAACTAGATAAGGCTGACCAGATTGATGAGGAGTTTGAGTGTATCCTACTTAATTGAACTCAACAAAAAGTACCTTATTTCTGTATCCCCAGAAGCTCACATGTACCGGTTATTATTTTAGTTCCTGATGATACAAAATAAAAATACTACAGAATCTTTCCTTAAAGAGCAACTTAATTGAGAATTTAACATGTATAAAATTATATGTGATACAAGAGAGATGATAACACTAGAAGGAAAAGCTAAGCAAAATATTCTATTCAGGAAAAGTTGATATCCTAGATTTGATAACTTCAAACTAATCCTGAAGGGAACAATACAGAGATTTCATCAGATTGTGAAAGGAAGGAGTTTTAGGTATGAGATGGTGGTATTTACAAACATATGGAGGAAGGAACATATAAAATGAGATCAGCTGGCTTTCAAGTTTGACTATAGCATAGACAGACAATAGAAAGAGCAGTGCCTTAGATTCTGAGAATCTGGATTCAAATCTGCCTTTAAAACTTACTAGCTACATGACATTAGTCATGCCAATGAATCTCCTGTAGAGTAAGACTATCATTTCCTTATTTCCTGGAAGCTCTGTTCTAAGTATCATATTATAAGATGGCATCAACTTTTAAGAAAATATCATATTGTTAGTTCACTTTGAGTTTATAAACCATCAAACACTAAGATTTTTTAGGCATTATTGTGTCTAATCATCTAACCAGTTTCACATCTTCTTAAATCTATTATCATCTATTGAGTATCTCTCTGAAATATTCACAAAAAAGAATTTTCCAAAAATTTCCTAAATATTTGATATTCATAATGTCCTCCTGATCTATTAGATAAACATATACATATGTATCATGCTATATATTTTTACATGTACATAAAAGTTATATATATAAATTTATATTATATATGATAATATATTATACAGTTATATCTACTAGATCAGGGGAAGACTCATAGACATCAAACACCTAGATTTTAGCAAAGCATTTAGCAAGATACATGCATATATATACATATATATAACTCTGTAACATCAAATATTATACAATATATTTTTTCACTGTTAAAGTTTCAGCATCTTTCTATTTCCATCCTCATGATATCCTGAGCCAAATTAATCAAGCTGGCATGGGGGCCCAATGCCACTGGCAGATGAGGAATAGAATGCATACCACTCTAGGGCTGACTCAGAGAATCCAAAATCTCATGATTCAAGGTGTATTGTTCTTCAGCCTCCAGTTCTGCTGAGAGCTATTCTGAGCATCCCTTGAATAAGATGGATGTCCTGCAATTAGTACATATTTAAAGAAGAGGAAAAACAATGTTAATAACATGCTGCCATTCTATATTTAGCCTTTTTGATCTTAAGGTCTCAATATCTCATGTAAACATTACAATTGAAAGATCATAGGACTTAAACATTAAAGCCTGAAGACACCCAAGAAACTGATAATATTTATTTTAGATCAAAACAGAATTTTCTAATGGCATCTCTAAATAGAATCTCCCTTGCCATTTTTAAAAGGCCTTTTATCAGTTGAGGGGCTGTATCTCTGTAGTGGACAAAGAACTGGCCATCGAGGCAGGAAGATCTGGGGTGAAGTTCTGCCTTTGATATGTATTGATTATGTGACTCTGGGCTAATCATTTAACTTCTCAGGGTCCTAGGCATCCCTCCAAGCCCGTAAGTCCATGAGCAGTTGCTTCACGACACATTTATAGAAGAAGTTTCTTCACTGGGAGTTCCCTATACCAAAGAAATTACAGGTCTAATTCAAGGAAAAAATCTTGTCAGTTGTAATAATATTGGACAAGAAAAACAAGACTGTTTCTATTCTCAAGGAGCCTATAGTCAGGTGAGGAATACAACATGTAAACAACTATGTACAAACAAGATAGAAAGAAGATAAGCTGAAGATAATACATGAGAATGCTCTACATTTAAGATAGTGAAGGGAAAAAAAAAAACATATTCAGATGAACTTAGAAGGTATTTGAACTGGAAAAACTATATTTCCAGTTAACCAAATATGGAGTGTTAGAGCAAGATATGGAACCAAGGGTTGGTTCTTACTTTTCTTTATCATTGGCTTGGTGTTCTTCAAGATGAATTATACCTTTTCCTTGGACAGCTCCAGGAAAAAATCTTTATTTTCTAAGAGTGTCATGATTTGCATGTGAAATGGATTTAAGTGAAGCAGAGTAGCCCATTTCCTGGAATACTTCTCTAGTTGCTACTAGTTATTAAAAATTGGGACTTGCTTCAGACCAATATTTGATCACCTTAAAATTATATGAGGTAAAGTTACATTAAGACCTAAAATTTTTCCCTTGTCAAGAATAAATAAATAAAATTCATGGGCATTAAATTGTTGAATATGATGTCATTTTCACGTTTATGCAGAGGAATAATATCCAATGATTCATACGTGTGTTATTCCCATGCCTTCTCTGCATTCCCTTCCTCAGCCTTCAGAGTCCTTCTTACTTTTGATAGTAACTGCCCCCAAAGTCAACTTTTCTGTCCACTGCTCAGCATTGGATAGGGTGGATACCCTATTTATCTGGCCCCTGAGGCAGCATGCTTCCTGACCCTGGGTCTACTCCTCCTATTCTAGAAAATAGCTACTTTTCCTTGGGTTCACTGCCACTAGTAAAGCATGTGATTCTCTCTTTTTGATTCTCCCTAATCCTTCAAATACTTTCACTCAAACAAGTGACAGATAGTGCAATATAGTTCAGACAATCCTGGGGATGGAGCCAAAAGGTGGTGAAGGATATTAAGAGCTCAGTAAGGTCATCCATCTAACTAAGATCTATCACATGATATATTAACACAGGCAGAGAAGCCAAATCTAGAGTTGGCTTTTCTGACCCTTGGCTGGGAAAATGTTTTAGAAGTTGCTGATTCCTGCCTAGCTTCAATCCTATTTTTATGTATCAGCAAAGATTCTGTCTCATTAGATTACCAGGGGAGCAGGGAGTCATTTGGAACAGTTCAACCAAATATCTGAAAAAATGGGATGAAATGAAGGAAACCCAAAATTAGATGGAATGCACTGAAACAAACTTCCTGAAAGTAAGATGATCATCACAGACTGACCTTTCAAGGAAAAAGCAACAAGAGCCATGCTACTAAAGACACTGAAGACTTCATCATTGGTCCCATTATAGAGAGAGGAAGCTGGCTCAGATAACCTGTTGCTTCTTTTTCCAACTTCAATTCCCATGGTTCACATAATCACCATAGGGAGCCAAGACAATGAGTGGAACCATGCCTCGGATTGGGCCAAGATAAACTGGGCCAATGGCCTGGTTATTCTAAGTGACTTGGCTCCAGGCCCCCACCTCCTCTTAGAACAGGCTGATTTTTTGTGCTCATGAACTATGGACCCTCCCTCCCCATTGCTGACTTGAATCTAATCAGAACACAGATTGTGACCTACTACCCAACCCAGCCTCTCAAAATCAAATCAGAGGCACAGAAGCTTCTCATATAAAGTTGAGTAGCAAGATTGGAATACTTGCTTCTTGATTTTTTTTTTTTTTTTGATTAAAGCTTTAAAAAAAAAAGAGAGAAAAAAAAACTTTACCTCTTCCATAGATTATGCATGCTTGATCTGTTTTCTGTTCTTGTCCCTTTTTTTACTCATCTCTCTAACAGTCTATAGCCTAGTTTTATAATTTGCTAAAAATGAGGGAGGGAGAAACAAACAAAAAAGTTCCTTTGTCATCAGGAAGGAAAATTGGTCAATGCTCAGTTCTAGACAGGACCGGATATTACTGTTAACAAACAACTAAATTCCTCTTTTAGTCCTCAACAAATAGTCCTGAAAAAGATCGCATGTGACCCTTCTTTGAAGAAATGGGGGATCATGAGTGTTGAACATTGTACATGCTGTCAGATTGTTTATGTGCTGGTTAGTTTTTACTGATTTTTTCCTCTTTTTTTCCAAACTGATAGATAAGTAAGCACAAGGGAAAGGATATATATAGAAGTCAAGGTGATATAAAAAGAAAAGATATCAGTTTAAAAATGCAAAGATCTTACCTGCATATGTTAATGTGGTAGATGGTGTACAAAGACAAGCACATATGACCCTTCGTAGACATGATTTCCTTGATGGGAAATTCCAGAGTGAAATTCTCTCCACTAATGAAAACCAACAATTCCATTGTAATTTACAATTTTAGAGCATTTCATTGGGGGGGGTAGTGAGAGATTATAGGACTGGCTAATACTCAAATTGCTAGTTTATATTGAGGGGAGACTTGAAAACAAATCTCTGTGACTCTAAACTGAGTCTTTTATCCACTTCATTGTGTTGTCTGATGTCTTTTAAAAAAAAGACAGTCTAAAGCTTGTTATTTTTTAAAAATGCATAGAAATTATGGAAAATGAGACAAATATAAGAAAAAGCAAAAAATACCCTTTATGCTAAATATAAATATTCAGCAGGAAGTCTTACGCTAGAAGGGCTGAAATGGTGGTGAAAGAGAGGAAGTTAGTACATTGTTTCTACTCATTGAGAAAAGACAGGGGAGAAGTCCATCAGCTTTGGAGAAACACCAAAATTTTTGTTCCTGAGGGCATGAGGACCTGATATTTTATAATTTATATTCCTTCAGAATACCAGTTCCAGCTTCCATAGGGGTGATTAATCTAAATAGGTTTCTTCTTTCTCTTGGGGACATCTGGCCAAAACCAGCTTTACAATTAAACAAGACTGTTTAAACTTGTATGTACCATTCTATTGTTCATTAAATAAACAAGCATCCCTTATATCCTATAGACCAGGGCTTCTTAAACTTTTTCCATTCATGACCTTTTTTTGCCCCCCAATTTTTTGTGACTCTGGGTATTTAGATATATAAAATAAGTATACAAATCAAACCCCCACATTCAGTTACAAGACCCTATATGGGGTTGTAAACCACAGAGTGCGCTCCAGAGAATACTGGAGGTTTCAAAACCTTTTCAGAGGGTCTATAAATTCAAAATTTGTTTTTATTTCTAATATAATCAATATATAAACATAAATAAAAACTCTTTGGATAGATCCTCAATAATTTTTAATAGTATGAAGATACTGAGAACAAAAGTTTGAGAACTACTGCTATTGATAGAGCCTTATGAGTTATTATTGTCTATTATGCAAATGACTCTTGTTGGAAGGAAGCCATTCAATCATTCATTCAATAAGCATTTATAAATACTTATTGTTCTTATAAATATTTAGCTATGAATAAAACTTAACCACCATGAATGGGTGAGACTGAATATTTAAAATGAAACTGAGATTATTGGCTAAAATAAGATTTATAGGTGAGAGTAGGAACATAAGCTTATAGTGGGTATTAACAATTTATTAGATGTTAAAATGACTTACTACACATTTCTTTTGACCCCAATGATTGATAATCAAGAGTTGATAACACCCCAGTGTGGGTACTCATATAGTAGTGGGTACCTTAGAAATAATATAACTAATGATAGACTAATTTTTCAAGAAAGGATAATAAATTATCTTAAAAGTACTATTAAAAATTATTTTTGGTGACTTTAAAGAATCATTTTTCTAATTTTCTTTCACTTATAGTATAATTTCAAAATCTGAGACCTATCAATAAGCATTAAGAAAAGGCTGATATTTTAAATAACCCTTATCAATGAATAAAATAAGGAAGAAATTACATTGGGTATTTTCTGTATCAATTATTGTTAGCAGCTCTGTGGCCTGGAGATTGAAAGATTTGAGTTCCAATCAGGCCTTGGTCATTTACTAACTATATGACTGTAGGCAACTCCTCTGTGCTTTAGTTTCCTCAAGTATAAAATGTGGACAATAATAGTATCTATATTGTGGGTTTATTGTGAGAATCAAATGAGAAAATATTTTAAACTAAGAAAAATGCTTGAAAATAGTAGACAATAAATGCTTGTTTCCTCCTACTTTTTTCCCACCTGGTTAAGTCCTAAGACTTTCTTTTCAACACTATTCAGAATTCAGATAATGAGACAGGACTCTGTCTAATTTAACATTATATTAATCTCATGCCATAATTGATATCATAATTAATTAATGATATTGATCATCATCATATCATTAATCATTAAAATATCACACAAATAGTAGAATATTATTCCCTTTGAAAGGAACAGAGAAATTATTGAATGTGATACTTTTTTTGTAGAAAAAAGTTAAAAGACAAGTATTTATTAACCACCTACTATGTGTCAAACTCATCTTCCTAAGTTCAAATCTGACCTCAGACACTTCTAACTATTGTAACACTTGCCAAGTAACCCTGTTTGCTGCAATTCCTTATCTCTAAAATGAACGGGAAAAGAAAATGGCAAATCCCTGCATTATTTTTGCCAAGAAAAGTTGGACAAAATTGAAACAACTTAACAATAAATACATTTGCCAGGTTGGAGCAACTAAGTGGTATATTGGGAAGAGTAGCTAAACTGGAATCAGGAAGACTTATCTTTCTGAGTTCAAATCTGGCCTCAGACACTTATAGTTGTGTGACCCTGGGCAAGTCACTTAACTTTGTCTGCCTCAGTTTCCTTATCTGTAAAATGAATTGGAGAAGGAAATGGTAAACAAAATAATTATCTTTGACAAGAAAACCTCAAATGGGGTTGCAAAAAGCCATGCACAACTGAAATTCTTAAACAGCAAAAATATATCAGGCAATGTCCCAAACACTTTACATACAAATATTATCTCATTTGATAGATGAAGAAAACTGTGGATCACAGAGAAAAGTGATACTCTATCCTTGACACTTTACCAGTGGTCAAATGGCTAGTTAGTGAAAGAACCACAAATAGAAGCCAAGTTTTATGATTTTCAGGCCAGCTGCCCCGTAGCTACTTACTGACTTACAATTTTACAGTATGTACAATGTAAATACAATTTTAAGTATGTTCTGGACTATGAACATGCTTCCTTGCAGCGTTCATAAATCTGTCTTGAAAAATCAAAGATAGAAACTTACCACTTTCTTCAATTTTGGGAAAGAACCAAAATGACATAGGAAGTAATGGATCTGCTGATTCAAGTTTGCAGCATGTATTTCATCCGCCAAGGGGACAGACCTCAGATATGAGGGCACAAGGTCTAAGTTACTAAGAGTATTGTGGTTGTGGTAGTGGGGGAAGTAAAGACACAAGGTTTTAATCAAAGACTTCTTTCTACTATGATGTCAAATCAATGTCATTATTCTTTAAGGTTTATGCCATTTTGCAAACTTCATCAGTACCATTGATAGTACTATTCTGAAAAATCATGGAATTATCCAAGGAAAATAACTAAGCTAATTCATACCCTTGACCCAGCTATTAGATCTACCATTGGCTGTACATATCCCAATGATATAAAAAACAGAAAAGTAAGGCTCCTTATCTTTTACCTTTAGATAGACAAATATCCATCTACATTTCTTACCTCTGTCTCTTGTCTATCACTGGCCTTGTGAAAGTGGCCCCTCACTTTTTTTGTAGTTTCCCTAACAATCATTGTCTTTCTTATTGGACTCAACAGTTACCTTGTCCAGAAAGCCTATCCGATAAGCCCTACTTCATTCACCCTCAAATTAATTCAATAACTTTTACTGAGATCCCATTGTATACAGAGAACCTTGCTCCCAGCAAAGGGGGAGATACCAAGTCAAGATATTTCAATTCCTACAGCTCTTGAAGTTTATGCTTTTCCTTGATTCTTGAATATTTTAAGTTAAACAATAGAAAGAAATGTTTTTAGTCAGATTTACTTTAATTGTAGCACTAGAGTAAAAAACAAAACAAACAAACAAATAAAAAACCAGGAGAAATACTCAGTGAAGCTTCTCTATAAATAAAAAAAATGAAAGTAGTATATAATCCAGTAGAAAAAAGAAACAACAAAACCCCCTTAATTTTCTATGCAGATGAGCCAAGTTCATACATGCTTTGTTTTTGAAAAATTAAAGTTCTGAGGTTCCAGCAATGATGTCACCTCACTCAACATTCAGTTTCTTGCCAAAACTGCTCTTGCAGAGATGGGCACTGTTTCAAGGACACCCAAATGCTGAAGGGGAGCACATATTGATTTCCATCTCTTTATATTTTACTCCTTTAAATCTTCATAAAAATTAACTTAATTGAATTCTTATTGGAGAATGAAAACCAATTTAACTATTGAGGTGCACTTTTCAGGAATGGATTCTAACCACCTTTCTCCTCCTAGGACAATGTAAGCTTCTTAAAAGGAAGAACTATTTTTTTTTTGTATATATGTATATATATATATATATATATATATATATATATATATATATATATATATACTTATTGAATGAGTGAATGGCTCCCTTCCTACAGGAATAGTATAATATTCACTCTAAGCTTATGCTCTAACTTTTATAAATTTCATTTGTGATAAATCATAAAAGATTCAAAGTAATCAAGGCTTTAATCTATAGGGTGCTGAAATTCCAACTAGGAAACACAGTGGACAGAAAGAACCAGATCTGTAGTCAGGAAGAACTGAGTTCAAATCCATCCTTGTATACCAGTTGAGTGACCCCAGGCAAATTACTTATAACCTTTATTTTTTTTTTTTTTGGCCTCAGTTTTCTCATCTATAAAATGGGGATAATAATGGAACCCATTTCCCAGGATTCTTTTGAGATACTGAGATAATAACTATAAAGTATTTAGCATAATGTCTGACACATAGTAAACATTAAATAATGCTAGTTATCAATATTATTATTGACAACACAATGGTACACTTGAATAATCCTAATTTGTGAAGTTGGATTTAGTTGGGCAAGATTGGCTACGTAAGATTTTGGTTTAGGAAGGCCATGGAAAATGTTAAGCACTCTACACAGAATATTTTAGAAATGGAAAAAAAAGTTAGTGATGGTGTTGATTTAATAATCAGAATTGCTATGATGACTAATTTTTGAAACTAAATCCCTTTGCTTCTCAATTAGTTTCATTAATATTCAAAACTTCATGTGCTAATTTCATTGTAGCTTCTTCCTGTTGCTTAAACCTTGTTTGCCTAAAATCTTGGCCAGATGGAATTGTTTCTTTCAGAGTTCAAAGAAAGAAAAAGAGAAAATATAAAAATGCCCAAGGAAATTCAAAGTAGTGAGAAGGATAGATAGACAGGGAACAATGAAAAAAGTGCTGGCCCAACCTGACTTAACCCTTAAATCTAATCCATGTGATAAATACAACAGTCTGCCCATCATTTTCCCTTATTCCTTGTTTCTGACCCCTTGTCCCAGAAAGGGATTTTAATATTTAAGAGGATAGGATTTTAAGATTGCTGAGTTTAAGCAGTCTAGGTATACTTAGGAGTCAATTTGTGCTAATGGATCTCATCTGAATCACAGAATTTTCAAACTGGAAGATTATTAAAAATCTTTTAGAAAATTGTAGTCTGTGAATGTCAAGGAAAATTACTGTAATACAAGAACTGGTAAATATGATGTACAGAGTAGCAAGGAAAGATTTTTCAAGAACTAATGCAAAATGAAGCAAAGTGAAGCCAAGAAAACAATAAAGGATGAATACAACAATGTATGGAGAAAGAACAGCTACTACAAAACAAATGAAAATGAATATTACATCATTACAATAAATGAACTTGTCTCCCAAAAGAAAACACCTATTCTCACCACTTTTCAGAGTAGTATGTGTGTGTGAAGTACAGAGATATGAGGGGAAAGCATATATTTTGAGATGTTTTTCAACATATTAATCAGTTTTGCTCCTTTTTATTTTTTCCTCTTTCTTTAAAAAAAATTCTTTGTTATTTAGAGCAGGTTTCTGGGAGGACAAAGAAAAAGAATGTGGAGAGAAATGCATAAACACAAAAACACTATCAATAAAATTTTATTTTTCAAAAATATTATTTCATCCAATTCCATCAGCATTTTAAGACAGGAAAATGGAGAACCAGACTTTGTTACTTTCCCCAAGTCACATGGCTAATTACTGGTAGAGTCAGCATTAGCTTCTGGGCCTCTTTACTCCTAATCTATTTTTACAATTAGAGCACTATAAACCTATACATGAACATAATGGAATATTATTGTGACTTTAAAATGCTTAATATGAAGAATTCAAGAAATATGAAAAGATCTATAAGAATATACAAGGAAAGTAATCATGTGAATTTAAATATTACCAAAATCATTTAAATTATATTTATTTTTAATATTGTTTTGGTTCTGTAGAAATGATAATGGAAAATGCTTTCCTCTTTTTATTAGAGACATAAAGATTATGAGGTAGAGTGTAGTATTTATTATTAGATATAATCAATGTATTTGTTGAATTTGTTTACATTATTTTTCTTTATTACAAGGGAATTTTTAAATTTTGTGAGGGTATTGGGAAATCATGGTAATATATAAAAAAGGGGTCACAAATTTTTTATATTTATTTTTTAACACATTGCTTTATGAATCATGTTGAGAGAGAAAAATCAGAGCAAATAAAAAAAAAACATTGGAGAGAGAAAAAAACAACAACAAAAAAAGAAGTGAAGTGATGATTTATATTCAGTCTCTTTAATTCTTTTTCTGTATGCAGATGGAATTTTCTGTCCAAAGTCTATTGAAATTTCTTTGAATCATGGAACCACTGAAAAGAACCACATCTTTCATAGTTGATCATCGCACATTCTTACTGTTATTGTGTACAATGTATTCCTGGTTCTGCTTGTTACACTTAGCATCAGTTCATGTAAACATTTCTAAACCTTTCTAAAATCATAATTTTTATAGAACAAAAATATTTCATTACTTTCATATACCACAACATGTTCAGTCATTCCCCAATTGATGGAAATCTACTCATTTTCAAATTCTTTGCTACCACAAAAAGAGCTGCTATCAACATTTTTGCACATGAGTCTTTTTCCCTCCAGATGTCATGAAATTAAAAAAAAAATAAGCAAAATTATTTTGGTCTATAAGTTCATTGGCTATTGTAAATATCCCGATGTGAATAAATAATTCTCATACTAAGCAATCTTTATAAAATAAAGAAACATGGCATAAATTAATTTGGGCAGCCATTTTTAAAAATCAAGAAAGTGTACATTCACTTCAATGCAAGTATAATCCTTAGTACTGGTTATCTTTCTTTCCTTTTCTTTTTCACTTTTGGAAAGAAAAAATCTTTTCTCCCACTTAAATTGATCCCATTTAGCAGCCTTGGGATAAATGTCATGAGCTCTAGAGACCAGTCAGATGGACATATGATATTTGGTTTGACATTTCCATGATGAGTTCCACCAACTAGCCCCTTCTCACCACCTCCTGATCCTCATATGACTCATGCTTCAACTTCCCCAGGACAGATTGCATTTTCTTTCCCAGCTGGGATACAAATGCCACTGAATGGAAAGAAGTTTTAAATAAAATGCAACCTCATTGGAGGAAAAGTATCTAGGGTTGGATGAGAGGTATTGAAAGAGAACGTACAACTGTAATAGAAGACCAAGTATCTCTATTTTGAAATGACCACATTTATAATCATGCCAAAACTGATCATTTGATGTCAGCTCAGTCACTGCTTTCAATGCAACATAGATTCATGGGCATAAACCTTCATGTCTGAAGATGAAACAATGGCTGTAGCAATGAAACTTTCTCAATCTGACTTTTAAAAAAATCTGTGACTCTCTTAGAAACCATTAATTTGCCTAAAAGTCTAGTGGAAAATCCAGTACACTGGGATCAGAAAATCTGAGTTCTAATTCTGATCTAACTAGCAATGTTTGTAGAGTCATTTCAATCATGTCTGATTTTTCATGGCCTCATTTGGGGTTTTCTTGGCAAAGATACTGGAGTGATTTGCCATTGCCTTTTCTGGCTCATTTTACAGATAAGGAAACTGAAGCAAATAGTTCTTCAGTGTCTAAGACTGGATTTGAACTCAGATTCTCTTTATTCTAGGGGTCATGTTCTATCAACTGGGCCACTTAGCTGACTCAACTATCCCTGCAACTTTAGGCAATTGTTTAACTTTTTGAGTCTCAGTTTTCTTATCTGTTAATTGGAGACAATAATAGTAAATAGCCAGTAGTAGTGGTAATAGTAGTAGTAATAGTAGTAGCAGCAGCAACAGCAGTAGTAGGAGTAGTAGAATAATAGGAATAGGAGTAGTTGTAGTAATGGTAGTAATGGTGGTAGTATTAGTTGTTTTAGCAGTCACTACTATAACAGCAACTAAAATTTATATATTACTATGTGTCTACTTATATATTACTATGTGACTACTATGTGTCAAACGCTATACTAAGCATTTTATCATTATTCTCTCACATGATCCAAAGGAAAGATTGCCTTTGTAATCAGGAGAGCTAGATTCAAGGTCTGGGTCTGCCATTTGATAGTTGCATGGTGATGAATAATTCACTATATTCCTCTCAACATTAGTTTCCCTATTGATAAGTTACTCATCCTACTTATTTCATAGTGTTGTGAAGACTAAATGAAATGATGTATGTAAAAGTACTTTAGTTTATCACTCAAAGGCAAGGTCTTTGAAATAGGGTAGAAGTTGTTTTGTTTATCTGTAACCCTTGTTGAGTGCCATATTGACAGTTGGTGCTTAATAAATGCTTATGGAATTAACTTGAATAACCATTATCACTGTTGTTATCCTTCATAATATCTCTATTTTATAGGGTTGTTCTAGGAAGAAAAATGAGATTATAGATGTAAAAAGCTAAAAGTACTTATAATATACAATATCACCATTAGTTATTAACAGTATTAATGATTAATTAAATTACTAATTAATGCTTGGGTTTCATTAATAAGTTCAATAATAAACATAATAATATTGTTTCTATCATGTGAATATAGTGGAAAGAGATCCAGCTTTAAAGTCAGGAAAACATGGCTTCCAGTCTTGCCTCAGACAATTGGCTATATAACCTATGAAAAGTTACTGATTCTCCCAGGACCCCAAAATGATGATACACATTGACTTTTCAATCAGAAGTGCCCTAGATTAATAAAATAACATATCTGGATAAAATTATAATTAAAGTATTAATGATAAAGAATCTTTGACTTGGAGTGAAGAAAGACTTTACATTGTATCCTTCCTTCAACTCTAATTAAGTTTGTGATCCTGGAAAGATCACTTAATTTCACTGAGCCTTAGTTTTCACAACTGGAGGATGTACCCATCCTTAGATGCTTCCAACAGGTCTATTTTCTAGACCAAATCTAGTGGTGTGTGTGCTTTTTAACATTAAAGTACTGGGCTGATATCAGTCTTCATTACTGTTGTTGTAATAATAAGGAAGAAATTGGGACGGAAAAGGGGAAATATGTAACATTTAATGAGGAGACAGGACATAACAAGTATGATTGTGTTGGAAATAATTTAGCATAAAATCTTGATCCCCTCCCAGAGTGCTGAATAATTACAGGGAACTGTATAATGCCTTATAGAGCATATTACAGCAACAAGCTTCCAGCCCAACTATTTCTTGGTCTCAGATTAGTGTAATGAGCTTTGGAAGAAACATCAATTGATGAATCAGTTCAACAATGACATTATTTTAAAAATTATCCTAAAAGTCATCTTCTTCAGAGAGAAAAACTTTGTAAAAGCGAGATGATCTCATTTATGACTAAGACAAAAATCCCGAGTTGTTGATTAGTCAGAATCTGTTCTCTGTCTTGCATGTTGAATGGCCTTTATTGGGTTGAAAAAGTTGGAAGAAGCTAAGTAGAAATTCAGACTTGTGAGTTCAATTCAGATGTATGTAAAAGAGGATGCCAAAAGCCACCTTTAGCCAAGAACTCCCACACATTTAATAGCTGCACTATACCTCTTATTCTATGCAAACAATGAGCTTTGAACAACTTTCAAGACCAAGGCTCTGCTAAACTGGAGTCATTAAAACAAAAACAGACCTTAGAACAAATGACAGAAATGCCTGGAGTTTGGCTTTCAGGAAACATGCTCTGGTTGGCAAATCATATTCAGTGGGTCTAGTGAATGGAATAAAACCATCTTCATAATTTATCACTCATCTAAATATCAGTGGTGACAATGTTTAAAATATTTCTCCACTTTTACATATTTCTTATGCAAAAGAAAAAGGAAAGATCCATATTTTGCATTTTGAAAAAGTTTAATATAAGTAGAAATAGTCTACCTTTGGGCAATGGGTACGGATTTTCTGGGTGCTCATTTCTTCCATGAGATGAGTCTGACTGACTAGGTGCATGAAATAAGAAGTATATTTGATATGTAAACTAGAAAAGAATTATGTAATCAGATTATTCATTCATGATGGCCCTATATATTGGAAGGCAATGGTAGGCAATAGAGTACCCTAGATAAGTTTCCTTTGCCTTTTAGCCTGCTGTTCCATAATAAGTCTCAAAAATTTGCCTGCCATTACTAAGGGCAAAAATATGGAGAGAATAAGGATTTACCTAACTATGAGTTTTCATGGAATTCTTTGCCAGTTAACACATTCAATACAATTTAATAAAGATTTGGATGTCAATTGCATACCATGTACTGAGCCAGGTACTACATATATAAAGGAAAAAAGAGAGAAATATTTCCTGCCTTCTTGAAATTTGCATTCAAATCTTAGAGATAAAAAGGGAAATTTTTAGGATGAAGCCAAATATTGCTTGTAATACCTCCAGAAAGAGGCCTAAGCATTATTTTCTAAAACAACAACCTTAGACAACAACAAACAAAACACATTTTGTTCATGTTATTTGTCAACTTCATAGTCATTTTAACTCTGTTCTCAACTCCTTGGGTTTCCATTGTCTTCCTTGTCCTTTCTGAATGAGGATGGAAGTTCCTACATATGGATCTATGACCCCACAAATGAGACAATGGGAAAGTGCCTGAGAAGTAATCATTTGAACAGAAAATCTGGGGAAGGAGGCAGCAGGAGAGTGAGATTTTGAAATATATACACCTGGGCTATGTTTTTTGAACTCCTCTCTAGTTTACATATCAAATATAAAAGAAAGTAAGACTTGGTTTGAGGATATCTCTTTATCTAGGAGGAGATGCCCATACTAAATGCAATGATCTATCTGTTCTTTTTTTTTTATTATTATTTTTGCAGCTCAGATTTAAGAATACCTACTTATGCCTTTGTAAGTGACCTCAATTCAAATGCTACAAGAACAGGATAAGGTAGTGTAATCCTTCAAACACATAGGACCAACATGAATGAAGAATGTGATTAAATAAATCCACATACAAAACCTGAATTTAATGAGACAAGTGCTGCCACTCCCAAAGAGTCAGAGCTAATGGAAAAGAGGCAAACAGCTCTCTGAGAGTTCAAGAGAGCTTGGAGATTTTCCCAGAAGCATCTTCTGATGTTGGGTAGTATGAATAAGGCAGCTAATCCTTCCATAAAATACCAAATGGTCACATATGGATTATTGCAGTAGTTCCCACTTGTCTCTTGTCACCACCAGAAATAGCTTTTTCTTATTAAGTTTTTTAAAATCCTACTTTCATTCGGTCATTCTTTTATTCAATCACCTTAAATGGTTTTCCATTGCTTTGGTAATTAAATTTAATTTGGTTTAATTAAACAAGAATTTATTAAAAGCCTACTATATGTTAGACACTATGCAATACTAGGTGTACAAAGATAAAAGTAAAACAACAGTTATTTTCAAGGAGCTTACATTCTGTGGGGAAAGCAATATGTAGACAGAGAAATAAATACAAAATACATGCTCATTCAATATAAGTTGTTGATCTTCAAATGATTTATTGGTAGAGCACATGCAATTGGAAGAATCAGGAAAAGCCTGTTGTTAACAGGTGGTATTTGAACTGTGAACCCTAAAGAGGATCTAGGGTTTCAAAGAGGTGGACGTGAGGAGAGAGAGCATTCCAGAAACAGAAAACAGTGGTACAGAGGCTAGAGATCAAATGTCAGGCATAAAGAAGATAGCAAATAGGTTGAGTTGATTGGAACACAGAGTTCATATTGAGGAAGTAAGGCAAAATCTGAAGATAAGTTGAAATAATATTAACTTGCCAAGCAGAAGCATTCATATTTTGTCCTAGAGGCATAAAAGAATGACTGAATCTTCTTTAGCAGGAATTTGACATGGTCAGACCTGTGCTTTAGAAATAGCAATTAATTGCTGGGTGGAGGATGGCCTGAAGAAGGGAGAGACTTGAAGCATGGAAAGCAATTAGGAGTCTATTACAACAATCCAGGCAAGAAACAATGAGAGAATGAAGCAGGATGGTAGTTATATGAAAAGAGAAAAGGGAACACAGTTGAGAGATCTTTTTGAGTTAGGATCAGTAGGACTTTACAATTAATTGAATAGAGGAAGATGAAAGAAAGTAGAGAATCATGGTTGACTCCAAAGTCCTTCATGACTAGAAATAAGGAATGTTTGTCATCCATGAAAATGACAAAGCTTGGAGGGATAGTTAATGCACTGGAGAATAGAATATGAATCCAAGGAATCACCAACAGAAAAACAACAGGTTGGATGAAATAAGAAATTTAATAGAGATAAATGTCCCATTCCTTTATCTTTAAAACACTTTTATAAATGTAAGATGAAAAAAATATGGATTATAAAGTGATAGAACATATGAAGATGGACTTGAATAGAATGCTGGTCCTATAGAGGGAATAGCCAGAGTTGCAGAGAGGCAGGAAATAAAGTCTAAGAAGTCAGGTTATATTAGCAAGATATTTGACTCTTCATTAACTATTGGTTCTTAGAACAAGGTTCCTGAATGAAGAACCAGCAAAATGTCCCCCAGACATTGTGATCCCTCAAGGTGCTCTTTGAGGCCAAGGAAAAGCTCTTTGTATTTCAGTACTTTAGAGGCAATATGGTTTAGGGAAGAGAGACAGTAAATTAGTTGAAACCACTCAAATCCTAATTGATGATGATAAACTGTGGAACCCTAAGTAAGACATTGGTTCTCTATGAACCAATGCTGAAACTCTCTAAGACTGTGCTGCAATGAAAGTTCTGACTTGTGTTTGGGAGTTTTCTATATAAATGAAATCACAAATCTAATATCTATCTCCAGAACTGGCTCAGTAAGTTATGCCCCAGGAGGATGCCAGCAGGTACTCCACCTCATTCATGTCTTTTGTTCTCCTTTGTTCTGTGCTTTTTCAAAATACTTAGTGTCAAAAGCAGACATACTTTCAGGAATCTCAAAATGTATAAAGTTGAGCTATTCTGAGTATGACAGCAGCTCCAGCATTCAAGAGAGAGACCCAAGAGACATGGATTTTGGACCCACCTTTGCCACCCACCAGCAACACATGTCACACAATTCACCATATGAGGATAATAGAAGCTTTGATTATTTAGATGGCCTTATCTCTTCTTCTGCCTCAGTAGAAGCATGTTGTCAGTAATGGGGAATACTTTAGCTTTTTCAAAATGGTCAAAAAGCCAAAATTTGTCATAAAAAGTTTTCCTAATTTAATATAAAATTTGTTAACAAAAAGATTCAGAGCTCCTCAGTTTCTGGAAATACTAGATATATCTTTGAATAGGGAGGGGAATTCTGAAGTGAAAGAAGTAAGAGAATGGCGAGTAGGGAATAGGTCAGGGAGTCTTTTGTTTCAAATAATACTTAGTTATTGTCATCCATCTGCCTTCAGTGGAGAGAATAAAGCTCATTAGAGTCCTTGCATTACCATTGTCACAAATAATTCTGTCATCATCAGTCTGGGTCCTGATGTCTTTTCCAGCAGTCACATTTTCCTTTTAGACTTGGACACTTTCCATTTTGCTTTTCTAAATAATGCAGTGAAGTTCTTACCATCTAAAAGGAACTGAGCTGCTTATCTGCCACTTTTTATTTCCTCAACAATTATGTCACACTTTGGGGGCTATTTAAAGTCACTCCCAGAATTAAGTAAAGGAAATTCCAATAGTTCATCCACAACAGGTAATTATTGGGTGCATAGCATGTCCTAGGCACTTGCTTGTCCTCACAACTCCCTATTAATGAAGCTTAGTCACCAGCTGGGAACTCTGAAAGTGAATTTCACTGTAGGCTTTAAAAGCATTAATCCATTTACATTTTATCAAACAAATATTGTTCATGCTTTAATTCCTGGGAAAGGAGATTTAGAAAATGAGGTTAAGATGCAAAGCTGCAGTGTACCAAGTTTAACAATTACTTAATCCATCTGTGAAGCTTCTGACCTAATGTTGAACATTCCTCAGGTTATTTCCACCTCTGGTGAACATTGTGTGACTGGCTTCTTTCTGTATGTAAACACACACACATCAGATAAATTCATGATCAGATTTATTTAATAATTAATCATACTATCTCAGAAATTAAGGTAAGGTGAACTTGTATTTTCTCTTCAAAGGTCACTGAGGACACAAGGACCAAAGTCATAAAGAATAGTGTATTTAGCTGTGTTTTGTGTAAGAGAAGTACAAAATGTTCTGAGATGTTTTCAAAAATAAGGACAGAGAACATTACACATATTCAATAAATACAACTAATAAAAACCACATTTCACTTTTATGTTATAGCTAGTTAGGAGAAAGACAGGCCAGGGAAGAAAGGAGGAGAAAAGAAACAGAGATGTCACCTTAATACTTATCAAAGTCTTAAAAGAAAAAGATCTTTAATATTTCACTTTTTTTTAACTGACAATGGTGGAGGGGAAAACGTTTAACTTTTAGAAGAGTCAATGTTACCAGAGTTTCTTATAAAGTATTCACAATCTGATAGAAAGTTGGAAATACAAGCATTCCAGAATTTCTGTTTTTATCATTTTCAAATCTTGAAGGAGAGAGGTATTGTGTTTTATTACTAAGAAAAAGCTCCTTTGTTCATGGAGTAGGTTTCCTATTTGTTAGTCTTTCAGAGAAGTGGAAACTAAAATCTTTTTATATGGATGATCAATTCTGACAGACATAGCTCCTTTCAATAGTAAAGTAAGTGATTCAGGCTAATTCCAATGGACCTGTGATGGAGAGAGCCATCTGCCCCAGAGAGACAACAGTGGGGACTATGAATATTGCTGCCAACATAGTATTTTTTTACTTTTTTATTATTGTTTGCTTACATTTTGCTTTCTTTCTCATTTTTTTCCTTTTTGATCTGATTTTTCTTGTGCAGCATGATAATTGTGGAAATATCTATAGAAGAATTGCACATTTTTAACATATATATTGGATTATTTGCCATCTAGGGGAAGGGGTGAGAGGAAGGAAGGGAAAAATTTGAAATGCAAGGTTTGAAAGGGTCAATGTTGAAAATTATCTATGCATATGTTTTGAAAATAAAAAAATTTAATTAAAAAAACAATTTTTTCAGGCTATAATTATTTATATAAATAGAACTATAGTCAAACTACATTTGCCCTAGCAAGACTCTGGGCAGAATTTTTTCACCTTTAAAGACTTTAGATTACAGAATCTAAAAGAACTATTGTACCACTTAGTTGCCCATTAAGTAATAGCTTAATAAATGCTTATTGTGCATTGCATCTCCTTATTGACTGACAGCTAAAATACTAGCTACTCTGTTTAGAATTTAAATCTCTTCACAGTCAATTATTTCCAGTCTATCTTAACAACCTTCCACAATCTAGTACCAGTTTACCTTTCTCAGCTTCTTATATATTTTTCCCCTTCAAGACTTCTAGTCAAACTCAACCACCAGCTGTTCTCTACTTCCCTCTTTTGTGTGTTTATCCAGCCCTTACCCTAACCCAATCTCCTTCTGACTTGGAATACTCTGGCATCTCTGCCTCTTGGAATCCCCAAGTCCTTTTAAGGTTTGATTGTAGTGCAAAACCATATACTTTTCTATTTCTATCCCCAATACCTAGAAGAGTTCCTGGCATATAGTAGACACTTAATAAAAGTTTGTTGATTGATTTTGGGGGGAAATTATTCTGCATTTAGTTAAAATTAATAGAATAATAGCTAACATTTTGCCAGAGCAGCTATGTGACTCAATGGATAGGTTGACCCTGGAGTTAAGAAGATTAAACTTCGAAACTAGTTTCATTTATCAGATTTGTGATTAATGTGACCATGCATTTAAATCTCCATTTGCCTAAGTTTCTTCAATTGCAAAATGGGTATAGAAAAAAGCATCTACTTCATATCATTGATAGGAACAAGTAAGATAATATTCATAAAAATCTTGGCACAGTACTTCACACATAGTAGGTGTTATATAAATCTTTTAAAGTTTTAAGGTTTACAAGGTTCAGTATTTTTTAATACCTTTTTCCTTTTTTTTCCTTTGCTCAGGTAATTGGGGTTAAGTGACTTGCACAGTGTCACACAGCTATTAAGTGTTAAATGTCTGAGGCTGAATTTGAACTCAGGTCCTCCTGACTTCAGGATCAGTGCTCAATTATCCACTAAGCCATATAGCTACCCCAGTTCAATATATTTTATCATCTGATCTTCATGACAACTTTTTGAAGTTGATGCTATTATCACCATTTTGCAGATGAAGAAACTGAGGCTGAGATAGGTTAACTGACTTGCCTAGGAGAAAGGAGCTAATAAATATCTGAGGTCTAATTCAGTCCCATGTCTTTCAAGTCTATGATAAACTCATTCTCTCCATATCAGACTTGCACTTAAGGCACTATCTAAACCAAAAGTTTTAAAGCATTGGCAAGCATTTTTGCATGGAATTTCTTTCAATTTACACATAAAAAATCTGTTAAATTTTTGGGGAAGCATCAGGGTAGGGTTACTGCAACAGTATTGATAATTCTAGTTATTGATATTGAATTCTAGTTATTGATATTGAATGGCTATCACTCTGTTCTTTTTCTCTCTACTAAGAAGTTGAGCCATAGTTAAAATTCTAGTATTGCTATTTAATGGCTATTACTCTGTTCTTTTTCTCTCTACTAAGAATTTGAGCCATAACTAAGAACAATGAGTCCAAGTGCCTTCAAGTATTTTAAAAAAATAATGATTTAATCCTTTTATTGATATAAATTATGACATTTTCATGCTTGAGTGGCACCTCTTCAGAGTTGTGGCCAAAAATAGTTTATTACTCAGTTAATTTTGGGTAATGGGTCTCAATTCAGTTAGGATGATTTTCCTTATAATTTGAGTTCTCTGGACAAATTTAGTTGTTGGCAAAAGGAACATTAAAACAACTTGTATCTCTGGACACACAAAACTCCATAAGAGAGAAAGTCCTTAGGCCCTTGTTTCCCTAACCCACTTCAGGGAGGGAATCAGGGCCTGGGAGAGGAAGAGCATATTGGAGTGCAGCAGCTGGGGAGAGGAAACTAGCCATTTGGTTGCTGCTTATTTTAACTAATTATTCTTGTTAACTAGGTGCTAAGTACAGCTCTTTTTTTTTTTTTTTTTAAACTTGAAATAGAAGTGAGCCCTTAGCACTCTCTACACTTCCGTACCCTGAGGCAAAGGTTATAGCTCTGTTCCTCAATTAAGAGCTATAAACTTTTTTTTTTTTTTTTAAAGTTGGATAGCACCTGCCAGGGCATGAACTCCACTGGTCATAGAATTATACCTTGAGATCCGAAGTCCTTAACCTTTCTTGTGTCATGGACTTCTTTGGCAACCTGGTGACATTTATGAACCATTTCTCAGAATCATGCTTTTTCAAACAATTTATAACTAAAGGAAATGGTGGATTCCAGATGGAGCTAGTGAAATAAAAGATAATATATGTTGTTGTTGTTTTTTCTCCATACGAGTTCATAGACCCCTTGGAGTCTGTCCAAGGACCTTTTCCATCCTGAGGAATCTAGAAAGAGACTCTATCCCAATCCCGTCATTTTACAGATGAGGAAATTGAGGCAAGGGGCAACTAAAGGATTTTCCTGAGGTCATACAGGTATAGTAAGTACCACAAGCAGAAACTGAATTCAGGCCTTTCTAATTCCTGAAAAGACCAGACTTTTCCTACTGTGCCATACACTGTGTCACAGCCTTCAAGAACCCAGGGTCATCTTCTTGCCAGGATGAGGCATTAGAGTGAAAAAAATGGTGCTCAAAAAGAATTATTGAAGCCTAAAAAAATTGTGTAATTTGCTCTTAACCTTGATTAGAATGAAAGAAATACCTTTGAAAGACTTTAGAACTTTGATTGCTGCAATGATTAAATCTCAAGGTCAGAGGACTGAAATTGTATCACCATATCATTCATATCCTATTCCAAGAGATGATGGGCTCTTGGATGACAATGTGCTCAAAAATTAGGATAAACTATGACTTTTTTGATATGTTCAATGTGAACATTTGCTTTGCTGGATTATATGTATTTGATGTGAGTTTGTTTTTTTTTCTTTTTAAATATTCAATAGGGTAGTGGAGGTGAGGAGGAACAATAAGTGTAAGTAAAATGTTTCTCAATATTAGAACAATATGAATTTACTTCATTGAGTTAAATATAAAAGCTGACTCTGCAATCATGTGCTTCCTTGGTTTCCTAGTTAATGCCACCTAAGTACATTAAAATTGTTTTTGAAGTGCTGGTCTCTGTCCTTTTTACTTTTCATGGATAAGACCTTGGGAGTTTGGATTCAATCCTCTCAGTCAGATTTGCCCTTTCTTTCAGCTTTTCTGCATTTTTAATGGAATTCTTTTATTGTGGAATGTTAATTAATGTGAACTGCTCTCTCATTACAGCATCATTCTCCCTAAGAACAGGGGATAAAAGCAATGGCATGGTTAGTTAGCTCTGCAGAGTAATAGAAACTAGGAATTAAAAAACAGAGCAGAGAGGAAAGTTAGAGAAGAAAGGAGAAAATGAGAATACAAATCAACAAAATTCTGTTCTTGCTAGCTGTGAGATGGAGAGTTACCACAGATAGTGACTGAGCCCCTTCTCGAGCCAGGACCAGAGTATGATTTTCAGCACTGTCATGTGTACCCCAAAGCTTGTCCTGTAGTAGTAGTTGTAACTTCCAGGGTCTTCTCCAGGTCCTATGGCAGCTGCTGCGATTCATTTCTTTTTTTTTTTTTTTTTTTGGCACTGCCCTCATAATGGTCCAGATTTTATGCCAGAACAGGTCCTGATACTTAGTAGGTACTTACTAAATACTTATTCATTGAGTTCTTTTTCAAAGTCGAAGGAGCTCATGTAGATTTATCCAATCAGATTCATGGCTTAAAATACCCCTGCCTCCCCCTAATTCCTATTCATTTTTCATCCCTGCTACATTTCAACCAAGATCATTATAAAACTATGCTATAGGCCACTCTTCAATAATAATATCAGTTTTTATGTATTTAATTATCTTTTCTGAAATGCATAGGATTCTCATATCTATTTATCTAGCCTTAGGCTCTCTCTTGATCCTAGTCTAAAATTTCCAATTCTCTCTTAGATATCTTAAAGTGAATGTCCCATAGACATCTTAAATTCAAATACTCAAAACTGAAATCTATCTTTCTCCTGAAACAGTTTTCTCTTCTGAATTGTCCACACTGCTATTCAAGGAATCACCATCATTCTAGTCACCTGAATTTGAAACCTAGGGATCATCTTTGATTCCTTATTCTGTCTTGCTACCTCCCCCCAATCTAATCTATTGTCAAGGCCTGTCAATTCCAACTTCTCAACAACTTCTCAATATCTCTCCTACATGTCTACTTCTCTCCTTTGGCATTGCTACTCTCCCTGTTGCCCTACTACTTTAGCAACTCACTTCTGGACTATTGCAATAGTCTTCTGGCTGTTCTTCCTGACTCCAGTTTTTGACCAATTCAGTCCTTAATGCTAGTGCCTTTCCTCTGATATTACTTTCTATTTACCTTGTACCTCTAGTTTATGTACATAACTATTTGTGTGTTTTCTCCTGATTTAAATGTGAGAACCTTGAGGACAGGGGCTATTTTTACCTTTCTTTACACCATCAGTGCTTAACATGATGCCTGATAAATAGTAAGCACTTAATAAATGCTTACTGCTTTTTTGAAAACCAAATCTATTGATGTATGTTGTATACCTTAGAATACAATTGGTCTACAAATTCTTCCCAGATGTGTCACCCATTTTCCTTCTTTGTTGCCAGGAGATCAGTTCTTTGCCTTTTATCCAGTTATTTTTTCCAGGGAATTAGCTGGCCTATCTTCTGGGTTTTTCTATATGGTAAAATCTCCAAGGAGTTTGCTGTCCAACTAGTTGGTATGACTTGGGAGCTCAAGCTGATCTCAGTCTGTCTCAAGATAGTATGGCTTCAGCAGAAGGAAAATTGAATCTGGTACTCTCATCTTCTTCCAGTAGAAGGAAATAAGCATTTATCTAAGTGTTAACTATATGCCTGATACTCTGTTAAGTGCTTTTAACAAATATTATTTTATTTGATTCTTAAAACAATCCTATAAGATATCCCCATTTTACAATTGAGAAAACAGGTACAAACAGAGGTTAACTTGATAAAAGTCTGAGGCAGGATTTCAATTCAAGTCTTCCTGACTCCAGATCTAACAACTGCCTAGATAAGTTCAGCTCTTCCTTCATTCCCTAGCCTTGCCTGATACCCAAAGACTATATGATTTTGCTAGGTGAAAGGTAAGAAAGAGATAGGTTGGCTTCACATTGACCACCATTTTTCTTCTTATTCATCTTCCCCAAAGTTTGTCCATTCTGCTCCCCCTTTTTCCAATCATGTCTCCATTTGAGTATCTTGACTGATTCTTACTTTTTTTTTTCCTTTCCCAAGCCATTCCCACTCCAGTTTCTTCATTCTGCAGTTGATGAAAGCCACAGTGGTCAAAGTCATAATGTGTTCTCAAACTTACCTATCTTCTGTTCAGAAGCCAGTGGAAGAGAAATTTGGTAGAGGGAAGAAAAGTTTTATATAGACATTTCGTGCTTAATTTTCAAATTTTAATAGCTTCATAACATGAAATAATTGAAATTTCTATAACACTCTAAGATTTATATAGAACTTTTCTCAAGATATCCCTAAAGGTAAAGCAATGTGAGTATTCTGACTTTAGTTAAAAGAACATTGAGGTAAAAAAAAATGAATTAACAAACCCATGATCACAAAGCTAGTAAGGACTGAAACTGAGACTTAAACCCAGAGCTCCAGACTTTGATTTTAATTCCATGGCTCTTGCCACTACATTAATTACCTCTTCAGCAAATGAAACAATTTATATAATAAGTTAATAGTCTGGAACATAGTAAACACCTGTAAATATTTGCTGATTGATCTTTCCTTAAATATATTTAATTTGGTTTAGATTATTGAGTAAGCTTGATATTTGGAAGTCTTTGCAATTTGCAAAAAAAAATTATGTGGTCTGGTATAAGAAATGAGTTCTGAACTGGGAATCAAGAGGCTAATCTGAGTTCTAATTCTTGCTCAGCAACCATTTAGATGTGTGACTTTTAAACAAGTGACTTAGTTTCTCTGGACTGCAGTTTTCAAATTTGTGAAGGGATAATGTGTGCCTATAATCACATATAATATAATATAATCACACATAATCACTAATGTCCTTTCCAATTTTAAAGAAACTAGAGAGAATAACAGAAAAAGAGTATAAACTCAAGCTATTTAGATTTGAAGGGGACTTTAGTGATCATCTAAATTGACCTATTCATTTTGCAGATGTGAAAACTGAGGCCAAAATGATTTATCCATGCAGTGGGTAGTAGAGAGAGAAGACTAAGATATCTGTGAAGAATCCACTATTTTGCAAATATGTCTTTGTCTTTGTTTCGATTAATTTTAATATGTGTGTGTGTATGTGAGAGAGAGAGAGAGAGAGAGAGAGAGAGAGAGAGAGAGAGAGAGAGAGAGAGAGCTCTGTTAAATATACAAGAAAAAGGAGATACATAGCCCTTTAAGATCATGGTTTAGAATCTATCTCCACCATGTGTCAGAAACAGGTCATTCTCACTAGAGCTGTTGAGGGCAACTGCAGAAAGTTTGGGAGGAAAATACATCAAGGTCAGACAGAGGATAGCAAGCACTCCACTAGAGATTGATTCTAAGGGAAAGATGATATATTTAGCCTGGTTAAGTTAATGAAACCTTAATTAGGTTGAAGGGAAGTCTGTGTGTCTGGGAATAAATGACACTTCGCTGTCAAAATCTTGTCAGAAGGTGAACAGAAGGGAGCAAAGACTTCTTGTCTTGTTCCAGTGGTCAAAGAAAAAGAAGGCAGCTCCTGGTGGAGCAGAAAAAAACAGGAAGGACAAGCTTTAACTCACAATTATATTTAAAATATGTCACTAATACATCTATAGCAAAAAATGACAAAAGAATTAACAGAGAGTGGTTCTTAAGGCTTTTTTATGCATGAGGTGGTATTTTTCTTCAGTTCATTTATTAATTAGCAGCACAGATGCTAGGCTGTTTATTATCTTATTATTCATTGACTAACTTCTGCTACACATTTCAAGGTTTAAAATTAAACAATTTAACTTTTATGCATAATTTCTATAATCTATTCTTTCTCTAGAATCTTATTTCAATGCCTGATTGTGGCATGGAGACTGGTTTCAATTAATGGCAAAATTCTAGAATATAAAATTAAAAGAATGGTTAGTGAACATCTCAAAAAGGAGGCAGCGATCATGAAGATTGAACATGGCTTCATTAAGACAAGTCATGCCAGACTAAACTTACTTCAGATCAAGAGAATTCAGTAACAATAATTTAGCTGGATTTTAGATAAAATTTTGTGTGTTGTTTTATGTTATTATTATGGGCAAGAGAAAAGATATATGAATAGACAATGTTACAGTCAGATACTCAGTCAATAAACTTTTAAAAATGCCTATTATGTTCCAGGCAATAAACCAAGCACTAGGGAAATAAAGTAAGGCAACATCAAAGCAAAATAAAGTAAAAGAAAAGAATTCTCTGTTTCCAAGATGCTCAGAATTTAATGTGGAAGACAACATGCAAACATGCTTGCTTTCAGTCATTTCTGACTATGACACTATTTGAGGTTTTCTTGGCAAAGATGCCATTTTTTTTCCACTTTATTTTTACAGATGAGGAAACTGAGGCAAATAGGATTGAGTTCCTTATCCAAGGACACACAGCCAGAAAGTATCTGAGGTCAAATTTGATCTAAGATCCTTATAACTCCAGGCCCAGACCTCTATTCACTGTATTATATAGCTACTCCTAAATAACTATGTAGAAATAAGATATATAGATATAGATATAGATATTATACACACACACACACGATAAACTGGAGGGATTCTCAGAAAGAAGTCTTTAAAATTAAGCAGGACTGGAAAAGACTTCTTGCAAAAAAATGAGACTTAAAAATATTTAGGAAAACAAGAAGGTAGAAATGAGGAGGAATTATGATAATTAGTAAAAAAAAAAATGTACAAAGTAGAGAGATGGAGTGTCATGTGTCATGTGTAAGGAAAACCAAGGAGAGCATTGTGACTCTATCACAAAATATGTGAAAGAGACTAGGGAGTAAAAAGACTGGAAAGATAAGAAGAAGGGAGATTATAAAAGGTTTTTGAAAGCCAAACATAGGATTTTAAACTTGATCCTGGAGGTATAAAGGAAGCATTGGAATTTATTGAATAGTGAGGAGTTCATGGTCATGCCTGCATTTTAGGAAGACCACGTTGAGAACTGAGTGGATGGAGCATGAACTGAAATGGAGAGAATCTTGGGGCATGCAGATCAACCAGCAGGCTATTGTGATAGTGATGAAGATCTATACTTGGGTGGTGGTGGCAATGTGAGTGGAGAAAAACAGGCATAGAGGAGGGATTAGTCACAGTTCTTAAGTAACTCAATCTAATGGGATCCAACATGCAAACAGCTGGGTACAAAGAAGGTATATACAGGATAAACTGGGATAAATTAGTCACTTGTCTAAGATTTCTGCAGAAAATAGGCCTTTTTCCAAGGACTTAAAGGAATCCAGGAAAGAAAGGAGCAGAGATGAGGGTAAGAATTTCAATCATGGGGGCAGTTGGTGAACAGGCTCAGTTGGAATATGGAAAATTACAGATGAGTTAAAAACAAGGAGACCCATGTCACTAGAACATGAAATACATGGAATAAAGTACAAGTGGGGAAAAATAATAAAATGCAAGAAGACTGAAAAGCTAGGAATGGACTAGATGTTGAAAGACTTTGAAAGTCAAATACAGGTTATTATATTTGATCCTGGAGATAATGGAGAACCACTGGTATCTCTTGAATAGGAAGAGAGGAGGTGTGATGTGGTCAGACCTTGTAATGCCATTGGCATTTAACTTTCTGATATATGTTTCTTTTCTTTCTCCATTCTTCTGGGTTGCCCCAAAACAATAAGAAATTATTATTCTGAGATGTTTACTCATGAGTGTTTTAAGATTGTTTTGATTTACCAAAATATTTATTCTGTTATACTTTCTGCTTGAGTCTCCAATCACATTCATTTCCAGAAAAAGTCTTGAATAAAGGAATTGAGGGGAGTACACTCAGATAAAGAGAATCAAAGTGGAAGTAGAAGAAATACAATCTAAGTATAGTGGTGCTGTTTAGTAATTTTCCAGTCATGTATGATTCTTCATGATCCTACTTGGGGCTTCCTTGGTATAGATACTGGAGTGGTTTGCCATTTCCTTCACTAACTTATTTTACAGATGAGAAACTGAGGCAAATAGGATGAAGTGACTTTTCAGGTCACACAGTCTGAGGCTATATTTGGACTTAGTTCCTTTTGACTGCAAAGCTGACACTCTATGCATTGTACTACCTCGCTACCCAAAGAAGAACTTGCTGAAGTAGAATTGAAAGCCTTCAAATCTAAGAAGAATTGTGAGGTAATAGGTTCTATATGCAATAAAGATAGAACAAGAGATGAAAATAAAGGGAAACATGGAGACAGAGTTAGGGTCCATCTGTTCCAACCCTTGCAACATGGGTTTAGAGTTTTTAAAAAATTGAGCACACAGAAAATTTAGGGAAAAAAGGCTAGGATGTCCAATGCAGATTTTGAACTTAGATCTTTAACACTGAGACACTGAGAAGCTACAAAATATATTCCCATAGCTGGATCTCTTTCCTGACCCAAACTAGAAACAAGGATTCTTCACTGCACTAATACCAGCTTTCAAAACTAATTTGACTGATTCACGACTTTTATTTTTATTGTCTCCAGTCTATTATATTATGAAAAGATCGTAAAGGCAAAAAAAAAAAAAAAAAAACTGATTTAACAACCTGATATTGAATAAAAACAAGTAATAGTTTTCATGCCTACATGTCAGTGTTTGTTGTTCAGATAAAAGACAATTTTATTCTGTTGAGAACTGATTTTTCTGGTCCCTACAGAATGAGAAGTCTCTTCTTTTCCTCACAATGTATTATTAAATATTAAATTTCTATGGAATTTATTCTATGAAATCTTATAATGAAACCATTGTAGAGAAGGAGCAAATCTGCATTGTCAATATAGGTAGCATTGTAAAATAACTAACATGTTTATGGCACCTCAACATTTGCAAATTGCAAATTTCAATCTCATTTGATTCTCTCAACAACCCTAGGAGATAGGGAGATATCTCTATTTTAAAGATAAAATAACAGAGTCTGGATGGAATTAAATAATTTGCCCAAAATCATACAGATAAGAATATAGTTGAGGATGATTTTGAATTCTGACTCCAATCAAGTTTCTTGATTGGCTGAAAGAGTAAGCTTGCATCCTGGGTAAAAATAACTCCAAACTCCACTGTTGCCAACTTTGTGAGGGAATTGCTCACCAAGTTTTTAATATGTCAACAGAATTATATATTTGGCTATCCTCTTGTTTTCCTCCAAAAGATCTGTATGACTTTTCATTATTTTTAATAAAAGAGGGACCTTTGGTATTATTTGTATCTTGGGTATGCACAGATAGATTGATAGACAGATAGATAGACACACACATACATACATAGATACATAGATATATCGATACACAGATATATCAATACACAGATAGATACATAGATACAGATTTATGTATCTATATATGTAAATATACATGTTTTTTTCTACATTAACATTCTGAAAGTTTGAGGTTAGAGTTTGCATGAATTCTCTGTGACCTAGTTTCAGACTTTCTCTTTTTCTAATTGTTCTAAGATTTCTCTAATATGTACCCCATTGTAACACGAACAATGGTTTGGTCATTCTATCCAAGGGAAGAGGCTCCCTGGAGGCACTCTGATCTGGGAAACAGCTTTGGAGTTGAAAATAGGACACAGGGACTTTACTTCCTCCCTTCTTCAAAGAACAGCAACTGAAACAGGACCTTTTCTTGATTCAAACACTCCTCTGGGGGGGAAAAAGTTAGAAATGGAGAGAGGTGGAGAGAATAATCTTGCAAGTGATATTGTAGCAGAATTCTTTCCTAAACATAATGTTTTGCATAGTGTGTAGGTGGCAGTCGTGGGTTTGGAAGCACGTGAATCATAGCAGTATTTGAATTCCAGATTCAAAATTGAAAAAAATGCAAGTCAACATTGTTTAGTATATTTCTTTCTTCTGTTTTAGACAGAGAATATATGCTTTGTTTTGGGAGTTGGCTTACTGCCAGGCAACTGATTTCCAGTAAGAAATCTGGAGATTGCTGCTGCTGACTCCAGTGTATGCAAAAAGAAAAGAAAAAGAAAGAAAGGAAGCAAGGAAGGAGGAAAGGAAAGAAGGGAGGGAATTAGAGAGGGAGGGAGAGAGGAAGGAAGGAAAGCAAGAAGGAAGGAAGGAAGGAGGGAAAGGAAGGAAAAATAGAAGGATAAAAGGAGGGAGGAGAAAAGAGAGAGTAAGGAAGGGAGAGGAAAAGGGAAGGCAAGAGAGCGAGGGAGAGGAAGCAAAGAAAAGAAGGAAGAGAGGGAGGGTGGGAGGAAGGAAGGAAAAAAGAAAAGAAAAGAGCCAATATTATGAAGTAGCAGGCCCCCAAAACAAAGCTACTAATAAGGAATCTCTTACTGTCTTTTTAAACAAAATAATAATGTAAAGAAAAAAAATCATTTGAGAACTTTGCATTTGAACTGAATAATGGGTTGAATTATAATTTTTTATAGATGATAGGATAATCATCTATATTGCAGCTGGGATTGCAGTTAAAAAAACTGCAATATCATATTTTATCAATTCCTTTCACCTTTCTCTGCCTTTTAAAGGTAGGAGAAAACTATTTAGCCAATAGCTCTAAAGAAATAGGATTGATCACTAAAGCCTGCCATCAATCAAGTTTCTTGATTGGCTGAAAGAGTAAGCTTGCATCCTGGATAAAAACAAAACAAAACTGAAAAAAAAAAAACTTATTTCCAGAGTCTCTAATATGATAATTTCCAAAATGGATTGTTTTCTGAGTAATGAGAGGAGTATAATTCCATTTTATTTTATGGTCCAGGAGAGCAAAGAACGTTGCATTGTTGGTGACCTCATGGGAAAACCATGAGCAATTTTAACAAAATATTAGATTAGTTTAGAAATTTAGGCACCATCCAGAATGTACAGAATATAATATTTTCTGCTTACTTTTCATTCTATATGACAATATTTTTGACATCTCTGTGTGAAAGGAGACAAGAAAAATCTTAAATATTAAATATAACTGAAATATAATTCATAGTATTTCTGCAGATTTTTATTCTTTTAGCATTCATACCAGGCAATATGCTTTTCTAAATCCTTCTTTCTCATGTATTAAAAATATTTTAAAATGATCTAACATGAAGAAAAAAGATTCAGCTAAATTTCCAGACTGTATTTACTATGTGCCTAATGACAAAAATCTAACTTTAGAAAAAATGGAAATAAGTAATCAGTGTAAGTAACTCTTGATTATAAAATTCAATCTACCAATGGGAATCATCAATTATTCTACAATGTAATCAATGATAAGTTAAGTGAACATTCTTAGGATGACATCAATACCATCATCTTCATCCTCAACCTATATGCATCAGATATAAAACTTGAATCCAACTCCTCCTTAGTCTGAAGCTTGCACTCTATTCATCATGTGATGATGAATTTCTACCTATGCACTTTGAAATTTTTCCAGTTAATTGTACCCCCTCCCCCCCAAAAAAGCCATGTTCAAATACAAAGTAGTTGTTTAGGGGGGAAAAAATTCCCTTTCAAAATTGTGCTTTTAGAGTTTTCAATGTAACAGTGAGAATATTGTCCAACTTAATAAATACACTACAGAAAATAAAGCTTAACACTGGACATTATAATTATTTACTAGCTTTTAAAATATAGTTTTTAAAATTTAAGATTAATCAGAAACATTTGAATATTTTTGACATTTTGGAGACTTCAGGCAGAAATAAATATCCCCTAAACCCAAAGGGCCAGCTAATCCTATTCTCAGTTCACTGTGGTTATGTTGCTTGTCTCATTATTGGTAAATAGAAGTTGAAGGATGTCAGATTACTCCAGTCTTTCAATGCTTCAAGAGCTTAATTCATGTCATCTAGAAAGTTGTCATCTCCCAGAGTTTCAGTGAATGTAAAATGACAACCTGAAATGACTGGTTTATAATATGAACTTTAAAGAGAAGAAAAAAAACAAAACAAATAACAAAGGAATTCTTTAATCTTATCTCAGAGACCTCTGTGATCAACTTTGTAACTGTTTTTCTGGAGCAGAACATGAAGTAAATTAAATTTAATTCAATTCAACAAACATTAAGTGCCTATTATTTGTACTGTCTGTGTTAGGCAGACTTTGGCACCAAATAATTATATGATCTTGAGGAAATAATTTAATCTTTCTGGTCCCTTATGCTTCCTAATCCATAAAGGAAACAAGTGAACTAGATGGCTTTAAGGTTCTCTACAATTCTAAAAGAATAAAAGTATTTGATAAATCCCACTGAGTTGTCAACATTGAGCTGGACAATGTTGAAGATAATAGTAAAAGCAAAACAAAACAAAACAAAACATTACTCTACTTCCTGAAAACTGACTGATGCTAAACTGGAGGGGAAGAGATGTAAGCACTAAACAGATTCTGTGATTTTAGTAGCACAGAATCAAGGGAACTTGTATGTCTTTTAGGAACTATAGCAAATTTCAGAAGAAAATGTTGTTTTAAGCAAAACCAATACAACTAATTTCAAAATTAGAGGCACTGATAAAGGGAATGATTCACCTTATAATACTAGAAACCTCTAAATTAAGGACTTTTCAGGCTGATTCCCACCAGATCATAGGAGTCTTAACAATAGTTTTGTTGGCTTTATGATCTAGGAACCAACCTCCCAGAGTTATTATGAGGATTAAATGTAAATTTTGTAAACTTTAAAGCCTTATATAAGTGCTAGTTATAGTGATGATAATGATGATGATGATGATGATGATGTTAGTGGTAGTGAGGATGATGATGATGATGATGTTCATGTGAGAATTTTCTTCCCTTGTGCAGATCTTAACCCTTTTGCATTCTTATCTCATGTTATTGAGTTATTTAAATCTTATCTAACTCTCTGTGACCTCATTTGAGGTTTTCTTAACAAAGATACTGGAGTTTGCCATTTACCTCTCCGGATAATTTTCCAGATGAAGAAACTGAGGCAAACAGGGTTAAGTGATTTATCCAGGGTCACGCACCTAGCAATGTCTGAGGTTGAATTTGAATTTGGATCCTTCTAACTCTAGTACTAGCATTCTCACCACTATGATATCTAGCATCCTTTCTCCTATGTAAGGCTTTATTAATGTCTTTTCCAGAATTTTTTTAAAGATCCAACCAGTATCCTAAAAGCCTTCTTATGGTTATTTTAATATTTCATGTATATCAATACAACCAAAGTGGTTGTGAACTGGTTATTAACAGACCCATCAACCTCCATGTTTCTAAGTTCAAGTGATCTAAGGCAGAGATGTTAAACATGTAGCCAGTGGCTTCCCACACCATTCCTTTGTATGGTTGAACCAGATTAAAATATAATTCTGAAAATATTAACAAAATTTAAAAGTAGAACAATATAGATAAAATTGCATTTTAAAACTAAGCTAGTATGCAATCCATATAAAAGGTCAAGAATATCAAGAGGAATAATGAGAAAAAAATGCAAAGGAAATAGGCTTGGTCATAGCAGATCTAAAACTATATTATGAAGTGGCAATCATCAAAATTAGTTGATCCTAACTAAGAAACACAGTGCTACCACTGTGAAAATTAATGAATTATTTAATAAATAAATAAATAAATTATTAATGAAATAGGTTAGGTATACAAGACACAATAGTCAATGACTAGAGCAATTTATTATTAAACACAAAGACTCCAGATTCAGGGATGAGAACTCACTATTTGACAAAAACTTTTGGGAAAACTAGAAAATAGTATGGCAGAAACTAGGTATTGACCAACATTTTATACCCCATACCAAAATAAGATTAAAATTATTTAGGTAGAAAGGGCAATATCATAAACAAATTAGTAGACCAAGAAATGGCTTACCTATCAGATCTATAGAGAAGAGAAGAATTTATTACTAAGCAAAAAAGAGAGAACATTATAAAATGCAAAATAAATATTTTTGTTAAATTAAGAAGTTTTTGCACAAATAAAGCCAATGCAACCTAGATTAGAAAGAAAGCATAAAGCTGGGAAACAGTACTTACAGACTGTTTCTGATAGAGATCTCATTACTAAAACAGATAAAAGAACTGAGTTAAATTCATAAGAATAACAATTATTCCCAACTGATAAATGGTTGAAGAATATGAATAGGCAGTTTTTAGATAAAGAAATTAAAGCCGTCTTTAGTCTTGTGAAAAAAATGCTCTAAATTACTATTAGAGAAATTCAAATTAAAACAATTCTGAAGTACCACCTCCTACCTATCAGATTGGTTAATATGATAGAAAAAGAAAATAATAAATGTTGGAGAGGATACAGGGAAATTGGAGCACTAATGTATTATTGGTTGAGTTGTGAACTGATCCAACCATTCTGGAGAGCAAATTGGAATTATGCTCAAAGAGTTATAAAACTATTCATACATTTTCATCCAGTAGTGCCTTTACTAGGTCTGTGTCACAAAAACATAAAGGAAGGAAAAGGACACACACATACAAAAATATTTATAATGGTTCTGTTTGTGGTGCAAAGAATTGGAAATTGAGGAGATGCCCATCAGTTGGGGAATGGCTGAACAAATTATAGTATATGAATGTAATGGAATATTATTGGGCTATAAGAAATGATGAACAAGCTGAGTTCAGAAAAGGCTGGAAAGGCTTACATGAACTGATGTTGAAAGAAGTGAGCAGAACCAGGAAAATATTATACACAGCAATAGCAAGATTATGTGATGATCAAGCATGATAGCTTTAGCTCTTCTCAGTAATTCAATGATTCAAGGCAATTCAAATAAACTTTGCATGAAAAATATCATTTACATCCAGAGAGAGAACTATGGAGATTGAAAATCAAAGCATACAATTTTCACTTTTTTTTTTCTTCTGTAGCCTATATATGGAATGGGGGAAAACAAGGACTGTGGATTAGATTTGGGTAATGACACCAATTATGAAAACTTCCCTACTTTTTTGTCATATTTGTGCCCTTGATGACATTTTTAATAACATTTGCCACGTGCAAATTATCATTGATAATATGATGGGCCAGTGAATAGTCTATTAAACTGACTATTGAGTCAGGAACACTTATATTTACTTCTGGGCTCAGACACTTAGTTAGGTGTGTGGAACTGCTTAAGTCTTTTAATGTCTTTCAGGCTAAATTGGAAAATGAGGTTAGTAATAATAGCACCTGCTTCACAGTAAGGATGAAATGAAATCATATATGTAAAGTGCTTTGCAAGCTTTGATTTATTTACTTATAAATGCTAGCTATTATTATTTGAAGTGCTTTATAAATGCTTGCTATTATTATTTGTTGCAACTTGATAACAATTGATTTAATGTTTTTCTTTCCTAATTAGGTTTATCCATAACATCTTTTATCTTCCCCATTCTTTGGAAATTTTTTTTCTTTTTGGTAAATGTCTAAATTTGATCCCTGAGCACCTTTAAAAATATGTTGTCTCAAAAAAAGTGTTGTCTCTTGCTTTATTTTTTTTTGTTATGTCCAGGCTATCTTTTTAAATTTTATTTTCATCATCAACATTGCCATTCCTTAGATAATATATCTGGCACTTAAACGGTATAATTTAAATGAAGTGTCCTATTTCTTTACTGAGAGATAATTTATGGGGAGATAAAACATAAAAATGCTTACAAATCTGTTCCATTACATATCTATTTGTTGTCCTCCTTCCATTTTCATCTATAAATGCCTTTGGGATATTTTGGCTTATGCCAAATTTGTTTTGTGTTGAGTGGATTTCTGGAATTTTGAGAGATGATATTGTAATCTGAGTATACTTCTCTATAATATTGACCAAATGAATTAGGAGTTAAATTTCTTCTTTCTTCATCCTCTGTAACAGATATTCTATAAGGTAAAACTATTTTTTGTTGAGATGTTTGTTTACACTCAAAGTTCATATTGTAAGGTTTTATATTTAAATATTCTGTAAAATAGCTTACTAAGTTCTTTATTTGCCATGTTTAGCAGAACTGAGCCTCTTGACCATCCTTTTATCCATCTGAAATATTGGCTTCAAATTATTTATAGTAAAGATTCCAATATGGATATGTTTCCATTAGAAGAATATAGTACATATCAATATGCTGCTCCTTGGACAGAGAATCCACACTGACCACTAGAAATGTTTGTAGATAGCCTAAAAATTATATGATTCATAACATTTTCTTAACACTATTCTGCCACTCCACTATTGTCATTGTTGTTGCTGTTTGTCTTTTGTTCTCAAAGAGTACCATGACATCCGAGAGGTGATGCCATGGCATGCAAGTGAATTGGATTTAAATGAGTGAGGGCTGGGCAAAGCCACCTGTCTCACTTTCTCCTCCAGAGCCATCTGGGTACAGTGGCCAGACATAAATAAAGACTGGAGATGGCTCTGGATGAAATGAAAGACTTTGGCCTTTTAAAGCTAAGATTTTCAACAGGTCTCAGTTTTACTGAGACTGCATCCATTTAGTGATTAAGACTAGGTAGCAATTGAAACAAAGAATCTACTCTCTCACTTAGTCCAAAAAAAATCTAAATAAATAAACAAAAACATGAATAAATCTGAGAAAAGAAGATCCTCAAAACCACAATTATCTCTGCAGAAGTAGAAGGCTCCCGCCAGAGTTGATGGCTATTTTGTATTTTTACTTGTTTAATTTTTAATCAAGGCCAACAAACTCAATACTTTGTACTTACCTAGACTGGTTTGGTGCAGCAGATACATTTCTTTACCAGAGGAAAGATGTTGTGGCTCTTTGACCAATTTATTTGGTCAATATTGACTATATTATTTGACCACTCTTTTGCAGCAGTATCTCCAAAAAGTTATGTCAATATTTAATTAAAAGTCAATGAAAATAATGACCCATCTCATTGAGTTTGAAATGGGCAGAATATGATCCTGGTTGACAAATTTACTGACATTTGTTGGAGAATTCTATATAATTCAACTGTATATACCAAACTAAGGCAGAAGGGGAATGGGGGGAGGGAATAGGAAAAGTTCTATAAGGAACTTTTAGGAATTATTAGAAATAGGAAAAGAGCTATTAATATTGGTCAGAATTTTCTTGGACAAGAAAGAAGACCTTGTGTCCAAGAGAGATAGTATGTTTTTTTTTTTTTTTCAGCAAAGCAAAGATTTGAAACATACTTCCAATCTTTTACAAAACAGAAATTATTCACTACAGTACTAAATGTGAACACAACAGCCAATCTATAAAGTTCTGCTGGTGAATTTCCACATTCAATATACTCATCTCAGTACTTAAATCATCCTTGACCAACATTTCTGAAGTTCATTTTTTGAGGGCTCTTTTAGTATAAGAAGATATCACAAAATTTTTGCTTTATGCCTATGGGAAAACAGATTTATTTATAGACAATTTTGTTAGAATAAAAGTCTCCATATATGCGACTATTATATGAGATTTGTTGGTCTTCTATTGTCTCTGAAACTTAAATTTGTCAAAGGCAATTACCTCAAACAATTTCACTGGCATCATCTCTGAGGTACTTTTAAATTTTGAGGTCCATGTGAATGCCTCAAATGGCCTACAGAAAACCAGCCATTCATTCTAAGAGTGTCTAATTGATGTAACATAACCCCATTGGGCTGGACAACCATCAAGAGTAGAAAGCAGGAGAATACTGCAAAATGGCTTCTATCAAACTGCAGTTACTGAAGAGAATGGATAAAAGGAATTCTAAAAGAATCCTTCTATTTCTCCTTGACATTCTTTTCAGCTAGAGTCTTCTTTCCTTCTTTCCCTAAACTGAATTCATCAAACTTTTATCAAGGGCTTATTATGAATTTGCTCCTAGAGATTCAAAGATGGTAAATGGGGAAAAAAAGTAAAAATGTTGCCCTCAAGGAACTTACCTTCTATTCTTCCCTCCTCTAACCTGAAGTAGTGATTGATATTTTCAAGAGATGGGGGTGAAGAGAAGGGGAGATGGGAAAATGTGGTTATGTGTTATTGCATAAACACTGTGAAGAAAAGCTGCTTACCATAAGCTGGTGTTTTCCTCCTCACCTACAAATAAGGATAGCAATTCACTTTGATACATTTTATTTATTTTTAAATAGTACAAGAGCAGCTACAGAGGAGAAGAACAAGATGTTGCTGGTATAATCATTGTTCTGGGGGGGAAAGAGCAAAAATTAGTTGAGTCTCTATTTTTAGTTACTGTAATTATTAAATAAATGATTGAAATTCAATCCAATTCAACATTTACCAGTGCCTCTTTATTGTGTTTGAAGAAAATACAAAAACAAAGTAAACCTCATAGCCCCATGATAGAACAAAGCTGATTTTTGTAAAGAAAAAAAAAAAAGATCATAGACTTAAATCTGTAAGGAACCTTGAAGGTCATTTGGTCTAATCCCCTCATTTTACAGATGAGGACACTGAGGTCTAGAGAAGTTAATCAACATTGTTACTATCACAGTGGTAAAGCCAGGAGTCTAAATGAGGTCATGTGATTTGAACTCTGTGTTTTACATTTAGAGCATAAAGGGACTATAGAGACCATCTTTTCCAACCCTTTCATTTTCTAGATGAAGATATTGCAGGTTAGAGAGGTTGTGTCCTACTCAAGTTCATACAATAAGTTAAAAAAGAAAAAAGCCAGGATTTTTACTGTAGTGCTACTTTTGTCTCTCACTAATAGTAGCTGATAATCACACACTCACATACCACATTAATGACTTTTTTTATTGCTCAAATCCAGCAGACAAAAGAAATATATAAAGGCCATATTATTTTTTTTTCTGGTTTGTCTTTTTCATGCTCAATAGCATTAGGAAATTGGAGTGTTTAAATTAGGAAAAGGCTAAGGTAAGTTTAGATACAATTCTCCAAGGATAGTCATTTTACTTTAGCTTTCAGGCTATATAATACTCGTATGAATTTTTGTGTGTGAGGGGCACTCACATCATTAGCAATCTTTGTTAATCATCTTCCCTTTGGTGTTCTCCATTCCTTCAACAAAATTGCAGCAACCTATATTTTTAGTAAATTCTAATTGCAAGTTTAATTTGATATTTATCTATCACTTACTTTAAGATGTTATTTGCTGGGCTGATTGCACAAACTGAAAATGACATTTCTGCAGATGGAAATGAAATTTCCTTGGGATAGAAAGGATTTTCAAAAGCAGAGGCCCTATTGGCTTTTAAAAAAAAAAAAAAACCCTTCAACTTGACATCTTTTCTCTATTAATGTGAAAATGAGTATTCAAGGGGGACATAGTTTGCTTTTATCTATTGAAAAATGCATATTAAATTATAAGATGCATAATTTATGGAAATGATTGCTCTAAGGAAAGAAGGCTAAAACTGAGTTTTTGTAACATGGAAAGAAGCTTCAGGTGGTTCTTTGCATGAGGCAAAATATTCAACTTCTTCACTGTTGTAGCCTGTCAGTGAAAATCATAACAGAAAACAATAACAAAGGAAAGGTGTAACAGCCTTTATTATGGGGTCCCTTAAAAACTAAGTTTTAGAAAAAAATTCTCTACCACCTTCAGAAATCATTTATTTCATCCTCCATAGGAAAGTACATGTTTCTCTCAGTTTAGTATTGAACTGTGTTTGGGAATTGTGCCTAATTTTCTTGGATGTCAGTTACCCTGATTGGAAACAGTTTGACATTTCTCATAAATGGGTATCAATGTCTAGAATACTGTTAGGGACAGATTAGTCATTCAAAGGGAACATTGGCGTTATTTTTTTTTCCCCCACAGGACTCATGAGGTATGAACAAGGAAATAACTTGTATATTTCATGCATGCAATGATGCCCATGGTTAGGGCTTGAGTACATAAGTCTAAATGATGATACATAAACTGAAGTTTTGTATCATGTATGTATTTTTAATTTGTTGAATAAAACAAGCATTTCAGTAACATAGTATGATATTTTTTTTTTAAAAAGATGATTGTACATAAAGCTGCAAATCTATTATGTACAACTTGCTATTCCTTTGAAATATGTAATGAAGTTCTCGTGTAAAATTCTTCTTTTTTTTTTTTTTTTTGTTTCTTCCCTCTTCTTTCCCACACTCTAGAGATGGCTACTATTAGATACAAATTGGCATAAAGAAGTAAAATTATCCCATACATCTGTTTATTATTTCTTTCTTTGAATATGATAGTATCTGTCTTGATTTGTCCTTTTTGGTTAACTCCAATATTTATAATAATGAAAATGTCTTATTCACTCAAATTTGCTCTTAAAACAATGTTGCTGTTACTGTGTGCAGTGTTCTTTTGGCTCTCATCATTTCATTACTACAAAAGTCCAGGGGTGTCCTATGCCCTGAAAGTTAGCAGACTAAGATTCAGCTGAACCAAGACATTCAAGGGAAGTCCAAATTGACCTAATACTTTTTTAGTATTGTATGTCATAGTTATGAGAGAAATCAATTAACAACAGTTTATTAAGCAATTACTATATGCCAAGAACTGTACTAGGTAATAGGGCTATAGAAGGAAAAAAAAAAATAATATTTATACAGAATTTACAATCTCTGGAGGAGGGAGCAGACATGTAAATGCCAGAAGGCTTACAGGGGTCGTCAAACTTTTTAAATAGGGGGCCAGTTCACTGTCCCTCAGACTGTTGGAGGGCCGAACTATAGTAAAAACAAAAACTTTGTTTTGTGGGCCTTTAAATAAAGAAACTTCATAGCCCTGGGTGAGGGGATAAATGTCCTCAGCTGCTGCATCTGGCCCGGGGGCTGAAGTTTGAGGACCCCTACTAGGTATTCCTACTTTTAATCAATAAGCATTTATTAAGTGCCTATTAGATGCAAGGATTAATATTAGGCCCCATCTTCTCAAACTGTGGTTTGCCACCCCATACAGGGTCTTTTAACTGAATGGGGGAGGGGGTTATGAAATTATGATTTATTATCAGTAAATGTTTGATTTATAAAAACTGTTATGTACCTATATACTCGAGATCACATAAAAAATTTCTCAGGCAAAAAGGGATCACAAGTGGAAATATCCATGAATGGAGTCTGTCCTAGATAAAAGTGAAAGAGTTCCATCAAGGAGTTTATAATCTATTCTATGTACACATACAGATATGTCCAAAAGAGACACACAATGATTTAGAGGAAGAAAGTATTAGCAAATGGGGAAATTAGAAAAGACTTACTATAGGGTGGTATTTGAGCTGATCCTAAAGGGAAACAAGGGATTCTAAGAGGCAAATTTATTTGTAAATACTTGTAAATACTTGGTATAATTTTCTATATGAAGCATTTCTTGATCATCCCTCTTAATTGCCCCCTCCCAAATTATTAGTACTTTCTGATGCTTGAAATCACCTTCTTTCTACTTTTTATTTATTACTGTACACGTTTCTTCCCATCTATGTAATACAAGTTCTTTGAAGGCCTTTTTGTCTTTATATTCCTAGCACCATGCACAATGTCTGGCACATTTTGTTATTGTTCTTCAGTCGTTTTCAGTTATGTCTAAGTCTTTGTGACCCCATTTGGGATTTTCTTGGCAAAGATATTGGAGTGGTTTGCTATTTCCTTCTCCACTTCATTTGACAGATGGGGAAGCTGAGGCAAAGAAGGTTAAGTAATTTGCCCAGTATCATACAGGTAGCACATGTCTGAGGCCAAATTTGAACTCAGGTGGATGAGTCTTTCTGACTCCAGTGCCAGGACTCTATCTACTATCCCACCTAGCTATTCTAGTTCAGGCACACAATAGGATTTTAATAAATGTTCTTTGAAATGAATTGAATTAGTTTAGGAAACTTGTTTCAGTTAAACCTCCAGTATTTATAAATAGCACAGTGCCACAATACTTACTTAATAAATGCATTTTAAATTAAATAAGAGCCCTCTGGAAAATGACCGGAAATGGAATTTGGGAATTGTTAGGGTATGAGTAGACTGAATGATGTTAATTGTTGTCTCCACGAGACACTGGAAAAGAAGCACTCTTTAAAGTACCTTAAGTTTTTCAATCACATACACAAAGTTGATGATTAAAAAAAAATCAGCAAAGACAAGGACAAAACAGTAAGTGTCATATACAATTCAACAGAGCTTAACTCAAGGCTCAGTTGGGGACATTGAGTTCCAAGGAGAGACCAACATTATGTTATATGCATTTTAAATGATCTGAAAACCAACAGCAATTCTTAACTTTCATTTTAGATTGCCTGTAATTTCCAAGTTGAGTTCTGAAACAGAACTTTCTTTGAAACAGATGTATCTTGCTCCTACTAAAAAAGAAAAAAGAAGACATATATTTCATTTGGCTCTATTCTGCCTCTTTGCACAGTAACAAGTCTCTGAATGATGCTTTCTGACAAATTGCCCAATACCAAGATTAACCATAATCTAAAGGAATTTGGTATTAAATAAGAGAGAAAAAAACTTCTGAAATATTCAGTAAGAGCCCTATAACTGAAAATTTGTTTCAGAAAGTTCATGGTTGGCTGAAAGGACAATCTTACTTATATTCACCATATTATCTTGATTCTGGCCCAACTTCTTTCCACTTTCCAACATTATATCTGACTCCATACATGAAGACCGTACTTTAACACAATTGATTCATTCACTATTCTAGGAATATCACTGTAAGGTTTTTATTTTATTTTTTTGTACTCTTGTCTTCATTCAGGTCTTTTAAGTCAAAGATAAAATCCCAGTTCCAAACTTTTCCCGAATTAATATCTCTTTCTGATGAACACCTATGATAGGTAACTTTATTCTACCACTTATTTGGAAATTAATCATAGTTCTTTTTTCTATGGTTATCTTGAGGTATCATTTACATTTTTTTATTTTTATTTTTTATTCATTTGAATCTTGTTTCATCAACTAATTCCTTAAGGAAGGAGATTTTATTTTGTAAATGTTTACCCATAAACAAAGCCTTCACTATATGCCTATGAACTAAAGGACTAATTAACTGTCAGTGAGTCCCTGCTACCTCTGGAACTAAATATAGACTTCTGTTTGGCTTTTAAAGTTCTTCACAACCTTGGCCCCTTCCTATCTTTTCAGTTGGCACACAAATAATGCTCACACCTCCATATTCCACAATCTAGCCATACTAATTTACATATGCCTCGTACATGACATTCCATTTCTCATCTTTGTGCCTTGGTACTATTTGTCCCCCAGACTTGGGACACTCTCTTTCCTCACCTCTGTTTCTTAGAATCTCTGGCTTCCTTTAAGACTCAGCTCAAATTCCTTGTCCTACATGAAACCTTTCCTGGCGTCTCCCAACTACTGTCTGGAATTTCTGTAAGAAATTCTTAAGCTGTGATCCAAAGACTACTTCCCTCACAAGAAATTGGTGAATTTGGATGCATCTGTGCATGTATGCACACATATATGACGTTATCTCTTCCATTAAAATATAAGCTCCTCAAAGACAGAAATTGTTGGGTTTTATTTTTATCCTCAAGGCTGAGCAAAGTGTCTGGAACATAGAAAGTGCTTAATAAAATGTTTTTTGATAGATTGATAGATGGGATGGATTAATTCATTTTTTGTTTACTCCCAAAGCAGGTACATTAGTTTATACATTAAGTGACAGTTTAACCATAATTTGTCATCCAGGAACTTGGAACATGTTAGTCTCCTGTGGTCAGGGCCTATTTGCAACATATGTGACACTTGGGATATGGAGGCATTTGAGAAATAAGGCAACAAGAGTAGGCTCAGGTAAGCAAAAAAATAACCATATTTCGATAAACTCGCAAGTATGACTTGTGGGAAAGAGTGCTAAAGGATAGGATCAGACAAGTATGTACTCATATTTATCATTGTCTGATGGATAACTGCATGTTATTTCCTATAGAAAATGAAATTTATAGACCATATAGTTTTTCTGCTTTTTTTTGTTTTTTTGTTGTTTTGTTTTGTTTTGTTTTGTTTTGTTTTTTGCCTCTAAGCTTTAGTCTTGAGGAAAAGCAATACTATCTAGGATTATGGTATTATTTGTTCCCAGACAACTCTTATTTTCTTTAGTCAACAACCATGTGCTATAATGTTTTGCTATGCATTGTAAATGGACTTAGATTATTTGGACTCACATGGAGCCATATAAAGTAGAATATTATAATGTAACATATAAATCCATATATATTCTAAATACTTATTGTTGTTGATGTTCAGTCATTTCAGTTGAATTAAGTCTCATGACCATATTTGGAACTTTCTTGGTAAAGATACTGAGGTGGTTGGCCATTTGGTTCTCCAGCTCTTTTGGCAGCTGAGGAAACTGAGTGAAATAAGATTTGTTCAGGTCAAGCTAGTAAATATCTGAGGCTAGATTTGAACTCAGGTAGATTAGCCTTCCTGACTCCAGGTCTAGTGTTCTATCCATTGTACCACCTAGCTGTCCACCTGTAATATACTTATTAATGTATGTATAGATACACATATACATAAGTATGTATATATATATATAAAGAATATTATGATAAAAATAATATAATCATGTGCATTATATATAATGTGTATGCTATATATATAAGGTTTACAAAGGTTTAAGTTTTAAGGTTTACAAAATGCTATATATATATATATATATATATACATACATATCAAATGTATAAATATATACATATATTGCTTTGCTCCATACATATATTTGTAAATATAAATAACATAAGCAATGTGATTTTATACATGTGTATATGTTAATATATTTATACATGTGTATATAGCCACATGCTTATGCATGTATGTACACAATATGCACATGTATGGAACATATATGTATAGAAAATAACACAAAGTAATTTATATAAATATGAGATACATGTATAAAATTATAGTACAGCATAATATATAATCATGTGCATTCTATATATATATATATATATATATATATATATGAATACACATGCATATACTTGTTAACTATTTAAGTATTAATTAAAATTTGTTATTAAACTTTTAAGCCTATCACCAGAATTCTATCATAATATAGGATTATGGACAACTTGCTTAATCCCTTTGAGCCCCAATTTCCCAATTATCTGTACTATCTACCTATCTCCTGGGATTGTTACAGGATCAAATTAAGCTAATGTATGCAAAACACCTACCAAATATTAAACCATTATATAAATATGAGCTATGTTTCACATAACTGTTGTTCTCTATAATTCAGGAAGGTTGAAAATTCCCTAAAGGACAAGATTAAGGAAAGCATGAATTCTAATACAGATTCAAACTGAGGGGTGGGGGAAAGAGGGAAGTTGCAATGTTTAAATAAGATTTTTATTTTCGGGGAGGAGGGAGTGATATAAGATAGTTAATATACTGATATGAGCACTCTGACATCTATGTTGATTAAGGGCTGATTGTAAAGTAACATTGGCAATTAGGTGGCACACTGGATAAAATGCTTGACCTGGAGTCAAGAAGACCTGAGTTCAAATGTAGGCTCAGAATTTACTAGCTATGTGAGTTTAGGCAAGCTATTTAATCCTGTTTGCCTCAATTTCTTTATCAGTCAAAAAAGCTAGAGAAGGAAATGGCAAACCCCTCCTGGATCTTTGTCAACAAAGCTCCGAATAGGGTTACAAAAATTTAGATGCAAGTGAAATGCTTGCTCCTTTCCACTTTCTTCTCCATACACCCCCTTTAAACTAACTCAAAAAAAATGAGAAAAAATGACTGAAGAATGAAGGATCTTTGAAAGCAAAAGCCATTGCACTTTTCTTTTTATATCTCTAGAATCTAGCACAATGTCTAGCATATAGCTGATCTTAAATTGATTATTAACTGATTGATATGATAGATTGAAGGCACATTGAAAAAATAAGGCCCAAAGATGTTCTAGAGGGATGTATAGGGAGAAATTAGTGCATTGTTTAATTTATTAAAAAAATAATAGGTTCTTTTTAAAAAGTTTCAGTGGAATTATTCTGAACAGTTTCTACTATGTATTTCTTCTTATTCCCTGACATTCTGTTTGAAATTTCAAGTATGTTATCTCCCTTAATTCCTTTTCACTTTCCAGAAAATGGATGTTGCTGTGAAGTACTCACATACTAATGAAGTTAAGTCATTCAGGTAACAAATGGATCCACCCTGAGATTTTCTTAATAACTGGCTTCATTAATTCTGTCTCTGAATCACAAATTCTGATATTTTATTTCACAGGCTCTAAATTCTTCTGAAAATTGACTTGTATCTGGAATTGGATCATATTTTACTGAATAAGGTATGTTTGTGTCTTTGTTCAAAGCAGATGAGAGGGCAGTCTTGTTTTCATCATTAATTTTCCTGAATTCATAAAAAAGATAAAGAAATCTAAATTGATTAGTATTAGACATCTATGTGTACCAGCATACCTTCAGCTGACCTTTCTTTTCTGATTAAGGATTGGGAATTTTATTTGATGCTATTTCTAGCTTTCCAGAGATGCTATAACAAATTGTGTACTTTTTTTTTAAAGATATCAGGGAAAAAATAGCAATGTGAGGTCGAGTGAAGTAGTAATAATAATAATAATAATGCCCAGGTTTAATACCTTGCAATATTTGTGAAATGGAGAGTATATTAAGAACTTCTGAACTCTCATAAACAAATTTTAATGTTTTTTTATAATTTTTTATAATTATTTAAGAAAAGCATAATGCAATGACCATTAAATAGACTTCTAAAGTTTCAATATAAAAAAGATAATGCATTTATTTTAATTTTCTAAAGAAATCATTTAAAAATATGTAATGCATTCTTAAACATAATTTCCTTATATTATGGGCATGTAATATAGGATATGTAATATAGATATAAAAACCTATCTTCATATCTATTCATTGAGAATAAAACTTTTTTTTTTTTTTGCCCCCACATTCCAAGTTAATTTCCATTCTAGGACTGGTTTTGTCATCTGATAAACTAGAAAGTATTGAACCAGTGTCCCAAAGACATGCTCCCATTGTTATAATAAGAGCAAAATATAACGACATCTTAAATTATTAGGCTAGAGTAACTGAAGTCCATGAATTGAGCAAGGAAAACAGTAGTATAAGATGAAATTCCTAAACTTCTCCCAAGTGTCTCTGGTAAAATGACAGTAATTCTTCCCCAAATCAAATGAGAGGAACCTAAAATATGAGTAGCTGTAACTGTATTTATTATTCCCTCTATCAAATTGCAAACTTCTTTAGGGCTGAGACTAAGTTTTTTAGGAGCAAGGTTGTGGTGTCTTTGCATTCTCATGGCCTAGCATATTATTTTATACTTGAAGAAATTTCTCAAGGTGGTACAGTGGGCAGAACACTAGATCTATCTGGAGTCAGGAAGAAATGAGCTCAAATGTAGCCTCAGATACTTACTATATGTATAACCCTGACAAGTCATCTAACCTCTCTTTGCTTCACTTTCCTTGTCTGTAAACTGGATATAATAATAGTTCCTACCTCCTAGAGTTGTTAGGAGGATAAAATGAGACTATTTGTTTTGCAAACCTTAAAGCACTATATAAAGACTAATTATTATTTCATCTTAAAGCTATATTAGGTGACTCCCCTATTATAGAATTATCAGAAGAAAAGGGAAAAGGTGAAGATGAGGAAACTGAGAGAAAGGGACTCGACCAATGTAATGAAGGGAATAAATGACCAGATTAAAATGAATTTATGAAGATAATAAATGACAGAATCAAGATGGGTTTTGAAACCTGGTCCTCTGATCCTCAAACAATAATAAATCCCAATTTATCTAATAGCTCCCACAATCTGTGGCATATCAATAACCTTTGACTAATTCTGCCTCAGATTACCATCACATAGCTTTTCATTATTCAGTGATGGGCTTCTGCTGGCAGGTAGTCCTTGACCACAAAGGGAAGTTACATGAACAGTTTCTTTAACGTTACGTGTCTATAGAACTGTAAGTGTCTCTTTTTGTCTCTTCTAAACACAATCCAGAGACAGAGGTACAAAAAAAAATAAATGAAATTTCAGGGGAAAAAAGCAACAAGGAAAGTTCAACTGTAGCTCTTTGTGCAGATGGATATTGCTTCCTGTCTCATAGGAAGCATCCACATTACATATAACCTGTCATCTCTGCTGTCTGGGTTAGTGTCTCCTCACTTCCTGGAATCAAACATAACTAAGCAAAACAACAAAAGTTGGAATTTCTCTCTTTCTGAAATGCCAAATCATTATTACTGGAATTTTTAACTTTTCAGCCTCACTGGCACCACATCTAGAATGAAATCACAGCTTTCTTTCCCACCCCCCCCATTTTTTTTTTTTAAATAAATATCACAATATATACTTCAGCAATGGACTAACTTTCTGCCCCAGCTAATCCTTCATGAAGAGCAAATGGTTGCTTTAGTATCCAAATAAGCCATACCATTTATAATTTGTACATAGACAACAAAACTCTCAGTTTTTTATTAAATATTAGTTGGGTCTCATATGTAGGCAAAGAACACAGGGAGGAATTTGTAGCAAGGAGAGTAGTCTAAAGTCTACAAGGTCAATTTTCTGGCATAAAAAATAGAACATTATTCCAATTGACAGGATTTCATATTAACCTTTAAACATTATAACTTGGTCCTGGAATCAGGAAGACCTGAATTCAAATCTGGTCTTAGACACTTACTAGTTGTATGACCCTGAGCAAACCATTTAATCTCTGTGTGCCTCACTTTCTTCATCGGTTAAATGGAGATAATAATAGCACCAATGTCACAGAGTTGTTGAGGAGATCAAATGAGACAATAATTGTAAAATGCTTAGCACAGTATCTGCTGTATAATAAATACTACGTAGATGTTAGCTATTATTATTATTGTTATTATTATGATTATTAACTCTAGTGTGCCATTCTTCCAAATGAAATAAAGACCGTGGGATAAAGTGTTTGAGAACAGTCCAATTCAAGCCCATTATCTCTATTGCCTCACCCAGATCAACACAGCACTCACTCTAGGTACCTTCCTCTTTTTTCCTCCCAAATTGCTCATTTCCCCTTTCTAGTCCTGGCTTCTTCCCCATCCCCTTCCTTTCTCTAAAAAAAAAAAAATCTCCCTATTCTTTTCCATAGCTCTGTTCCAATGACACCCAATGTGGAAAACTGGTTTCATTTCACTTATCCCCATTAAGATTCTTTCACCTAGTATTGTGTTTTTATGGAAATAATTCAAATCATTAGATGGAATATACCTATAATTAGGAATTTCACTTCATTCTGTTGTTCTTTCGATTGTCAGCTCATGGGTTTCAGTTATCCCAGTCTAATAATTAAAAATGTCATTATATTTTGCTCTTCTTAGAGCAATTGGAGCATGTCTTTGGGGCACTGTTACAACATTTTATAGTTTAACAGAAGCCAAGAGCAGCCTCTGAACAGAAATCAACCTGGAATTTGGAGATTAGAAAATGACTTACTCTCAATGAATAGTTAAGAAGATAGGTCTCTAAATGAGACAATTATCAGTTCATGCGGGACAAACTTCTCCTGGGATCTTTTAGTCCAGAAATGACCTGAAGCTGATCTGGAAGATCCCAAGTCACCTATGATAGAATCAATTATGTTGGATTTACTCCAAACTGCATTAGTTTCAATATAAAGTCATAAATTTGGGCAGAAGAGAATAGTAAAAGAATACCATTCACACTAATTACATTTTTCTTATAGTTAAGATAGAAAGACTTGGTCTTAATGTTCACAGAGCAAGGAAAAAAAAATATGATTACAACAATACAGACCATTTTGTTATATTAGTCCATCTGATGTTTGGGCGAATGAATGAATGAATGAATGAAAAATGATTTAGGTGTTTATTACTGGAATTTTTAACACATAGCGGTAACATAGAATATTAGACCTAGCACGTAGGCGCTAGGCAAGTAGGCAGTGAAATGGATAAAGCACAGGCCCATGAGATAAGAAGACCTGAATTCAAATTTGGCTGTGTGATCTTGAACAAGTCACTTAACTTATTTGCCTCAGTTTCTCCAACTGTTCAATGGGCATAATAATAACACCTACTCACAGTGATACTGTGATGATCAAAGGAAATAATATTTGTAAAATGCTTTCTCAGAATGCAAAGCAGAGTAGACACTATATAAATGCTTTTCTTTTTCCTAAACATTCTGTTAAGTGAAGGGAATATAATATAAAATAAAGCAAACAGAATACCAAGATCAAAGCCAAAAATAAACAACAAACAACAAAAACGAAGACAATTGTATTCATAAGGAGCTTACATTATTTTAAGAGGGTGAAATAAGATATATGGGAAATTGATACCCTATAAAACAAGGAGATCGGAGTATTTGGTAACTGAGGTCCTTTCAAGCTCCAAGTCTGTGATCCTATATATATTATTTAGAATATTACAATTACATATTAATTAGAGGCAAGTAACAAATGATGTAATTTAATCAATGATAGCAACTTGGGAAATCATTTCCCAAATTATTTGGGCCCAAATTTTTTCAGCCTGAAGAATTAATATTGATTCAGTCCATATTTACCAATCCTTTCTTACCCCTGTCAATCATCTTTTTTCTTCATCTATTACTCTCCAAATGCATATGTTGAAATAAAAGCTGTGAAGTTCTTACCCCACAAATTCTTTGCCATGCTTACCAATGGTTCAACAAACATCATAAGAATCTCCAATAACCACAATAAAATAATGGTAGGATTTTAATTCGGTTGAAACTAGGAATGGTTAACCAAGTCAGGGAGCAGTAAAGTAAGGAAAATAAAGACAGTATTGATTCAAGAAAAGACAAGGAGTAATAGACATGTGAGGGAAGAAGTTCTGCTTAATTAATAAGCAATACCATTGCCTAGACTTGGTAGCAGACCAGAGAAATAGTGGTCTTAAGAAATTGGAGCAGAAGATGCTATGGCCCAGCTTTAACCAATGAGAAGTTGGAAAACAATATCCAAACAGAAAAAGGGATAGAATTTGCTGTTTACGTTCATAGAGAGGAAGGGACAAATGTCCAGACCTCGATAGCTTTTGAAAATTGCCTCAAGATCACACAAGGAATCAGGATTGGTCTTTTCTATCTAGCTCTAATAACAGATTCTACCACATGGTACTAGCCTTTTTCAGGAGGTGGGAGATCAACCTTTTAAATACTGAATCATTTTACTGCTTTCTTCCTCACTACAAAGGCAAAGAGCTCTAAGTAATTAAAGTCTGAGTAATTCAGAAAGTAATACCCTAGGGTTCTGTTTGAGCAATGTAACATTGATACATTGATATTTCATGACAAAATGACTCAAAAGGCAATTGAGGGAAGGTGGAAAGAGGATGAAGACACAGCAATAGTTGCCTGAGCTGCATTCTCAGGGGTCTTCTGTCATTTGAATCTCATTACAAAAAAATTGTACAATTACCACCATAACATTCTGATCAGGGAATGCATTGCATCTAAGACTCTCAGCAGAGTAACATGGAGCAAACCAGGGAACAGTGAAAGAGATAGCATTTACCCAGAGGAAAATGTCCTTGACTGCTTTCCATGACATCGTAGTCCTTGCTCTGAGCCCCCATCAATACATTCAGTCTCCTGTCAGGGCTGGATAAGTTAGTTAAGACAGATGGGAGATGGTAAAGGACAGTAGAGGACTTAGTGAGAATCAGAGCAGCTGACACATGTCCTCTCTTATTTGATATAAGCCCACTCTTTCAGAATTCATAGAAGGGAAGTAGACATTTGGAAACTCAAATATGACAGATAAAAAGCTTTCCTCTTTGGCTTCACAGCATGTGGGAATGAATATCAGAAGCTGGGGAAAAAATATTCCCAAGTGGTCCCTATTGGTTTAATAGACCTGCAGTGTGAAGCTTTATTTTATTTTTACAAAGAGCCTAAATGTTTTGTTTGTGATGGGCGTGTCTGGACTCAGGGGTGGAAAATTTCCAGAAATCTTTCCATTCATCTTAAAATCTGTGCCCCTCCCTTCTTTGTTCTTTTCTGATCTTTATCCACTAAAATGCAAAGGAACCCACAATTGCCTCTGGGGCTTGGAAACTGACATGGAAGGTCCAAAGTATAGAGTTCTCAGAATCCTTTTGATTTAAAAAAAAAATAAAATAAAATAAAAATTTTACCTACTAACACATAACATATCCTTACATCCTAAATACAGCCTTTCGTAATAGCTCTCTTCATGCATCTCAAAAGGTGTCAGCACTCTAACAAATAACTCATATGTTCACATTAGCTTCACTTCCTTCATGGAACTTTCTTTGATCTCCATCCCTTTCCACCCCAAAGTTCTTAAAGCTCTCCCCTTCTTGAGAATTCATTGTATGTATTGGTGTGAATAGTGTATTCCTCCAGAAAGGAATATAAACTCCTTAATATAAGGGACTGTTTTGTCTAGGACCTGGCTAGGCACATAGTAGGCACTTAATAAATAGTTGTTGAGTTGATTTTAATTGAGATAACTTGGCAATTTAATTTAATCAGTTAAAATTGTTGTTAGGCCATGTTCTTTTTGTGACCCCATTTGTCAGTACAAAATAGGGCACCAAAAAAAGGAGGGCAAAATTTGAGAATATTTTATTCATTTAACAAATACTTTTCTAGTCTTTTTTATAGCAAAATTAAATTTGTTAAGAGAAAATTAAGCTCTGATTCTAATAATGAGAAGACTATTTAAATACTTTTCTTCTATAGGTGTCCATCTGTTCAATTCCTAGTTTTAGACATTAAAGGAATCCTAGAGTTCAACTTTCTCATGAGGTAGATAGGAAACTAAGGTTTCAAAAGGCACCCTGATGAACATACAAGACATCCTGATGGCCATATGAGAAGTAAATGACAAAGTCAGGATTAAAAATCAGGTGCTATATTTTCAACAGTCTCAAACTGAGTCTGGATCAGGGCCAACCCTGTCCAGCCCCCTCTTTCACCTTCTAGACTTCCTTCTGATTGGTCTCACCTGTGACAGATGTTTACCCTGTTAATTGAGTCACTAATTCAGTGGCTGTCTTTATCTAGTTGAAAAGTTAAGCATTATTCAGAAGGTAAATTGAAAAGTTCATAGTAGATTGAGGAGATATTAAGGAATTGTTAAGAAGTGGCACTCCTTACACTTTTAAGACCCTCCATTCAGTTCTGTGGTGATGAAGATTTCAAACAGCCTAGAAATCAGATCTTTTTTTTTTTTTTTTTTTTTTTTTGCTTCTTTTACAGAGCAAGACTATAGCATGCTGCTGTTGTTTGCCTGTGGCACAATTTCTAAACTTGAAAAGAAATTATATTTCTTTGAAGATATTTAAAAAAGAAGAGATCTATCACCAATCTCAGAATCTTTCTAGAAAACCAGTTCATAAATATACTTAGTCCATCAATGTATTTTTGTTTTCCTTTTAATTTTATTTTTAATTCATGGAATAAAACAAGTATTTCTATAACAGGAAAATAAAAATGATTGCATATCACTATATTTTTACTCATTTCATGTTTTGATTAGACTGGGACAGGACTGATTCTTATAATCACTCATTCCTCTTCATTCATATATTTGTTCATCAAAAACCTAGAGCTTATATATTGTATGCTCTGATGGTCACTAAGAGAAGAAGAATCCACATAGATATGAATAAATGATCTTGTTTAGATCATGTTTACTTAACTCAGTGGTTCTCAAAGTATGGTCTAGAGAATCCTGGGGATCTCTGAAATCCTTTTAGAGGGTCTACAAATTCAAAAATAGTTTTTATTTCCAATATGGTAAATGTCTATAAATATAATCCCGATAAACAAAAATGCTTTGGAGAGATCCTCAATAATTTTTAATAGGATAAATATACTGAAAACAAAAGTTTGAGAACCACTGACTTAATTCAATATTTTTCAGTGGCTCACTGTTGCCTAATGAGTAAAGTTAAAATTCTTTGGCTTGTTCTTGGAGATCCTTTACAATATGTTGGTACCAAATCCTATCTCATAACCTCTTTTCACTATCTGTGCTCAGAGTAGACTACTTATTATACACATTCAGGATCCATATGTCCATGTTGCTGTGCCTTTTCTTATGTTATTCTCTGTATCTAGAGTGTTTTTCCTTATAATTCCCAGCTGTCAAATTGCTATCCATCCATAAAAACAGGGCTTTTTAAACCTTTCCCCACCCATGACTACTTTTTGCCTGAGAAATGTTTACATGACTCTGAGTATATAAGGTGTATGAATTAACCACTTACTGATAATAAATCACAATTTCATGACCCCCACATTCAGTTACTATGACCCCATTTGCGGTTGCAACCCACAATTTAAGAAACTTTGCTTTAAAGCATAATTCAAATGCTATTTCATCCAAGAAGCCTTACTATATAACACATTCTCAAGTATGTAGTAACTTCTCTCTTCTTCTCCACCCCTCCTAACTCTTACTAGGCCTTTAATATTTCTTATATATTTCATCATCATTACAACTATTTGTATCCTGCAGACTGCAAACTCCATGAGAATAAATAATATATCATATTTCAACTTTGTATTTCTCCTAACACTAACAGTCCTGCAAATGTTGTTGTTGTTCATTTGTTTTTCAATTGCCATTTGGGGTTTTCTTGGCAAAGATACTGAAGTAGTTTTTCATTTTTTTTTCCAGCTCATCTTACAAATGAGGAAACTGAGGCAAACAGGGTTAAGGGAATTGCTTAGGATCTCACAGTTGGTAAGTATCTGAAGGCCAGATTTGAACTTAGGAAGACTCATCTTCCTGACTATAGACCTGGCACTCTATATGCCCATCCAGTTGTTTTTTGAATTAAAGACATAGTTTCATTCTTCAACAATCTAGACCAAGTAACTATAATATGAAGGAGGATATTCAATTCAATTAAATAAACATTTATTATGTTCCAGGCACTGTACTAGTACAAAGACAAAAATGTTCTAGTCCTTAGCCTCAAGAAGCAGCTGACATGTTCCTCTGACTCTATATATAATCATATAGTTGATCTCTCTTTAAATTCTTTTGAAGAGATATGACACGTATAGAGTTAAGTATAATGACATAGCCTTGTATGGGACAAATAGATGGTGTAGTAGACAAGAGTATCCATTCTAGAGTCATAAAAATTTTAGTTCAAATCCAGCCTCAGACACTTATTAGCTGTGTGATCTTGAGCACATCACTCAACCCTGATTATCTCAGTATCCTCATCTGTAAAATGAGCTGGAGAAGGAAATGGCAAGAGCTGCTTAAATTTTTTTTTTTTCATTCCTTCCAAGGAGAATACTCTTTAGATGGAAAAGTATAGTTTAAAAAATGGGCTAATGGGGGTGAATACTCTACATTGATAAAAGATAAAAAGACAGTATCTTTGTGAGTTCAGAGCACCTGGCTGATGTGAAGTATATTTCAGAGATATGATAGCTTATAGTCTTTCATTCTTGAAGAGGACCAAAATGACATCAATATGTTAAAGTTGAGGTACAGCATTGTGGCTTTATCAGACCAATATGACAAGTTAGACACAAATAGTTCTTATAAACATTTGGGGTGGCTTCTCTAGTAAATGGGATTGTTGAGCCACTGTCAGTGATTTCTAAAAGATAGGGAAGGATATGAGAAGTGTGTACTACAGGGCTGAAGAAGGATAAATCCTTTCCTGATTTTAGAAAGAGGGAAGAGACTGGAGTCTGGAAAAGTGAGTTTGACTCCAGTTCCTAGAAAGATTAAAAAAATGTATTATTAAAATATTTACTAAAAGGAAGTGACAGTCACAAAGAGCCAGCATGACTTCACACAGAACAGATCATGCCAGGGTCATCTTATTTCCTTTATTAACAGAGTAATTAAACTGATAGCTCTGGAAATATGGTTTACTACAGATTTTAGTTAATTTAATTTACTACAGATTTTAGTAAACATTTGATAAAATCTCTCATGCTGTTCTTTTGGAGAAAAATAGAGCGATGTAAACTACACAAAACTATAATTAAATGGACCTGGAATCAGATCAATAACAGAACCCAAAGAGTACTGTTTTAATAGTTCAACATCAACTTGGAAGGGGAAGTTTCTCAGGGATCTGTGGTTAATCTCTATTATTAAAATCTTTGATTTATTACTTGGATAAAAGCATACTTATATTTACAGACAATACAAGGTAAGCAAGGGTAGCTAATAAACATATGGCTGACAGAATTGAGATTCAAAAAAATCTTGACAGGACACAATATTGGGTAGATAATGAAAAAAGATGGAACTTAATAGGAATAAATGTTTCATTTTGTTTTGCTTTGCTTTGTTTCAAAAAATCAACTTTACAAGTACAAGATGGGGGATTTATGGTTAGAATTGGGAATTTTATGACCCCATAAAATTTCATGATTCCTCATGACTTCATTTGGAGTTTTCTTGGCAAAGATATTAGAGTGGTTTACCATTTCCTTCTCCATCTCATTTTGCAGATGAGAAAATTGAGGCAAACAGAGAAATTACTTGCCTAGGGTCATACAACTAATAAATGTCTCAGGCTGAATTTGAACTCAGATAGATGAATCTGTCTACTGCCTCACCTAATTAGCCCATTATTTTGTTTTTTTTTTTTCCTTTAGTGGACTGAAGTTCAATATGAGTCAATATGATGATATGATAGTCCAGAAAGTTAATGCAACTTTAAGCAAGGATTTAGAGGAATAGTTTTCAGGACCCAGAAAATCTTATTTCATATTCTTCCAGATGTTAGCTATAGTATTTCATTCAGTTCTACACATCATATTTTAATAGTGTATCCATTAATGAAATGGATAAGCTGGAGAATGTACAAGACAAGAACAACTAAGATGATGAAAGTTATTGGGTTCATTCCAAATAACTGGCATTTTATATATATATATATTTTTTCCTCCCACTTGCTAAATAAATACAGTTACAACACTTAACAAAAAATATCTGTCCCTATTTTATAGATGAAACTGGGGCAGAGAGAGGTTAAGTGACTTGTCAAAATTCACATAGTTAATAAGTGATTGAGGCAGGATTTGAATTTAGATCTTCATGACCACAAGGATAGCACTATTTTCAGCATTCTATCTAGCTGACTTCTATGAAGGTAAGTTGAAGGAACTGAATCTGTTTAACATGGTAGTAAAAAAATTCAAGAGGAAGATGGTGGCTTTTTTCATGAGTTAAAGGCTTTTTATATGAGAGACAGCTGATACATATTTTGCTTGATAGTCATCACCCCAAGCCTGTTGTGCATAGACTTCCATGCAATCTATCTGCCTCAAGTCTCTTTCCACCCCAATTCATCCTCCATTGAGGAGTATATCATCCCACTCCCACTCTAGCCTCCAACTCAATAAACTCCAGTGACTTCCTATTGCCTCCAGTATCAAATACAAAATATTGTTTGGCATTCAAAGTCCTTCACAATCTAGTCCCCTCCTCTCTTTTCCATATCCATACACCTTACTCTCTGACACATACTCTGATCCAATGATACTGGTATCCTAGATATTCATGGACAAGACGGTCTATGTCTTGGCTCCAGACTTTTTCTCTGGCTATCCTCCATTCTTGGAATGTTCTCCCTCTTCCACTCTGACCTCTTTAGCTTTCTTTGAATTCCAAATAAAATTAGACCTTCTATAGAAAATCATTCCCTTGTTATTCAATTATTCAGTTGTGTCCAATTCTTCATGATCCTGTGGACCACAGCTCTTCAAGGCCTTCTAACCTCCACTATCTTGAAGTCTGTCCAAGTTCAAGTTCATTGTTTCCATGACCCTATATATCTTATCCCCTAACATCTCCTTTTCCTTTTGTCTTCAATTTTTTTCTTAACATCAGAATTTTTCCAAGCTCCTCTTAATTCCAATGTTTTCCTTCTGCTAATTATTTCTACTGCTTATTTTGCATATAGTTTGTTATGTTTAATTTGTTCCAATATTGTCTACCCCACTGGATCTAAAGCTTCTTGAAGGTAGCGACTGTCTTTTGCCTCTTTTTGTATCCTTGGTATTTAGTACGATGTCTGGCATATAGTAATGGCACATAAATATTCATTGATTAGTTTTAGAAAGAAGTACTAGGAACAATGGATAAAAATTATAGTGACAAATTAAAAATTAATACAAAATTAAGCTTTTTGATAGAACTCTCCAAAAGTAAAAGAGGCTGTCTCTGGAAACAATCAGTTTTTCTTTGCTTGAGACCTTCATATCTGGATGACCACTTGTCTGGTCTTGTCTAGGATAATATAAAACACATTATTTTTCTGGGCCAGCTTGGAGTAGATGACCATTGAAATACTTTCCTACTCTGAGATTTTGTGAGGTAAATATAAGATGATGAGCAGAAAGAGAGCACTAGAGGCATCAGAAAAGTTTTCTTTTTTAAAAATTTCATTTTTGTAATAGCTCTTTATTTTTCCAAATACATGCAAGGATAGTTTTCAATATTCACCTTTGCAAAACCTTGTGTTCCAGATTTTTCTCTTTTCTTCCTTCTCTCTCTCCTCCCCAAGATAGCAAGCAATCCAATATAGATTAAACATGTACAATTTTATCAGTGAAGTTTTTTTTTCTTTTTCTTTTCTTTCTTTTTTTTTTTTTTTTAAAAGAAAATGACATTTGAAAAGAGAAGTTAGAAAAAAAAAAGCTAAGACTTTTGGAATGTATAATGAGGAGAAATATTTTCCACATACAAGAGTCACAACTTATGTGACTGCATAGAGGAAGACTGGGTGTGGAGTTTAATATTAAGATTAATTTGTCTGAAGCATGAATTTCATAAAGGGAAGTAGTATGGAATAATAATTAACAAGCCAGTGTGTTCTACACTATAGAGTGTTTGAAATGGTGGGCTGGAGATTTTTTAATTTTATTGTAGGAGTTACTGATAGCCAAGGCAGTGACAGAGTCAGTCCTATAGTTTAGAAAGGCTATTTTAGGAGCTGAATGAAGGGCAGATGAGAGCTGAACTAGGATAATGGCTGTATGAGTAGAGAGAAAATCAGTAATGTCGTTAACAGAGAAGTGATAAGACTTGATTGGTTATGATGGGTAAGAAAGAGAGAAGATTTGATGACTTTGTGGTTATAGATGACTTCAGGATAGTAGTATCCTGAATACAAATAGGAAAGTCTAGAAGATGTATAGATTGAGGATGGGAGAAAAATATGAAGGTTTTTTTTTAAAATTTTTTTTTTGGAAATGTTATGGTTGAGCTGCCTATAGGTCACAGAATCACAGAAAAACAGAATATGAGAAATGGAAAAGACTTTGGTGGCCACCTAGTCCAACTCATCTAGGAAAAGATATCCAGCAGGCTGATAACAATGTGTGATGAGTTTTATAGAGATCCTAGGACTGGGCATATAAAACTGGGAATAAGTTGTATAGCAATGATAATTGAATCCATGGGTACTAATGAGATTTCAAAGAGAGACAGAATAGAAATAGCAAAAAGAGTTTTCAGAGAACATCTGTGCTAAGAAGCATATATGATGATCTACAAATAAGACCAAAAAGGAGGAATGATACAAGAAGCAACAAGAATCAAGAGAAAACATATCCAAAGAAGCCAAAAAGTAAGAAAGCATCCAGCATCTTCAGTAGAACCAAAGCTATGGGAAGGCCAAGAGAATAAGGTTTGAGAAAAGGTCAACAGATTTCAAAATTAAGGGTTTATTGGTTGAGGAGATGTGGAAAAATAAAGACACAAATGAGCAGTTGGTGGAACTGTGAATTAGTCTAACCATTCTGGAAAACAGAACTATGCCTAAAAGCCTATAAAACTATACATGCCCTTTGATCCAGCAATACTACTATTGCATCCACATCCCAAAGAGACCAGACAAAAAGGGAAAGGACCTATATGTAAAAAATGTTTATATAAAACAGCTTTTTTGTGATACCAATAAATTAGAAATTAAGGGGATGCTCATCAACTGGGACAAGTTGTGATATATGATTGTGATGAAATATTATTGTACTATAAGAAATGAGTGGGATATTTTTAGAAAAACCTGGAAAGATGTATATGTGTTGATGCAGAGTGAAGTGAGCAGGAGCAGAAAACAATTGTATACAATAATATCAATATGTTAAGATGATTTACTATGAAAGACTTAGCTATTCTGTTCAATAAAGTGATCTAAAACATTGCCAAAGGACCCATGATGAAAAATACTTTACACCTCCAAAAAGAGAACAGATAAACTCTGACTACATTTATGAAACATAAATTTTTACTTCCTTTATTTTTCTTGCTTTTTTTTTTTTTTTTTTTTTTGCAGCATGGCTAATGTGAAAATGTTGTATGTAATTTCACATAAATAATTGACATTGTTTTTCGATAAGCAAAAGGTATGTAAAAAGGGGAATTTGTAATTAAAATTTTTTTTAAAGAAATGTTGAATAAATATTTAAAAGTCTTTGATAGTATTGAAGAGAGCAAATCACATTACAAAGGATTTGAGAAATGAGTGGATGGTGGGAAAATTGAAGTAGTGTGTATAAACTATTTCTTCTAGAGGTCAGCAATGTAGAGGTAGAAAGATTTAGCATAGTTATCTTGAGAAAAATTCAGGGTCAAGTAAAGATTTTGTTGTTGTTGTTGCTGTTTATTTGTTGTGGGTTTTTTTTAGTGAAATATACCCAAACACGTTTGTCGGCAAATATGTTTGCAGGAAAGAGCCAACAGATCAAGAAAAAGTAGTTACAGATTAGAGGAATGATGATAGATTGGTGTTGGGTAAGCTGCTGGAAGAGATAAAAATGGATTGAATCAAGGGCACAGGTGGAGGATCCAGCTTTTAGCAAGGGGAGAGTTACCACTTACTCAATAGCACAGGAGTAAAAAAAAGAAAAATCGTGTTTAAGTGAAGAATTGTGAGATTTTAAGGAATAAAGTAGGAGAAAAGAGGGAGCTGGTAGAATATTTGGATTCTATTTTCCCAATAAAATTTTAAAAAGGTAAAGGTAATAGATGCCATAAAGGAGGTATAAATGGTGTGTTTTCTTATATTAATTATATCTAGTAATTTAGCACTGAGGGGTTTTCTGGTTAAGTTTAGAAAGGCTTCATTCAGTGAAAGCATAATATAACCTCAATTTAGTTTCAGTTCAATTCATTCATTTATTCATTCATTCATCAGAATTGTATTAAGTGTGTACTATGTGCCAGTCATTCTACTAGATCCCAAGGTGAAAATTCAATAGTGCCAACTATAAATGAGGGTTTTTTGGACCTACTGTGAGGAGAACTAATTGGATAAACAAAAATGGGAATGGTGCAGGAAGGTATTTTAGCACCATTCGTTTGACATAGAAGTGATTAGACATAATATACTATTTCTTCTTCCACACTAAATTTATTCACAAGATCCTCTGCAAGTGGAGATGGGCTAGTAAAAGTTATCTTTTAATTTGCCCCCAAAACAGCCTCAATTACCTAGAAATCTCTATTGATAAATCTTGATGCTACATGTATAATAGTAAACATAACAGGCATCATTCACTTACTTAAAAAGCTTCAAGTGCTTCCTATTGCTTCCAGGATAAAAAAACAAATTTATAAAAGGCCAATCTTGTTTGGCACTTGAAGCTTTTCACAATCTGGTCCAAGCCTATCTTTCCAGAAAGTTGATTACAATTTCTTTTTGCATTCTTTTTTCCAGCCAAACTGGTTGCTGGATGATCTCTGATTATGATATTTCATCTCATCTCACAATCTCTATGCCTGGGTACCATAAATGTGTACCTTTGTACCATAAATGCTTCCCCTGCTCACCTATGCTTCTTAAAACTTCTACACCCCTTCAATATTCAACTCACATACCATCTCCTACATTCCTCTACTTCAGTTCAATAGTTCTTAACCTATGATGTATGATTTTTTTTTCATTTAAAAAGTATGTTTTAGTAACTGAATTTCAAAATAATTAAATTTTCTTGGTAATCCTATATATTTTATGCATGTAAAACATGATTCTGAGAAGGAATCCATAGGCTTCACTAGACTACACAAGAGATCCATGACCAAAGGGGAAAAATGTTAGTTGTTATTGATGCCTTCCAAAATTACTTTGTATTTTTTTTAATTTTGTAATAATTTGTCTGTGTACATATTGCTTCTCCCCAGTAAAATGGGCTAAGATGATTTCATTTTTGTTTTTTTATTCTCACTTCCTAACATAGATTTTAGCACATAGCAAATGCTTAAAAAATACATGAATGGAAGAAGAAAAAAAAAATCAAAACAAAGGATAATCTAGGTCATAATCACAATGGGACTTTACAGTATAGGGACTGTGTTGAAGGGTTATCATCCATTTGAATTGCTAAATGGCATTATTTGGGTTGGATTTGCCAACACCAAGTTCTATGTATTCCAGTTTCTTAAAGGATACATGATCCTGTTAGCATAAATCCTGACATTAATGACCTTTTTATGTTAAAAAAGAATCTTTGATTTATCAACCATTGGCCAGTCATCAGGGGGTAAATGACAATTTCCTTGCTAACAGAAATAATCCTCTGAGTGGGCGCTTCCAAGCTCAGGAATTGATTGTCTTTAGTTTTATTTTTAATTTTCCTCCCAGTCCCCAGACTCACTGGAGACAAGCTGTCACATCTTCCTTTGCCCAGCACAATGCCGCGTCCTTTACCTAGTAAGAGAGGGAGACCAGTCAAGGTGCTGGCTGTCTCCTTAGAACAAACAAAGGAAATGCATCAGGAGGGCTCAGCTGCAGACCCCGTGGACATCATTAAGCTGGGGCTGCCATGAGATTCCTCAGATGAAAGTCAATTTCAATGAACATTGTGTTTCGAGGTCCGCTTCCTCTTTTACTCTGTAAGAGCTGAAGAAGGAACATCCCACTTGCGTCTGCTGACACAAAGGAACGCTGTAGCTGTGAGATCTTATCAGGCCTTCCTGTGCCATGGCAACGGAGTTCCAGTTGTGTCTTGGAAGAATTGCTCATTGTTTCGGGAGAAGAACTGACTCCTTTGGGTGGGATCTCATGGCATCTTGTGGAGTGGAAGTAGGTGGTGCTGGGAGGTCTGCCAGGCACATGACCTGACTTACCAGCTTTGGATAAGTCAAATATGGAAGCAAGTTTCATTCAGGATTTAAAGATTCAAATATCTAGGCCTCTGATTCCTAAAATGTGTTCAAGGGTGTATTTCTTTTTTAAAGAGCGATCTGCAAATCGTTAAAAAAGTGAAAAACAAAAACTGGGTGAAATCTAGAGAGTATCTGGAAATGCAAATTGTTGTCATCAGTGTTTTGTTTTCTTCTTAAGGTCTTTTTAGCATTATTTTTACTTGCAATAGAAAATAGATTCCATTAGGGCAGGGTTACTGAGCCTTTCTTTTGTCATGACTTTTTTGGCAATCTGATAAAGCCAGTGGACTCTTACTCCAAATGTTTCCAAATGCGTAGAATAATATATGTGTGTGTGTGTATATATATATCTATATCTATAAGTATAGATATAGATATAGATATATACATATATATAATCCTATATATATAGGATTATAAATGAAACCAATTATTTAGAAATACTGTTGTAATTTTTTTTTTTTTTAAGTTCATGGACCCTATGTTAAGAATTCCTGATTAAGGAATTCTCTCTTTGGAAAATTATTATTTGCAGTGATATTTGGAAAATTTAGATGTTTTGAGTAAATAATATGCATTTCAGACTTTTATAGGTTGAACATCAAATGGTCTATATGCTTCATAGGTCTCAGTTTCTATGTTTAGAGCCACATCTTCTTCTAGGTAGAAAGTAAATTTCTCCAAGGTAAGACCTACTTCTTTTTATTTTTGTATTTCCTCAGCATCTAGTATAAGAACTGGCAATAGTATATGTTTAATTTATTTTTAATTTTTTTTATTTTAACTTATTGAATTTATTGAATTGACTATTCACAGATCTGATTTGATATTATTGTTGGAATGGATATATCTAGTTCTTATCTAATTTAGATAGATAGTCCTGACTTACTCCTAAATGATCCCTCATTATGCTTAGAAGGCTTAGAAAGGGAAGGAAGGAAGGGATCAATGTACCTTCTCTGGCAAAATGGGAGATAATCATAGACTAAGTCACTTGGAGATCATGGATTAATAATAATTTGGACTTTCTATTTCATCTCACTCTTTTGCTTCCTTGACCATAAAGTTAATTGTAATTTGAGTACATGTAATAAAAATATAATGGTTAATATAAAACATGGAAACAGAGGAACATTCTTTTTTTTTTTTTTTTTTTTTTAATAGCCTTTTATTTACAGGTTATATGCATGGGTAACTTTTCAGCATTAACAATTTCCAAACCTCTTGTTCCAATTTTTTACCTCTTACCCCCCCACCCCCTTCCCCAGATGGCAGGATGACCAGTAGATGTTAAATATATTAAAATATAAATTAGATACACAATAAGTATATATGATCAAACAAACCGTTATTTTGCTGTACAAAAAGAATCAGACTCTGAAATATTGTACAATTAGCTTGTGAAGGAAATAAAAAATGCAGGTGGGCATAAATATAGGGATTGGGAGTTCAATGTAATGGTTTTTAGTCATCTCCCAGAGTTCTTTCTCTGGCCGTAGCTGGTTCAGTTCATTACTGCTCCATTGGAAATGATTTGGTTGATCTCATTGCTGAGGATGGCCAGGTCCATCAGAACTGGTCATCATATAGTATTGTTGTTGAAGTATATAATGATCAGAGGAACATTCTTAAAAAAAAATCTAAGCTTATTCTATAATAATTATGATAATTGCCACTTTTGTTTTTCCCTGGATCTGTGATTTTTTTTAGCATCATGAAACAATTCTTTCTGCTAGTATAGATCAGCATTTGCTCTGTAATTGAAGTTTTATTTAGTTGCCTTGGAGTGCTGAAATGTTATATCACTTGACAATATATGTAGAGAAAAAAATTGTAAAACTTGGAATTTAGGTCTTCCTATCTCTGAGGACAGCTATTAATTCTCTATTGCCTTTAAAATGTTAAAAAAAAAATGCTTTATTTAAGTTATCTCACTTCAGTTTCACAATAAGAGTATGATGAAGTTACTTCAGGTGTTATCTCTATTCCACAGGGGAGAAAATTAAGTCATGGATAGAGAATTATCTGTGGTCACAAAGGTAGGAAGTATGAGGTTGGAGATTTGAATGCACATCTCTCCTGCTATCATGTCTCACTATGTTTTGCTGTCTTTTGAATGAATGAATGAAAAAAAATAATCATTACTTAGTATGCTTCAAGCACCAAGCTAAGCACTGAAGATACAGGTACAAAAGCAAAGATAATCCCAACTCTTAAAGAACTTACATTCTACTAGGGAAAAGTATCACATCTGAGGAGCAATAGCCAAGGAAAGGTATTCTGGTTTGGCTTTGGGGAGAAATAGGAAAATAGGTTGACATAGATTGACATATCTATAATATTAGTATTGATTTGATTCTATATCCAGAACTAGAAAATGAGAAAAGACTTGGAGTACATGCAGTAAAAAGGTATTTATTAGTGATTAGAAAATAAGAGCATTTACTATTTCAAACCACTATTTTCCTCTAGGAGTTAGAGCATATATTCTTGGGGGAGGGGAGAAAGTTATGAGTACAAAATAAAAAGAATTTCACCAGAGGCATCATCTAATTGCCAAGTTTGATCTAGGAAATCCTGGAAGAGGGTTAATATATAGGGTAGTATGTAGTGTAAACAAAAGTCTTAGTCTTTATTTGAACAAATCATGCTGGAAACTCTGAGCCACACCAAGATGGTATTAGTTGGTATTGGTTCTTTCCTAACAGAAACAGAAAATACTATAATTATAATGAAAATCAGAGGTCATCTATTCTAACACTCTTCCTAATGGATGAATCCTTTCTATAATCTCCCTGGGCAATATCTTCCATTTTGTTCTTGAATAATTTCAGTACCAGGGGTACCTGGGCTTTGATAGGTGACCTTTCACTTCGTCTTGTCTAGTACCAGGTCTTCTCAACACTTCTTTATCCATTTTGAAACCATTCTGTTACACTGGTTTCCAGCCTTCTTTCCAACTCCCCTTTATGTTTTCTTTCCCCTTACTTCATTGTAAGCTCCTTGGGGACAGGGGCTGCTTTGCTTTCTGGTATTTGTATCCCTAATTCTTAGCATAATGGCAGGCACAAATCCTAAGTAAAAGCTTCTCCTTCATCATTCATTCATTGACTCAAGAAATAGTCCATTTCATTTCTGGACAGCTCTATTAAAAATGTATTCCTTATGATGAATTAAATTCTGTTTCACTACAATATTTCCCCATTGGTCTTAATTTTCAGTAATAGGGAGTTATTAAGTTATCTGTTGAGTAGATAAAAGATTCAACCAAGGTCAACAAGAATAACTCATCTCTCTTGCTCTTTAAGGATTACATAACTTGCCTTACAACAACACTGTGAGGTAGGGAAAGTAAGTATTTTAAGCTACTTTTACAGATAAGGAAACCAAGGCCTATTGAAGTTAAGTAATTTGCTAAGGTCAAACAGCTAGCAAATAGTAATGTAATAATTTAAACCCATATGTTCTAACTTAAAAGCCAGTGTTTTCCCTGCAACCCTAAATTGCATCACAGGTTTTATAATATATGATTCTTTCAAGACTAAAAAGGTCTACAATAAAATCATAGTAGATATTTCTTCCCTTCCATTAGCCTATGATTTTTTTATATTTTTATGTTTTACAATTCTATCTCTTTTTTTATGTGGTAATCTTAATTTGAAAACAAACAAATATTTTTTTCAAAGTTTAACAAAAGACCTAGGTTAACCTTTATTTGACATGTCTACCTGCATTTTCCTTACTTTATTACTCATTTCTATTACTATCCTCTCTTATTTACTCCAATCAATCCTACTTCATACTACATGAAACAAAATCAATTGTCTTAATAGCACAGTGGCTATAATGATGATAATTCATACTATGCCTTTAGCTTTGCAAAATGTAAAGTGTGTACTGGATTTGAAGTGGGAAGATGGGTTTCATATCCCAGTTTGGCATTTTTCCACCTGTATAACCTTTGACAAGTCAGTTAACTACTTTGGATCAGTTTCCTCAATGAGAAAAAGAGGAATTTGGATGAAGTGACCTTTACATTACCTTCCAATTCAAAGACTCTGATCCTATGTTCTCATTTGATTCTCAGAAAAGGAAGAAAAAACACACGTATGAGGTAAGTAAGCCATAATTATTATCCTCTTTTGACAGTTGAGGAAACATAAAAAAGATAAATGATGTATAAATCACTTAACAAGTTAGTGAAGAAACAAGTCTCCTGAATTCTAACAATAAACTCTTTCCATGGAACATCACATGTGAGCAATTGACTAACTACCAGTCTTGGAAAAAGAAAATTGAACTCTTTATGCCTATGGGAATCAGATGTATAGTTGGGAGTATCCCTGTGCATATATGAGATATGCAAGGATGTTTCCATATCAAAGCCTTTAATAATCCATTCTTTGATTGGAGTGGATCCTTACTCCCATGCAGAACAAAATCATGTCACATCTTAATTATCAATTTTTAGAGTTGCTGCAGTTAAAAAAAAAATTACTTAATAGTTGACCTTCTGGTGATGGGCCAAGCAACTTGAAAAATACTGAAAGATGAATCATAGCAGTTTCCAAGGAACCACAGTATACTTGTTCTGTTAAGAAGAACAAATGTCACTCCTGTAATACAGGCCACCTGAGGACACAAATGATCCTTATGATATTCAGAAGAATGGGAAAAACTAATGAAATAACTTGGAATCACAACTTAATAATAATAATAATGATCAAAAACAGCTTATAGATCATTTTTAAAGACTGAAATCAATCTGTCATCAACAAGCATTTGTCAAATGCACTATGTGTCATGAGAGGCAGTATGCCATAATGGATGCTGGTTTTTTTTACTCAGAAGATCTGGATTAAAATCTGGCCTCTGGTGCATTTTTGCTATATGGCCCAAGGCAAATGATGCAGGTGACAAATCAGTGCTCCAGGAAATTCTCTGAGAATATGAATTTCAAGGAAGATACCGACCTGCATTAATAGACGGAGTTTCCTCTTCTAAGAATTCCTATTCCAGTGAAATCACAGATCCAGTTCTAAGCAGTCTACTTCTTTGATGAGCTCTGTGGTAGGCAGTGAAGATACAAGAACATTAATGAAATTGCCCCTGTCCATAAATGGCTTATGGTCTTTTGGAGGAGACAATGTGAAAAGAAAGACAGACAAACAGTGTCAGAGAAAAAGAAAGAGAGGGGGAGGGGGCAGGGGAAAGGGAATGATGGAAGGAGGAGGGAGGGGGAGAGAGAGAGAGAGAGAGAGAGAGAGAGAGAGAGAGAGAGAGAGAGAGAGAGAATAGATAAACTGAGGATGGATAGATAAATAGGTAGAATAAATGGATAGATAAATAGATAGAAATGCAATGGAAGAGACTTCAAAGACCTTCTAGTCCAGCCCTTTTATATTATAAATGAGTCTGTGGCCCAGGACATTAAATTACATACACAGAATCACCCAGGCAATATATACCACAGGCAGGATTTGAATCCCTTGACTTTAAGGCCAGTACAATTTCCACTGTACTTTTCTACAAACTCATGGTGGCAATACTACAAATATAACCTGAAAATTATATAATAGATTGTGCAAGTATATGCAGGTTTTCAAAGCACTTTACAAATAATAATCTTATTAGGAAAGTATTAAAAAATACAGGGATGTGTGAATTACCTGGATAAACAATAAAATAAAGTAGGTTCTTCCACTAACACTTAGTTGACTCAGAACATCCAACCTGGATTAGCTAACACTAGATTGAGCTGGATTCCCCAAACTTTTAAGAATGAGAGCTGAAAAGGACATTAGAGATCATTGAGTTTAATGCCCTCATTTTACAAATGAGAAAACTGGGCTTGAGAGAAGTTAATAAACTAATTAAGTTAATCACATAGCTAGTAAATGTTTGAGGCAAGATCTGAATTTATCTTGTTGACTTCAAGCTCTAGGCACCATGCCATTTATCTTAAGGAGTACACTTCAATGACTGTAAGAGATATTATTTATAGGAATTGTTAGTGTTAAGCATTCCAAGAGTTAATCAAGCTCACAGTGAAAGCAGAGAGATGATATAAACTAAGATAAATACATTGTTATACTGAGAATCAGAATTGTTCTTGAATTATAGAAATCCCCAGATGAAGATGGAATACCACAGCAAGGTCTTGTAGAATGATACATGAAATGAAAAACTAAAACATTTAGCCGAGAAATGGAATTGAACATATTTCTATGGCCTGGAAACCAGCCTGATTTAAACCCCTTAGAGAGTTCCTGGTCCAAATTCCTTCTTTAGATGAAGAGACTAAAGAGGAAATGGGAAAAAGTGATTATCTGGTGTCACTTAAATAATAAATAAAGAACAGGACTTCAAAATAATCTAATGGCTCCCAATCTAGGCCTCTTTCCTTATGTACATGAACTTTAACAAACATGAACAAAAAGTTTCTATTTACTTTTTCTGAATTCTGTTTCTTCAGTGTATTTCTTTTTTCAACCATAAAAGCTATATTTAAGGAAACATTTGGAAGCCAATAAGTACTCAGATAATTTAATTTATAATCTAACTGTAGTAAGCCTAGTAAGAGGCCTAGCATCAAAGACAGACTAGACACTGGAATCATGATTCTACAAAACTGAGACAATCTGAGCCAAAATTTCAACCATTTGTCCCATTAGGTGACCCTCTTCCTCTCCCCCTTTCTTCTTTCTTTCCTTAGTGGCTCAGTTTCCATGTTATGAGTTCCTATTCTAAAATAAGAGAAGTAGGCCAGAGGCAAAAATTTTGAAGTTCAAACTGGAAATAAATGTGACCCCTTTTTACCCAGCACCACTCCTGGGGCTGGGAGTTAGGGGAAGGGAATATTGGTTAAATATTGCCCAGTAGTCAATTCAAGCAGAGCAATTCCTTGATTTTATTGTAGTTCTCATAGCTTCAATTAACTAGAATAAACATTTATTAATAGTTAAGGTAGTCCCTTCAATCTTGACTAAATTTATCCAGTATTCCAAGATTTCAAATTAATTAATTAATAATAATTAATACTGTTAACTAAAATGCACTTATTTTTATTAATATTTATTAATCCAGATCTATTTATCTAGTAATATCTATTTATCTATCTTATGCTATAGCAAATAAGAAATAAGCATCATAATAAGTTATTCTTTTGTTTCTTTTTCTACTTTATTTGTGATTTTAGGCATCTTGGTGGCTCAATGGATAAAGTTCCTGGACTAAAATCTAGAAGACCCGAGTTCTAATCCAGCCCCAAACACTTCCTAGCTATATGATCCTGGACAAGTTATTTAATCCCTGTTTGCCTCAGTTTCCTCATCTGTCAAATGAGCTGGAGAAGAAAATGGCAAAGCACTCCATTATCTTTTCTAAAATAAACAAACAAAAATGGCATGATAAAGAATTGGACAAGACTGAAATGACTTAGCAAGAAATCTGTGATTTATTAGTATAGAGAGCTTTCAGTGAAAAGAATTCCTGCTAATGGCTATCAGTGCTTCTTCTGTAACCTCAAGTCTGAGAGAGGTTAAATGTTCTGCCCAGCTGGAACCCAGCTGGTTCCAACCAGCCAGAATCCACTGGCTGATTAATCCAGCCAATATATATTAGAGATACTTGAACCCGGGTATTTCAGATACTAAGGCCAACTTTCGTTCCAATTTACCGCATTCTCTAGAGATTGTTGGGTATTACTCCTTCTGATGCACTTGAGAAACAGGACTCTCACTGGGTCCTACTGCCCCAGACTGCCTCCTTTAAAACTCTTTTCGGTAAAATTCTCCATGATGGACATAAACTCTTCCTATAGCCTTTCAGCCCTTGTTAGCTTATGAAAAGCAAAGCAGCTCTACAATGTTATTTAATTCTGCTGTAGAAGAATTAACCTAAACATAACCAGTCCTGAGAATGTTAAATACATCTCTGATCAGAATAGCAGTGCTTATTCCAAGAGTTCACAGAAAAAAAAAATACTGTAGGGAACTGAATTGGACCTTTCAGCCTCCAGCATCTGGAGATTTACTTAACATCAAATCTTGCATGTTTGTGGAGCAGGGTAAGAATGGATTACTGAAATTCCTACATAATACCCAAATTTCATTTTATCCATTAGTTTAAACTGGCTCCTCTGACAAGTCTTTTCCCAGAACTATAAACAAGCAGCTGAATTGATTACTTTTGAGTTTCAGCTGTTATCTTTGCTCTTTTTCTCTGAAAGAGCAGGAATAGGGCCCCAAAATGCAGAGACTAAGAGAGAAAAGGAATGAGAACAGCAAAAAGTAGGCACTAGTGGTAGGCAGCTGATAGCATGTACGCTGAAAGTGGTGACCTATTTCTAATGGCACATGGATTGACAGTTACTGTAACTCTCTTCTCCTTCAATTTGTGAAGGCCACCATTGTCCTATGCCCCAGGAACCAATGACAGCTAATCCTCAACTTTCCTGAGTCAGGAATCATTTCATAGTCATAAAATGACTTTTCTCTAAAAATAATTATCTATTCATGCAATAGAAATAGTTCCCTTAAGTAATCCAAAATAACTGCTATTGATCAATGTCTACTTTCTACAGGAATTTCTTCCTGGATTTGTGTTCAAATGTTAGGATATCGGTCAGAATGAGACAGGTTCTCAGAGGACACAATAGAGAGACAAGTAGGAAAAGCCAATCCTTTGTAAACATCTTCAAAATGATTATTATCGAGTGAAATGAAGAAGAGGAGAGTTACTTGGATCTGGATTGACTCAGTAATAAAGAATTTAACTGAAAGTGAACATTGCTTTGGTGTTCACTCATTTTTCATTCACGTTCTACTCTTGACCCCATTTGAGATTCTCTTGGCAAGGATATTGCAGTGCGTTGCTATTTTCTTCTCCAAATCATTTGACAAATGAGGAAACTGAGGCAAGTTAAGTGAATGGTCCACATATAGTTAAAGTGTCTGAGATCAGATCTGAACTCATGATGATGAGCTTTCTTGATTTCAAGCCCTGTGTTCTACCCATTGAGCTATCTAGCTACCCTGAATGTTGCTGTTTTCATGTTTTTAGATACTTTGAAAACTATAGATATTTCAGCTATTATTATTATTTCATCATTAGAGACAGTAAGAGGAATACTTCATAACATGAGGAAAAATTTTCATGGGATTAAAATATCTCTTCATCTTATTGTAGTTGGCCTTACAAGAATAGGGTACAGAAAATGGGAGTCCTGTGGTCAAACTGCATTTATTAAGCACCTACTCTGAGCTAAACATGTACTAAACCCTTTGTAAATATTTTATTTGGCCCTTTCAATGACCCTGGGGCATAAATACAATTATTGTCTCCATTGTGCCTTTGAGGAAACTGAGGTAAACAATTGCCAATGTGCAACTCTGCATAATGGGAAATGACTAGGCACCTGAGTGACATAATAGAGTGAAAGCCTGCAATTAGGAAGACCTTAGTTCAAGTCTGGTCTCACACAGATATTATCTATGGGAACCTACTAAAATCACTAAATAATATTTGAAAAGCATGTTGTAAGCTGTAAGGAACTTTGTGAACTTTCAAGTATTTTCATTTTCTATGCTCTGTGTTTAAAAAAAATGGGTGATTTTATTGATGAAGAAAACTCTTCATGTAGTAAATCTTTTTATCAAGGTAGATACAATCCAGCCTATACCTCATTAGCTATATTTTAGATAGTTGCTTGAGGTACATAGAAGTTGACTTATCAAAGCTAGGGGGGATTTAAGCAGGGCCTTTGTTGCTCAATCCCCAGAACTCTTATCTATGCCATATTTATCATTTATATTTTAAAATTTTTCTCTAAAGGGAATCTTTATGATATAAAAGTTATACAGTTTAAGGCCTCTTATATTTGGCCATTGCAAAATTCTAACTTTTGCTGGGGAGATGTTGAAAGGTAAATAGAGAGAAGAAAGTCAAGCAAATGTTTGTTTATAAAGTAGTTCTTGTTAAAAAAAAATCTAGAAGATACTATCTCTAATGAGCATTACTTTTGATAATGATAAATATAATATTAAAAAAAATTTCTAAGGAGGTGAGAAAAGAAAGAATGGGATATACAAGCAAATAAGGGGCTTACTACTCTCTAAAGATCACCAGTCCCAAAAAACTGAACATTCACAAACTGAAATGTCCTCCTCTGGTCTGGTTTCACCAAATATGCACTCTTAATTCTGAAGATCCCTAGACTTGTGTATAAAAATTTGTACCACTGTTCCTGATAACATCTTGTTAATAAACTAAGTCTTTCTCCATGAATGACATATTTCTCTAGAATTAAATTATCTTTTCAAGCAATAAAAAAATAACGAAGACAAGTAAATTATAGAGGCTGCAGTCTTGACTGAGTTATGTAATCTCAAAAGAATAATACTTCAGTAATATGGACTGATTTTTTAAGTCTTTTTTTTTTTCTGTTGTATCTTGAAAAGAGACTATAAAACTATGGAATACATGGAAAAACATCTCCAGCATTGGTTGCTTTGTTCAATAAAGTCAAAACCTCTCCAAAATCACAAGTTGTCTCTATAAAATGAGCCTGTTTTTTGAAAGTGGGTGCTTTAAATGTACTTTCCCACTCAGATCCAGTGCATAAATAAGCAGTAAATTTGAGTAAAAAAGTATTACATACCCGAGCTTAACTTTCATTTTGGTTACTTAGACACCCACTGACTTAATGACTGTTTGAGAATCTTTTCTTACTGATAATTCTTTTTTTTTTTTTAATCTTCAAAATCTGAATCTTATTCATTATGGAAAAACATGAGTATTCCAGAAACTTGGATCAATCTCTGTATGAACTTCTCATTTGTAGTTGCAATAATCAAATATATCCATTTAAATAACCAAAGTTCAAGAAAAATCTATCTTCAGGGAAACATACAATGGCATTATTCACAAGAGCTTGAATCATAGTAATAGGCCTGGGCTTTATTGATCCATCCTTCTTATTCCTAATCATTTTGTCCTTCAGTCATTTCAAACATGTCCAACTCTTTGTAATCCCACTTGGGGATTTCTTGACAAAGATACTGGAGCGCTTTGCCATTTCCTTCTCCAGCTCATTTGACAGATGAGGAAACCGAGACACTTGCTCAGGGTCATACAGTTTATAAGTATTTGAGGCAAAATTTAAACTCATAAAGGTAAGTCTTCTGACTCCAGGACCAGGACTCTCTCCATTTTGCCACCTAGTAAACACAGCAAATGTTTGTTGACTAACTGACTGATAAGAGATATGTAAATAGTTCCTAAATCCCTAAGAAAGGGATTGCCTACACTGATGTATCACAGATCTATTCAAGGATTGATTCCTCATGCTTCATCTCAGAATGCTTGTATAGAAGCCATTTTCTCAATAAAGATAGTTTAACTGAATGACAATTCATAAGTCAGCATGCATACTGAAGAGGTATCAAAACCACTGTCCTTCAGCCAAATGTGGTGCAATCTGAACTATATGGAAAGGTAATTGGGGAATATTTTTTAAAAAAAATAAATAAAATGACAATAATACATAGATAATGCTAGATATGGTTTTCTAGGTTAATATGTAGCTGCAGGGATCTTTCTGTATCAGTTGATGGCTTCTTATTTTTATCTGAGTTTGATACCACTAGAATAGTAGAAAGAAGGTAGACTTGAGAGTCAAAGATGATGGCTAAATATACTGGTTCTACTATCAACAGTTTAGCTAGTGATTCTGAAACATGCTGATGGCTGAGACTTCATTTAATAGCCTTTGAAGTTTTCTAATTATTCTTGTTAATTAGGTGCTAAACTTCTGTAATTAAGGTGCTACCATCTTTCATCTCAATATCAGTGGTTGGGGGCAATGCTGCTGTCTGCCACTTCCAGCTGTATGACTTTTAAGACATAATTTCCTGGTTTTCAGTTTTCTCATTTGTATAATGAAGGAATTGCTTTTCTCCATAGATTATTTGTCCTTCATTCTTGAAGAAGATGATGCCATGATATGCAAGTGAATTGGATTTAAATGAAGGAGATCTGTGCAAGGTCACCTGCCTCACTCTCCCTTCTAGAGCCATCTAAGTTCAGTGGCCAGATATAGATCAAGATGGCTGGAGATGGCCCTGGATAAAATGGGGCTAAAGTCTTCAATAGATCTCAGTTTGACTGAGGCTACACCTATTCAATGATTAAGGCTAGATAGGAAAGAGACAACAGGGGCAGAAGCTTGCATATCTTATCAGATAAAGTCACTAGATTATTTACTTCAGTGTAAATGATAGATATCTATGAGGTTAAAAAAAACTATTTTCATAATAATACTAAGATGTTTACATAATAATACTAAAGTGCCTTAATTTTTTATTCTATAATATAATAAGTTACAAAAAGGCCCTGTGACCAAAAAATTTAAGATTCAATGAGATAAATGATCTCTACAGTTTTTTTTAAATCCATCTAAATGGCACAAATAAATTTAAATGGATATTTATTTAATCCATAGAACGTACTTCACAGTTTTGTTAAGAAGGTCGAATGAGGTAACATATGTAAACTACTCTGCAAGTTTGTAGAAATAGTAACTAGGATTATTATTATTTTTATTATCACCATCATGATTAATTTAGGTGTTTGTGGGCAGGCAATGGGTCACTGTGGTGATCAAGAACTTTGTTTATAAACACAGATTAGCCAGCTTTAATTGGATTCTCTATCCCCAGAAAAGCATTATGAAAAAAATAAGGCTTATGTTTCAAAGGAACAGAATGATCTTTTCCTAATTTCATCCTATTTTCTGCTTTAAAAGGCACATTAATAAAAGTGACTTGGGGGCTTAGATTTCCCTGCAAATTTAGGCATTTAAAGACAGAAAACTAGGAGAACCATGGAGGTCTAAGACTGAATACTTCATTTTGTTTTGTATTGTTTTGTTTTCAAGAGAAAGAGGAGGGGAGACAGGGATTGGGAGGCCTCACTGATTGCTTCCTGTGCCAAAGTCAGCTGCATCCACACAATAGAAGATCTGGGCCACCTCCTGGCGCCAAACCAAGGTCATAGCTTTTCAATTGCGGTTCCCCTTTTTTGGGCCTTTTAAAAATACACGTGTCTGAAGATATTACTACACACGCGTGCGCACACACACACACACACACACACACACTCCTCTCATTTCCTTAGTAAAAAAGTCTCCTTTCTTGTATCTTTTTAATGTGACTAAGTGACCTGAAAGATGGCAAAACTAGGATGGAGAATTCACTTTCTTTTCCTTTCCTTCTTGTAATGTTATCTAAGACTCCATTCACAAATCATAAAAAAACAAACAATATCACCACGCACTTATATGAAAAGGTCTTAAAGCAGTTATATTTGGGAACTGATTTTCTCAAGAATCCATGGACCTGAATTTTCACTGAAATATGTAAATATTGCTATATAATTGCCTGACATTTTTAGGGCAGGACTACTGCTACTGTCTAAGATTCTAAGTTAATGATCAAGCACCAATTTACAGTAATAAGGGAAGTTCCTTGTTGGGAGTTTCTAATACTGATGAAATCATGTTTAGTGAAAAAAAAGAAAGTATTCTAATTATTTTTTTGGATTTTAATCCCATTAGTTTCTTAATATACCTCCCACTCCTACCAAAGAGCCATGTCTTGTAATAACGATTGCTAAAAAGAAAGAAAAAAATTCAGTTCAGCAAATTAGCTAACATACCAACAATGATTGACAGCAGTGGCTGATATTTTATATTTGCAGTCCCCTCCCTTGATCCTGCAGTTAGGAGAAAGTAATGTTTATTCTCAATCCCTACAAAGCTTGGCCATTATAATTACCTTGCATTGTTTCTTTGTTAATATTTTTTCCATTTATAATTTTGTAAATGTATCATTTATTCTTCTGTTTCTGCTTAATTCTTCAGAAATTCATGAAAAATTTTCACTATTTGTTTGCCATTAGAAAAGTTTATTCATGAAAAGGACTATATTTAATAAAGTTATTTTCTCTATAAAATGGTACAGAAAAGGTTCAAAAAAGAATAGGATTCAGTCTACAGAGCAATTTGGAACTATGCCAAAAAGCTATAATACTATATGTACCTTTTGAGCTAGCAGTATCTCTACAGATCATGATGGAAAAGAACACCCACATTTGCAAAAATGTTTCTAGTAGGCCTTTTTGTAGTGACAAGGAACTGGAAAATGAGTGGAAACCCATCAATTTGGAAATAGCTCAATAAATTATGGTATATGAATATAATGGAATATTATTGTTCTATAAGAAATGATGAGCTGCTTGATTTCAGAAACACCTGGAAAGACTTAAATGAAGTGATTCTAAGTGAAGTGATTAGAACCAAGAGAATATTATACACAGTCACAACAAAATTATGTGATGATCAACTGTGATGAATTTGGCTCTTTTCAACAAGATGATGATTCAGGGCAATTCCAAAACATGTGTGATAGAAAGTGTTATTTGTAACTAAAGAGAGAATTATGGAGACTAAATGTGGATCAAAACATAGTATTTTTATTTTGTTGTTGTTTGTTTACTTTTTTCTCTCTCATGTTTTTCCCCTTTTGATCTGATTTTTCTTGCACAGCATGAAGAATATGAAAATGTGCTGTCTTGGGGAGGAGAGAAGGGGGGGGGCAAAATTTGGAACAAAATTTTGCAAAGGTAAATGTTGAAAAGTATCTCTGCATGTATTTGGAAAAATAAAATTTTATTTTTAAAAAAGAAAGGAGGTTCAAGTCATGCCTTCGATATATTTTGACTATATGACTCTACTTTAGTCATTTAATTTCTTAGAGGACAATTCATTTCTAGTTTTATTTAAGCATTTTGTTTTGTTATAAAAGACCTCTTTCAGAGATGGAGTAAATGTTTTCAGTGTAAAGCCAAAACACAGAATCAAAACCCAATTGTTTTTCTTAGTGCCTCATAGACTAAGACCATAACTTCTAGGTGAGGAGATAGTCTACATTGACAGGAGAGTTTCTACACACCCAAGAGTTTCACATACTGATGAAACCAATCAAAAACAAAAGATAAAATAGAAATCTTTTTCTGAAAGAAAAGTTCTCCTTAAGCAATAGAAATTAGAAACAAAATGACAGCAATGCATCTGGCATAGTAGAATTATAAGCATCTAAGAATATTAGATTTGAACTTTAAAGACCTGGTGTAGGGATTCTGGATCTGACACTATCTCAGATATATATATGACAGCCTCAGATATATCATTTAAACTCCCTATGCTTTAGTTTCACATCAGTAAAATGGGGAAATTGTACTAAATGATCTCTAGATTTACTTTTACTTCTAAATCTGTGAACCAATGTCTCTAATCCACTCTACAATTTTGCAGCTTGCCAATGTTATAGAAGGAGGTTTTCTCATCCATTCATGTCTGATTTTAAGTAACCCCAGGATATTCAAGAGAAAGAACTTGTTCAGAAAAAAACAATCACACATTGATGTCCTTAAAATGAATTGATCCAAGTTGGAACATGTTTAAAAGATTTTTAATTAAAAGAAACATTGCCTCTGTCTGTAAAGAGGTAGTCAAATAGAGAATAGCATGCTAAACACATCCCCAGCATTTTTAGCTGCCAGTCTTTACCATTGATGTGGTTTCTACACAGCCATGTAGATTGAGTAGTAAACCCCAATGATCATTGAACCATAGAATGGTTGTATATACCCTTAATCTTACTTTTCATTGGGCAATTGAGGCTAGAGAGAAAAGGACTTGGTAATTTTGATCATTGGTGGGAGGGAGTAGTTATCTGCTCATAATTCTCTAATTTTTTCAGAGTATGGGATAGGAGTAGTTTCAAGTAAATAATTTGTGAACTGGGGCATGGAAGGGACCAGATAAGCCATAGAGCCTATTTGCCTAGGAGAAACTGAAAGGGTAAGGTAAGAGGCAGGAAGATCTGAGTTACCAGGAAAGTCAAATTTAATACAGGCCAGAAGTATCCAAATACAAAAAGAATTAAGAGACAGAAGGGGATTCTATAGAATATAGAGGATGGGATTAAACCAAGAAAAGTTAACATGCCATTCAAATCAAAGGACAAGTTAGTATATGAAGATCTTCTTTCTGTTTAATGTATTTATTGATTTTGAATCTCGCCAGTCACTGACTTACTACCTGTGTGACACTAAACAAGTTCTTTGGCTTCTCGTGACCTCAGTTCTTTCATCTATAAAATGAAGAGACTGGATAATTTCTCACATCTCTTTGAGCTCTAAATAAAGGGGAAAGGGAATAAGCATTTACATGGTATCTACTATGTGCAAGGTGCTGTGCTAGATACTTCAAAAATATTTCTTATTTGATCTTCACAAATCTGTGAAGTAAATGGTGTTAATATCTCCATTTTGGAAACTTGTCCACAGATCATATGTCTGGTGTTTGAGGTTGCTTGTGAACTTTGGTCTTCCTGATGCCAGTCTTTAATCTCTATTTATTACTCTACCTGCCATCTTTTGGATCCTGTGTAAGTCATTTCACTTAACAAGGCTTTTTTCCCCCTTGACTATAAAATGGGGGAGTTCAACTGGATCTCTAAAATCTTTTTCCATTCTAAATATGTGATCCAATGAGGTAATACTTTATTCTATGGGTAACAGAAAGTGACTGTTTCTAAAGTTTCTACTTTTGAGGAAGCAATGTTTTCCAATTTTAGCTTCCCTTCTGGTAGATAACCTGAAATTTAACAAATCCTTGACTTCTTAACCCAAGAACTTCCCTTCAAGGGCTTCTGTCTTGAATCTACATACTTGCTCACCTATTTGACTTTAAAACACATCCTGTATGTATGGAGATTTTTAGAATCAGTGGTGGAAAGGCTTACTCCTAGTCAGGTCTAGGTGCTCACCACTGTATATAGTAATTATCTTCTCTAGTGAAAAGCAAAAGAAGCTTTCCTATTTATAGCACTCACAAAATCTTTAAATTCTGCTCTACTTCAGTACAACACACAAACTCAGAATATCTCCCAACTGCAGCCTGAGGCATTAGTTTTTAAAATAACATTTTAATTTTGAAACTGATGATTCTTTTACTTCTGTTCTTTGGAATGCAGTAATAGATCCTTCTAGTCTGGGGATTCTTATCTTTTTGTTGTTTCTTTGGCCCTTTGGTAGCCTGGAAATGTATGCACTTCTTAAAATAATATTTTTAAATTCATAAAATAAAACAAAATAGGGTTACAAAAGAAGTTAAGCTATATTAAAATATTAAAATATACACACATACACATATACTCTTTTGTTTAGTCCTTTCAGTCATGTCTGATTCATTGTAATTCCATCTGGGATTTTCTTAGTGAAGATATTAGGGTGGTTTGCCATCTTCTCCAACTTATTTTGCAGATGAGGAAACTGAGGCAAATAAGATTAAGTGACTTACTCAGGGTCACATAGCTGGTAAATATCTGGAAGCTGGATTTGAATTTGAGTCTTCCTGACACCAGGCCCAGTGCTCCAACTGTTGCTCCACCTAGCTGTTTCTCTTCCATCCTGCCAATGCACATACTTACACACACACATACACACACAGACATATTTCAAGTTCACAGATTCCAGGACAAGAAAGTCTGCTCCATGGAGATTGATCTAGGGAGATTTTACAGGTTCATTATAGTTGCAATCTTGGACCCAGCTAAAAAAAATTCATTGTCAGGTAGCCTCAAAGAAGTACCAAGTATTTTTTCTCTTGGACTTAGGTAATCTAAAGACATACAGAATTTGAATCTAACTTAAAAGGTTATTTATAAGTTTTTATAGTCTCCTAGTTAAAAACAGTTGATGAAGTTGGTTTCATTATATATCCTATATATATATATATATATATATAACAAAAAGCATCATTTCCTAAGAAATTTGATTATGTTGCCTTCAGTACCATGCTTATAATGAGGACTGAACAGATCACCCTAAAGAGCATTGCATTTTTTTCTCATATAACCCTAGGGCACCATTATGAAAGCTCAGATTTCTCTTTTGCTTGACAGTTTCCAAAGTACCACTGAGAAAAGAGTCTTAGAAGGAAAAATACTCTTAGAATAGTCTTGAAGGGAAAGCAGTGCAAATTTCTATATTGTTCAAGATATTGAGGATCAGAGAGATTTTCTTGAATTTTTCCTGGTTGTCCCTCCTTCCTGGAATTCTCTCCCTCCTCATTTCTTCCTCTGGCTTCCTTCATTTTCTTCAAGTCAGCTAAAATTCCATCTTCTACAAGGAGCATATCTGGGTCCACTTTGATTATCTCTAATTCCACTTATACAGTTTGAACATAATTGCTTCTTATCTTGTTTTCCTCATTAGATTGTGAGCTCCTTGAGGATAGGGCTGATATCTTTCTAGCAACCTAAGTTTCAGTCTAAGCTTCTTACTATCTCACATCCCAAGTCCAATTTGTCACCAAGATCTGTCAATGTTACCTTTGTAACATCTTTCAAATATTAGTATCTTTCTCTTCTAATATTATTACCTTTTATATTGTCATGTCAGGAATATTGAAATATCTTCCTGGTTGGTCTGTTTGCACACTCCAATTTATCCTACACTCAGCCACCAAAGTGATTTTCTCGAGCACACATTGGATTGTGGCAATCCTATTCCATTGGCTCCCTATTACCTCTAGGATCAAATATAAGATGTTTTGTTTATTGTTCAAAGTTTTTTACAACTTAGATCCTTTCCCCCTATTTTTCCAGTTTTTTTATATTTTAAATGTCCCTTTATATTCTCTTCAGTTCAGTAATACTGGACTCATGTCTGCTCCTAGAACAAGATAATCTACTGAATAATTTCAGTGACTACCTTTCATTCCAAGATAGTCAGTCCTCCATTTCCTTTTGGTTTCCCTGAATTACTTCAAATCTCAGCTAAAATCCCACAGGAATTTTAAATTAAAATTAAATTCCAACAGGAAGCCTTTTCCAAATGCTCTTAGTTCTAGTGAGTCCCCTCTGTTGATTATTTATCCTGTATGCTTCTTTACAATTGCTTGCTTGTTGTTTTTCCCATAAGACTGGGAGCTCCTTGAGGTCAAAACTGTCTTTTGTCTGTTTTTGTATCTCCAGGTAGCACAGGGTCTGGCACACAATAAGCTCCTCATGAATGCTTATTAACTTGGCTAGAGTTAAACAGTATTGGACAGAGACTTGACTCAAATCCAACTCTTTTTAGTTTTGAATATAGAAAAATTCTTCACTCTATCATAATGTTTTTTATAAATTCAATAACCTCTCTTGTGACTTATAGTCAAAAGGTCTTAACATAAAATTTTAAAATTCATTTCTCCAGGTAAGCTTAGGAGCAGGAGAATGATTTGGTTTCCATCAACCAATTAATCAACAAGCATTTATCAACCATTTACTAAGTATCAGGCTAACTGAGAATACAATGGCAATTCTTCTATGTAAAAGCAGACAAAATGAATAAACTTATTTGGCTGAAGAAGTTGTGTTATATGATTATGATGGAATATTACTATGTTATAAGAAAGGTTGAGATTTTTAAAATTTTCCTTTTTTGTCTTTATTTTTCTATTTTGTATTTAGTTTTAAATAAATAAATATTGACAGAAAAAAAAGAAATGATGAGCTCAATGATCTTAGAAAAATATGATAGACTAGCACGAAATCATGAAAAGTAAAATGAGCAGAAACTAAGAGAATGTTGTATATAGTAATAACAATATTGTTTTAAGAACAACTTTGAGCAACTAAACTGTTTTGATTATTGTAAATATATATAGATATTTATAAATAGAAACATATATAGAATAACTATATATATATGCACATACAGATACATATGCATGCATGTATACTTTTATATGTAATACATATACACACATACACATAAGCTCTTAATATACATATATGTATATATGTGTGTATATGTATACACACATATCTCTTTGTGTCTAATGGTAGCCATCTCTAGGTGGGAATAGGAAGAGAGAAGAAAAGTTACCTGATGTCTTTATTATAGATCAAAAAGGAATAGCAAGTTATACATAATACATTTGGAGTTTCATATATAATCATCTCTTTTTAATGATTATAGAAATATTTATTTTATTCTATAAAGTAAAAATATATATTTTTAAAAGAAGTGCTTATAGCTATGTGACTGAGTTAATTAGGAATTAAAGGCAAAAATGAATGTCTTTGATCTCATAGAGCTTACATTCTAATAAGGGGGATAGCATGTGCTTATAGTGATGTAAATACAAAAAACAGACAAAGCAGAACCAAGAGAAATTTGGAGGAAAATAGCTAGCCATGATATTATAAAAAGTGATGGTTGGTACCACATGTGATCTATCAGGCTACAATTATAGAATCTCCCCTACTTTTATAGATGAAGCAAATAGGACCCAGAGTGGCTAAAACTACATAGGACTAGGATTTTAACTTTGGTCATCTTATGCTAAAAACAGGTACTCATTTTGTATTTTTGCCCAGGGAATTATTATCATGTGATATTTGAAAATGCTTGATTTGAGCACAGTCATGCCTTATCAGAATATGTTTAATTTGCATTGCCTGGCTATCCTACCATATGACCATTTAAATAAAGAAGAAGAAGGATTTGATTTTCTTTCTGTCTTTAAAAACAATAATCAATGCTTACCAGAGATTTGGTCATTAAATTATGAATTTTTTTGGCTGCTCCTGATGAAGCTCCCAAATTGTCTCATGGCATTAAGAACAGTACCCCCTCATAAGAAGGATTGTAATCTTCATTAATGAACAGAATGGTGTCATTAAGGAAATCACAAAATCTTTTATATATTAAAAGCCAATTACTGGAATGACTTCACTTTTTCAATATATATTCTGAAAGAATCTTAAGTTGTATATACATAATTAAGAAAAACCAACTGGATATCTTGATGAATTCAAATGTTGTATAATATTGACAAATTATCTAAACATTCTGTTGGCTAATTTTCCTTTCCTTTTTCATCCAGATGATTCTTAGAAGAGGCTGTTTAGATAATTTGCCAATGTCTTGAAATCTTACACAGCTATTAGACTGTTTGCAAATTTTTCTTTCAGATCATTGCATTTTTATTCATACTCATGTAGCAATAATTAAAAAAGTATTTTTGTCCTAATAATTGTAATTAACATTTATGGATATTTAAGCTTCTATGAAATTTATTTTAGTTAAGGCTATTTTTCTCATTTCAATTCAGCAAATACTTACTGTTGATCAAATTAAAGTTTAAGTCTATGTAAATATCAGTTATTACTGTCATTATCGTTATTGTTGTAGAGGCAGCATAGTATAATATAGAGAGAGCTGATCTTGAATCTAGGATTAATAAAAGGTCTGCCTGTCATGTATTTATATACTGCCTTGTCATCTTACACAGTCATTTAACCTCAAATATTAGAGAGATATAGTTTAAAGTTAGGTACCTAACTTGAAGAGAAACTGAGTTCAAATACTACTTATGACTTTTATTAGCAGTATAACCATGGATAAGTCATTTGACCTCCCTAGGCTTTCATTTTCACATCTGCAAAATGAGAGCTACAATAGAATAGTTAAAATTTATAATAGAGATTTTATGGCTTTATAAAATATTATCTCAACTATTCTTCAACAACCCTGTGAAATAGACCCTCTCATCATCATTTTATTCTTCAGGAAATCTTAGGATGAGAAAGACTTTATTATCTTTCTACTACTGTGATTTATTCATAATTACAGAGCTGGTAAGTATTTTAGGAAAGATTTGAACTCACTTCTTCCTAAATTTAAATTCAGTGCTATGTCTACTTTGGACAAATAACAATGTCATTGTACTTCTCAAAAAAATGTCTTCTCCTGGAAAGATTTACACAAACTGAGGCTGAGTAAAGTGAGCAGAACCAGGAGAATAGCATATACAGTAACAAGAATATGTGATGTTTTCATCAAGAATAATCATGATTGTTGCATATGTCATAGTCATCTCTATGCTGGTTATGGTAATTTATAATAATATTTGTAATTTGTATATTGTTTGTAAATATTCATTGTATTTTGTAAATGAGTTTGTACTCTAGACCAGTTTTGAAATTACTGCTGTCTTTCTGTTTGACCCAGAATTAAATGTTCTCTAGCAGATGGAGTTCTTGGATTTTTTTGGCCATCTCTCTCTAGTGAAATGTTATATATACAAGGAGAGAATGTGGTCCCAGATTTTTTTTTTTTGTTTTGTTTTTGTTTTTGTTTTCCAGGGGTTGGGGGGATTGAGAGAGGAAGACTTTTTGTATAATCTTTCTTAGTAAATCCCTTAACAAAAGGGCTGGCTGATAATGAAAAAACACACCAATGAGTGACATTACTAAAAATCTAGTCCCTCATGATATGACTAAAACCCTGAGGAGAGACATAGTCAGGTACTCTCTGGGATTTCAACTTGCAAGTGTGAGTGCAAGTTGGGGAATGGATCAATATTGTATTTGTATTTTTTTACATATTATCACAAAATTGTATTTATGGTGATCTGTTTGTTAACACAAAGGGCAAGATAATCAAATAACATATGAAATGATGTTTTCTGTTGCCCCTGGATATACAATAAAGTCAACTCCATCAGCTCTTATTCATTTACAAGAATAAGAGAATCTGAAAGTGTCCTTTCCAGTCAACTGCATTAATGACCCTCTCAACTATTCTTTCTGAAACTAGCCTTTGCTTTCTCCTGCCACAACCTTACCAAGAAATCTTGTTAATGAAAGAATTTAATCAAGCTGTTATTTTTGGACTCAAAACTCTTGATGGCTCCCCACAGCCTTCCAATAAAATTCTATTCTAAGTATCTTTGGTCCTCCAAAATTTTGTTCTAGCCTATCTTTCCAATTTTATCTTATAATATCTGTACACAATTGCTCAGAGGAACACAACTACTATTTTGCTGATAGTAGCTTCCTAATTCTCTGGCTAATAACTTTTATTTAAAAATTTATGGCTTGTAAAGCATCTCATTTGATCCTAAAATAAATAACTCTGGTAGGTTCGACCCTTACTATCCCCATTTTATAATTGGGGAAACTGAGGCAGTTAGCAGTTAACTGACTTGCCCATGGTCACATAGAAAGTAATTTGAATATAGATCTTCCTGGTTCCAAGTCCAATAGTCTGTCCATTTTGCTACTCATAAAATATTCTTTCTAGTGCCACTCAGAGCCTCTATCTTAAAGGTCTACGTTGCAAGACTTTCCAGATAAACAGGTTGGAGCTTGGTTAGAACATATATGTAAATGTAGGTTGAGAATACTTGCCTATTCCAAATAATTGTTATTATTGTTGTTAAGACTCATTAAGTCTTGCCTGACTGTTCCTGACCTCGTGGACCATTTTTGTTTATGGGGTTTTCTTGGCAAAGATACTGGAGTAGATTGTCATTTCCTTCTCCAGAATATTAAAGCAGATGGGGTTAAGTGACTTGCCCAGGATCATATAGCTAATAAGTATCAGAGCCTAGATTTGATCTCCCATATATATAATAAAACTGTCACCAAAGTGATTCTGGCTTGTCTTACTTAGTTCAAATAAAGCTTAGGGAAGACAACAGTAAAGTACAAAAGCAATGAGGGAAATGGAGAATTACTAAAACAAAAAGGTATTTGGGGCCTTAAAATGAGGTTAACTTTTTTTTTTTCTTTAATTCCAAAAGAGGTGTTGGTTTGTGCACCATTTCAGCCTCAGGGGTGGGAGTGCTGTCACGATTAAACTAAGGATAGAGGAGCCAGTTTGATCCAAATGAAATATAGCTTAAACCTTTGCCCAAGCCTGGGATTGAACCCAAGTCAACCCACAGGTAAGAGTCAAAAATGTTGAGTCATAATGCTTTTTCTGTTTGTTTGTTTGTCTCTGTGTATGTCTGGACCCGGATTCTGAATTTGCTCTGAAAATGAATATGCCTTTGATGGCCTGTAGCATTTCCATGATGTATAAAAGCATATCAACTCTCACCCAAATCTAAATATATTTTATATTAGGAATTTAATCAAAGTCATTTGACCTTGAAGACGATGATGCCATTGAAAAAGACTGGGTCTGACCCATCCCAGGAAAGGGATCTTGTCATTCCAGTTAGCCACTGAGTCTTACAGATATTCACCTTTTACATGATTTAAACCAAAAGAGTTGACAGATTTTGGCATCAATCAATCAACAAATATTTATTAAATTTGACTATATGCCAAGTCCTGAGAATACAAATACAAAAATGAAATAACCCTTGTCCTTGAGGATGTTTTATTTTATCAGATAAGTAATAAAAGTATTAAAAAGAAAACAGAGAAGCATAATTAGGATGGAACAATGTTTCCATAGTCAGAATCCAACCATATACAATTCTGTAACTGTACTTGTAAAATAAAATTTTTTTTAAGCTCAACAGGATCTTGCAATAAAAAGGGGGATGGCTGTATTTCTACAGCTGTGACCAAAAAAAATTTGACTCTTGAGGGCCCCTAATGGGCAGATCATGAGATCTCTTTGAGATGTCCTCTTTGAGGCTTGAAAGGAACTATATTAGACAGATAAAACTGTACACAGAATAATAGCTATATTCTCCTTCCCCTTTCCAGCAGTAGAGGAGATATAAAACATAAGAAAAAAGAAAGAAAGAGACAGAGACAGAGACACATAGAGACAGAGAGAGAGAGAAAAGAAAGGAATGAAAGAAGAAAGGAAGGGAGAGAAGAAGGAAGGAAGGAAGGAAGGAAGGGAGGGAGGGAAGGAGAAAAAAGAGAGGAAGGGAGAGAGGAAGGAAGAAAGGGAAGGAAGGAGAGAAGAAGGAAGGAAGGAAGGAAGGAAGAAAGAAAGAAAAAAGAAAGAAAGGAAGGAAGGAACGAAGGAAAGAAGGAAGAAGGAAGGAAGGAAGGAAGGAAGGAAGAAAGAAAGAAAGAAAGAAAGAAAGAAAGAAAGAAAGAAAGAAAGAAAGAAAGAAAGAAAGAAAAAAGAAAGAAAGAAAGAAAGAAAGGAAGGAAGAAAGGAAGAAAGGAAGGAAAGAAGAAAGGAAGGAAAGAAGAAAGGAAGGAAGGAAGGAAGGAATGAAGGAAGAAGGAAGGAAGGAAGGAAAGAAGGAAGGAAGGAAGGAAGAAAGGAAAGAGGGAAAGAAGGAAGGAAGGAAAGAGAAAGAAAGAAAAATGCATGGGTTCTAGAGGAGTTTGGAAATATTCCACCTGCTTCATAATCAATATGATAGATCAGTGAATATTCATTCCCCATTAAGTGACACCCTTCTCAAATAGCAACAATTGCTAGTATTTATATCCTGCTTTAAGATTTGCATACCCAATGGAAATATTATATTGCTGGAGTCTCACAATAATCTGGAAGGTTGGTGCTATTATTATCCACATTTTACAGAAGAAGCAACTGAGATAGGGAAAAAGTAAAGTGATTTGCCAGGTTAGACAATTAGTAAATGTCTGAGGCTGGATTTGAACTCAGTTCTTCATGACCCCAGGTTCAGAGTCATCTAACTGCCTCAATATAATATAAATATAATTAATATAAATGGTATAATTACAAAAATATTTACTGTATTGAGTAATAATCACAGCTTGTATTATATTATACTTTAAGGGTTACCAGAAAATTTGTCTCTTTCCAGCAATAATCCCTAAAAAGTATTGGAGTGTCAGTAGATTTGTTGTTGAATCATTTCAGTTATATCCAACTCTTTGTCACCCCATTTTTTCTTGACAAAGATATTGGAATGGTTTACTATTTCCTTCCCCAGCTCATCTGACAGATGAGGAAACTGAGGCAAACAAGGTTAAATGACTTGCCTGTGTCACATGGCTAGCATGAACTTGAGCATTTAAATTTGAATTTCCTGACTGTAAGATCAGTGCCCTATTCTTTGAGTCAACTTGGGGGTCCTAATAGTAGATACAAAGCAGCATAACAGGAAGAGCCCAGTTAATTATCTTAATGCTAACACAAGGATAGGCAGCTTGGAATCTCAGCTCTGAGTCTTACAAGATATATGAGAGTTAGCATTTATATAAACTAATTTTCAAATCACTTGACTCTCATTTCTTTCCAGGCTTCATTCCAGACCTCCACTACCATTCCTTAGTCTTTTTTTTCCTTTACCAATTTTTTTTTCCATTTCTTTCCTAACCAAAGTATTTTGGGTCTCTCTTTCTCATTAGATGACTCCTCCCAGAACTCCATTTAAGGAGGGTGCCAAGGACAACCATGTTGTGTATCTCTCACTGCTATATTCCAGACTTTCTCTGTTATGCCCCTACATAGGTACCTTAGTTTTCTTCCTCACCCACACTTTTCCACCTTGTCTCCCTGCATTAGAAGCTAAATTCCCTGAGGGTGGGATTATCTTTCTTCCTACTTGTATTTTTGTTCCCCATCCCTAGCACAGTGCTAGCACATTGTTTATTAAATGCTTGTCCAATGTTTGACTTTGAATATTATCTAATTTAATTCATTTTACCACAGACATTTCACTTATAAACACTGATTTCTTCATATATAAAATGAATGGTTATAAAAAATGTGCTTAGTAAAAAATCAAACCACTTCTAAAATGTAAATTATTATTAGACTATTCTCTCTATTCTCACACCCTACAAATTACAAATGTTCCTGATTTCATATCTTTCTTGCATCTATTCAGTTTAATGATACATTATGGAATTATACATATATGCATTATTATATTATATGTATTATATATATATATAATATACATTATCAGCCTCCAGAGCTCATTAATTATCATGAACAAATCACCTATCCACTCTGAATCTCATCTGTAAAATATGGATAAGAATCTCTGACTAGCTACCTTAAAGTTCTAGTGAGATGTGATAAAGCTCTACAGAACTGCCATTATAAATTATCATCATCATAATAATAATTATCATTATTATCATTATCATCATCATCATTGAAACTCATTTGGGGGAACATGAATTTTATACACTGTGGATTTCCTGGGAGATGCAGAGTAGTTATTTCATTTGATTCTCATAATGACTCTGGATTATATATAGATGCTATTATTGTAACCTCCATTTTACAGATAAAGAAACTGAGGTAAGAATATTAAGTTACTTGCCAAGGGTCTATTCACTATAAACTAGAAAAAACTGAACTTCTAGTGAGATACTGGGTTGGGATCTTGTTTCTAACATGGACTGTGTGTCTTTGGCCAAGCCACTTAATTGCCTTGAGTTTCAGTTACTTCATCTCTTAGATGGGGATATCACCTTCCCACTGCACAGCCTATACAGAATGCTTTAGGGTGGTTGGAGAGAATGTGTTTAAGTTATCACTGTATCCATAGAGGACAAGGGTTGGCCCACAGTATCACCAAAGCCTTTTGCAACAGAGTTTCACAGTATTTGGAAATAAAAGCTACTAATAAAGGGAGCAAAATAAACCATTCAACATTTCATTCAAATATTTTCTAAGTTATGGTACTGTCTGTGAGAACATTTTTCTTTGGTATAAACAGTGGCCATGAATGGAATTAGTGTTTAAATAATACAAAAGTACCAAGTTTCTTCCTGTCACCCAACCAGTCATAAACACCCATAGTCCAACAGCCTGTACACGGCAGCCTATGACAGAACAATGGTGCTCACACGCATGGAGGCTGAGACGTTCAGTTCTCCGATGGCATCAATGTTCCAGCCCAGCTGGGGATTCACTGACTCAGACAGAGAGAAAACAGTGCAGAGGGGCAAATGAGGGGAAAATCAGGGTTTCCTTTTCCCCCCAAGTCATTTCAGAAATACAGAACGAGACTGTGGCTTCATCTGAATGTCTGAGCAGGCATTTTGCTCATGAATAGGAGGTGAATGCATACTTTACAACAGGGGTATAGATAACTCTGCCTATGGGATGATCCCCTATTTGGCTTTCTCACCAACGTCATTGATAGTTATAAATGCAAAATGAATCCATTATTTTTTTATATTTAAAAGGCTGTGTTATAAATTGGATTGAATATTGGATCAAGAATCAAGGAAATTGGGTTTGTTTCTTTTTTGGACACTTAAATAGCTGCATGATTATGAACAAATTCACTTGATTTATTTAAGTCTCAGTTTACTCATCTGTAAAATAGAGATAATAAATATTTGCCCCAGATACTTTATTTCTGACTCCAAATATAGGAAGCTGTCTGTTGTAAGGAACATCATGAAGTACAAAGAGCAGAGGATTTGGAAGAGGAAAACAGGTTCAAAGTTCCCCTTTGCCATATTCAACATGAGTAATCTTGGATAAACTAAATGGTACAGTGGATAGTGCATTAGACCTGGACTCATGAAGACCTGAATTCAAATCTTGGATCAGATACTTACTGTATGATCCTAGCCAAGTAACTTAATATTCTTACCTCAGTTTCTTTATCTGTAAAATGGAGGTTACAATAATAGCACTTATATATAGCCCAGCATCATTGTGAGAATCAAATGAAATAATCTTTTTAAGGTACTTTGCAAATCTCAAATGCTATATATATGCTAACAATTGTTATAAATGCATTGTTATTTATTATTATTAATTAATATTATCAACTCTTAGTTCTCATATGTAAAATGAAATTAGATTGGATGATCTCTAAAGTCCCTTCTAATCCCAAATCTTTGGATTTATGAACCTATACAACATTAGCACATACATAATCACATATCTACTTTGCAAGATTGTTGAAAAGGAAGTGCTTTGTAGAGCTTAAGATGCAATTAAGTGTGACTTAATAGCAAGGATGCTTAGCAGCCAGCTCAAACAGGTTTGTGAACATTAATTGTTAAATTTTTGGTGTGGCCATTAATACCTAGAAAATCATCAAGTGTTGCAGATCAAGACTTGATTTATTATTTTTCTGGTTGTCTAGAAAAGAAGTGATGGAGAAAAATGTTAATGGTACAGATTAAGCCTCAGAGTTTGTGATATATACATCCCCCCCACACCCGGAGCCAATTGTTAAACTTTACTAGCACACTCTTGGTTATTTGTATTACTGAAAAGAAGAAATAAATGAAAGAACAAGGGAATAGCTTGTGGACAGTATGGTAAAACCAAGAAATAGACTTACAGTGGGCCTGAATTTGAATCTCCTCTCTTCTACTTACTATCTGTGTTGCCTTTCTGAGACATTTGTAAAATGAGTCAGACAAAATAATCTCTGAACTTTCTTCAAGTTCTAACTTCTATGATTATAGAATTTAAGCTAAAAATTTTTTTTTGGAGAGGTGGGGATAAGGTAACTAAAGGATGGAAAATAGAAATGATAATCAATTTGATTATGAAGGAGATCCCTTTATAGACTAGCCATGACTAGAACAACACACAAAAAAATAAAATGGTTGCTATAGATATTCCTGTCTTCATGATGACAAATAATTTGAGAAAAGTTGGAAGAAAATATTATTAAGATACTTTATTTAAATCCCAGGTTTAAGATAAACTAAAAGTAAGCTCTCAGGTATATAATGTGTTAAGTAAGGGAAGAGCTTCTTAATTAGTCAAATGTTCTTATTAATGGGGAGTTGATTCATATAAGAAAAATAAATGATAATTTTTCAAAAACTTTATCTTCTTTTTATATTCTTGAAACTAAGACGAAGGAATTTAATCATTCTTTGATGATTCAGAAGATACTTCAGTTCTTTATGTAGAACATCATTGATAATTGTTATATTGTAATGGGCAGGGTCACTGACTACTGAGTTTCTGCAGGATAATCCTATATAGATTAGTTTTTACTTTAGTTGAAGGATTTCATTTCTTATCTGGATGTTTAACATCAGATAAACAAAGACAATGACTCAATGAATTGAATGAATGAAGAGAATGCTCTAGAATTTTATTTCTATTGATATAAATAGCTATAAGGAGAAAAACAGAGAAAGAGACACAGAGAGAGACAGAGACAAAGAAAGAGAGAGGAGTAAAGAAGAGGGGAGAAGAGAGAGAAAAAGAGAGACAAGACAGAGAAATTAGATAGCCAAAGTAGAATCACTGTTCTCGAATTTTTTCTCTAATAATATAAGTAGCTATACAGAGAAACAGAGACAGAGAGACAGAATCAGAGAGAGACAGAGAGGAAGAGAGAGAGAAAGAGAGAGAAAGGGGAGTAAAAAAAGGGCAGAAAAGAGAAAGAGAAATGAGACAGAGACAAACAGAGACAGAAAAGAGAAATGCAGAGACATGAAGAGTACACACAGCGAGAAATAGAAAGAGAATGAAAGAGAAGAAGAAAAGAAGAAGAGAATGAAGGAGAAAAAGAAGATGAAAAAGAGAAGAAAGAAGAAAAGAAAGAAGAGGAGGAGGAGGAAGAACTGGTGGTAGTGGAGGAGGAGAAGGAGGAAGAGAAAGAGGAGAAGGAGAGTGTTTCTATACACTTTTCTGTCATTAGTACACATCTTTCTATCATTGGCCAAATGTACAGCTTCAGCTTTGGTCTCTTAGCTTCCTCAGTTCCACTTCACAGTTCCAATGGCTTGCTGAAATTTCTACCTCAATATCCCACTATCACTCTTTCTTGTAAGCAAGCAATATAAAACTGAAAAGAAAGGAGAAAATGAAATGTTTAGAATGAGTATATAAAAAAAACATTTATTAGGTGCCCCCACATATAAAGCACTGTGCTAAATATAAGGGGAAAGAATTAAAAAGTTAGACAATCTCTCTTCTCAAGAAAATTCCCATTCTAATGGGGTAGAAAACACATAAGGAAGGTTTTTGTTTTTTTTTTTTGTTTTTGTTTTTGTTTTTTTTTTTTTTAGCTGCAAGTCAAATGGAAAGATCCCACTGTCTTTCAGCTGCAATTGCAGTGCAGATAGAAATGCCTCTTCTTAAATGTCATTTCCAGTGATAAAATCATGAGTTGCTGATATTGAACCATTTGACAATGCCAAGGACTTTGGAGGCAACAACTCTTTTATCTGGATCTTCAGTAACTGTGGCTCTAGTCTCTGCAGGAATGGTTTCCAGGCTGCTTCTCCACAAGGGTTACTTTCCAAGTTAATGGCTGAGATCACTGTTGCTACTTCTAAGCATCTTGGTTTCAAGACTTGGTCCTTAACTATTATCTATTGGGTTCTGAGGAGAGATGATGGTCAAAATGATGGTGGTATTTTGATTTACTTGGTACAGATGCTGTTTCCTGTATCTCCCTCTGGTACCTCACTGCTTCATATAAAAAAGGAAAGATTGAGAAAAGATTTCTAAAGAATATGGGAACAAAATATAAGCTGTAAATCAGCTAGTTAGTAGGACAATAAACATTTATTAAAGAGCCTACTAAGAGGCACAGTGGATAAATCAGGAAGGCTCTTCTTCCTGAATTCAAATCCAACCTCAAGTAGTTACTAGTTATGTGACTCAGGGCAAATCACATCACCCTGTTTGCCTCAGTTTTCTCATTTGTCAAGTAAGCTGGAGAATAAAATGGCAAATCACTCCAGTATCTTTGCCAAGAAAACATCAAATGGGGATCATAAAGAGTCAATACACAACTGAGCTATAACTGAACAAAGTGTCAGGAACCTTGCTAAGTGAGATCTGGGGATACAAATAGGCAAAAACCAGAATCTTGCCTTTAAGAAGTTAACAATCTAATGATTCTTGAATGCATAAAATGAGCTCCCCCTGGGGCTTATAGTTAGAAAAATCCAAGTTTGACTTCTCCATCAGACATTGACTAAGCTACTCCAAGATGATGGATTCTCTTAATCTCTCTCAACATCAGTTTCCTTATCTGTATAATGGGGATGATAATAATACCTGTCTCACAGGGACTACTGTGATCCTTTATGAGATAATTTAGATAATCAAGTTAGCTGCCAATTATTCTGTACTTTGAGACTTGTAATTGTTATGACCAATGATGTGAAGTCAATGCTCCCAAAGCATTTTCCAATTTTTTTAATGATCTAAATCTTTAAAAGAAATAAAGAATTTTTGAACGTTTCAATTAGAAAAATTAACAAAAGAGAACGATTTATCTCATACTGGGTCATAGGTGTATTCTATGGGTCTAGCACTGAAAAATCTTAGGAAAAGATTTAAACAAACTTCATAGTTTTCCAGAGCTCCTCATAAATTATGCTAAACTCTAGCAGCCTACAAGCTCAGAATTCAAGATAGGAGTCTCTATTTACAAACTTTGTGGAGTCTTTTGTCAGATACCAACCAGCCTGAAGCTCTCAGAGGATAAGAACTGTTTTTTTTTTTTTCCCCCTGAACTTGATAAAAGCTTTCTGATAATGATGGATTGAATGTGCATGTGCACACAACTAGGTACCATGGCATTCTATCCCCGAATTTTGATTTTCCTATTTGCACTGGTCTTTCTTCTCTTTCAGAGGAGCTGTTTTGTTTGTTTCTTAAATGTTGTAAATGGTGAAAAGATCAAATGTAGATAGGTGGATTTTAGATTTGTAAGAAATATTTTTTTCCTTTTTTCAATTAAAGCTTTTTAATTGTCAAAAGATATGCATGTATAATTCTTCAACATTAACCCTTCCAAAGTCTTGTATTCTAATTTTCCTCTCCTTTTCCCCACCCTCTCCCCTAGATAGAAAGTAATCCAATATATGTTAAACATGACAAAAATATATCTTAAATCTCATATATGCATACATATTTATACAATTATCTTGCTGCATAAAAAATCAAATCAAAAAAGAAAAAATGAGAAAGAAAATAAAATGCAAACAAACAACAACAAAAAAGTGAAAATGCTATGTTGTGATCCATACTAAATTCCCACAGTCCTCTCTCTGAGTGTAGATGGCTCTCTTCATCACAAAATCATTGGAACTGGTCTGAATCATCTCACTGTTGAGAAGTGCCACATCTATAAGAACTGACCATTGTATAATCTTGCTGTTGTCATGTACAATGATCTCCTGGTTCTAATCATTTCACTTAGCACCAGTTCATTAAAGTCTCTCCAGGCCTTTCTGAAATCATCCTGCTGGTCATTTCTTATAGAACAATAATATTCCATAACATCCATATATCATAACTCATCCAGCCAATCTCTAACTGATGGGGATCCATCAGTTTTTTGCCATTACAAAAACAGCTGTAACAAACATTTTTGCATAGGTGAGTCCCTTTTCCTTCTTTAAGATCTCTTTGGGATAAAAGTCCAGTGGTAACACTGCTGAATCGAAGGGTATGCACAGTTTGATAATCTTTTGGGCATAGTTCCAAATTGCTCTCCAGCAATTCACATCTCCACAGCAAGTTCACATCTCCAACGACAATGTATCAGTGTCCCAGTTTTCCCACATCCCTTCCAGCATTCATCATTGTCTTTTCCTGTCATCTTAGCCAGTCTGAGAGGTATATAGGGGTACCTCAGAGTTGTCTAAATTTACATTTCTTTGATCAATAATGATTTAGAGCACCTTTTCATATGACTACAAATGCTTTTAATTTCTTCATCTGAAAATTGTCTGTTCATATCCTTTGACCATTTATCAATTGAATTCTTATACATTTGAGCTGATTCTCTATATATTTTAGAAATGAGGCTTTTATCAGAAACTTTGAATGTAAAAATGTTTTCGCATTTATTGCTTCCCTTCTAATCTTGTCTGCATTAGTTTTGTTTGTACAAAAACTTATTAACTTGATATAATCAAAATTATTTATTTTTTGTTCAATAATGGTTTCCAGTTCTTTAATCACAACTTCCTTCCTTCTCCACAGATCTGAGAGGTAAATAATACTTTGTTCTTCTAATTTGCTAATAACATTACTCTTTATGTCCAAATCATGAACACATTTCGATCTTATCTTGGTATAGGGTGTTAGGTATGGGTCAATGACTAGTTTTTGCCATACTAGTTTCTAATTTTTCCAGTAGTATTTGTCAAATAGTAAGTTTTTATTTCAAAAGCTGGGGATTTGGGGGCTGTCAAACACTAGATTACTATAGTCATTGACCATTTGGTTCCATGAACCTAACCTATTCCACTGATGGACTATTCTGGTTTTTAGCCAGTACCAAATGGTTTTGATGACTGCTGCTTTGTGATATAGTCTTAGATCTGACACAGTTAGGCCACCTTCATTTGCATTTTTAAATTAATTCCCTTGAAATTCTTGACCTTTTGTTTGGAAGAAATCTTATAACTCCCCTAGATGAACTTCATTTTACAGATGGGAAGACTGAAGTACAGAAAAGTTAAGAAATTGGTAGTCAAACTCAGGTCCTCAGATTCTAATTTCAGGACTCTTTCCATTTGTAATCATAAGATCATAGATTTAGAGGTAGAAAAGACCATTGAGTATGATACCCTCACATTATAGATGAAAAAAAAAACCCTGAGGCATAAAGAGTAACTTGCCCATGATCACATATCTGGTATCTGAATAAGAATTTGGAGCCAAGTTGTTTTATTCCAAGTGCAGAACTTTATCAACAGGACCATTTTGCCTCTCTTATAAGTAGTAAATGATTACAAACTGATTTTAGCATTTGTTTGTTTGTTTTGATGATTACAAACTGCTGAATATTTCTTGGGTTCACAGATTCTTATTCACAACACAACCTTTTCCTCACTGTCAAATTCAATCAGAGACTGTAGACAATTCTCACCATTCCATTGAGATCAGCCTGAAGTGGGCAGTCAATAGTAAACCACTAGAGTGATTTTCCACTAACAAAGAGCAGATATGGGCCCTGGAACTCCAGCTTGTCATGAATAGTAGACTCCTGGAGCTTTTGTTTTGTTTTAGATGGAAAAGATTCCAGAAAGATTATCAAAAAGAAGAAATTTTGATGGCTAGGAGTGGGCCATGTAGTTTAACACTCTAGCAGAGGAAATCTGAGCTTTTGTTGAATATTTATTAATTCATTTAAGACTATTTTTATTTTAACACTCTAGAAAAGAAAATTTGAGCTTTTATTTAAAGTTCACCAATTTTAAAGCTAGAGAAATGCTTTAAATATGTTATCTCACGTGACCCTCACAAACGCCCATGAATAAAGCTTATTATCACCACTATTTTACAGATAGGGAAACTGAGGCTGAGAGAAGTTAAATGAATTTTCCCATGACCACACAGCTAGTAAAGGTGTGAGATAGGATTAGAATTTAGGTCTTTCTAAGCCCAAGTCTAGTATTCTTTCTGTTATGCCATATAATCAGGAAGGAAAAAAAATAACAAATCTGATCAGTGATTAAAATTTAAAAACCCACAATCCCTACTTTTATGAGCTTTATCCTTCACAATGGAGAGAAGGAATGATAACAAATATTTATTAATTACTTGCTATAGGCCAGGAATTGCTTTATGCTCTGAGGATTCAAAAATTAAAACCAAATGGTCCCTATTCTCAAGGATCTTAGATTCCATTGGAAGAAACTAATATATACAAAGACACAGGAATAAATCATTGGTATAGGAAACCCTTGATGAGGGAACTACCTCTAATGATTCAGTTCAGCAGCTTTTCTGCAATCTAGTCTTAACTTCTTGTGGTACCAATAGGTTAAGCAACTTGCCTAGAACTACATAGACAGTATGTGGCAGAGTCAGGGCTAGAGAGCTGGTCTTTTCTTCACAAACTGAAAGTTTCATATCTTTCCTATCTTCTTATTTTTTAAATATATTTTTATTTATTTGTTTATTTTCCCAATTACATGTAAAATATTTTAATATTTATTTTAAAAATTTTTGAGTTCCAAATATTTTTCCTCTCTCCCCTTCCTTATTCCCTAAGAAGGCAAGCAATATGATATCAATTATACGTGTGAAGTTATGTAAAAGATGTTAACCTTGTTGCAAATGTAAACACACAAAGTCTTTTTTTTTTTTTTTTTTTTTTTTTTAATATGCTTCAGTCTGCACTCAGAGATTGGCAGTTCCTTCTTTCTGCAGCCAAATTGCATTTTTTCATCATGAGTCCTTTGGAATTGCCTTGGACTATTATCTTGATCAAAGTAGTTAAGCCTTTCACTATTGATCCTCCTTACACCTTTCCAATCTTCTTAAACTTAGCTCTGCTCTCTGACATTCAGCCATTCTGATGTCCTTGATATTCCTCACACATTATACTCCATCTCCCATCTCCATGCCTTTTGACAGTCTTCCATGCCTGGAATGCTTGCTCTCACTCCATCTCCTTCTCTTAGAATCCCTGTGTTTTTTTTTTCAAAATTTAAATCAATCACTACGTTCTGTAAGAGGTTTTTCCTAGTTTTTTAGGTGCTATAATCTTTTGGTTAATTTCCTTTTATTCCAAGTACCTAATTTTTTTATGTCATTTCTCCCATTAGAATATAAGCTCTTTGTTTTTCCATGTATTCCTATCAATTAGCATTCTGACGGCTGCTGTTCGATCATTTTTGAGTCATGTCTGATGACTTTATACATGACCCCATTTAGGGTTTTCTTGCCAAAGAATGGTTTGCCATTTCCTTTTCTAGCTCATTTTACAGATGAGATAACTGACTGAAACAGGGTTAAGTGACTTGCCCAGGATCAGGCAGTTAGTTAGTATCTAAAGCTGAATTTAAACTCAGTTTTTCTTGACACTTTATCCTTTGCATCACCTAACTGGCTCTATCATAATGCTTAGTACATGATTGATTGAATGATTCCTTGGAGTCTGATTCAAAGAAGGAGAGAATAGTTTGATATTGTCATGATTTGGAATGTAGAGTTTGGAAGAAGAGGGACCTCCTGATAGGTGGTCTCATTTTTTTTTCAGTGAAGTATTTGATAAAGTCTTCTGCTGAGAGAACAGGGGAGGGGATACCATCAGTGGCTTAGAAGAATAAACAACATTGCTGACAGAGGTAGGTTAGAGCAAAGCTTCTTAAACCATGGGTTGTGACCCTATATGGGATCATGTAACTGTATGTGGGGATTGCAAAGTTATGATTTATTTTCAGTAAATATTTGCTTTATATACCTTTATATTGGGGTTGCATAAACACTTCTCAGGCAAAAAGCTGTCAGGAGTAGAAAAGGTTTAAGAATTCCTAAACAAGACAGTTAATCAAGAAAAAGTGAAAGGACTGACAGCAGTAAGGGCCTGGTTGAGGTTACATAACATTAATAATGGATCCAGTCAGGAAGATGTAAAATAATGGAAATGTTCATAGACTTTCCCCTACACTGATCAATCCATCCCCATATCCTAAGCATCACACTGTGGATTCCCATTAAATTTATTATCATTTCTATGTCCCTCACCCTATATGTCTCACCTCAAACATTCAAAAATAATTTAAATGATGCAAGAAAATTCCCTTTTTTTTGGTTTTCAAATATATGAAGTTTGCTCCACTGTAGACAGGATTTTTATAATCCTGAGCAGGAGAAATATAACTTCTCTCCATTCTATTTCTTCAAGTTAAAAACAGAGATACACCATCGAGATACATTCATTTCAATTTAAAATTTGTTTTTGTTTTTGTTTTTTTGCAAGACAACTAGAGTTAAGTGAGTTGGCCAGGGTCATATAGCTAGGAAGTGTTAACTATTTTGTTTAAGTAAGTTATTTGAAATCAGATCCTTCTGACTAGACCAGGGCCAGTGCTCTATCCATGGCACCATCTAGTTGTCCCCAACAGATCACTTATTAAGTTCCATCATATTGCTGTTGATCCTTCATTCTCCAAGAGGATCAATGACATCTCAGTGATGTCTTGACCTGCCATCATGTTGGCAGTGCAGAGGAAGATAGAATTTTAGATAAAACTAGTGTTAACTTCTCAGAACTCAACAAAGTTAAGATTGCTAAATATTTTGCAGATTACAAAGTGCCAAGTGAAGAATTTAACTTTAACCTAATGAAGAATTTGCTGACTCTCGAGTTAACTAAACTTTGAAGTCCTTTTTTCAAAACTTTAACTCATTTCTCTGGTATAGTTAAGATATAGTCTTGCCTGAAAGGCCCCTCTAATTTTAAAATCTGTCAGAAGTTAAAAACACCAATCAACTCCCTTAGTGCATAATATCTTGATAGCCTCTGCCTAGTCCCAGAATGGCTTTAATCTCTGTTTTGTGTATGAAAAAGAATGTTCTCCCTCTAGGAGCTGGAGAGAATCAGCAACATTCTGGTGGTCCCACTCAGTGGTATCCCTGATTATAACTTTGCAAGGCTTTTCAAAACAAACATCTATAAGGATGTTGGCTAACAGCTGTGTGAGTATGTCTGTAGATAGACAAACAACCACTTGTTTAAGAAAAAAAGCTGTCTTAGCCCTCTCCCTGCTACCCCTTTATAGTAAAGAGGATTTCATTTACTTTTTTCTATCTCTGTTTAGCAGATGGTGATATATAAGGTGACTGAAAGGGAATATGTTTTATGGATGTTGAAAAGGCATAAAAGTATCTTTAAAAAGACAAATAAACTTTTTTTCCCAACATGTGGCTAAAAAAACAAGGTTCTAAGGGCATGTGGGAAAGAATATTATAATGAAGGTCAAGATCCTTATTTCAACCTAAAGATGCACACAGATCTGCAACAATATGCAAATAACACATAATTAGGATAGTTTTTGTTGTGTAAAAATAAGCCATCTAATTATATATTGAGCTGATTGCAGGTAATGTAGTGATCTAGTGGAAATAGATTAAAGATATGGGGCTACTTTGTAACAAAAAATTGATTTCATTCATACTCTAAGGCTCTCATACTCTAAGATAGATGAGAGTATTAGAAGAAGGAGTTGAGGAGCAATTGTCTGGTCTGCTATCCTGGCCCTGATTTATACTCTCCTTACCAGACTCACTTTTAATAGATCTTTCTAAGGGACTCACTCATAAAACTCAGTAGATTCTCTGTCTTGTTCCCATAGATAAGAAAAGAGAAAGAAAACAATTTGTTTCTTTGGGCCAGATTTTCAAGATTCAGGTAGAGGTTGTGTATGTGAAAGAGTTTTCAGAAACCCAGGCACAGTAGACACCAAGAGGTGGCCTGGATTTTTATTTTTCTCCTAAGATTTTGGGAGTAACTGAAAAAGGAAGCATGAGAGGGAGAACAAGATGCAGTATAGAATAAGAGAGAGAAATAGAGACAAAGACAGAGAGAGATAGAGACAGACAGACATAGGGAGAGACACACAGAAAGAGCAAAAGACAGGCAAAGATATAGAGACAGACAAAAGATGGATACACAGAGACAGAAAGAGAAGCAGAGACAGATAGACAGAAAGAGACAGATGGACAGAGACAGAGATAGAGAAACAGAGAGACATACACACAGAGATACACAGAGTCAACAAGAGTTCAGTGCCTCTGACACTGAACTAGGATTATAACTACTTAATCAGTGAATTTTTAGAATTAATCATTCTCTGTATGTGACAGACCACTATAATAAGAGTTATGAATACAAAAGGCAAAAGATTCCTAGCTGTATGACCCTGGGCAAGTCACTTAACCCCAATTATCTCAGGAAAAAAAGATAAAAGAAGTCTATTCCTTCAAAGAGCTCACATTCTAAGGGGATACAACAGATCCATCAATAAGTAATTACCTACAGGGTAGATGCCCAGTAACTGGATAGAGCAGTGGGCCTGGAGTCATGAAGACCTGAGTTCAAACTTGGTCTCAAAGATTTATCATCTGTGTGACCCTTGATTCTGCCTCAGTTTCCTCATCTGTCAAATGAGCTGGAAAGGAAATGGCAAACCACTTCTGTGTCTTTGCCAAGAGTACCCCAAATGGGGAGGGCAGGTACAGGTGTAGTGGATGGAGATCTGGGTCTAGTCAGGAAGACTCATTTCTGTGAGTTCAAATCTGGCCTCAGATACTCACTCGCTTTGTGACACTGGGTATGTCACTTAACCCTGTTTGCCTTAAGCCACTGGAGAAGGAAATAACAAACCACTACAGTATCTTTGCTAAGAAAACGCTATAGAGTCACAGAGTCAGACATGACTCAATGATAACAACATGTAACCCAGAAGAAAACACCAACAGCTGCTTGGAGTGGAATTGGGTGGGGGACAGAAAGTGATAAAGGCCTGGGCTCCAGTAGAAGATGGCTTTGAGCCTTTAAGTCTTTAAGCTGAGTCTTTAAGGAAATCAGTGTTTCTAAAAGAAAAAGATGACAAAAAAACATTCCAAGCATAGGAGACAATCAATACAAATTAGGGTGATGGGAGATAGAATCCAGCTTGAAAAGTAACAGGTTAGCCAGTATGACTGGACTATAAAATGTGTGAAGGGAAATGATATATAAAAAAGAACTGGAAAGACAGAAAGAGTTAATAGAGAGATCATGGATCACTAAATGACTCAAGAAATAAACTTTTAATGAACACCTATTAAAGGCTGGGGAATATAAGGGAAGAAATGAAACAATCTCTGCCTTCTAGGAACATATGTTCTATCAGAAAGACATGTGCATGTACAGATATATACAAAATAAATTGAAATCTACTTTTAATGAACTAATGGACAGTGAGGGAAGAATCAGGAAAACTTTTATATAGAAGGGATATAGAAAGTGGTTCTTGAGCTGAGCTTTAAAGGAAGGTGGGACATTTGGAACATGGTACATATTATGAGGCATAGTCATTGTGTTAGTTGATTTGATTTATTCTTTTTTCTCCTCAAAAAGGGGAGACTCACTTAGGTGGGATAGAAATATATTCATAAATGAATGTAATATAAAAAGATATCAATAATATTTTTACAAAAAGAATGCATTTAGGCACTAAAAAAAGAAAACGGAACATCTCCCATTAATTTTGAGACAAGAGTTATTGTATTTGTTTAAGAGCAGAGAAGCTTTTACATGTTTTTAAATGGAAAGGAAAGAAGCCAATGGAGAAGAGATGGCTTATGTAAGAGAGTAGGGTGATGAATGATGGAAAGTTTATAGATGAGAAGAGAGTAGATAAGATCAAGAACACAGGGAAAGCATGGAATTTTTGAGATGTAAAAGATAGGAGTTGAGAGAGCTCATGTTAGATAAACTTTCCCTGCTCTGTGAAATAGCAGATTAGATCATCATGGAGGGAAAAGGGAGAAGGAATGAAAAAGTAGGATTGAAAAAAAAAAGGAAAAAGAATTTTAGCAGAGCCACTTTGAGAAATGTGGTAGGGAATTGGGAATAGTGGAATAAGGTCTTATTGAATATAAATACACTAACAATACTATGATCTAGTCATCGAGATCTTGTCACTTTGTCTAGCAATGTACAGCAGACCAGGAGGAGGACTGATCCCTGCCTAAATTACCTGCTGCCATATCTTCACTTTCAGGATTTTTACCCCTGGTGAATAGATTGATACACTGATTGGTTCCCTACTCATGGTTCATTGAAAGGCCAAATTGAATAATAACATCATCAGTTCCCAATATTAGAGTCACATAGCTTGCATTTACCACAATTTCCTTTGAACTTCCTTAGTTTTGAGTTTATTTCAGAAAGACACAGTTTTTACATTCAGTCTCTCCCTCTGTTTGCACAGAGTCCCCATTCAAACTGGGTGACAGTTTTTTAATTCTTTCCCAGTCTCAAGAAAGTAGCAATAGGCAGATTCCTCTTTATTCAAATGTTGCTATGGATCCTTCCCATATAGTTATCAATTGGTATTAACTGTTCATCTTCTTTTTATAGGTCTTTATTGAAATTTGACTTGTAGGTCTTCCAACACTCCTGTCCTTATTGCATCTAGGAATATTGTTGATTAGTTCCTAGGTGGCAGCCATGTTTAGTGTTTGCAACATCCCAATTATTCTTTCAGCATATTTTATATACTGTAAACTAGTAGTTTAGAGAACCTATTAACTGATCTATTCTACTGAATCTAGGATTCTACATCAGAAGGTTTTTATCTTTCTTGGACAGCAAATCTCCCATGTTACAAATCTAAAAACAGGAGAGGAATTTTTAAAAATGTAGTAATGGAATAAAGCATAATATTGTCCCCCGTCATTCTGTCTGCTGCTAGAGTTATACAAAGGATGTTTTTAGCATAAATTTTGAAGATGACAAGCAAAACTCTAACACTTTCATTCAATGAACAAAGCAGTTATTTTATCTACTTGTGCAATCATTCATGGGATACTAAATATAAAAAATAGGATAACAACTTGCCCCTTGGACTATTCTTCAGTGTATTAAAAAGATGAGAACTCTCATATATTAATGATCAAGACAATAATAATGATAATGATAATGGTGATGATGATGATGACAACAGTAACAATGATTAAACCACTTGGACAAAACATTGACACATAAAATTCAAGGGCAATATTTTCTTTAATTTTCATTTATTGATTATTTTTGATACATATTGCTTTATGAATCATCTTGGGAGAGAAAAATCAGAGCAAAAGGGAAAAAACTATGGGAGATATAAAAAAACAGAAAAGAGAAGTGAACATAGCATGTATTGATTTACATTCAGTTTCCATAGTTTTTTTTTTTTTTTTCCTGTATGCAGATGGCATTTTCTGACAAAAGTTTATTAGGATTGCTTTGGATCATTGTACCACTGAAAAGAACCAAATCTTTCATAGTTAGTTGATCATCACACATTCTTGTTGTTATTGTGTACAATATATTCCTGGTTCTTCTTATTTCACTCAGCATTAGTTCATGTAAATCTTTCCAGGTCTTTCTAAAATCAGCTAATTCATCACTTTTTATAGAACAACAATATTCCATTATCATCATATACCACAACTTGTTTAGCCATTCCCCAGTTAATGGGCATCTACTCATTTTCCATTTCTTTGCTACCACAAAAAGAGCTGCTACAAATATTTTTGCACATGAGAGGCCTTTTACCTCCTTTATGATTTCCTTGGGATACTGATCCAGTAATGTCATTGCTGGGTCAAAGAATATGCACCATTTGATAGCCCTTTAGACATAGCTGCAAATTGCTTTCCAGAATGGGTGGATCATTTCACAATTTCACCAACAATGCATTTCCCACATCCCCTCCAACATTCGTCATTTTCTTTTCCTATCATCTTAGCCAATCTGAGAAGTGTGAGGTCATACTGCAGAGTTGTTTTAATTTGCATTTCTCTAATCAAGAGTGATTTATAGCATTCTTATATGACTATACATGGCTTAATTTCATCATTGAAAAATTATCTGTTCATATCCTTTGACCCAATTGATCCTTATCAATTGGGGAATGATTTATATTCTTAAAAATTTGATACAGTTCTTTATATATTTTAGAAAAGAGACCTTTGTCAGAAGCACTGGCTATAAAGATTTTTTTTCCAACTTTGTACTTTTCTTCTAACCTTGTTTCTGTTGGTTTTATTTGTGCAAAACCTTTTTAATTAGCATAATCATAATTGAAGTACAATATTACATGGAGTGAAAAGTTTTCAAAACACAGAGACTAATTGAAGAATTTAAAACAACACAGGAAGAGGATGAAGTACATACAATCAGTATTATCATGTCTTCTACTAAAATTGTTCTGAAGAGTTATCAACTTGGGGCAAAAGTTATTTTGCTTGTTTAAGATAGGAGAGGCCTCTGTGAGTTTATAACTGAAAGGGAAAGGAGCCAACAGAGAGGAAGAGGCAAGAAAAAGGATAATGAAGCACGGAATAAGTTTACAGAGGAGGATAGAGTAGATAACATCAAGAGCATAGAGAAAGCATGGAATTTTTGAGGTGTGGAAGATGGGAGTTGAAAGAGCTCATATCAGATAATCATTCTTTTTCTCTGTAAAGTAAAAAGTGAGATCATCAGTTGAGGGGAAAGGGGTGAAGTTGAGGGCATGTAGAGAATCTATTTAAGATTAGTTCATATCCCTACTCTCTTATTCAACTATAAAAGGCAGTTGCTTTATCCACCTGTCTACAGAACATTAAATATACAAAAGTTATAACAGGGTATATAACAGGATAGTGAAGATGACAATGATAATAATACTAATAGTAGTTGGCATTTATATGGCTTTTTAAAGTTCACAGTGTTACATTCTTATTATCTCAGAAAGGAAAGTTTTTTCAGCAATCACCTTCTTCTATTCCAGTAGTTTAATTTAACTTCTAATGACAATAATATTAGCTTCTTCATAGACTTTCTTCATTTGCTTGAGAATTTCAAGCAATGAAATGACTGAACTCTATTTTGCTTTTTTAAGTGTAAATACATAAATATAGTATTTTATTAGCATTGAATTCCAACTCCCCAAAGACATTTTGAAGATAATTTCCCCAAATTCAAGTATACTAAAATGCAACAGAACCAAGAAGACTCTTGGAAAATAATTTTACCATCAATACTCAAAATCTTGGAAAGTATAGAGTAGAAGGAGACCAGTTAAAGAATAATTAAAGAATATCAGGCTCAAAAGGCTTGAATTTCCCAGGGATGTAAAACTCATTAGAGGTAGAGTAGCATCTAGAACTTGGGTCTGGCTCAGTCAATACATTTCCATTAATTTGACTTGAATTCTACTCTAAAATCAACACATGACACTATGTATAAATACCAATTCATATTAGTGCATAGGCTGTATTAGCTGTTCATGTTAATAGAATTATAGAAGTTTGCATTTGGAAGAACCATAATGGTCATCTAGTTCAACTTCCCACTCCAAACAGGTATTCTGTTCCATCAGAGGCTCCCTCTGATTTGCTTCCATCCATGGTTCAGATGTATATGGAGAGATGATGGCATTATTAAATATTAATAGAAATGCAGGTGCAAGATTAAATATGGACCAAATTCTTTTAGAAATTAATCAATATATGTATACATACATTGTGTTAAACATATACTTTAACATTTTTATTGGTCTACCTGCCATCTAGAAGAGGGGGTGGGGGGAAGGAGGGGAAAGTTGGAACAGAAGGTATTGCAAGGGTCAATGCTGAAAAATTACCCATGCATATATCTTGTAAATAAAAATCTATAATAAAAATTTTTTAAAGAAATTAATCAATACCTTTTTAATAGAAAAATTTGTCTCTTTATGGTACTAGACACTCTATCCACAAATTTAGATAAGTTGAAACCTCTGTTAAGAGCTTTGATTTAAATCCAAATCAGATAGGAATTATAGGTCAACAACAGAAAGGAATATTAGATGGAGTTAAGGACAGAATTCATGAATTCAATAGTCTTTAGCACTAAGATTTCAGCAAATTTTAGCAGCAAAAGTAGGCCTGTGGAGCTGTCAAATATGAGACCAGCTACCCCTTGTTCTTCAGCATCATGAGGGATGACCACTATTGCAAACAGCCCCTGGATAGTTAGGGTTCTTTCATCATCAATTTTTAATTGAGAAAAAAATCTGCCATTTTATAAGTCAAAGGGCATAGGAGTTTAAACTGAAAGGAACCTTAGACACTTTATTATCCAACCTTCTTCCCAACTGTGGTACAAACACATAAAGTGAGAGACAACATAGAGTACAAAGAGAAAGATACTTGCTTTGGAATCAAAGAACTTAAATTTATATTTTGTCTCTGATGCTTATTGTCAGTGTGACCTTCAATAAGTCATTTAATATCTCTGGACCTCAGTTTCCTCATCTGTAAAATAAAGAGATTGGTTTAGATGTTCTCAGATCTATAAGCCAATAATTCTTTCCAATGTCACATAGGCAATAAGGAACATAATCAAGATTCCTATGTTGTTCTCTTGATATTGAAAGGCATACTGATAGAATGCCACAGAATTTCCTATAAAGTTTTATTCTAATCCCTACTATGGTGGGAAGATTCCTGGATTTTCAAAATCTATGTAAATGAAAAGCTGTCTAAAAGGTCCCACCCATCTGGAGAAGCTACAAGGATGGACCCGGTGACAGACTGTGCCTGTTGGCCAAGAAGTACCCTAGCTAAGTTTGGATAGGGTTATCAACCAGAAGTTTGACCCCTAAACTTTTTCTTTTTCTGTCTTAACAACTTATAAAGATCTATCGATATAGAGAGAGCATGGAGAGGCTGCCACTTGCTCTGGAACAGGGAATACCTACACTGATGAAATCACATCTCCTTGTAACACTTGAAATAATATCCATCAGTAAATAGATAAGCATTATTTAGAACCTAAGTTTATACAGCACATTCTTTCCCCTTGTCTCCTGTAATTTGTGTCACACACACACACAGAGCATTCCTCTTGAGATACATATATCAGGACTTCATATTTTCAGAGATAAACATTTCCAAAGTTAACTAGGTTGATCATAGAAAAATAGACATACAGGCACTTTCCAGGCTTAGAAAATTCCATTGGCATAGTTTTGGGGAATCTGGGGTCACTTCAGCATGATGAGTAATCTGGCAGAGCTCCTTTCTCTCTCTGTCTTTCTCTCTGTCTCTGTCTCTTTCTGTCTCTCTGTCTCTGTTTTTCTGTCTCTCTGTGTCTCTCTCTCTCTCTCTCTCTCTCTCTCTCTCTCACACACACACACACACACACACACACCATTGTTCTTGGCTTCTTTTTTGTTCAAACCAGTAATAATTTCTCCTTCATCGCTTATGAATGGTTAGCAGAGTTGGCTACAGGGCTGAGAAACACTTGCATTAATCATGGCAACTCTGTGATCTGAGAATACAAATAGCAAGGATAAAGTGTTCGTTTTACTCATAAACTCTATTTATTTAATTCATACACTTATTTGATGACAAAAATTTAGGATAAAAAAGGGATGGGTTTTCAGAAGTTCTCTACTCCATCTCCCTCCATTCCAACAGGACTGAATGAAAACTCCTGTTCTCACAGGACTCTAGGCCATTTGTTCTTAGTCTAAGTCTCCTCAGCATCCTCCTGGTCAGACAAACTTGTGTAACTTCTTGCAATTGCTAAACTTTATAATATCTTTCTGGCATGTATTACTTATTTTCTCTTGCTCTGGCATGCTACTTTTTCCCATTGATGTCCTAAGGGCTTTTTACAGTGGCAGCAGGAGTAGGTGGTTAATGAGAATTAAGTGATACAAGAATTCTTTCACTCCACCAACAGAAATTTGGAGCCCTAAGGAAATTTTTACTGGGATCCTTTACCCTTTTGCTAATTAAAGAAATAATAAGAACTCTATAGGCACACCCCATCCTGACTGACATAGTTTCACAATCATGTCATTGCTTGGTGTTACCAACCCCTAAATAATTTGATCAATTACCCAACTGTAATATTTATAAAATTTTTCCTATGAACTATAATTCCTTCTTCCCCCTTATGTTTTTTTTTAAAATAAAGTCCTGCTTTTAAGGAAATCAATTATATATGTTACTTCCATATGGTTTCAAGGATAGGAGTTCCTCTATTACATTCAAAAGCTTCTATAATCCCCAAATCCTTCATAATCTAGTTTACCTTTACAGACTTACACATTAATTTTCCATCACATGCGCTATTTTTTCAACTAAAATAGACTATTGCCATTCTTCAAACATGTGATTCTATCTCCAATTGATAGATTTTTGTATAGTTTGTCCTCCAGGGCCTGGGATGCACTCCCTCCTTACCTCTGCCTCTTGGAAATTTTGGTTTCCTTAAAAATTTAAGTCAATTATTCCCTCCTATGTAAGGCTTTCCCTCACCATTCTCAGCTCCCCAACTGTTGGTCTCTTTACCACCATCACCATCACCAAACTACTTAGTATTTATTGTACATATATATTTTACATTTACTTTTATGGCTCCACATTCATTTCCTATTTGAAGATAAGATTCTTTAGAGCGAGGATTCCTTTTTTTAAAACACTATATCCCATCATTTAGTATAGTGCCCTGAATATAGTAAGTACTTATCAGTGTTTATTGATTGACTACATTCCTATTTCTCAATGTCAATTACTTGAAATATTTAGAACTTCTTTCTCCTTTTGTCAAACTAAAATATTGTATTGTTACCTAGGTATTTTGATTCCTATATTTTAGTGTAAGATTGGATTCAATTGAAATGAGGAAGTTTAATTTAATTTTCTCATTTCATCCTATTGATAGGTAGGATATCAAGATTAGATAAAAGATAAATATTCTTTTTTAAAGTAATACTTTATTTTTCCCCATTACATGTAAAATTTAACATTTGTTATTATGTCTTTTAAGTTTTGAGTTTTGAATTTCACCTCTCCCTCTCTCTCCCCCCCTTTCTGAACCAGTAAGAAGTATCACATAGATTACATATGTGTATCATTTAACCATTTCCGTATTAGTTGTGTTATGAAAGAAAAAAAGAAAGAAGGAAGGAAAGAAGGAAAGCAAGGGAGGGAGGAAGGAAAGTATGGAGGGAGGAAGAAAGAAAGGGAGAGAGGGAGGGAGGAAGAGAAAGAAAGAAAGAAAAAGAAAGAAAGAAAGAAAGAAAGAAAGAAAGAAAGAAAGAAAGAAAGAAAGAAAGAAAGAAAGAAAAAGAAAGAAGAAAGAAAGAAAGAAAGAAAGATAGCAGGAAGGAAGGAAGGAAGGAAGGAAGGAAGGAAGGAAGGAAGGAAGAAAGGAAAGAAGGAAGGAAAGAAGGAAGGAAGGAAGAAAGGAAGGAAGAAAGGAAGGAAGGAAGGAAAGAAGGAAAGAAGAAAAAGAAAGAAAGAATGGAAGGAGGGTGGGAAGGAGGAAGGAGGATAGGAGGGAAGGAAAGAATGAAGCGAGGAAGGAAGGTAGGATGAAAGGAAGGATGGAAGAAGGAAAGTAGGAAGGAAAGAAGGAAGGGAGGAACAAAGCTTATATAAGTCATAAAGTCAACTGTCCAAATTGTGGAGAAAATATCTTTATTCTCCAATTAATCTTCTTTCCTTTTGAGTATTTGACCTGCTTCATCATGAACACTTTTAGAGTCTCTTCTCTACTTTGTCATATTTCCTTTCTGATTCTAATAGGCTCAGTCTTTACTGTAATGCCTCAGGAATGCACTGACTCAATCAAAGAAAAGATTCTCCAAATACCTGGTGGGTGTTTAGTGGTGTTAAAGCTTGCAGATTTTTTTTTTTCTAGCTAAGCTAGTATTCTCATAGATTCTGTCATGTGCTTTTCACAAACACTGATTAGCATTATGGAGCACATAATGAAAGTATCAGAATTAAGTAACTTACCTTTGAAAAAAGTGATTAACATGATATGGTTTATAAGTAATATAATAAAAGTTATGGTTCCACATATGATCATTTAAAATATTTTATTTGTCAGTTATTAAATTTGAAATCTATTTTAGAAAATTATTCATAGAAAATTGACTCAACTTAACAGTCAGAAGGAATATCTAATAGTACTAATAAGCATTTGAGCTGATAAAAAATAAAAAAGGTTCATTATACCCTTTAAATAAATGACTCATGGAGAATAGCATCTTTAAAGTTAATTTTCCCTAGTAATGGAGAAAGGAATTGTGAAAAGAACATTGTGTAGTTAGAAAATTTAGGGTCAAATCTCATCTCTGGTACCATCGGATTCAAAACCAAGTTGCTTAAGCTCTATAAGCTTCAATTTTTGAATCTATAAAATTAGGAGATTGGATTAAGTTGTCTCGAGTCCCTTTTAGCTCTAAACCTATCATTCTATAATGTCACAAGTTATTTTTAAAGCAATAATGATTTTCTCCTTAATAGCAAGGTTTAATAAGAACTGCAAACAGGAACAAGTGATTGGCTTGTACTTGTTTCACTTATCCCTCTTCCCCTTTCTAAACAACTTCTGGTAGAGACAAGAACATAGTACTTTTTTTTTTTTAAGGGATGCTCTCTTTGATTTTTTTTTTTTTTTGTGATGAAAAATGGCTATCACCACTTCTTGAACTGTTCTTTTTTTGTTAAAATGACACTAAGTCATTTGAAATCCCATTTAGAAAATAGGTTTTCTTCCTGTCTACTGAAACTTTGATTCTGTTCAATACCATAAGCCTTTATTAAGCATACTATGTAATAAGGCACTGTATGAGGAGCTATGGATAGAAAATAAGAAAGATCTTGTCCTCAAGGAGCTTCTATTCTACTGCTGAATTTACATAAATAAGTACAATGGAAGGAAAACAACAAAGAGAGAAAACACTAACAACTGGTGAAGTAAGGGAAGAATTCACAGAACAAGTAGCACTTGATCTAGAAGTTAAAGGAAGAGTAGAACTGAAAGGCAGAAATGAGAAATGAGTATACTCCAGGCTCGTTTTTATTATTTATCTCTGTCTCTTATTACCTTGAGAGATAAGCTTGTGTTTGTGGAACAGTATCTAATACAGTTAGTGCATAAAAGAGTGAATGAAATAAAGATGGACAGGTTGTGGATAACTTAAAGAGATTTAATTATTAGCTGAATAAATTTGCATTTTATCCCAGAAGAAATGGAATACTGCTTAAGATTTTTGAACAGAGTATTGACATGGTCATACCTGTGTATTAGAAAGATTATCTTGACAAATATATAAAAATAGAGAGGACGAGAATTAGGGAGATTAACAATAAGTTTGTATAATAGCTCAAGAGAAGAAGTGATTAAAAGTTGAATCAGTATGGTGGAGAGAAGGGGTTGGATAAAAGGAACACCATGGATATATAAAGCCAATAGGAATTGAGAGAGGAAAAGAAAATGAGGTTATGAAGCTAGGAGATTTGGAATAGTGCTGGGACCATCTATAGAAACAGAGAAGTTTGGAAGACACACAAATGACTTGTCTCAGTACTCAAGGTGACTCTAAGTTTAAGACTATAAATTATCAGGGAGTTGTCAATGTGTATCAGTAGGTGGCAGAAACTTCAAAATAGTGAGTTTCCATAGAATTTCCCCATGCTTGTGAACTCACAGCATTGGACCACCCAAAAAAATTAAATAGGGAAAATTAGAGATTTATTTCAAATGATCTTGATTTTCTCAGTGAAATGGAAGGTGAGATTATCCTGTTGAGAGGGACATGATATATGTAGTTTCACTCTTAAATCATGTGGTACAGGAAAAAGCGGGAATCCCAGCACTTCCTTCCTCTATAATCCTAGGTAAATCATTTTACCTCTATGAACCTCCGTTTACTCATCTGTAAAATGAAAGGATTGCACTAGAGAGTTGCGCTAAGTTCTCTTTTAACTTTTTTTTTGCTGTGATTCTACAATCTTCCTGAACTATTCAAAAATTATATGTCATTCTAATAGTTAGAGAATTTATGAAATAGTAGCCTCCTCCTTCCCAAACAGCCAAGCCTCTTACTTCTAATAAACTGAATACTAAGGCTCATTTGTATAGGAATAAGAATCACCTCTGGAGTTCTAGAGTAGAACAATAGACTCATTCTAATTGCTACTCATTTTTCTAGGGAGTGTTCCCATTCAATAATCAATCTACAAATCCTCTGCTTTTTTATATTCAAAAAACGTATTTCCATTGACGTGGAGTTTTCAGAGCTCCATATTGGTTTTTCTGCTATGAAAGGATAGATATTGTGATGTTCCCAAACTCAGTGGATAGTCTAAGAACAATTTGTCCTTTGAACTCTGGATATTAAAGATTGTCCTTTCTCTTTTTAAAGGTTCAATCATGGAAACATTAGTAAGAGGCTTTGTTCTCATTGTTCTTTTACATATACAGTCCTTATGTTTTGGTCTTGTTTATGAAACCTATTTCTGTTGTATATTATTACAGGCACAATAGGGTCTCTTTCCATTTTAAGTGCTAACTATTGGAGAGGGAGCATATTCAACTGAAAATAAGACTTATTGTAAACAGGGTAAAACACTGGTTCACAAAGCTTGGTTGCTAGGCTATAGTCACAAAGGAGGACGTCCACATGCCAGTTTATTGGCATGAGATAATAAAGAATCAAGGTAACAAATGGGAAAAATTGGCCAGAATTCTATTCAGCGTGATCCTCTGAGGTCACTGTCAATTAGCATCTCCAGCAGTGTCTTTTGGAAAAGGTTAAGGGTCATCAGCATGTCTGATTGGCCAGCCAAAAGTGTATGCTGTGAAACAATAGCATGCAGGAACAAGACCGCGCCAGAAAGATAGACAAAGGCTACTCCAGCTGTGCTTCCCTTTTGGATGGTCCTATATAACATGCTCCCGCTGCAAACTAAGAATTGAATTGCCAAGGGATAATTATACCAAATGATGTCACTGTAGATGGCTTCTTTCCAACCTGTCCCATGGCTTATCTTGTTGGAGAATATTAGCTGGCTGGTCAGCTATAAATGGTTGTCACGAATGGGAAAAAGGGAAGTGGTCCAAGTTCTTTGTTTGCTAACTCATGTTGGGGGCCAGGGGTCATGGTCTACATTCAAGGTCTCCCTGACTTCTGTTCCTTGCACCAGTTCCACTTATTCATATCATAGTTCACAAAGTCTTAATAAAGAAGTCAATCAATTGATCAACTAAGAAACATTTATTGTTTGCTTTGTGTCCAGTCATTCCACAGGCATTTGTTAAACTCTTTCCATATGCCAGGTAGACACTATGCTAAGTTCTAGGCATAAAATGACACAGAAAATGATCCTTGTCCTCAAGAAAATTATATCTTACTGGGGAAGACAATAAATACATATGGAAGTCTATATAAAATATAAGGTAATTTGGGAAATCTTTTTTCAGCACCTCCTATGCATCAGTTCCTATAATGGGTAATAGGAATAAAAATACTCAAAATTATAAACTGACTTTCTTCAAAGAGTTTATGATACAATGAAGAAAATACAACTTTACAAGTTTGAAATAAAATAAAATATAATAAGAGCAAAGGAAGAATCTAGATAAAATGTTATAAAAAATTTACAGAAGGAAGAATGATTTAGATAGGAGAATGTGGAGATGCTTCTTGGAGGAGGAAGAGATTGAACCCAAAGTAAGAAATGATGAAGAGTAAATACTTTCTTTACCTGGAAGTCCATAAATGTAAAGATGAGAAAGCAAAGGGTGATATTAGGGTTCATCTTTCCAGGCCTCTCTGAAATCATCCTGTTGGTCATTTCTTACAGAACAATAATATTCCATAACATTCATATACCACAATTTATTCAGTCATTCTCCAATTATTGAGCATCCTCTCAGTTTTCAGTTTCTGGCCACTACAAAGAGACCTGCCACAAACATTCGTGCACATACAGGTCCCTTTCCCTTCTTTATGATCTCTTTGGGATATAAGCCCAGTAGTAACACTGCTGGATCAAAGGGTATGCACAGTTTGGTAACTTTTTGAGCATAGTTCCAAATTGCTCTCCAAAATGGTTGGATCCATTCACAGTTCCACCAACAATGTATTAGTGTCCCACTTCCCCACATCCCCTCCAACATTCATCATTATCTTTTCCTGTCATTTTAGTCAAACTGACAGTTGTGTAGTGGTATCTCAGAGTTGTCTTAATTTGCATTTCTTTGATTAACAGTGATTTTAGAGCACCTTTTCATATTACTTACTAGAAATAGTTTCAATTTCTTCATCTGAAAATTGTCTGTTCATTTATCAATTGGAGAATGGCTTGAATTCTTATAAATTTGAGTCAATTCTCTATAATTTTAGAAATGAGGTCTTTATCAGAATCTTTGAATATAGAAATGCATTCCCAGTTTATTGCTTCCCTTCTAATCTTTTCTGCATTAGTTTTGTTTGTACAAAAAGTTTTTAACTTAATATAATCAAAATTATCTATTTTGTAATCAATAATAATCTCCATTTCTTCTTTGGTCACAAATTCCGCCTTCCTCCATAGATCTGAGAGGCAAACTATACTAGTTTCTTCTAATTTGTTTATAACATCATTCTTTATGTCTAGATCATGAACCCATTTTGACCCTATCTTGGTATATGGTATTAGGTGTGGATCAATGTCTATTTTCTGCCATACTAGTTTTCAATTTCCTCAGTAGTTTTTGTGAAATAATGAGTTCTTTTCCCAAAAGCTGGGGTCTTTGAGTTTGTCAAATATTAGACTAGTTATTCCCTGTTTTGTCCTGTGAATCTAACCAATTCCAGTGATCAACTATTCTATTTCTTAGCCAGTACCAAATGTTTTTGATGACCTCTGCTTTATAATATAGTTTTAGATCTGGTACAGCTAGACCACCTTCATAAAATAAAGTTTCTAAGAGGAACTGATCAGTCAAAGAAATTGAGGCAATTCCCAATATAAGAAGAATAGTAGAGATGGAAGCATTTTCCAAGATGAAAAAGTTGCTGGGGCCTAGTGAAGAAAGAAATCTTAAGAGTAAGAAGAAGAGCCTAGAAAGGAGAGAAAGAGTATTTTTTATGAACAGAACTGGTAGAGAAAAACTCATTTTGTAAAGAATGGAATTTTTTTTGAACCTATCAAAAAGATAGGTTCAAAGGATTACTCCTTTGAAATATGTATCAGTTTGAGAAGAAGTAGGAATTGAACCTGTGATTTCATTGGTATAAGCAAAACTTCTTAAACTTTTTTGATTCATAACTCCTTCAACCTGACAAATTTTTATGCTCCCCTGGATATATAGGTATATAAAATATCAAACATTTACTAAAATAATTCATAATTCACAATCCCAACATTCAGTTAAGACATCCAACATGAGGTCACATACCACAGTTTAAGAAGTACTGTTTTAGGGGAATTCCAAGTGAAGGAATCTCCTTAATAATACAGGTCATCACATTCTCTGCAACTTAGAAAAGGAATTAATTAGTAGGGCAATGAGAATTTAAATGACTTGCTTTGATTTATAGCTGATATGTTACATAAATAGAACTAGAATATAGCAGAATTTAATACAATGGCAGCATACTTTGTAGTCTTATCTATACTTCTTAATTTTTTTTCCTTTGCTGTTGAATTTCAGTGACATCTTAAAACCACCATTATTTCCATTTGAATAAAAATTTTTGTTCTACATTAAAATGTTTTTTTGGGGAAGGAGAGTAATCATGGTGAAAACACATTGTTCTTTATCATTCCAAAGTACTGAAAATAAAGTAGTTACTCATCAACTGAAAAGCAATTGGGGAAAAAAAAAAAGGTTGCGAATGTGGTGATTTTTTTTTTCTTGTGAAACTTATTCTATCTCACCTAAGCTGGACATACAGTGACCACTCATGGTTCTGATCTGAATAGTGGTTAGCACAGAATAGGTTCTCCATCTTTTCAATCTGGGCTAATTTAGACCTCCTTAGGCAACCTGACAGTCCTCTGCTACTGGAGGCTTACTATATTTGTACTGGGCAATGTGGATATCTGATAAATCTAAGTCCCACTACAGCTCAGAACTTTTGAACTCAAGTGATCCACTAACCTTAGCCTATTCCAGTAGTATAAATTAAAGTCATGTGCCACCATAGCAGGGGATAATGGAATATTATTGTGCAATAATAAAGGATACATGTGAGGAATTCAGAGGAAAAAAGGGGAAAGATTTGTATGTATTGATGGATAGCAAAACAAGACAAAAGAATAATTCAGAACAATGTTAACAAAAAAAAAGATTGCCAACAGGAAGCAGAGCTCAGAGTAACCAAAAAACTAAATCAAAACAAACAAAACCCTATGTAGGTCTCCAAGAATAGATAATGAAATATTCTTCTCTTCCAAAAGCATAGAGGAGAAGGAATATAAGGTCAGAATACTGTACATGTTCCAGATACCAATAACATGCTGGATGTTTGTGATTATTATTCTTTGTCATGAGAGAAATGTAATCTGAAGTAAGGGTGAGAGATCCCTCCCAAAAAGTGACTGTGAGGTACAGACAAAATACATAAATAACATTATCGTTAAAAGAAAAGAAAATACCTGCATAGCTTTTGGATAACTTAGCTCTTAATGGGATTTTAGTAATTAAGAGAGAAGATTAATTTTCTATTTGAATGAAGCCTTAAATAAAAATAAAACAAGTACTGGATTTATGATTTCATTGATATAGGGAATTCCTTACTGAAAAAAATTTCCTTTTACCAATGCAAGCATGCATGCTGTCTGAAAGTATTGCCTAGAACTCTTAGAAGTTAAGTGGTTTGCTTTAGGTCACACAGACAGCATGTGGTAGAAATGGGATTGAATGTAAGTCTTCTTGGATTTGAGATTGACTTTATTCATTGTACCACATGGTCTCTCAAGCAAAAATTTGAAATAAAATTACTTAACAAATTGGTTCTATTTGAACCTCATCTTATCATATGACTGCAGCCTACTCTAGATGTACTTGAAAATATGACACAAATTTCTGACTCTGGGTTAACTGGGCTTAGCAGTTATTTGCTGAGGGTTTATTCAAACTAAAGGAGAAAAAAAAAAAGAAAGAAAAAACCTGTGGTGTCATCTAATCCTAATATTAAGACAAATGTTACTTGATAAATGACTCATATTTCACATTTAACAAATTCATAAAAATTGTTCCTATGTTCAATAAAATAAATTTAATGGATATTGGTTTAAGCCTGGGGAAAAGTTTGAAAGGGTAGCCATCAAGAAAGGTACAAAGTGGGACTTGATTGAGATTTTAAGGAAGTTAATGGTAACCAGAAGGGTGACAATCTGGGTATGAAGGAAAACATGAGCAAAGGTATCAAGATGGAAAATGGAAGGTAGAGTGCCATATGTAAGGAACAGGAAAAAGGCCAGTTCACTTTCACACTGGAAAGTGCTAATGCATGGAAGGGAATAATATTTAATAAGTCCCAGAAGGGTTATACAGTTATGGTCACAAACTGTATGAACTAGAAATTCAAATATAAGGAGATAAATTTGACCTTATAGATATAAATATAATAAGGTACAATGGGATCCTTGACTTGAATGTGCCTGTTGAAAGACATTTAAAGATCTTATTCTTAAAAATAAAGCAAAATTAATAAAAAAGGGAGGAGTCAAATTTGTAAAAAAAAAAAACAAAAAACTAGGGACTATGGGAGAAAAGCATAGTGAAAAGCTTTTGCATGTCAAGGAAAAATATATAAATTTTGTGCTCTGAATTTTAAACCCAAGTCTGTTGGAAATAGTTTTAATTCATTTATCATTATTCTAAATCCAGATAGTTATAGCTTGGAGAAAAAGAGATGCCCAAATGGACATTTCATAGCCTAAAAAATATCTAACAGTAAACTGATCCAATCATTCTGGAGAGCAATTTGGAACTATGCCCAAAGGGCTATCAAAATGTGCATACACTTTGATCCAGCAATGTCTCTATTGGGCTCACATACCAAAGAGATCTTAAGAGAGGGAAAGGGACCCACATATGCAAAAATGTTTGTGGCAGCCCTTTCTGTAGTGGCAAGAAACTGGAAGCTGAATGGATGCCCATTAGTTGGAGAAGGGCTGAATAAATTATGGTATATGAATGTTATGGAATATTACTCTTCTATAAGAAATGATCAGCAGGATGGTTTCATAGAGGCCTGGAGAGACCTTATATGAATTAGTGCTAAGTGAAATGAGTAGAACTAGGAGATCATTATACACAACAACAACAAGATTTATAGAATGATCAATTCTGATAGACATGGCTCTTTTCAACAATGAGATGATTCAGGCTAGTTCCAGTGATTTTGTTAAGAGAGCCACCTGCACCCAGAGAGAGGACTGTGGGAACTGAGTGTGGATCACAACAGCATTTTCACTTTTTTTGTTGTTGTTTGCTTTCATTTTATTTTATTTCTCATATTTTTTTCCTTTTTGATCTGATTTTTTTGTGCAGCAAGATAATTGTATGAATATGTATCCTATATATATATTTAACATATATATGTATTTTTTTTTTTACCATATTTAACATATATTGGATTGCTTGCCATCTGGGGGAAGGGGAAGAAGGGAAGGACAGGAAATTGGAACACAAGGTTTTGCAAGGGTCAGTGTTGAAAAATTGTCCATGCATATGTTTTGAAAATAAAAAGCTTTAATAAAAATATCTAACAATATTTTGAACAACATGGAATATCTTGAAAAAGCATTTATAGGAAATGTCACAATATGATAAGATGAAATTTAGGGTTAACATTTTCCTTCATTCTAATTGAAAAATTAGTCACTTGATATTTCAGGATTGCCCCTAGAAAATTATTCTCTAAAAACTACTTGTTCCTCTTTGAATGCCACCCTAAAATTAATGAAAGGGATTTCTGGCCCTGGGTTGATAATATCCTAATCCCTTTAGGAAATGGAGAAATGCGGTATTGCTTTTATATGGATCATAACTCTGATTTCTTCCAGGGAATGGAAAAGGCTATATAGTCAGGAGGTATGGTTTTCAGTTTGTTTATTATCCCTAATCCATTTTCCAGAGCATTTATTTTTCTTTCTGACCTTTTGCATTCTTTCCTAAGCAAAAGAAAATAGGTTTAAGAGAAGAGAAAAAGCTGGAAAGGACTTAAATTTAAAAAAAATTCTTAATATATCTGCTTGAACTAAAAAGGAGGTTTTTAATGTGTTTTCTCAAGGAAAAACTGAAGTAATCATTGTCATTATTGTACATACACAGGAGAATTGACTAATGAGGCCAGTCCATCACTGTATGAAGTAGAGTTTGAACGCTTGGCAGTCCTTGTCAAAGGATCTCTATGTTAGCTTGTCAGGTGATCTTCAGCCTCTAAAACAATTCAAAAGGGAAGTGATTAAGGCAAGTGCTCATATATTGAAGGAAGAAGCAATATAAGGATACTCTTAAGGTTTTTCTGAAAACTTTGGAGTCCAATTCATAACCTGACATAGAGGCCATTTCAGACACTAGTCAAGGACCATCCAATATGGCAACCTACATCAAAGAAAGTGCTGTGTTCTATGAGTGAAGAATTGTAGCATTTCAAAAGAAATATGAAAAACACAAATTTAGAGATATCTCCTCTTCAAATATTCATATATGGACTATCTGTACTCTACCTGTGGTAGAACCTCTGAAGTTTATTGGTCAGACATATAATTTGACCCTCAAAAGAGTGATGTTATTTTGGTTGTCTTTGAGAATGAAGGATAATAATCAACCAGTTAGAGTATCATGAGGGAATAGATTCAGTACTGGAAATGACCTTAGAGAGAAAGAAGACACCCATTCCAAGCTTTCATAAGATAAAGAGAAAGAAAGTGACTTAATAGAAGGTAACAGAGTTAGTCAGTAGCAAAGCCAGGTTTGGGATTCAATCAACTCTTTTCATAACACAGCTGGCAACATTTGATAAGAGTAGAAGCAGGAATGCTAAAGCAAAGAATGAGTTGAGTCTGGCAAGGAAGGCTAAGGACAACAAAGTGAGGCTATTTTTAATGAAGATTTATGGTCTCTTTCCCTAGTTGGTACATCAAATGATGTTCATCATGGAGTATTACACCTGCAAAAATTCTCTAAACTTAGGAATGAAATTTCTCATTAGAGGTATTTTCATTTCTCACTGGTATTTTTGTTTCTGTTCATATTTGAACTCCCTGTAAGTATCATAATAGTTGAACAGAACAGAAATAATAAGCATTATTGAAATACCACCATACCTCTTTTCCTCTCAATAGTGTGCTTTCTGTAATACATATAATAACCTGTCTGAAAAGCTTCAATAATCACACTAAGGAAAATATCCTGCTTCATTTTCCAGGCTGATAGCTGGTCCAGTTTGACATCCAGGAGTTTCTCATATTAAGTTTTACTGAAAGTGGTATGTTTGATTTCATCTTGCCTTCATAGATAGAATATGATAAATCTAGGTAGCAAGACTCCTTTTTTGTTTCTTTTTTTTGAGCTTTTTTGAGATCAAAGTACCTACTATGTGCTAGGTGTTTTTAGCTTAATACATAAATATGTTGACTTTTTTTGTCTGCCTTCTCACATTGTTGGTTCATATTGAGTATGTAATCTACTAAAGTAAAGTTCGGTGGCACAATGGATGGTATGCCAGCCCTGAAGCCAGAAGACCCATATCCTTGCATTGAAATCTGAGCTTAGACATGTCTTAGCTATATAATCCAGTTTGCCCCAGTTCCTCATCTGTAAAATGAACCACAAAAGAAAATGGCTAACCACTCCAGTCTTTGCCAAGAAAATACTTTGGGGTCACAAAGAGTTGAATGAACAAAAATGACCAAGCAACAACAATCCAACAAAATTCATATTTTGGTTTTTCTTTATTCTTTCTTTTCTTCTTCTTTTTCTTTCTTTCTTTTTCTCTCTCTTTTCTTTTCTTTCTTTTTTCTTTCTTTCTTCCTTACTTCCTTTCTTTCTGTCTGTCTTTCTTTCTTTCTTTCCTTTTTTTTCTCTTTCTCTCACCCCTAACTTTAAAAATATAGTGTTTAGCACAAAGTAGCAGCTTAAGAAATGCTTTTATTTATCTTTTTAAAACATTCTTCTTATTTGATTTGTACCATTAGCCTAGCCAAGTTAATGCTTACTAAAGGACAAGATACTGTGTAATAATGACATAAAGGCAAATTGTACCTATGGCAATTGTAGATTCCATTATGAGCAGTATAGAAGCCAGGGTTAGTGGACAGAGATTGAACTTCAGTCAAGAAGAAGTGAGTTCAAAGTCTACCTTTGACACTTACAAGCTGTGTGATCCTGGGCAAATCATTTGACCTCTATGGGAGTCAGTTTTCTCAACTATATAGTGATTAGGTTTGGACTTGAAAACCCCTCAGAAATAGATTCCTTATGGATTTTAATGATTCTGTGCTATAATAGTCCCATTGTTCTTTGTCCTGATCAAACTATATATGAATCATAATGTTCACTTCTGGCTGATAAATTTTAAGAAAGTAATCAGGCTGGTGGGGGCTCCCAAGTGCTTGGCACATGAAAAATTGTTGAAGGAATTGGTGATATTTAGCCTAGAGAAGAGGAGATGGGTTAGAGGGGAGGGAATGCTACCATCTTCAAGAATTTGAAAGATTGTTAAAAAGGAAGTGGTCATTCTACTTGGCCACATTCACATCTTAGAGTTACTATCTTCCTTCAGAACTTTATTCAGACAGTATCTTCTATGTCTTTACCATGCTACTCTGTATTTATCATATACATATATATTTGTACATGTTGTCTCCCCCATTAGAATTCTAAATCTTTGAGGGCGGGGACTTATTGCACTTTTTCTTTGTGTAAGTGTTGTTAAAAATCATCCTACCTCACTTTTTGGTCTGAAACCATAACTAGATTAGAACATATTTAAATCAATCAAAAGAAACTAAGTATAAAAAAGTTTTTGAAAGCTTTTTGATGAATTGAAGTGAAAGCAGATAAGACGTCTGTTCTACTTGGCTGTGGGATGGATTTTTTTTTTTTCTGTCTACTGGTCCTGTATAAAAGTATCAAATTAGTTGAAATGGGAAGCATTTTTTTTGGACATTAGAGCTTGGGATTCTCAGTACCTTCCTAAGGAGGAATTATGGAAATACAGATGAAAGGGTGGAGAGTGGGTAAATAAAGGTCTAAAACTCAACTTTGGCCTGGATCAAACCTCCTCTCCCCCCTTTCTTGGACTGGAGGAGAGCCTTCCAGTTTCAAATTGTCTGAAAACATTGGATTTCTCACATTCACTTGAGTGGCCTAAAAAGTATCCCAGATCAACGTGTGGTCTGTCTGCATTATTGGAAGTCAAGGACAGACTGGATTGTCAGCTTAACAATGAACCTAAGGAATTACAGCATGCTTAAGGGAAGTTTCTTGAGTACAACATTAATGGGGACAAAGGACTTGTAGAACCAGGAATTAATTGAATTACTCCTTACCTATTTGTGGTCTCTAAATCTGAGCCTGCTTTCTTAAACTATGATCAAAGGAGAAGGAGTTTCATAGATGTTTGAGGAGGAAATGTTTTGTATTAATTGTAACTAGTAAATATTAGGAAAAATAGTAAATATTCTTCCCTAAAGCTACTTAAGCCTCTGTAACTAAATGATTCTTAATTGATACTCTTGAATATCAGTGGGAACTTGAGTCAATGTTATTAGAGAATTACCCATGGATCCTGAAGGGGATATGCAGCTAGATAAGTTCTAGGAACTTAACTTATCTGTGAAAGTGGGTTGTGGGATAAGGATATCTCAGAGCTCATACATAGGGGTTACATTTATATTCCCAATTCTTAGTTCCTGGCATGCTTCAGAAATACTTGGTTGATTAGTGGTCCCTAAAGGGAAGAACTGGAGCAATGAGAAATTGTGGAGGGGTAAATTTAGGCACCTAAGAGACAGTTATGGAATTAAGAGACTCAAGGTTAGGAAGACCCATAGTTTTGCTAAGAGATAATGAAAGGCTGTAGTTGGTTAGGGGCTGTAAGAGTTAGGGGGAGTGAAAAGAGGTGAATGGAAGATATTTCAGAGACAGAAGAGGACTTAATGACTTAGAACTAAAGGGAAAAGGAATAATAAGTGATTTCCAGCCTGAATGGCACTAAATATGAAGATAATGTATAGTATACAAAAGAGAAAATGGAAGAGCAGGAACAGGTTTTGAAGGAAGGGTACTTTGGGTGAAAATCAGAAGAATGTGAATACAGTTCTTGATATATAAAAATCAGACAAATTCTTTCTTCTTCCCACTGGGGTAAAAATCTTTCTTTTAACCATATTCCTTCATTTGCTTCTACATTCATATCTATTTTTTCTTCAAATTAAACCAATTGAATAAATTAATCAGCTAGCATTTCTTAAACTGCTGCTTTGTGCTAGGCACTGTACTAAAGTTAGGGGTGAGAGAAAGAAAAAGAAAGAAAAAAAGAAAAGAGAGAAAGAAAGAAAAAGAAGAAAAAAGAAAATAAAGAAAAAGAACAAACAAAGGGAGGAAAAGAGGGAGGAAAAAGGAAGGAAGAAGAGGAGGAGAGGAAGAATACTCTGAGATAGTATCAGTCAATAAATTACTTTTTAAATGATGAAATGAGTACTTAAAGGGAGAAGGGTATATTTATTTTTGGTGGAAAGTGTTAACTGCATAGTGTTATCTTTTGATGAGTACTTCAAAAACAGGTTGTAGCTTCTAACCTTCTCTTTGTGGCATTTGTGACATTAATTGCTTATTATTTCCATGATATACAGCATAAAAGAGTGTGGTTATTATAACCCAATATGTTTATGACACAACCTAGCTTATAAAAACACTTCACTTTTGGTGAAAATTGATATCTACAATAGGATTGGTGATGTCAACCCAGGAGAGACCCAAGAATACAAACACATGTCTTCTTGTTCTTTCAGGGAGATAACATGAAGTCAAAATATAGGAAAAGAAAGGAAGCATCAGCACAGGGAAAAGGATCCTAGTGGGTATGGGAAAAGTGGGGGTGGTTCAATTCTGCTACCTCTCAATCTAACATTGCACCTAAACAAGTAAGCAAACATTTTATCCCAATACAAGGAAATGTATCTTGCTTGTGGGCTTACAAGATCAAAACAAAGATAAAATCTTTTTAAAAATTTTGTTTCAAAATCATTATGTTTGGGGGTTTAAGGAGCCTTAGAGATAATCTAATACAATGACTCATTTTACAGATGAAGAAACAAGTCTACAATAAAGTGATTTGCTAAAAGTTAAAAAGCTGGGAAGTAGGAGTTAGAATTCAGACCTAAATTTTCTGAAACATATTCCAGCCTGCTTTTCACTAGACTACATTTCTTTCTGTTCTATTAAAGAAAAGAACTCAAATCAAAACTCCCTGTAGGTTTTCAGCTGATCACATTCATAATCCACCTTATCTTTAACTACTCTACATACACACATCTTTCCCTCCCCTCCTCCTCCCCCTTCCCTCCCCCCAACACACTGAGAATCACCCTGGGCTTCAATAGGTAAATTTTGGCTTTATTTTATCGAGAACCAGGTTTATATCTCTCTAGCTTTCTTCCTAGGTCACCTACTTCAAACCATATTATCCTGGATTTTGATAGTTTCAAACCATGTAGCCCTTGCCTCCCCTGCTTTATAACTAACTCCCCTTACAATTCTCCTATTAGAACCTAAATTCCTTGAGGGTAGGGATTATCTTGCTTGTATGCATTTGTATAACTAGTGCTTAGCACAAGTTAGATACTAATACATTATTATTAAATGCTATTTTTCTCTTTTCTTCCTGCCTTCCTTCTTTTCTTCTTTCCTTTCACTTTCTATTTCCTTCCTTTGTTCCTTCCTTCTTGCTTTCCTTTCCTTCATTTTTTTCTCTTTCTCCTGCTTTCCTTTTCCCTTTGCTTTCTCTTTCCTTTGTCCTTCTTTCCTTCTTCCCTTCCTGATTTTCTTTTTTCTTTTCTCTTCCTTGCTTTTTCTTTTTTTATTATAACTTTTTAATTGACAGAACCCATGCCTGGGTAATTTTTTTACAACATTATCCCTTGCACTCACTTCTGTTCCAACTTTTCCCCTCCCTCCTTTCACCCCCTCCCCCAGATGGCAAGCAGTCTTATACATGTTGAATATGTTACCGTATAGCATAGATACAATATATGTGTACAGAACCGAACAGTTCTCATGTTGCACAGGAAGAATTGGATTCAGGAGGTAAAAAATAACCTGGGAAGAAAAACAAAAATGCAAATAGTTTCCATTCATTTCCCAGTGTTCTTTCTTTGGGTGTAGCTGCTTCTGTCCATCATTGATCAATTGAAACTGAGTTAGATCTTCTCTTTGTCAAAGAAATCCAACTTCCATCAGAATACATTGTCATGCAATATTGTTGTTGAGGTATATAATGATCTCCTGGTTCTGCTCATTTCACTTTCCCTTGCTTTTTCTTTCCTCCATCCCTTTCTCCTTTCTCTTTTCTTCCCACTATTCCATCCTCTCTTATTTTTCCCCTCTCATCCATCCTTCCTTCTTTCCTTCCTTCTTTCCTTCCTTCTTCCTCCTCCTCCTCCTTTCCCCCTCCTTCTTCTTCTCCTCCTCCTTCCCCCTTCCTCCTTCTCCTCCTCCTCTTCCTCCTCTTCTTCCTCCTTCTCCTCCTTCTCTTCCTCCACTTTTTCCTCCTCCTCCTCCTCTTCTTTCTCCTCCTCCTCCTTCTTTCTTTTTCTCTCTCTTGTATTCTTTCTTTCTTTCTCTTATAAAAATAAAATGTTGCATTAACTTTTCAAGCCTAGATCTCTCAAGTTTCAAGTTATGACAAATTTTAGCTACTTATAACCCTTAACAAATTACAATTACAAAAATCTAAAAGCTAGAAGTAAGGGTTAACATGACTCCTGAGCATTCCAATTCTTTATTTCTCCAGCTTAATTATTCTTTCTTCTTTCAGCAGAATATCTTGGTCTTGAAAGACAAGTGGCTTTAAAGATATGGTTTCAAATCCTGCATCTGATATCTACTTTGTGATCTTGTAAAAATCATTTGATCTCCATGGGCCTCAGATTTCTCATCCATTAAAAATGAGGCTTTTGAACTAAATGGCCTCTGTTTTCTACATTCCCATGATGCTCTTGTGTCTTCATTTATAGAATGGGATAATGATACTTGGAGCACTTGCCCCATAAGAATATTGAGAGGCTAAAATGAGATTATTCACATAAAACACTTTGCAAATGTTAAAGAATTTTATAAATATTAACTACTATTATAACTCTGGAAATGCTCCATTTTTTCCATGTTTTCCTAAATTCCTCTTTCCTACAGGTAATTAAATGGGAAAATTAATAGAGCACTAGATCTAGAGTCAGAAAGAACTAACTTGAAATCTAGCCTCAAACACTTACTAGATGGATTATCATACGTAGCTGCTTCACCTATGTGCCTCAATTTCCTTATCTATAAATAAGGATAATGATCAGACCTATCTTCCAGAGCTGTTGTGAAGGTACAGTGAGAGAATTGTTGTAAAGTGCTTTTGAAATCTTAAAGATATATGCATATATATTAGATAGCATTATTATCATCAAAATGTATTGCTCAGAATTTCAGTTAGGATTAGGCCAGGAGAAATTATAACAGGACATTTCTTTCCCTATACAACAATGGGCATTGCATTGTTTTTCATGGAATCAATGCTTTGCTATAAACAAAGTATATATTAAAAAATATTATGTAAATATGAGATATCATTATTATTTTTATTATTATTGAATATTACATCTGTAAGGGACCTGAAGGATCACAGAGTGTGTATGCATGTGTATATGTATGTGCCTGTGGAATATATACATATGTGTGTGTAGTCACACATAGCTAAATAGTTCTGGCTCTCACTGATTGGCCAATAATAAATCCCAGCCTAGGCCTCTGTCGGTTATTGTTTGAGTTTTGAGGGCTCAGAGTGAGTGTAAATAGCAATCATTTCTGTTCTGGTCATAACCTTGAGGATCTTCCCCTCCCAGATTGATTTATTTTTTGAATGGATAAAAAAAGGCTATTTTACTAGCCTTAATTACTGAGTGGGTGTTACCTCAAACAAACTGAGACCTTAAAAAGGTGCAATGAGGAGTCTCTCACTGCATCTGGAGTCATCTCCAGTCATCCCAATCTATATCTTGCCACCAGACCCAAATGACTCTGGAAGAAAGAATAAAGCTGGTGACTTTGCCCAGCCCTGACTCAATCCAATTCACTTGAAAGTCAAGGAATCACCTTCCTGATGTCATTGATCCTGCTTGAGAATGAAGGACAAACACCAATACACACATATGCATTTTTGTGAGGGACAAACAACAACACATATGTATTGTTATGAAGGATAAATAGACAGACACACACACAAATAGACAGACACACACACACACACATATATATACAGTTGAAATGTTGAAAAAAGATCTCTCTCTATATATAGAGATCTTATATATAGAGAGAGATCTTTTATATATATAGATAGATCTTTTATATATATATATAGAGAGAGAGAGATCTTTTATATATATAGAGAGATCTTATATATAGAGAGAGAGATCTTATATATATATATATATAGTGAGAGAGAGATCTTATATATATATATATCTTTTATATATATAGAGAGATCTTTTATATATATATATATATTTAGAAAGAGAGATCTTATATTATATATATATATATATATATATATATACAGAGAGATCTTTTATATATATAGAGAGAGAGAGGGAGAGAGAGAGAGAGAGAGAGAGAGAGAGAGAGAGAGAGAGAGGAGAATGAGAGAGAGAAAGAGAGAGAGAGAGAGAGACAGACAGAGAGAGACAGAGAGATAGAGAGAGACAGAGACAGAGACAGAGAGACAGAGAGAGACGGAGACAGAGACAGAGACAGAGAGAGAAAGAGAGAGAGAGAGATATCTTTTTTCAACATTTTCATTTGTAATTCCAGGCATTTTATTTGATATATTTAAAAATAGTTTTTTTCTGATAAAAGATATAGACTTCACTACAAAATCAAGAGACCCATCACAAAAAAGTTTTAAAAATCTCTGATGAAGTCCAAGAAGAAGTTGAGACCTATTTAACCTTGGTAGCTGCTATTTTCACTTAACAGTTATGGAAAAGCCTGGCTTTTCTGATATAAAGTGACAGAATATTAGAGCAGAAACTTATCTTAGAGATGACCTTGTTCCAACTTTTCATTTCACAGATGGGAGAACTGAGGCCCAGACAGAGTAAGTTATTTCTCTGAGATCACACAGTTGTAGCAGAAGCAAGATAATGGTTTTAGCTCTATGGTCTGTGTACTATATCATGCTACTTCATTGATGTTTCCTAATAGAAGTCATTCATTCATTTGTTGGTTCATTCATTCATTCATTCATTCTTTTAATCCAACATAAAGAAAATATGACCTTTAAGACATAAATTTAATTCTTAGACAATAACTATACTTGCAAGTCAAATATGATTGCCATTTCAACAACAGCATATTCTTTTCTCAACTCTCAGGTACTGGACCACAGAATTGTTTTGTTCTCCTGCTTTTTGTCTTGTCAGCCATAAAAAATCAAAGTCCACAGTGAATTACACATTCTATCCCTCAAATTATAATGCAGATTAAGACCTGAAAGAAAACTTCATGCTCATCTAGTCCAATTTCTTTATTTTTAGATAGGGAGATGAGATCAATAATTCTTAAAATTCACTTAGGAGACAAATGGTGGAACCAAAAATCAAACCCAGGTGCTGTGTTCCTGAATCTAGAATTTTTTCTACTGCACCACACAACTGCTTTCTTAATGCTATCTTCTTAGCTGGAAACCTCCAAATACTGGATTAGAAGTTATACAGGAAGCTGCAATATTTTAATAACCAAAGTGACTTCTCACAGAGATAAATAAAAATGAATATTGGTGCCAAGATGAGGGACTTGATAATTAGAAAGCAATGGGAGGACAGGATGATTATTGCCAACAAAAAACAACTGTTTTAAACTGTTTTAAAATTCCCTTCAAGGCATCAAATCTCTTTGGAAACACAAGTTCTAGGCTTATTCTTAATTGTTCATTACTTGGTAGAAGTGCAGGCTACCATTTACTTCACTGGGCATAGAGCTTTTATACATGGGTAATTTAGTAATCCTAAATCCTATCTTCCTAGGATGCCCTTTTATGAGTCTTTTGTATAACTTGCCAAAATAATAGTTAGAGAAGGAAATAGTGGTAAAGGCAAAAGGACATATTATTGCCCCCAGGTTTCATACTTCTATTTAAATGAAAGTTTAAATTATATGCTTAATAACCTAAAGAAGGTTGCATTTTGAGCCTTAAAGAATAAAATGATTCCCTCCTTATCTGATTGAAAATGTAGGTGTTAATGACCACACTAATTTCTTTGAAACAAATCCAATGCCAGCAGCTGTTAATTGGGCCCATCCTCTGAGTTTACAGAAGGTCTTTTTCTGAGTCCTATTTCCTATTACACCAAATAGTGCCTTCCTCTTCCAAAAAAAAATCAAAAAATCAAATTTACTTTATTGTGTAGATGCACAGATTGGCATGGTAGATAGGGAGCTAATCTTGAATTCAGTTAAGAGATGGATTATTTCCCATTTCTGATATACTAACTGTATAATCCCGGATAACCTTCATAATTTGTGAATGCCCCAACCAACTGCCTAGGCCTGTACATTACATCTGAAATTCTCTTTGCCAATAAAATCCCAGGTGCAGCCTAAAATGAATAAATAGGTAGATCTAGAGGGAGATGTATGTACATATGTATATATATATATATATATATATATTTTTATATACACATGCTTGCATATATGTATTGTATATATATATATATATATATACATATATTATATATCATGTCTAAATCTTTGTGATCACATTTGGGCTTTCCTTAACAAAGATACTGGAGTAGTTTTCCATTTATTTCTCTAGCTCATTTTACAGATGAGGAAACTAAGGCAAACAGGGGTAACTGACTTGCCCAGAATCATATAGTTTCAGTATCTAAGTCCAAATTTCCTTACTCCAGGTCTAGCATTCTATCCAAGCCAACTACTACACATACATGCATGAATGCATGCATTTTATATATGTATATTATAATATGTGAATATAGCATATATAAATTATTTATATACACATGTGCATTAATGTGTGTAAACATACATAAGATATTTATACATGCATATATTCATATATGCAACAATGATCATTTATACACATATTTACACATTAATATACACATATAAAGAAGGGTCTTTCATTTCTATGACAACTAGACATCCTAGTACCTAATATAGTACATGGCACTTAGTAAAGTATTTAATGTTTATTTGCTGATTAGTTAGAATGAGTCTTTATATAATATTATGCTCAGCAGTTTAATGAGTTGTGTTTCATAGCCTACTGAGTTCCTGGAAATAGGTGTTAGCTTCACTTTTCTTTCTATACATCTTGTTCTGGCAACTACTAAAAATCATAGTTCTCAATTTCTAGGACATTCTATACTCCCAACCTGGGAAGCCAAGAAAGCTTGCCTATTCTTAATTTTATGCTTCATATATTTTCAAAAATATAACTTCTATAAGTAGAATAACAGGTGATGGAACCAGTGCCAAGTAATAAATCAGAAAGCCGTGATGTGGTCTTAGAATGGCGAGGTGATGTGCTGTTTATAAAATGTAATCTTGCAGAGGCAAAAAAAAAAAAAAGCTATCCCTGTAGCTTGAAGCACTGGAGAGTCTGGTACAACAACACATGGCCAGGCTTTCTGTAACAGACGGGTGAGTGGCTGGGTAGGAGCAGAAAGTAGGTGACTCAGAAGGGCTACTCTTTTCCAAAAGTCCTCCAAATAAACAAGTTCAAGTCTGGTCTTGCTACAGATGAAGAGGAACAGAAAGGAGTGGGGGAAAGTTTTTTAATAACAGCTGTCCTGTGTTGAAATGTACTAGAAAACAGGGACTTCCTATCCTAAATGTAAGAAGATTGCAGACATTTTCAGTACCTGACTTATAAAAGCCCAAACTTACAGAGCCATACATTAGGGAAAGGATGAATGATATCTGTTGTTAAAATAGGGCCAATAAGGACAGGGAAGAACTGGTCCTTCACATATAAACAAACAGTAGGACAGAATTGGAGTCCTGCCGAGCCTGCCTCACAAATAAACATTTGTATATTGGGTCCTGGACTGTGAAAACAAGTCATTTCTTTATGAGATGGAATCAGAACACAGAGCATGTTGTTCACCCTAGGAGAAAACCAAAAGTACCCTAAAAATGATATAGAGGTTTTGGCCTGCTATAGTGATGTAATTCCTCACATCACATCATGCAGGTTTTATATACTAACACCTTGGGCAAAACTAATACAATAGGACTCTTTGGTAATCCCACTATTGGATGATTGGATGAACACTTGTGCAAACTGTTAAAGATCAAGATTATAATGTATAAGGATGTTCAGAGTGTAAGAGTTGATTTTGTACTATAACTAAATCCGTGAGTCTATCTTTGCCATCATTTCTTGTAATACCTAACTAACTTTGATCAAATGACAACTCCTCTGAGAAGCATATCGATCTTCCATTTGTTAGTGCCTTGTCATTTTTGTTCAGTGGTTCAGTCACTTTTCATGACCCCATGAAACACAGTACACAATTACTGTCTGTGGTATTTTCTTGGTAAAGATACTGTAATGGTTTGCAATTTCTTTCTCCAATGTTAATGCTATCTCCATATTAATTTGTGTTTGCTTTGTGTGTGTACATGTGGGTATATATATATATATATATATACACATACATGTATGCATGTATATGTGTGTGTATATATATATATGTGTGTGTGTGTGTGTGTGTGTGTGTGTATATATATACACATCTCAAAGAAGACCATGACTTCAGGGAGGTGATACCATGATTTGTAACTATATATACATATATATATATATATGGGTGTGTGTGTGTGTATGTATGTATATTTAATTTACTTGTTGGTATACATGTTGTTTTCCCCAATAAAATGCAAATTCCTTTAAGGGTAGGGATGTTTTACTTTTTGCCTTTAATCTTTTTTTCCCTATGTCTGCTTGTTTTAGTTTTCACTCAGACTATAGGAATAACTATAAGTCCTCTTGGAGATTTACTAATGAGTCTGATATAAATATAGATGTAGGTTAATAACACTTTCTTAAGAAGGCACATGGACTTTAGAAGTTTTTATTTTTATTGTTTTTCTAGTAAACCCACCATAAATCTATTTGTACAATATCTAGAAAGGGATCACAGCGATAAAGGAGCCTCTGCAGGGAAGAGGGTTCAATATTTCCCCAGGTTCTGGCTCTTACTCAGTCCAAGAGATATAGAACAACCATCATTATATTTGAATTAAAAATTTCTCTGCCAAAGAATCAACTATATTGCCTGCTAACATGAACTTTACAGTGGGATCCCAATCTGTGCCTCTATTCTTGTCTGAATTGGTCCAAAATCTGCGTTTTCATTCCAGAAAATCCTTTCGAGGTAATGCTGCTAGACTTTTTTCTCCAAAGTCATTCTTAGCAGATGAAAAACATTGGTGGGTAAGCTCAGTTGAGCTGAAGAGTCCCTTTGATTTCTTTCTCTTGACTTTAAACAGTGGGGTTTCTGCATTAGAATTGAAGAATCTATATTCAACATCTTAGTCCCAGAGAGAGATGGGGGCAGAGAAGGATTGCTATTCTAGTTAGTTCAATAGTCTACCATCAATTTCATGGGAAGAAGTCCTGTCTGAAGCCTGGGGGTCTCTAGAACCTCATTATTTCTTCCCTACCTGGATTTCTTGTTTAGTGACAGCTACATAGAGATTTTTGTAGTTTTATAGCATTCCCATTGTTGCATACCTCTTGCAAATTCTGTTACAAACTGCTCCAGGAAAGAATTCTCATCAAACAGGTCTGTCTTCAATTGATCTTGGCTCAGTATGGCTCCATTCTCTTTGTAATTTTGAATTTCTGCATCCTTCATCTAAGGCAAAGAAGCCAGCTCATTTACCTAGCATTGAAGTACCATATTCATACCCATCAGGTGACATATGAGATGCTAGAAAACTAGGGAAAGGCTAGCCAAGGCACACTGGAAGTTCCAGGAGAAGAATAGATCAGAGATCTCACTCTGAGCATCTTTAGTAAGTATTTAATAAATACTTGATCAATATATCTCAGTTCATCAGAAGCAAAATATACATTTATAAAATGTTCACTTTTCCTCTACTATAATTTTATTTCTCTTCTCCATTTTCCTCTGACAAACTTACTACAATTGTTTTATGTAATTATTTTGTGATGTTTTTAAAAACACCTACCATACAATGTTTTTGTTATACTTTTTAGTCTCAATTGCCAATCACCATGTTTCTTTGTAGGAAATTCATATGGGTGCAGAAGAAATTAATCTATCATCAGATATGAATATTAATTAGAAATTAATAAATCAATCCCTAATTCAAGTTCAAAATTCAGGAGTGATAAAGATAGATGGATGGAAAGATAGATATAGATATATACAAACACATATATTGTGATAAAAATTCTGGAAAGTTATATATACACACACTCTTTAATTAAAATTTTATTAAAAATTTTATACACATATGTGTACATATACTTAAACTAATAAAAATTCTGGAAAGAGATACTCATATACATATATAAACATGCATGCACATACGTATACATATATTAAATCTTTAATCGAATCAGGTAAAAAGAGAAATGAAGAGGTGAAACTGTTGCCATTGGTTCAAAATTGGTAGATCTATATCCAAATCTCTTCCCACTCAAAAGTTCACTACTGCTTTTTCCATATGGAACTAGAAATATTCCTATTATTTATTTAATTATTCTTTAGGAGAGTGAACATAGGAAGAATACTAGATTTGGAAATTCCTGGTCTATTGCTTATTACATATGTTTGTATATATCTATACCTATCTATAGTTATATGTACATGACCCTGAGCAAGTAGTTTTGCTATTCTGGGTCTTAATTCCCTCATCTATAAAATAAATGGACAAGATAATTTCTCATTCTAAATTCTAAAACTTCCCCAGCTGTCTTGGAGAGAATTAAGGGAAAAACTTAAGGTAATATGGACAGCCATCATCATCCTCATAAAACAAAATGGATTTCTTAGAACTATATGAGGAGCTATTCTCCCTCTCCCTGCTCCCTTTTTCCAAAGTCCTATATTGAGAGATTATATACAAATCCTTTATATCCCTGTTCCCATTACAGAGTAATAATAGTGCTGAGGGATTTTGGTGGGAACTTTTAGAAGCAAATAGAGTTCTGTGTACACTAAATACCTTCACTGTAGGTCAGGGTAGAAATTGTGCTGAAGATAAGGCAACTAATATTAGCTATTTTGGATAAAGATAACTGTGTGCGACTGGGACTGGGGACCTTTGGGTAACTGAAGTATTATTGCTGGACAACAAGAGACAAGGTGTTCTTGTCCCTTCACCCTGGAAGCTGCCTTTGATACCAAGCTTTGGAAAGCTTTTCACACAGGGAGATCGCTCCCTGATTGTGGCCTTTCGCTATTTCTTCCAGGATCCTCAGTCAGTGAGTCAATAATACTACTGTGTAGTCTACTGTGTCCCAGACATTTTTCCTGTTCTAGCCTTTGGATCATAAGTTTAGAGATTTAGAGATGATTTTGATTTAGACCTTAGAAATCATTGAATCCACCTGATTATTTTACAAATGAGGCAACTGAGGCACAGAGAAGTTTAGTGATATACCAAGTATCACACAGTCAGTAAGTATATAAAGCTAGACTTGAAACCAGGTCTTCTTGACCTCAAGTCCAATGTGCTACATCATGCTGCCTCTCTTTTGCCTTTATTTCACTCCCCCAACAGAGTATGTTTTCCCTCTCATTAAATTATGAGTTCCTTGATATCAGAGTCAATCTTTGTTTCCATTTTTAGTGCCCAGCCCTCAGCAAAGTTCTCTGTACATAATGGCCACTTGATAAGTGTTTTCTGATTTGATTTGAGTGAAATTGGATTGAGTGCCACAGTTTCATGGTGGTGATTTCCAGAGAGATTTATCTGGAATATAAATTTTTTTCTTCTACACAATGTAGGGTAGAAGATTTGGGTAGAAAGAGACAAGAGAATGCTGGCCCTTCTGTACCCTAGCAAGGAGCTAGACCAGTGGTTATCAAACTTTTGTTTTCACTATTTTTATCCCATTAAAAATTATTAAGGATCTCTCCAAAGAGTTTTTGTTTATCTGGATTATATTTATAGACATTTACCATATTGGAGATGAAAACTATTTTTGAATTTGTAGACCCTCTAAAGGGGTTTCAGAGATCTCCAGGATTCTCTAGACCATACTTTGAGAACCACTGAGCTAGACAATACCCAAAATTATATTTTCCCAATCTAGTCCCTTTGAGATCCAGGTTATGAAAAATAGATGGGAATTTCCTCTCACAATTGCCATATTTAAAGAAGGTAAGAATGATTAAGTGGCCCAGTATAATTTCTTAAGATGATCAATTAAATGGAAATGGAGTGAATGCCCATCAGTTAGGGAATGGCTGAATAAATTATGGTATACAAATATAATGGAATATTATTATTCTATATTAAATAGTGAGCAGGCTGATTTCAGAATGGCCCGGAAAGACTTACATGAACTGATACTAAGTGAAATGAGGAGAACCAAGAGAACATTGTACATAGTAACAAGGTTATATGATGATCACCTATGATGGAATTAGCTCTTTTCAACATTGAGGTTATTTGAGGCAATTCCAGTAGATTTATGATAGAAAGTGTCATCCACATTCAGAGAGAAAACTATAGAGATTGAATGTGGATCAAAGCATAGTATTTTCATCTTTGTTGTTATTGTTTATTTGCTTGCTTGTTTATTTTCCTTTCTTGCGGTTTTTTTCCCTTTTGATATGATTTTTCTTGCACAGGACAATTATGTTTAGAAGAACTGTACATGTTTAACCTATATTGGAATGCTTGCTGCCTTGGGAAGCAGAGAGAGAAAAAAACTGGAACATAAGGTTTTGCAAAGGTGAATTTTGAAAACTGTCTTTGCATGTGTTTCCAAAAATGAAATACTGTTAATTTTTTAAAAGATGGTTAGTAAAAAAGTTGAGACCCAAATTTAAGAAAACTGGAGTACCTTTATGGAATTTGGGGGACTTCTGATAAAGTCTAGCAAAATGTATCACTTTCTAAGACTGTATGGGCAAGGACTATTCAAGGGATACTTGATATAGCATATTTGTGAAGCTATTCCAAAACTAGAGACTGAGGAAAAGCAAAAAACTCACATAATGTCTGGGAGTAAAGAATAGGAAGGACACTAGAGAAAGAAAAGATAAAGTTTTAAATTTAATCTATCTGACATTCTTTTTGTGCTTTTCTAGGTGACAAATTGTTGTCCTCAAAAGCTTGATAAGTGTTTAGACAACTTGGAAGAACTAAAGCTAGAGAATGCTACTAATCGATGTTGTCAAGCAAAGAAGAACAAGTTTTCCTTGGAGTTTTCCACCAGTACTTCCTACAGTTCTCTAGACTGCAAACCCAGCAATGCCTTATTTGCATAATTTCAACATTTTGCCTCTTGGTCTTTTATTGAATCGGGGAAATATGGAGGCATGTGAATATGGTAAGCAATAATCCATGTAAGTAAACTAGATCTTCTTAACTGTGGAGAATCTTTCCCCAAATGATATTTTTTTCCTTCATTGAATTAATTATCTTGCAGCTTTTAGTTAAATCTGGTCATATCATGCATTAGTTAGAACTAAGAAGACAACAGAATGTTGGGAATTGAAAACATTCCTTGCATAAAAAGGGTTAAAAAAGTCTCCTACTAGGGAAAGGAGTTTTGTGGCTTTGCTTTGTTCTAAATTATTTTAAATAATTCTTCTAAACTGTCCAATTTCTTTATAGGATCAGTATTTCCCTGAGGCATTATTCTTCCTTTCATCCACAGCATAAAGAGTTTTCTACCTAAAAGAAGACAGTTGCCTCTAAGACTTGATTGACTTCAACATCCTTCTCTGCTCTACTCCCCACTTTCTATTCCAATATGGGGTAGGCCCAGAAGAAATTCATCACTAGGATCTGATTAGTCCTGACTTCCACGATGTAGCTTCCTGGTCATCTAGAACTTCCCAACAATTAGTGAATCCCAGATACTGTTGCTTCTTTTGGGAAAAAAATAATTAAAATTAGGATTCAAAATATCCGAGAACTATGTAACCTCTTGTTCTTTTCCTTAAATCCAGCATTACTGTTATTACAGGATTTGACCTCTAAAATAGGATTTCTAAAAAAGATTATTTGCTTAAATTATACAATCAAGATAATCTCTGCCTTGACAGTCATTAATAATGTTGATTTTTTTCTATCACTCTCAGCACTTTTGAGCAATTAATATATGTCATCAATGCTTATTAATATTTCTTGAAATATGTTGGAATTGTTTTGAAGTTTTCAGTGTGAACATTTATATCTTAGAAATAGGCAAATTCTAGAAATTAGGGTTTGATTTGTTGTTTTGTTGATTTCAGACTTGACAGTTATTGAAAAAATGTTAATAAAAGATATACTTTAAATAAACTTTTAAGTTTATTGAAAGTATATGTTGGGTTCTCCCCCCCTCCAAAAGCTGTTTTTTTTTTTTAAAGCATTTTCCAGAATACCTCATGTACTACTGTAGCATGCCATTGGACTAATGTTTTGAGTGGAGAATAGAGAGAAAAATTACATTTTAGGAATGTAATACAATTAAGGAAAGATAGGTAAATTCACAACCCAAATTTGTACAAATATAAATGAAAGTATAAAAGGCTCTGGCACTAGTCCCTGACCCTCTTCAACACTCATTTATTTGTCAATCAAACATTCATTTCCATTTATCATATTAACAGCTAGCACCAGAGGACTCTGGGCAGAGGTTTGTAACCTGGGCTTTTTTTTAATAACTATATTTCAGTATAATTGGTTTCCTCTGTAATCCTAAATATTTTCTTTTATCCATTTAAAAACATTTTGAGAATGGGTCCATATATGCTTCACTAGACAGCCAAAAGAATCTATGTTCCTCCAAAATAACTTTAAAACTCCTGCTTTAGGATATCTTAGCTTCCTGTGCATCTAAATGGTTCTCACAATATTTTCTTGCCAATAATCCCGTGGCTTTTTCCCTGATGTGGGCAGTACCTACATTCTCCTTGGCCTAAGGACATGAGTTGGGATTTCTACCTATGAGATACATCTTATTAGCTCTCTCTCCATCCTTTTACCTTGAGTTGTTTTCTTTAATGTACTTACAAAGACCCACTTGTATAGAGGATTTAATCAGTGATAAAAGCAAGTAAAATCAATACTTCCCCTTTTCCTTCCCAATGATAGGCAGGCTAAAAACATTAAAGTTCAGGTTCCCTGCTATCACTCTCAGGGAAGTACAGGTAAGGGTGTTCTCCCAGGGTTTTTTATTCAGGACAGAACCTCCACAGGAGATCAGTATCCATTGATTTCTACAAGCATTCTGAGTGTTTTGCTTGTATCTCCCAAAATGGCTTGGGTAACATAAACAAGATAATTTTCAGGGTGTTTTTACTTCACAGACTACATTTCCACTTTCCAATCTCCAGCCCTATCAAATGCATACATTTATTTATCTCTCTCTGTCTCTACAGTACCAGGTTGGTCTGAGGGAGCTACAGAATATTTTCTATCAGCCAAGGTAGTCACTGAGGGACAAGGTGCAAACAGGTCACCATTTCCTCATCTCTTTCTGTAGGTTCAAACCCATATCTTAATTCCTGATCCCCTTCTCTTATTCATACTCTATGTTTGTTCATTGATCTTATTTACCCTCAAAAATTCAGTGCCATGTGTATGAATGTGTACACACATATGCACATATGTATAGGTCGATGTTGAATTTTATTAATACATACATATGTCTGTACACATATATACATGTGCATACATACATATATTCTTTAAGAGTATGAATCATGAAGTAGATGCATTGATAGAATGTTTCCTATATCAATGAAATCACTGGTTCAGTTTTAAAAAGACATATACTTAATACATATATTTGATTTTCTTCTCAAATGGTTCCTTAAACAAACATATTTTTTTTCTTTCAGATATAGATTAGCTCCAACTAACTTATGCTCAAACTTGTCTGTTTCTTTTTTTAATCTCAATTCTGGTCACCTCTCTTTCAGAATCCTCACTCTAATTTAAGACTAGAAATTCTTTGTGATTCCCTGCTTAACTTGCTATGGTGGTCTAAACTCAATCAAAATTCATTTAAAATAAAGATTTTTAACTCTTTTATGTCCTGACCCTCTTTGGAAAAATAATGAAGCCTATAAAGCCCTTCTCATAATAATGTTTTTAATGCATAAAATGAAATGCATAGCTTTACAAATGAAACAAAGTTGAGTGAAAATAAAGAATATGATTTTTGTTCCCATCCAAATTCATGTATTCCCTAAAATCTATTCACGGACACCATAGATGTCCATGGGGCTAAGAACCTTAATCTAGAAACAAAACTAAACAGTAGGTACAATGTCATTGTCTTCCTCATGGTTAGTCACATTGCTCATCCTAAAATATATATGTTGATTACTAAAAGCTGCCTTATAAGTGTGAACTGAAATGTGTTGGGTTAATGGAATGACTATAGATTACCACCCAAATACCTAAATTCAGATGTGATATGCACATACTTCCCCACAACACCTTGGATGAGACTTAAAAGTGTTTCAGGGAAAGCAAATTCCTCTTTATTCTCAGCAATTATAATCACTTAAGCATCCCTTATGCTGGATTTTCCATAGTATATTGTAAATAATTCCCTCAATGGTAATGAAGGATCAAAATATATGGGTAAACTTGATGTGGTTCTTTATATCTAATGAAAAAACTAGGAACGCTGATGTCTGATGCACCAATAATGGAAAGATAATGAAAATGAAGAGGGCTCTTAGATTTTCAAAAATGTTTGCTGTTATTATTATTTGAGAGTGTGTAGATGAGCTAGACTTGCTTTTGTTTTGCTCTCTTGAAGTATATATTGCAGAAAGGATATACAAAAATGAATCCTTTGATTTTTCTTTCAGGCAAAAAAAAAAAAAGTCCACAGATTCTAGACCCCATTACATTGCAATGATGAGGAATAAAGAACAGTTTTTAAACCATATATCCTGGAGGCAGAGAAAGTAAAGGGGCAAATTCACAAAAGGAACAATAATGCTTGGTGTTTAATTGTTCCAAAGTGTCCAATTCTTTGTGACCTTATTTGGGGCTGTCTTGGAAAAGATTCTAGAGTAACTAGCCATTTTCCTTTCCAGCTCATTTTAAAGATGAAAATAAAACTGAGGCAAATAGAGTTAATTAAGTAATAACTTGCTCAGGGCACACAGTTAGTAAGTATCTGAGGTCATATTTTACCTCATATCTTTGGGATTTTAGGCCTAACTGTGCCACCTCAGTGCTCCAAAAACTGATATTTACATAGCATTTTAAATGTACTTAATCCTCAAAGCATAGACAGTACAGACATTATCATGACCATTTTACAGATAAGGATACTAAAACTCAGAAAATTTAAATGACTTGCTCAAAATTATAAAGTTTATGAATACTAGAAGAAGGATTTGAACTCAACTTTTTCCTGACTTAACAGTAAATCCTTCATTCTACCTACCTATGTGCCTTCTCTTAAGAGAGTCTTATCTCTCATACTTACTTAAAAAAAAATTCTTGCATTACATAGTCACTTTATTTCCCTGGAAATTAATCAAATTATGGCAAACAATCTACATTATAAAATCTCTAAATCCTTTTTTTAGGTCAAAGTTCTTTTATTCCACAATTTACCTTTTCAAAAAGTTCTAACATTGGCCTTTAAATTTTAATACAATCCACAAACATCAATAAATCGACATGTTGATAAGCACTATTTTCCAGGCTCAGTGTAAATGCTGTGAATACAAAAGCAAAACACATTAAAAATAATCCCTATCCTGAGGGAGTTTGTATATTAATGGAAAACATGCTATATTTCGGTGATGTCATTCTTCTATAAAATCAGAAAATGAAATATCCTTAGTTATAAAAATCCCTCATTAATTCTAAATTATATAACATACAACCCTTCATTATATAAATAAAGACAATAATAAGAATAATCCATGGGTTCAAATCCTGCCTCTAGTAAATGTTGGCCATGTGACCCAGGGCTAGTCATTGAACCTCTCCATGCTTTTGGCAACTCCTTAAGATAATACATCACACAGAAAGTGTTAATTTGCACTGATAAACAGTGCCTCCTTAACTGGAATTTCTCTATTTCAATGAAATCTCAGGGCCCATCCCTAAATAATAATAACAATAATAATTGCAATATATTTATTCAATTATAAAAAAGCAGATATCTTATCCACTTCCTCATCCCTAAATAATAATAACAAGCATAATTGCAATATATTTATTTAATTATAAAAAAGCAAATATCTTACCACTTGGGCTAGAGTCCACTGGGTATGAAACATAAAAGGACAATAATAATATATCAACCTATGTCCTAAGACCATTTCTATTTTGACTCCATCAGAAAGAATAACAACTATTGTTTATCATGATCTTTATCAAAATCAACAATAACAAATCTCCTTTTCCTTGGTTCACTATAGCTGCCAGGTAGGTACTCAGGGTAAACATCCTGTGATATAAGGCCAAAGGCAATTTCTAGATACAGCAAACCACCCTTTCAATATGTAAATAATAAGTCCCATTTGTATAACAGTTACATCATCTCATCCAGTTCTTTTAACAGCCTTGTCAGTTCACATAGGATCACTACTGGCATTCCAATTTTGCCCAAATATTCCATTAGATCAATGATATCATAGGTAAGGACATTTCCTTCTGTGACTGTCTATTCTGTGACACAATTATCTGTGTTTTTCCATAAGCTTAGCAAAGGGGATACCCTATATTCTGGGGCTCTTTCTGACCTTTTTGTGACATCTTGAGGCAATGAATATATATATATATATATATATATATATATATATATATTTCATCATTCATTCCTTGCTTTTTGCTTTATAAGCATATAGTTCCATTTCATTGATGAATCTGAAACTTATAAATGTTAAAAATGACTTTCCTAAGACCATACAAAATGTAATTTGTGGATATGACTCCAAATCCAGACCTCTTTCTTTTGTATAATGCTACTTTTTTTATAGACCTACCTTCTATATAATATATCATATATTATAATATATAAATTATATATACATATAAATTATAATATTATATATATGATACTAATTTTACTATGATCCACCCCAACTTTGCATAGAGTTGACTTTTCTGACAGGAAAGGTCATCATCACTGACAGGAAAGTAAGAGTTTTCATTTGCTTGCTGTTCTGCAAAGTTCAGCCTGATCCCTCCTCATGAGCAATACAACCAGTTGAGAAAATTGGTGAATTTCTCTGGAAAGGGAGGTGAGGCACATGAGATGATTCAGAATTGATGACAGTAAGTACCCCTAGGCAGAGAGCGCCTGCAACAATGAAAGTGCATTTAGGCCTGGATGTCATTCTCTGGTAACCATCTCTAGCATTCTCTTATTCTCCTCCCCCAGGTTGGGGTGGTTTTCATGGAGTGGCTATTTCAGAGACTACAGGTGATCACATTCAGGGGGAAACCAGCTCATAAAGCCGGCCAGAGATTTCTAGGGGCTGCCGCTGACGATAATTAAGTTCTCCCTGAGTTGTTATATACTTCTGAGTCATGCCTTAAGCCACCTGTCCAGGTGCCAAGAACATCTAGTCTCCTCAGCAGGGAAACAGCAAACTCACCCGTTTACACAACAAGATTAACTAGGAGGACAGGTGAGGTCACCTGTACACTGGTGCCAGCCTGACAATCCAAGTTATGTAAATGCATTAAAGCCCTGCTGCAGTCTGAGGCCACGCTGAACCGGCTGGAGCTTCTCGTTTCATTAAATATTTTTGGGCTTTGCACAGGCAATCTCTGGAGGCTTGAATCAGAGGGGGTGGTAAAGCAAGATTAGAGGAAATGGTTGTCAATTTCTAGTCCTCTCTGCCAGCAGATCAAAGAGCTAGAATCATGCAGTATTAACAAAGCCCTTTGGGAAATCATAAAAGAGCACCTTTCTTCAGAACAAACAAACAGAGGAGAGAGCATAGTTTCCCCCTCGCTGATGTGCTTCAGTGCAATAAGATGCGTTCAAAGTTCTCTGCATGGCCACTGAAAAGAGAAGGGAATGGGAACCCTTGCCCAAAGCTGGCACAAAGGCAGGTTTGCTGTGGACTTGAGACCCCTTTTCCATCCAGGCCCCAGTCTTCATTAGTCTGGGTTTCAGTCAAGCTTTTAGTGTAATCTCTCCAGTTATACCATGTTCTCACCATAGCCCCTGACTTCAAATGCAGCAGAATGGAGGATGTCAGGAGAAGCCATCCTCAATTTCTAGCTGACCAAGAAAGCCTTGCTGGCTTGTTCTGCTCCTATTCCACTCTAGTTTTCTCACTATGGGAAACAATAGTAAGTTATTCGAAAATCATTGCTCTTAAAGTTTTCAAGACATATAAAAATGGCCAAATAGAGAGGTAGGAGAGTGGGATCAGGTGGGCATGGTTATGTCGTCAAGTAGAAATGTGGACATGTCTTATGACATCATCAAAGATCCACATAAGGATCATCAGTCCTAGGGGTAGCTGCGCAGTACAGCAAATACAGAATTAGCTTGAAATCAGGAGGATCTGAGTTCAAATTTGGCTTTGGGCATTTTAAAAGTTCCTAGTTGTGTGACCCTGGGAAGTCACTTAAGTTTAACTGTGCACACACACACACACACACAGAAACTGAGAGAGACAGAGACAGAGAGAGAGAGAGAGAGACAGAGAAAGAGACAGAGACAGAGACAGAGATAGAGAGACAGAGAGAGACATAAATGGAAAGACAGAGGGACAGAGACAGGGAAAGACAGACAGAGACAGAGTCTTACCAAGAAAAAAAAAAACTTTAGAATGGTAGATCAAAAGAATGCTCTAAACACCATAAGTCTCTGACTCAAAGCATGGTGCTCTTTTCACTATACCACAAGATAAAGACAAAGAACCTATAAAGGGATGCTCAAACTACGGACCGCGGGCCAGATGTGGCAGCTGAGGATGTTTATTCCCCCTCACCCAGGATTATGAAGTTTCTTAATTTAAAGGTCCACAAAACAAAGTTTTTGTTTTTACTATACCTGCCCTCCAACAATTTGAGGGACAGTAAACTGGCCCCCTATTTAAAAAGTTTGAGGACCCTTACCGGCCCTCCAAGGCCTTTCTCTGGTCAGATCATCTCTAGAGTTTTATATTCAGATTGGGAGGCCACATTTTAGCAAAAGCTTTAAAAGAAAAGGAGTCCGAAGCAAGCTTTTCTGGTACAGCTGGATGGAATGAAGACCATAGCATAGAAGAATAAGTTAAAGGAACTAGATGTGTTTAGCCTGTAGAAGATAAAATAAAGGGGCAGTGGATATCCGGTTTCGTGTATTTGAAAGGTTGGCATGTGGAACACAAATTAGACATATTCTTCCAACTACTCTTTGGAAGGACAAATATTAAAGCTGAAGCTTAAATACTTTGAGAAGACAGGACTCATTAGAAAAGACTTTGACACTAGGGAAAATTGAAGACAAAAGGAGAAGCTAACAAGATAAGATAGAAAGTGCCCTGAAAACAACAAACATGAGCTCAGACAGACTTTGGAGATAGTGGAAGATAGAAGGACCTGGAGAGTTATGGTCCATGGAATCACAAAAAGGCAGACATGACTGAATAACTGAACAACAACAATATTGCCCCAGGGTTGAACAAGGAGCAGTGAGTGGAAATCACCCAAAGCTATGTTTAGGTTTAATATAAGAAAAAATTTCCATCTCAAAAACTGACTTTGTAATAGTAGAAATGAACTACTTTGGCAGTTTTCTATCATTAGAAATCTTCAATTAGAGACTAGGTGACCAGTAAAGGATGCAATAAGTGCTCTCTGAAGTCCCTTCCAACTCTGAGCTTCTGTGGTTCTGTTCATTAATAAATCCCCCTGTGGGTACTGAGTTCTGAAGGCTTGGGCAGAGGGGAAACTGATCTGCTTGCTGGTTGGCTTAGCACCATGTCCCCAAATCCAAAAACAGTGCTCCTGTGGGCAAGGAAGAAAAGACAGGTTATTTCAACAATAGGATAGGAGACTTACTTCTGCATGTTGCTGATGCATCTCTTAAAAACTGAAAGAAAAATATTAAATATCTCCAATATATTGACTTCTTTTTTGAGATTATCAGAGACTCTGTTATGAGCATATTATCTGAAAATACTTAAATCTCTCAGGAACACATTTATCTCCTTTACTATAAAAGTGAAATCTTACTCTTAGATCCTTCACCTGCATACATCATGAGATGACTGGGAAATGATCTTATCCTTGGGGAAATATTATCTTTTTTCTTTTTATATAAAATAGCTTTGATCAGCATTTAATGACTACCTTATATATACATTTTAAAATCTGACTGGGACAAGTCAGATCTCATAATGTATTTTTCCCCCTATGTGAGTAATGAAATTCAGGAGCAAGTAATAATGTGTCCAAAACACAATATCCTCAGCTTTTAAAATTGCCTCTACTATGTTATTAATATTTGTTCTTCCACAGTATTTTCTGGCTAGTGATTGTAAAGCTGTTCACATTAAATAACCTACTGAGTATCCTGAGGGTTGCTTCATTTCCCACAGGAGTTAAGTCAGAGAGGAAAGCAGCTTGCTGATGCAGTGAAAAAGAGAAGAAAGATAACTACATTGGTTCCAATCATTCTGCCCTCTGACCTCAAGGTCTTTCTCCAACTTGCAAGGTTGCTTTTGTTGCTGCTAAGGATGCTTGACCTATTTGTCTGCAACAGGTCACTTATCTCTTGGGTGCTGTCATTTTCTGAGCAAAGGGGGCTATAAATGAGTTGTAAAATAATTTAAAACAATAAAACAAGGTTCTCTGCATTGATCACTCACTCATTTCAGAATGTGAATCTGTCTCTCTTTAAAAAATACACACAGACCAAAAAAACAACCTATATAAGAATCCCTTCTAAAACATAAACATAAATATGCCAATCCCCCTCCCTGGACCTCTTTATATTCTTACCTCACTTATTTCTTCCCTTCATTTTCCCTTCTATCAGAACAATGGGAAAGGGGTGGGATGGGGGATCTGAAGATGCATGCTGTGAGCACTTGGTGCCGAGGATGTCTCTATGATATGCTTGATTATCTCTCAACTCCTCTCCCACTAAGCAGGTTATAAATAAAACAGCTTTGATGATTTGAGCTAAGCCGCTCTGATAGAAGCAATTCTGCCATTCCTTGCAAATTGGGGAAAGGCAAAGGCTCCAGCATTCATGGTTACTTGAGTTCAAAGTCAAAGATGTTTTCTTAATTAAAAAAAAACAGCATTAGTATCATATAAGATAGTGGGTATATAGGATAGTGATCATTTACTATCCTGGATACATTCAATAAATTCTTCTATAAAAGATAATTGGACAAAGACTTCATTTTTGGCCTCTTATTTTTTCTTGAAAGTTCAGAAGTGATCTAAGCAGTAGGTACAGAATTAGGAGACCCAAGATCTTCTCCTCTGAAATGGTGAACCTGTGATGAAGCCTTAAGGAATTTTCCACCTAGAGACTTTTTTAAAGTCTCCTTTCCCATAGCACCATGCAGGAAATGAGGCCCAGCCTTACCTCTCTCCCCTAAGGGCTTGGTGACTTTCCCAGAGCCTAGCAATGGCCCCTCTGTGCCAGTTCCAAACAGCTTTCCATTCTATGGCACACACAGCTCCCTCCAGCACATAGCCTTTTTGGTATCAAGCTCAATTCACAGTGAGTTGCCATTGCCTAACAAAGTTGCATTTAAAGGAAACCCTTGCTGTTATATTTTACTCCAGAGGACAGAACATGATTTCTTTGTTTTGCTCTGAGATCTGACATATATTGCTCAAGCCTTTTAATCCTAGACTCAAAACTTGGATCTTGTTTTTATTACCGGCATGACCTCGGGTACATAATTTCATCTCTTATGGAACTTCAGTTTCCTCATCTATAAAATTAATGTCTATGAGAGATGATTTTTAGGGTCCTTTCCAGAACCTAGGTGATTCTATGACTTCCTACACAAAGAAGGCAGTCACTAAAACCAGTATTTTTTTTAGTGAGCATCTATATTATATTCAGTGTTACTGAACTATTTTGCTAGATCCAATAGTAATTCACAATCCAATGATGGATTTTAGTTTGCCTTAATGCAAACAAATCCTCCTTCTAGAGGAGACTCTTTCTGAGTATAAAGAAAAGGACTACCATTTTGGGGGAAAAACAAATGGATAGACTCATTAACAGAAGCCATTTAACAGTGCAAAAAATGAATAGTTTATGCTGGACAGAAGAGATCAATAGTATAATAGAAAAAGCAAAGGATTTACAATCAGAAGAACTTGGGTGGAAATCCTAACTCGGCTACTTATAATCTAGGTGATTGGGAAAGTTATTTTCCCTCTTTGGGACACAGTTTCTACAATTATGAAAAAATAATGCTTGGAATCTTAGATGATTTCTAGGATCTCTTCCTGCTCTAAGTCTCATAAATTTTCCTGGAATTCCTTAGATTTCTGTCTATTCTTTCTACATGGAATAAGTTTTATTTGCATGCTATAAATGTGATGGAGAGGTTTAGCTTCATGGCCCCATCTTCATGGGTCTTGATTTCCCTTAAGAGCAATGAGAAGCAATTCTGGCGACTTGGTGGTAATTACCCATAAGCTGCCAGCAATGGGAAATGCACTGAATGTTGAACTCTGCTCTGCCCTTATTACCTAGATATAGCTTAATCTCTTCCAGCCTCTGGTTCCACATGCAGGGTTCTTCTAACCCTCACCAGGAGATTCCCAGGTGCTTAATGATAGTGCCAACAGCAATGGCATTCAGCCTCAAAGTTCATGGGCATATCAAAGTCCCCTTGGGGGAACACCCCTGTCTGGGATATAGGTAGCAATTTAGAGAGCAGACAGGGCGTACTTTCAACAACAATAATCATTAGTGCCCTGGAGGCTCTCAGGCTTTTGCCTTTGCTCATTCCATTTGCCATGTGCTTTATTTGCCCAGAGAACCGTGCATGCAGTTAGAGTGAGTTTTCCATGTGCTAATAAAACTTCTTACTGTAAAATGGGAAAAGGCAACTCTCGTCATAGGTGTTCAGAACATTCTGTATCCTCCAAGGAGGAGAATTTATTTTCTTACTTCAAAACCCAAGAGTTATGTTTGTATATTAACCTTATGACTCTGTACACTTGTCATTCTTTATGTCCAATTCAAATATTATCTGGATTCTTTTCACCTGGCCAAGAAATACAGAAAAATCAGAAGCTCCAGGGGACATAAGTGAAATGATGCGAAGCAGTTAAATACACACATGAACAATTGGACTAGCAGATGGCAATCTAAGCTTATATTAAACACATCCTCTGTTTCTAGACCTGGATAAAGATAGCACTTGTACATCCCAAGCAACTCTCCCCAGATACCATCTAGAGGCCACAAGCAACCATTTTATATAATTTTAACCAAATTCCAGTTCAATGTTCATGGTACAAAACAGAAAGAATCTTTTATTTGGGGGCAAATGGAAAACCAACCAAATAAAAAATTAACAGGAAAGATCCCCTAGTTGGTTAGTCTAGATGTAAATGTGTTGGTTAATTGAATTGAATGTAGCCACATGATCTTTTCAATTTAGTTCTAATCCCTGTAAAAAAATAAAAAGGCTTTCTTCCTTCAGTCTGTTTGACTAACATGGGTTAGCATTATTTAGCATTATTTACTTGGGGAGATATTAATGTGCCATAGGTTTTCAGCTTCAATGTATTTATATTTGTAGATGACAGTGCATGATGTAAATATTACATAGGCCATCAATAATGTGGGACCTTCTTTCAATAACCTAGGACTCTTCTTTATAGAACCTGACTGAGATAATGATATTTTATTAAGATCAACGACATATGAAAGCTTTAATACTATTTCCCAAGCTTCAAACTTTAATAAAGAATCTCATATATTGGAGTAGGAGGGCACTAAATAAATCAAAAAGCACTATTCAAAACTAGCAGTATTTCTAGGTTACTATTCTTTATCTATTAGATAAAAAAGTCTCTAGATATACTGAATTATATATAGATATATAACACAACCAATAATAAATGTCTTGTTTTCTGTAGTCTTTATAAAGGAATTCAGCATGCATCATCTCATTCTATCCTCACAATCACTTCATGAGATCAGCAATAAACCACAGTCCAACATATAAAACTCTGGCTTGAGTTCAATTTCTGACCTTCTCCAAAACTCAGATTTCTGCTTGTTGGTTTTAGTTTTTGTCTCTGTTCAGAGGTTTTTATGGGAATTTCTTAATACAACATGTGTCTAGATAAAAGGGGCCTAGCCCCTGTGAAAGCATTCAAAGTAACAATAAACACTGGGTGAAAGTTTATCTTGATTTTGCCCCATGGAAATAATGCAGAAGTCAGAAACAAGTCATTATAGTACATTGAAAAGAACATTGGGTAGGAAGTCAGAGGATCTAGGTTTGAATTCTACCAATTATTATACATGTGGCTCACATGGGATTAAATAACTCACATGTCTTATTTAAACTCTAGTGGTCCTCAGTTTCTTTTTCTATAAGATGAAAAAATTGAATTAAGAAGATCTCTTATAGATCTCTCTATTGAGCTTAGGATTTTATGAAGATCATAAGTCTAATCAAGTCAACAACAATTTTAGGCTTCTACTTTGTTCCAGGCCATAAACAACAGACAAAAATTCTTAACCCCTTATATTTCAATGAGCTCCAAGATGTATAAAATTCTCCATCATCATGGTATTAATTGTAGCTTTAGATCAACCCCGGAAGGATATGAATGTAGTTGCTAGAGGAGCAACCCCTCCTATTTTAATTTTTTCCTCCTTTGTCACAGGGTCTTATGCATTCATACTCTTAAGTGTCACCCCATGATTTGAATTTCCAGAAGGAGAATTAATTTGGGGTAGTTACACAGAAAATATCCCTCCCATTGGAAACTTCACTGTCCAAATAAAATACACACAAGAGAGGCAGAGGCAAAGTCAAGGCTTTTGCTTCTGAAATATATGGCGCAATTTTTCATGGTTCCTCTGAGCTTGATTTTTCGTCCTGGTGTTCTTAATATTCCTTCAGAAAATCAGGACTTAGAAACTCTCACTACTCAATTAGATTTTTTTCCCTGTCCATAGCTACCTTCTCTCAGGCAGAAAAGTTATACCACTGTTTATTGGCTCGCTTAAAGAACTCAGGGTTCAGGAACTCCCTGTTATGCAAAAAGCTGCATTGTATGACTCTATCCTCAGGATGCTACATGACTGAGAGGTTCCTGCTACCATTGCCTCTCACTGAACTATCTGGGACTTTACAGGTGAAAGATACCTGTGTCTCAAGACTCTCAGCAGAAAATCTGTACAGACAAATTCTGCTTCCAGCCCTCTTCCTCCTAAGAATCAGGTTCACCACTAGAGTTCTCTTTGTCTGTTAGTCTGTTTGTATCTCTCTCTGTCTCCTTTTCTATCTCCATCTCTCTCTATTTCTCCTTCTCTCCCTGCTTCTTTTTTCTCCATCTGTCTCTCTGCTTCTTTATTTTTATGTCTCTATGTCTTGGTCTCTCTGTCTCTGTGTCTGTCAGTCTCTCTGTCTATCTGCCTTTCTATCTCTTTCTCTGTCTGTCTCTCTGTCTCTGTCTTTCTCTCTTTATTTCTGTGTCTTTCTGCCTCCCTCTTTCTCTCCTTTTGTCTCCTTTTCTATCTCCTTCCCTCTCTTCCTCTATCTACCTTTCTGTTTCTTTGTTTTTAATATCTCGTCTTTCTTTTCTCTGTCTCTATCTCTTTCTGCATCTCTCCCAACCATGTTAGCCCCCTTTTAGAAGCTTAGCACATAACAATAGTTAATCCCCAATCACTGGTACTTAATCCCTAATCTTCAATGAAATGGGAATGGGTCCATTCAGAGCTCATTGCACTACCATCCTTTCCAGGAGGTTGTTAGTGGAAGATACAATGAAAGTTCAAAACCCTCATCAATTGATTCAGACCCCCTGATCCACAACACCCTCCTGAAAAATGATGGCACTGAGACTGAGGAAACGTAGATGACCTGCCCAACATCACCCATAGCAAATGGCTGAATAGGGATTCAAGCCTAGGTTTTCTATATGACCACATCATTTTGCCCAAATGATAGAGTGGGACAGCTAGGTGGTACAGTGGGTAGAGTGCTGTATCTGGAGTCAGGTAAATTGAAATCAAATCTGGTTTCATATACTTATTAGTTTGTGATACTGGGCAAATCACTTTACCCTATTTACCTCAGTTTCCTCATCTGTAAAATAGGCTGGAATAGGAAATGGCAAATCATTCTAGTATCTTTACCAAGAAAACCTCAGTGGGATCATGAAAAGTCAGACATGACTGAAATAACTCAATAACAACACCACAGTGAACAGAACACTGAATTTGGAATCAAAAAGACCCAAATTCTAAATCTGGCTTCAGAATTAGTTATGTGACTTTGAGTAAGTAGTTTAACTTTTGCCTGTCTTGGTTTCCTCATCTTATAAAACAGGGATAATAGCCCCTTCCTAGCAAGGGTATTGTGAGGATCAACTGAAATAACATTTGCAAATCACTTTACAAACTTTAAAATACTATATAAATGCTAGCTAGTAGCAGTGTTAGTGGTGGTACTTTTACTTTTTTATCCTCTTTTTTTCTAATTTGATCTTAATAACTCTCTGAGATAGATGTTATTTTTGTCCCCATTCTAAAGAGGAAGAAATGGAGATTGGTGGAGGTTAAGGAGCTTGCCAAGGTCATATAGTTATTAAGAATCTGAGACAGGTTTTGAACTTAGTTCTTTTTTTCTCCAAGTCTAGCACTTTATGCATTTTACCACTTGTGGTGATCCAGAGGAATTCTCTCAGAAGGAAATTGATCTACACAATCATAGGATTATTATAGATTATAAAAGGTTATTGAAACTCAAGCCTTTAATCACAATTAGACCAATCATCTTGCAGCACAGATAATTTTTAAGCAGATCAAATTCTCTGAGAAACGTTTATTCAAGAAAACTTTCCAGTTTCACAACTTCATCCCATATGCATAACCCATCAAGTAAATGGAATTTGCTAAAGTGTTATAGCCATCTGACACAGACTCTAATGTGATTTCAGGTAAACTGTGATAAATTATGTCTCAGTTTTCAGTCTGATTCTCTGAGTCATGGACTTGATATTGGTCTGCCTTTGCAGGATGGGAATCCCACTGAAAGTTTATGAGAGCTGGTCTTTCCCAAGGCTTGTAGGGTACTTACAGTATGTTGAGTATGAAAAGACATATAATGCTGATTTGAGAAAGCCCTGGAAAGATTTACAAGAACTGATGCTGAGCAAAACAAGCCAGTGTGTACATTGTACACAGTAACAGCAAGATTGGGGGATGATCTATATTGGATTACTTGTCATTTAGGGGAAGGTAGTGGGGGGGAGGAAAAAATTTGGAAAACAAGGTTATACAAGGGTCAATGTTGAAAAATTATCCATTCATATGTTTTTTAAATAAAAAGCTTTAATAAAAAAAAATTTTTTAAAAAGATTGTGGGATGATCGACTATAACAGATTTGGTTCTTCTCAGCATTTTGATGATCCAAGGCAATTCCCAAAAAACTCTGGATGGAAAATGCCATTCACATCCAGAGAGAGAACTATGGAGACTGAATATAAATCAACACATGCTATGTTCATTTTTTTTCTTACTTTTCCCCTTTTGTTCTGATTTTTCTCCCAAAATGATTCATAAGAAAATATGTAAAATAAAATGAATGTGCATGTATGACCAAAAATAAATAAAATTAAAAAAAAAGATATGTCACTCTTTTAGGGTTATAGGATCACACATCCAAAACTGGAAGGGACATTAGAGTTATTGGTCCAATTCTCCCATTTTATAGATGAGGAAATTAAGGCCTTAAAGGAAGAAGTGACTTGCCCAAGATCACACAGTAAGTATTAGAACCAAAATTCAGACTCAGTTTTTGAGACTCCAAGTACAATGATGGAGTAAGATCTGTGTCATTTAAGGGTGTCAAAAGGATAGTGTCATGAATAATGTACAGGGAACCTGGGATTAAATCCTAACATACACCTTTACAAGCAGTGAATTCATAGGCAAGTCATTTAATCTCTCAGTGCCTCAGTTTCCTCTTTTATAAAAAAGTGCTTATTTTTTAATAATATTTTTTTTCTAATTTCAGGATTATTAAGATGAAAGAGTGCCTTGTCCATCTTGGAGAGCTCTAAAAATGTGTTACTATTACTACCTGAGATCATGGAACCACTGATGTATACCCTTTGTAACAGTCAAGAGGTTTTCCCCGACTGCCTCCTTTTATAGATTTGAGATTTGAATAATAATATGGGTCACCTACTTAGTCTCCTAGCATTCCTGTAGATTAATGTCTACAAATTGCTGTTGCAAAGAGAAAGCAAAAAGAGATTGATGGCCCAGTGCCCATGATAACCTCAATGTTAACTGCATTTTATAAAAAATTCTTCCAAAATGTAGGTGCAAAATAAATAAGAGCTTTAAGCCTAAAACACCTGTTATGAACTTGAAAAAAGTAAACAATCAGGCCAGAGGAAAGACTCAAAGTGGCCTGTGTTCTTACCTGAGAATTCGCACCTCCCTATTAAAACAAACCAATGTTCTCAATGTTCCTTAAGGCTCTACAATAAAAAGTGTACTGTACAAAATGATGTAAACCACAATAAAGATTTTATAATGTACTTTCTGTGGTTTGTCATCCTGTATAATACATCTTCCTTGTGGTGAGGGCACAGATACTGGAACAGAGGCCCAGAACAAGAGGCAGAAAAAAGACTTAATAGGAAAAGGGCTGGTTAAATGAATCATTGAATGTTCAGAGCTATAATGGGACCTTGGAGAATCCAATAGGAGCAGGGTGGGTTAAGGGAATGATAGAATGTCAGAGTTATACGGAACCTTCAAAAATTCATTAGGGGAAGGATGGATTCAATGAATCACAGTATGTTCAAAGTTATAAGGAACCTGGAAAATTCATTAGTAGCATGATGGTTTAATGAATCAGCATGTCAGAATTCTAAGGGACCTCCAAAGAATTCATTGAGGAAGGTGGGTTGAATGAATCACAGCATATTAGAGCTATTAAGGACATTTGAACTCAATAGGGGCAGAATGGGTTAAATGAGTCATCATATGTCAGATTGTTAGAGATTATTATCATTTTATGGATAAGGAAACTGATACCTGGAAAGCTGACACATATTCTATTAGTTGAATTGTAGGTGGAGAGGAATCCTGGTCTAGAGGAAAGCACTACGAATTTGAAGCCCAAAGACCTGGGTTTGTCTTGGCTTGGCCATTGTTTTGTTTTTGTTTTATATATTTTAATTTCATTCAATTGCATGTTAAAACAACTTTTAACATTTTTTTTAAATTTTGAGTTCCAAATTCTCCCTCTTTCCCTCTCCCCACTCCCTGAAATGGTAAGCAATTGGATATAGGTTCTGCATGTGCATTCATGTAAAGCATTACAGGTAAAACTTGATTACATTATACATAAAGCATTCATACATAAAACATTCATTTTGTACAAGAAGACAAATAAAATGAAAAAAAAAGAAAGTAAAAAATAAAATGCTTCATTTTGTATTCAGACAATATTAGTTATGCCTCTCAATGTTTGTTGTATAAGAGTCATCTGAATTTCTTTAAACATCCAAATTCATTGTTGATCATCACACATTTTTGCTGTTATTGTGTGCAATGTATTCCTGGTTCTGCTTGTTTCAATCAGCATCAGTTTATGTAAATCTTTTCAGGCCTTTCTATAATCAGCTTGTTCATCATTTTTATAGAACAATAATATTCCATAATCTTCATCCATCACAATTTATTCAACCATTCCTCAATTGATGGATATTTTCCAATTCTTTGCTATCACAAAAAGAGCTGCTACAAACATTTTTGCATACAGGGGTCTTTTTCCCTCATCTGTGATTTCCTTGGGATACAGACCTAGTAATGGCACTGCTGGATCAAAGGGAAGGCATAGTTTTATAGCCCTTTGGGTATAGTTCCAGATTACTCTTCAGAATGGTTGGAGCATTTCACAACTCTACCAACAATGCATTAGTGTCCCAGTTTTCCCACAACCCCTCCAACATTTATCAATATCTTTTCCTGTCATCTTAGCCAATCTGAGAGGTGTCAAGTGGTAACTTAGAAATCTTTTAATTAATATTTCTCTAATTAATAGAGATATATAAAAATTTTACATGCATATAGATAGCTTCAATTTCTTTGTCTGAAAACTGTCTGTTCCTATCCTTTGACCATTTATCATTGGGGAATGATTTGCATTCTTACACATCTGACTCAGTTCTCACTTTGAGAGATGAGTTGGTCACTCTTTTCTGAGTGACCTTAAAAAAGTCACTTTTCCCCTTCATATATTCATAGATTTAGATGTGAAAGAGATGTTTGAGGCCATCTAATTCATCTTCATTTTATAGTTAAGGAAAAGGATATAGATAAGGAAAAAAAAATAGGAAAGTTAAGTGAGCAAGTTTCTTCATCAATAAAATTAAAGAATTAAACTAGATGAATTTTAAAAACATTTTGTTACTCTCTTACTAACTCAAGGTCATATGGCTCTTTAATAACAGAGTAGTGACTGAGTGAACATGGATCTTCTTAGTTAACTGTTACATTGGATTTCCCATTGTAACATGATATTTTCCAATACTACTTTGTATACAATTACTATTAAATTGCAAATATCATAATACAAAAAACTCACCTTCTCACTATATTAATTGTTTTATATGTTAACAATAGTTAATGAGCCTGATGGACTATTGGTACTTCTGGAAGGCAAAAGCACCTTATCTCTATTTCTCTTTGTGTATACTACACAACATGTCTTTCCTGAGCACTTAAAGTGTTAAAAATATTTGCTTTTCTGATGCTGATGTAGACAATGATGAAAAGGACTATGAAGGCAAAGAAAAACAGAACAAAGAACCTTGTTCTAGTGCTTTCAAATATCACCAAAATGTTTTAGTGAAAATAGAGCTGTGGAGCTCTCAGGTACTACTCAGAACCATTCACCTGAAGTCAAGCACAATATGCCCTTCAATATTTATTTGTTTTATAAGAGTTATCAGAATTGCTTAAAACATCCTTTAACCATCAGAAATTAATTCTGTGACAGCATATTCTGAGTATTATAGAGTAATATTATTGTAAAACTATAAGGCCAATGGAAGTCTCTCTTAGTCATCAGAAGGTATCTCAAATACATGCAAGTAGTAGGAAATCCATAAATTCTTCTCTAACAGGCTCTTGGGAGGACCAGGAATAATCTATGACCTCTATTTCCCCAAGATGAATTGGGAAGTGGCCCCTGGCAATATAAATTATACTTCTTAGGGGCTGAGAGAGTATGTTGGTCGATTGAGAGACACTTATGCAGAGAATGGGATGCTGCTCTTGAACCTCTAGACTCCACCCCCCAAAAAGACCTAACTAAGGAAGCAGGTCAAGAGAAGGAAACGGCAAATCATTCCAGCATCTTTGCCAAAGGGGATAACAAAGACTAAGACAAAACTGAAAATTACTAAACTATAGGTTGAGATCACCTAGGACCTGGGGAGAAGGGACATAGACTGTGGTATCACCTTTAATTACATGGAATTGGGAAGAGAAATCTATTTGCAAAGAGCAAAAAGAGATAATTCCTCTAGGATATGGGATGCCTCATCTATGTAATATCTAGTCAGGGGGATAAAAGGTCAAAAAAATTTTAGAAATAGATCTGTTCTATAACATAGGTTGACAGACAACCTGGAGGAAATGTTTCCCTGAGGAATGATTGTCATTTTCTGGAAGGTTTCTATGGGCTCTTTATAAAGTTCTGTTTGTTTTCCTTTAACTTGAAATAAATCTGTTCATGTTTTGAGCCTTGTGAGTCAGTGTGCTTTTAAAGGAAGCTGATGACTGAACCCTGAGGTTGGGAGATGTCAGATAGTAAAGTTCCTGCACTATCTGGGTGCAAACAATGAGCCAGAGAAGTGAGAAGTTTCTCTAAAATTTACCTTAACTCTTCCCTTTCAGGAGGGATCTTCTAACATGAGGATTATTTAATTCATAGAATTCTGTTGAGTATCTATGACATGTTTGACATAGTTCCATTTTAAAAGCATTTAAAAAAAATAATTCTCCCTCCACAAAAATATAACAGCCACAATTTCTACTCTTGCCTTCTGTAGTAGCAGAGAGACTCAAAAAATGTAAAAAGTCACAGAACAATCAAAAGAACATTAGTCTTTAAGAAGACCAGGTTTAAATTACTTAACCTCTCTGGGCCTCTGTTTCCTATTCTGAAAAAATGAAGGAGTTGACTGGAAAGAAACTCACGACTAACTCTAAAATCCTAATTACCACTTCCCATGGTTAGAACATGGTTATCTTCAGGTCAGAGGGAAAACAGAGCCGAAGTGACTTTGAAGCTGACTTTTTTTCCTAACACATTTCATTTCATTGATGACTTGTCATCTTCTGCCAGAGAAAACTTCTCAGAAAACCATACTTTATAGCTATATCATGTAGTCAAAGGGCATAAGTGAGAGGTTAGTTATTTTTTAAAATAAGTAATAGAAATTGAGAAATCCTGAGGAAATGAGACAAACTAGTGGAAAGATGGGGCAAGGCAAACCAGTGACAATAAAATCTGTGTCCACTTGGCACACAATTACAATTATTTTCAAACGTGTCAGAAGGAGACCTAAACGTCATCAGAGTAGTCATTTAAACTGCACTGGACATAATAGAGATTGTTAACCTGATTATTTATTAGAAGATTCTTCAACAGGTTCTTGAAATGTTTATTTTTTTTTGGAGGAAAATAATTTGGGATTGTCAAAACCTGATAATTTCCTCTGTCTTTCAGGGTACTGGGGGAATTGTGAGATAGAAATGGAGCATACTTAGCCAGAGTCATCATGTAAAGCACATCTATGACTATTTCAAAGAATAGAAAACTCCATTCATATTGTCTCAGTCATGCTGATAACAGACAAGGGTTTGATAAGGTTTCAGCATAACTTTGGAATGTCTTGGCTGTCTGGATCCTAAGCTTCTAAGTCACCTCTTTCAGTTTTCATTTAGGAAAGATCTGCTCCAAACTAAGCTCCATGGCTGATACCAAAGGTCCAGGCCTCTGTTAATAATTTAGTTGAAGTGCAGTCCCCAGGGCTAAGGAACCCAAGTGTAGTTCTTGAATCTAATTGATCTCAAGCACTTGGCAGTAGCCAACTCTGCTGAATTCATTCTAAAAGGAAAATTTTACAGTTTTCAAGTTCTATTGCTCTCCAGAACCAAACAACAAATGACAGATTCAGGCTATCTAATCTATTTTTCGAAGAGTGATGGTACTGTAGTACCTCCCTGGGCCTCAATTTCATTATCTGTAAAAATGGTTGTATTAGATAATTTCAGAAATTTCTTTTAGATTAAATTCATGATTTAAAACAGAATAAAAACAAGTTAACAAAATCTATGATCGAAAGCTTCTCAAGATGGTGAGGTTTTTTTTTTTAAATACCTTTGAGATAGCATTTTCCAGTTGAAGTCAGATATTTAACACTCTACTTGTCCAGAAAGACAATCCAACTTTAATTACAAAATAAGCCTCAGTCAAACTGAGACCTGTTGAAGACTTTATCTTAAAATATCTACGGTCTCCCATTCCATCCAGGGCCATCACCAGTCATCCCGATCTATATCTGGCCCCTGGACTCAGATGATTCTGGAGGGGAAAGTGAGACAGGTCACCTCACAAAGCCCTCTCTCATTAAATCCAATTCACTTGCATGTCATGGTATTGCCTCCCTAATATCATGCTCCTCTTTGAGAAAGAAAGATGAACAACAACTTCTATATCAATCTAGTTCTACAGGTGGCAATAGAGCTATCTGTATTCTATCTCCTGAGCTATTCGGAGAGGAAGACAAAGGCTGGGCTTATAGGACAACCTTTTGAAGCTGAGATGCCACCAGAAAGAGAGTGAAGTGATCAGGGCTGCATGATCTTGGAGACTCATCAATCAATAATCAGTTATTTACTGGTACCTAATAAGTACAAAGCACTGTATTAGGTTAAGTCATGATCTAAATATCTCAGAGAAAATGCAATCAAATTGAAAATAAAAGAGCTGTCCCCATGAGAAGATAATTAATTTAGTAATTGTAATGGAGGTCAATGAAATCAACTTAATTGCATAAATGGAACTAATGAGAAGAAGAAAAGCATCAGGTGTCAAAAACTATTTAAATTGAATTTACAAATAAGAGAAGATTGCCATTTGCCATAGAGGACAGCAGTTTGGGGCAGTTCCTATACTTTTTTTGTAGATTATGGCTAAAATGGATCTTCAAGGATGTCAAGTTATATGTTAGAGAAGACAAGTTATATGTTAGAGAGATAGGATCTTCTGAGTCTGTCTATATCCATCACTCTTTCATTGCACTTTGGTTTCTCTTTTCAGCTGAAGTTGCATTATAAATTCCATAATCATTGGAAGACCTGGGCAGACTACATAAGTGCTTCTGAACTATTAAGAAGGGAGAAGGCTTTACATTCATTGGGAAAAAGGTAAAATCCAGATGATCATAGCACTCACTGTCTCTAGACAGTGCAAACCATCTGTCTCTAGAATCCCCAGAAGTATCGTCACTTATAAATATGATTCTCCTTCAAAAGTTCTTTTAAACTGGGCTGAAAGCCAGCGGATATTCTGCTTGCCTTTGGACATGGGCAGCATACCAATACCATCTGACTACTGCTACTTTCTAGTTCATTGCTGGGAGATGAAAACAAGTAGTAAAGAGATCCATTAGATTATAGCTCTCAAAAAAAGAGAAAAACGTAAGGATACTAGATTGGAAGCCTGTATGGTACTGTCCATATCAGTAGCTCACAACTAGCTGGCTTTCCTCCAGGGGTTTCCCTTTCCAGCTGCTGTAAATGTGCCATAGGTCTAAAGTACAACAGCAGTGTCTAACAAGATACTACAACAATTCTCCATTGAAACTTAATATATGACTCAGGGTTGTATTTGATAACCAATTTATAGATATCAAAGAGTACAAGCCTAGTCTGTCCCACTGGGGCATGGTTCATTTTGTTCTCTTACATGAAATGTGTACATGTTTCCATGGATTCTGTTATGGGAGTGTTCCATACATTGACCCTTTTTATAAAATGATTGTGTGACTCTGAGTGAGTAATTTTACCTTTCAGTATCCTAGCCAACTCTATAAGATAATAAGTTGTAAAGCTGGTGTCAGTTTGATTTAGTAAAGGAAGATTTTCACTGGATGCTCCATATGTCAGTAAAATTGGAAATTATAGATTTGGTCTGAAATAAAAATGTAAAAAGTCCATGAGAAAGAATAAGGAGCAAGGTATAAGAAATTTAAGAGGGAGTAATCATTTCTACTGGGGTAGGTCAGAAAATCTGACAGTTTCAGGAGAAAGTGATACCTAAGTTAGGCCTTGAAGAAAAAGATGTTGACCAGTAGAAATTTTAGGTCAAGAAAATAGAATATAGAGATGTACAAAGGTGATAAAGAGTAGTTGAGAGAGATCAGGGAATAATCCAGTTTAGATGAAACATATCAGGATATGAAGAGGAATAGTGAGAAACAAGGCTAAAAGAGTAGTCTGAGGTCATATGGTGAAGACCCTTAAATGCCACTAACTCTAATTTATATTGATTGGGTAGCTCCTATAAACAGCCTTGGGAATCACTTGCTAAAAAATATCTTATCAGCCTGAAAAAAAATCAATGTAGTTTGTAAAAGTGTCTGGCATTCACAAAGAGCAGTTTATACACTAGGAAAACCTTAATTATTAGATAAATATACAATGACCTTTTTCACTTATACATGCAGTGAAATGTTATTTATTGGAACTTCATTTAATTTTCTTCAACTTCTAACCAAAATGACCTATTTGATGCTCCTAGTGCATGAAATTTACCCTTCTCCTTCTCCTAACTCCTCATACCTGAAATGCACTCCTTCCTCCTTTTTGCATCTAAGATTCCCTAGCTCTCTTCAAGGTTCAGCTCAAGTAAATGATAGGGATTAAAAAAAACCTCACTTAGGATTTACCCAGATATGGGGAGTTAGAAGAAGAAAAAGGAAAAAGGGTATATATGTACTAGAAGCATCAAATAGGTCAGTTTGGTTAGAAGATGAAGTAAATGGGAGAGGGCAACATAAAATAAGGTCTCCCATTTCATTCAGGTCATCTCCAGTCATCCTGATTTATCTCTGGCCACTAGACCCAGATGGAGGGAGAAGGTGACCTTGCACAACCCTTCCTCATTTAAATCCAATTCACTTGCATGTCAAACCTCCCTGTTGTGTCCTTTTGGAGTACAAAGAACAAACAACAACAAGAAGAGTATCATTTTGGCAGCTATGTCAAGGATGAGGGAAAGGGAGAGATTGGAGGCAGGAAGATGAGTTAGGAGATTCTTGAAGGAGTACAGGAAACACTTGATAAATATTTGATTTTGAGTGAATGTGCAAGAGATACTATGGAGACAGATTTGATAAGACTTTCCAAGTGACTGAATATGAGGAGTGAGTGAGAAGGAAAAGTTCAGGAAGAAAATTCAGGAAGCATTCATAAATGGGTGTCCAGAAGGATGGCAATACCTTCTCCCTTATGCCTAGAGACAACTAATGGCATGATGAATAGAATACTGAGCCTGGAAAACAAGACCACCCAATCTTGAATTCAATCTCAGACACTTATTAGCTGAATAGGATCCTGGACAAAGTATTTAACCTTTGCCTCAATTTCTGTAATTATAAAATAATACCTATTTCACAGGGTTATTGTGAAGCCCAAATGAAATAATATTACTAAAAAAATTGCTTAGTCAAGTTTCTGGTACATAGTAGATGATATGTAAATACTTATTCCCTTCTCTCTTCTGCAGAATTAAGAACTTAAGGAAGAAAGTCAGGGGATTTTCTGGGGGGAGATAGTGAATTCTGTTTTAGATATATAGGATGTCTATGGAACGCATTCATGTCCAACAGGCAGTTGTTAATGCTACACTGGTGGCTTAGGAGAGAAAGACCAGGACTGGATATATAGATTGAGTATTATTTTGATAGAGATAATAGTTGAATCCATGGAAACTAAAAAGATAATCAACAATGGGAATATACAATGGAGATTTTAAAAGACTTAGGAGAATATCATGCTTAAGGGCAGGTGATGAACAATAGTACCAAAAAAAACAAACAAATAAACAAACTGAGGAGGTGTCAATAGTATCAGATGTTGAAGAGAAGTAAAAAAAATAGTTGAGAACTGATAAAAGACCATAGGATTTTGAAATGAAGAGATTGCTTATCATACTGTGGGAAGGAAGAAAAAAATAAAGTTATTTTCCTGTGACTGTTGAGGTCTGAAGTCAAACTATAGAGGATTGAGAAGTGAGATGTTTAAGAAATATAGACATCAAGTTAGACAGTTTGGTATTTACAGTAAAAGGGAAGATATATAGGATTATGGCTTTCAGAAATATCAGGGTCGAGTAAAGGATTTTGAAGAATGGCAGAAGTCTTGGAATATCTATGCTGTAAATAAATAGTAGATAAAGAGAAATTAGAAATTAAAGAGAAGAACAGATATGATCTAAGGATTAAGTTTCCAGAGGAGATGGGAAAAGATTGGATAAAGGGCACAAAAAATAGTATTGCATTAACAAGAAGATGGTAGAAGACAAATTTGTTATTCAGAGACCAAAATAAAACTAGAGAACAGGAGGTAATGTTGGAAATTATTTAAAGTATACAACTGGAGGAAAAAGAAAAATTTAAATGGATGAATATATATATATACATATGTGTATATAGATGTATATAGATAGATAAATAGATAGATAGATAGATGAATGGATGGATGGATGGATGGGTGAATAGATAAATAGATTTGATAAAATGTGAAGAGAGAGCCTTCTACTGAGGAAGTAGGAAGGAGTGACAATACTGGTTTGGTGTGAGAAGGCAGGGTTTAGAAAAATGCTATGAGAAATGTATAATTGACAGAGAAGACTTTAAGATTTGTCAAGCATCAAAGAGGCTCAGTTGAGATTAAATAACTTTAATTTGTAGTAAACCTAGTTAGTACAGTTGTATGACTTCCTGAGGTGGCATTTAGTAAAATTGAAGTAGAAAGAGAAAAAGAAAATGTTGGGGGTAAAACAAAGTTGAAATTTAGAAAGGGATGAGTAGTGAATAAACAAGGGATAGGAGATTCAAGAATAAAGGAGCATACATTTGAACTGATTGATTATAGGGTCAAGGAATATCCTGAAGAGTTGGGGGGAAGGAGGGAGGAGACTGAGGTCACAGTGATATTGATAGACTGAGACATCAGGGAAATGAACCATGAAGTTAATGGAGATTATGGTATGGATGAAGGATAGTTTAGGAAAAATGAAGCAGAGGTAAAAGGTGGAAGATTAGGATATTCCTCAGAGAGGGAATTTCAGAATTGTGAGTAATGGAAAGTTAAAAAGTATAGATGATGGGAAAATAAATCTTTGTATATGGTAAAGATGGAGTGAAGGCACTGGACATGAGAATTAAAGTTAATGCCCTGAAAGGCCAATGTTTATTATAGGACATTGAAAGTACATTGATGTACAGTATAAAGTCTGGAGTTTGGGAGAAGAGGAAGACTGTGAATTGATAACTAAATTCCTTAAAGGAAAAGTAGAAGAATAATCAGCTACCTATAGATGATAGTCATCTTATAGAGATTAATTCAGAGCTGCCTCTCAGTGGTTTACAGGAACTGCTAGGAAGGGTGTCTCCTCTATACTTCCTTCTGAATTTGACCTATTTCTAACAGGGACCAATCAAGATTTATTTTTGTGATCACTGTGAGTAAATGAAAGAAGCAAACACAATTATAAGAGAAAATATTTATGTACTTAAGAACATGAATTATCTTCTAGTACTTTTGGATTATTCCTTTACATACAAATAATGTAATTGCTATGTAAACAGAAGTCAGCCAGACTGGTAGTAGTACTTTGAAATTAGAATTAAAAACCATCTTTATCCAGTTAGTTAATTCCAATTATGATAAGAACTTGACAATTAAACCTTTAATTTTGAAGATGTGAAAAGAACTTATATATTGTTGGTGAAGTTGTAAAATAGTAAGCAATTTGTAATTATGAAAAGAAAACTACAACAATTTCATATCCTTGGACCTAATTATCTTACATTTATACCAAGGCATATATCCAAAGGAGGGAAATAATAATAAGAACCTCAGATGCAGCAAAATATTTATAGCAACATTTTTAGTGATGGTAAAGAGCTAGAAATGAAGTAGTTTACCTTTGGGAATTGGCTAAACTAGTCATAACATATATTATGTTATAAGAAATGATGATATGCTATACATATACATATATGCCAAAAAATCTTACAATGTAGTTTTTTTCCTAACATAAACAATTTCCATAAAAATATTCTTTTGCTATAAGATTTTAAAATTCCTTTTAAATTATTTTTCAGTTGACTTTTTTCTTCATTTCTGTCCATGTCAATGTTGTATCTTCTGTCCAAAAGCTTTAAGGCAAAAGAACCATATCTCACATTAAACAATATTATTTGTAATAGATTGGTGTTCAAGTTCCCGGGTATGGGATTAATAAATGGCGTCCTAGTGTTTTAAATTTTAGAAAGATAGATAATAGATATTGATATAGTTATATCTATGTCCATATGCATATTTCCATATATGTATATGCAAATTATGGATATGTTATTATATGCAAACACATGCATGCATTTATCTATTTAATATGATTTACTGCTATTTATAAACAGCCTCCACTAAAGTCTTACTTTGATACATTACTGTGGCCTTGAGGTATTCCTGGATTAACTGAGTAGAATAGAAATTCAGGAAGCCTTTATTCTAATGAAAGTGCTCAGAGATGGACTTGTCATAACTGTACTAACTTGGCTAATCTTGGAGAGGACCATTCCTGAAGAAATGGATTACCAGGTAATTTTTTTAAATTTAAAATTCTAACTCATAAAGACTATGTCTCATGGTGAAGACCATGTGTACACTGATGAAGTGATGTATCTTTGGAAGTGATAATTTACCAACATATTCAATGATGAGAATGTTGTATGTGATGACATTTTCTTTTGGAGATCCTGCTTGATTCATCCAAGTTGTTCACGACTTCCATACAAGGAATAGGCTTGTCTCTATAAATAGTTTGCTGAATTATTTGTTCAATTTGGAAAAGAACGGTTTGGAATTAATGGCATCTGTTATTTGTTCAGCTTGGTCTGGAGCTAGCATAAGCCTCATAGCAATGCAATCACTATGTTTTGGTCAATGTAATTTAAAAATTGCCTGGACTATAACTGATCTGTGGGATTACACAGATAAATTCTTATGTTCCTCCAGAAATGTCATTACTTGCTCAGGTGCAGATTGAACCACAACCACTAACTTTACTTAGGAAGAAGTTTCATTGACTGCTTAGTAATAGTGTATTGACTTCTCATATTGCAATGATTATTGGACCAGCTACATAATTAAAGGCCTATAACCATTGTCTTAATATAAGCTTATCAATTCTGATTTTGCAACTCAAACACTTCAAGGAGAGCCAACAGCTATTTGAGCTTTATGTGTATTTCTCACTGAGTATGAAATGCTATGTTTTTGTTTTATTCCTTTTGCCTTTTTTTTTTCTTTTCACAATTAGGCCATATGTTAGGTTGATCTATCTGGAGAAAACAGTCTCTGATGATTCCTACTAACTACTTTTACCAGGATCACCTGAGTGCTATGTTTCATAGGGACATATTAGTAATACCTCTTGGTTTTGTCCTATGTGGATTGAATCACATAAAAAAGAATTTTGAAAACCTTATTAGAGGTTTTCTTCCTTTTTCTTTTCTTGGTGTAACAATAAGATTACAACAATAGGGACTTCAGTTCAAGGTATCAAGCTTTCATAGTTATATTTATTTATTCCTGCCCAAAACACATCTGAGCTTGCCTAAACTTTTCTAATAGAATTTTGTCCCCAATCACTGAAAAATACTTCCTGCCACCTAGTGCTTGGTGTTTGTTACTACAGTAGATTAGTCCTAAAATTACGTAAGGGATTTTTGTTGTTCCAGTAGTGGAATGGATTATCAATATGACCTACAAGAGTTCATTGTTGCATTATGAGACAGAAAAGTGCTAAAAAGCCTACTATTGGGAATATGGTAAAAGATTTCATTACAATTATAATTTTTGAAAGGCTATATGGGATACTAGGATAAGAGGCAGAAGAACTCATTTCTAGTCCCAGTTCTGCGATTAACTGGCTATGTGACCTTGGCAATCCAATTTACATTTCAAGAATTATTTCATTTTATTTTGACTTGCATTTAATAACTCTCAATAAATAATTGTTGAATGAATGACAAATGAAGAGATATTTAATTAGATTAAATATATCTCTCCTAAATGTTCTAAAACTCAGGGTTTCAAGACTTTAACTCTGCTGGATACTAGAAGCATCATACAAACAAATCTTAACACTTTCAAAGCATCCCTGCCTCCCTAGATAGCTTTTTTACCCACTTATCTGGAATTCCACAATCATCTGCCTTTATTTAAAAATCAAATCTATCTGACAGAACTAACATGATATTTTATTTTTTATTAAAGCTTTTTTATTTACAAAAAATATACATGAGTAATTTTTTCAACAAAGATCCTTGCAAAATTTTCTGTTCCAAATTTTTCCCTCTTTTCTCCCACCCCCTCCCCTACATGGCAGGTAGTCCAATACATATTAAATCTATTAAAATATATGTTAAATCCAATATATGTGTATTTCTTTCTTTATACAGTTATCCTGCTGCACAAGAAAAACCAGATTAAGAGGAGAAAAAAAACCTGAGAAAGAAAATGAAATGCAAGCAAACATCAACAGAAAGAGTGAAAATACTATGTTATGGTCCACACTTAGTTCCCACAGTCCTCTCTTGGGATGTAGATGGCTCTCTTCATCACAGAACAATTGGAACTGGTTTGAAGCATCTCATTGTTGGAGAGTGATAATTTGGTTTCCTCATTACCTCCCCTAATTCCTTTCATCTGTTTTTCTTCTCTTATTGCCAAAGTTAGCATTTCTAATACAATATTGAATAATAATGGTGATAGTGGCCAACCTTGTTTCACCCTTGAACTTTTTGGGAATGGTTCCAGTTTATCTCCATTATATAACATGATATTTTACTAGCTGTTTATGCTTTAGTGTGCATAAGTTTATTCAAACCATAAACCTATGGTTTCCTATCAGTAGATTCTACTATATTTTCACTATATCACATCCAATAGAATCCATACCTCAACAAAAATCCCTTCTTCAATATCTTTGAGAAGTTATCATTCAAACTTTACATTAAGACCTCTAATAAGGAAAAAAACCTACAACCTCTAAGGCAGTCCCATTCCATTTTGGGACAGCTCTAATCAATTATTTATTTTTCTGTACTTTAAGCCTTTGCAACTTTGCTTGAAGATTCTATCCATTCATTAATTTCCATCTGTTGCTCCTAGTTATAATCTCTGGGGCCAAGCTGAACAAATCTAACCCTTCTTAATGCCCTTAAAATTATAGAGGATATCTCTGGATCTTCTGTACCTCAACTTAAACATCTCTGACTCCTTCAAAGTATTATTATAAAAACAGACATTATCCTGAGGTCTTTCACCATCCTGGGTTCCTTTCTCTAAATTATCAAAGTCTTTTCTAAAATATGATATCCTTAGTTTATCACAATACTCCAAATGTGGTCTGACCAGGGGCAAAATTTATTATCCCCATTCCCAAGTACTTGTACACCAGTCTGCTATAGATGACATTGTTTATTATCTCTATGGATTTAAACATCTTTCCTCTCAGTTTAGACTAAGATTTTTAGCTGCCCTGTAGCACTACTATGACATATTGAGTTTGCATTTGACTAAAACCTCCAGAGCTATTGCAGATTAACTTTTAGTTAGTTGTACTTCTCTCAACTTGAACCTGAGAGGTTGATTTTTTTAAAAACCATGTAAGACAACATTTATATCTATGTCAAATTGAATTTATCTATGACATTCAGCCTAGCATGTTACTGGTGTTCTATCCTGTCAAAACCCTTTTGGATTTTTTCTCTTTCATCTATTAAAGAATGTCATTTATATCTTTACCCAAATCACTGATAAAATTTCAGAACCTATCTAACTATAGCATTATCTAGCCATTTTATCTAAAGAATAAGGTAAAAAAAATATAGTTATCTTTCCATTTTGTCTAAAGAATAAGGTAAAAACATAGTTAAATGCTTTAATTCTAGACAACTATATCCATAACAATTCCCTGATCTTCCAGCTAACCTCCACTCCCCATAAATAAAAGAAATAATATTAATAAGACATGACTTGTTCTTGATGAATTTTTGTTCTCAGTTTTCTTTCCTAGTTCAGTAGTTATTCCTTTCATAACACATTATAGAACTTTTTCAAAAATTAAAATTCTCAATTTTGCTAAGAGCCATATATAATATTTATAGTATATTATATATAATATATTATATGTTATATAATAATTATAATCTATTATTAGATTATATCTAATCTATTATAATGAAATGATAAAATAAACAATCAAATTATCTTTATATATGATGGGTAAAAAGAATTCTTCCTTCTTCTTATGTGTGAAATTAAACTAATAACATGTGCTTTCAATAATGCATTCCTCATCACTTTTTGATAGAGAATTAAATTATTGCTTCATTTCTTTTTTCCTAAAAAAAGAGACAATATGATTGTTGATCAATAATTTTCTGATATACTTCAGAGATCATGAAAAGATTACATTAATATATTCATAAATCTCCTTGAGTTTCACACATATATTGAAAAGTTAGTGAACATTTTTATTCTTAAAATGTCAAAGGGAAATGAGTATGCCTCATTATCATGTAAACTCTTACCACAAAAGTAAAAAAGAGAGAGATATTCCCACTTGGGACCAGAGGTCACCAGGGCATAAAAGCATGTGCCAAAGTATCAGTGGTCAGGATATTGGCAGATGCTATGACTGGCGCCCACTCAAACTAGGTCAATTCAGGCAGTCACTGGTGCCATCGCCAACTGAACCAAAACAAAGCTCTTTCTGTGTCTTTGGAAGCTAATGTGGGAGAGAAGAAAGCAAGGTATCTAGGTTATGGGGACTAGATGAATAGTTCCTAAAACAGAAGAATAGGCCCAAGTGTTGGAGCAGAGAATACCTTCACTAAACTTAAAAGATGCCTTGTTTTTCTAGCTTTGCAGTCAGAACGGAGCCATGATGTTTTGTCCAAGTCTATTAATTACCATTTTCCTAAGAGTCATTATTCAAAAGCTGAGATTATAGATTTAGAGTTGTATCCAACTTTCTTAGAGATCAATCAGCAAGTTCATTCTTCAGAAGAAATTTCCCAATATATTCTTGGTGGACCTCCTTTTTAGTACGTCCTGGACAGAGTGGATCCTAAGGTCAGTAGTGAAAGATTATTTCAAAGAACCTAATCAAATTCTGGATTCTGACAAAAAAGGAGGGGAAAACACACAAATGTGGTGTTCTATATCTGAAAATGGAAAACAGGTGTTTTTCTAAGATGGGGCTATATAAAATCAGGACAAGAGAGATATGATAGAGAAGTTTCCTAAAACTGATATCATCAAGGGTAAAGGTAAATACTATGTTGGAAGTGAGTGGGGGTACAAATGAAAAAAATATTTAAAATCTGGCTGATAACCAGAAAATTTTAGCTCTCTTAGCATTGTGAGCTTACTAATAAAGGGATAAGAGTCCCTTAATAAGAGATTGTATTTACATGATATATTAGGTTATCTATCTCCTACTTTGCTACTTTGTGAATTGCATTCATAAGTGTAAGATTTTGCTCACTTAATTCCAATTCACCTGAATGTCACCTTTTCAAGAAGAAACCATATCATACAAGACATAATCCAGAGCAAGTATCCACAATTTAAGGGCTCCTTCAGTACACTTACTTCCTAGGGGCCCAATAATTTACCCTGCTTGTTAAATTAAGACTTTTCTGCAGAGTATATTTTCGGCATTGGAAAAGGTGAAATCATCATCCATTAAGGCCTGAAAAATCTCGAATGCAGAAAGGCTAATGGAGCACAGGAACTGCAAAGTAAAGTAATGAAGCTAAATCATATCAAGAACAAAATCTGAGTTATCCTAATGCTATGTGAAGAGGCTCTGAAATGTCTTAGAGGGATCATAAACTCCTAAAAGCTAGCAGAATATTTGATTTATTTTTGTGTCTCCCTAAGAGTCTGTCACAGTGTAGCCAGTAACAAATGTTTGTGGGATGAATGAACAACGCAAGAGCTTGATGAGTAAGTAAGAATAATAAAAATGATAAGAATGATAATACTAATTGATGACATTTAAATAAGATGTTAAGGTCTACAAAACACTTTAGAGACATTAGCTTATTTGAGTCTCACAACAACCCTCTGAGTTAGGTATTCTAGGTATTTTTACTCTCGTTTTAGAAATAGAGAAATTGAAGTCAGAGAGTTTAAGGGATATGCCTTTGGTTACACAATAGTGTCAGAAGTGGCTTTTTGAGCCCAGATCTTCCTTATTCCAGGTTCAGGTCTCTTTCTAGAAAAAGGCACTTAGATGCCCTTAGCTGAAAGTTGCTATAAGTGTAGTATAATGTTCTTTTAGCTCATCATAAATATTCTGTTTTCCAGCAACTTTTTATACTTCACTAAGAAGAAAGATACGAAGTGCACTGATTAATAGAGTATTCTGGTTAATGGAGGATTACCTTAGATGCCTTGTGACAGAGGATGGAGAAAAATAAAATTGATACCACAATTTCATAAGAGTTTGCAGTGCCCCAGAGGTCATGGTTATGAGCTTTGCTAATTTGCTATTAGTTACAGACATTTCCAGTTGATAGGACATCAGATAATAGAATAAATAAATTCATCATACTCAAGATGAATAATACAATATAGCAGTTTTAGATTAGATGATGCTAAACCAAGTAGGGGGAAGAAAGGGTATTATTTAATCCTGGCACCACTGCTTGGGAAATTTAGAGAACTGACAAATCATAACAAGCATAGATGCTATGTACTTCAAAGCTTAGAGATCTGAAATGCATATAATATCTTCTCATGGATAAACAAAAGAGAGAGGTTGGAGTATAAAGCAATAAATACCCTGGTAAATTATTATATTTGTCTCTGGTTGAAAATTTTCACAAGGTAGTTCATATAACAGAATAAATATGAGGCTTCTTCATTTCCCCAAAAGCAAAACTTTGAAAAGAGGCTGTTTGGGTTTTGTCTATTTTTTCTCCCAGCATCTAACATATAGTAGGTAATTAATACATGCTTGTTAGATTGAATAAAAACACAAGTGATGTGATCAGAATATTAACCAGGCAAGATTATATATAGATATATACACATATATGTATATATATATATATATCTTTTATTATATGTTAGCCTTGTCTTAAGCAGTAGGAAGGAAGGAAGGAAGTACAAAGGAAGGAAGAAATAGTCCCATACCCTCAAGAATCTACATTCTAAGAAGGAGGAGATGGAAGATCTATGTTTGGTTGGTGGAGTGGCATCTTGGTAAGGAACTTGCCCTACCAATTCAAGTTACCACCATATCTACAACTTCATACAACTAGTTTGTTTCAGAGGGAGGAGTTGAACCAAGTCTTCCTGGCTTTAACACACCAGATCTTTATCCATTATGCCATACAGCTTTACACTGGGGTAACAACATGAAAACAACTAAATTGGATTACTTGAAACCTTGAAACAATATTACAAGAAATAATCAAAAATATTTTCTTGAAATAATAAAACAAAAGGGGAAAGTAGAACTAGAAAAATTCACAAATCACCTCATTAAAGAGATCCTATATGGAAAACACATAGGAATATTATTCCTAACTTTTGAACTCCCTCCACCCCATCAAAGAGAAAGTTCAACAAGAAACAAACAAAAATTCAAATATGCTAGAGCTACAATTAGAATTGTACAGAATTTATTGGCATCTATGATAAAAGATTTCAGGTTTTGGAATAATATATATTGACAATCAAAAAAAAAAAATCTAGGCCTGTTGCCAAAAATATATTCAGCAAAATTAACTATAATATTGAATGAAGAAAAAAAAGAAAATTCAATGAGCTTGCAGATTTTCAGGACTTTGTCTCAATCAAACCTGAACTCAATAGAAAATTTAACATATAAGAACCAACATCAAAGATTAATTTCAAGACACTCAACAAGGACAAAATGTTTATGTTTTATACATGGAAATATATGCCATATGTTTTAGATTGACATCAGTGATTGGGTAGTTCAAAAGAAAAATTGGGGCAGAATTGAGTACGATCTGACTCTAAAAAGCAAAACTGTCCAGAAAAAGGCAAAAATAGTAATTATGCTTTATGGATAAAGTGCAAAGAAAGCACTGACACAGAGGCATTAGAGCGGGGAGGAAGACTGGTAATTCTGAAAACCTACTCACATTGAGATTGGTTAAATAGGGATCTCTCCCTCTCTCTTTCCCTCTCCCTCTCCCTCTCCCTCTCCTCTCTCCCTCTCCTCTCCCTCTCCCTCTCCCTCTCCCTCTCCCTCTCCCTTTCCCTCTCCCTCTCCTTCTTTCTCTTCCTCCTCCTCCTCCCTCCTCCTCCTCCTCCTCCTCCTCCTCCTTTCCTCCCTCCCTCCCTCCACACACACACACACACACACACACACACACACACACACACACATCAAGAAGGGTACAGCATCCTCCAAAATCTATAAAGAAACAAGAGGGGAAGGAAACAGCATAAGATAGGGCTATAGAAGAGTGCCATAGATTTTTGACAGTAGGGCAAGATATATAGATTAATGGAAAAAGGATAAAGAGGGAGGGAAAGGATAGCATAAGATAAGATGGGGCACAGAAAGATGTTTAAATTAAAGGGAGTAGGATAAGGTCTACACTACAAAAAGATCAAGAGTAAGAATTCATTAGAAAAAAATCAGGGCTAGTAATCATTGATCTAAGAATCAAATTTAAAGATTCAGTCAAGAGAGAATTCTACATTAACATTATTTTAGATACATATCCACATATATCTAAATATGTATGCATGCATGTAGGGATATGTATGTGCATAGACATATGTATGGGTGTACATGTGGTTCTGGATGTGAAGACGTAAAAAATATGTATATGTATATATACCCATGATAATTGTACCCTAATTGAGGGATGGTGGGGGGGGGGGGGGGAAGAAAAAAGTGTACAGCAGAGAACAAAAGAAAAACCTAAAAGAAGCAAAGATGAAGTCATAAATATGTAAGCTCTTCTTTTCTTATATAAAATCTCTTGAAATGGAAATTTATTGTTATATATTTTGAATCTTTAGCGATGTTCTTCTCAGAAATGTTTTGTTTTGTTTATTTTTCTTTTATATCTTTTTTTCTTTTTTTCTTTAGTATTTAATTTTAAATATTTTTTAAAAGAGAGAGTGAGAAGTCAAGGATGACACAGAGGTTATGAGCCTGGGGAATTAGAGATATAGAAGAGCCCTCAAGAGTAATACAGAAATTTGGAAGAGTGGGAAGGTTTGAAGAAAATATAATGACTTCTGTTTGGGACATGCTGAGTTTAAGATTCCTGTCAATTTCATCATCAATCAATACTTTCAAGTAAAATCTTTTAAAGTCATTCAAAGATAGAAATTCTCAGCTTTTAGTTTTGTGAGACCCATTGGAAGTTTGGAGAAACAATAAAAAGGTGAAAATATTCTGTTGTAAAATTCACATTCTGTCCCCACAATCCTCTCTCTGGATACAGATGGCTCTCTCCATCATAAGTCTATTGAAATGGGCCTGAATCACCTCATTGTGGAAAAAGAGCTATGTCCATCAGAATTATTCATTGCATAATGTTGTTGCTGTGTACAGAGTTCTCTTGGTCACTTCACTTAACATCAGTTTGTGGAAGTCTCTCCAGGCCTTTCCAAAATTATCCTGCTAATTCCAACTCAGACTTCTTTAGTAACAGACAATGCACTCAGAATGAAAAAAAAATGCTTTTTGTTTTCTTTTTTTTCCCTTTTTGATCCAACTTTTTTTGTGCAGGATGATAGATGTGGAAATATGTATAGAAGATTTGTACATGTTGAACATATATTGGATTATTTGCTATCTAGGAAAGGGGTCAGGAAGGGAGAGAGAAAAATTTGGAACACAGGGTTTTGCAAGGGAGAATTTTGAAAACTTTTATTTGCATATATTTTGAAAATATAAAGCTATTATTAAAAAAAAAAGAAGTCTGAGTTGGCCGAATGTCCAAACCTGTCTTCTGAATGATCTGTACCATAGGTTTTGAACAATAAGCAATGAAGATTTCAAATTCTTTAATCACTAATTGTGTAAAAAGAAAAGAAAAATGTGAAATACAAAACTACATGGTAGTTAGAGTCTTGGGGAGGGAGGGAAGGAGAGAGAGAGAAAGACAGAGAGACAGAGAGACAGAGAGAGAGAGAAGAAGAAGAAGAAGGAGGAGGAGGAGGAGGAGGAGGAGGAAGAAGAGGAGGAGGAGGAGGAGGAGGAGGAGGAGGAGGAGGAGGAGGAGGAGGAGAAGGAAGAAGAGGAGGAGGAAGAAGAGGAGGAGGAGAAGGAGGAAGAGGAGGAGGAGGAGGAGGAGGAGGGGAAGGAGGAGGAGGAGGAGGAGGAGGAGGAGGAGGAGGGGAAGGAGGAGGAGGAGGAGGAGAAGAACAAGAACAAGAACAAGAACAAGAAGGAAGAAGAAGAGCAAGAAGAAGAAGAAGGAGGAGGAGGAAGAGGAAAGGGGGAAGGGAGGGAGAGAGAGAGAGAAGCAGAATAAAACACACAGAGAGAGATAGAGAAGCACAGACAGAGAGACAGAGAGAGACAGAGATAGAGAGACAGAAAAAGAAAGACAGAGAGCTGACTACAAAAAAAGTATCATACCCCTAGAATGCAAATATCTTATTTGTTATAATTGAACAAATAAACATAAGTCCAAAAATAGACATTTTAAAAATAGGAGAGCAGAGGAGTGATTTCTCAGTCATAGCCATACTCCTACTCTCTACAAATGAAGAAGTAGAGTCTCAGTTTCCAAAGGAGTGGAGCATTCCAAATTTAAATAAATTCTGCAACACCCAGGCCATCCTGGATTCTTCTTGGCTCAAACTCTTACATTTATATCATTTACACCATGAATCTTACAATAATCCTATTGATATTGTTGTGCTCATTTTTATAGACAAGGAAACAATCTTAGATAAATTAAGTGATTTGTCCATGACCACCTAAACTAGAAAGTATTAGAGACAGGACTTAAATACTGATCTTTACTACAAATTCAGCTATTTATCTACTATTCAAGAGGCCAGCCAGGAAGATGTGAGTTCAAGTTCTAATACATCTGGCTATCAATCTCAAAAGCGCACAAAAAACACTCTAACTCTATAGATTAGAAATGAGTTGATAATTTGTCAATTTAGGGAATTTTCACACCAAGAATTTGGATACTCTAATCTAAAATTAACTAAACTGACTCTTAGTCCATAGATAGAGGCAATATCTTATTCAATTATTCCAGATAGATCTTACCAGAGGTTATAATCCATTGGCATAACTTTTGAAAACTTTTGAGTTTCCTGTACCTGGTAATAGAGGATGATAGAATTCCAGTGGAGATATTTTTAAAAGTTTTGTAAATCCAAGTGATAAATCAAAGGAGTGAAAGCTACCAAATAAAGCTGCTGATTAGTTAAGAGCTTTTATCCCCCAAATAATTCTCATACATGATAAAGCTCAATCTGTCAACTGGCAAGATATCTTCTATCCTGAAAAAAATTCCCAGCTGACTACACAATTTCATCTTGTAAAATCCTGACTTGGTAAATCCCTTTTACTTGACATCATGCTGTTTCCATCTGTGGTTTCCTGAAGATCTACATGATTTAAAGGGCAGCTATTTTTGGTATCACTTTGTAATGTATGAAAACATAAAGCTTTGAGTCCTTGACTTCATGATGGCCTTAAGATATTTTAGAAGTAAAAAAAATTAGTGAAATTGGTTGTTTTGGGATCATTAAAAGACCTGAAACATTTCAAATCTGTCATTTATGGACTATGAGACCTTAAATCACTCCAGTTCCCTGGGTCCAGTTTCCACAAATGTAAAATGAAGGGGACCTATAAGGTCCCTTCTAGCTGGAAATTAAGGATCCATCATTCTCAGACTCAGAGATCTAAGTAGGAATTCTGACACCTGGAGCACTTATATGTGATGAGGAAACCTGGAGGGCACAGACCAGGAAGCAGATGCTAGAGAAGTATCTACTACCAGTGCAATGAGCAGGGAGGAGCTAATCCAGGGTGCATAAAGGCCTTGAGTTCCTACATATGGCAGAGAACTGCCTTCATTTTATCTGTGAAATGGGCGATTTTGTCAGATATAGTCAGCATGGCAAAATTTATTTCCTGGAACATATAGCTTTGACCCTAAGATTCTGAGCAGGAGGGGAAGGACCAGACAAAGTTGTAACAGTTGATGAAAGCATGGCAAGGTTAATTTTCTTTGACTCCAGTATGTGGCAGTAACATATGAGTGATATAATAGTAGGGCCCGGTCCCTGAGAGACAACTAGATGGAGACAGAAAGCAAGAGACAGTGACAGAGAAGAGATACAAAGACCCCAAAATCTAGCTGGGGAAAGTTGGGACAATTACACTGTTCAGGTAGGGTAGTTTCAGGACTATGGGGAGCACAAAGCATAAAGATGGCACATTCTTGGAGGAAAAAAAAAAGTATTCTTATAAATTTTGACAGTATCAACTAAATCACCAGTCATCTTACTTGCCTCTCTGTTTAGATTGGAATATTTTTCTAGTAGAACTAGACAAAATTCATCTGCCTTGTTGATGGGTTTCGATGGGCAAAGAATTCATCAGAGCATCATGGATTCAGGACTGCAGGAAGTCTCATAGGCCACCGACTCCAACCCTCTCATGTTTACAGGTAAAGAAACTGAAATTGAGAAAAGTTTCGGTGGTACATTGGATAAAGCACTGGGTTAGGAGTCAGGAAAACTCACCAAGCTATGTGATCCTGGGCAAGTCACTTCACCCTTCAGTTTCCTCACTTCTCAAATGAGCTGGAGAAGGAAATAGCAAAACCCCTCCAGTATCTTTGCCAAGAAAACACCAAATAGGGTCATGAAAAAACATGACTGACAACAACTTAAGTTGCTAATCTAAGTTAAGTCTCTTCTTTCTTGGCTAAATTAGCCCTTGGACAGATTCATTTTTCCTCCTTTGGTAAGATTTGGAGAGGCTGGGTTCTTCTGACAGAGTCTTCAAGTGCCCAGTATCATGTCTACACCAAAATGAGACAACAGAACAGGACTTGGGAAGATGAACTTATTAAGATAGTCAAGCAGCTGAGCTATTTTTGCTCATGTTATAGAAAAAGACACTAGAAGATTGGGTTTTATGCCCCTTTCACTTCCTAAACTGGTGTTTTGTTTTGTTTTTTTTTACTCTTTGTCGTAAGGGGTTAGTCTTTATTGTAAGATTAAGTGAAATCAATGAAATAATATACTGGAAAGAGCACTGGAGTTAGTCATAAGTCCTGAATTCACATCAACCTTCTGCTACTTGATTATTCAAAGGGTAATAAAGAGACCTATGGATGTGCAAGAGAGTAAAAAAAAATGTATTAAGTAGGAAAAGTCATAGAAAGGATGGTATAAAATATATGATGCAAAAAGAGGATGAGCAGTGGAAAATGGTGGAAGGAAGGGATGATAGAGGTCCAGTCTGTGACCCTTAGAGGCCAAGAAAAGCAGAAGATGTCTGTCTTTTGGATGGATAATCTATGACCAATTTAGGGGATGATAAGGACGAGACATAGAATATACATAGAATATTGCAGTTTTTGTCTTTGGAGGTAACATTCACATCAATGAGATCACTGATATATTGGCATATAAAGGAATAATAAAATCACAGGAAAGATGACCAGGATCTTTTAGCATAGTATACAGCACATAATTTGACTTGTCCCAAATTCATGTTTTTATTGTAGTGGAAGATTCAATCTCATGGAAGTTCCACAGAACACCTGCCCTTAAGTAACTATTACTACCAAGGATAGAGTCAACGACTAATCCATGTAAAACATAGCCTTGCTGACTAGAACTGGGAGAGCTCCACAGACCAAATGGTCCACAGCTGCAGCCATGTATCCCCTTGATGATTATTCCACCTTGAAACTGCCTCTTTGCCTTAGGCCATCCTTAATGGCTCCTCAATTCATCTATAAATGTTCAAAGAAGTTTTCAATCACTTTTTAGTGTGAGAAAGTTCCTCTTCACAATTCAGGGCAGAATTGCCAAACCAGCTCATTTCAGCCAGTGAAAAAATTAGCAGGTGTGAATGTTTGGCGTCTCCCAGACTGAACAAGCAGCTGAAGATTTGGAGTGTTTACTTTTTGACCAGTTGTTTTGGCACTATGTAAACACAGCCTAAGATTTGTTTGGGGGGAAAATAATGATGCACAGATTTTTCAGTCTTTGTGATATAGGAACAGGTGGCACTTAGAAGCTACAAAGCAAAACCCTGCTGTGCATTTCAAAGAAAACAACACATACCTAAATAAGGAATTAGCTGGGAAAAGAGAACAATGAACAATGTGGTCCCATGCTCCTGCTCTTGAAATTCACACCTGAGAAAGTTTCTCATAAATGATATGAGGGACTTCTTAACTATTTTGTGCCAAGGACATAGGAGTGTCTTAGAGATAGTTTGCACTTTAAGGGCAGATTTTAAAATTTTCACTTTGAGCATTTATTCTTGAAAATTAGCTGATACAAACTGCCTTTTTCAACTAGTGTAACTAAAATTTTTTTTAATAAACCATAGTTGATCCCTCTTCAATTGTGCATTTGCAAAAGATAGACCTTGATTTATTGTTTTGCTGACAGTCTACATGTTAAAAAGTAGAGAAAATGTTAACAAGGCAAATATAACATAAAATGTTACATGTTCATTTTCTTTTTTGGAAAATCACTTATTAACATTTATCAGGACACTCCTGCATGGACCCTTTCAGCGTTTAGGTAAAGCCTATGGACCTCTTCGCAAAATAAAGTTTTTAAATAATAAAAAATTCTTACAAAAGAAACCAATTGTTTTGAAATTAAGATATACTATAACCAATGAACCTCCTGAAATAAATTCACACACTCCTTTGGGAAGGTTTGTGGACTTCAAGTTAATAACTACTGATTTAATAAGTGTAATAGGGGCAGGTAAGTGGGGCTGTGGATAGAGCTCCAGCTCTGAAGTCAGGAGGATCTGAGTTCAAATGTGATCTCAGACACTTCCCACTTCCTAGCTATGTGACCCTGGGCAAAGTCACTTAATCCCAATTGCCTTAGCAAAAAAAGAGAAAAAAAAATTAATGACATACCCACATAATATACAGGATCCACTAAAAGCCTTAGTTTTTAAGCTGTTTTAATCTATCAAATCTTAGAAGATTTGAGTTTCAAGCTGTTAAGACTTAAAATAGCATTAAAATAGAAAATCCTGTATGCTATGAGTGAATCTTTCAGAATGAGGTAGCAGAAAACTTGATATTGACCATTAGAATGTCATTGAATAAAATGATCATTGTATTATTTCCATCAAGTAATTTTGTATGATCTCAGATTATCCATGACATATTTCTTATCAAAAGTAAATCTTTAAGATTATATTTTATTCTACTGAGTCAATTACTTTTTTAATAGTTAAAAATAAAAGCAAATGCTGTGGGATTTTGTGAACTGACTTTTTCAGTTAGTATGATTATAAAAAATTTTTGAAGGAGATCCTATTTGATCTTTTCTCAATTGTACATTTGCAAAAGATATATCTGTTCCATTCTCTTATTGTCATCAAGTGCCCTTTATACATCCATATCTTCATAAAGATTTTATAGATATGAGAAAATAGTTATTTCATAGATTTGAGGGTTGGAAGTCACCTCAGTGATCTTCAGGTGAAACTCTATTTTACATATAAGGAAACTCAGGCCCTAATAGATTAAATTATACTTCCAAGGTCACATAAGTAGCAAGTAGTTCTAGAAGCACAGATTGTCAGTACTAGAAGGGACCTTCAAGATCATTAAATTACAGAATAACAGGATCTCAGAAGGGAAGAATCTCAGAGGATTTTTGGTCCAGTTGATATTTAAACAAGAATCCTCTCTGTAATATACCCCAGAAGTGACATTCTTCACTCAAAAACCGCCAGTAAAAGGTAATACCTTTCCTCCAAAGGAATTTCATTCCACTTTTAGATAGCTCCAAATATTAGGAAGTTTTGTACTTATCTTATAATTTCCTCTTTTCAACTTCCATTTATCAATCCTAATTCTTCCTTCTGGGACCAAACAGAATAAAATCTATCTGAAGGGGGCTTCAGACAGTTAAAATGATTATCCTGTCCTCTTGAGTTTTCTCTTCGCTAGGTTAAATGTACCCAATCCTTTCAATTTCTTCCTTTATAACATGATCTTCAGTCATTTCTTCATCCTGTTTCAGTCATCCTACTCCAGTGCTGTTTCCATTGTATCAAAGTCTTTGTTGAAATGTGGCATCTAGAGATGAAAAATAATAAATGGCACAATAAAGGACTGGGCCTGGAACAGGCTGACCTTGTGTTCAAATGCAGCTCCAAACACTTTAGTTGCTATATGACCTTGGGCAATTTACTTAACCTGGTCTCAGTTCCCTTAAGTCTAAACTGGGAATAATACTAGCACCTGCCTCTCAAGGTTGTTGTGGGGATAAAACAAGATATTTTTAAGTGCTTACAGGGTGAAATAAATGGTAGGTTAGCTATTTTCATTACTAGAGTACAATAGGATTATCACCTCTCTGAGTTATACTTCTTTTAATGAATCCTGGATCAAAGGAGTTTCTTAGGCTGCCCCATGCTGCTGTTGAGTCACATTGAGCATTCAATGCTCTAAAACCCCTCGATCTTTTTCAGATAGACAATTATATTCAATTTAACAGGCATTTACTAAGTGCCTACTAGGTACAGCAAATGAAAGCTTGACATGTTGCTATTTTTAAGGAGCTTATAGCCATGTCTCCATCTTCTAATTATGAGGTTGATTTTTTTTCTTAACCCAAGTGCAGGACATTACACTTATCCCAATTCCATTTCATGTAATTCAATTTAGCTCAAATTGATAACCTGTCAATGTTTTTTAAGGTTTAATTTATCCCATTTAACACGTTAACTACCCTAACCATCTTCACATCATTTACAGATCTGATAAATTTCATACTTAAATCTTCTCCAAAGTAAATAAAACTATTAAACAATACAGAACTGGTATTAACAATGTAGAAGTCCTTTTAATCTACTATTCAATACTTTTGGGAGTGATTTAACTAATTATAAAATCACTATAAATAATAACATATTCTTTTCCACAAATGTCATATTGACTTTGTGAAATGTCTTGCTAAACTCAAAATAAACCATAATGTGACTTTGAATTATCAGTCTAAAATGACAAGAGATAGAAACTAGACTAGACTATTTTTTTGATTTTGATAAGGATAAGAGTTCCTTATGATTTAAGGAACATCTAGGTGAGAAAGCTTACTCTATCAATGCATGTTCTCTGCAACTTATCATTGGAGAATTTCCTACAGCAATAAGAGGTGAAGTGTCTTGTGTAGAATAACAAAGTCAATGAATGTCAGAGGCAAAACCAAATGCCAGGTCTTCTTGGCTTCAGTACTTCCTTATACACTACACCATGCAACTCCTCTGTTTGTCTATTTACTCTATGAAAAAAAATTAATCTGGCATAAACTGTTCTTAATGAACTAGTGTTGGCACTGTATGAACACTATTTCCTTTTCTGGGTATTCCCCAGTCATCTCTCTAATAATACCTTCCTGAATTATGCCAGGAGCCAAAGTCAAGGTCATTGTCTCTTAGTTAACAGACTCCATTTTCTCTTTTTTTGAAAATCAGGACAACATTTGTCTTTCATCCAATAATACCCTTCCAATTCTCCACTATTTTCCAAAGATGACTTACAATGGGTGAGCAGTCATACCTACTTGCACCTAAAATGTAGTTAATCTGGAACTATTAATTTTAATTTAACAGAAGAAGCAAGGTACTCTTTAAATATTTCTTTTCCTTCCCCTTAAGTTTTAACTTTCCATTAGCTATTTTTTTCTGTCCTGTCTAGTTCAAAGATCATTCTTCTTGTTGGAGAAAACAAGCATGATAAAAGCTGATCAGTTCCACTTTATCATGCATAATGATTGTCCTATGCCACTCAAGCTGTGTTCCTACTTTCTTTGAGCCTTCTTTCTTTCTTTCTTTCTTTCTTTCTTCCCTTTAGCTTTATTTCATTATATTTAGTTAATTCTCAGTTTTGTCAGTTTTGGTACTCTTTTTATAGAACTGTGCCCTTCTTTCTTCTCTTAATCCTGTTATTTGCCTTTGATTACCTATAATAAATGGGCAAAATTTAATTTTTTTGGTACTACTGATATCCATTATTTTATTCCAATTCTTTGGTATTTTTCCTTCTGTCAAACCTTGTGAAAATCTATCTGAATTAGGCATTGGAAATAGGTGATGAATCGTATAGAAACAAGAGAAAAGGATAGTGAGAAGTTTCATTGTGACTTCAATCATAACAAGACATTCCATGACAGTTTTTGAAATAGTTTAGAGTGCAATGAATAGAGAACTGGGTCTGGACTCAGGAGGACCTGATTTGACCTTACATACTTTGCTTACTAGCTGTATTATCCTAGGCATGTCAGTCACTTAAACTCTGTTTGCCTCAGTTTCCTTAGCTGTAAATTGGGAAGAATAACAGCACTTAGCACAATGTCTAGCACATAATGAGTGCTATATAAATGCTATTTCACCACCACCACCCCATGGAACTTTTGGAGAGCTCTGAAGTTTTAGAGGGACAGTAGCGTGGTAGGCATAGAGTCAGGAAGATTTACCTTTATGAGTTTAAATCAGACTCAGACACTTACTAGCTATGTGACCTTGGGCAAGTCACCTTCTTTGCCTCAATTTCCTTATCTGCCAAATGAGCTGGAAAAAGAAATGACAAATCCACTCTACTATCTTTGTCAAGAAAACCCAAAAATGGGGTCATGAAGAGTCAGATATGACTAACTACCACAAAGACAAATAGCTCCATCAAAAGGATCATGTTGTTTATACATTCATTCCATATGTTTCTCAGGTTGAGGATACAGAAAGATTATGCAAGTCTTTGAAAAGATAATCCATCCTCCATGGACTAATATCAAATCCTGGTAGCTATTGCTTCAGACAATTGATCACCAGGGACACAACTATCAAGTTGTTTGTTTGTTTGTTTTTTAATGATGTATATGGTATCCAAAAAAATGTGTCATACTTATCATTCAAATATGAAAGCAAAAATGGTCAACATCCAATTAAAGTCAATGAATTAAAAATGGTCCTTATTCAAGTCTCATTTTTATTTTTCTGAGCCATTCCATAGGCCAAACTTTCTGTCTGAAACTTTCCAGTTTAACAGTGAATTCCTCTCACTTCTTCCTCTTTCTCCTTCCTAAACAATACCAGTTGTTGTCCTTTCTTCCCATTATTTTTCATCAAGAATGGGGTATATGGTTGCTAAAAACCTCACTCTATCAAAATCAAGAGTGCTGGGAAAATAAACCAAAAGAAATATTGTTCAGTAGCAGATAGAAAGTCTTGGAGCCAGCAAGACCTGAATTCAAATCCCATTCTTCATGCACACCCTATGTGACCATAGGCAAGTCTCTTTGTTTTTCAAAGCTTTAGACTATTCTCTAAAAATGCAAATTTCAGAGCAGTTGACAATCTGCTTTGGTAGAGATTTTGTATATAGAATTCCCAAAACCTTTGAAATTGCTAGCCCAGTCCCAAGCCATGGATACAAACACAATTAACAGGAATCATCATTTCATAATGAAAACCTCATGACATCATCATGCTTAAAATTAAAATGTTAAAGATTTAAATTGTTGCTGAGCTACTAATACACTACGCCCAAGTCACTCTGTGACTCAATTTCTTCATCTTTAAATAAAAAAGCACCTAAATGATCTCAAAGATTCCTTCAAACTGTGAACCTAATTTCTTGGTTTGTTGTTATTTTCTTGTTTTATTTTTAGCTTGCTACTTTTATAGACTCAATGCCATAGAAATCAGAATTTCTCTTATATTCATTGTAACCCAGAATGATTTGTTTTAGAAATATTTTTGTTCTCAGGGAATTTGCCATTGGAGGAATATGCATTGAAGGAAAAAAAAAAAAGAGGCAAGCAAGAAGGAGCCACTATGATTTCATATAAGATTAGGAAAAGTCATTGTTCCCAGTGATTTCCTCCATTTCTTAAGTACATGAAACCAGTGACTACTTGTGTATGTATATACATACACATGTATGCACACATGCATGCATGTACATGTGCAGCTGTATATAGTACATTCTGTGTGTACATATGTATGTACATGTAAATGTGCATTGCATGAAAGTATATATATATATATATAGATAGATAGATAGATATGCTCACATGTGTGTATGCACACACACTCATATGTAAGTGTGTGTGTGTTTATTCCAAAATTCTTCATACATAGAAAATTGTGATAAGGGATAATTTTAAAATTTCTGCTCTCTTTTTTCCTTTTTCTATATGTTGTGGAAATTGATACTGAGGAAGATAAAAATAATAAAAATATGGTGTATTTCTTATATAAACTCCTTCAAGTTAAGTTTCCTCCAATGGGTCAATTATTTAGCTTAAAAAACCCAAAAAACAAATAGTACAATCTCAGCAAATCTCCCTTACCTTGTTTCCCCTCTCCCAGTAGAAAGATTACATTTTATCTGAGTAGCTAGTGAGTGAGGCTGTATTTTTGTTAAGCTGCTAAAAACTTTGCTGTTCTCATGAATGAGATAATCTCTTCTGATTTCCTTTTATCCTTGGATTTTTTTATATATTTAGGATTATTAGTGGAACCGTTGTGTCAGAGACTTTCAAAACACCAAGAGCTAGGGTATCTTTGGGACAAGGGGAGGGAGGAAGGAAACTTTCTGTACTCCTTTTGACTTTTGTTTCTACCCAAAAATCCTTGATCTCAAAGACTCCTTCCAAGTTTAAATCCTATGATTCTACACAAATCTCTACAGAACTTGACAATACCTGCCCATTGAGTTGTGTTCCATAGAGATTTCCATGGAGTCGTGGGTTTTAGATGGAATAGACATGGAGAACATTATACATTCTATGACAAAGAAATGAGAGCCCCCAGTCTCTTTAAAAGAAGTTTCTAAGTGTCTTCTATTGTTAGGCAACAGTCAACAAATATTTATAAATCACAGTCAAGCACAGTGCTAAACACTGAAGGAAACACAAAAACAAAATCTGTCCCTGACTTCAAGGAGCTTACCATCTAATTGGAAGACAATATACAAAAGGAAGTTGAAAAGGGAGGAGCCTTGATGGAGAGTTCCTAACAAAGTAATGGAGTTGGTAGGAGCCTTGATGGAGAGTTCCTAACAAAGCAATGGAGTTGGTAGGAAATATTGTATTCAACATAGCCTTTTCTCAATCTTCTATTGCCCCTGTTAGTAATGCATGTGTACATACATGTACATACACATATATGTAATGGGAGAGCTTGTCTTTGGAGATCACTTAACATGGAATCTCCTAATTGAGCTTGTCCTTTGAATGACCAAATTTCCCAAAATGGAGGCACTCTTCTTTCCCTGTCATGCAGTGCGATATGCCTCTTTTGACTGGATGTTAAATGGTATTCTTTAAAACTGGTAAGAATTCTAGAGTTCCTCCTCCTCTCTCCTCCTCCTCCTCCTCCTCCTCCTCCCTCTTCCTCTTACTCCCTCCTTCTCCTCCTCCCTCCTTCTCTCTCTCTCACAGGTCATCCTCAGCATGGGAGCTATGATCTACCCATGAATGAGTGAGAAGGGAAAGATTTCCTTCCTTTCTCTTTCTTTTACCTGTGAAAAATGGGTCTTGGGATGTTTGCCTTCTGTTTCATTTGTCTGCTTCAGTTTCAGGTGCAGGTGATGATCTCACCTGGAGTTCAAGCCACACTGGCGTCGGAACCAAGAATCTAAGTGGAATGTTGCTGCCAGACAGCCCAACAGGGAAATCTTGAGGGGAAAAAGGGGGGCTGGGATTTATGTCCAAACATAGTTTTGGACCTAGAATTGGGACTGTGCTATATAGGAACTGAGCTAAACTATGAACATAATCCCTTACTTCTCCTCAGAGATTGAGGTAGCATGGGGGTGGGGAGAAGAATTAGACTCAATGTGCTGGGAGAAATATGTTTGTATATTTGATTATACATTTTAAAGTAAGTATTTCTTTATAAAAGCTGAAGTGACTATTAGTAGTTGAATGGAACTGAGGTACCAGGGAATACCCTCTATATCTGAGGGAAGACCAACAGGAGAACTTGGAGCCATTTGCAGAGAGGCTAAACACTCCCTAATTCCCTTTAATGATATGATCTCATACAACTCTCCTTCACTTAAATCCAGTTCACATGGTAGTCAAGATTTCACCTTGTAATATCAATGATCCCCTTTGAAAATGAAGGATGAACAACTAATAGAACAAAATGTAAGATACTTGGCCTTAAGGCAGCGGGGACCAAGATGTCCAGTGTTATGATTATGTTTATGTATATGAGTGTATATGTATAATAATTACAATAGAAAGCTAAGGTGCTTAACATAAGGCCTGGCACATAATGTTTTGTGTTCATGTGGTGTATCTGACAGACATTCAGACAATTTTTATTATCAGCAGAGTGCCTAAAACATAATAAGTTCATAATAAATGTTAGTTACTTTATTCACATAACAATATATGGATGTATACAGTAATAAGTTAAAACTTAACTAAGACCTTTAAAATACTTTGTGTATGTGTCTATTTCGTGTGTATCAGGTATTGTGGACAGTGAATTCCTGTCCCTGTTGTTGTTCAATCTTATCTGACTCTTCGTGACTCCATTTGAGATTTTCTTGGAAAAGATACTGGAATAGTTTCCCATTTCCCTCTCCAACTTATTTTATGGATGAGAAAAATGAGTTAAACAAGATTAGGTGACTTTCCCAGGGTCACACAGATAATTAATGCCTGAAGGCAGATTTGAATTCAGGAAAAATGAGTCTTGCTGACTCCAAACTCAGCACTCTATCCACTGTGCCGCCTAAGTGCCCAGGAAGACTATATAAATCTGAATTTATAGAGAAAGTTTCCTCCACCAGATGAATCATCTGTCCTGACTATATCTTTGCATGTGTGTGTGAGAGAGAGAGACAGAGACAGAGAGACAAGAGAGAGTCAAAGAGAGAGGAGAGAGACAGAGACAGACAGACAGACAGACAGAGACAAAGAGAAAGACATAAACAACCATCAGGAAAAGGTAGTACTGTGGCTAGAGACCCTTTCTTGGAGTCAGGAAAAATTGAGTTCAAATCAAGCCTTTGACACATACACTGACTGATGGATATATCCACAGGCAAATTATTGAACCTCTTAGGGACTCCACACAATTTCCTAAGTTTTGTGGAACAGCAACTGATGCTCTGAATTAGCATTAGTGAGTGGTTTTTCTGCCACTGGAGCTCCTTAGACAAAAGTTTCTTAAACTGGGAGTTGTGACCACACAAGGGGATTTGTATAGGAGATTGTGAAATTATGACTTATTATCAGTAAGTATAATATACCTGGAGTTACATAAAAATTTGTCTAGTGAAAAGGAGTGACCAGTGGAAAAAGTTCAAGAAGTCCTGACATAGACCCCTGAAATCCCAAGTTTAGTTCTCCCACTCCCACAGTTACACAATGTCAAGAGTAATTATTTCATCTTTGCCAGTTCCAAAATAAGATCTAATTAAAGAAAAGCCCTCAATGCAGACAGAGCAAAAGTAATCATTCTGCCTACTTTGTACCATATTGGATTCCAGTCTTGATTTAATAACAGAGAAGCAGGAAGTTGTCTGCCTATACCTGAAATATCTTCTGCTTGTGAAAGATTTGCCTCTTTACTTTTCTCCTTAATCATAGTTGGGCTTTATATCTTTCATTAGAAAATTTAGGAAAGCTTAACTCAAATCCTCACTGCTCTGAGCAAGCAATCAGCAGGTGGAAAAAAGATTATTACTTTTATTCTGCAGGTAAGTCAACAGACTAAGAGATTAAGGTCTTATAACAAATCAGCAAAAGCCTTGAAAATAATAATAATAAGAGCCCTCCTTTATAATAGGTATTATGGTAACCAAACACTCACCATATGGTAGTATCCCATTTGATCTTTATGATGATTGTGTGGTATGTGGTAGGTAAGTGTAAACCATATCATTTCTATTTTATAGATGAGCAAAGTAAAATGGAAAGATTTAATTGTCAGAGGCTACATAGCTAGTAATAGAGCTTCCTTCTTCTTCTATACTTATTTCTATAATTCTATAGGACCACTTCCTGACAGAATAGAATGTCACAAATATAGAATGAGACACCCGTTTCTAAACATGACTAATCAGTCAGTGAATAAAAAATTATTAATTATGTACTATGAGCCAGGCACTGTGCTAAGTGCTAAAAACACTAAGAAGTCAAAAAAAAGAGTACCTATAGTACCTATCCTTGAAGAATTCACTTCCTTTTAGGGAGAGATAACATGAAAACAACTAGGTGAAAACAATGTGGGAATTTGTTTTGGTTGTGTTCTTTCCAGTATATCCTGAAACCAATGAAGTAGATGATTTTCAGGTCAGGACTATAATTGCTTGTCCAACATGGTTTCTTAACTTAGGGACACAAACGAATATTGATTCTTTTAAAAAAAATAAGATCTATATATTGATAAGGAGTTTCCAGTGAAAAGCCTGGCTCGCTTCTCCAATCCCTCCTCATCCCCTAAAGCATATAGGTAACTTCTCTGGACCAAGAGCTTTGCATCTAGCACCAAGAGGTTTGAGTGATCTTCTTCATAGTAATTTGAACCTAAATCTTCCCGTTTCCAAGTCCAACTCTCATCTCCACTATGCTATGCTACTTCTCATTTTGAATTATAGGAGAATAAATTGGAAGAGATCTTAGGAAAGAGCTCACAGAATGGCTGCTGAGATTCAGAAAACTGAATAAATACTTATAGCTTGATAAATACAAAACTGACCCTGGTGATTTAAGGAAGGGGAGGAGGGAAAACGATACCATTTTTGACTACAAAAGTACCTCAATGATATGCTATTATGCTCTAGCAAATAAACAAATCTTTCAGACTAAATATAAGCCAGCCACCCATGTTAATATCCTCTTTCATCACTCTTACCACAGGGAGACATTATCTTCAGTGACATAGCTGGCTTTTTTATGGTCTTTTTCAGACCATTAAATATTTGTTGTTGTATGCCTCATCTCTGGGACATTAGACAGGACATCAAGGTTAGCCTCAAGGCTAACATTTAGGATTAAAATATTTATGTGGTGGCTCCCAGTTCCTATTAAGCAAGTTTAAATGATAGCACACTGTAAGTATTTAGGGAAAAGGCTAAGAGTGGGAAAAGGTCTTTGCTCTAAAATGAATGAATAGCCACAGAAGAACAGTGAGAACCTGTGTCTATTACATAATTGAGAAACATCTAGTTCATTCAAAAATTCATTTCTCAAAGATCAATGAAACCCATCATGGGGCATTACGTAGATAAAACAGAAAGTTGAGCTTTTCATGTTTCTGTATCTATTAAGATAACCATGTTGTTTTAGATGTTTTTGTTTTTAATATGATTAATCATAAAAATATCCTTGGTGTAAATCCAACTTGGTCATAATGAATGTTTTCTTGGATGAATTGCTATTGTCTATTTGACAAGATTTTAACTTTTTGTACTTCAGTAGAGGCAGTTTTGGAGTTAGTTCATTACCAAAAAAACATGAAAAAAAGGTAGTATAGAATGATTTTTTTTAAGAAAAAAGTCTTGGTCAGGGATAAAAAAACTTCAGCCTAGAATTTAAATCTTTAGCTTCATTTCATCTTTCATCATAGCAAGTTTTCCACTGATTACTTCCATAACTATTGAGATTAAAAATGGGAAATTTGCAAAATAGACTTTTTATCTTGGAGAACCATTGCACCTAGGATGTTAGGAGAATTAGATTTTGCAAATTTTATAATAAATATAAATGTGATCTCATAATGAGAGGTGATAAGAAAAAAAGGGTACAAGATACAATAAAATTCTAAAAAATTGTTATAAATTATTCCTTAAAAAATGAAGATGGGAGACAACCTGGATAGAAATCAAGATAGCTACCCACAATAACTCTCTTAAAGACTCTTGTCTAAAAAGTAAATATTAAAAAGATGGAAGGAGAGTCATTGTAGTACTTTCTTTTTTTTACTAGACAGTCCCTGTAGTATGAATACCTTAATCTTCCAAACATTTGCTTGCTTGACTGTTCTTGTTACCTTTACCTACCACAGAATTGGCTTCTCTCTTCTTAGCTTTTTAATAGAAATCCCTATGTAGTCCCATAGAACCTTATTCATACCTCTTTTTTTGAACTTGTATGCCATTTTGTATTAAAATTCTGTAAAATTTTTCAGAAGAAGTTACTTCCCATGACTATAAACCCCTTAAAAGCAGGGATCATGAAATGTATTTGTGTAGTTCCTCGCTGACTAATATATATTGGACACTCAGTAGATGTTTTTTGAATGAATGAAACAGTGTTTTGAAGAATCTTAAGTCACTTAAGTTTAAGAAACCAAAAAAAAAATATACATTTATACTATAGACAAGACATAAGATCATAGCTTTAAAGCAAAAATGGACCTTAGAGATTCTCAAGGCAACCCCTTGATTTTTATAGATGAGAACACTGAGGGACTTAAGAGTTTGAGTGACTTGCCCCAGGTCACACAATTAGAAAGTGACAGGGGTAGAATTTGAACCCAGGTCTTATTGACTATTGGTTAGATGCTTTCTACATTACTTCATGCTGTCTCATTTAATGGATATGCTAACTGCCATCAGAATATTTAAAGAACTGTCATGAAGATGGAATGGACTTAGATATAAAGAGACCTTAGAGATCATTTAATTAGAAGAGTACTGACCCTGGTTCAGCAGACCTTGGTTCAAATGCTGCTTATGATAATTACTCCTTATGTGACCTTTTCCTCCCTGGGTATCAGGTTTTTAATCTATCAAATAGGGGATTTGAACCAGATAACCTCTGAGTTTCTTTCTATGATACTATGATCCTGTATGGACTCTTGAGCTCCCCTCTAGCTTTATATCTCTGATCCTTTGCTCCGTTTACAAATAATGAAACTGAAGTTTAGACAGGCAGATTGGCTCATTTAGGGATACAGGAAGTATGCTACTGTAAATGGCAGAGATTGGACATAAAACCATATCTTCCAAATCCAATTTGTGTGCTCTTCTATACTTTTTATAATCAATAAGATCCTGAAAATCTCCAAGTATACAAGGAATCAATGAATATATTCCAAGAAGCCAGATTTCAACTCCACAATGAGAATTAACTTTCTAATAATTAGGGGCATTTTTAGAATTCTCCACAAAGGCATATTCCAGTACCTTATTGGGACATGGGGTAATTAATTCTATAGCTATGACTACAAAGAAAAGATAGAAATTTATAAAATCACTTTCAGTCTTATATAACTTCCTTCTACATCTTCAGAGTTGGCCAGAGAAGGATGGAAAAGGTGGCAAATGATACTCAGTTTTAGGTCTTGTGCCAATATTAGCTCAGCTGCTAACCAATGTAAGCTCATAACCTAATGACTAACAGTTGGATATGTTACTTTAAAAAACTGAATCATGTGCCCATCAATTGGAGAATGGCTGAATAAATTGTGGTATATGAATATTATAGAATATTATTGTTCAGTAAGAAATGACCAACAGGATGATTTCAGAAAGGCCTGGAGAGATTTATACAAACTGATGCTGAGTGAAACGATCAGGGCCAGGAGATCATTACATACTTCAACAACAATATTCTATGATGATCAATTCTGATGGACCTGGCCATCTTCAACAATGAGATGAACCAAATCAGTTCCAATGGAGCAGTAATGAATTGAACCAGCCACACCCAGCAAAAGAACTCTGGGAGATGACAAAGAACCGTTACATTGAATTCCCAATCCCTATATTTTTTCCTGCCTGCATTTTTGATTTCCTTCACAGGCTAACTGTACAATATTTCAGAGTCTGATTCTTTTTGTACAGCAAAATAACGGTTTGGTCATATATACTTATTTTGTATTTAATTTATACTTAAATATATTTAACATCTACTGGTCAGCCTGCCATCTAGGGGAGGGGGTGGGGGGAAGGAGGGGAAAAATTGGAACAAAAGGTTTGGCCATTGTCAATGCTGCAAAATCACCCATGCATATAACTTGTAAATAAAAAGTTATTTAAAAAAACTGAATCATGTCAGTATTAAAATTATTGCTATATATGAAATCCAAAGACAAAATTACATTTAAATTGAAAGATCATTCATAGGAGAGGAAAATCCTGGAGAGGAAAATACAAAAATTGGGTATTATGTACCCAAAGGCAATATGAAACATCATTTCATGGGCTACTTAATCATGTACTACAGTTAATAATAGAGCACTTCTTTAGCTCTCTAAAGTTTGCAAAGTGCTTTAGATATATTATATTATTCAATCCTCACGACAACCCCAGGACTTGGGTTTCCATTTTACAGATGAGGAAACTGAGTCAGAGAGAGGTTAAGTGATTTGCCCAGAATCACACAGAAAGTGCTTAAGGCTAAAACCCAACTCAGGTCTCCCTGATGCCAGGTTTAACATTTTATCTGTGACACCTCCTTGCCTATACATCACATGTTGCTGGGCTCATTATGAATATTTATAAAAATAATACATTAAAAATTATTTCAGCTTATAAACCACCATATACTACAAAAGATGTGAAGTCAGGAAAAATATTATAGAAAACTTACAAGACTGTGAAAATCTTCAGCAACTTCTGTGTAAAGGTGTGAATAAAAGAAAGGGAAAATTTTAATTTAAGAGTTAGGGGCAAAACCAAGTGCTTATAGAAAACACAGACGGTTTATACATATTTTTCATGAATATATCTTTTTTAGGCAGCTGACTAGTACAGCAGGAAAATCACTCATACTCTGTTTCACTTTCTTCACCTATCTCCCAGAGAGAATAATAATGAGTCCCTACCTCCCAGAGTTGTAGCAAAGATCAAAATGAGATAAAATATATAAAGTGCTTTGAAAACCTTAAAGTACTATAAAAGTAGAAAGGAAGAAAGGAAAGAAGGGGGGAGGGAGGAAGGAAGGAAGAGAGGGAGGGAGGGAGGGAGCGAAGGAGGAAGGGAGGAAGGGGGGGGAGGAAACGGAGGAAGGGAGGAAGGGAGGGGGAAGGAAGGGAGGAAGGAGGGGGAAGGAAGGGAGGAAGGAAGGGGGGAAGGGAGGGAGAAGGAAGGGAAGAATGGAGGGAGGGAGGAAGGAGGAAGGAAGGGAGAAAGGGAGGGAGGGAATAAGGGAGGAAGGAAGGGAGGAAGGGAGGAAGGGAAGGGGAAGGAAGGGAGCAAGGGAGGAAGGGAAAAGGAAGAGAGAGAAAGAGGGAGGGAGGAAGGAAGGAGGGAAAATGAGGGAAGGAAGGAAGGGAGGAAGGAGGGCAGTACAGAAGGAAGGAAAGAAGAGGGATGAAGAATGGGAGGAAGAGAGAAAAAAATAAACATCCAAAAAAAGGTAAAAAAATATTTTAAATTATCCATTCATATCCCTATTTTCCTTTCCTTCAAAATCTTTATGAGCTCAATCACCATGTGCACTGAAGGCATTCTTGAAGGCATGAGAAAGAAACAGGAAAACTTTTGCAATTAGTACTTTATAGCAGATAGTATCTTTATAGTCCATAATTGATTGAAAAGTACAGAGAGTACAAGATCTCAGTGTACTACCGTTTATTTCACAAAGAATTTATTTTGAAGAGTAAAACATTGCCTTATACTTCTCTTCCAACATGGTGTTACCCAAACAAATGTCATATTAAAATAAGATTCTTTAAAAGATAAAAGGAGAGAGCAGGTTTTGGCCACCCTATAATTATAAATACCAAACAAGGCATGAAATTAGAAGATATATATTTTTGAAAGAATTTACCAGTTATGAATGATGTCCTGCACAAGCACCAAATCAAAGAAAGATTCTATAAGATGGGCACATAATCCCTCCACTTTTGTTTTCATTTGTATCAAGCCTTAGAACAATGTAAAACCTCCTAAATAAGAGCCATAATTTCTCAAAAACTCAGTCAAAACATCCTCACAAGAAAAACCAAATATAAGAAGAATATAATACAGATTTTAATGTGCAGTACAATGACTAGAAAATAAAGCTATTACATCAATATTTATGTTTTAGAACAGCACCACAGATGAACTGGGCTCAGAATTAAATGGGTGGTAAGAAGCATGGATTGTCCTTAGGAAATTGTGCAGTTCATTACATAACACCAAGTTCCCTCCAGAAACAAAAACCCATCTTTTTGAGAAAAAATCCTCCTAAAGGTGTACAAAGATGGATACAAAGCACAGAACACCAATTTGAAGAATTGAAGGTGTACGCCACAGAGTAAGTAGACATATTGACATCATCATTGAAGAAGTACATCGGCAAAGTAGTTTAAAAGATATTATTATGAAACAGTCTTCCAGGAAAAGTATTAGTTTGACCACGTAGCAAGAGGAAAGAATAATCAAAGAACAACCAATTGTTACCCATATAATAGTAGAAGATTTAGAGGAAGTCTAAATTTTCTGTGGAGGATTTATGGACGAATATGAACAAGAGTCACATAAGATGATATGGTTGTGTTGACATTTGAACCACTGGAGAGAATATTAATTTTGATCACTACATAGATTCACAAATCCACCAGGGTATTTAAAAAAAAAAAAAGATAAAATGGGCTAATGTGTAAAAAGTGAGCACCTAAGCATGAGAAGTATTTAAGTGGAGGATGTATGACCATCTTGCGAGCATATTGTAGTCAAATTTTCTGGGTTGAGTAAAAGATTGAGCAAATGACATCCTACAATTTCTTCTAAGATGCTAAGAATCAATTATTTCATAAACTATGGTTGCCCTCATCCTTGAAAAGCCGTTCCCGGGGTAAGAGTTTGAATCTATCACAAAATTTTTTGTCTTATACTTAGCTATACAGGAATAGACAGCAGCAGGGGAATGGGGAAGGGGAACAAGCATTTACTAAGTGCAACATTCCTTAATGTGTCAGACACTTTGCTAACTATTGTGCAAATATTACCTTATTTGATGACATAATCAAGGAAGGCTATTATTGTCCCTCTTTTGTAGTTAAGGATGTTACATATATATATGTAGAACTTAAATGATTTGTCCAATGTCATATAGCTATGAAGTCTCTGGAAATATGTTTAAATTCAAGTTTTCCTGGCTCTAGTCCTTGCATTCTATATGTTGCATCACCTATTCGCCTTTAAATGATATTAACAGTGAGCAGTAAAAGGGCTACCTTTTACTTACTTAATATATGCTTATTTATACGTCTATGTTGTCTCCCCTGTAGAATATAGATCCCTAAAAGCAGAAATCATTCTATTTTTGGAACAGATAACTGATGCAAGGAATAGAGAGTTGGGTCTGAAATCATAAAGACCTGAGTTTCAATCCATTCTCAGATGCTTATTAACCATGTGACTATAAGTAAATCATTTAATCTCAGTATACCTCAGTTTCCTCAATTGTTAAATGGAGCTAATGAAAGCATTGACTTCACAGGATTGTTGTGAGGATCAAATGAGATATTTGTAAAGCACTTGTAAAGCACACAATGCCTTGCATAAAGCAGGTTTGTTTTCTTCTTTTCCTTTTTAGCCCCCAAATCTAGCACAATTTGTGGCATGTTTTAGGTGTTTAATAATTTTTATTTTTAATTAATCTATTGACTCACTGGTTAAATAGGCAGTTTTTGTGCTAAAGCAGGAGTTTTAAGCCTGCTGTTGGGCACTTAGAGCATGCAGACCAAAGCATGAGAGCTGAGATCTTGGAAAAGGGAACAATAGTAACTGGGCGGGAGAAGGATAAAACCTTGGGAAAGTAGAAAATGATTTGTTTATTTTCTCTCTCCCTCCCTGTTGCTCCTTTTCTTCATTATGACTCTCTCTTTCACCTTTTGTTAGGTTGACCATAAAATATCTGAGATTAGGCTAGGAAGACAACAAAGATTTTCACAGAACAGCAAACATTACCTCCTTCAGTTAGTAATGAAATTAGTCCTTTAGTTAAGAAAGAGAAACTAGAATTTCTAAAGTCAAAAAATTCAAGGAATTTTATAGGAACCTGAGCTGGTGAGAGAAATCACCCATTCCTCAAGAAACCTGGATTTGTAACAGATTATTTGTTCTCTCCTTCTCAAACCAATGCTATAATGCTGTTTTTCACCCTGATGCAATAATCATTGTCCTGATGGAATGGCTTTTGTTTTTCTTTCTACCTGACTCTTTCCTGAGTCATCTCATGACAAGGAACAGTCCCCATTCTCAAGTACTTTATGTTCTCATAAAGTTTTTGCTTCTACTACATAACCACAACTCAGTCTTGGCATGTGAAGCCACAAGATCATCATTTGGGTTCACAAAGAATGGACAGGCCGTTCAACAATTTAATATCTAATTATCTGATGAAGGGGTATGATGGAATGTAGACAGGAAGGGCAGGTCACACTGAATTGTTCATTAAGTAGCTTGTTTTATAAACTTTAATGCATTGTATAAATATGAATGATTTTATTTCTGTTTTATTGACATCAGGTAAATAAACAAGCAAATCAACAAACATTTATTAAATACTCACTATGGGTCAAAATTGTGTTAACTGCTGGGTTTACAAAGAAAGGAACAAGCAGTCCCTACACTCAAATAGTTCACAATCATATGGAAAACAACAATATAAAAATTAATAAATAGAAACTGAATTGGACATAATCTCAGAGAAAGAAACTAACATTAAGAGGGAAAGAGCAAAGACTTCTTATAGAAAGTAGAATTTTAGCTAGGAAGACCAAAACATAGTGGTTCTTTTGCTATTGTAGATTCTTAAGGGAAAACATATAAAAGATTTTATTTGAACAAAGATGGATTCTACTTTGTTTCCCAGGGTAAATGAACCTTTTAACACAGAGAAAAAAAACCCACAGGTGAAAACAGTCAATGAAAGACATTCTCATGTAGGAGAGGTTTCACTCAATAAAAGTAGCGATGCATAAAAGTACTCAAAAGAAGTTTTATTCAAGAAAAAATTAGTGACATATGAAATAAGGAGAAAACTTGTGTTATAGTCTCAGTCTCAAGACAGCATATTATATAAATTTCACCAAAGAATTAAGGTATATGGGATGTGGAGGGAGGACCCACACCTCTTGCATGAAGGCTTGCTGAGTCCTTTTCAGAGTTGCTCATCCACCTTTGGTGTCCAATTGCCACCCAACTCTCTTCTATGGCTTCAAAAAGCTATATTTATGCACATGGGATATGGTAAAACCATATCAGCTGGTGGTATAAACCAGGTTGAGAATAACCAACAAGCCCCAAACCCATGTGGACTTAGGAGAACGTCTACTCCAATCGTGTGAAGACTCCCCCTGAGAGAATGGGCAGATGAGAACAATTTGTTCCAAAGACCATGAAGGTAGATGTGAAGCTGTCTATGAGACAACTCAAAGTTTGCAAAGGTTAGTTGATTGGAGCACAATTTTGGCAAAAGGGACTAAAATCTAAAGATCGAGTCATTTAAACATGAAGTAAATAATCCCAGAAAATTTGACCACCAAGCAATGAATGTTTCAGCCATATATAGATACTCATCATAAAATCATCTATAAAGTATTGGGATCTGCATAGGACAAGGAAGTATCTGCACCAGTGAAGTTTTTTTAAAAATAAGTTTTAATGCCTGACCTTGGAGGGGAGGCTTTATACCATAACAGATTTTATCAAAACATATATTTGCCAGTTTATAATTACATGTTTTGCATCTTTCTTTACAGCCAAAAATAGTAAGGCAATAAAATAGGAGAAACATACACTTTTAGTCATAAAGAATTACACAAAGTAATGCATATAATATCCTAGTTGCTAGTTATATGATAAGCCTTACATATGAGGATAATATTATTGCTATTGTTGTTTTTTTTTCAATTATGTCTGACTTTTCATGATCCAATCTGGGGTTTTCTTAGCAAAGATACTAAACTGGTTTCCTATTTCCTTCTATAGTTCATTTTATTCAAACTGAGGCAAACAGGATTAATATCTTGCCCAGGGTCACAAACTGGAAAATATCAGAGGCCATTTTGGAAGCAAGGAGATGAATCTTCCTGATACCAGGCCTGCATGGAAATACCCACACCAAAAAGTACATCCACATAAGCTTGTAGTACAAGGGAAAGAAATGCCAGATCACCTAGTCTAATTAATTCATTTTGGAATCAGAAGATCAAGATACAAATCTTGGGTCTGTGATTCACTTCCAATATAACTTTGGTCAGATAACAATCTTTCTGGACTTTTCTCCTTAAAAGTTTAGACTAGATGACATCTGGAGCTTCTTCCAGATTTTTGTATAATATAATCATATGACCTTTTTTTCCTTCATCTGGAAGGGAGGTTTTGGGTGGGCATTGGATGGAAATAGTATCGAGGAAAACAGTTTGCTCAATATTCTGAAGGGGAAAGGTCTTATTATAAATGGAAATTTGCTCAATAATTCAATTGGAAATAGTGGTATTTCAGTTCAGAAACAACTTGTTTGGCAACAATTCATACCTGTCAGGGCAGAAACTCAGGCATTTTCTTTGCAGTGATTCTAAAGTGCCTTACATGTCCTGAAAGGTAAACCACAGAAAATCTTGCCTCAAGGAGTCTTTTCTGCCCATAATACATTGTCTGCATTGTTAATTTGTCTCTGTCCTTAAATCTTTTGTGAGTTTTATTTGTCCTTCAAAAGATAATAGTTCAGATAAGCAAGGAGACAGTATATGTTAAAAAAAATTACTGCCTCAAGGTGATCAAAGAGAATTGTACTTGGACTGCATATTACTATGGCATTTCACCTGGTGAATGGTACTGTTATCATCATTTGATATTTTAGAGCAGGTGAATAGTTCTCCAGAGAAGGATGGAAAATGCCTCTAACATCTAGAAAAACAAGATGACCTCTATACTAAAACTGGGCATACCACATGCCATCTCAGCTTCACTCCCTGCACCAACTGGAGAGATGTAAATAACAAGAACATGAAGAAAGGAAGAGATTCCTTCTGCCAAAGACCAACCTTCCCAACCTACCTCCCCCTTCCATCATAGCATTCTTTCTCTTCTCTTATAAGAAAACCACACACTTCTTAGATTTGTAAAGCCCTTTACAATCCATTAGCACTTTGCACCACTTGTAGAGGGGATTTAATAAATTGTGCCCCAGGAATAAAAGTTAATACAGTTCCAAACAGTGTTTCTGTTTCTTGATTAAATTTTTTCCAGGTGAGATCAGGCCTATTGCCACATCTCTTAGAAACAGACTATAAATCTCTATCTTGTAGAATAAATACACTTACATTTGAGGTCAAAATACTGGCCCATGATGATGAAGTTTTAGACAAGAGAGTAAAAGTATAGGTTTCATTCTCTGTAGCAATTATGTGTCTTTCAGAAATATTTTATATGGCCCAAAGGAAACTATATGTGCCTTGCACATAGTAAATGCTTAAAAATAGACTGGATGGAGACTAGACCTATGATTTCATTAATATAAGGGAAAAAAGAATGAAAAACCTCCCCCTATTAATGCAGGTTAACACCTCTGTAACTTAGAATTAGTTACCTAGAGATCACTTTCAGGTTAAGATACTTGCCCAGGATCACATAGCCTATTTGTGTCAGAGATTTAACTCAGATCTGCAGAAATAGCCATTATACAGCACTATTTAAAGCCAAATATCCATTATACAACATTATTTAACAGATGTTGAATTAAGTTAAATAAAATTAATGGAATCAAGACTAGCATGAATAAAGAAAATGAATGAACACAATTTTTAAAAATTCTATTCCATGTAGAATTCAACATAGAATTTTCACGAATTTGCATTTGGAGGAGAACTCTTGATTAAATTTGCTGAAGGATTACAGGGTTTTTTTTTTTTTTCTCCTTAGCTAAGTGATAATGATGAAACAAGGGTGAGTGAATAAGGAAGGTATGTATAAATGTGGGTGGTACTAGTTGTAAACTTCGTAGACCAAACAGAATTTTTGGTACATGAATGACTTTGGAAAACTATTTTCAAGGTTAGTTGAGGAAACATTCCACTCAAATCAATAGCCAGTAACTAAAACTCCCACCCTAGTTTTAGGAGGGTTATTCATGAATAACATGGAAGGTTGATATTCCTGTGATATAAATCATAAAATATTAGGATATAAAGTGTTACCTTCGATCATATAGTCCAATTCATTCTCTTAACAAATGAAGAAAATGGGCCCCAAAGAGCTGAATTCTCCAAAATTAGTGTTTTATTTATTTTAAGTAGAAATAAATAATATGTTCAAGAGTTCTCATTTATTTTTACCTATAGAGCGTAGGATTATAAATGTAGAGCCAGAAAGGACCTTATAGATTAGCTAGCCCAACTCCATCATTTGATAGATGAGAAAACTGAGAATAATTTAAATGGCTTTCTCAAGGTCATACAAGTAGTAAATTACGGAGGTGGGATTCATAGCCTAGCTTTCTAATTACAAATCAATCTCTACCATACTATACTGTCTATATAAAAAGTTGAATAGGTACCTATATTTCTATAGTACAATTTTGAAAGACCTTGTTAGCATATTCAGTAGGAAGACCAAGGACTAGAAGTCGAGAGCCCTGTATTTCATTATAATATCAGATATTAATTATAGTTAGGGACATCTTCGAGGTTAAGGATATTCTACAATCTGGAAGATCCATATACAAAATTTTGGCCCTCCCTTCATACCAGAGTAGAAGTCTGAACTATTATGGTGTTAAACAATAAAATAAGTTGATATTATATGATGATATAAATATATATTATACATTTTTGAGTTTCTAAACTTTTTCTATGGCATGTGCTAATCTTTGCAAGTCATTTGTGGTTCTGCAAAATTCTCCAAAATTCCCATTTAATTTCTTATGCCAATCTGTGATATATTGAAACCACAATGGGGAAAGTCACTATGTGGAAGAGGTAACTGTATATATGTGACCTAAACAAGTAACTGAATGGTCTTTCAGAATCTTTTTGCTATGTAGATAGTATCCCATGTGCTTCCTCTTGTTACTCAGTCATTTCCAGCTTTTCTTGGCAGGGATACAAGAGGGGCTTCCCATTTCCTTCTCCAGTTCATTTTCCTGATGAGTAACTGAGGCAAACAGGGTTAAATGATTTGCCGATAGTCATACAACTATTAAGTGTCTGCTAGTAAATGTGTCGTCTCAAGAATTTATGAAATATTGACAGCATTGATTCTAAAACAAGGAAATTCTTCAGATGGTAGAATATTAGCATTGTATAGATGCATAATTAGAATTGAGTATCAGAGGGATGAAAACATTTTGGGAATAAGGAAAAATGAGGTAGCTATACCTATCTTAGGTAGCTGAACAGAGGTTTCTTTTGGTCAGTTCAGAAGGCAGGCTTAACAGTTGGTTAATTTGTGCCTTAGCAGAAAAGAGTATTTGACACATGCTGTCCCCTCTCTGTGTTCCCTTTTTCTCTCATGCAGAAAGCATTGGCAAATAACCTTAGGGGTTAGAGGGAGGGGGTCAAAGCAATGGGCCATTGAGACAACTCGACTGAGAATCAACTAACTGTGTTCTATTAAAATACAAAAGATTTTAAATGTATGGTTCAGCTACTCTAATGATGCCTGTAGTTTAGATCTGTACATCTGATCTACAAGAATCATATTTAAAATACTCCTTACATAACTGTCACGAAAGAACATTGTTGCATGACTCACTTCTCATTAATTCATAATTCAGTGGGGGCAATTACCATAAGTCAAGTATTTCTCTTCACAAGACTGACTCATGGACTGCTTAGAACAGCAGCTTCAAATAGAAGGCAAAAAAGATGGAGAATTGTGAGCTTATCCTCTTCCTATTTTTACTCTAAGATCTAAAGAATTTAAAAAATTTATTCATTAGCTCTCTATTTCTATACATCCTTTTAGCAGCAATTTTTTTTCATTTTGGTCAATAAATTTACACACACGTGTGTGCATATATATATACATGTATGTATATGTGTATGTGTACATATGTATGTATGTATTCCATTTGGTGGAGGTGGGAGGTAGGAAGAAGAGATTCCATAACAGTAGTTTCATCAATATGGTGAATTCCTAACGTGGAAACTCTGCTGATACAACTACATAATTGACTATATAACTCATAGTATTAAGGAATTGGTGGAGTCACTCAGATATACTATCTCTAAATCATGGAATAGAAAGATCATAGATTTAAATCTATAAGGGACCTTAGAGTCCATCTAACCCAATCCCCTCATTTTACAAATGAGGAAACTGAGACTCAGAGGGTTAAATAACTTTCCCAATTTCCCAGAGGTGAGTAATGGGGGCAAGATTTGAACCTGTGTCTCTAATTTCAAATTCAGTACTTTTTTCAACTATTCTAGGGACCAGAACAGGGAAGTGAGATTGGGGTAGGTGCTACAAATGAAGGAGAGGAAAGTGGTGGAGTGAGGAAAGTAACTAAGAAAAAAATAGAAAGATTTTGTTGTTACTTTGTTTTTTTTACAACAACAACAAAATTATGTAACTAACTCTTTGGATAGAAAAAGTACATGAATTATATCCCAGAAATCAAAGAATCATATAAATGTATGTGTGTGTATACATACATACATATATATACATCTAAATATATATGCACATACATATAGTTGTAAAGGACTACAGGAATCATTTGATTCTACCCTTCCATTTTGCATATTAGGAAGTTCAGTTACAGAGAGTCTAAACCATTGCCCAATTGAGCTAGTAAGTGGCAGAGTTGGGATTCAAACTTTACTCCAAATACAAAGCTCTTTCCACCATACCCCAATGTGTTTCGTCTTTTCTATGCTTCCTAGTTCCCTACTTCTTTACATCCCTCTCCCTCAAAGCCTTCTAAGCATTATGATCAATCCATCAGGTTGAATAATCATGTCACTTAGTTCCTCTTTCTAAAGAATGATTGGTCTCATTAGTACTCCATTGTCTCCATGTTTCTACCTTTCAGTATGGAACCTCCGCTTCAGAGTGCCCAGGAAGGTAACTACATCACATAACAGCCACAGTCTATGAATGAAAAGAAAAGAGGCAGGTAACAGAGCACTGACAATATCTTTTACCAGAGAAAGAGAATGTTCCAATTTTTCATTGTTTTAAAAACAAAAAGGAAAATTACTCTTTAAAAAAAATACCAACACCTGATATTCCTTTTCAGCCATAAAAATGTCCAAAAGTGCTTTAGAAAAGCAGTGTTTTTCCAGAGTTCTCTGAAACAAAATAAATACATCTCAAGTTTATAATCTAATTTTTCACAAAGCACTGTGCCCCTGCAATCCATCCTTCATAGACAATAAATCAAATGAAATTAATTGAAGGAATTAAATTATATGATTTCTAAAGCTTTTGTTACCCCTAGATCTTTATGATGTTTTTAAAAATGCATGTAAATAATAATATACTTTTACATTGGCATATCTCTTTAAGGTGATCAAGTGATGAAATATCCCTCTGTGGTAGATATTACAAGCATTGTTTCCTTATTTTTCAGATGAGGAAACAGGTTCAGGTTTTTTTTTTAATAAGTGAAAATATTAATAATAATAATGATGATAATAATAAATAGAGATAGTACCTTAAAACATATAGCCAAACCTTTATAGCTAACTCCAGCTGGCACTGCTCTCTTAACTTTCAGTGTTTGGGCCAGTTTTCTTGCAGTATGCATCAAATGAGATAATATATATTAATTCATATACAATCCCATATACAAAGGAAATTCTCCCTATAAAGTGTAAGTGGTATTATGCCCTCTACATTATTGTAGAATACCTGGAATTATTATCTATTTTATATCTAATTACTTCATATGTTTGTCTTATTTCTCCAAAGAAGATTGTCAACTCCTTCTAGGCATTTTTCAATCCAATTTAGTGAATATTTATTAAATACTTACTACATGCCAGACACTATGCTGCATGTGCTATAGATACAAAGGCAAAACTGAAACAATTTCTCATAAGAAGTTTACATATCAGGTGCTTAATGTATGCTAAATTAAATTGAATAAAGAGGAAAGAAAATCACAATGATTTAAAAATTTTAATTTTATCTTTTAGATATTATAGATATTATATTTATATAATTTATAATTTGCATTCTTTAAAATTGATAGCTTTAGCTTTTCCTTCACATTTATTTATTAATTTATTGAGTCCTTCTATCTCCCATGCTTTTATAGAATACACATTTTTAAAAGATAAAAAATACATTCTGCAAAACTAACCACTGACCTTTTATGCACCATTCCATATTCATACATCATATCCCTACAATGAACAGAAGATGGAGAAAGTCAATAGAGTAAAAAAAAAACAATATGAAACATGGAATAGATTTCCATTTTATTTTAAACTTATTAAGTACATTGGTACTAGTTGATTGTCTACCAGTAAGTAGGGAAGGGAACAAGGCTTCATTATGTTCCTTACTATGTTCCAGGCACTGTGCTATGTGTTTATAAATGTTACCTCATTTGAGCCTTACTATTTACCCTGAGAAGCAGGTACTATTATCTTTCCCATTTTACAATAAAGAAAACTGAGGCAGGCAGAGGCTAATTGGTTTGCCCAGGGTCACATAACCAGTAAGTGTCTGAGGCTATATTTGAACTCAAATCTTCCTGATTCCTACCCTGATACACTAAGCGATCTGCACAAAGTCCTCATCACCATCATCATCTGTGTGGAGCTTTCATTCTACTAGCTTACACAAGTGTTTTGTACCATCTCTCCTCCTCCCTTTACTACACAGGTATAGAATTTCTATGAATACCAAGGATACAGTATTCTGTAAATTCCTGATGAATTAAAAGCTCTACCCATTCAAGAACCAAAGGAAGAGTGTGGCAAGCCAATAAAATGAATAGTATAACTATGAAAGTAAATAGCAATCATGAGATGAACATTTCTTCCTCCTCCTTGTCTAGAACACAATGGTACACTTTGGTGGCTGTCACTGGAATGCATTGGTTTACCAATGTTTAACTATCAGCTTACTTATCTACCTTCTTTGCAAATGAGATTCCAGGTGATAAAAATTGCTTGAGAACTCACACTCAGCCAGCTTTGCCTCATGGTACAAGGTACAGAATGTTCTCGGCAGTCAAAGGACTCATAAATAATATAACCAAACACTTCCTTGACTTTGCAGCATTCCTCCATCTTCCTTAGATAGCTCATACCCTTTGCCTCCTGACCTGGATCTAAGGTCAGTTGTCCTAGATCAGGTGAGTCAAGAATGGATTTGTGTGAATTCTCTGGACTCTGAGCATGAACTATGATTTACTCTCAGATTGTGTCTGTGCCTTTTAGCCTGTGCTAAGGCTGGAAAAGATAAAGCAAGAAATCCCAATAACTTGCCACCAGTATCCTAAGAAAGTAAAGAATCCATGTTTGATACAGAAAGTTAACACAAAAATTCTTTCAGCTTATAGGGTTGAATCTTTATTCAGCAACAAGAAGGGTGGGTTTATTTCTCAGCAAATACAAAAGTCTAGTTGCCCTCTGTGAATGTGTTAATATTTTCCACACTTAAGGACATTCAAAATGTATTGCAAAAATTATTCCATAAATTGAGAATTATAAACTTTTTCCTGATAAATATGATTATATTGTTTAATGTTAAAATATATTTAAGTTGAATGACCTAAGGATAACAATAATACCTATAGCCAATGACCTAATGGATAACAATAATGAAAACTGTTTGCTCTTTTCTCTCCAGGGGAGAGAACAATAGAAGATTTTCACCCCTAGCAGATTTCTCAGCAGCCCAGGTCCATTTTGTGGAGACAACACCTAGGCACCTTGCCAACTTGCCAGCAATATCCAAATCTGGCTCCTTGAACAGTTTTGTCTGAATTCCCTACGTACTATATTCCATTGACTAGAATGGGTAACCTTTCAAGATGTCAGAGTGCAACCTATCTATACCTGCGTACCTGGGATACCTCCTGTCTGTGTCCTCCCTAATCTTTATCACAGGAAAGTCTGGGTTAATCAGGCTAGATGGGTAATAACCAGCATTTGTGGAATTCTACAAAGTTTGCAAAGGACATTACTTTTCATTGATTCTCCACAACAATTCCAATGATTATTATCCTCATTTTACAGATGAGGAAACTAAAGCACAGGGAGTTTAAATGGTTTGCCCATGATCACAAAGCTAATTAATGTCACAGCTTGGAAAATTAATTGAGGGCTCTCCAGTCTATGTCATTTTCCTTTGTCTACTATCCCATGTTTAGCAATCACCAACTCCCTTACTTATTACTAGCAATGAGGATTTTACATAGAAAAGATGTATCCAACAAGACACATGCAGAAGCCAGGTGACAACAGAATAGAGCCTGCTATTTGCCTCTTGCTTCAAAAGGAGAATGATTGCTCACAGCTCATCTTCATGTAGCAGGGGATCCAGTGCAACCTCTTTCTTGACACATGTTGTACCCTATGCTGGCACAATCAGCTTTTTCAACCACTTTTGCCTAAAATAGAAGCAATTACCCAGTTGAAATAACAAAGACTGTTTATTATTATTATTATTATTTTCTTTTTAAGACCTACTGAGGATGCATTGAAAAGGATAGATGTGAATTGTCCTTTAAAAATATTGGCAAAGGCTGATCTTGGAAGAAGAAAGCCTGATGGCAAAGTTTGTGTTTTGTTAGTAAACCCAAACAAGATATTGAATTTATTGATTTAAATATGTTCCATAGATTAAACAGAATTTAGCTTATTCATATTTGGCATTCTGAATTGGATTGAATTGATCTGTTGTCTTTGCAGGAGAATCTGCTACAGGTTATGACAAATCATTCATGCTGATGTTTGTAGCTTTTATCATTCGACATTACAAAAATATTCAAACACGGAATTAAGCTGCTGAAATCTATGAGCCCATTTGGTTTTTGGAATTTCCCCGGCCTGTTCCCACAAGGTCAGGTTGCCTCCACCCAGCAGGCCAAATTCCCATGACACAAGGCCACTGGGCGGAGTTTCCAGGAACACAAATTCTAGGGGTGGGGCTACTAAGGAGTTAGTGATGTCCCTGTGTGATATCACCCAAGGGTCAGGAAAACTCATTCCGCTATTCCCCATGGTCAATTAGTTGGCCACACTAACTGTCCTCTGGGGTAACTCGGCTTTGGCTCCCTCTCTCTTATAAGCCAAGTGTGGGCTACTGCAAACTGTACCAGAAACAGGTTCAAATGACTGGATTTCAAACCCTGAGCACTCCAATGGTATGCCATGTAAAATCATTCTTTCAGTTTTGGTTTCCCCACCTCTCCCTTACCACTGTAGCAAGGATGAGAATATAGATGGAGGCCAGGGAAATTGCCATGGAAAGTCTGTTCTTTGGGGGGTTTAAGTTTAATCCCTTTGGCATTCCCATAGTGTATGACTTCTGAGATAGGACTTTTCCACAAGGTAGTTTTGTAGGATTGTAGTTCAATCTTGTTCAAGCTCCTTTTGTCTCTTATTTGTTGCTGATAGCCAGAGCAAGTAATGATATCTGTATATTGAGAGACAATATACAGCTAGAGCTGAAAAGATAGAACTCAAGAGGCATGGAGCCATGGAAAGTAGTTCTTTATTCACTTAAACTTTTGAGTTTGGAGAAGATTCATAATCTATCCTTCATTGTTGAAGCTCTAAGGAATTAAATTTATACTAAAGAATTGTATGAAATATGCTTCCTTCTCTTCTCTTTCTCCTCCTCCTCCTTCTCCTCCTCCTCCTCCTCCTCCTCTTCCTCCTCTTCCTTTTCCTCTCCTACTCCTCTTTCTTCTTCTTCTTCTTCTTCTTCTTCTTCTCTTCTTCTTCTTCTTCTTCTTCTTCCTCCTCCTCCTCCTCCTCTTCCTCCTCTTCCTCTCCTACTCCTCTTTCTTCTTCTTCTTCTTCTTCTTCTTCTTCTTCTTCTTCTTCTTCTTCTTCTTCTTCTTCTTCCTCCTCCTCCTCCTCCTCCTCCTCCCTCTCCTCTTCCTTTTCTTCTTCTTTTTTCTTTTTTTTTCTTCTTTTCAAACCTGTTATTTTCTAGATTTAGGAAAATTCCATATACAATGCAGGTCAGCAACTATTCTATATATTATTGCCTTAAAGAATTGGGTTGATTGAGAAATTATGTGATTTTCCCAGGGTCATATATCAACTATGGATTAGAGTCAAGACTTGAACTGACAGAACTCTTTCTCACTCCAGGACCAGGTATACCTTGTTGCTTATTTCACAAAATGTTTGATTTCCATCAGATTAAATTTTGTGATAGTGTGCTATACAAGCCACATACTAGCCCTTTGATTGTTCTTTTGATTGATCAGAAATGAGACACCAAAATCACATCATTGTAAAGATATGTTGGTAGAATATTAGGCTTTGAGTGAGGATGTTCTACATTCAAATTCAGATACTAGTTGTGTGATTCTGATAATATACATAAAGAGATGGGACAAATGAACAAAATGCCATTTTTAACAAATTTTCATGTATGGCCTCCTGATGATGTCTGTGTTCCAAGTGAGGAATTTTCATTAATAATTATTTATAAGCACTTGCTATATGTCTAACACTGTGCAATTCATTGACAAAGATAAAAGAATCATTGAATTTCTAGTTAGGAATCTCCTCATTTTATATTCAAAGAAATTGAGATGAAGCGAAATGACTTATCCAAGGTCATATAGATGGAACACTCTTCTTAAGGGGGAAAAATACCTTGATTTTATCTGAGGGAAAGCGACACTTAATGCCATAGTGGGATGCTGGAAACAAGGAACAAAAGGAAAGAAAAAAATCCAAGGAGGAGGAGAGGGAGAGAAGGAGAAAGGAAAGGAAGGAAATAAGAAAGAGAGAAAGAGGGAGAAATGGAGGAAGGAAGGAGGGAGAGAGGAAGAAGGAAACAAGGAAAGGAGGGAAGGAAGAAAGAAAGAAAAAGGAAGGAAGGAAAGAACAAAAGGAAGGAAGAGGAAGGAGAGATAGAGGGAGTGAGGAAGGAAAAAGGGAAAAATAGAAGGAAGGAGCCTAGAATTTAGGCTTAAACAGTCTTATTTAAGCACAGGCCCATCCATACTTTCACAAAACCATGAGAATGATGTAGACTTCCAGACTACTTCATATATATGGAAGATAGAGAATTACATCTGTCCAACAACTCACTGCAGTCAATATTCTTTACCTTTAAATATATTTAAGAGAAAATTATTTTTCACTTTTGACAAAGTTATAAAATTTACTTCTGCTCAAGACTTTAAATCATTTTCTGGGAAAATTTGTTTCATTTAATACTTTTTTTCCCCCTCCTGTCATTCTGTCAGAGCCAAGATGACTTGTAAGAACTTTGACCTGCACTTTGCCTTTCTGCCTAGGCAACAGTGTTATTTACTTAGTTCCTATTTGCAAGCTGATTTTGTGTGAATAAGGAAAGAGTCCAGATTGGTCTGTAGATCTCTAACAGAGATTGGAACACTGGAGAGGTTGAGAAAATATTACCAACTTTGACTTCCAAATCACTTTAATATAATAGGAAAACTGCATTTCTAAGCACAAGTGCATGTTATCTTGGAATTTTAATTCTAGACATTAAAAGGCATGGGGGAGGAGCAAGAAATCTCCCTTCCAGAATGAGAATTTGCCAAACTCTATGGCCTTGGCTGACTAAAGGCTAACTATCATTAGTCATTTCTAAATTAGATACTGTTCACATCAGTTATATTTGTGTGAGATTGAGTTGGGATTCAAATAGTCCTTAGTGGTGACAAGTGATTCACAAAAATTGAACCTGCAGACTTCAATTGCTATTTCTCTTTACGCTCCTACGGGTCATACCAAAAAACAACCATAAAAACACAAAAATCTACCACCAACAACAGCAATTGGAAGTAATGAATTTTGAGGAATAGAGGATAGAGGGCTTGCCTTGGAAACAGAAGGATTCTAATACTGACTCCATCACATACTGATTTTGTGACCCAGAACAAATTATTTGATTTCTCAGGGTCTGAAGAACTATATAAATCTATCAAGTGCAGGATTTCTCAGGGTCTGAAGAACTATATAAATCTATCAAGTGCATATATATATATATATATATATATATATATATACACACAGAGAGAGAGAGAGAGAGAGAGAGAGAGAGGAAGACTCCTCATTGGAATCTTCCTACACCAATGAATATGCATGCAACTGAGTAAGTATTACTTTTACCAGTAAGGTTAAGTCAATATCATGAATTAATATAACTTCACAATCTCTCGATAGTCCAGGTCCAGCTCTAAGAACAAAAATCATATAAATACTATTATTTCTTCTAAGCATTTGTTAATCAACTCTCCTATGTCTTTAGTTACCACCCCACCTCCCCCTCCCTCCTCCATTGTTCAATCATTTTTCAATTGTGTCTGACTCTTCATGACCCCATTTTGGGTTTTCTTGGGAGGGATACTGAAGTGATTTGCTATTTCCTTCTCCAAATCATTTTACAAATGAGAAACCTGACTTTCCCAGAGTCACCTAGCTAGTAAGTGTGCAAGGCCAGATTTAAACTCATGAAAATGAGTTTCAGTGATTCCAAGTTCAGTGTTCTATCACTGTCTCATCTAGCTGTTCTCTGGCCTTTCATTCTGGCTTCTCACTTAAAAACAGACTGCTGTCTTCTTTTTGTACAGTCTTTTTCAGTCCTATTTTGAAGGTAGGGATCATCTTCTTTGCTTATATTTTTGTTTCTAGCACATAGCATCATGCCTGGAACCCCATAAGCACTTAATATATCTTTTTATTTATGAAATGCATTTATTCATTCCTGAGCTAGCTGGAAAGCTTAATTCTAAGAACCTTCATGAGCTAGCCTAAGAATCCTTTCTTTCTCCAAGAGTTATTAATGCCTCAAGTCAGGTATAGTTGAATTTAGCCAAAGAACAAAACAAGGATTAATATAGAAAAACCAAGATATCCCACTGAGACATCTCATAGCAATCTCTTGCAAACCCTGTTATATTTTGTGATGCAAAACATGGCAAGTAACCATTTTGTAAAGGATTGGAAGGCTACACAGACTATAACAGCTTGGGAAGTCCCTGATTATATAATGTGGTGGTTCCAAACAGTTGAGGTATGTACCAATTGGCTTTAGTCTATTGTAATACTCAAAGAAATAGAGGAGCAGTAGATGTAATAGAAAGTGTGCTGTGCCTGGAGTCGGAAACACTCATTTTTGTGAGTTTAAATTTAATCTCGGATACTTATTAGCTGTGTGACTCTAGGCAAGTCACCTACTTCAATTTGCCTCATTTTCTTTATCTGTAAAATGAGCTGGAGAAAAAAAAATGGCAAAGCATTCCAGTATCTTTGCTAAGAAAATTGGACATCACTGACATGACAGAACAAAAAGTAGAATCTCTCAAAAAAAATCAACATTATTTTAGGTCCAAGATCTCTTGTTTTCAAGAAAATTTCTATCAAAGACTTACAAAAACGAATGTTGAAATTTATCCGTACATGTTTTTGGAAAATAATATATTGTTTTTTTAATCTAAAAAACTAGAAAGCTGTTTTCTCATTCTGCTCTAATGAGAAGCTGAAGGCATCTGATTAAGAAGTGACAAGCAAAAGTTAGAAGGAGTAATAACAAGTCATAGTGATATTGTTAGGTCCTATTTCCTAAGGGTATCATTTTTTAAAATAAAGAAATTCAAGAGACAGCATAGTAGAATGGAGAAAAGTGCATAAAAGTCAGGAAGATTTGAATTAAAACCCTGACTCAGAAACCTATTGGCTTTGTTACCCTAGGCAACCTTTGTTAACCTCTCAATGCCCAGGGTACCTCTGTAAGTCCAAAAGTTAGAAAGCTTTCATTGAAGGTATTTTCTCATGTGCTCTGGATCATTTAAATCAAAAGTTTGTTTCCCTCCTCTCTCCAACAATATAAAACATATCTTTTTGGTAAGTCAAAATGAAATAGGAATATTTATTGCCCTTCCTCTAACTGAGTCCTCTAACTCCATTTCCCAACCTAAATGTAATTCAAATCTATCATGATGGGAGTTAGCCTATAAGTATTGGCAAAAGAATAGGATGAAGCATAGCTCAAAGTATTTATTTTATATTTATCTACAGGCACATTAAACACTTAATAAATGCTTGGTGAGTGAATAAATGAAGGAGAAGTAAAATTATTTTACAATGAAAAGTTTCTTACTCTAGTCTTGATTCAACCATACCAAAGATGGAATCACGTCTTCAATTCTTGTTGTTCAGCCTTGTCTGACTCTTTATGACTCCTTGGACCATAGCATACCAATACTGTTCATGGAGTTTTGTTGGCAAAGATATTGGAGGGTTTGCCTTTTTATTCTCCAGTGAGTTAAGGCAAATAGGGGTTAAGTGACTTACCCAGAGTCCCACACCTAGTAAGTGTCTAATGTCATATTTGAACTTGGTTCTTCCTGACTTCAGGCCAAGTAGTCTATCCACCAAGCCACTTAACTTTGTGTCTTTTGTTGCATTTCATCTACTTCTCGTAACAGCAAAAAGACAAATGACATGGATGTTTTGATTACCCCATTCTCCCTAGCACCATTATAGCTGAGCTCGATTGCACTAGGAGATAATTTCTCTTAGAGTGCTTTTAAAGCCAAGCAGCTATGGGGATCATGATACACATTTCCTGAGATATGGTCATTGACCAAATGGTCCATAGGAATCTTTAAACATGTGTAAGATCTCTAACTATTAAATTTGAAGGCAGGAAATTAAGAATAAACCCATTAAGTTAAAATTGTCAACAAGTTGGTAAGGTTAAAATGAAGTACCTGGGTTGAGTCTTAGGATAGCAATGGAAACAGTGCTTGTAAATCAGGTCAAGAAGCTTTTGAGATATTCTGTGTAAGAAGAGGGAGGAAACAAAGGTGTACAGAGCTGAGATAAAACAGCATTTAAACCTCTGGCACATTTTCATACTTTTTCCCTCCCTGGCAATTTATAAAATTAGGCAGGAATTCCTAATGATCAGGAAGTTAGGAATAATAATAAAAATAATATCTAGTATTTATATAGTGTGTCACTGTATAGGGAATTTATTAAATTTAGGTTCTGTCTCCAGGACTAGCAATCTATCCTCTGTTCCACTCCCAAAAATAATATTTATTATTACTAATTGCATCTCTTCTGTAAGGGTTTAAGTAATTTTACTAATACTAGCTCTAAGCAAAGATTTTTCTTAAGTGAAGAAAGAGACTAAAGACAGAATTCATCTGGGCTTAGTATCATGAATCAATTGCAGTTAGAGATGCATATCTCTTGCTTCCCAGTCTGATGTTCAATACTCTAGTCATTGGTGTCTCTCCTACCATAATACAAGCCTCTCTGTAATAATGCATCCTTTCATAGCTGGTGAACAAATCCAGCACTGTCAGGCCCAGGACTAAGAATGCTCTTGCTTTCATTTGCCAGACTAACTTTTATCTTCTTAAATGAAAGATATACTATCCACCCACTAGTTTTTCACAATTCCTCTCTTGGGAAATTCAGCTACTTTCCTGAAGTGGTGTCTGGCTAATACAGCCCAACTGCTTATACAGAGAAGGCAATGTTGCTGTTGTCTCCAGTAAGGAGACCTTGGTTCAGAGCTTAACATTATGACTTTCTTTTATGCCTAACAATCTTTTGGGTCCTTTGAGGCTATTGGTGTTATTTCTAAGTGAGATTACTATTTTACAGTACTAATAACAGTGGTGATGGGGATGATGGAAAAATTGATCTCCATAACCAATTTACAAACAGAGATGTACAAGCTGACACATTCTGCTGGTCATAATCTAATGTTCTGAACAACTCTTCCTCCTTCTAGGGATACCTGTGACTATCCCGTGAGGATCAGAAGTAAAGAAAGAGAATAAACAACTAATTGAATCCTGGGAGTGCTATCAAAATACCACCATGATCATTCCCACCACCAACACACACACACCCACACACACCCACACACACACACACACACACACACACACACACACCCCTCTGTTTGGGGAGAGACTACTTTTTCTTGAGAAAAGCTTTGTATGCTGTAGGCACATTCATTTCTCTGGCTGATCTGCTTCCTTTCCTCTCCCATTTTTGTAATTTTCTATGCCTAGAATATTCTCTGCTAGAAAAGACCATGCTCTCTCACTTTATACTCTCCCTTGTGTCTCCTTATCTATGACATCAGAGATGGGAAATTTATCAAATACACCTAAAAGAGTACTCCTTTCACAAACACATATGCAGTACAGAGATATATATGTACTTGCCTCCTCTTGTAAAAGCTTGTGTCTTTGCCAGGATTGTTGAACTGTCTTATTATATGTACATGGTGTTTTGTCCAGAAATAACAATGATAAGATCCTGTGATAATCTTGTTAGCACGTACCTTTTGAAAAATCATAATAGATAAGCTTTTTATTTCTGCTATAACCTAAAGATCATCTCATTTGAGGCTTGAGGATATCTCTGAATTGGCTATATCACAGATGTACTCTATGTCCCCAATTGGCTGGGAAGAACTGGGATAAAGACAATTATTACTTTGATTCGTTTCCTACCAAAAGTCTTACCTTCCTCTGTCCTATATCTTCTCACCAAATTTCCACTCAATACAACTCTGAAAGATAGAACAAAAACATCCACAAGATAATAATAGTAATAATACTAATTCACATAAAGCCTTAAGGTTTACAAAGTATTTTACCTCTATTATCTCATTTGATTCTCACAGCAACCTAGTAAAGTAGGGGTTATCATTATTCCTATTTTAAAGATGAGGAACCTAAGGTTGAGAAAATTAAAGTAACTTGCTTAGAGTCACAAAGTTGCTAAGCATCTGAGGCACTATTCAAAAATTAGATCTTTTTGCATTTAACAAATATCTGCCTTTGAGAAACTTTAGCTTGTGATTCTTTATTGTGAGTATATTATAGGTAAGAGGCCTACAGTATCATTTTAGAATAGATAATTTTGGAGGGAATTCAATTTAATTCAACAAACTCTTATTAAATGCCTATTATGAGCAAGGAACTAAGAATACAAAAACGAAACAATCCTTTCCCTCAAGAAACTTCCATTCTACAAAGGATATATGTATTATCCAAGTAAATACAAAATATATATGCAAAATATTGCAAACATATTGCAATAGATAGAGATAACAGCCAGGAGTACAGAAAAGTCTTCAATATGTTGTTCAGTTGTTTCAATTGTGTCCAAGTCTTCATGACCCCATTTGGAGTTTTCTTAGCAAAGATACTATAGCGTACTTGCCATTTCTTTCAAAACTCATTTTACAGATGAACTCATTGAGGCAGGAGGGGTTAAATGATTTTCCCAAGAATCCACAGCTAGTAAGTGTCTGAGATCAGATTTGAACTCAGAAGGATGAGTCTTCCTGACTTCAGATTTGGCACTCTACTCACTACACTAAAATATGAACATCTCATGAATTTCATTGTCACCTTTCTGCAGAGGCCTTCATAATCTTTGTATTGTTCCAATTTTAATATACATACCACCAAACCACATATAATAGGCAGTTTCTAAGTAAGCAGCATTTTGAAAGGAATTAGGGATCTTATAAGGCAGAAGCTCTCTGAAAGGAGTGCATTACAGATAACAGGAACCATTTACACAGACACCAAGGTGAAAGATGGAGGATGGATGCCATGTGTGGTAAAAAGCTAGGAGGTCAACTCAGTCATAATGGAGATTATATGCAAAGTAATAATATGAAATAAAACTAGAAAGACTGGTGGGTCTACACTGTGGAGAGATTTAAATGCCAACCTAAGAAGTTTATATTTTATCCTAAAACTGTTGGGAGCAGGAGCCATGAATGATTTTAAAATATATATATTTGGACAGGTATATGTCTTGCTCCTATCACTTTGGCAAATATGTAGAAGATGGATTAGAAATAGAAGAGCTGGAAAGAAGTGGAATTGTGTAGGAGGAAGCTGCTAAAACTGGAGTGATATAATGAGGCTCTAGACTAGGTTAGAAGTTACTGTTGTGTACAGTTGTGCATAGTCAGGCTTTTTTTTTTTTTTGACTGAACTTATGATTTCATAAATAGCAAGGAGACTATGAAAAAGATTCACACCTATACTTCCACTTACAGTCTTAGTGTTGTCTGGGACTCTTAAGAGGTTTGGCCAGGCTCCCATTAGAAGTAGGTGTCCCAGATAGGATCTAAAACAATGTGTTCCTGACTCTATAAAGGTAACTCTCTTATCTATCATGCAACATTGCCTCTCAATATATAACTATTGTTACTGTTAACATTAATAAATCGGAAGCAGCCCCTCTTCTGTTTTGTGATTATTTTGTGAATCTTATTATGATCCCTTTGCTGTTGTTGGCACTGAAGCTACCAATTGACAGAAAAGCTGATGAAGACAGGGAGATACCCTTAGGGGAACTACTGAACAGGACTATCAGCCACTTTAGGTTCATTAGCTGTATTCTAGAAGTTTAAGATCAATGTCAAGATAAGCCCTGGGCATGTTAGAGATGTCTTTCCCTCTCCTCCTTCTTATCACCAACCATAAAATTCTGCTGCTGTGTTCCTCTGCCTTATACCATAGAGCAAAGCTTCTCACACTGTGGGTCATGACTGCATATGGGATTACATAATTGAATGTAGGGGATCGTAAAATTATGATTTATTATTAGTAAATATTTGATTTATATATTTATTTTATATATCTATATACCCGGCTTCATATACAAATTTCTTGGATAAAAAAGATTAGTGAGTGGAAAATATTTAGGAAGTCCTGCCTTAGAGAAATCAATGGGTTGCAATGAAACTCACCTGGACCTCATAACACATAAACCTTTATCATCTTGTCTTTATGACACTCTCAGGAAAATTTTGAAACAAAGTAAATCCCACCTAAAGAATGGCACATGCATGACATGTAATTAGGGTAAAAATCAAACATTGAGCACTTTTATGTTTCATATAATCACAACTCACACTATGTACAGCTGACCCATGGCTAAAATATAGAGGGCCATAAGCCACAGTCTGCAAAATAGCAACTGTCTCCAGAATTCTTTTTTTTAATCTCACAGAGATTTTATAAGGAATTTCCCTAACTGCCCCAGGACAGCACATATAGCTTTATTTAACCAAGGTATGAAAGATTAAAATTCACCTAAATAAATAATATATTGTTGTGGGTGAAAATGGGATAGTCATCCCCAAGGTGAATGGAGTTGCTCCAGTAATGATATCATCTTATATCTAGTTATTCCAATGACTTTATATCTTCATCCCCTTATAGCACAGACACCAACATATCTGTCCCCAGGACCTGAGGGACAATGTGAACAACTTCCTCATGAATCAGAATCAAACAGCACCTGGCATGTCCCTCAGTTAGCTCTCTTGGGAAATGGAAGAATGCAAGACTGACTTTTTTTTTCTTTTCAACTTGTGCTTTGGACACTGAGAACTGGAGAAAGAAAAAAACATCTGGCCATTCTTGTGTATGAACCTGAGTTTAGTCACTTCACAAAAGTGCAGAACCCTTGACCATGCTAAGGGTGGACAGTGAAAGTTTCTTATATGGGTGCTTATGTTCTTTAAAATACTGGACATACCAATCTCCCTAATGAATACTGATGCTAAAATCTTAAATAAGATATTAGCAAAAAGACTACAGAAAATCATCCCCAGGATAATACACTATGATCAAGTAGGATTTATACCAGGAATGCAGGGCTGGTTCAATATTAGGAAAACTATCAATATAATTGGCCATATTAATAACCAAATTAACAAAAACCATATGATCATCTCAATAGATGCAGAAAAAGCATTTGACAAAATCCAACATCCATTCCTATTAAAAACACTTGAGAGTATAGGAATAAATGGACTTTTCCTCAAAATAATCAGCAGCATCTATTTAAAACCATCAATAAGCATCATATGTAATGGAGACAAACTGCAACCATTCCCAATAAGATCTGGAGTAAAACAAAGTTGCCCACTATCACCGTTACTATTTAATATTTTATTAGAAATGCTAGCTTTGGCAATAAGAGCTGAGAAAGAGATTAAGGGAATAAGAATAGGCAACAAGGAAACCAAATTATCACTCTTTGCCGACGATATGATGGTATACTTAGAGAACCCCAGAGATTCTACTAAAAAGTTATTAGAAATAATCCACAACTTTAGCAAAGTTGCTGGTTATAAAATAAACCCACATAAGTCATCAGCATTCTTATATATCACTAACAAAATCCAACAGTCAGAGTTACAAAGAGAAATTCCATTTAAAGTAACTAGTAATAATATAAAATATTTAGGAATCTATCTGCCAAGGGAAAATCAGAAACTTTATGAGCAAAATTACAGACCACTTTTCACACAAATTAAGTCTGATCTAACCAATTGGAAAAATATTAAATGCTCTTGGATAGGGCGAGCAAATATAATAAAGATGACAATATTACCTAAACTAATCTATTTATTTAGCGCTATACCAATCAGACTCCCAAAAAACTATTTTAATGACCTAGAAAAAATAACAACAAAGTTCATATGGAAAAACAAAAGGTCAAGAATTTCAAGGGAATTAATGAAAAAAAAATCAAATGATGGTGGCTTAGCTGTACCAGGTCTAAAATTATATTATAGAGAAGCAGTTACCAAAACTATTTGGTATTGGCTAAGGAATAGATTAGTTGATCAGTGGAATAGATTAGGTTCAAGGGATAAAACAGTCAACAAATATAGCAACCTAGTCTTTGACAAACCCAAAGATCCCAGCTTTTGGGATAAGAACTTACTGTTTGATAAAAATTGCTGGGAAAATTGGAAACTAATATGGCAGAAACTAGGCATTGATCCATACTTAACGCCGTACACCAAGATAAGGTCAAAATGGGTTCATGACCTAGGCATAAAGAATGAAATTATTAATAAATTAGAGGAACATAGGATAGTTTACCTCTCAGACCTGTGGAAGGGGAAGGTCTTTATGACCAAAGCAGAACTAGAGATCATTACTGATCACAAAATAGAAAATTTCGATTATACCAAACTGAAAAGTTTTTGTACAAACAAAACTAATGCAGACAAGATTAGAAGGGAAGCAATAAACTGGGAAAATATTTTTACAGTCAAAGGTTCTGATAAAGGCCTCATTTCCAAAATATATAGAGAATTAACTCTAATTTATAAAAAATCAAGCCATTCTCCAATTGAAAAATGGTCAAAGGATATGAACAGACAATTCTCAGATGAAGAAATTGAAACTATTTCTAGTCATATGAAAAGATGCTCCAAGTCATTATTAATCAGAGAAATGCAAATCAAGACAACTCTAAGATTGGTTAAGATGACAGGAAAAAATCATGATGATTGTTGGAGGGGATATGGGAAAACTGGGACATTGATGCATTGTTGGTGGAGTTGTGAACGAATCCAACCATTCTGGAGAGTAGTTTGGAACTATGCTCAAAAAGTTATCAAACTGTGCATACCCTTTGATCCAGCAGTGTTACTACTGGGATTATATCCCAAAGAGATTATAAAGAAGGGAAAGGGACCTGTATGTGCACGAATGTTTGTGGCAGCCCTTTTTGTAGTGGCTAGAAACTGGAAACTGAATGGATGTCCATCAGTTGGAGAATGGCTGAATAAATTGTGGTATATGAATATTATGGAATATTACTGTTCTGTAAGAAATGACCAACAGGATGATTTCAGAAAGGCCTGGAGAGACTTACACGAACTGATGCTGAGTGAAATGAGCAGGACCAGGAGATCATTATATACTTCAACAACAATACTAGATGATGACCAGTTCTGATGGATCAGGCCATCCTCAGCAACGAGATCAACCAAATCATTTCTAATGGAGCAGTAATGAACTGAACTAGCTATGCCCAGAAAAAGAACTCTGGGAGATGACTAAAAACCATTACATTGAATTCCCAATCCCTATATTTATGCCCACCTGCATTTTTGATTTCCTTCACAAGCTAATTGTACAATATTTCAGAGTCTGATTCTTTTTGTACAGGAAAATAACGGTTTGGTCATGTATACTTATTGTGTATCTAATTTATATTTTAATATATTTAACATCTACTGGTCATCCTGCCATATGGGGGAGGGGGTGGGGGGTAAGAGGTGAAAAATTGGAACAAGAGGTTTGGCAATTGTTAATGCTGTAAAGTTACCCATACATATAACCTGTAAATAAAAGGCTATTAAATAAAAAAATAAAATACTGGTCATAACAACAGCTCATATTTCTACAAACACCTTATGTTCCAAAGGTTTTTGTTTTGTTTTGTTTTGTTTTGTTTTGTTTTTAGCAACACAATGAGGCAGGTTGTGGATGTATTTGCCAAAGCACCCCATCCTCACCTCCCCTACACACACACCCTGCTTCCAATACATACATTTTTTACAGATAGGAAAACTGAGGCTTGGATGCATTTTGAGCTGCCTAAGATCACCACTGTGCTAATTAGTAATTAAACTGTACTTCAGGACTTGACTCAAGTTCAGATTTTTTCCCCACTATATTGCTATAGAACACTATTTATAGGCATAGGTTAAAACAGTAATAATAACACTAAATAACTAAATCTTTTGAGGTATTAGCTATATGTCAGAAACCAATAAAATGTTTTTTCCTGTTTCCTCCTCATTCTCTCTTTTTGCTCTGTCTCTCTGTCTTTGTCTCCCTCTCTGTGTTTCTCCTCTCTCTGTCTCTGTCTGTCTGTGTGTGGGTGGGTGTCTCTCTATATTTCTGTCTCTGTCTGCCTCTCTCTCTCTCTCTCTCCTCCCCACATCAAATATATACAAATACCCATACTTAGGACAGGTACTATAAATAATTTATACCTCTGGAGTCTCCTATTTCTAGCAAATATTTTTAAACATACAGCATAGATACGAACCTATTACTTCTGGGATCAAATATATAATTCTCAGTTTGACTTTTAAAGCTTTTCATAAAATCTCTTCTTCTTTCTTTTCCAGTATTTTTACACTTGACTTCCCTTCATTTTCTCTAAGACCCAACAATATTGTCCTTTTGTTTCTTCAGACCATACACTCCCATTTTCTAATCCTGTGCCTTTTGCAGATACTCTTTTCCAGTGCTAGAATGTCCCCCCCTCATCACCACCATCTCCTATCTTCTCTGTTTTCCTTCAAGCCCCAGCTCAAATCCCACCTTATGCAAAAAGTCTCCATTTCACATGGCTCTTTTCAACAATGAGATGATTCAGACCAGTTCTTATGATCTTCTGATGAAGAAAGCCATCTGTACTCAAAGAAGGACTGTGGGAACTGAATGTCAATCACAACATAGCATTTTCACTCTTTTTGTTGTTGTTTGCTTGCATTTTATTTTGTCTCATTTTTTTTCTTTTTTATTTAACTTTTCTTGTACAGCAAGATAATTTTATAAATATATACGCATATTTATACATATTAACACATTTTTTTTTTACCATGTTTAACACATATTGGATTACTTGCTATCCTAGGAGAGCGGATAGGAAAAATTGGAACACAAGGTTTTGCAAGGATTAATGTTGAAAAATAATCCATGTATATCTTTTAAAAATTAAAAAGTTTCTGGGCAAGTCATTTTACCCCAATTGCCTCAGGAGAGAGAGAGAGAGAGAGAGAGAGAGAAGAGAAGAGAAGAGAAGAGAAGAGAAGAGAAGAGAAGAGAAGAGAAGAGAAGAGAAGAGAAGAGAAGAGAAGAGAAGAGAAGAGAAGAGAAGAGAAGAGAAGAGAAGAGAAGAAAAAGAAAAAGAAATTTTTTAAAAGCTTTAGCAAAAAAAAATCTCCATTTCCTACTTACTCCTAGTGTAGTAATCCATATATGACCATCTGCTCAAATACAGCCTTCAGCCTGTTTTTGCAAGGTCTCTGAACTCAGAATGTTGTTAACATTCATTTATGTATTGTTTATGGTGTTTTTAAGCTTCAATTACAGTGTTGAGAAATTGCTGCATGTGATATGGAATATATGGATGGAGCTCACCCTGGCTTTGCAGTACAAATCACAGTTATACACTTATAAACTCAATAGCATTTCAAGGGCCATATATATCATCAAACTGAAGGAAATCTAATGACCCCTTCATCTAACCTATACCTGAACAAAAAGTCCTTGTACAATATGTCTAATAAGTGACCGTCTAATTTTTACTTGAAGATTAGAAGTCTTCCCAGTGAAAGGGGTCAAAATGCTAGGATCAAAGGTAGAATTTGAAGGCAAATCTTCCTGACTACAAAGCCCAATAGTCTGTTGACTACAACAAATTTCATCTTCCCCATATGCCTAAAAGCCATTTCAATTGTCCTCAGAAAGTGATAGATTTTGGTCATTCAGAGTTTTAGTATTCCCTAAATTAGTTTTCTGTAGGATTATACCACACTTTTGTATTCTCCGTTTTCTATCTTTGCTTGTACCTTCTGTCTTCTTTTGTATGTATGTTCTTTTATACCTAAATTGGCCAATTAGTTCATCGTCTCCATAGATAACCTACTCTCACTGGAATGTTTTCTCTTTGTGTCTTCTAAGTATTATTTTAAAGAACTTTAAGAGTTCTTAGAATGTAATTCTCCATAGAATTTTAGACCTCCTTATCCTTTCTCTGAACAGTTGGAAATCTGTTCTCACCAAATCTAGATTTTGTATCTGACCACACCTGCTATTCTTTTTCTCTATCAGATATTCTAATATATAATAGCCACTTTCTTCAAAGTTTTCATATTTTTTATTCCACCATCCCTATTGATAGACTTACCTTTTTTTCAATGGAGGGGGCATTCAGAGTACATGAACAGAACTTTGGACAGGATTGCCAAAATATACCATTTACCATTAAAATTACTATCATTTTTCTTGCCTATGGTAGAGTTTTGTTATAATTCAATCCATTAATCTACCCAGAATGAGCCTTGTTGCATGAACTTTGGTTTTCCATTTATGATTTTTCCTGCTCTCATTCCATAAATACTCTTCCCATAGTTACTGAATATCTGAAAAACTAGAGTTATTCCTGAGGACTTATGACACATTTTATAAGCAAGAATAGTTATATACAAATGAGAAGCTGACCATTATTGCAAATATAGGAAATATTTAGGTATAGAGGATCTCACTTCCTATGAACTTCAATACCAACAGACCTCAGAAACTGGTAGACAGGGTTCCTTATCATTCAGTTAATTTACATTGTATGTAACATTCAGTAACATTTACACTAATAATTTAATGGCTTACTGTCTAAGACTGCTCATTTTTCTTTTACATCTACCTTCTTTTTTAGTAGTCCCTGTTCCAATGGGCCTACCTTGACCTTTCCTTAAAACTACCAAATGCTTGAGCCATCACAACTATGTGGGTAAGAGAAATATAGAATTCAAGAAATCCAAATGCATGGAGCCTATGGGGCTCTAACTAATGTAATAAATTTCCAAAGAGAAAGCATTAGAATTGTCTAATCAGATATAAGTAGGTGAACATTCTGTGTAAGTTCATGCCATTTATCTATCCTTCCTTCCACTTATCTGTCTTGCACATAAATGTTTTAGTTAAAAGGATAAGGTATAGATCCTTAGCAATAGAATCAGGTCTAGGGAAGCTGGGTAGTGCAGTAGATAGAGGACTAGGCCTGAAGTTGGAAAGACATCTTCCTGAGTTCAAATTTGACTTCGGCACTGATTAACTATATGACTTTGCGGAAGTAATTTAATCCTGCTTGCCTCTATTTCCTCATTTGTAGAAGGAGTTGGAGAAAGAAATGACAAACTACTCTAGAATCTTTGCCAAGAAAATCTCAAATGAAGAGTTGGACCCAACAGAAAACAACTGAACAAAAAACAAAAGGTGAGTTGTGACAGAGTCCTGCTTTACATTTAATCATGATCTTTTAGCTCAAACTTTTCTCCTTCTCCACACTAAATTCCCCTACTTCTTTATGATCCTAAATCTTTCCTCCCAGATGTCAACTTTCCTCACAATTTCATAATCCTCTAGATTACCTTTAAAACTTATCCTCTCCATCTAACCTTCTCCTATCCAACCCAGACGACAAACATTGCCTTACTAAAAGTAATTCCTTGGCCTATGAATATTGCAGCATACATATGGACTCATAGTACAAAGATAAGATGGACATTTTTCATTGTCAAATATATAATGGTCCAGAAACAAAGTACAAGGTTCATAGTGTTCTCCAGAACAATTTTCTTGTTTTGTGGAACGACTTAAGAGACACTAACTTTTATTATGTATAATAAGTTATTCAACAACCAAAGAAATCTAAAGATCAGCATTATCACGAAATGGGCCTGAACAGACTCAAAGTATTGATAGGGAGCAGGTAAGATATCCTGCTTGGGCTATGGATTGTGCACTTGTTCAATCCTTTCATTCTCTTTGTGACCCCATTTAAGGTTTTCTTTGCAAAGATACTGAAGTGGTTTGCCATTTTCTCCTCCAGCTCATTTTACAGATGGGGAAACTGAGGCAAACAGAGTTAAATGACTTCCCAAGATCTCATAATTAGTAAATGCCTGAGGCCAGATTAGAACTCAGATTTTTCTGACTCAAAGCCCCAACACTTTCTACACTGTGCTATCAATGTGAATGTTTATTGGTTACCAAAACACAGAGTGCTGCTTATCATAAAATTGCAACTAGGAAGAAAAAAATTATAATCTGAATATGTTTCTTTTTACAGAATATTTTCTCCATCTTTTTATACAATAATGCTTTCAACCCTCAGAAGCATCTCACCTGTTAATTTGTGAGTTTATCCATGGAGTTATATCTTCCATGAGTATGAATCTGCTCACCCTTGTTCTTCCACAAATCCTTCCTAGAGGAGTTACATATCCAATAATCACACTTAATATTTTAAGGAAACCATAGCAGTGTTCAGGCGACAATAATAATAACATACAAAACACACACATGACTTTAAAGTTAGAAAATACAAATAAGTACTTTGCAAACTATCGTGATATGTATGTGCATTAGTGTATAAATTAATATTGTTGTGGAATGCCTCTTTTTAGGCCTCCACATAGCTATGGAATCTATTACCACCACTGTCACCATCATTATTCTCCTAAGTTCAATGTCTTTACTGTGGTCAGCATCTATATCTATACAAATTAAAGCCACCCCAATGACTATGCTAGCACATGGCAGATGATTTATGAAATGAAAAGACATTTAATTAAAACAGAATACAAGGTAAATAATAAGAACTGTGAATTGGGCAATAAATATTCCCCATTTAATTCCTCTGTCTCCTCAATACACCTGGAGAAGGACAATCAGGGCATTCTGGTAGTGAATTAGAGATTAACATCTCTAGATATCTCAGTTTACTCCTCTTTTAGTGCCAGCACAACAGCTAGAAGTAATCTATTGGAAATTAGAGGTTTAAAATGTCAGAGAGATGCATGCAATCTAACAGTGTCATGCTAATAAATGTTTAACAACCAACTATCCAAGGGGGGAAAAAGTGTTCTCAGCATACTTTTAAGTTTAATTTGAATTATTGTCTTATATTATATTATTAATATAATTATATTATATGTAATTAATATAATATAATATATTAAGTCTAAATAACAAAACAGTAAATCAAGTTCTCCTTTGTAGTATTTGCTAAATACTGAGGTATAAATGCTCCTACTGAAAATTTAACAATAAGCTCTCCCAAGTCTGTAAGATTTTAAGATTACATCCCCTATCTGCTTCTCTCTTCACACTTCTACTGACATAGCCCATTCCATCTAGTTTCAGTGAGCCTGAATCTTCCCCTTCAACATGATATAGGCAAGGCTGCCATTTATTTCCATCTCTTTTGCTTCCCTGCCTTCAATTATGCTTCTTGGCTACTATCACTGAAACCACACCATTTCCACAAACTCTCTTAGCTTCTTTGAAATTGTCCATTCTAGGAACATCCCTACACAATCAAGGTGCATAGTGGGCAATGTTACCAGTTGTTAACACATAGCTATATTTTTTTCTTTTTCTTTTTCTTTTTTTTTTTTTTTTTTGGCTGAAGCAATTGGGATTAAGTGACTTGCACAGGGTCACACAGCTAGGAACTGTTAAATGTCTGAGATTGGATTTGAACTCAGGTCCTCCTTATTTCAGGGCCAGTTCTCTATCCACTGATCCATTTAGTTGTCTCTTAACACAGCTTCAAAAAAAAAAACATATAACTCAGAGAATTAACTCTAGCAAAGCAAAATACTCTCTCTGACTCCAAATATTGTAAGTACATGGACTTTTTTGTTTTTTATTAAAGTTTTTTTTAATTTTCAAAATATATGCATCAATAATTTTGAACATTCACCCTTGAAAAATCTTGTGTTCCAAAATTTTTTTCTCCCTCCTTTCCCCCTTTCTTCCTCCCCAATGGCGATAAGTACTCCAATATATGTTAAACATGTGCAATTCTTCTATAGATAGTTCTACAATTATCATGCTGCATAAGGAAAATCAAATCAAAAAGGAAAAAAAATGAGAAAACAAAATGAAACCAAACTACAACAAAAAGTGAAAATACTATGTTGTGATGCACACAGTTCCCACAGTCTTCTCTCTGAGTGCAGATGTCTCTCTCCATCACAAGTCTGATGGAATTGGCCTGAATTGTCTTGCTGTTGAAAAGACCATGTCCATCAAAACTGATCATCATATAATCTTGTTGTCGCTATATAAGAATATAAGCTCAACTTCTTTAAGGTCATTAAATAACTCATCTTCTTAGACTCTTTGGAATAGTTCCAGTAGCAAACAGGATAACAATTCCTGTTCCTGTTCCCACATAATTTTGGTTTCTCTTTCCAGTTCTCTATAATTTGAAAGCTTTTCATTCCAGATTGCTTGAATATTATAAGTACCCAATATGATGACATTTATGAAAATGTTTTTGTTAAAAAAATTTATGGGTCAATACTATATATAAAACTATGGAAGATAGTTTTATAAACTATAAAGAATTATTTTCTACAAATTGAATCTGCAATTTCATTGCTATGGTAAACTTTGTTACTTTTTCTTCAGCTTATGGTGTTAAACTGCTGCTAAATGTTAAATGCTAAATGTTAAAAGATTTACTCAGAGACATACAATTCCTGTGTGTCTGAAGTGAGTCTTGTACTTAAATGTTCCTGATTTTAAGGTTACTATGCCAGGATTATTCTTATTTTTACTTTTTTATTATATTGTTATTAATATAAAGTTAGGTGATGAAGTGAAAATAGTGCTGGGAGTATAGTGCTAAGTATTCCTGAAGTCAAGAATACCCAAGTTCTAATCCAGTTTCAAACACATTATTATGTGACTCTGGGCAAGTCATATAACTGCTTTCTGCCTCAATTTCTTTAGCTGTAAAATAGGAATAGTATCAGCAGCTATATCCCAGGGTTGTTGTTTAAAATGAGATAACTCTCATAAAGCATTTTTGCAAACCTTAAAGAGCATACAAAAATATTATTATTATTATAGAATATATGGAGGTAATGATGATGATTATGATTACTTTTTTTTTAAAATAACTTTTTATTGACAGAACACATGCCAGGGTAATTTTTTACAACATTATCCCTTGCACTCACTTTTGTTCCGACTTCTCCCCTCCCTCCCTCCACCCCCTCCCCCAGATGGCAAACAGTCCTGTACATGTTAAATAGGTTACAATATATCCTAGATACAATATATGTGTGAAGAACTGAATGGTTCTCTTGTTGCACAGGGAGAATTGGATTCAGAAGGCAAATAACCTGGGAAGAAAAACAAAAATGCAAACAGTTTACATTCATTTCCCAGTGTTCTTTCTTTGGATGTAGCTGCTTCTGTCCATCCTTGATCAATTGAAACTGAGTTAGATCTTCTCTTTGTCGAAGAAATCCACTTCCATCAGAATACATCCTCACACAGTATCGTTGTTGAGGTATATAATGATCTCCTGGTTCTGTTCATTTCACTCAGCATCAGTTCATGTAAGTCTTGCCAATCCTCTCTATATTCATCCTGCTGGTCATTTCTTACAGAACAATAATATTCCATAACATTCATATACCACAATTTACCCAACCATTCTCCAATTGATGGGCATCCATTCATTTTCCAGCTTCTAGACACTACAAACAGGGCTGCCACAAACATTTTGGCACATACAGGTCCCTTTCCCTTCTTTAACATCTCTTTGGTATATAAGCCCAGTAGTAACACCGCTGGATCAAAGGGTATGCACAGTTTGATAACTTTTTGGGCATAGTTCCAAATTGTTCTCCAGAATGGCTGGATGTGTTCACAGCTCCACCAACAATGTATCAGTGTCCCTGTTTTCCCACATCCCCTCCAACATTCACATTATCTTTCTGCCATTCTAGCCAATCTGACAGGTGTGTAGTGGTATCTCAGAGTTGTCTTAATTTGCATTTCTCTGATTAATAATGATTTGGAGCATATTTTCATATGACTAGAAATAGTTTCAATTTCTTCATTTAAGAATTGTCTGTTCATATCCTTTGACCATTTATCAATTGGAGAATGGCTTGATTTCTTATAAATTAGAGTCAATTCTCTATATATTTTGGAAATGAGGCCTTTATCAGAACCTTTGACTGCAAAAATGTTTTCCCAGTTTATTGTTTCCCTTCTAATCTTGTCTGCATTAGTTTTGTTTGTACAAAAACTTTTCAATTTGATATAATCAAAATTTTCTATTTTGTAGTCAATAGTGATCTCTAGTTCTTCTTTGGTCATAAATTATGATTACTTCTTGAAATAACACATTTCACTTTTGTATTGCTTCAATTATTAGGAATTTTTCCCCCTATAACAAGTATAATTTTTTCTCCAACTTCTGCCTATTACTTCTAGCCCTACCCTTTAGTATCAATCTCCATAACAAAAATTATAGCTGGCATTATAGTACCTTAGAGGTTTGTGAAATATTTTATACACATAATCCTCACTTGAGCCTTTGACTGACCTATGTACTTAGATATTATTAACCTTATTTTACAGATGAGCAATTTAAGATTCAGAAAACTGACGTGACTCACTTGTGTTCACATGCTAGGATGGGTCAAAGTTTGCCTTCAAATTCAGGTTTTTGCTGACCATAAGTCCAGAATTCTCTTCATTGGTCTAAGCTGTAAGGCCAAAAATAACTTCTGGACAAGAAAACAACCTTATCTCTAATCTATGAATATTTACAGCATCTTCTGGAACTGGGGAAGAGTTGTACCTTTTACTTAGTTAATAAAGAAGCTCTGAAAAACTACTAGAATTCCAAGACATAAATAATTTTTCAATTCTTACTGATAGTTTCCCAGAATATCAGTGCTAAAAGGCACTATAAATATCATCCAGTCCCAGCCCATCAGTCAATCAACAAGGATCAATGAAGTGCTTCCTTCACACTGGTCATTCAAGGAAAGGCAAAACAGCTTTCCTTCCCTCAAGGAGCTCATGATCTAATAAGAGATACAGCTGCTGCAAACAACTATGCGTATAAATATGTGGGTTTCTGTGCATTTTCTATCTATATAATATATATGTATATATATGTACATATACATATGCATACACATATACATGTCTGTATAAAAATACATGATTCCTTAAGTAGATATCCTAAATGTCTAGTACTTAGGTGCATCCATAGAGTTATGCCCAGTGCAGTTCATCCCCAAAGCTGAGTGCCAGACATCAGTTAAGTCACTGTTCCTGAGAAGACTGCAGAGAAAGGCAATAATACTTTTGTATCAAGTATTTAAAGCTTCATCTTGCCACCTACTCTGCTTAGTTTAGTGCATAAATCTGGGAGCTAACTACTGTGACCTGATTTGGCTCTAAAAGCAAAAAGCTCATTTGAACACTCAGTTGTTGGGACCACATGCAAGGGGACTCAGAGGAGAGAGAAAGACAGAAACAGAGAGACAGATAACTAGACAAAGATTGAGGGACAGAGACAGAGATAGAGACAGAGAGGAGGAAAAGGTGAGGGTGAGGGAGAATAAGAGAGGAGAAAAAGGGAAGGAGAGGAGGTGAGACAGAGGGATAAAGAAAATCAGGTGAAGAAGGGAAAGAGGGAGACAGAGACAGAGAAACAGATTGAAGGACAGAGACAGACAAACAAAGAGAAGGGAGAGACAATGAAAAGAGAGAGAAAAGGAGATAGAGAGAGGAGGCAAGACAGAAGGACAGAGAAAATGAGGTAGGGAGGAGGGGAAAGAGGGAGACTGAGAAGGAAAAGAGGAAGAGATACAGAGACAGAGAGAGAGAAACAGACAGACAGAAACAGAGACAGACAAAGACAGAGAGACAGATATCGAGAGAGAGAAGAGAGAAAAGAGAGAGAGGAGAGAGAGAAGAGAGAGAAAAAGTGAGAGAGAAGAGAGAGAGAGAAGGAGGGAGGGAGAGTTTAATGGATTTTAAGAAGACAAATTCTATATCTTTGGGTCAAAGGATAGACTTCTATTACAGCAGATCTGCTTAGTCAGAGTAAAGGATAAAGGTTCAAGATTCATATTACTTAACAATATGCTCTCTGAAGGCCAAGACAGTAGATAATTTGCTTTACTTACAAAGCAATGCTCTGTTCTTGGCACAGACAGACAGAGAACATTGCTTATGTTAGAAATCTTAGCATCTCAGAGAAGAATGTTGCACTTGAAAACACCCACTATTATCCATGCCCTGCTGAGTAGCCTGTCCTTATTTTAACGGCAGATGGGTAGAGATTGCAAAATTGTGATGGACTTTGGCACTGCTCTTCTGATGTGGTGAGTCCTGCTGACCCTACTTTTTCCATCTCATTCCAGTTTCATTATCTTCCCTTCATCACACTTTGGCCCAAACCCAGAGGTCTAAACACTTCATTGAAGATGTGGTCAGTCTTATGCAAATTGGGAGAGGGGTTAACACCCCCCCCCAACTTTAAGGGCTGGATTACTTAAAGAAGTTGATTGAGAAGGAAATCACTTTACCAATTGCTACTGATTGGAACTTCTTGGTTAAATGAAGTGTTGAGGTTCGAGGGGAGTGGGAACTGGGATACCAGAATCACAGACATGATCAAAGGAACCTAGATTTAAAACCGGAAGATATCTTAGAGAACACCTAGTCCTATCCTTTTGTTTTTTCAGATAAGGAAACTTCTTTTTTAGAGATGATAAAGTTAGGGCAGAGAGAAGTCGAATGACTTGATCAGAATCAGACAGTAGATTTTGAAGCTACCACCAATGAAACTTCAAAAGGTTGAATGACTTACAAATAGTAAATAATAAGAGATAGGATTTGAATCCAGATTCTTTAGCTCCAAATCTGATGTTCTTTCCACTTCACTCACTGACTTTCTGCTTTCCCAAACAATCTTCATTTTTCTGTTCTATGGGTTCTCTTCCCTTTTGAATTGGCTTTGGCTTTTTCTTTTTCTCCTAATATCACTTATATAAAGCTTTGGAGGGAGGAAAAGAGAAAGGAAAAGAAAACAAGATGATTCCTTCCAAACTCCATGCTCAAGCCTGTGCTAATTTTGCACTTTCTATCTCACTAAGAATAGTTACTGATGAACAAGCAGCTGATGAAGGCAGGCATGAAGGCTGGCTGCAATTGCTGGTGGCAATGTGGCAAATTTCACAATAGTCTTGTGAAGTAAATAATGTGTGTGTTACTATATCCATGTTATAGATGAAGAAACTGAGGCCGAGAGATTGAGAGACTTGCCTGGAATTTACACAAACAAGGACTCTGGAAGCCCGGACTTGAACCTCGAAATTCTATTTAGTCATTTTTCAGTTATGTCCAACTCTTTGTGACTCTATTTGGAATTTTCTTGACAAAGATACTGGAGTAGTTTATCATTTCCAGCTCATGTTATAGATGAGGCAAGCAGGATTAAGTGACTTGCCCAGGGTCACACAGCTAGGAAGTGTCTGAGGCTAGATTTAAACTCAGGAAAATGAGTTTTCTTGACTCCAGGACCAATTCTCTATCCACAGTGCTATATAGCCATCCCAGACCTAGAAGTATTTACTTCAAATATACCTCTGAATAATTATTTCATTTCAATAAAGAGCAATGCCTTTCAAACAATCAAATATTTATTATTTATTATATGTGAGGTACTGGAGATTCAAAGATAAAATTACCCCATGTACAATGATGTTATCAGAGGCTTCTCCTGTACAAGGAATGGATTTCAATTGAACCATCCACCCTCCATTATATAGCCAGTCTTTATGCTTCTAAAGACTTGAATTTGCAAACCTGAATGTAGTCAGTGACCATGAAATGGAACAAAGTTAATTTATAAGCAAAGATACCCAATGCAGCAAAGCAAACCCACATACATAACACCATACTAAGGAACAGAAGTAAGGAGGGAGGCAAGGAAAGAGAAAGACAGAGAGATAAAGAGTCAGAGAGACAGAAACAGAAAGACAGATGGAGACGGAAAGACAGAGGGAGAGGGAAAACCCATGATTTAGGATTATTAAGCAGTGTGCTCCAAATCATTGAAATCACAAATCTCAGACTCAACTTTGAATATGAAAAGATTATAGTCTTTATATGCATAATTTTCTTTTCTTGACCACTGCATTCAATCTAATCTTTACACTTTCTTAAACTTCATTTCTACCCATTATTGCAGCTTACAGATTCTTACATTTTTATGAAATAAATCTTTTGTATAACTACAATCATATACCTTGATCCAAACAAAGCCTTTTCTCCATAAGTCATATGCTATATACATCTAATGGAGTCTTTAGTATGCTATGCCCAAAACTAAAATTAACTTGGAATTTTGCCATAGATTGAATTGGAAAATCATGAGATTATAGATTTAGAATTGGGAAGAGACCAAAGTCATCTAGTCCAACTTTTCTTTTCCAGATGAAGTAAATGAGACTCAGGGGGACAAGGTGATTTGCCTAAGATTATGAAGAGTAAGGGCTAAAGCTTGAATTTGAATCCAGGCTTTCCAATTCCAAGTGATTATTTTATTGTGACCATTGCCTCATGCAACATCTGATCTTTTAGGCAGAATTTAGGTGAAAATATTTCACTTCTGTGTCTCTACCATATCCTGCTTCCTTTAAACAAAAATCCAAAATGTCATTCTTTATTTTAGAAAGATCTTGGGGCAGCTGGGTGGCTCAGTGAATAAAGCACCAGCCCTGAAGTCAGGAGGACCTGAATTCAAATTTAGCCTCAAACACTTAACACTTCCTGGCTGTGTGACCTGGACAAATCACTTAATCCCAATTGCCTCAGGAAAAAAAAAAAAGATCTTGCCCCCTTTTAATCAGAGAACAATATACTAGAATTACAACTAGAGACAAGGGAATTCCTCAAGATGAAGTGGAAAACTGGACAAAGAAAAAGAAAAGAATATATTAGCTGTCAGCCATGACCTTCAGTCTGAAGCCATCATTCTCTCTTCACTTTTATTCCAGAGACTGTCAGGTAAGAAAGACCAGAATACTATAATTCACTGGAGAGAAATTAATTTTCAATTGGTATGACATAGTCCTAGGATCATGTCTCCTTGAAATTTCATTTAAGGTGTCTTAGTTGAGAAATCTTTGGGAGGAGAGATTGCCAATATTGAGCATTGCTTTTGATTGCATTTTAAAAGTTCAGTTCAGTCACCTTCTCTGTCCCACCCTCCCTAAGTCAAGGGGCTAGTTTTACTGCTAGTCTCAACCTGGACTCAGAAGTTTATTCTATTTAACACTGCAACAAATGCCAGTATCTCTTTCTCGCAGCTCTCAAGGATGCTTAGTGAATGCAATTACAGGGACTGTTCAGAATAGATTGCATCTGTACTAGTATGTACTATTCTTGGCCTCCAGAAATCTCAAAACCTTTGAGCATATGCTCATTTCACAATGTGACCATGTGCTAGAAGTATAGTCGATAAATCTTTATGGCAATATTTTATAAGCATATGTCCATGTTGTCAGTATACAGAGTCATCCTATTTTTATAGATTAGCTGTTATCAGGAACAAGGTCCTACTAAGCTATTTGGAACAAGGATGCCTCTCTCTAGGAAAAAAATCTTTTCTGGCCACTGTTTTCAAGAGCATCTCTGTCTCTAACAGGGACTAAGATTTCTTCCAGATCCATAAGGTCTTGCAAACTTAAAAACTCTTTGTATATCATAACCAAACCTATTTTATTCAACAAGACTTTTGTTAGTTTACCCCCATGAGCACTAATCAAAGAATCTGGGGAACTGTGATGATCAAACCCCAGTAGATATGAATTATTGATTAGTAGTTAACCCTCTAGTTCTACTCTTTGGGTTCCTTGGTAGGGAATTTTATCTTCTTCCCCCCTTAAAGGTTATTAGCAAAGAATCAGCCTAAGATATACCATGAATGTAATTAGGGTTCTACATTCACTACCAGTGCCAGCACCATAGACTCCATTTAAATGCAGAAGTCAAATTGTGCTTTGTAAATGCACTCTTTGTGCCAATTTCTCCAAAAGTAAAGGGAACCTAGTTGGGAAGCAATAATCATCTTAACAATCGCTAAGTGTTATGTAGATATAATGCGACCACTCCTGAGCTGCTTCAAAAGCATGATACCCAATTCCAGGCTTGGCACGGAAAGACCTCCAATTAGAGAAGGAGTTTTGCCTATATAAGGCTGTCATGATCTGTCCCTTGATTTACAGGAAGTTGTTAGCCCATACAAATGCTATTTTTAAGCCTGGTGATATTTTAATCATACCCTAATCTTTATTTTTCATACTTCCAGGAGCTGTGTCCACAAACATTAACTAAAGGGCAATAGAAACAATTCCGGTTGCAGGAAGTCAAGAGCCCACCCACAGACACCTGCTGCAACTTAACTTGCAAGACAATGCATGGATGTGGTTTGAGACCAGCAGCAGAACTAACTTTTTTTTTTCCTTCCAAAGCAATGGAGAAGGAAAATTTCACAGTCAGTATTGTCTCATTTGTGCTAGCACACATACTGCAATGAAAGGTGAGTATCATCCCAACTAGTATTGTTCAGCTGCAATTTATGTAGCTTTGAAGAATAGTAACGTAAGATGTTCTGATACTTAGCTGCAACCAAATTGGTTTTATCTTTTTTCTTTTCAATATTTTTGGAAGAAAATATTTTCTTGGAATTTTGTGTCAAATATGCTTTAATGAATATTTACGAATATTCTGTATATTAAGTAATGTTAATTAATTAATATTCTGTATATTAATATTTATTAATATACAGCTGATTATTTTCTGTCTAAACACCCAAACACACCTAGACCCACCCACTAATACACACCCACATCTACCTATACACACACACACACACACACACACACACACACACACAAAAAAAAAAAAAAAAAAAAAACAACTCATATATTAACATGGGAGCAGGCTTAAAGAATAGTTTTTTGCTTTTTCTCAGACAAGGTTCTCAGTCAAGGCTTGTATGACAAAAGCAATTGAACTCAAGGAAGTTTTCAGCTAACAGCTTGGCCAATATGACTCAACTTAAGAGCGAACTATTCACAATATACTTGTTCAGATGCTGTAAAAAATAAAATTTTCATTCTTCTACCATTAGTGGTCACAAAATATAGATTAGTCCCTGCCACCAACTGGACCATAAAGTTCTTATAGTCTACTTTGAAATGAATGTTACACATGGCGGCCTTTAATAAACTCAGGACTGCATACCATAATGGACTTAAATGCCCTTGGAAAATGATGAGGTGTATTTTTAGATTTCAGAAGAAAAGAGATTTTTTTTCAGAATGCATTAGTATAATATATTTGGAGCCAAGAGACATTACATTACATTGGTCACTAATAGTATATTTAATAAAATACTTTCTTTGTATCCTCAGCACTTAGTATAGAGCCTGGCACATTGTGAGCATTTAATCAATATTAGTTGACTTGATTTGACTCAGAATGCTGAGAACATATACAATCTTAGGGTTACTATTCTGTTACTGCTATGCTTAACATAGTCGTTCTGCTCTGGAATGGAGGGGAGATTTCTCACCACAAGAATGGCTTCTAACTTAGAGAGGATGGATGCCCATCAGTTTGCCTGATCACTGAATAAGTTATGATATATGAATGTAATGGAATATTATTGTTGTATAAGAAACAACCAGAAGGGTAATTTCAGTAAGGCATGGAGAGACTTACATTAACTGTTGCTAAGTGAGTTGTACACAGCAACAAGAACTGTGATGGACTTGGCTCTTTTCCACAATGAGGTGATTTAGGCCAATTTCAATGGACTTATGTTGGAAAGAGCCATCTGTATCCAGAGAGGGGACTGTGGAAACTGAATGTAGATCATGACATAGTATTTTCATCTCCTTTTTTGTTGCTGTTTGCTTGCTTGTGTTTTTCTTATGCAGCATGATAAATATGGAAATATGTTTAGAAGAATTGCTTATTTTTACCCTATAATAGAATTCTTGCTCTCTAGGGGAAGGAGGAGGAGGGGACAAAGGGAGAAAAAAATTTGGAACACAAGTTCTTGCAAGGGTGAATGTTGAAAACTCTGCATATTTTTAAAAAATAAAAGCTATTAATATAAAAATAATAAAAATTTTAAAAGAATTGTTTCTATTACATTAGAATTATTCACCAAAAACTACTTAACTTTGCATAATAGCTAATACCACTACTAGGTCTATAATACCAAAAGATCAAGGCAAGAAAAAAAAGGACTCTTACATACATTAGATTGTAAGCTCTTTGAAGGCAGTGTCTATCTCTTACCTCTTTTTTGTCTCTCCAGCATTTAGTGAATATATGACATATAGTAAGTGCCTAATAAAAGTTTATTGATTAATGTACAAAAATATTCATAGCAACTGCTTTGGTAGCAACCGAAAACTGTAAGCTAAGAGAATATTCTCCTATTGAAGAATGGCTAAATAAATTATGTTATATGAATGGGAAAGAATATGATTTTGTCCTAAGAAAGTATGAAATAGTTTCTGAGGAAACTGAGATCTATGAACTGATGCAGAGTGAAACAAAAAGAACAAGGAGAATAATTTATACAATGACAGCACTATTTTTTCAAAAGTCTTAGAAACATGCTAGTACTTTAATCAGTGCAATGATAAAAATATTTCTAGAGGCATAAGATAAATCATTCCATTCACCTTCTGCCAGTAAGGCAATGGACTTAAAATGCAGAATAAGACCTCACTTTTTGGACAGGGACAATTTGGGGATTTGTTTTTCTAGACTATCAATATTTTCTATGAGCATTTTCTTTTTGTTTTTTTTTTTTAATTGTTCAATTGGAGTGAGTAAGGGAAAGAGAGTGATAATAAATGCTTGCTTTAAAAATGACTTGAACCTCCTTTGCACTCCTTATCATATTAGGTTACATCTGCTTGTCATTAAATTTCTTCTCTTTTCACAGTGTTCTGTTTGATTATATTGGCTATTAACTGATCTATTCTATGCGTTGAATGCCTATCTATTGCATACTTATTGACCCAAGAACAGGTCTACCATGTCACTCCACTTCTCAAGAAGTTTCAGTGGCTCACTCTTGCCTCAAAGATAAAATAAAAATTGTTCCATTTGGCTCCAACCTATCTTTCCAGGCTGATTATACCTTACTCCCTCTTTTTACTCTTATGATTCAGTCAAAATGTAGTCTTTACATGACATTCCACATTTAGTCTTCCTTCCTTTGCACAACCTATCCCTCATGTTTGGAATTTTTCCCTCTTCATCTTTGTGTCTTAGAACCTCTAATTCCCTTCAAGGATCACCTCAAGTTAGAGTTCCTCTAAGAAGACTTTTCTTATTCCCTCAATTGTTATTACTCACTTCAATTTTTTACACTTTTTAAAAAACAAATTTTACATTTAATTATCTGTGTACATGTAGAGACATTCCCAGTAAGCTCTTTGTGATCAGTACTATTTCAATTTTATCATTGTGCCTTCAGTAATTGGCACACTGCCTGACATAACAGATACTTTTTCTGTTTTCTTTTTCTTTTTCTTTTTTCTTTTTTTTTTTTTTTTGCTGAGACAATTGGAGTTAAGTGACTTGTCCAGAGTCACTAAGACCATATTTGAACTCAGATCCTCCTGACTTCAGGGCTGGTGCTTAATCCACTGCACCACCTAGCTGTCCCCATAATAGATACTTTTTAATTCAACTGAACATCTTTTTGATACACAATTTTTATGCTCTACAACATGGATAAGTACACACATATAAGTATTTATACATATATGTATATATACATGTATATATGTATATGTATGCATACATGTGTATATAATCATGCACACATTCAACAATGCAAATGGGTCCAAGAGTTTACCTTAATTCCTATTACACTATATGTGCAATATCCTTTCCATAGCCTCCTCCCAGAGTACAAATGGATAGAAAAGAGCTAAACAAAAATATAGTGAAAACATTAATCCTGTTGACTTCTCCTCTCCCACTGCTCTGAGATTAGGAACAATTTTGATATACTTATACTGATGACTGAAACACGCTGTCTTTCAATTCTTATGTTCATTTATTCATTTATTCACCAGGTATTTATTAAGCACCTGCTTTGTGCAAGACACAGCAGGCAGGTACAATTTAGATGAGATAGAGTCTCTGCCTTCATGGAATTTACAGTTCAGTGGGGTTTGGTCATCTCAAGTCATATCTGACTTTTTGTGACCCCATTTGGGGTTTTCTTGGCAGAGATACTAGAATGGTTTGCTATTTCCTTCTTTAGTTCATTTGTCAGATTAGGAAACTGAGGTAGGGTCACATAGCTAGTGAATATCTGAGGCATGGTTTGAAGGAACATGATTCTTACTGACTTCAGGTCCAGCTTCTATCCACTGTGCCACTTAGCTTCCCTAGTTATGATACTGAGTGATGATCAATTGAAATTTACTTTGTCATTGGAAATACCAAAAAGGATCCCTTGGTTCAATAAGGTTGCAATATCATAGAAACAAAGATATACGTGTAAAAAATTCAAGATAGTGTATTTCAATGCCATATTTATGGTGTAGAACATATGGCAGAATGGAAAAGGGCTGAATTCAGAGAATGAAGATAATGGCTTTGAATGCAACTTTTTTCTGAGATATTCTGAAAGTTATGAGACTCCATGCAAGTCATTTATTCCTCTAAGCTTGCAATGGAATGAAAATAAAAATTCTATTTAAGGAATGGAGTTGTTATGGGATTGACAAAGTGGACCTTAGTTAGAGTCAGGAAGATGATCGTGCCTCAGACATTGACTACCTATTTGATCCTACGCAAGTCTCTTTTTTCACATTTGTATCATCCAAAATAGGGATAATAATAGCACCTACATCATAAGATTATTATATGGAGCAAATGAAATATTATATGGAAAGTGCATAGCCAACCTCAGAGTACTATATAAAATGTTAACTCTGTTAAACTTAAAATGCTAAAGAAATATAAGGTTGCTTCATGTTGTAGGAGTTGAAAGGAGAGACATAACTAACAAGCATCTTGTTTCCACTTCTAAAAACCTCATTCTTTGCCTAATCTCAAACACACACTCTTCACTTAGAACCATTCTTGGCAGGATGCTTCCCAGGAACAACAGTTATCAGAGATACTCTAGGATCCTCACACAAGCATTAGGAACATTTGGCCTCTGTTCCATTAATAAATGTGAATCTCTTCTAAATGAAATCAAGTTCAGAGAGTGTGCCATAAAACCTGAACTGAAGCATAGAAATGGTTATGGCTATCTTTCGTGATGATTAGCAACTAATTAAATGAAGATTTCTGACTAAAAGTTCAGTTGAATTAAGATGATTTCACTGAGATTGATCTCTCTGTGTGTCTCTCTATATCTGTGTGTGTCTGTCTCTATCTGTGTCTTTCTGTCTGTCTCTGTCCCTCTCTGTGTGTCTCTATCTCTCTATCTCTGTCTATCGCTGTTTCTCTGGGTCTCTCTGTCTGTCTCTGTCTCTGTCCCTTTTTGGTCGGTCTCTCTCTCTCTCTCTCCTTCTCCCCCCTTCCTTCCCTTCTTCTCTTTCCCCCTTTTCTTTCCCTCCACCTACATTTTCTAAAATAAGGATCCATGTGACAATAATTTCAGTGAATTATTCCACCAATCACTCTCCAGTGTACAGGAGTAACCTGCTCCTTAGCCTTCTGCCTACTATAATAGTGCAGAGTCTAATCAGGAGTCTTTCTGCAGGAAACAGCCCTTCCTACAACAGGAAACAGAGGAAAGACTCCTGGAGACAGCAGTCCGAGAATGCTTTATTTGCCAGAAAAGGCAAAATGGCTGTTCTGGTAACTCCCCTCTCAGGAAATCACTGAATTAAGTACTCAATCTGCACAGCAATTTAGCATGTCATCTGCTTCCTGGCAACAGATATTTGGAAGCATTTCATATTTCAATTTATCTCTTTCATCACCAGGGTTAGGGCACTGTGTCCTCCTTCTCCCCAGAGGGCTCAAGGTCAGAGCCTTTCCTGTGTTCTAGAGAGCAAATACTGTGCTTGAAATCATTTTTCCTTTCTTTGCAGGTCCTGGAAGTCTAGGTCCTGCTTTGATTTGGGTCTAGGTCAAGCAAACCCTTACTTTCAAAGCTAAATATAAGTTGCATTCAAGTGTGCAAGGTTGGTGGGCAGGAGGGGGGTAGGGAGGAAGAGAGAAAAAGGGGGGAGGGAACAGCATTGACTTCCTTCAAAAGATGAAAATATATACTTTACATTATCAAGAATATTAAGGCTACTGAGAAGGAACTTGACATCCCAGATAAAAATGTGGTCTTGTAGTCAAGAAAACCTGTGTTCAAGACCTACCTCTGGCTCAAGCAGTATGAACAAAAGTAAGTTATTTAAGGGACAATTAAGTGTCATAGTGATAGAGCTACCATACCTGAAGTCAGAAAGATACATCTTCCTGGACCAAAATCCAGCCTCAGAGACTTACTAGCTGTGTGATCCTGGGCAAGTCATTTAATCCTATTTATGTCAGTTTCTTCATCTGTCAAATGAACTGGAGGAGGAAATGGAAAACTACTTCTGTATCTTTTCAAAACAATAAAAACAACCAAATACACATGACTGGAAAAACGACTGAACAAGTTACTTATCCTATCAGTGTTCAAGCAATTACCTAAGACAAAAATATTCAGCTGAATTGTTGATCTGTACCAAGAATTCTTCATATTAGTTTAAAACAAAATAAGAAAATGAACATAAATAACATCACCACCTTCCTGATATATAGAAATTTATTTTGGATAATAAAATAATTAATAACAAAAAATGAAAATTTTAGAATCAGTTTTCTTTTTAATTATGAAATCAGCAGTTTAGAACTTGAAATGACCCAGAAATTAAATCCATCCCTTTCATTTTACAAATCATAGAGGTGAGGCAAAGAGTGTTTAAATGACTAGCCTAGGATCACACAGCTAATAAGTATCTGAGGATGAATTTGAACTCCTATCTCCAGTCCTCTATCCAACATACCATGGTACTCTTCTCTAACTTTTAGTGTTCCCTTGCCCCAATTGTTATAATCCTGGATAAGTTAATATTTTCTCAGCACCACAGCCAGCTCTCTAAACCAAATGACATCATAAATTGGGATAAAAAAATACAACCATTAGCATTATAATATTTCCAATAAAACTATAAATAAATATGAAGTCCACATGAACCATAGAAATGCATACTTACAGATTATGCATAGATACTAAAGGATAATAACTGCTGCAGAGTTAAATATAGTGTCATTAGTATAGAGAAATTTTTCTTTTACTTATACCTAAGTGTAAGGACCTCCAAGTATATGTTGTTTAATATGAGGATTTTATGTTTAATATCATTATATCTACATTATCTCTGGAAAATTTTTAATGCAACATGACTTTCAGGTTTCTGTCTAGTTCAGGGACTTCTTTACTCTATCGATGTCAGTGTTATTTCCAAAATGTGGAAAACCACTAGACTATAGATTATAGATGACAATGGGCTGCAACAGATGAGGCATTGAAGTATCTGGTTCTGTCACTCAGCTACCTGGGAAATCATTAAATTTCTCTACTCCTCATTTTTCCTAATCTATAAAATAATGAACTGTATTTAAAGCCCCAATGTACATTCTAGTTCTAAATCTATATTCTTTAAAGAGGGGGATTTTACCTTGTGAGTCTTTGTATCTTCCCTTCATACACACACACACACACACACACACACACACACACAGAGTCTTCTGCCCATAGAATTGAATCATTGTTATCATAGGATCATAGATACAATGTAAAAGCATTTTAGGGGTTATTGAATTTAACTCCTAATTAGGAAAATTAAGAAATTAGGAAATAAGACATTGACAAGTTTAAGTAAGTTACCCAAAGTCACATAAATTGTAAGTGACAGAGGCAAGATTTGAACCACAACTTCTGACTTCAAGTCCAATATCTTCCTTCTGTTCAATATTGTATATCATGATTCTAGTGCTTTTCCATGGTTTATTATCTAAAGCATATCCTATAAGAGGAATCACATGATCCTTCTGGCTCATAGGCAGTGATTCAATGTAACAAGCTATAGCTTCTTCCTTCTTCCAACCCTTAACTTTTAAATAACCATAAAATTTGTATATAGTTCTTGGCTATGGGTACTGTTTGGTAAATGAGCTAAAGTATCATTTTGTAACTCATTTATTTCATGGATTTTCAAGTTTTAATTCATCATCCCCTAGAGAAAGGCTTTTATAGGCATCTTCCTTCCAGCTTCATTCTGATCAGTTGTGTACCTATAGTAATAACTTCATAGATTCATGGGGTTGAGAGTTGGAAGGAAAGGGCATGACATTCAAAAAAAGCAAGCATATTTGCACAAGCTTGCTTACTGGTCTTCATAAGTGTTCAGAAAGGAGCATCCATGCTGGTTGGTATGGCTTCAAATTCAGGACAGAAGCAAATAGAAAAATATGGGAATGGAGGGCATTAAAGTAGCTGCTCTTCATTTCCTATTCACCTACTGTAGTCAGGTCCCTCAGAGAGAGTGAAAAATAAATTCTGTGATCCAACTTATCCTTCTATTCAGGAAATACAAATGAAAGAAAATTCATTTTCACATATTTGTTTAATTTGAAGAAAAGAACAAAAGAGTCACATGTAAGTAATACACAATTCAAATTAAGGTTCATTCTTCTGGAAGACTCTACTCAGTCCCTTCTAAGACTTAAATTCCAAAGCTTAGTTGCTGAAAGCTACATGATGTTAATTAATTTTTAAAGAACACAATGGAAAATTATATTGATTCCACATTTGTATAATTTACAAATAGCCCAAGTGATTTTTTGTTTCTCTCTCTCTCCACATACCAGATGATTCCCTCCTGAAAGAGATTGGATTTCTTTTTAGTCTGTTGTTTGTTTCTATGGAAATTTATGGATGGTAAAAAGCCAAAGGATAAGATAGAAGTTGATAATTATGCTTATATTTGGAGTTATGGATTGCTTGTGTAAACCTACTTCTTCAAAGAATAGATTGACTTCTCACAGTAATAAGGACTTTCATGCTTCCTATAAAGTGTTACTTTTTTCCCCTAAAAAATCCTTTCTTGGGACAGCTAGATGGTACAGTAGATAGAGCACCAGGTCTAGAGTCAGGAGGACCTGAGTTCAAGTGCAGCCTCAGATATTTAAATGCTGTGTGACTCTGGGAAAATCATGTGACACAATCTGCCTCCACAAAAACAAAAATAAAAACAACTCTATTATTGGCTTGTGTTTTTTAAAGGAACAAATAAGATAGGATCTTTAATGAGAGGTACTTGATAGAGTGAGATGAACAAGGTAGGTAGACATTTATGGCTAATGATATCTTGACAATCAAGAGGCTATATATGTTCTCTCTTGCCCTCTCTTCATAATGCTAGCCTTCTTTCCCAGTGTGTGTATATGGAGGACAAGAAAATGATACTTTTAAAATACTTTCACAGGATGGGACGTGGCTAGAATTTTAGACTGGAATCTTAAAACTTGGATTCTTGTCTTAATTCATTCACTTATTTTTATAGATACCCTCTCACTCTGTCCCTTGCTGCATGTAGTAGTGGATAAGGAGTGAAAGAGGAAGTAGCCAGAGGAAGTATCATGATTCACAATGGAAGGAAGCCACGGTCAAGGTCCGAGAGAAATGCTGGAGCAATGTGGAAGAGTCAAACTTCTAACTTGTTTGGTCAAACTTGTTTGGATTGACTGATGGATTGACTCATTCTGATCCCTTACTAACAAGCTAACAGTGGACCGGAAGGGTTAGGAGAAGTCAGTGATAAGATGGTCAAGACCAAGAAAAGCTTCAACCATGAGAGCTTCTTTTTCCTGAGTCCATCTCCCATGTTGTGTTTCCAGGTGTATAATCATTCCAGAGTTTCTTCATCCCCATCTGATAATTGTCTCTGTTAGATGTTTCAAGTTCTGAATTGTTCTGTTGTTTAAATATTCCTTTGACTACTCATGGTTGGGGGAGAGTAGACTATCTAAACAATCAATAAATCAGTCAATAAGCATTTATTAAGAGCCTAGAGACAGTCAATGGGATAAGTTCTGACAACATAAAAAAAAGCAAAGGGGCTTGTAGACTAATGTGGCAGACAATGAATAAAACAACTATGTAAAAACAAGATATATACAGGAAGAAAATGTAGCTAATCAATAGAGGTATCAGAAAAGGTTTCTTTGGGGAGACAAGATTTGGCTGGCTTGAGGGAAGACAGAGGGAAATAGAAACATGTGTTTCCTAGAACTGTGTTCCAATTGTACACTGATTGAGGAATGGTAAGGATCTGTGGATAAGCAGCCCACACTAGTATCCTATTATGTATTGTTCGTCGCTTTAATTATTCCCATGCAACATGTTCCCATGTTGTATCCAAGCACGCCTGTCTGTTCTATGGACTTTTAATTTCTTCATGCCAAGTTAAAAGACTTTACCAAAATGTATCCAGTTGCCAGAAGAGGCAGAGTTTGCAAATAGATGGTAAACATCTGTTTTTATTATGGATTTAGCCAATAATCCACACACACATACCCTTGCCTCCACATAATGAGTCAACCTGACTTCTAAAAGAAAAAATAAAGCTAAGAAATTAAAATTGTCTACTCCCTGAGAACCACAAAGAATATGGAGCATCTTCAGCACTTCTGCCCAGTGGTATGGGTATTTGAACAGAGGCATCACAGTGAGAATGGGACCCAGATAGTACTATATCCTTTGTACTGCATGGGATCAAGTGAGTGGTTGCCAAAGCCACCTGATGATTACATCTCTATTTAATCTGAGGAAATATTCCATCTGTCTTATTTATCCCCTATACCCCCACTAAGGAGAAGTGAATTGCTCTGGTGACTCAGGAAGACCTACCCCACCTTGTCCCACTCCAGTCCCATACCATACACACAAAAACACATAAATATAACCTAGAGTTTTTTGAATAATCCCACCAAATTTACCTACTGAGAGAGAGAAAAAAAAAGAGAGAGAAAGAGAGAAACAGAGACAGAGAGATTTAAAAGAGAGTACCAGAAAGAAATTGAAGTTGTTTTTTGTTTGTTTTGTCAATTCCAAAAATTTCAAAGCCTTGTATGCATGACAAAAAACAAACAAAATAAAAACAAGACAAGGAAAGAGTAAGAAATAAACTGTGGACAAACCATGTGCTCCACTGTAATCTTCAGGACATTAGGAGAAAGCAAGGAAGACTACAGCATATTGTATGCGTCTCTTGTAGTAAATTTCTGGGAAGTCACAGACAAGAATCACACAAGCTTAGATGGATGATGGTGAGTATTGTTTAAGAAATATTTAAACAGTGATATTTCAGAATATGCTTTAAAGGTTGCTACACAAATCAAATGAGATGCTATGTGTAAAACTCTTGGTCAAGAGACTAAAACTACCAAGTATCAAAAAGAGAAAAAATGCAGAAATTTATAGTTACCATCTATGAACTTTTTCGGAGGAAGAGAGGCTGGTATATTTATCCTTCCTTAGCCAAGCCTGAGAAAGGCCAGAGGGAAATTGGATTGAAGGGAAGTCCTAAATCTAGCATTATAGCCCTGGATCTCTGTCCAAAGAACCATTCTATGTACCTGACCAGATATTCTGAAAGTCTTTTTTGCTGCAGCAGAAAGGAAAGGTGTTGCAAAGAAGAAATACTTATTTTACTACTAAGTATTCATGGAGTGCCTACTATGTGTCAGAAACTTTGCTAAGCACTTGAGGATATCAAGAAAAACTTTCAGCTTCACAGTCTATGTGAGGAGACAACATGCAAAGAACGATATACAAACACACTAAATGCCATGAAAATTTGGAGCTAATCAACATAGAGAGGGCACAACTGTTAAGGAAGATCAAGAAAGGCTTTTTCAATTCCCATGGAGGACCGACTTGTATATGACACTTCATATCACCCTCTGAGATCTACTGAGGATCAGTAGGAGTTATCACTTAGGCCTTTTAGGTGAGGTGAGAGCTTCCTCAAGTGTGCCAAGAAATGTTTAACAATCTAAGAGAATAATATACACCGACACAGTTTTAAGTTTAATCTACATTTTTAACATTTGCTCCATCCTTTCTTAAGTCTAGACAATTGACAAAACAGTAAATCAATCCCTGATTTGTGGGGTGTACTGATTTCTGAGTTGGGAATGCTTATATTGAAATTTAACAGTTGACTTTCTCAAGTCATCAGAACTGACCCCAGCATACTTCTGAAAAACTCTTATTAGCTACAGGACTTTAATCAAGTCTTCATATCCTTCTCTGTATTTCATATCCTTTCTCTGTTTAAAAAAAAGGATTAAGGATTCTTATTCTAATAACAGTATGATAACATACTTTTAACTTGACAGTTATAAAGAGATTTTCATCATTATTTAGTTGTTTTCATAACAACCCAATGAAGTAAATAATATAACTAGTAGCATTTCCATTTTACAGAATGAAAAACCTACGGATTAAGTGACTGGACCAAATTATATTTAAGAAATAACAGATCTGTGATTTTAAATCATATTTTCTGACTCCAAAGTTCATTGTTCTTGATAAGATGATAGTCATGTCCCTGCTTCCTAGCACAGGCCTTATGTCTATACCATACCTTTGAAGCATTAATTATTTTCAATTATTTTCAATGTTTCATTTTGTTCATTTTGTTTTTTAATCATCACCTGTATATGGTTTCCCTAACAAGACTATAAACCTTTAGAGAAAAGAATATATTTCTTTGGTGTTCTTCACAGTACATAACACAGTACAAGATGGATGTTCAAATCATACTTATTGACCTATAATTTGAATTCTTGGGAAGTTAGGGTATTTATTTAATACCCTATTTTTGTGTGTTTTTTAACTTTGATCTCATCATTTCTTAAGGCAAAATAAAGAATCTTTTGTTTCTAATTAGCATCTGCTCATTGGTTTGCCCTTGTGAAAATTTTGCTACCTGTTATAGAAGGAATGAATTCTACCATGGTGGAATGCTGCCTTTATTGTAACTCAAGTGGGGCTGATTGTGCATTCTTTTAGCTAAGAGGGGAATTCAGGACACAATCCTTTTATAAAACTTTTTTTCCTTTCATTTATGCACAAGAGTCCGATCCATCAATGTTATCATAACACAGTTTAATTTCCGTTGTCGCTAAAGGGTAGCATACGGCTTCTTCCAGAACAATGGGACCTTTACCGGAGGCCAGCTGAGTATTGAGCATTGTGCTCAATAACTTAGGGAAAAGCAGTCCCAGAAAAACTCCTGAAATCATTCACCTAACATGTGTCTGTTTTGCAACATGGGGGCTTCTGGTCCATAGGGCAAGCAGCACTAGTCTTGGTCATGATAATTTCATAAAGTCTCTGAAAGATGAAAAGAGTGGAGTTACTACCAAGAATGGTAAAGGGCAACAGGAAATTGCTTTTTTATATCAGACACTTAAATATTATTCACAGATAAAACTCTAGTGAAATCCTTCAGATCAAGTTTCCCCTCGTTCCATCTCTTCCCATTCTTTCAAATCTCATTGCCAGATCAGAACCATAGGAATTCTAATGTGGACATCTAGAAAGACCAGTGGCTGGAAATTTCACAGTTTTCACTGAATCTAATTGGCTAGACCAGGTTAAGGAGTAGATGAACAGAGACTAAATATGAAGTGAGAAAGGCATAGATGCAAATTCTGCCCCTGGCATTTACTAGCTGTGTGACCACAGATAAATCAGTCACTCAATCCCTCCAAATAGCTTATCATCTGAAAAATGAGAATCATAATCACTGTAGTTCTTAATGCAGGTGTGACATAGAATATAATAGACAAAAAATAAGTATTACCCTGAAGGCTGTGTCGGAGCATATGATGGGTGTAGCATCTAGAAGGTATAAGTAATAAGGGACTCGACCAAGAAACAAACAAACAAAAATAAAAAAGATGACATCAGAAGAACGTATCCAGTGATACATGTAGTGAAAACCAAGGATGAACAGGGATTATCTATCACATATGGTTTATCATGACATCAGGAGAAAAAAAGAAAAGCTATTGGAATAGTAAACAGAATCCTCATAGTAAATTTATGAAGTGTTCTCAGTAAGAGATGCTAGAATGAACAGGGGTGTGTGGATCATGATCTACATCATTCGGAGAACATCCAAACCAATGGTGATATTTGAGAACATATCTCACTCAGTTGTTGTAAGGATCAAATGAGATGGTCTGAGAATTATGTTTTTAAGTGCTTTAGAAATGTTAACTATGATTACTGTTTTCAGTATAGTATATATTTCATTGAGCCCCTGAAATAAGATGATTTGCTTGAATTCTTCCAATGTGAAAAGTAAAAAAAATAAAAAAAACAAAATACACTTCCAGCAAGACTATTCATTTTAGTAGAGATTTTGTTCTTTTATTCTTTCTTTTTCCTATAATTCTTCAATCCTTTCTAAGGAGCCAACAGCCAAAATGCCAGGATTTTACACCAAGATTTTTATGAATTGGAAAATTCAGGGACTGTGAAAGATTTTCTTTCCTTTAGTGCCACTCTAGAAATCTTTATAAACTACCATTTATCTTGGATTTTTTTTCTGAGTGGGTGAGGGGAAGGAGTAATTATAATTAGACAAATAGTGTTTTGTAGTAAAAAGAATAATGACCTTGCAAGCAGAAGGAGCTGTGGTTTGTGGTCTTGGACAAGTAATTTAACCTCTCTGAAACTTGATTTCTACACATGTAAAATCTATTTGATTGTTGTCTATGATCAAAGACCAAAATGATATCACTATGTCTGGATCAAGGCAAAGTGTATCGACTATGACTGACCAAACCAATATGAACTTGAAAGGCTCAATCACAGGTTGGGTACAAATTGTCCATGTGAACATTTATAGTGGAGATATCTTTAAATTTATGCATTTCACATTTCTTTTAAGCTATTGCAATTATACTTTGCTCATAGAGCTTAGTTCTTTCTTTGGTGTGGGCACATCATGTTGGGCAGTCCTTTGCTAATGTCTCCTGTGTCACACAATCGATTCCAAAATTCTTGAGAAATCTTTAGTGTCTTTGAATTACTTCTTTTGATCTCCATGTCATTGCTTGCTTTGTATGAATTCTCAGTAAAAATAGTCTTTAGACAAATATATGTTTGGCATTACAATAGCATGGCCAGCCCATTGGAGTTGTACTTTCTGCAGTAGAATTTGAATGCTTGACAATTCAATTTGAAAAAGGACCTCACAGTCCAGTACCTTCTCTTGCCAGATGATCTTCAGAATCTTCCTAAGGCAATTCAAATAGAAGAGACTCAATTTCCTGGCATGGTGCGGTATACTGCACAGGTTTCACAGCCATATAACAATGAGGTCAATCTAATACCTTTAAAGACCTTCAGTTTGTTGGGCAATCTAACACCTCTACTCTTCCAGACTTTCCTTCATAACCTGCCAAAACAGACCTGCCAATCTCTGACAGCATGTGGGGCAACCTCATCATCTATGTGTACGTTCCTGGAAAGCATACTGTCATGATAAATAAACTTATCCATTCCATTAAATTTTTTTTCTTTTTGCTATGATCATTGCTTCTACAGATGGATGTTGCAGTGTTGGCTGGTGGAGAATCTCTATTTTCTTTGTGTTAATTGTCAGACCAAAATGAACACAAGTGGCAAAGAATTGATATATACTTGTTGCATCTCAGCTCAGAGGCTGCATTGAGTATACAACTGTTTGTAAAAATAAAAAACAAAACAAAAAACACCTATAAGCACTTGGTGAATTGACATAGAATTTTGGTAAAACAAATACTTTTGTAACAAAACATTGTTATAACCACTTAGTTTTATAAGTGTGGGATTTGAGAGTTCCTTTTCCTAACCTGAAAAAAGAATTAAGATTCTATGGGCCAATGTTTCAGTCAAATTCTTTTATTGTGTAAATGTCGATCAACCAACAAGTATTGATTAAGAACCAAAGGAGATGAAGAAATAGCCAGTATTTTACAAATTAAGAAACTTCTTTGCTTAACCCCTAATTATAAGAATTAGGCACATACATATATAGATACATAGGTATATATACAGAGGAACACAGATATACCTATATAATACATGTGTGAATAGGTACATGTGTATATGTATGTATGTCTGGACCTGTGTTTTCATTGGTAGAAAATTAAATGAATACGTATGTAATTAGAGTGACTCCAAAAAAATTGGACATTTTCCAAAATGTATTATTCAGTAACTAGGTTATATAAAAATATCTACTGTGCACCAAATTGTATTTCCTTTACATTTCTCATTTTTCCCAAATAATTCCTTTACAAATTGATTTTGACATGTTCATATATAACTTAGTGAATAATAAATTTTTAAATTTGTTCACTTCTTTTTGACAGCAAGAGTGAAACCAAGAATATGAACATGAGTGTAATATATCTTTGAAAGACACCATGGGTGTAGTACACTGTTGGTCTTAAAGCTAAGAAGTCCTAAATCTGACATATACTGACTATATGATCCTGGGCAATGTTCTTAATATCTTAGTATACCTGATAACTTTCTAGGACTATAACTTCCTGAGAGAGCCCAATGTTTTTATTGGAAGAGATTTCCTCATCCAGGAGTTCCCTATGCCATTTAAAGGTCAGATCTAGTCTATCATACATATACACACATATATGTACTATTATAACATAGGTATAGTGGACATAAGAATTGGAGTTAGGAAAACTTTGTTCAAGCTAGCCTTTGGCACTTACTGGCTGTATGACCCTGGTCCAAGTCATTAAACCAGAATTCTCCTGGCAATTCTCTAAGAATTTAAATTATAAAGCATGTGTTAATTTGCTTTTGTAGAGAGAGATTCTTTACTTGGAGGTCCTTATAGCAATAAAATCTTAAGTCTGATAATATTAAGTATATCTATATTAAAAGTCAAGTTGAACAGACAACTAAATAAGGCTATAGAGCAAATAATTCCTCTGTATATAGAACCAACATTTCATGTCCATAAGCATACCTAAAAAACTCCTTTTTTTTAAATCATCAATTGCTTATGACCAAATGTTGAAAAGGGACCAACTGACTATTTATATCCATCCAAATCCGGCAGTCACTTCAATGAATATGGGGTTTCCCTTTTAGCTGTTTTAAATCCAGCTTCCTTCTTAAGGTTTTGTTTATGTGTCTGCCTGTCAACCAGCGCCAGTCTCTGTCTCCCTCTGTTTTATGGCCACTGTTTTTACAGCCCTCTGTTTTACCCTCATCCTGTTTATAGGTCAATGAGGATGACCAAGGCTAAAACATCACTGAATGTAGCCTTCTGCCTCAGTGGAAATCAGAAGGATTTTTTAGTAAGTTGCTTTGTTTCAAGTCAATGATTTAATCTTCAGTCTGGGTTTTTAACCCAATATTATAATTCCTTCCAAGTACCAGTCAAATTTAGTGACTTGGTCACAACAAAGAGCTTGCTGGCACATTAAGAAAGTTTTTACCAGGTCCTGGTTATTCATAATAATAGTGTTTGCTCGGCATTCTAACTATACAACATGTTCTGTGAATAATTCAGCATAAGAAATAGGGGGGAAGGGTGTTCTTTTTGTAATTGTAATTAGTTATCTAAAAAAGTAAATCTTAAATCTGAGTGGGCAAGTGAAAGTTTCTAGGCAGCCTTTGTTTAAACAAAATAGATATATGGGTACCTTGATAAGATTTAAACCCAGTTCTTGGATACTCCCTTGGGTTCAAGTTTGTTGTGTTGTAGCAGTCCCTTATATTCATAATCAAAGGATTTCTACTGTTAAATTTACTCAGCTTGTCCCTAGAGACTAAGGTTAGATTGAAGCAATAGATGAAAAGCTGCAAAGAGAGAGGAATTTAAGCTAAGTGCATAGTATCTGGAATTAGGAGGACATGTTTTCCTGAGTTCAAATCCATCCTCAGACACTTAAAAGCTGTATGTCCTTGGACAAGCCATTTAAACCTGTTTGCCTTTGTTTCCTCATCTGTAAAATGAGTTGGGGAAGGAAATATCAAGCTACTCCAGTATCTTTGCTAAGAAAATCCCAAATGGAAAGCAAAGTGTAGGACATGACAGATAAATGACTGAAGGAAAAGTTTCCTGATAGTCATTCAAGTTGTTCCAAAAGTGGAGTGAGCCTCCAAAATCTGGAACGTGATTGAGATAGGGCAAAGCGGTCAGGAATATTATCAGATATTCTTATTTGAGTACAGGATTGGATTATAAGACCCCTGAGATCTCATCCAATTCAGAGATTCTGTGTAGAGAGAAGACAACAAGTAATGGAGATGTTTAACGTTCTCTTTACAACTTGTGATCAATAGATCAATTTCTTCTCCCCTGGTCACTAATTTTCTGTGAGCCTATTATAGACACAGGGTGGTAGTGTAATTGAGCAAAGAAAGACACCTAATATGTTTTTCCCCAAACTTTCATTTTCTTCCTATGCTTTGAGGGGAGATATAGTGTCTAGTCTGTTATTTTAGCTGAGTTCTGGGAACACAGCACAGAAGCAAAACAGCACCTTCACAAGCCTAGTCTGAAAACAAGATCAAAAACAAATACCAGAATCGTCACCACCTGGAAAGATCAAACATTGACATCATAAGGATTGAATGAATATGGAAAGGTTGAAGGCTGATCATCAGGCTGAGTAAGTAAGTTGGTAACTGAAATCAGGCTTGAAAAACAATCCTACCACTGTGTTTGTAGCAATAATAATATTTTATTCTCCTTTGTCGCTCTGCCATCCAACCTGGAAATTGCCTGATTTCAAATTCTGAGCGTACAATGCCACCTTGTGCTTTTTAAAGTCATACTCTTTGAAGAGTTCAGGTGTTCAACCACCACCACCACTACATCATTACTTTAGTTTAGGGATTCTTAACTTTTTTGTATCATAGATCCCTTTGGTGATCTGAAGCTAATGGACCCCTTCATGGAATTATTACAAAATTATGTTTAAAATTACAAAATAAAAAACATCAGAGTACAAAGGAAATCTCCTATATTGAAATGTCTTTTTACGGGAAAAAGTCAAACAAATTCATGAATGCAAGATTAATAATCTCTGCTAGATGAATACATGCCATGGAGTTCTAACCTGTTTTCATGGAAGAGTCTTTGGAATTAATGAATACAGAGAGAAGGAGAAGGTCTGTAAATGACCCCTAATTGTATGCTAATAATAATGCAACACAGAAATTAGATCACATGTGAAGTTCTGTTGGGAGAAGTGTTGAATGAAGAAAACAAGACTTAAGAAACACCAGATATTATGCAAAATGGTATCATTATGAGATTAGTATTATTTGTAACTATGCCTACAGTGATTGAAAGCATCTGTCATTTGAGGTCTAGAACTGCCTGCAAAACAAAAAAACAGTTATGCACTTTCAAGATCTCTCTGAAGAACGTTAGTATTCATTGTGAGACAAGGTGGATGCTGGCATAAGATACCCTAGCATGGAATGCCTATATCAAAGAAAGTGTTGTATCCCATGAGCAAAACAGAATTGCAACAGCACCAAGGAAAGTAGAGCTATACAGATCCCAGAGACATCTCCATCCCAAATGTTCTAATGAGCTACTTATGCCTAACCTGGGGTAGAGTCTGCTGAACTCATATTAGACTGATTAGCCATAGTCAAACACACTGTACCCTGACCCCATCATGATGTCATTTTCCTTCTTTGAAAAAGAAACATGAAAAACAACAAGAAAAAGAAAGATCTCCTACAAATGTATTTATTCAAATGTTATCCTTACCAAATTGTTCAATTCCTGTTCAAGTGAAAGTCAGTGGGAGGTACATGGAAAAATCAGCCCACTCTCCTTTCCCCCTATTTTTCCTTAGCTGTTTTCTAATTGTTTCATTTGGATATGTCCTCTCTACTCACAATATGGCAAGCACATTGTTTAACAAACTTCTTCCTATGGAAATTAAAGTAAGTATTCCATCTGGAGATAATTTTATGCTGCTGATCAATTAAGTTTATTGAAATGGAAAAATCATCTTGTGGAACTTTAGCTCTAAGCTACAAGGTTTAGTGTAAGACTCAATGCCTTTCTGAAAACGCCCAGTGGAATATAGCATCAACTAGTCAACCTTCACTATTCTAGAGAAAAGTCTTGCTGACTTCTAACAGAAAGCAAGCATGAAAGAGAATATAAATACTCTCTTAATTCTCACATTCCACTCTTTTTCTTACCAGAGAAAAGCAGAGTGCTGATAGCAACATCAAGCTAACCAAGACTCTAGCATCAAAATGTTTGCTGTTGTCTCTGCTATTTACATTTAATGATATTGTTTATAAAATGCTAGACGTGTTCAGTCATTTCCATCACGTCCAACTCTTCATGACCCCTTAACCTGACCTAGACAAATTAAACTTGAACTAAAACTTGCATAAATTAGAGTATTTTTAGAGGTGATGCACATAGGTTTCTCAAAAAAAAGCTTTATTTTTAAAGGTCTCATTTATGATAGCTTCATATACCTTATATCTCAAAGAACAGTGTACATTTCAGGTGAGGTTCATAGGAAACAATAAAGGATATAAATACATATTTTAAATCATTTTGTTGATTTCAAATATGGGAGACAGATTCTGATCAGATTTAATTTCATCGTTTTAAATTTTCAGTGTGGCTGATGAAGAACTTATATTAGTAATAGAAGTCCATTTTGTAAGGGATAATATAATTAAAACTAGATAATATAATTCAAAAATTGATTTAATTGGTTAATGCAAAATAACATACATTACAATATATTAAAAACCAATGAATAAAAAAAAGAAAAGAAAATGAATGAATGAGGGACACCATTATCAAACCCATTGCCTTGTAGGACTCCTCCTCTTCCCTTAGAACCCTTCCTCTACCACATATGACATGCATAGGTATAATTGAATCAGTTTAAATCATCTACTGGCTCACAAGAGCTGATTGTCAAAGTTCAGTGGGAACATTTACATCTTCTGGCAAATACTATAAATCAAAACTTGATTATAGTTCATTTTTAAAATTTATTGACTTAAGAAAGTGATGGAGAAAATGTTAATTTAATTTTGTTACAATTAACATTGTAAAATGTTAATAATGTTGATTAAACTTGATTCATCCATATCTATTGTTAAAGATCATGCTTAAGTGTGAAGGGGCAGGTCAATTCTCCAAAAGCCTCCACAGTTGTGAATCATAACATACTTGAAGGAATTGTAAATCAGCCTTTACTGATATAGATGTTCCTTGTGGATTAGGAATGAAATAAATTAGAGGCAAGAGAGAAGAGGAGAGAGGTCAGAAAATGCACCTGTCTCTCAGTCTTCTTGTATCGTTATCATACTCTCACATGAAGAAATTTATTCTGCTGGTCAAAATTAGATCCCCAGCAGCCACTGGCAGGAGGCTCCTTTAACAGCCAGCAGCCACTAATAGCTGGGTCCCGTAACAAATGGCACCTGAACAGGGACACAAGAAGCACAAGAAACAAAAAAGCAGCAGCACTTGAGAGCTGTTTGTGAGTAGGATCCTCCCAGAAGAGTTCCTTCAGTAACCCACAGGGAAGGAAAGGGAGAAGAGATCCAGGAAGATTTTTTTCAGTTGGGGTAATTAAAATGGGCCAATGCATCAAAGAGCTGAGCCAGGAGACTGATGAGAAATTTATGAAAAATGCCTGTTTTGACTACAATCCTCTTCTCCATTTGTCAAAAAGTTTGCCTCCATGACATCTCACAAGATTCAAAAGCATCTCACTTTGCAACCATACAGAGGAATAGGATGGAAAAGACTTTGATAGTGCTGTTTGCATTCCTCAGCATGCAGGCTCAGATAAGAGTCGCTTCACAATATTGGACAAATTTACTGACCATGCTGTTGGGGGGAAAACAAGTGTGTTCCCATAAGACAAAAAAAGGGGAATTACAGTTAAGGACCATGCCTAAGGGTGAAGGGGTGGTCAGTTCTCCAAAAGCCCCCACAGCTGTGAATCATAACACACTTGAAGGAATTTAAGCCAGCTTTTACTGACTTAGATGTTGCTTGTGATTGGAAATGAAATAAGTTGTAAGCAAGAGTGAAGAGAGGAGAGAGGTCAGAGACTGCACCTTCCTCTCAGTCTCCTTGTATCAGTATCATTTTCTCACATGAAGGGATCTATTCTGCTGGTTAGAATTAAATCTCCAGTAGCCACTAGCAGGAGGCTCCCATAACAATATCTTATATGACTCTTAGAGATGCTCTCTCACAATTTGCCATAAGTGGTCCAAAAACAATTTACACTGAGCTGATCCTTAGACATCTGATACCAATACTGATGGTGTTTCTTCTTCTTACAAAAACAGGGATTAAATCTGTAAAGCATATTGTTTACTTTCTCATGTATAATATTCAGATTAATCTCTTAATATTCTAAGGGTTAAGACTTGGCCTATCTAAAATGGAACAACTGTACTAATTTATAAATGAAGAAAACTATCAGGTTCAAATCTTACTCTGGAGTTCCATTTGTTGAAATGAAATATATTTGCAAGTTTCCTCTTAGAAGCCACACATTTAAAAGTCAATTAATATGCCAAGTGAATTTTCAAAATTGGTCCTGAGTGTATAAGCAAATAATACTTCAATACCACTTTCCTTGAAATGGGCCAATTTTTGTTCCAGTGTGGCAGCAGAAACTTTTCTGTTATTGTCTGAAGGTCAATGATTCGGGAAATGACCCTAACCATAGCAAATGGCAGATTTATTCCTCCATTTATTTACTTATCAGCAGTTTTGCTCAATCTCTTTATTGGGGTAAAAAGTCCATTTTCTTCTGTGATAACCAAAGAAAGGGTTTTTTCTAATCCCACAAAGTTTCATAAAGAAACCACCTCTGAAGAACTACAGTTCTTCAACAATACCTTCAATAGAAAAAGAACAAAAAAGCATGGTTCGCTACCAGGCTTTGCAAATGCAATCATTGTCAATGATTCATACACTATCATTATTAGGTACATGAAAGTAAAAACAGAAATATCTCCTTTGGTTATGTTCTCAGTCAAATTTGCTTCTGGGATAATAAAAAATTAATCTTTATTGTAGCATTTTAACATACACCAAGTATTTCTATTTCACTTCAATATTTTTTTTTAAATGTAAAGAAAAAACTCAGGAGGGGAACTCAAATTAACAGGGCAAAATGCACATCTTTTAAAAACAAGTTTATGTTTAATATGGAACATTTTTGGTTCTTTTGTTTACTGGGATGTTTTTAAGTCTTGAGGACTGATTGCTGAATTAGTAATACAAAGAAAAATAAATAAATTATATTACTGATTTATTAAAGTTGTCCTCTGATGCTTCATCCTGACATGAAGTTGACCCAGGGATCTAGAAAATTTCACCAGCAGAGAACAAGATGTGGAAGGTATTCTTTTCTTTTCCCCATGCTATATTCTACTTTCTCTATCATACTCCAGGAGGGTATCTTCATCTTCCTTTCCCCTTCCTTTTCAGCTCCCTTATGAGTCATCTTCTTCCATTAGAATCTAGCCTATTTGAGTGTAGGTACAATATTTCTGTTTGTATTTATATTTTAATACTTAGTAGGGTATATGACATATAATGAGCACTTACCAAATTATATCTGTCATTCAAGGATGAGCTCAACTTAATTCAGAGATGGTCCTCTCCAGGTAGACCTCAAGGTAATGCATTTTTTGACCATAACAAATATTGAAAACTATTTATCAAATTGAAAGAGAGATACCATCTATATTAACAGAGGTAATACTTCACCAATGGCAGCACAGATACTCAAAGAATCAATAAAAATTTTAAAGGCTTACTTTGTGTCACACCATGCTGAAATTAATTGGCAAGCTTTCAAAGAGTTCATCTTCTGTCAAGGGATAACACAAACATAAGTAAATATAAATGAATACAAGAACCCTTGGAAGAGAGAAGGAGGAACTAGTAGTTGGGAGGGGGAAAGACACAATAAAGGTCTCAGCTAGGAGCTGAGCGTTGATCTGAATTTTAAAGGACCTAAGGACTAATCTAAGGAAACTATCTAAGGAAAGATGCCATTCCAAGAATGGGTGACAGCCTGTGCAAAGGTGTAGTCAAAAGCTGGCATGTGTGGGCAGCACAATACTTAATAAATGCTTGTGGTTGATTTAAACAGCAAGTCAGGTGGACCTTGGAATACCTATTTTGTGCTTAACCTATCTGGTTCTCAGACAAGATGAGTTCTAAACCTCTAAATTTGTGATTAATTTTTAGAGGAACTGGGGGGGGGGGCTGTGACTCCATCAGTGTAAAAGATTTCTCCAGTTAGGAAACTTTCTCTACTAATGGAGATTGGAAACTATTCTACACCTTTGAATTTTAGAGAGTTGAATGCGGTTCTGGGGAGTTAACTTACTTAGTCACAAAGACAATATCATAGGTGGGACCTGAATCTTGGTTTTCTGAAATCTTGAATGAAAAAGTGAGTTTCATTAGTAAAAACTACTTTATTCAAATCTTCAGTGTTGTTATTTAATTGTTTTTAGTTCTACCGGACTCTTTGTGATCCCATTTGAGATTTTCTTGACAAAGTGGTTTGCCATTTTCTTCTCTAGGTCACTTGACAAATGAGGAAACTGAGACAAAAAAGATTAAGTTATTTTCCCAGGATCACATAAGTGTCTGAGGCTAGATTTGAACTCAGAGAAAGAAGTTTTCCTGACTACAGATCTGACACTTCATCCACTGGGTCATGTAGCTTCCCTAGTCTTTAGTACTTCTGTCTTTATATTGGGTTGCCCATGACGAATATGCTTTCTTTATAGCAACAATTAGCAGCCATATTTTTATTGGTCTTCTATACTATACTATATTACAGAAGACTCAGTAACAACCCTTCCATTTGCCAGATCCCTCTGAAACATTTTGCTTATTTTCTGAGAATTAATTGGGAGTGTTTTCCAAGAATAATTTGTCAGTCATTGATACTTTTTTTTTTGACTATGCTTTGCTTTGTGCTTTGGTGTGACTGAGCCTGTTCCATTTTGGATTTGAATGATGCCTGAAATGCTTGACTTCCTCACAATAATAACCCCTGCGATATTTCTCACAATCACTAAAGTATGCCTTTTAAGGGGCCTAACTTTTTTGCTTTTCCTTGGAGTAATATCCATTTTTTAAAACTATAGAATTAAAAAAAAACATCAGAAGAGAAAAGTGAAACATATATACACAAAAATTTCGGTGATAAAAGTGTGGCTACTTTTTAAAAAATAAATAATCTGTCTGTATTACATATTCCTCTTACTCCCAAAAGTGAATTAAACACATAAAAAATAAAATAAAAACAAAGTTTTAATATATAATCATGAACCCGGCAATATAAATGCTCACATTAGCTATAACCAAAAAAGTAACTCTATCTCCCTTCTTCCCCTCCTTTCACTGGTCTGTGTCTGTCTGTCTCTCTGTTTCTGTGTGTGTATGTATGTGTGTGTGTGTGTGTGTGTGTGTGTGTGTGTCTGTCTGTCTCTTTCTATGTGTCTCTGTCTCTCTCTCTGTCTCTATCTCTCTCTTTGTTTCTTTGTCTCTGTGTGTGTGTGTGTCTATGTCTTCTCTGTCTCTGTCTCTGTCTGTATGCCTCTCCATCCCTCTGTTTCTGTCTCTTGATCGCTGTCTGACTCTATATATGTATGTCTCTCTCAGTGTCTGTCTCTCTACGTCTGTCTCTGTATGTCTCTTTGTCTCTCTGTCTCTCTGTGCATGTCTCTTTGTGTGTATTTGTTTCTCTATCTGTGTGTGTGTGTGTGTGTGTGTGTGTTTCTCCCCATGTATCTCTTTGTCTATCTCTCAGAATCTGTGTATGTCTCTGTCTCTGTCTCTATCTGTGTGTGTGTCTGTCTCAATCTCTGTCTTTATCTGCCTCTCTCTCCCTCTGTTACTGTCTCTCTTGCTTTCTGTCTATATCTATATGTGTGTGTCTCTGTGTGTCCTTCTGTCTCTTTGTCTCTTATCTCTCTGTGTATTTGTTTCTCTATCTTTCTGTCTCTCTGTCTCTCTCTTTAAAGTTAATCACCTCTCTATTAGGAGGTTAAATCCATTTATTTGGATTCATGGTTTATCATTGTATTGATCAAATTCTAAAAGCTTTCAAAATATAATTTTTGTACATAATATATAAATCATTTTTCTTGTTCTGCTCACTTTGTTCAACCTCAGGTCATAGATATCTTCCCTGTTTCCTTTGAAACTGTCTTTTTCATCATTTCCTATGGCACAATAATACTCCATTACATTCACATAATATAATTTATTTAATTATTCACTACCTAATAGAATGTATGATATCCCCTACTTTCTACTTTGGGGCTACTATGAAAAGATGCTATAATTTTTTAATATATCATTTTATGTCTTTATGTCTTCGCACAAGTGGTACCTCATGTCTGGGACATACTCTCTCTTCACCTCCACCTCTTAGAATTTTTTATTTTGTTCAAAAATTCTATTGTTATCTCTCACATAAAGTCTTTCTGAATAACTTCCTCTCATCCTCAACCATTTAGTCATTAGAACTCTGCACTCTCTTGACAATATGTCACAAATACTTTATACTTATATCCTTATATTATTTTATTATATTCCTTATAGTAGTATGTAAAAATACCTACACAGGTAGTAGGTTTTTGTTGAGTTTGTAGAGCCCTAGTACCTAGGATGTAGTACTTTTTACACAATAGATATTTAACAGATGTTGTTGGATTTAATAGAACATATAAACACTCAACAACATCTCAGAGGGTTATCCATCCCTTCCTTGAAGACCACTAGGACTGAGAAATTCATCACCTCTAAAGCAGTACATTCCACATTTAGAATACTCTAATTGGTTTTAAAAAAAAAAGGTTTTCCCTACAAGTAATCTTTGCCTCAAAGTTATTCACATGAGATTCTCATCATTGGTGAAAATTGATTATTCAGTATTTTGTGTCAATGGGAAAGCCTGGGATTATGAGTTTGGAAAAAGAGAGATCTGGTCTTCTGACTTTTGGGTTTGAGAGAGAGGACACAAGGTTCTAGACGTTTTTCAGGTCCTTCCAGGGTAGAAAAAGATTCTGGAAAGAATGCAACATGTAGAACCAGCCCTAAATCATGTCCCTAGACCCAATTTGCTAAACTAGAAACTTCAGCAAAATTCCCTTTGGGTGAAATTTGAAACATTCTTGCGGTTGAACTAAGATATCTTACTCCAAGTGAGAGCTCATTCACTTTGTATTGTCTGTTATATTCTGATTTGTATGCCTTCTCAGATTTCTGTTTGCTGTTAGGTTGGATTAATAAGTTTATTGACTATTTTTTGAGGGTTCATTGCAAAATTGGAAAGGAGTCAAGCCAAGGATATTTAGCTCTCCTTCCATATCAAAAAGTAGAGATTAAGAACTCAGTTTGTAAGTAAAGAATGAACAATATTTAAGGAAGCAGATAGACCTAATTCTAGGCCAGTACTATTTCTCTGAGAAAAGCAAAATGTCCAGCCTCTGACCTCAAGTTCCTGATTCTCCTACTGGTAGGAACCAAACTTATTTTGGAGATGGGTGGGTGAAGGAGACTTTATAGATATCATACTTCTCTTTGAACCACACATAGATGGATCCATGTGGATACAGATAATCTAGATGGACAAAACAAACCACATATCCTTCACATAGATGAAATCAAAATACATAGCTTTAAAATGTCACATGATATGCATAAGACTTAATTACTAAAGCCTGAACATGAATTATTGAGGAAACTTGTATTAATAACTAGCACCGATACAGTGCTTTAAGGTTTACAAAGCATTGTACAAAGGTATTTCAATCGATCCCAATAATCCTGTGAGATAGATCCTATGATTATTCCCATTTTGTAAATCATGAAAATGAGATTAAGAGAGATTATGTGACTTGCCCGGAATTATACCATTAACTAAGTGTTCAAGTCAGAATTTGAACTCTGCTTTTTCTGACTTTAAGTCCAGTATTCTTATTCTCTATACCACCTGTCATTTATTAAATGTTTATTATGTTCCAAGTACTGTGCTAAGCACTGGGGATGTAAGTAAAAAGGCCAGAGAGAGTTCCTAATCTTGAAGAGTTCATACTCACATTATGTGAAATGTATCATATATATTCTGTGTTTTAGTTAGAATTTTGTGCATTATGTATGAATATCATATGTATGTGCATATGTACATATGTGTGGGTATGCACATGTTTTTCCTGCTAGAATATAAGGTCTTCAAGGGCAGGAAAATGCTCCATTTTTGTCCTTTTTATCTCCAGAACTTAGTACAATTCCTGATGAATTATAAATGCTTAATAAATACTTATTGATTAATTGATCTGATGATGTACCAGTTCCCTAGAGTACTGGTCACAAGGCTTCAGTATGACTAAGCTTTTCCATAATTTCTGGCAAATCATCACTTAGTTGAGTCTAATAGAGATGTTCATTCAACAACTACATATTAAGTCAGGTTATATGATAATGAGGCTGTTGTATATTTCTTTCCAAGCTTTCTGAATTCTTCCTTCTTATGATTTTTCTATGGATTCTATTAAAACTTGAAAAAGATATCATCCTAAAAGTACATAGGACTAATGTGCAATGGGTTAAATATGTGAACTAATTATAAGATATCGGTCTCTTCCAGCTGCTATATCTTGGTCCAAGATTCCTGCCAAGACTAGTTTTGCAAGTACCATTTCCAAGAGCTGGAGCGTCTATACTAGGATTAAGTTTCACCGTACCTAGAGACTACTAGAATAATTCCAAGACCTCCAATTTTTCAACAGTTCCCATCTGCCCAACTTTCTGTGAAATTTTTAATGATATTTCATTCCATTTCTAACCCATTCATCCCTCAAAACTGATGCTTATTATAATTTCTTCACTAATGGGAAAAAAACTCTCAAGTGAACACTTTGCAACTAGAAATAAAGGAAAGAGAAATAGACTAGCTTAGTGAGGCAGAACTCTTAGGAAATGATATGGAAAATAAAAAAAAAGGAGACAGCTAAGGCCATAGTCATTCTCCTAAGTGGCTGAATGCCACCTTATTACTTCAAGCAAACATATAGGGAGATGCATGATTTATGAGGTCCTACACTTATTGGCAAACAGTAAGTATTTTGCTGGCAGAAACAGCAGACACATTTTTAGTGCAGTGTTCCAGGAAAGCTCCGATTGGTAAGTGACAGTCGTCCCTGAGATCCACACCAGAGACGTCAGTCGTGATTCTGGAAGGTCAGACAAGGGAGCAGAAAAGTGGAAAACCAGCTGATTACATACATACTCAATGTTAGAGCCATCCAGCTGGCAGCCCCTTGATTCATTTTCCACTGGTATCTTAACTAGAGCCAGTCCTGGCTGAGGCTTTAAGAGTCCCTTTCCCCCTCTACTTCCCCCTGGGAGTTCTGCTCCTAATGGTGGAAGTTGTGGCGGCAGTAGGTCCAGATTAGGTTTCAGAGAGGCCTTTTAAAATTTCAATGGAAAGATTCCTTTCCGTTCTCTACTAAAGATATTTGTACCAACTGAACAGGAAGCAGACAAGTTCAATACAGGTTCAACTACCACCCCACCTCTTCCCTTAGCCCATTTGGTTAAAGACCGGGCCTCCTTAATTAGCCAGGACACCCAGTACCACTTAGGGCCTTCTTAGGGTCCAGGACAGCAGCCAGCATATATAAGACATTATGTACAAGTCAGAGCCCCAAACTGTTTCTTGCCAGCAGCTCTGAATGATGGCGAATCCAGCTCTCAGACACTCCTGTATTTGGCTCTCCAGTCTCCCGCCTGCCTCAGATGGCCTGTAGGAGGAGGAAGAGCCAGGAAGGGGCTGCTTTCCATCATCAGCTTGAGGATGCTAATCACGCTCTCAAGGACAAACAGTCGGAATGTTATGTAGGCACTGCCAAAGGCAGATGGGTTTCAGATTTTTGACTCACTTTCATTTTCCTTTCTTTTCCTAGCTGAGAAGGCTGCATCAATTGATATTTGGGAAGGAGGTGTCAGTGACCAGGAATAATAACATTCGTAAAAGGCACGAGTGTCTCAGTGCTTCATCAGTGGGCAGGACATTGCCAAAGTAGAGATGCTTTGAGCACAGGCAGCAAAGGCAGTCTAGCTTTCAAATCAGAGGGTTGGCAAAGAAAATAGCAGTGTAAATTTGTTGTTGTTCAATCATTTCAGTTGTGTTGATACTTTGTGATCTCATTTGGGATTTTCTTGGCAAAGTCACTGGAGTGCTTTACTGTTTCCTTCTCTAGTCATTTGACAGATGAGGAAACCGAGGCAAACAGAGTTAAGCAACTTGCCCAGGATCACACAGCTAGTGAGAGTCTGAGGCCAGATTTCAACTCAGGAAGCTGACTTCCTGACTTCAGACCCAGTGCTCTACCCACTATAGCAATTTGCTGCCCAGTGTAAATTTAGACAACTGAAACCTGAATTTGAAAGAAAGAAAGAAAGAAAGGCGGGTAGGAAGGAGATGAAGGAGGGGAGGAAGGAAGAAAGGAAGGAAGGAAGGAAGGAAGGAAGGAAGGAAGGAAGGAAGGAAGGAAGGAAGGAAGGAAGGAAGGAAGGAAGGAAGGAAGGAAGAAAAATGCTGTGGACTGATCAAACTGATAGCAGGAAGCAAAAGGATATTCTCTGAAATCTGACCTCCTAAAGCATAATCTGAATGAGGCCCAAATTTCTAAGTGTATAAGGTCACTCATTTTGAAAAAGCCCTGGGTTCTATGTGAGGAATGGTTGTGGATATAAATGCATCTTGCAGGAAATGCTAGTGATAGTTCCCCTTATTCAATCACTTGATATTTGGCATTCAGGAAAATGGTATATTTGAGAGGCAGTTACACTGGAATAATTTGTTCATTTTTTTTTTAATAGACAAGTCCCCAAAAGGAAAATAAGTAAGAAGCCGCAGTTGACTTGACTGAGCAATATAATTTGCAAACCTAAGTCTACAAAACATAAATGAAAAATGGACAAATCAAAATGCCCTGCTGGTGGCCTTATGTTGTTTCTTGGACAGGAAAAGAAATTTTCTATTTTATCCTTTTTGCACAAAAAAACTTCCAGAAATGGAGGCCTGAATATTTTTAGTCCTTTTTTTTCTGAGTATAGAATATGACAAACTGGCATAGATAAACCCTCAAGGTAAGTATTATTACATAAAATATTTATATCATCTCTAAAATTTTCATTACTTCAGTTTTTTAATTGCTTCAATTTTTAAAGATTAAAAATAAGCCTACAACTGGGTTACTAATACATTGTCAGGGGTTGGGGGAGGGATGTGTGGCAGAGGGTGGACAAGCATCTGGACCATCTGTGACCCGGAGATTTCAGCTGAATTTCAAAATCTTTGCTAGTGTCATCATAAGCAAATCTTTAGGAATGTTCAGTTTATCATCACGTCCTTGGGCTCCAGGGTTATATTACTTCCTTTAAGTAGGACAAGCATTTTGTCCAAGGCCAGGCCAGGGCATCAAACAGGAAGAGGGTAATGATAACTTATTCTCCCAGAAAAGATTTGTCTGTTTTAGAGCAAGGCACCAAACTGCAGTCAAAGCATCAAACAGTGTTTTCCCTAACCATCTACTGACTGTAGGGATTTCTTTTTAACCTCCATTCCAGCAAACTTCTCATTCTGAAGGGGCTTCTTCCTCCATAACCCCCTACTCCAGTTAGTGAGTTCCTATGTAGCAACCCTTTAAGGAAGTTCCAAGATTATCCATGCTCATTTCTCTCCACACTCTACTTCCAAGCCTCCAGACATTTTTATCTTGCTCCCTACATGGCCACCCTTCCCTTCTGGACTGCTTTTCTGCTCCCTTTTATGTGCTGCCTTCCCCTTCACTGGACTGTAAGCTCTTTTGGGGTAGGAATTGTCTTTTTTTAAATTTCTCTGGTGCTAAGCTCTGGGAATCTATTCATCAATCATCCATTTACTATTTACTATTTACTATTCATCTACCTACCTAGGCAAACATCCTCATAGAATAATCCTTCTTTTTCAATTGGTGACTATTGTTATTTATGCTCTCTATTAAAAGCATTTTCCTAAAATGAACCTAAAGCGATAGGACTGTGGGAAAGATCAGTCTGCTTCAGAATTAATGGTAGTAGAAGGGCATCTAAAGGAAGAGATCTATATATTCAACTTCATAGAGGCAGCAGAAACCTAGTGAGTAGACCATTAGTGCTATGATCCTTTCACACAGAAAGGGAAAATATATGCTTTTGGTTCTTGGGGGAAACAGACTCCAGAGAATGTTGGAGCTTGCCATCAAGATGAGATTTCTCTAGGAAGGAACTAGAACAAGGTACCAGCTTAGAACATTGTTTTACTTAGCTTCTTAGATGAATTTCTGATCTTTGATAGTATGGATTCAGAATACAAATTTGTCATACATGTATGTGTACATTTATTACACATTTGTGTATATTTTTTACACATTTATGTGTAGTTGAAAGAATTGGAAGCTCAAGGTTTGAATGTCAGATTGGCCCTACGTGACCTGATGAAAGTTGTTGTTCATCCTTCATTTTCAAAGAGGACCAGTGATATCATGAGATGATATCTTGACTTATGTGAATTTAAGTGAGGTACAATTGTACAGTCATCAGTCTCCCTCTCACTTCCACTGTCATCAAAGCCCATTGACAAAAGTCAGGAAGACTGGAGATGGCACAGGACATCCTGGATGACTTTGGTGTCTTTGATGTCTGACACTCCACAGGGCCTTTATGGGCATTGAAATAAATTGTTCTGATCCACACATTTCTCCAGGGGAAATCTTCCTATTCCCTATATCTCCCTAACACATAGACAGGTTACTCTCTGAGCATGTTTCCTCCCCTGTAAAGTAAGGGGGCTGGCCAAAATCAAATGACCCCTGACATCTTTTCTTGTTCTAACATCCCAATTATATGACTCCTCCAGAGCAATTCTTATTCAGTCTTCCATAACTCCTTTATAGAGAATATCCAACATTCTGGAAGCCTTTCTTTGGTTCTTTTAATATCTTGAAAGTTTCAGTTTAGACAGCATTTGACCTATCCACTTTTAGTTTTTCATTACTTGTTTCCTCTTTCTATCATTCATGTAGCAGATGATATCTTTTGTTTCTTGCATATCATTATTAGTGACATCCTATAATTATAAGTCATATTTTCATAGTTTCAAGTTGCAAAGGTTTTTTTGGTACTAATTTGGTGTTTCATGTAGTGCAAGTGTAGGTAGAAAAGTGGGGCAAGAGATAAGGTATTGGATCTGTAATCAAGTCCTGCATTCAAATCCAGTTTCAGTCCCTTACTAGCTATGGGACCCTGAGTAAGTTGTTTAATCTCTGTCTGCCTCAGTTTCTTCATCTAAAAATTAAACACTAGGAGATGAGACCTTCACACAATATTCTAGATGTAATCTGAACTGGACAGAATAAAAAGGGACTAGTTAGTTAGACATTTTCAAGCATGTTTACATCTATTTATTATAACTTGAAATAGCAGCTGTTCTTTAGGGCCCCAGCCCAAGATTATAAATGCAAGTTGGGCTGGGATGGGGGAGTAATGCAGAGGGATGTGCTACACATTTATGCTCTCCATAACATTTCAATATTTTGCTTACAAAACTGATATCCAGGATTGTTGTTTATTGTTCAGTCATTTCAATCTTGTGTGACTCTGTGATTCTATCTGGCATTTTCTTGGCAAAGATATTGAAATGATTTGCTATTTCTTCTCTAGCTCATTTTATAGATGAAAATATTAAGGTAAAAAAGGGTAAGTGACTGGCCCAGGGTCACAAAGCTAATAAGTTCCTATGGCTAGATTTGAATTCATGAAAATGAATCTTCTTGAATACAGGCCCAGTACTCTATCCACTGTGCCACTTAGCCATCCAAGAATACCCTGTCATAAAGTTGGGCAAGGAGAACTCATGTATTGAAATTTCAAAATTCTCTTCTACTATTAAATACCCATATCCTCATCTACTCTGATGGTTTTAATGAACTTTTTATGTTTTGAGAAGTAAGTACTTCTATTAGCCAAATTAAACAATTAACATGTTTTGATGCTTTAATGAATCTGTAAGTCCATTGGCATTTAATTAACATGCCCTCCTTTGATGCAGGTTGTAACTCTTCTAAATCTTGTCATCTCATTTGTTATTCCTTCCACATCATGGGGGTTAGGGATACAGCATCTCCACAATCTGAAAAATCTAAGTAAAATTTTTGATCTTCCCTTAGTACCAGGGATGAAGTCTGAATTTTTTTTTCTTTTATGGGGTGTTTGTAATATCTTATTTGGATTAAGTATTTGCTTATAGACTTTGTGTCATTAGATGACCTTTCGTGTTAATTATGGCTTTTGCATCACTCTCCCATTTATTCTCTCCTACTGACCTATGATTCCTCAAAATCACAAAAGTTGCTTTTGTGAAGGGATAACTGCATGTGTTAGTAATCTACATAATTAGTGGAAGAAATTCTACTTCAGGAAATTCCCTTCACCAGAGGTGCTGAACACAAAGTCTATCTGCCACAACAATTCTGAGTGCCCTTCAGACTGGATTAAAATGTTACGGGAAAATATTTTAACAAAACAAATACCTTTTTTTTTAAATGCAAAAAAAAAATAGAATATAGATAATGTTAATTTATGATTTTCTAGCCCATGGAGATCTTTGAGGAGGTTGTAGTTAATCTCTATTGATATTTGAGCTTGTCACTGGTACTCTATAGTGATAAGATGGAAATAACACAAAAACAAAAACAAAAAAAGTATCACTTCAGCTTTCTCCTCCCTTATCTTCTATTTCTTTCCTACTTTTTCCTGTCTTTCTAAGAATATGTTCTGATATTCTCAATCCAAACAGTAAATAAATAGATAAATAAATAATTATATTTTCAGATGATCTAAACATCAATGAGAAATTCATGATGGACACATAAAAACTGAAGCTTGATCAAAAAAGGAGATAGACTGGTCATGTAGTGAGAGTGAGGGATGAAAAATGGTCATGCCCCATTTATCATCTAGATACTACTTCTTCAGTTTCTGTCATCATTGCTTTGCCTACTCCTCTGACTACACCTTTCTCAGTCTTTAATCCTATTTCTCAGTCTTTATCACTAATTATCCTACCAAAGCTCTCTCCTTGGCCAGAAACTCTCCCTTCTCTGACATTTTCCTTCCCTATCCAATGATTTGCAAAGTCCCATCAATTCTATCTCTGAAATATCTCTTCCAACCACCCCCTTCTTTTCCACTTCCTCTGCTATTGCTTTAGTTCAGGCCTTCAATATCTCTCACAAATATGACTGTAACAGCTTTGCAACCAGCCTTCTTGTCAGTGCTGCCTGCAATCCATCTTTCACCTACTGTAGCTGCCAAAATAATTTTCCTAATGTACAGGATAAAAATATGAGATATGGCTCTGTTGTTAAATGTGTTCTGATCAGGGAAAAATCACTTAAGCTTTATGGGTCTGTTTCCTGACATCAATAAATTTAGGGCATTTTTCAGATGATCTCTGAGATTCCTTCCTGCTTTAACATTTTATGTCTCTAGAATTCTATTCTAATCATAACACTCTCCTGCCAAGACACCTAAAGGAATTTCTTATCACATACCAAATACATACAGACTCTATAGATTGGCTTTTAAGGTCCTAAAAAATATGATTCAAACTGATTCAAACTGCTTAAATGTCAAGTAAGTTAGGTCCTCATCCCCTTTATTTTTCCAGAAGAGAAACCTGAAGTGAAGAGAAAATCATAGAATAGTAAGTCCAGAAAGAATGTTGGATACCATCTAATCCAATCCTGTGATCTTACAAATGAGGATATTGAGGTACAGGGAATAAAATGATTTGCCCGTTGTCACACAAACATAAGTTTTCAAATGTGAGGAAAAAAAAACAAAGTCTCCTGAAGTTCCAAATTCCTTTCATTCCACCATGTAGACATGTAACATTATAATGTATAGATTAGCAGTTTCCCTGGAGAATCCACAGAATTTATGGTCTGATTTAGAGTAGAAGATATTTAGAACTTTTCATGACTCTTCCAAGGGAATTCCAAAATCCTCCCTTCTCTTCTATTCTCAATTGCATGTGATCATTGGAATAAATGTCCATAGTTTTATGTCCCTGACACTGTGATAAAACAAAGAAACATAGGAAAACCTAAAGAAAGAAAGTGGGAAGAACAAAGATACTGTATTTCCTCTGTAAGGGGAATGAATCAAAAAAGTTTCCTCAGATCAGTTTATTGACCTTAGCTCACTTCAGTAGAGTTTAGAAATATCCACTGACACAGTATTGAGTTGATAACAAGAATTCCTAATTAGGTCTGAAACTAAAGTTATCCTAGGGGCTGGATTGGCTGTTTTGAAGATATTTCTTGGGATAAAGTTAAAATTTCAATGATTGGGATAGTCCCAAGGTGACTAGGAGGGAGTTTTCTTGGAGTAGTTATCACTTTACCAATGCCTATAAACAGATTTTTTTTAACCATTCAAAGACTCTTTGAAGAGTGTGGAACTCTTTCTGAGCAAAGTACAAAATATAGGAGGCATTATAAATGTGAGAGGAACTGGTAAGAAACCTTTGGTAAAAGTAAAGATTCACCAGTCTTGGAATATTTCCCCAAAGGCCATCTAATTTCAATTCCTTCTAAAAGAAACTACTTTGTGTTTTGTGTGCTTTCTAGATCTGAATATGTAATCCTACTCTGAGTAGCTTAAATGTTTTTTCTATCCGTTCATCAGTACCTATGAGTATTTATGGAGTGAAAACAAAATCCTGTCCTATGATCAATATAAACTTGTTACTTGGTGTGCTTATGTAGGAAATGGGGGTCCCTTTTACTCATATCTGGAAAATTAGATACATTCAGAGATTTCCTAAAGCAAACTCTGGGTAGGTGCATCACAAGCCAAGTAGAGAGTTACCTCTTGGAATCAATTCCTCAAATCAGACACAGATCCAGGGTGGTAGAGAACCTTGGTATATGGTTGTCCAGTCATTTTGTACTGACTGTCCACTATGCCTGGAATGTACATCCTTCTCACCACCACATCTTTAAATTATATTTTCTTCAAGACTCAATTAAAACATCACTTTTTACATAAGAACCACCTGATCTACTCAGTCCTGAGTGTCCTCCTTTTGAAAATTATCTCATGTTTATTTTGCATATATTCTACATATACTTATATGTGTTACAATGTCTCCCTCAGTAGAATGCAATCTTTTTGAGGGCAGAGATTCTTGTCTCTATATCCCCAGAATCTAGCACAATACATATACTCTATTCAACAAATGCAATTGAATAGTTGGTTGATATTATTCATTTCACTTCCTTTCAAATGTTTACCCCCCCATAAGAAATTAATAATTAATAAGATAATGAGATACAATAATTAGAAGATATAAAAAGACAGTACAATTCTTTTCATTCCAGCACCCATTTTCACTTTAATTTGAGGGCAAGAGGGGATACTATTACTTAAACAAAACCCAAAGACATATATGCTTCCTGATACCTGTCACTACATTTTATTTCTAATTCTATGAATAGTTAATAAATCCACAATAATAAATTCCTGAAAATTTCCTGTGATTCCATTCACTATTTCTGTGACATTCCCAGCCCTTCTTCAGCTACAATTCCACTGCTTTTATTATTTTCCCATTAGAATATAATCTCCTTGAGGAAGAAATTATATTGCTTTTTGATTTTGTATATTTAGCCCTTAGAGTGGTACCTGGTTTTTGGTTTTGGTTTTGTTTTAACTTGTTCATTTACTCACCCAGACTTATAGAAGGAAAAAAACCTACATTTATATCAGATTACCAGGAATAGTCAAGAACTATCTTAACTACTAAAAAAGTTAATGTGAAACTTAAGAGTTATTTCTACCTGCCATGTACTAGGCAAACAAATTGACCTGTCTAGTTTTCACTCAGTGATATGAAGAGTTCAATATTCTGAGCTTTTCTTTTTGCCTCTGCTGTGCAAGGAATTTAATTCTTTTTAAAATAGAATTTGCTTTAAACCCAAGGTTTTTCATGTACAGAACTAATTAATAAATCCATCATTCATAGTGTTCAAAGTATGACTAGCAACAGACTTAGAAACACATTTTCAAAATTTGATCAAGTTAAATGTTTTTCTAATTGCTTCAGATAAATCTCTGACATTCAATAGCTGAGCTAGGTGAATCTCCCTATTTTGCCCCTCCCTTCCCCACTTCTTAGCCCCATTTTTTATCAGTCATGTGCCTCATGTCATATTATGAACTTAATTGCAGAGATTCATCATTATTGAATTTATTTCTGAAGGTGAGGTCTTGTCATTCTCTCCCACTCCTGTCTAGAAGAAATAGTCCCATACATACTAATGATATGGAGCTGAAAAATGAATCAAAGCATGTAATGGTGGTCATTAATATTTAGAAATGTCTATAGCAACTTCCATTTGCATAATTACTTACAATTATTTTTAGCCTTCATAACCTTCCTGTGAGATAAGACAGCAAGAGGCATTTTATTTTAGAAATGTGCTTTCTGGGCATAATATGATTGCTGTAGAATGGATTATCTTTTTTGCCTAAAAAAGGAAACCAGCTAGAACAGATCTAATGACCTTTCAGGAAGACCAGAGAGAAAGTATTTCCTTTTTGCTTTATATAAGGTTGGAAAAAATGGATTACTTCATTTTCCTCACTATAATTGTGTGGCACTTTGTAGAGAAATAGTAACATGAAGTATTACAAAGCTCACTATTTTTAGAGGCATAGGATTTGAGTTCAAGTGTAGGCTCTAATATGAAATATTTGACTTATAGAAAGTCTATTCATCATCTGAGCCCAATCTTAAAAAATTGGTATACTTAACCTGCCTGATGGAAAAAAAATTGTAAGGTTTTTCTTTTCTTTTTTAAATACAATGATATTTTAAAATAAAAGGAATATTTATGAATGTAGATAATTTTATTGTCTTCTATGGCTGAATTTCCTCAATCTGCATCCTCATTGTACATAGCATTTAGATATTGTCCATACCTTTATGATCTCTATCTCACATCACATATCCTTGTGTTTATGGAATTTTGTGAGGAAAATCACCTTGTGATCTTTAAAGTCTTACTCAAAAATGAATAATTTGTAATTTAGAAGGGACCTTAGAGTTTTTTTTCTTCAGCCCCTTTATTTTACAGCTGAGAAAACTGAATCCCAGAGAAGTTGTGTCCTCACCAAGAACACAGAGATAATGAATTGAAGAATTGGTATTCAATCCCAGATCTTCTGACTTCCAAATTTACTATTCTTTGCATGCTATTCATTCTGGCCAATTCCAGTGGACCCTTAGTCCTCTGATCTGAAGTGATTTTGAAAATTGAAGTTGAATATATAGGACTGCTTGCCATCTAGAGGAGGGGGTGGAGGGAGAGAGGAGGAAAATCGGAACAGAAGTGAGTGCAAGGGATAATGTTGTAAAAAAAAATTACCTGGCATGGGTTCTGTCAATAAAAATTTATTATAATAAAAAAAAGAAAATTGAAGTTGAAAATTAATATCTAATAGTGACCATATCTGAGGGGAGAGGATAAAAGAAAGGGGGGGGGGAGAAATTTACACTATAACTTTATTATGTATTTTAAAGGAATTGCAAGTTGTGCATGACAGATTTGCAGTTTCATGCACAACCATCTGTTTTATTATACTATATTATAGAAATGCTTGCTTTATTTTACAAATTTTTTAAAAATTAATCATAAAAATATGGGAAGATTTTTATCAATAGATGCAGAATGGAATAAGTAAAACCAGAAAAACTACATACATAATGATTTCAAAAATGTAAAAGAAAAAATAAATAAGAATGAAACAATGAAAATGAATGCCTCCTTACTAAAATGATCAAGCTGATCCCAGAGAACAGCTGAGAATAGATACATATTTTGATTCTTTACACAGGTGGGGGACTATGACCACAGAATATTGCCTATACTGCTGAGATACAATTGTGTTGGCTAGTTTTACTGAACTTTTTTGTCTTTCTTTTTTTTATCTTTTATTATAAGCAATAATTTGCTGAGTAAAGTACAGGGGAAGGATGAATATTTTTTAAATGAAGATATATAAAAGCAAAAGATTAAAAATAAACACAACAAAAGAAACTTAGAAACATTTCTCATCAGAACTCCTTTTTTATTTTGGACCTATCTTTGTTCTTGTCAACCCTAAAAACAAATGACCAAAGAGTCACAGAACTTATGTAACTGCTGTTAACTCTGAAAATACCAATGAGCTCACATAGGTTATCCCAAGCAAAGTTAACTCTAAAAATTATAATAAGAAAAATAAGAAAAAGCTAACAGTGGTCATAAGCAAAAAGTTTTCTTTTTGGAAAACTGGAGAAGGGAAATTAGACACATGTGCCAGAGCTTTTTCTAATACCAAGGAAACTCCCTTTAGTGTGAATAATTCTCAATATATATTAGTGGTTCTAGGGTGAGCTGACAATGAGGGGTCACAGCAAAAATGAGACAAATCTTATTCACACAGCAGGACTTCGTGATGAGAACATGGTTTGTGCAGGTACTTGTCCAAGTTCAGGGACCATCTGGTCCTGGTGTGAAACAATTCTGGGATTTTGTTGTGGTTCAGTTCATCCAGAAGCTGAGCACAAAGTATTGTTATGCCAAGCTCAGGGTAAACTTGCATGTTGGGTCTTAGCTTTGGAAAATAGAATGTCTCCTAATAACAAAAAGGGAAGTGGTCCCTAAGCACAGGGGGATTAGTCTAAGCATAGGGGCTATACTCTGACTTCATCAGGCTGTATCTTGATTATTGTGTTCATTGTGAGTGCCATGTCTGAGAAGTACTTTATTAAATGGGAAGCATCTAGTGAGAGGTAACCAGGATGATGAAGAGTCTCAAGTACCTGCTATATGAGGCTGTGTTTTAAGTAAGGATTAAATTTCTTCTCTGTGTTCCCAAAGAGCAAAATGTGGGAGAAAATTGCAAAGATGCAACTTGAAGCTTGATATCTGGAAAAGCCAATGAACCATTAGTACTGTCTCAAAATAGAATCCAGTCTCAGACATTTACTAGCTGGATAAACTGGGCAAGTCATGTAACCTGGACTGGCTCAGAAATGGTGGTTTTCCTATGACCATGGAGGTCTTTAAGGATAGACTAGATGTTTTGTCACGTGCATTATGATCCTTTTACATTTAAGTTGGTCTGCATGACCACTTTAGGCAACTTTAAGTTGTCTAACTTTCTGTTCTTTAAGAACTTTAAGTTTTGTGAAAAGAATTTTAGTTTCTTCAAATGACTAAAAAAGCTTAAATGTATACTTGTCCAAAGATATGTCATATTCACATGATATGAAATAGTGATAGGGAAATGTAAGTAACTGTAAGTAACTTCAGTAACTTTTCAAAAAATAAACAAACAAAACCACTGGATCATGGAGAGGCTGACACAATTGAAATTTCTCAACAACAATAAATAGCAAAGGGCATGTTGGTAAATATTTAACAAACAGCTTTGGAACGGGATAGAAGGAAAGTGTACATACAACACACTTTTAAGTTGAATCTATATCAGTATCATTTCCTCTCACTGTCTTAAGACTAGAAAATCAGCAAAATAATCGTTTAAGCCCTGATCTGTAGTGTTTGTCAGTTTCCAAGATGTAAATTCTCACCCTGAAATTTTAACAATCAATCAATTGGCTCCTGCCAACTCTTGGGTACAATGCACCCACAGGCTGTCTATCATTCCTCCTACATCCCTCCTTTTTGGAATCCCTAAGTCCCCTGAGGGCTCATCTCAACAGACAGCTCTCCACTAAGGTTTTTTAGATCTCTCTGTTGTTTGTTAACCATTCCTCTTCCCTGCCCCCAGTTACTCTGAATCTGGAGTCAGAAGACCTGAATATAAATCCTGGCTCTTATATTTGACCACCTCTGTGTGACCCAATCATTCTTCTTTTGGTTCCATTGTCCATAAAAATGAAAGGATCAGAATGCATGACACATAAATTCCCTTCTACCTAGCAATCTATGATTACATAACAATTCCAGTACCAACAATGTTGAAAAGACATTTTAAATGTCCTAAGCACAGCTAATAAACATCTTTTTCTGATATATCTGATCCAAAGACATAGTAAACCAAAAGCCTGTGAGTTTGCTATATTACCAAATGTTATTTAAAATATATACTATCAAGAATGGAGGCCCACTTGAAATATACTAGTTTTAAGCATTCACTGGAACAATAATATAAATATTATAAAAGCATTCCATTTTCCATAAATGTTACATTTAGGTAAATTATTTTCCTATTAAAATGTTTTCAATAGGTCTGACCCCAAATTCTATCTCAAATAAAAACAATGGAATTTGAAATGCTTCAAAAACAACTCAAAAATTTTCTGTGGCACAATATTTAGCACTTATCATGTTTGAAGGGATAACTTTTAAGTTAAAACCTCAAATGGAAGGTAAATATTATTTTTGAACTTACAATAGAAAAGTGACAGCAGAAACATAATAGAACAATACTCCAAAAGCTTTCTCCCAAAATCTGCCAATTTAGAAAGGACCAATTTGCACTGTATCTTCAGTTAGACACCAGGCCCTTTGTTTTTTATCCTAGAACAAAGCATGAATATCTCTTTGTTGGTCTCATCAATATTAAGAACTACAATGCACAGGGGGGGAAAGAATTAAGATCTAAAAGAAAATAATCAAAAATGTGTGAATGAGATTAGATATATGATGTTCTGAAGAGTGATAGGAAAAATACCTGCATTTTATGACATTCTAAAAAAGAGCATAACAGCTAGCTAGTAGTGTACTCCTAATCAAGTCACTATAGGTCCATTAAAACTTCAATTCCCTGTGAGCAACAAAAGTCTATTATACACAATATTATAGACCCTGATGTTGGGAATGATTGAAGGCCAAACCAAAAAGTAAACAGAGGAAAGAGGATGAGATGGATAAATAGTGTCATGGAAGCAATGAAAATGAGTTTGGACAACTTGAGGATGCAGTGGAGAGCAGAAGGGTCCATAGAGTCAAGAACAATCCAAACTGACTGAATGATTTGAATGACAACAAAATCATGTACAAGGAATTTTGCTAGTTACTTCATTTCCATGGTTTTAAGTTAACTGGAATCACAGGTTTTTAAGCTGGACAGGATCTTAGAGATAATCAACTAGTATAAATTTATTATTTCCTGTATACCAGATATTGTTCTAGACCAGGGGTCTTCAAACTACGGCTGGTGGGCCAGATGCGGCATCTGAGGATGTTTATCCCCTTCACCCAGGGCTATGAAGTTTCTTTATTTAAAGACCCACAAAACAAAGTTTTTGTTTTTACTATAGTCCAGCCTTCCAACAATCTGAGGAACAGTGAACTGGCCCCCTATTTTAAAAGTTTGAGGACCCCTTGGTGACACAAAAACCAAAATTCAGTCTTTATCCTCAAAGAGCTTATATTCTATCACAGGAGGATATAAACATATTAGATAGAGCACTAGATCTGCAATGTCCAGCCTAACTAGCTATGTGACCCTCAAGTGTAAAGTAGAAGGCAGGGAAATAATGGTTGTTGTGAGGATGAAATGAGAAAATATCCATAAAGTTCTTTATAAGATTTAAAGCACTCTAGCTATCATTAAAAAAATCCAAAGTGGATACAAAATAATTGGGCATTAATAATTGGAAGGATAAGGAAAGGTTTTATGTAGGATGTGGCATTCAAACTGAGTTTTGAAGTAAGCTTGGGATTCGAAGCAATAGGATTGAGGAGTGAGTGCATTTCAGGAATAGGGATAACTATGCAAAAGTCTGCAATTGCAAGAAAGAATAAGGCAGAAAAGAGAAGCCCAGGGAAGTTCAGTGGGAGAATTAGAATTTGAACTCAGATCTGGTAACTCCAAAAGCAGCAGTTTGTCATCAAATTCTCTTGCTATAGTGTGAAATGGAGGATGTGAGAATCGACAGTCCTCAAGGTTCCTTCCAGCTCTGTCAAGCTATTATATATTATTTAAGGGTGGAATTTCCATATCAGAAAAAGGAGCTTTCTACCCAGAGCGTAGGAGGCCTCTGACAGGCTTAGAATGAAGAAGAGCAGCTTCAAGAGGTTATTTGGCCAGTATTTATTTAGAAAAGGATAAAAGGGGAGGGATTTTCAAAGAAGTGATGAAGAGAAGCTCTTATTTAAGTAGGATGGAGAAAAAAAAGCATTCAAAGGTCACCACATGTTCCCCTGGTCCCCTAAACTATTAGTGCCCTTTCCTAATCATTTTATGTTGCTTATATAATTTTATATTATATTAATAATATATAATAATATATCTGATATTTGTTTCCTAAGAATTTGCTTTAATTTCTACATCACCCCCTGCCAGGAAAATGGAAACTCTCTGAAGATAGGGACCAATTCGTTTTTTTCTTTGCATCCACAAGCTCTGGCCCAGTTCTTGGCACATAGTACATGCTTAATAAATGACTATTGATGAATGGATTGGTTTCTTATTAAGCTTCCAACTATTTTACCTTTTCTTAGATTCTTGAGTGGAAATGCCACCTGAGTAGACCAAACAAACTTCCTTTTTTATCAAGATTTTGTATCATTTCCAGTCACATTTAAAAGCAAGAATTCGGCCAGTTAAATAGTACAGTAAATGGATCACCACTCCTGGAGGACGGAAGCCCTGAGTTCAAATATGATTTCAGAGTCACACTAATTGTATGATGCTGAACAGGCCACTTAATCTTGTTTGCCTCAGTTTCTACATCTATAAAAATAAGCTAGAGGTGGAAATGGCAAATCCTTCCAGTATCTTTGCCAAGAAAAGCCCAAATAGGATCACAAAGAGTAAGACAGACTTAAAAGACTGAGTAATAACAATAGGGTAGTTGGTCATTGTACTTGAAATAGAAACAACAAGACTATTTCTATAGGTTTAGGAAACCTGAATCTTATGTCATCCCCCAGAGTAAAATGTAAAAAACAAAACAAAAACAAAACAAAACAAAACAAAACAAAGCAAGAGCCAATCAACATTTTTAACTGTCTGCTAGGTAGGAGGGATAGTTCCTGGCACTGAATATAAAGCTGCCAAAATGAGACATTCCCTATCCTTAAGAGCTTATATTCCACCAAGAACATGTTCTAAGGTAAACAAATGTAGGATCCATACAAAATTAATACAGACAATAAGGAGAAGGGATACTAATAGCTTCCTAGGTCTTAGCACATAATAGGTACTTAATAGATGTTTATTGATAGATTGAGAAATCAGAAAAGACTATCTGAGGGAATGGGTTCTTGATCTGAGCCTTGGGAAGATCTAAGAATTCCAAGTATAGGGACAAGCTAAGCAAAGGCAAAAAGGTTGGAGAAACTATAGATCATATCTGCAAGGGAATCATTTTGGCTGGAGTGTAGAGTGGGACCTGGAAAGTGGGCTGTATCTTAATGACAAAGGGCTTTCAAGAATATCACAAGAAATATTGGATCTTAGGGGATAGAATTGAATGGCATAATAGAGATGATCTAATCTAACCCTTTCTATATGAGAGATAAAGAAATTGAGTTTTGAGACATACAATGAAGAGGTAATAAAAATCATTCATGCAAAGCTAGGATTCTAAAGCAGTTCCTTAAACTCCATTCGCAAAAAACTTTTTTTCTCCATTATACTGTCCTTCATTTACCATACAAGGTTAGTGCATATGTGTTATATGTCATTTTCCAAGTGGCCACAGGATCCCTTTCTCCACACATTTCTCTGGGTTAATTTTGTCCCAGTGCTCCCTGCACCTCTACAATATCTCTACTGTCAAGACAAATTAAGTGTCTGCCTGGCACACTGACCCTTGACCCAGGCAGCAACTTGTGATATATCATCCAAAACAGGATGGCTCCAGTGCGGGAATATGCAGGATGTGTAGAGGAAATCTCCAGAAGCAAAAACACTGTTTTGATTTCAATAATCATAATAAGTGAGAGAACATGAAAGTCAGTGAGTATCCTGTATATAAGACTGTTTCTAAGTCAGATATTTTCAGAAGGTCATTTAGAGACCCTGTCAAAAATAGTTTTTACAAAAATTACATATATCCAATCAAAACATACCCAAAGAAGAGCTATTCATGTATATACTTGAGCTATGATTTTAAGAGGGGGAAAAACAAACAGGAAAGATCCAGGAAACCCAGGATTCAAGTTCCCACAGCAGCAAGTCCTTTACATTTAGGAAAGTCAAATGTACATTTCTGAAAGCAACACGAAATATTTCAGCATGGTTTCTTGAACAATAACAAGGGCATTCTTTAGCTTCCTCTGAAGTTGGACATTTGCTCCAGTGTTCATGTCTTAAATGTCTAAATAACTTTTCTTAATAGTCATCAGAATTTCTAAATCTCAGCACAGGAAGTCTCGTTATTTCAGTAATATGTGATTCTATGTGACCCTATTTGGTATTTTCTTGGCAAAGATACTGGAATGGTTTGCCATTTTCTTCTCCAGCTCAGCTTACAAATGAAGAAACTGAGGCAAACAGGATTAGATGATTTTCCCGGAGTCACATAGCTATGAGGTTAGAATTAAATTCAGGAAGATTTCTTCCTGACTCCAGGCCAGTCACTCTATCCACTGTGCCACCCTACTACAGGCCTATAAATTATTTATCATCTTATCTGAAACTCAGAACTGCTTGGTAAATTAGATATTGCTATCCCCATTTTACAAATAAGGAAACTGAGGGTCAGAGATAAGAAATCTTCCCCTTCTCTAATCCATTCTACAAAAGGCTGTTAAATGAGTATTCCTGAAAGCAATTGTCACTCCTGCCATGAAGAAGTTTCAGTTACAAATGTGGACCAAAGCATAGTATTTTCACCTTTTGTTGTCCTTATTTGTCTGCTTGTTGCTTTTTCACTTTCTTATTTTTTTCTCTTTTGATTTGATTTTTTTTTGCACAGTATGATGAACATGGAAATATGTTTATAAGAACTGGACCCAAATAAGAATGCTTGCTGTCTTGGGTAGAGGAGTAGACGAGGAAGAGAGGAAGAAAAATTTGGAACACAAGGTTTTGCAAAGGTGAATGTTGAAAACTATCTTTGCATATATTTGGGAAAATAAAATACTATTAAAATAAAAATTGAAAAATAAGTAAATAAACAAACAAATTTAAAAAAGGAGCTTTAATTACTCCCTCTGACTCCACTAGGGATAAAATACAAATTCTTCTGTTTAGTATTAAAATCCCTCTAAAATCTGAGTCCCATATATTTTTCTGAAATGATGTCACATCTTACTGCTCTCCCCTCAAATGCTTTCCATTCTGGCCCCATTAGCCTAATTGCTATTCTTCATACATGACATTATATCTCCTTACTCCGTGTCTTGCATCCTACCAACTGTCTGCCCCTCATACCTTCACCTCTTCTTGGAATTCCTAGCACTCTTCAGGGCTCAACTCACCAGACAGTTCCTCCAGTAAGATTATCCTGATCTCCCTGTAGTTTAACATTCCTCCTCCAAGTCCAGTAATTATTCTAGCTTTACTTGTAGGTGTTTTATGCTTTTTCATTTATCTATTGTTTTTCTCTGTAGAACATAAGCTCCTCTAGAGGCAGTGAGATGAGTGTGTTTGAAAGAGATCTAGACCTGAAGATCTGAGTTTAAACCCTGTCTGTTTGCCTCAGTATACTCAAGTGTAAAATGGGGATAATAATTACTAATATTTCATAGATTGGTTGTAAAGATCAAATGAAATCATATTTGTAAAATGTGTGCTACATATCAGTCACTTAATAAATGCTTGTTTTCTTCCTTTTGAGTCATAGACTATTTTATCTTTGTTTCTCAAGAACCTTTCACAGTTCCTAGACAATATCAGGTGTTCAATGACATGATAGGTATTCAATAAATGCTTTTTGAATTGAATTTAAGTGATCACACAACTACTCAAGTGAAAGAGACATTGGATTCTAGTCTCCAAACTCTACTCACACCATTTTTTGCCTCTATCAAGTTCACCTAATGTACAGGAGGTTTTTTTTTTGTTTTGTCACTTAATTACTGCAAGGACTAAAGATCAGAAGAGATAATGATCACACAATCATTCAGCATCTTTCTTCAAGTAACATTAACTGTACCAAGTTGGAAAGGCTCCTGTAAAATAGAGGGGGTCTAGACTTAGACAGACACTGGGCAGAAAGCTCTATTCTGCCCAGCAAGTAACATGATAAGCAGGTACTTTGAGGTGTGACCTACCTTCATGCCTGCAAGGACAAAGAGTTCTTTTTTCCTCCTGACTGATCTCCTGATTTGTTGATTGAAACACTTTCAGCTTCTCTTTCCATGTTCCATGTTTTGGAGGCAAACAGCCTCTTTGGAAACTCAATTAGCTGAGCTCTGGTGCCAACAAGAGAGGGCTAATGACATGTTTGGTTAAATGACATGCCAGTCTGGGCTGGCTGGGACCAGAGTCTCTGAAGTCAACAAGGCTCAGTCTGCTAAAGAGGGAGCAGGAAGGGCAGAGGAACTAGCTCAGGAGTAAAGAGATTATTTTTGAGGATCTTATTTAAATAACACCAAAGGAAATCCCAATCAAGAATCTGTTAAACTAGAGCTAAAGCTAGGGAGAAACCCTTCACATGCTGGACATTATTCCCTGTGTTCCTTCTATGCAGCCTTGATACTAGACTCAGCCTATCAACATTTTCTCCAGGGGATAGGCAGCTTTTTTGAAGCATTACTCATCCATATTAGCCCATTAAGTTCAGTTTTGGTAGAAGAATGAGGATTATTGAGTGAATTCCAGTTTGTTTAGGTGCAAACCCATGAGTTGGGGAAATTCCCCCCAAATTTCTAAATTAATTTATGGATTCTCCAACATCACTATCATCAGTGGTGACTTTTCTTATTTTTTCCAGAGCAAGATTTTTACATAATAGGAAAGAAAAAATAAAGAGGCTTGTTGGAGTCTTTGGAAATAATATTTATAAATTAAAATATGAAAAAAAGAAAGAAAAAATAATTCCTGTACTTTTTATTAGCTGATGTGATTGCTGGAATTAAGCATGTTGGGTGTATTTTGAACTAAATATAGAGAGAGAACTCTTGTCACTCAGGATCCAAAGACCTCAGAGGTTAGAGGTGTTCAGTTGGAGATGAAGGATACAATCAAACTATATGATTTTAAAATGACAAAAAAAGTAAACCTCTAAAGGAAAAGTAAAATGATCAGTAAAAGTCTCCAAGATCATTAAAGAAAGTTATCTTCCTTTGGCCTTCTATATAACCTGGAGATCTAGTTGCTTGTTAGGTGGATAAAGATGCTTTAACAAAGCCCAGTTACTGGCAACACTACTGAGAGTCATAAGATCTTAGATTTAGAAGGACGCTCAGAGGTTTAGCATCTTAATTCAACCCAACTTGGTGAGATAAAATGATTTGCCTAAGATTACACAAGTGAAAAGTATCAGAAGAGAGGTCCTCTGACTCCAGAATGAATGTCTTTTTCACTGTATTATTTGTTATTGTTCAATGGTTTTTAGTTATGTGACATCATTTGGTAAAGAGTGCTTTGCCATTTCCTTCTCCAGCTCATTTTACAGATGAGGAAACTGAGGCAAAAATTGTTTAAAAAAAAAAAAAACAATTGTTATTTATACTTACTATGAGTCCAAAGTCAAACTGTGAATAAGTGAGATTTGGGCTGCTACCTATTATTGGCCAATCAATGAGAGCTAGAGTGTTTTGCATTTAAAGGCATAGTCAAATAGCTCCATTTGAATCATAAAGGACTTTTTCACAGTCTGATTTTTCAGAACTATGTTTCAAGAAATCAAATGAAAATTACATGAGATACAACTTAGCATTTTCATTTTTTTTATTGTTGTTTGCTTGCATTTTGTTTTCTTTCTTATTTTTCCCTTTTCATCTGATTTTTCTTGTGTAGCAAGATAATTGTATAAATATATATACATATATTGGATTTAACATATATTTTAATATATTTGACATATATTGGATTACTTGCCTTCTAGGGAAGGGAGTGGGGGGAAGGAGGGGAAAATTTGAAATGCAAGGTTTTGAAAGGGTCAATGTTGAAAAATTATCCATGCATATGTTTTGAAAATAAAAAGCTTTAATTTAAAAAAAAAAAAAAAGAAAGAAAATTATATGAGACGAAAAACAGAATTGCCCTAATTTTTCGAGGAAAAAAAAGACTAAATGGAGAAGAAAGAAAGAGAAATCTAGGCCCAAAGCCCAAGATCAAAATTTATATTCCTTTGTACAGAGCATTCTTGTGTAAAGATATGGCTCCCCACATGGACTGAGGTAGAAGAGGAGAAAATAACAGCATTGCCTAAGAAAGGACTGGCCAGTTGAACCCTTGGGGTAAATTACTCCTCCTCACAGATTGTCCTTCATCCTTTGTTCTTGAGGAGGACCAATGATATCAGCAAAGTAATTTCTGAACTTGCAAGTGAATTGGATTTAATTGAGGCAGAACTAGACAGAGTGACCAGCTTCACTCTGTCCTCCAGAGTCATAAGAGCCCTTTGGTAAGTCTTAGGTCAAAACAATTGGTGAAAGCCCCAGATGCAGCAGGAAACCTTGGACTTTTTAAGCTAAGGTCTTTCCCAAATGTCAACCTGATTCCTGAACACACTTATTGAAGCCAAAATGTTCTTCTCATTTGGACAACGGTCACTAATAAAAACTGCCTATATTTTAGCTCAACACATTTTGAGCAGTTTCAGATAATCCTGTCACCAGATTTTAAAATTATTTTATATAATAATATAAATTATATATATAAGTTTATTATTATTATTTTCTTTTTCTTTTATTTTTTAAATTTTCCTTCTCAGTTTCAAAAAGAAATTAACTTGGCTTTCTTCTGTACTGTGTCCACCTACACTGTGCCCTACTTTCTTTTCTAAAATGTGTACTATTCGGTGAGCAATACCAACTAAATTAGCCTTAACTACTCTTAGCTACAAAGGACATATAGAAATTGAAGGATAAAGTCTGGAGGCCAGGTGCTTGTCCAGTACACCTGTGAAGATTGAAAAAGGCCTTTCGTTGATAAGATGGCCAATCACTGACTCTGACCACACATAAATGAACTGGTAGGAGCTGGTGCTGAGCAAACAGAATGGTTTTAGTTACTTGATATTCCACTCTGTTCCTTATTAAGCTGGTCACATCTAGTTTTCAAGTCTTCCTCACAAAGTCTGATAAATACAATTCAAAAAGAATCCTACATTTGGAGTGAGGGACCCAAATCCTTGTTCTGGCAGGTTTCCAATCTCATTTTATATGTAGATACTTATAACCTATTTTTCCTGTTGACAAATTACCTTGGAGTCTTTTTAACAGCATGGTAGTTTAGAACAGCCCAGAGAAAAGGTATTATATTACTTTGCTTTTATGGTACTTTTCTCATGTGAAAATGAAAATGTCAAAGCACTTGATTTTTTTTAGCAGATTTCATTTTCCTTCTTTTTGTCCAAATCTTTGCTTATTCTGAAGTTATTTATTCAGCATATGCATTTAAGGCATTGGTAAGAGAAGAAAGTGGAGAAGTTCAATCATGTCAGTCTTTTCATGACTCTGTTTTGGAGTTTTCCAGGAAAAGATATTAGAGTGGTATTTCCTTCTTCAGCTCGTTTAACAGAGGAGGAAACTAAGACAAACAGGGTAAGGGACTTGCCCAGGATCACACAGTTATTAAATGTCTCAGGACAATTTTGAACTCAGGCCTTCCTGACTTCAAGTCCAGCACTCTATACACTGGACTCACCCAACTACTTCCACATTCCCAAGGTAGCACAGAATAATCAGTAGAATGCTGGATTTGGGGTCAAAAAAGCTTGGATTCAAATCCTGCCACAGATAGTCAATTGCAATGACCCCACTGAATAAGTCAGATTGTCAGTTCCTTCACTTGGAAAATGGGGGGAAATGACCCCTGTGATATCCATCTCATAGAGTTGTTATGAGATTCAAATGAGATAATGTATATAAAATAAACTTTGCAAAGTTTAAAGTGCTATATAAAATGTCAACCAATCAATAGACATTTTAAGTGTTTACTCTGTGCCGACATTGTGCTAAGTGTTAAGGATACAAAGAAATTCAAACATTTGTATCTTTTAGACAGGGCTGGTTTTCAAGGGGCTTAAAGGATAATGGGGAAAAATAATTATTAATAATCATTAATCAACAGCAATTATTTTTGTTAACCTGTCAGTAAGGCACTTTCCATATCTTTTAATTGTTTCAGTCATGTTCAATTCTTTGTCATCTCATTTGAGTTTTCTTGACAAAGCTATTGGGGTGATTTTGTCACTTCCTTCTCTAGCTCATTTGACAGATGAGGAAACTGTGGCAAACAGGGTTAAGTTAACTTGCCCAAGATCACACAGTTACTAAGTGTATAAGGCTGGATTAGAAATCAGGAAGAGGAGTCTTCCTGACTCTAGGCCAATCACTTTTTCCATTACACTGTCTATGACACTTCACAATTTACAAAATGCTTTCACATACAAGATTTAATTTGAGCCTCATAACAATCCTATGAGTTAGATAAAGAAAAAAAAATTTCCCCATTGGACAGATGAGGAAAGGGGGACCTAGAGCCCAAAAACAATCAGATAATCCTTAGTAAATCTGGAAGACAAATAAACATTCCTGAGTTGAAGCTCATCTCCAGCTCTATTAATAATCCATCAAATGTTCACCATTTTAACTAGAAGTTGATTGATTTTTGTTTACTTAGGATGGATGATTCTTCAACTCACTGAGCTATGTAAATGCTAATTACTGTTATTGTTATTATTATGTGAGAATGGAGCAATGAATGTTGAAGAATGAACCAAAACTAACCTGCTACTGGTGGTAAAACCCATGAGGAAGATGAATAGCAAAAAAACACTTCAGGATTTGACTAAGCCATAGGATAATAAGATAATTATGCTGATCGTGTCTGTGAAACACAGTGTAGTGTACATTATGGAAAGCCAGCTTTAGTGTCAGTCAGATGTGACTTCTGGTCCAGCCTCTATGATTCAACTCATTTCACCTCTTTATATCCAAGGCTCTTTATCTTTATTTTAATTTATTTTATTTCAATATTTTATTTTAATCTCTTTAAGATTATAAATCACACAATACTTGCTTTAGTAAAGGGAATTTCATCAACCAGGATCTCCTCTATCGATGAAATCACAGATTTAAATCATAAAAAGAAAAAAGAAAGAAAAAGTGTGCAGTGTAACCAAGGTGCATAGACATTTTTTGAGTTCTAGAAATTCTAGCAACCAGGTATAATAAAGACTTCCTTGACCTGCTTTGTGGAACATCCAATTATAGTAGAATCTTCAATTAAATCCATAGTGTGCAATAAGCCAAATGAGAAACAGTCTTAAAGCTTATTTGATGTCTTAAAGCTTATTTCATTTTAATTAAAAAGTGTATCCCACCCTAAAAAGAAGACCTAGGACCAATGGGTAAAAGTTTCAGGAAGATAAATTTTGCTCAAAATAGGGGAAAATTTCCAATAAATTGAATGTTTCAAAAAGGGGAAAGAGTTGCTTGGATTTAATGAATTCCCCATTATCAAGATTTTATGCAGATGCTAGATAGCTACTTGGGAGAGATATTATATATTATATATAAGAGAACAGATTTGTTTTTGTTGTTTGGTGGTTTTGATCATTTCTGACTTTTCATATCCCCATTTAGGGTTTTCTTGGCAATGATAAGTGAGCTAGATCTCTATTTTGAATATTCTAACTTTGGGGGAGAAAAGAGCCTCCTAAATTGATTATCTAGTCAAATGATATATTTGTAAATAAAGGAAAAGGAATATGAAGTCAATCTTTATGAAAGCTAAGCATATAATAAATAATAGTTATTAAGAATTCAGAGATTTGTGGGAAGATGTATATGAAGTAGTGTAGAATGAAGAAATGCTGCATTTCTTTCTCCAGCTCATTTGACAGATGAGGAAATTGAGGCAAACAGGATTAAATGACTTGCCTGAGTCACACAGATAGTAAGCGTCTAAGGCCATATTTGAACTCAAGAAAATGAGTGCTCCTCCTTCTAAATCCAGTGTTCTATCTACTATATCTTCTTGTTGCTCTAACAGAATAGAAGCCCTCTTGAAATATTGTGCACCACCAAGAAAATAATGCTCACCCAGAGTCTAAGCAGCAAACAGGTTGCATCTTGGGTTGCAACTTGGCATGCTGAAAGGGAAATTACTACACAAAATGAAGAAAGGTTGAGTTTCAAATGTCACTTCCACATTCCTCACCAAGAGCCATTACAGGCAGCTGGAACATCTATAGTACAGACTATTAACTTGCTAATCAACTTTCTGCAATAAAGCTTATCTTAATTAAGTGCCTTACTTATAAGAAAACTTCCCAGGTGAAAAAGGCTGAGCCTGAGCCATCTAGGTTAGGTTTTTCAACCAATAGTATTTCTGCTGTTTCTTAGTAACTTATAACTATTTTTATTTTAAAGAATGGTTGGAATCCAGGAAATTTGAAACTTCACAACTGAAAAAATTAAAAGGTAACAATATTATACCTGGGATGTTGAAATTGAGATGGTGAAGGTGTTTCAAAAAAAATGATTTGTAATGATATGAGGCATGAGTTCAAATCTAGCCTCAGACATTTATTAGTTATATGACCTTGGGCAAGTAACTTAACTCTGATTCAATTTCCTCATCTGTCAAATAAGCTGGAGAAAGAAAAGGCAAAACCACCTCAGTTTCTTTGCCAACAAAATTGCAAATGGGGGAGAGGGGAGGTTTCAATAACAATAAAATAAAACAATAATAAATTTAGCTCAGACATCTTAATAAAGAGGTAAATTGGGAGGAGAATTCAAATTGGAACTTTGTGGTGATAACTTTTAGATTTAGAATGAAACTGGCCTTAGAACACATCCAAGTCCAATGTCAGTAAGGTCTGTTTTGCATGTTTCAGGAGTTGAGTGATTTTTACATTTTAAATTAAAACTTAATTTTATCTAAAATTCTTCTCTGGTGGTGGGGATGGGATGCCACATACAACTAATTTGGGATTCTGATCTAGTCCAATTCTTTCATTGAAGAGGAATCTTAAGCTGGGAAAGATTAATTCACTTTCCTAAAATTATAGATGTATTAACAATCCATCAGTCAAATGTAAGTTCTCTCAAAATCCAAGCTTCTTTTCTTTCTATCTTTTAATATTTTATTTATTTTTAATTTATGAAATAAAACAAACATTTCCATAACATAGCACAACAACAACAACAAAAAGGATTGCACATGCAACTCCAAATCCATTATGTACAACTTGCTGCTCCTATTAAATGCATATTAAAGTCATTGTTGTCTTTTTTTTTTTCTTCCTCCCCTTCCCATGTCATATTACCTCCTGCTTAAAAACCTTTTCAATTCTTTTAGTCTAATATTGCTAGATTAATCTCCTTTAGTTATTCATTCAACAAATTTTACTACTACCTGCCCTCTATATTGCTCCATACCAAAGGGGATGTAAGAAAGAAAGTATAAGACTGTTAATAGGGAACTTAAGATCTGGATATGGATTGATACAGAGAAATTAATTATTATAGTATTTCAGTGGACTAAAGTGGGAAAAGAAGACAATAATGAGATGGCTTTGAGCTAGAACCCTGTTTAAATTAGTCTTTTTAAGTGCTTTGTACTTCAGTACTTTGTAGGGGAAGCCTCCTAAATTGATGTTACTCAATTGATGTGGGATGTGGAAAAACAGGGACATTAATACATTGTTGGTGGAATTGTGAATACATCCAACCATTCTGGAGAGCAATTTGGAACTATGCTCAAAAAGTTATCCAATTGTGTATACCCTTTGATCTAGTAGTGTTACTACTGAGCTTATATCCCAAAGAGATTTTAAAGAAGGGAAAGGGACCTGTATGTGCACGAATGTTTGTGGCAGATCTCTTTGTAGTGGCTAGAAACTGGAAACTGAGTGGATGCCTATCAGTTAGAGAATGGCTGAATAAATTGTGGTATATAAATATTATGGAATATTATTGTTTGGTAAGAAATGATCAACAGGATTATTTCAAAAAGGCCTGGAGAGACTTACACGAACTCATGCTGAGTGAAATGAGCAGGACCAGGCAATCATTATATACTTCAACAACAATACTATATGATGATCAATTCTGATGGACCTAGCCATCTTCAGCAATGAGATGAACCAAATCATTTCCAAGAGAACAGTAATGAACTGAATCAGCTACACCCAGCGAAAGAACTCCGGGAGATGACTAAGAACCATTACATTGAATTTGCAATCCTTATATTTTTGCCTGCATGCATATTTTTTAAAATTTCCTTCACAGGCTAATTGTACAATATTTCAGAGTCTGATTCTTTTTGTACAGCAAAATAACGGTTTGTCATGTAAACTTATTTTGTATTTAATGTATACTTTAATATATTTAACACCTACTGGTCATCCTACCATCTATGGGAGGGGGTAGAGGGAAGGAGGGGAAAAATTGGAACAAAAGGTTTGGCAATTGTCAATGCTGTAAAATTACCCATGCATATAACTTGTAAATAAAAAAGCTATAATTTTAAAAAAGAGAAAAAAATTATAGATGAAGAGGGGATAAAATATCTCTGCTTGCTGATGATATAATGGTTTACTTGAGGGCCAGTTTCAGTCATCCTGATCTATATCTTGTCACTGATGTAAATGACTCTGGAGAAGAAGTGAGGATGGTGACTTTATACATCCCATCCTCACTTAAATCCAATTCACTTTCATGCCATGACATCACCTCCCTGATGTCATTTCATTTTTGATAATGAAGGACAAATAACAACAGTGGTTTACTTAGAAAAAGACAGGGAATCAGCAAAGATACCAACTGAAATAATAGGTTCAGTAAAGTTGCAGGTTACAAAACAAATCATTAAAAATCAATAGCAAATTTATATATAAGAAGCAATAAAATAGAATGAGAACTCCCATTCAAAATAATTACAAAATGCATAAAATATCTGGAGATCAGATTCCCAAAGCACATAAAAGACTTGTGTAGATTCAATTATAATGCACTCTTTTTTTTATTATTATAGTAACTTTTTATTGACAGAATCCAAGCCAGGGTAATTTTTTTACAACATTATCCCTTGCACTCACTTGTGTTCCGATTTTTCCCTCACACCCTCCACCCCCTCCCCTAGATGGCAAGCAGTCCTATGTATGTTGAATATGTCGTAGTATATCCTAGATACAATGTATGTGTGCAGATCCAAACAGTTTTCTTGTTGCACAGGGAGAATTGGATTCAGAAGGTAAAAGTAACCCGGGAAGAAAAACAAAAATGCAAACAGTTTACATTCATTTCCCAGTGTTTTTTCTTTGGGTGTAGCTGCTTCTGTCCATCATTGATCAATTGAAACTGAATTAGGGCTCTTTGTCAAAGAAATTCACTTCCATCAGATTACATCTTCATACTGTATCGTTGTTGACATATATGATGATTATATAATGATCTCTTGGTTCTGCTCATAATGCACTCTTTAAAGAAATAAATAACCTAAATAGCTGGAGGTTCTCATGATTAGGTGAAGCCAACATAATAACAATAGATCCAATATTAATTTAATTTTTAATATTTAATATTTATTAATATATAAATTATAGCTAATTGTTGATTTATTAATTTGTTGTTAATATTTAATAGTAGCTAATAACAATTTAATAATAAATAATAATATTCAAATGCCCAAGAAGACTTCATAGAGCTTGATTTAAAAAAAAAGTCTTGAAGAAACAGATCTTTGAATAACAAAAGAACAAGATGTAATGGGAAACGATTAAAAGAAATAAGGGTGGAGGGGGAAAGCACTATATTATATATATATTATATACTATATTATATTATGTTACATTATTATATTATATTATAAACTACATTATATATTACATAACTATATTATATTATAAACTATATTATAAAACTTCTGGTGTTGGTTAAAGAATAGAGATAAATCAATGGAACAGATTAAACAAGGGGAATTCAGAAACAATAGAGCTCAACTGCCCAAAGTTTGTTAAAGTGGAAAATAGAAGTTATTAAGGGGAACAGTTCCTATTTGATAAAAACTTCTGGTAAAACTAGAAAGCATTCTGGCAGAAATTAAGTTTAGAATAACACCTTACACCACATGCCACACTATATTCTCTTCAGAATATTTTTTTTTAATCAGGTTGCCTTAAGAAAAAAAAATTGACTGAAAATGTACTGACTAAAAGAGTAAAGGATGATTTGAGAAATTTATCCTGCCAAATTAATCAAAATATACAATTAAACAAATCCTAAAATTGTCATTATTAGAATTTCTCTCTTCAGGCACCAGCCTAAGTCATAGTTGAAAAGGATGTAAAGGCATCTTGGCTATACTGTCAAGTGCCTCACAGTCTCATAGGATGCTCATAGAAAATTTTTAATATCTTTGTTCCATGCTTTTATACAAGTGGTTTTCTATAACACATACTTCATGTCTACTTCTTTGAATCCATAGCTTTATGTTTGTGAGATGCAACTTTAGTACTTAATAGGAAGCTTTTTCTGAATCCTCTCCTTATAGTTTGCCTTCTCTCTGTTTCTGTCTCTTTGTTTCTTTCTCTCTATATATTTCTCTTTCTCTCTCTTTCTGTCTCTCTTTTTCTCCCCCCTCTCTTTCCTCCTCTATCTCTCTCTCTCTTTTTTCTTCCTCTCTTACTCTTTCTCCCTCTCCCCCTCTCTCTGTTGCTCTCTGTCTCTGTCTCTCTTTTTTGTATTATTTGGTATGTTTTATATTTATTTACCTGCACGTATGTTCTGCTCTCTCAATAAAATTTAATAAGCTCCTTGAGTGCAGAAATTGCTTTACTTTTTCTTTTCATCCTCAATGCCAGCATACTGCCATATATATGTATGTGTGTGTGTGTATTTGTACATATATATGAAACACTTGACAAATATTTGTTCTATGAATGTAAAAATAACATTCTCTGAGAAAATGCATAATACATAACAACATTACAAATTCAACAATATGTTTAATGAATTCCATTTTACTAACTGTAACAGCAAAAGGTCAGAAAATTTTTTTCTTATTAGGCAAAAAGTAAGGCACTGACATTATAAAGCTTTTGACACAAAAATCCATTAATCATACTATACATTGTGTTATCATCAAATAAAGATTAAAATTTCTCTGCATGGTACATGTGGGAATTTGTACAAACTTTGTAAGAACTCCTCAGAGAGTAGTTTGGAACTATGCTCAAAAAGTTATCAAACTGTGCATACCCTTTGATCCAGCAGTGTTACTAGTGGGATTATATCCCAAAGAGATTATAAAGAAGGGAAAGGGACCTGTATGTGCACGAATGTTTGTGGCAGCCCTTTTTGTAGTGGCTAGAAACTGGAAACTGAATGGATGTCCATCAGTTGGAGAATGGCTGAATAAATTGTGGTATATGAAAATTATGGAATATTACTGTTCTGTAAGAAATGACCAACAGGATGATTTCAGAAAGGCCTGGAGAGACTTACACGAACTGATGCTGAGTGAAATGAGCAGGACCAGGAGATCATTATATACTTCAACAACAATACTAGATGATGACCAGTTCTGATGGATCAGGCCATCCTCAGCAACGAGATCAACCAAATCATTTCTAATGGAGCAGTAATGAACTGAACTAGCTATGCCCAGAAAAAGAACTCTGGGAGATGACTAAAAACCATTACATTGAATTCCCAATCCCTATATTTATGCACACATGCATTTTTGATTTCCTTCACAAGCTAATTGTACAATAATTCAGAGTCTGATTCTTTTTGTACAGCAAAATAATGTTTTGGTCATGTATACTTATTGTGTATCTAAGTTATATTTTAATATATTTAACATCTACTGGTCATCCTGCCATCTAGGGAGGGTGGAGGGTAAGAGGTGAAAAATTGGAACAAGAGGTTTGGCAATTGTTAATCCTGTAAAGTTACCCATGTATATATCCTGTAAATAAAAGGCTATTAAAAAAAAAAAAAAGAACTCTTCAGAGCTCATCAGTCACAGATCAACCCACAGGTTAAGAGCATACTCTGGCTTCTGCTAGCCTATAGGGAAGTTATTCTAAAACTGGGTTTTATGACCTCCAGGTAGTCTACAATAATTTCAAAAGGTGCAAAATTCTCAAAATAATTCATATTATTCAGTGTAAAAGTCAATATAAGCAATGGTGTTCTTAGGAGAAAGAAGATCTCTAAGAAAGACTTGTAAAATTTGAATTACTTTACATAGTAAAAAAGAAAAATGAAGTTATGACTTTAAGATATCTTTCCACTATATCAAAAAATTTGTCTTTCAGAAAATAGTACTTGGCTAGTCTCCATATCTGAATTCTGAAAGAAGATGGGGGTTTAAAGTCAAGCAAGAGGATTTAGACAAGAAGCTTATACCATCTGTTTTGATATTGAGTAGTAGCAACATTCTAGAATGTCCTAGACTCTAAATTTTAGTAAAATTGATTGACTATAGCTTGTAAATCTGGTGGTAGGATGAAATTGGTCATAACCTAAAGATTCCTGCTGTTCATGCCATTGATTTACTGGACTAGTCTGAATGAAAGTTCAGAATAAATTTCTGACTGAAAAGGCAGTGGACTACACAGCGTAAAATAGGATTGGGACAATTATCCTGTTTATTTAATCAATGTGGACAAACAGCCTCTACAATTCATTGATTATTAGAGTCCTTATCTTTGGGCACCAACAGTAGTATTTTGAGTCATCAATGAAAAGGATGTAAAGGCTTGGCTGTACTCTCTCAACTCTCACTATTTCATACTGTAATAGGACAGTGATTATTTTCATCACATAAAAAGTTTTCTGAGACTATTATTGAACATATCTGTCTTATTAACATAACTCTATTCATAGATGAGACTGTTAATGGATTTCAGATTGTCAGATGAGCAAAGAGTAAGTCAAAGGCTGGTGGGAGGGGGGAGGCAAGGGTGGGAGAGAAAGAGAGAGACAGAGACACAAAAGACACAGAGACACAAACAAAGAGAAAGAGAGAGACAGAGAGGGAGAGATTCTTGAAATAACCAGGTCATTGGCAGGAACTAGGAAATTTTTTGATTATGCAGTTATTTTACAATAAGCAGTTTTTGTTGCAGCAGGATTTGTCTTATAGTCTCTTTAAAGCATTTTGCCAGAACAGATTCAGATGATCTTCTCTATGGTTAGATGGAAAGTCAGATGTATATTCATCATCATATAGATTTTTTGATAGTTCCTGATATTTCAGCTCCATCAAATTACATAAGGCAAACATACAAATCACCATGAAATTCTTAGATGTTTATCTCTTTTTATTATTATAGCTTTTTATTTACAAGATATATGCATGGGTAATTTTTCAGCATTGCCAGTTGCAAAACCTTTTGTTTTGCAATATATGTACACATCCATACAGTTATTTTGCTACACAAGAAGAATCGGACTTTGAAATAATGTACAATTAACCTGTGAGGGAAATAAAAAATGCAGGTGGACAAAAACAGAGGGATTGGAAATGCTATGAAGTGGTTCCTACTCATTTCCCAGAGTTCTTTCCCTGGGTGTAGCTGGTTCAATTCATTACTGCTCCATTGGAACTGATTTGGTTCATCTCATTGTTGAAGATGGCCAGGTCCATCAGAATTGATCATCATGTAGTATTGTTGTTGAAATATATAATGATCTCCTGGTCCTGCTCATTTCACTCAGCATCAGTTAATGTAAGTCTTAGATGTTTATCTCAATGGGATCCCTATACTGGAACTCTATGTACTTGAATTTGTAAGCCTTAAAAACAAAGAGAGCATTTCCACACATCTTGTGTTGTCTTTTTCCCTTGTCTCTATTCCCATCCTTAATTTGCTGTCTTAATTTGCAGAAAAGAGAGAGCCAACCAAGAAAGTGCTCAGTCATTCATAGAAACATATTATCAAAAGGCTGTTTTTCTCTGTGTTTGTGTAGTCCTAATATTCATAATCATTAGACTTTTTTTAATGCCTCAAAATCCTCTTTGCCATTGCATAATGGAGCTGCCTCTATGATTGCAATATAAGTTGTCAACTTGGTTGCTGCAACTTGATATATATGGGTGGCCCTTTAATGGAGACCCAGCTGCTCCATCCACATCAAACAGGATTACCTTTACAATACCTCCTTAACCCAGAATAACTATGCTGCCTACTAGAACACAAATTCATCCGTAACTACTTCTCTTGAAGACCTTTTTTAATTGCTACACAATAAGATTTTTATTTTCTTTGCTGCCTTAGAGACACAAGCAAGTATTTTATTGCAATGGGAGAGGGGTAAGATTGAGGAGGAAAGAAGCAAGAGAAAAGACTATGATGATACGAGTCAGGAAATAATTGCTTTCTTTGAGGTAGTTATCTTTCTGTCTCTACAGTAAATTAATATATTTAGTTACTTTCTCACTTCCTTATATGGGATATAAATAAAATCATAGGCTTAGAAATTACAGGGACTTTAGAGGCCATGCAGTCCAACTCTTACAAATATGAAATTTGATAACTGTTTGGACATGTATACATATACTGTATTTAACATATACTTTGACATGTTTAACATGTATTGGTCTACCTGCCATCTAGAGGAGGGGGGTGGGGGGAAGGAGGGGAAAAGTTGGAACAGAAATTTTTACAAGGGTCAGTGCTGAAAAATTACCGACGCATATATCTTGTAAATAAAAAGCTATAGTAAAAAATATGAAATTTGAGGCAGAGCAGGTAAGAGATTTGGACATGGTCTCATAGGCATCAAGTGGCAGAGTTAGGATTCAAAATAAAGTCTACTGATTTCAAATCCAGCATCCTTTCTACCAGTGTTGCTTCCCTAGAACCTAAGTTCCTTCAACTCAAATTCTCTTTTCATTTTTGCTTTAAAGAATAGCCAGACTAAGATGGATTATGATCTAAGTCACTGGTATCAAACTCAAATAGAAACTGGGAAAAACTGTAAATAATATATAAGATCCTTATTGACTCAGAAAACCACATTAATATTATTTCTGTTTTATTCTATTTTTATTTTGTTAAATATTTCCCAATTACATTTTAACATTTGAACCATAGTGGAGAATGTTATGGAGTATGGTAGCCCACAGTCATGTAGGTGACATATCTGGTCTACATCACTGAGGGGACAAACTAATGGATGAGATCACAGATCCATTTCAGTAACTCCATTACCTAGCATAGTACTTGCATTTGACTAAATAAATGCTTATGAAATTGTTTATTAAATCTATCCTCTTAATATAACCAACATTCTCCTTTACTTATACATAATCATAGTATTTAAAACTGAAAGTGATCTTAAAGATCATATATTCCAACCCCTTTATTTTGTAGATGAGAAAATGGGATCCAAAAAGTTGAAAACACCAGTTAAGTAGAAAGTTGTGCAGAAAAAATTCAATCTTCGGTGTATTGGAGGCATCTCTAATAGGCCTAAACTATATTAAAATGTAATTGGGAAATATTTAACAAAATAAGTAAAAATACAATAATAAGATGATTATTAAAATTTCAGCATAAATGTTTGGACCTCAGAAATCAGTGTGAACACTTCAAATTAAGGCTTGATTTATAATGATTTTTAGACAAGAAAGTGGAGAAAATTTAAATAATGTAAAAATATTAGCATATGAATTTTGGGGTGAGGGAGAGAGGGAAGGAGTGGGAACTTGTTAAAATTTTATTAGCATACCTCTGAAGCTGATTCCAAATTTATAGCTTTTTCTATTACCCCAACATTGCCCAATGTATTTCTGCAATCATTGTCTTTTATTCTCCAATTTCCTTACACTCTGGCTTCCTGACCCACCCAGTGGTATCAACACTAATCATCAATTTCCTTTTAATTCAGAGGCAACTCTCATGATACATATTTTCCACATTTTCTGAAACACAAATTTAAGCCCATGGCCCTGGCACCATAGCAGACCAAACATTTTTAGTGATTTGAGCAAATGGGACTAAGAAAGCTCTGTAGTGTACCTAGGTCCAACTTGAATTTGACTTCATGATCATAGGTACTTCACATACAATTAATTAAAGGGCATTAATCTTTTCCTTGGGAATTTTTTTTCAGAAATGTAACTGGATTGCCTAAAACTATGATTAGGGTCATAGTGAAAAGTAAAGAAAGAGGAAGGAGAAAGAGTTGGAGTTTATCATATTTATGTTCCTTTGATCTAGAAATGTTTAAATATTTTTCTTCTGGAAACAAGATCAGCAAGTGTGCTCATTAAAGTTGCTGCTTTTTTAATACTGGTCAATATTTTCAGAGTTACAGACATGTTCTTGGGTACATAGACCTAGAGCTGAAAGAGGTTATTTATTTCAACACCTTTACTTTATAGACAAGGGAAAAGTCAAGAAGTATTTCTTACCTGTATACTCTATAATCAGGAGCTGTGTTAATCCCTGGGGCCACAAAGAAAGACAAACTATATTCTTTGAATCAAACCATTCTCCAATTGATAGATGGTTAAAGGATATGAACAGACAATTTTCAGATGAAATTTAAACCCTTTCTAGCCATATGAAAAGGACCCTTTTTCATATTAGTCAGAGAAATGCAAATTAAGACAACTCTGAGGTACTTCTAAACACCCCTCAGATTGACTAAGGTAACAGGAAAAGATGACGAATGTTGGAGGGGATGTGGGAAAATTGGAACACTAATACATTTTTGATGGAGTTGTGAACTGATTCAACCATTCTGGAGAGCAATTTGGAACTATGCCCAATGGGCTATCAAAATGTGCATAACCCTTTGATCCAGCAGTGTTTCTTCTGGACTTATATCCCAAAGACATCTTAAAGGAGGAAAAGGGATCCACATGTGCAAAAATGTTTGTGGCGGCCCTTTTTGTAGTGGAAAGAAACTAGAAATTGAGTGGATGCCATTGATTAGAGAATGGCTGAACAAGTTATGGTATATGAATGCTATGGAATATTATTGTTCTATAAGAAACAATCAGCAGGATGATTTCAGAGAGGCCTGGAAAGGCTTATATGAACTGATACTGAGTGAAATAAGCAAAATCAGGAGATCATTGTACATGGCAACAACAAAATTGTACAATAATCAGTTCTGATAGATGTGACTCTTTCCAACAATGAGATCATTAAGACCAGTTCCAAAGATCTTGTGATGAAAAGAGGCCAAAGAGAGGACTGTGGGGACTAAGTGTGGATCATCACACAGCATATTTGCTCTTTTTGTTGTTGTTTGCTTACATTTTGTTTTCTTTCTCATTTTTTCCTTTTTGATCTGATTTTTATTGTGCAACAAATAATTGTATAAATATGTATGCATATATTGGATCTATCATATATTTTAACATTTTTAACATATATTGGATTTCTTGCCATCTAGAGAAGGAGGTTGGGAAAATGAGGAAGAAATTTGGAACACAAGGTTTTTCAAGGGTCATTGTTGAAAAATTATCTATGCATATGTTTTGAAAATAAAAAGCTTTAATAAAAAATAAAATAAAATATATTTTGCTCAAAAAACTCATACTTTATTGGGGAAGAAGATATACAAACAACTATACACAAACAAGATATATATATATATATATATATATATATATATACAGAATAACTTAAAAATATCAGAAGGAAAACATTAAGATTAAGAACTAGGAGCAATGAGGTAGTGAAATAGATAAAACATCAGCCCTATAGTCAAGAGGACCTGAGTTCAAATTTGCTCTTAGACATTTACTAGTTGTGTGATCTTCAGCAAGTTCTTTAACCCCATTTGCCTCCAAAAAAAAGATTTTTCTTAATCTTTTAAGAAAAAATAGAAGAGATTTAGCTACTCTAAGAAAGACAGGAAGCCAGGTAAAGATGAGGAGGGAGAGAAGGGAGAGAATTACAGTTATGAGAAACAGCTAGTGAAAATAATCCTAGTAAGGAGTTGGAAACAGCAAGGAGACCAGTATCACTAGACTACAGATTACACATGGAGGTAAGGAATAAGAAAATTGGAAAAGTAGGAGGGATATCAAGTTATGAAGAACTTTGGATGCTAAACAAGATTTTATATTTAGTTCTAGAGATAATGGGGGGCTTTTGTGTTTTGTCAAGGTTGATGTCCTCAGACCTGTGCATTAGGAATATCACTTTGACACCTAAAGGAAGGACAGACTAGACTGGGGAGATACTTGAAGAGAAGCCCCCTAGCAGGCTATTGTAATAGTCCAAGCATGAAATGATGAGGGTTTACACAAAGGTTGTTGTCAGTGTCAAGAGGACAGAATGAGGCATTTCTGAGTGATTTCTGATATCTGGAAATAAAAAAAAAATTGGCAACTGATAATTTATTCAAGGTCATACAAGCAGTAAGCATCGGAGATGGAACTTGAACCTTGCTTCTTTGACTGCAGGATCAGTGCTCTTTCTTGACCAAAAGATTGGCGGAAGCACCAATAAATATTAAAATGTGATTTCAGGTCACTATGGTTACTAAAGTCATGTTTCCAGAGAGGAAGATGCTTTGGTCTTTTCATAAGATGCCAGGATGTTTAGAAGTGTTGTGCACTATAATTTTCTCTGTTATTCTGATTTCAAGTATGCTTTCAAAGCTTATTCATAAATAAGAAGTGCTCTTCATTTTGGTACCAGCCACTTGAGTTCAAAGACCTAAGGAAATGCTTCTTTCAAGTCTGTTTTTTTTTAAACTAATTCTCATTCTACAAAAGCACATAAGTGTGAAATAAATTGATGAAGAGCCAATCACCTGGAGAGACTTGAATGCATCATTCTCAACAATGAGGGTATTTGTGATGAACTGAAGGCAATAAAATGCAGACCCTGGAATTTGGTCCAGAGCTGCTCCATGACAATGCTCTAAAAGGGTGCTAAAAAAAAAAAAAAAAAAAAAAAAAAAAAAAAAAAAAAAAAAAAAAAACAATCGTCGCAATGTCTAAGCATTCAGAGCTACCTTCTCAGAGTATTCAAAAATTAGTTTTACATCTGTAAAATATGGTTTTCTATTCAAAAGAAAGAAAAAAAGAATGAAAGAATATAAAAACATGCAAAATCCAACTCCTAATTTAATAATGATAATAAGAATTCAAGGTTTGCAAAATGCATTACAGGTATTATCTTATCTGATATAAATATCAAAGTATTCAAGATAATCCTTGTTGACAATGAAAATTTCTTCTGATTTTAAGCTTATTTCCTACTTCCTCTAATAATTAATCAAAAGGTGTTCTTTAAATTTTTTTATTGAACAGCTACTGTGTTTCAGCCTCTGTGCTAGGAAATGTGGTTACAAAATAATAGAATGAAACAATTTCTACTTTGCAAAGAATTTCTATTCTAATGAACAGTATTTTTTATGAAGTACTTTAATGAACTAGGACTTTTTATAACTATATGCAGAATAACTATGAAGAGAAGTAATAGAATGCAAAGTAATTTGGGAGAGGGTATTAAGAATCAGGGAATCAAGAAAGATTTCTTGTAAAAGGTGGTCCTTGAGTTGCATCTTAAAGGTAGAGAAGGGATCAATGAGATGAACATTTAGAAAGACTGAATTTCAGGCCTGCAGGATGGCTAGTGTAAATATAAATGACAGATAAAGAGAGAAAGCTAGTTCACTTCTCTAGCAAAGTGTGGGAGAGGAAGTATCATATGAAGCAGCTGAAAAAATATGTTGATGCCAGGGTTGTGAAGGACTATAAAAGCTAATCAGAGCCAGATGTGGTGACTCACACCTATAATCATTGCTGCTGGGGAGGCTCAAACTGAAGGATCACCTAAGCTTGGGAGTTCTGAGTTATTGTAGGGTTACAGATGATAGAGGCACATCAATTCTAGGCAAATATTGCAAGCTTTCAGGCACCAGGCTACCAAAGTGGGTCAAAACGGAACAGGTCAGAAATTGAGCAGATTAGGCTTTCAATTCCAATAAGCAATAGTTCATAAATAAATGCAGCATTTTCATCTTGGGCAAGATTCCTTTCATCCCAAATAAAGAGAGGGAGGGGGGAGAGAGAGAGAGAGAGAAAGAGAGAGAGATCAGTGGTGGTATTCTATCCATAACTCTAGCTGCTCCCAAGGATGTCCACTCTTGAGAGATGAGGACTCTCCTAGGGAAATCACAATGTGATTAGAAAACTATAACTTGGACCTTGGGAGTTACTGTGGGTGGCAAAGTAGCAACCAGTGGAGTGTGCCTGTACTTCTAGAAGAACTCAAACCACTTCTCCCCCAGTCCTTAGACCTGAGAAGCCATAGAGGCACCTATAGATCTATCACTCTGAATCCCAAAGATCCAGGGGAACATGACCACAAGATGTGAAGATAAGCAAAGAGACAATGGTGATCTAGGCCAAGACAAACTAAGACTAACCACCCCACCAAAAGTTCAGCAGAGGACAAGCCTGACCCTAGCGCAGTCATAATTCAGGAACTAAATCTGAAGAAGTAAGTAAATACAAGAGAAAAAGACCATTGTAAAGAATTACAATAACTTCAAAGATGCCCTAAAAACAAACTAGGAGAGAGTAACTTCCCAAGAACTGCAAGCAGATACTAAAAAGTGAAATGTATTTTTATCAAGGACTGCATGAATAAGTAGAAGAAATGGGGTCCATGATAATTAGAACAGACCAAAGAGAAATCAACACCTACATAAGGGCAAAAAAAATACATCAAAAACAAAATCAAAAGATTAGAAAAGAAAGAAAATTGGGGTTTATGTTTTTAAAAAACTGATCTGGAAAACAAGTTTAGGGGAAAAGATCCAAGAATCATTAGGTTTCCTGAAAACTATGACTTTTTAAAAGTATAGACTTTTTATTTCAAGAAATCATAAATGAAAGTTATCTAAATCTATTAGAATCAGAAGACAAAGAGGGAAAAGAAAGAAAGAATCTGCCCCCTTTAAAAAAACCCTACAAGGAAAAGTTCCAGGAATATCATAGCCAAAATCCAGAGTATCCTCATCAAAGAAAGATATATCTCAAACAGACAGAAAGAAGGAATTCAAGTGCCAAAGAACATAGTCAGAATCATAAAGCACTTGCCAGTTTCTATTAAAAATGAGATGAGATCTTAAAATATAACATTCCAAAAGGCAAAAAAATAGCCTTACAAATAATAACAATTTACCCTTCAAATATAAATATAATCACAGAGGGGAAAATGAAAAAGGAGTGGAAAGAAAGATTCTCCAGTGTTTCTGATGGAAAAACCTAGAGCTGAATAGGAATTTTGAAATGCAAATATAAGAATCAAGATAAATATTAAAAAGTAAGTGTATTCAAACAAGTTGAAAGAGCTATAAAAAGATGAGGTGCTAACACTCTAAAAGGATGAAAACAAATGTGTGCTTTCAGAACCTTAATGTCTTCATATGGTAATGAGACTTAAATAAGAAAAACAGAGAATTTGGAGGTGAATTGTCCTTGTTCTGAAGATTTTAGGAAAGGAAACAGAAGGTAAAAGAAATACACTACCTTATAAAGAAAGAAAACGGGTTGGAATTTAATGTTTCTTGCAATGTGAGAAGAGGAATATACAAACATGGAAGGAGAAAGTAAGCATTATTTGAATTTCACTCTTAATTGAACCAGTCAAGGAAAGGTGGAACAACTATACATGGGACAACTGGATGGTGCAGCAAATAGAGCACAGTCCTGGACTTAGGAGGACCTAAATTCAAATACAGACTTTAGCTGCATAACCATGAGCAGTCACTCAATCCTGATTATCTCACCCCCCCAAAATAAATAAATAACTAAATTTAATTAAAACATACACACACACACACATCCTTGCATCTCTACTAGCTACCATCCTATATATCTCCTCTGTTTTATGGCTAAGCTCCTTGAAAAGGCCATCTACAATAGGTATCTGATTCTTCCTTTCCTTTCACTTTATTCTTGATTCTGTAGTTTGGCTCACATCATTCAACTGAAACTGTCTTTTCTAAACTTAACTAAGGATTTCTTAATTGTCAAATTTAACATTCTTCCTCTGTACTGTTTCACTTGGTGATCTCATCAACTCCCATGCATTCAATTATCATCTCTCTGCTACTGATTCTCATGTCTGCTTATTTAACCCTCATTTCGCTAGTGAATTTTATTTTCATATATCTAATTGTCTATTGAACATTTCAAAGAAAATATCCTGCAGAAATGTTACACTCATATTTCCAAAACTTAACTCATTAACATTCTTTCTAAATTCTCCTCCCTTTAGAATTCTCTCATATTCTCAAGAACCCCATCATCCTTCCAGTCAACTCAAGCTCAAAGGCTAAGTGTCACCTTTGATTCTTCACTCTCTCTTACTTCCACCCTTATATCCAATTTCTTGCCAAGACTTGTCAATTTTACATTCACATTATTTCCCATTCCCTTGTATGTTCCCTTCTTTCTTCTGATACGGCTACCATGGAGATACAGGTCCTCATCATCTCATGTCTGAATCATTATAAATGCCTCTTGGTTGGTTTCCTTATCACAGGGGTATATAATAGTCTCTCCATTCTATTCTTCACTCAGTTATCAAAATGTTCTTCCTAAAGTACAGGTTTGCATCATCATCCCATATGGTACCCTCCATCAGTTCCCTATTTGTGGGTCCCATAACTGATAGAGCTAAGGTTATTTGTCAGTGTGTGGTATGAATATGGTGTTAGTAGCAAAAACAAAGAAAATATTTGGTATAGTCACTCTGGGAAATGAAATCATGAATAGGGGTAGACTTAGAAGGATTTTCTTTTTTTTGTTTGCTTGTTTTTTAATAGTATTTTTAATTACATGTAAAGATAGTTTTCAACTTTCTTTTTTTTTTTATTTAATAGCCTTTTATTTACAAGGATATATGCATGGGTAACTTTACAGCATTAACAATTGCCAAACCTCTTGTTCCAATTTTTTACCTCTTACCCCCCACCCCCTCCCCTAGATGGCAGGATGACCAGTAGATGTTAAGTACATTAAAATATAAATTAGATACACATTAAGTATATATGACCAAAACGTTATTTTGCTGTACAAAAAGAATCAGACTCTGAAATATTGTATAATTAGCTTGTGAAGGAAATCAAAAATGCAGGTGTGCATAAATATAGAGATTGGGAATTCAATGTAATGGTTTTTAGTCATCTCCCAGAGTTCTTTTTCTGGGCATAGCTGGTTCAGTTCATTCATTACTGCTCCATTGGAAATGATTTGGTTGATCTCGTTGCTGAGGATGGCCTGGTCCATCAGAACTGGTCATCATATAGTATTGATGTTGAAGTATATAATGATCTCCTGGTCCTGCTCATTTCACTCAGCATCAGTTCGTGTAAGTCTCTCCAGGCCTTTCTGAAATCATCCCTGTTGGTCATTTCTTACAAAACAGTAATATTCCATAATATTCATATACCACAATTTATTCAGCCATTCTCCAACTGATGGACATCCATTCAGTTTCCAGTTTTTAGCCACTACAAAAAGGGCTGCCACAAACATTCGTGCACATACAGGTCCCTTTCCCTTCTTTATAATCTCTTTGGGATATAAGCCCAGTAGTAACACTGCTGGATCAAAGGGTATGCACAGTTTGATAACTTTTTGAGCATAGTTCCAAACTACTCTCCAAAGTGGTTGGATTCGTTCACAACTCCACCAACAATGCATCAATGTCCCAGTTTTCCCGCATCCCCTCCAACAATCATCATTATTTTTTCCTGTCATCTTAGCCAATCTGACAGGTGTGTAGTGGTATCTTAGAGTTGTCTTAATTTGAATTTCTCTGATTAATAATGACTTGGAGCATCTTTTCATATGACTAGAAATATCAACTTTCTTTTTTATATTTTTGAGTTCCCAAATTTTTCCCTCCCTTCTTCCCTTCTCTCTCCCCTAAGATGTCAAGCAATTTGATATAGATTATACATGTGTAATCACATTAAACATATTTCTATATTAGTCATATTGTGAAAGAAGAAACAGAGCAAAAGGGAAAAGCCACAAAAGGGAAAAAAAGACGTGAAAAAAGTGAAAATTGTATGCTTCAGTCTCCATTTAGTCTCCATAGTTCTTTCTCTAGATGTGTATAGCATTTTTCTCATCAGGAGTCTTTTGGACTTGTCTTACATCATTGTATTACTGAGAACTGAGTCTATCATGGTTGATCATTACACAATGTTGCTGTTACTGTATACAATGTTCTCTTGATTTTGCTCACTTCACTCAACACTTAGAAGGATTTTCAAGTAATATTAAGTACAAAGTTGAGATCATGGACCACGAATTGTTAGAGGATGACTAGGAAGAAGAATTTACACTGATCTTTCTCTCATGTCTACTGTAAAACCTCTTTAAACATCTCAGAACACTGTCATTGATTTTCAGAAGTATCTAATCTGCTGATAATTTTTTTTTCAAAATTCCAAGAGAAGGATAGTAGCAAATTTAAATTCATTGGTAATGGAGAGAGAGAGAAAAGGGAAGATTCAGAAGAGACTGAATTTAAATGCTTTGGATAAAATTTTCATCCACTGCTCATTTTTAGAAATGAAGAAAAGAGTTACTATTGCAAAACAGAAAAAGTCTACTAATAATATGATAACAGGAGGCAGGTTATATATGTTAAATGCCCTGTGTCTCAGGTTTCTTCTCAACATATAAAAATGTGAAATGAAGGGTGTTAACTGCTGTTAACAGTAGGTTCTTCAGGTCACAACAAGTATTCTGGGTTGTTTCCCAGAATGAGGTTCCTATAACCTGCTATTATCACCCAGTGTGGGAACTGTTGAAATTTATGCAAATGTATACATAATTTTTCTAGACTTATTGTTTTCACTTCTTAATGTTTTTCAAAAACTTTTTCATTGCTTTCTTGCCTGAAATTGTGGCTATAAAGAGCCAAGAAAAAATCCTGTAAATTTTTTGAAGCTATCTTAAAGATCATAAGATTTTTGCTAATTTTTCTGCCCCTCCCGTGTATTATTCATAACATATGATTGTCTTATTGTTACGACAGAGAAACACCTCTTCCACTGACTCTCACTAAGTTGCTATTTGACTTAGGGCATCTTACTGTTCCTCCCTTAGTGTTGGTTTTCTCATCTCTAAAATAAGGGAGATCATCTTTAAATTACTTTCAGCTTTAATGACCTGGAATGTGAGGTAATATAGCACAGTAGATACAAAAACTGTGTTTAAATCCTACCTCCAACACTTGCTATGTGGGTGGCCATGAGTAAGTAATTCTTTATTGCTTGGTTTCCTCATCTGTAAAAGGGAAAAATATTACCTGTGATCCCTACCTACAACTATTTAATCAAACAAGATAATAGATGAAAAATACCTTCTTGAGAGGCTATATAAAAATCATTTTAATTACGATCTATTATCTACATATATGTATCCTTCTCTTTTGTGCTCCAGGTACATTTACTTTCAAGATTAATCTTTTAGGTTCTTGCCTGAGCATGGACAATTCTAATTCTCAATGCCTGACCACAGTGGAATTTATTAGATTTATCATTTCCAAGCATATATGATGTTATGTTATGCCCAGTTTACCAAATTTCCCTGTAATTTCTCTACAATCTTCTCCTGCAACCTATCCAAACCCTATTAGTCTACCCAACTCACTTAGTCAAAAACTGAGTTCTGCCAACCTTCCCAGACATTCCAAGACTTTCTGAGCTCTTATTCTAGTTTCCTAGCCCCCATCTCCCTATAATGCCATGTTCTTCCCTCACCTCCCCAAAGCAGGAAGATATTGATAAATGGAATTATTGGGCCATCTTGTGGTTGCACCTAAAAACTGAATCTTCCCTGAAGTCCTAGAAATGATTTAGAGTTTATGAAAACCACTGCCCTCTTCCCCTCTTCACTCAATTTCAGAATTTTCCCATAATTTAAGTCAATAAATTTGAAAAACTTCAAGTGATTTATGTCCTATAGTTTTAGGCTAAAAAAGAAATCTAAATAATGAGCCTATATTTTTTATATGTTTCTGAGAAGAAAAAATGAATGCTTCTTTCCTTTTATTTTTCCAGCATTGAAAGAAAATAGTATTTGTATTTCTTTTTTTTTTAAGGTTTGAGGGTTAGGAGTAGGGACAATCATGCAACATACCATTTGACCTCATACATTTCCAATATTCTTTTAGGTTTTTTATTGAAGCATCATTTATTACCCAAAAGTCTTTTCTAATATCAGATCTTTCATTTAATTGCAGTAGCCTAAGTATTGGAAACATGCTGATTGGTGAGCTTTAAATGAAATTTTTGCCTTCGTGTAAAAGCGTAATAAATTTTCCTTTAAAAAAAGGAAAGAAAAAAGAAAAATTCAAATAGTATTCCACTGAGGAGACAGAGTAAAAACTACTGAAATCAATGTAGACATGAGCTGATCAATCAATTATTCATTACACTCAAATTATGCACCAGAAATTTTGTTATGTGTGAGTGATACAAAAACAAACATTAAATAGCCCTGACCCTCAAGGAGCTAATATTCCTCCCCATGACCATGTTGTCATTTCCAGATTGCCCCCCTTTCTCCACCATTCAGTAAACGTTTTCTTTTGCAGGTTATTCTATTCAAATCCTGATAGCTGTTGTCAACAAACCTTCAAGTCATTCCCATTTTTCAGTGAGTTTCATAACTAGATCATAATTTTTTCCCTCCTCTTAACTCCTGCCTTTGGTGAACCAACTCAGCTCTATATTATCCTCCTCTCTGGAATCTCTATCCCCCTCTTATTTTACCAATTATGCATATTCAAGCTCCAATCTTGGATCACCCACCATTCATTATTTTCACTCCTATATATGTGCTTCTGAATGAAAGTAGAAAAAAATCATGCAACTAATGTGATTAGATTCACTCCAAATTTGTTATATTAGTTTAACTGGGCCCTTACTGCTATGAGGCAATATTTCTATACCTCTCTTATCAACTCACTCTTTCATTCTTTCAAGTGACATTTCCAAACATTTTCATTTCTTCTCAAATCTCCCATGGTTCTCTCTTTCCCCACACTCTCAGATGAGAGCCTTGCCTCGTGTTTTAGAAAAAAAAAAAGAAAAAGAAAGATGCCATTCACTATGAACTCCCTTTTCTTCTTTCTTCCTCACCTCTAATAACTCAAATGCTTTTTGCCACTTTCTCTTCCTTCACCCAATTGTCCAGTAACCTTCATCCTTACCAAAGCTAACTACTTTCCTTATCCAAGCAATCCCATTCCATTCTATCCCATCTCCTACAAAATACTGACCCTTCTGTCATCACCACTCTCACTTTTTTTCCCAACATGGCCCTCTCTATTGGCTAATTCCCTTCTACCTACAAGCATGCCCACCCTGAAGAAATCTTACATGATCTGCCTTTTGTATCTAACTCTTCAAAAAGTCCATTTAGGATAGGTCTCTCAATTTCTCTTCTTTCTATCTTTTCTTGATTCTTTACAAATCCAGCTTCCAACTTTATAACTTCAACAAAATTACTAATTACAAATTTACCAGATCTCTTAGTTGCCAAATCCAGTGAATTTTTCTCAATCTTCATTCTCTTTGATCTCTCTGCAGGGTTTGGAACTGTTGGTCATTCTCTCCTCCTTTATGCTTTCTTCTCTTTGGGATACTACTCTCTTCTGATTCTCCTCCTATTCATCTCATTGCTCCTTCTCCATCTCTTTTGCTAGCTCCTTCTCCAGACTATCACCTCTAACATAAGTGTTCCTCAGGATTCTACCATAGGCCTTCTCTTCTCCCTCTATAGTAATTCCCTTGATGATCACATCAATTCTCATGGATTTAATAATCATATCAAATCTAACCTAAATTGCCCCAAATTTTCTGCTAAATTCCAATCTTACATTTCTAATTGCCTTTCAGACATCTTGAACTGAATATTCAGTAGATATCTGAAACCTAGTATATTCAAAACAGAACTTCACTTTCTCCCTTGAAGTTTCCCACCTCCATTTCTTTTGCCACAGAGAGGGTAAATACCACCATTCCAGTCCCTCAGGCTTATACCCTAGACTTCATTCTGAATTTTTCACTTTCTTTCATCCTCCCTATTGAAGTTGTTGACAAGATCCCTGATTTTACCTTTGCAATTTCTCTCCTTTTCTCCTTTTACACTGTTACCACTCTTGTGCAGAATCTCATCACATCACACCTGGAGTATTACAATAGCCTTCAAGTGGTTCTAACCCATCCCAATTTATTCTCATTTTCTAAAGTGAAGGTCTAATCATGTCTCTCACACACACACACACACACACACACACACACACACACACCCCTCCAGTGGCTTCCTATCGTTTCAAGGAGCAAATAAAAAAATGCTCTCTTTGGCATTCAAGGATTCTTCATAACCCAACTCCCTCCTACTTTTCTTGTCTTCTTACACGTTACTCCTTGCCATCTACTCTTTGGTTCAGTAACATCTATCTCCTTGCTGTTCCATGAAGAAGAAACTCTGGCATTTTTTTCTGCCTATCCTACATGCCTGGAACACTGTCCCTCTTCTGTTCCATTTCTAACTTCCCTGGCTTTTTTAAAGTCTAACTATTCTATTCTATTCTCAACTAAAATTCTATCTTTTACTAAAAGCCTCCCTCAACTCCTTTGAATTCCAATGGCTTCCTCCTGTTAATTATTTCTTATTTATCCTGTATATAATTCTCTTTGTGTATATCTACCTGCATGTTTTCTCCAACATTAAATTATAAGCTCCTTGACAGAAGAAATTGTATTTTGTTTTTTTGTTTTTTATGGCTTTTTTGTATCCCCAGTGATTTGCACAGTAATAGTAAGCACATGATAAGTGATTACTAAATATTTGTCGCTTGATTGAGCAATCTGTTCACATAAAATATATAATTTTATATATATAAAATCACATATAATAATAATGAGGAAGAGGAAGACTTAATAGCTGGTGGAGATTAGGAAAGGCCTCATGGAAAAGAATACCCCCATGCTGAGTTCTAAAGGAAACTAGAGATTCTAAGTTCACAACTGAACAGATATAGAAATTCTTCCTTCACTTATTTTCTTGATGGACAAATGAAGAATTTAAAGAGCAGGATAAAGATACTTCAAAAGCAAGATGACCTATGATGGAAAATAGAAATTAAGTACCAATAGATTTATAGATCAATTGAATTGACTGACCTTTATGTATTTGTCATATTATAATTGGTCACATCTTCTAAATCCCTTTAGAAGACTGCAACCATATCAAATTATCTATTGATTTATTTTGATAATATCCAATTATTCATTAGTATCTCTAAAAGGTCATAGTAGTTGGGAAAAGAAAAACTTATACAATTTGAATGGGTAATATTTTCTTTCTCTAAATCAGGGGAACTATTGATAGGAAAGAAAAGTATAAGTTTATAAAGTAAAAACATAGGACTATTGGGAATGTCAGTGACCTTCACTCTATTTTCCTAAGCCACTGGTCCTGCTTCCAGTCCCATCCCTCAAAGCCATTATCCACAAAACCACCTTTTGTAGAGAAGTTCCCAGTTATCTCCCCTATCTACCAAGCATCATTTACAAGATAAGCAAGCCAGACTACCTGAAGCAGTAAGACACTTTGATAGAAAGAAAGGAAGCAGCACATGCCAGATAAGTCAAACTATAACTGCCATCTTGACCTCATCATCTCTCAGACCTCAATGAAAATAGTCCAGGACCCTGAACCCAGAACCTTGGGAATGGCAATGCAAGACTTTGTGTCTTCAGCCAGCCCTGTGAAGATGCAGCCTGGCAATTGCTATAGGTGCTATAACCACAGATTCAAAAGGCAGAAAATATGCTTACCACCAAAGTCGTTGACATCATCAAATGGTTCAACATCAGAAATTGATAGGATTTTATTAGTGGAAATGCCATTAAAGAACAAGTATTATACTATGCTACTTTCTTCTTTACTATTTACTTGATGATTTCATCAGTTCCCATAGATTTAATTACCATTTTTATGTAGATCATTCTCAAATCTCTTTCCTACCCAATCTATCAGTTGACATCTAATCTCACATCTCCAAATGCCTTTCAGACATTTTAAACTCAATGTGATGTCCCTCTGCTCTACTACTGACTTCCCTGATTTCCTTTAAGTCCCAAAAATCCTACCTTGTACAGAAAGGTCTCCCTAATACCTCAATTCCAATACTTTCCCTCTTTTAAATATTTCCTATTTATCCTGTACATAGCTTCCTCTATATATATACATTTGCCTAATGTTTCCCCTATTAGATTGTAATCTTGTTGGGGGGCAGCTGTTGCTGTTGTTCAGTCCTATCAATCATGTCTGACTCTTTGCAACACCATTTGGGGTTTTCTGGCAAAGATACAGAGTGATCTGTCATTTCCTCCTCTGGTTCATTTTACAGATGAAGAAAGGCAAACAGGATTAAATGACTTGTTCAGGAACACACAACTAACTAGTAAGATTCTGAGGCCAAATTTGAACTCGGGTCTTCCTGATTGCTCTATCTTCTTGCCACTTAGTATCCCCTTGAAGACAAGCTCTGTTTTGTTACATCTTTTTTTTGTATCCCCAGTGATTAGCACAGCACCTGGAACTCAGTAGATGCTTTATAAATGTTTATTGAATTCAATTGAAGTATTTCCGTCTGCCTTGCAGCAGCACCCTAAGGACTATAGGACTTTTCTATCTGACTTTCTGCTGAAATTTTCTAGATCTGCTATATCACATTTTTTTTAAGATCTGCTATGTCATATTAAGAGCAAGAACTGTCTTGCTTTTCTATTTGTACCTCCAGTGCTTAATGCAGTGTTTTGTATATAATAAGTAATTTTTTTCATTCATTCATTTAAATGAAGTTTTTCAAGTATGTAAGACTTTAATGTATTCATTCTATCATTGTCCCTTGCTTTTCTACCAATCGTAAAGACAACCTAGTCTATTGGTATATTTCTTTTAGCTTGGCATAACATATGGACATCCAGCTGAGCTTTGAATTAAAGGGTAGAGAGAGAGTAGACAATTTTATATTTTGTAAGCTTCCCAAGGTTTTTGGTTTTCTCTTTTTTGCCCACCTCATTGGTACATTATGGCATCATTTTACTTATTTGATATATCATAGCACCTAAATGGAGACAATATCTCAGAAAATCAAAAATTATGCAATGGATATCATGCTAGAGAGATTATGAGAAATATTTGGGCTTGAATTCCACTCTGATACTTACTGGCTATGTGACGTTGAGAAAGTCAAATAACATCTCTGAACATCAGTTTCCTCACTTGGAAAATAAGAATAATAATATTCACACTTTTTGTGGTGGTTATTCATCATTCAGTCATGTTTGACTTTTGGTGACCCCATAGACCCTTCTATCCTCCACTATCTCTCAAAGTCTATCCAAGTTCATATTCATTGCTTCTATGTTACTACATATTTATTTCATCCTCTGCCATCCCCTTTTCCTTTTGCCATCAATTTTTCTAATGCCAAGGTCTTCTCTAACAAATTCTATCTTCTTATCATGTGGCCAAAATATTGAAGTTTCAGCTTCAGTATTTGACCTTCTAGTGAATAGCTTGAATTAATTTCTTTAAATATTGACTAATTTGATTTTCTTGCTGTCCAAGGTATCCTCAAAAGTCTTCTCCAGGACCATAATTTTAAAACATTGATTTTGCAGCACTGCTATCCTTATAGTCCAGCTCTCACAAGCATACATTGCTACTGGAAAAAGCTTTGGCTACTCAGACCTTTGTCAGAATGGTGATATCTTTGCTGTCCAGATTTGCCATATCTTTCCTTCCAAGAGTCTTTTAATTTCGTGTCTGAGATTGCCATCTACAATGATCTTTGAGGCCAACAATATGAAATCTGACACTGCTTCCATTTCTTCTCTCTCTAATTGCCAGGAAGTAATTGGACTAGTTGCCAAAATCTAAACAACAACAAAAAAACAATTAAGGGTATTTTATGTTAAATTTTGAGCCATTTTTTACACTCTCCTCTTTTACTCTTATCAAGAGACTTCTCAATTCTGCTTCACTTTCTGCCATCAGAGTGTTATCATTTGCATGAAATTGTTGATATTTCTTTCAGCAGCCTTAATTCTGGCTTTTGATTCCAGTCTAGCATTTCACACATACTCTGTATATAATATCTGCTCTACTAACATCAAAAGGTTGTTGTGAAAAGCAATACAATAACATATAGCAAATGTTTCGTGTATCTTACAATGCTGCAGTCTGCCATGGGAAATGGAGCCAAACTTTCCTAATTCTTAGTCCAATTATCTTTTCCATATGCTAAAGTGTTCTATCAATCTCACTTATTATTATTATTATTAGAAAGGCAGCATGCCATAGACAAAAAGTCAGCTTTGGAGGAAGGAATTGCTCTGATACATTCTGTCTGTCTGACCCTGGGAAAACCCCCTCTAAGTTGCAGAACAACTGCCAAACTGCATTGGAAGAAATACATGGGGGTTCCCTATACCAATACTATACTTCACTGGTATAGATCCTATCTGCCTTCTATTACTAAGTACCCTTCTTCCTTTACTATCTAAATTAAGGCTAAATTTTTCTCAGCTATTTAAGAGCTGGGAAAATTTTAGCCTTAATTTTATCAATAAATCAATATATAAATTTTTATTAAGCACTTACTATGTGCTGAACACTATCCTATATGCTAAACATAATAATCAGATCATAGATGTAGAGGAGAAAAGGACCTCAGAAGACATACCCAATCTCCTCAGATAAACCCTGGAGGTTAAACTACTTAGCCAAATCTACAAAGTTTATAAGCATCAGATGAATTGCATTCAGGTCCTCCAACTTCAGATCCAGTATTCTTTCCACTATTCTATGTTTCTTCCTATCATTAGCTTAGAATTCTCAAGTCTCTCCTACAGTATGATCAAAGCAAAGGCCAAAACTCATCAATTTGGAATTTGGTATGAATTTCTACTGGATTACTACCAGTAGTAAATGTCCTTAGATTTAGAAAGTTGTTTTCAAATATCCAATAGATGTCTCTCTCCTAGTCAATATAGAAAGCAGTTCCTTCACAGTGCTGAATAGAGGGTGATCCAAGAAAAGAATTGTCTTTTTGATAAGATCAAAAGCAGGCCCTGGGTGGTGCCATCTGTGTGCTGACCATTGCCTTCCTTCACTACTTTACAACTATCACCTGCTTCTCCGTTAGCATTGACAGTGATAAAAAAAAATTAAAGAATTCAGGCAGTATCAATGATAATAATTCTGTGTGGACATGTGTAGAAAAGAAGGGAGAGAAAGGAAGGAAGAGAGAAGGGAAGAGAGACCAAGTCAGAAAGAAACAGACAAAGATAGAGACAGAAACAGACAGATGGACAGAGACACAGAGACACAGAGAAAGAGAAATAGAGAGGGAAGAGAGAAAGAGGCAGACAGACAGAAGGACAAAGACAGAGAGATAGGCAGACAAAGAAAGGGACAGAGAGATAATGAGAGAGAGAGAGAGAGAGAGAGAGAGAGAGAGAGAGAGAGAGAGAGAGAGAGAGAGAGAGAGAGAGAAGGAGGGGGAAAAGGTAGAACAAATTATCTCATTTATGTCCCAGGAAAATTATTATTATTATTTTGCTCATATAAGGGTCCTAAAAAAGGGTTCTTTAAAAACATTTAGGATTTGATCTCTTTCTCCTCAAATGACTCATTTTTTCAGGCTTAGCCTTTGTATTTATCATATTTTCCTTTATATTATAGTTATTTGTGCACATATGTTCCTATTAGATTTTGGCTTCTTCAGGGCAAGAAATATCCTAGTTCATCATGGTATTCCAACATTTAGCATTGTGCTATGTGCGATATAAATATTTTATAAATGTTTATTGAATTAAATTAGAACATTTTGGTCTGAGATAGCTAGGTGGCACAATGGATAGAATATTAGACAACTAATGTAAAATTGTGTACTTATTTATATCTTTATTTTTGTAGCACTAAGTTTCTAATGAAAACATTCCTATAAAAGCATTTTATTGAAGTTTCTTTTTTTTTAAAAAAGAAACAAACTAATTCAGTTTTAAGAGTATTCTAGCCCTGATTCATTTAATCTGATATATCAAAAAATCAATAATTATGTTATTATAATTTTAGGCATTTAAAATGAAGCAATTTGTATATAATATTTTTTATCCATGTCTATAAAGCAATATATTAAAAAAATAAAAAAATAAATTTTAAAAGATGGATGAATCACAATGTCAATTCAGGCTCCCTGATAGAAAAACAATTAAGAGTACAAGTCTTATTAGGGAATCATTATTATTATCTTTGTTTAAAAGCAACTGTCACCTTTGTTATTAATCTAATCAAGATAAAGAGGCAAATGGAGAGAGAACTGTTCTCAGAGTTGAAAAGACATGGATTCAAGCATTACTTCTCTGCCTCTGTAAGTCTGGGTAAATCACTCAGTGTCTCAGGAAACTCTGCAAAACTATATCACAGAAAAGGAGCAGACCAATAGCCTCATTCACTATTAACTAAATCAATGAAATCATGAGTCTCATTTCCATCCCTAGAAGATTCATTCCCTTTTTTTCATGGTGGTAGGTTTATCACCAAACTAAACTTTAATCCATCTCCTGAGTAAACTGATATAATTCCTTAACAGAATCATTGAGTTTAAGAACTGAGCAAACTTTACAGATGGAAGATGCATAGATAGGATTTAGATCCTGAAAGAATAGTACACATCATCTAATCCAATGGTGTCACTTTATAAATGAGCAGATGAAAACCCAGTCAGGTTAAGCAATTTGACTAAGGTCTCTCAGCCAATTGCCAAAGAATTCCACTCTGTTTCGGTGTATATGTATCAACTTTGGAACAACTTTAAACAATCATCTTTAAGAAGTTATCAGGAGCCATAGCAATTGAATTCAAAACAATGTGAATCCCGCAAAATATGAGTCACCCAAATGAGTCAGGAAATTAAAGTGCCAGACTGAGGTGGTGATTCACGAACCAAAACTCACATTTTCCAATCCCCGGAGGCAAGCTTACACAGAGTAGTGTAGCTTCTTAAGGAAAACTCAAAAGTTTTCAAGTTGAAATGTTATCTTAGTAATGATTTTATGACTATATTCCCAGAAGAGTTCAATTATATACAAAGACATTGCACAGGTTAGGACTTGTGTTTACTAAAGAAGGCAGAGAAGTCTGTGGATGTTCAGAAGTTCACACAAAACTGTAAATAAACATCAATTCATGGAATAAGAAGAATATAATTTTTGGAAAGAGTTTAACCATGCCAGTTCAGAAATCTGCTTTGCTACATCTCTGAAAGGTGGCTATCTAGTCTCACTCACCCAGTTTAATAGTAAGGATTAGCTCCACCATCATTATTATTAATGACCTAATACTAAAAATATTCTACTGGATTCCTTTCTAATTATCTGCTAAAAAGTATAATCTATGTTATACATACAAGTATTCCTTATCTTGGTTCACATCTATGCTTTTGATCTCCTATAATTCCAACACTGAGGCTCTATCCCCCATGTTGGTAGTCTTCTTCTAACTACTTACATTTCATGATCCCAATGTAGTACTAGCTATATCCATCTGTTTTCTTTCATTGTGGACATAGGATGAGCCTATCTTTTTTTCAGGTAATGATAAATCATTTTAGTAGTGTCCAATTCTTCTTTGAGGTTTTCTTGGCAAAGATACTGGAATGATTTGCAATTTCCTTCTCTGGTACATTTTACTGATGAGGAAAGTGAAGCAAACAGGGTCAAATAATTTGCCCAGAGTCATACAGTTAATAAGCAACTAAAGCTAGACCAACTCAGAAAGATGAGATTTCCTAATTCTAAGCCTGGAAGTCTATTCACTGTGCCACTTAACGCCCTTCCATGTAATACATTTCCTTGGAAATAGCCCCTGTTCAACTTCTTTAACTTGCTTCAGACAGTGTTTCATAACCTTCTGTCCTTGACATCTTGACATCAGCTCTACTGTTACTACATTTTCCCCACCTAAAATAGGGCTTTTCAATGACCAGATGTCTAGGGATCATGCTAGGGGGAATAATTCACTTAGATTTGTAAATCTTGAGCCTGAGCTATCATACTGATTAATAAAAAAAATACGAACCTACCTAACCTACCATATCTAGTCAAGCAGAGACTACACATCAACCTTAGATATCTTGTTATCTGCCCTTCCACACACCATTCCCCACCCCATCGCTCCACTTCTTGTCCTGAAAACAGTAACCAAATCAATACAACTACTGCTGCTAGAAAGGGCTGAAAGACAAGTTACTTAACCTTAGTTTGCTCATCATTAAAATGAAGTGATCTTTCATGTGTCTTACAACTCTAAATCTATAATCCTATAGTCTATAAGTACATTTTCTGTCCTGTCCATTCACTCACCAATCATGGGATATCCTGTCCCAAAGTTCTTTCTCTGACTTTCACTTCCCTATATGTATTTTCTCTTTGTATTAGAATATAAGCTTTTAGAGATCAGGAACTATCTCTCTTTTGTTTCTGTATCTCCAGAACATAACAAAACATCTGGCACATAGCAGGTACTTAATAAATACATAGATGAACTACAGATGAACATAATCTGAAGTAAGACAGTATCCATGTGAGTAAAGAGAACAGCACAGAAACCATAGTAGAAGCAGAATCAATCAGATTTGCCATTAATTATGTGGTGGAGGAAAGAAGGAAAAGGAAGAAAATCCAGGATGTTAAATAATGCTAATATTAATGACTATAACAATGACAGCTGGAATTTATATAATAGCTCTTTAAAGTTTTCAAAGTGCTTTATTTACATTTCTTCATTTGAGGATTCAAAGACTGTATACTTGGGTGACAAAGTAGATGGTGGTGCCCTCAAAAGATATAGAGATGTTTGGAGGAATGGGGAAAGTTTAGAAGAGAAGATAATGAATTCTCTTATTGATCTGTTGAATTTGAAATACCTATAGAATATATAGGAGGAGTCATACAGCAGGTAATTGAAAATGTCTTACTAGAGTTCAGAAGAGAGATTAGAATTGGAGTCACCTGTATAAACAGAATGTTGAAACCTATAGAGGGCTGAAACTCTTGAGTCCATGCACTGAGGTCAGGACAACTGAGCACTTGACGCTAACTACTGATTGGACAATACTCTATGGGCATTTGCTTGGAAAATGGTTCTTTCCACTATCCTGTGCTGGCTCAATGATTGGTGTATAGAGGATTGTAGGAGGGACTAGGGGGTGGAGGAAGCCAGAGTCACTTTTTGCGGTGGACAAGGAAGAAGGAGGTTGTGGAGATTCTGCTTCCATCCTGTTCACTTCTACCCTTGAGGACTAAGAATAAAGACTGAGGACTTTTGCTTATCCTGACTCCTGCTGATTCTGGGATATCCTGGGTGCTAGCGCAGTCGTCCCAGAAACCCATAGCATCTGTGATGAGATCTTTAACACGTAAATAGAGGTGACAGAAGAGGACCCACCACAGACTTTTGGAGAACATCCAAACTGAGAGGACAGGACATAAGTGATGATCTAGCAAAGGAAATAGAGGAGTGATTAGAAAGAGGAGAACCAAGATAGCCGAGTCATAGAAGCCAAGGAATAAAAGAATGTCCACTGATACATTGTTGGTGGAATTGTGAATACATCCAGCCATTCTGGAGAATGATTTGGAACTATGCTCAAAAAAGCTATCAAACTGTGCATACCCTTTGAGCCAGCAGTGTTTCTACTGGGCTTATACCCCAAAGAGATCATAAAGAAGGGAAAGGGACCTGTATGTGCAAGAATGTTTGTGGCAGCCCTCTTTGTACTGGCCAGAAACTGGAAACTGAGTGGATGCCCATCAATTGGAGAATGGCTGAATAAATTGTGGTATATTAATGTTATGGAATATTATTGTTCTGTAAGAAATGACCAGCAGGATGATTTCAGAAGGCCCTGGAGAGACTTATATGAACTGATGCTGAGTGAAACGAGCAGGGCGAGGAGATCCTTATATACTTCAACAACAATACTATATGATGATCATTTCTGATGGACTTGGCCATCTTCAGCAATGAGATGAACCAAATCAGTTCCAATAGAGCAGTAATGAATTGAACTAGCTGCGCCCAGGAAAAGAAATCTGGGAGATGACTATGAACCACTACATAGAATTCCCAATCCCTCTATTTTTGTCTGCCTGCATTTTTTATTTCCTTCAAAGGCTAATAGTACACTATTTCAAAGTCCAATTCTTTTTGTACAGCAAAATAACTGTTTGGACATATATACATACATTGTATTTAACTTATACTTTAACATATTTAACATGTATTGGTCAACCTGCCATCTGGTGGAGGGGATGGGGGGAAGGAGGAGAAAAATTGGAACAAAAGGTTTGGCAATCGTCAATGCTGTAAAATTACCCATGCATATAACTTGTAAATAAAAAGCTATAATAAAAAAAGAAAAAAAACTTCAGACAAGAAAGAAAAAAAAATAAAAAAAATAAAAAAATAAAATAAAAGAGTGTCCAAAAGGAGACAGTGATCAGCAATACAAACAGTATCAAAGAGAAGTCAAGGATAACAAAAACTGAGAAAAGGCCATCAGAATGAATAATTACAAGAATATTGGGAACCTTAGAGAGACAAGTTTCAGAGGATCTAGTTGGTTGGTTGATTGGTTGTCCTTTGTTCTCACAGAGGACCACAATGAGCAGTAGTGGGGTTAGAAGTCATGATATAAGTTGTTGAGAAGAGAGCGTAGTGGGAGTAGAACCAAGAATGATTATTTCTGGGGAGCTGAGTAGAGAGAGAAGAACTATAGAATGATGATCTGGGGTAATGGATAATAGTAAGTTTTAGTGAAGTTTTTTTATTTGTTTTTTAAGGATTGGGTATGACTGAGTATAAATAAGGAAAGGTAGAGGAGAAGGTGTGGAGTTAGTCACCTGGAGGAACACAAGTTGATAATATCAAGAACACAAGTAGAAAGGTCTACCTGAGTAGGGAGAATGGACACCTTTTCCTCTGAGACAATAGTAAAAGAGAAAATAATAAGTGAAAATGGTAGAGCAGGAGAGCTTTGATGAAGAACATCAGAGGCAAAAAAAAAAAAAGTTAGCAATTAGCAAAACTTTATTATCTCTCACAAGAATAGGAGAACAGATTCCAGGAGGGAATAATCTCTAAATGTGGCCCTCATTACTCTGGCCTGAGTAATACACAGGGGAATGACTTCTAGACATGTAACCATGCAATAGCTTTCACACTCTGAACAAAGATTCAGGAGTTTAGGCAAAGAGCTAGCAGGCTAAAAAAGATGACCTTTCAATAGTAGTTGTAACTAGTGAAATGAGTGTATTTCAGAATTCCCCAATGCAAAGTGAGGAATGAAGGGCAGGGATGTGAGAAACATAACTCTTTATCAATCTAGCAAGAAGCTGCCAAGGAGGGCTTGTGCAGGCTCTAGAGTTTTTAAAAAGCCTTGGTATAGAAATACCTTGGGGAACTGAGGGCCTACCAGTCAATTAGTTTTTATCAGTTCACAAAAAAGTAGAGGAGTTGTGAGGTACTGAAGTGGGGGGAGAGATATTTATGAAGGAATCCTCTATTTTCTCAGCTAAATAGTGGTTGGATATGCCTGCTGAGAGAGAGAAGTATGGGAAAGGCATTGGGAATTTGAGAAGAGACGTCTTTGAATAGCTTCTGGGGGTTGTGGAATAGAGAGTTAATTAAGAAAGAACAAATGTTTTTTGATACAGTAGAGAGGGCTATTTGAGATTAGAAGATATGATGTAATATCTATGGATCCAGTCAGCATAGCAGTGTGACTTATTCAGTGATTTTCATCAGCTCAGGAAATTGAGGGCTGAAAAGCACTAGCATGGTGTGAAAAGGGGTAAGAAGAGCAATGAATCAAAAATATAGTTTTGAACTGGTCAGTTCTAGAGTTGATTGAAAAGTTGTTGTGAAGCTACAGTTTTCTTTTTACTAATGTCCAATACTGAAAAGACAAGCAGCAAACATCCTGAAATAATGTTTATTATTGCCTTGGGGCACTCACTGCAAATAATTCCACCAATGATATTTCTTATCCAGGGAGAATCTAACAGCCAGTAAGTCAATAAACATTTTTTAAGGGCCTACCATGTGTCAAGCACTGTACTAAGTCCTGGGGATCACAAAGAAAGACAAAAGATGACCATTGCTCTCAAGGAATAAACAGTCTAGTGGAGGAGACCATAAGCAAACAACTGTGTACAAATAATATCTGTATAAATTAGAAATAATCAATAGAGGCGAAATAATAGCATTAAGAGAGATTAGAAAAGGCTTTTTGCAAAAGGTGAAAAGTGGAACTTAAAGGATGCCAGAAGATAGAGGTGACAGAAGAAAACACTCCAGGCATGGAATACAGCTGCTGAAAATGCCTGGATTTGAGAGATAGATTTTCTTGTTAAAGTAACAGCAAGGACATTGTCCCTTAATTATAGAATGTGTGGAATAGGAATTTCTTATGGTATTAGAAATATAGAGAGAAGCCACATTATGAAGGTCTTTGAAAGCCAAACAGAGATTTTTCTATTTGATCTAAAAGATAACAGAAAGATATTAGAGTTTATTGAGTAGGGAAGGTAAGTGACATGATTAGATATACACGTTAGGAAAATTATTTTGACCACTGAATGGAAGATGATCTGTGGTAGGGAGAAATTTGTGGCTGGGAGACCAACTAGAAGGGTATTATAATTATCAAGGATGGTAACAGTTTTAGAGAACAGAAAGGTGTCTATATAGAGAGAAATTGTGAAGGTAATAATCAATAGGACTTGGCAACAAATTGGGAAGTAGAGTTGGAAAAGAGTAAGGTGTTGAAGATAAAGATCACTAGATGCCTGGGAGGAGGGTAGTACTTTCAACAACGATAAGGAAGTTAAGATGATGACAGCTTTTGGGGGGAAAGAAATGAGTTCAGTTTTAGACATGTTGAATTTATGATTTCTATTTGAGATGTCCAATGGCATTTGAAGATTCAAAACAAGAGGTCAGTATAGATTTTGGGGGTGAATAAGAAGTTTGGGAATCATCAGCAGAGAAATCATAATTGAATTCATAGAAACAGACAAGATCATCAAATGAAATAACATAAAAAAGAAAATAGAGCCTTGGAGATACCTATGGTTAGACTTCACCAGGAAGAAGATCCCACACAGGAAGGAGTGGTCAGACAGGTAGGAGGAGAATCAAGAGAGAGCAGTGTCACAAAAACTTAGAGAGGGGGAAGTATCAAGAGAAGAGTGTGATTAATAGTGTCAAAGACTAAAGAAAGATAAAGAAAGGTACAGATTGAGAAAAAAACATTACATTTGGCAATTAACAGATCATCAGTAACAGTCATCCTTCCATTTGGCTTCTGTCTCCACCTAACATGAGACCATTAATATTAATATTGTTCAGTTCTTCCAATGATATGGCAAATCTTTTATTATTAGACAAATATCTCACATTTAGCGTATCAACAGTTAGGCTTATCTTTGCAAATATTCTAAAACTAAGATTCTTGGTTTATTCATCCTCCTTTTCTGCCATTTCAAATTCACTGCCAACCAGTCAATCAAAAATCAATTTATCAAGCATCAAACAATGTGCTAAAGCATGCCATTACCACGAAAAGTGGAGATTTATAGAAATATTTAAATGTTTTTCTTTGCTTTATGGGTTGCCATGGACAGAAGATTCATGATCTAGTTCTGAGGTAAAAATTGTAGTGCATTGAAAATATGAACTTTTTCATGGTTGATTAGATCATTCATTGGAAGATAATCTCAATATTTCCCCAACTATTATCTGCATCATGAGAGAACCTGTAAAGGCTTCCATCTTTGTTGTTCAGTAAACTCCACGACCCAATGAGATATCTGAATAGGATTTTTAGTAGGATTCCCTCCTTAGAATAGAGAAATGCCTTTGCTAAATCAATGCCACAAAAAAAATTATTATAATATGAGAAGCCTACTACAGAGAGTTTTAGCAAAGATGATAATGTGAAGGATTCCAGCTGAGCCAAGATACTTTGGGGCACATCTCATAAAATATGAAAAAAAAACCCTATAAATTAAGCAAAGATTCAATAGAAATCAAATTAAAGCATCAATCAATGCTTCCATCTAGTTAATAAACTCTTGACATGGTTAGACTCATTCTTTAGGAAAATAACTTTGAAAACCAGGCGGATTGGAGAGGGGAGAGACTGGAGACAGGAATATTTGCAATAGTACAAATAAATAGTGGATGAAGAACTCAACGTGACTCTATGAGTCAAGAGAAGGGGTTATATGTGAAAGATGAAATGGAGATTTTTAAAAATCAGCAAGATTTGGCAATTGATTGTATATATGAAGTGAATAAAAAAAGACTGTGAACCTGTTTGACTAGAACAGGTACCCGTGAAAGAAATAGGGAAGTTTGGAAGAGGAACATGTTTGTGGGAAAAGATATAATTGTAATCCAAACATGCCTACTCACCTTGTGCAATTAACTCTTCTCTTCCAAAGAACAAAAAGATTACTCACCTAACATGGCTCTAGAGTACAGAACCTACCTCTGTAAAGCCACAAAAGTGATTGGGGGTGGGAAGGTGTGGGGGCTGTGGAGAATGTTGCCTGTACCAGCTGCTGCAGATATCTGGGTCAGGATAATCTATAACTAACCTGAGGGCCCATCACCTGCACAGACTCAGAAAGTCAGGGGTGGGAGGAATTGGAGCAGGAAAATAAGTGTTAGAATGTCATTTAGTTTTATTGAAGACCGGCTTACAATCGGATGGGGAATGGGGCTTAAATAGGGTAGCTAGGTGGTACAATGAATGGAAACCAAACCTGGAATTAGGATCAACCAATTTAAAATCTGGCCTCAGATGCTTACAACATGACCCTAAACAACATACTTAACCCTGTTGCCTTAGTTTTCTCGTAGCTAAAATGATCTAGAGAAGGAAATGGCAAACCACTCCAATAGCTTTGCGAATAAAATCCCAAATGGGATCATAAAGAGTCAGACATGACTCAAGAACAATAAACAGAGATTGAATGGGGCTCCTACACTCACACTCCCATTGGCTAATCATTTGCCGCTTGATGATCAACTCATAGCCCCCAATTTGGAGATCACTATGCCATGCTAGAGAAAGGTTCTAATATCCAGGTGGAAGGGGTACATAAGTAAAAATCTAGGGATGATTATAATAATTCTCACTTTCTCTGTTATCATTTATAACTTTTATCATTATTTGCTTTTTTAAAAAGATCTCATACCCTTAGTTTTTACTTCACTAGGTTTTTCTGAGTCTCAAATGAAGCTGAGTAAAGCACTTTGCAGACTTTATAACATTCTAAAAATGCCTGTTATTGGTATCACCAAGAGGCAGAATGGTACAGTGGATAGAGAAATGGCCTTGAAGACCAAACCTAGGTTTATGTCCCACTTCTAATATATGCTGGCTTATATAAACCTAAGATATAGCCCTCAGTGAATTCACAAGTCCAATCCTTATCCCTATTATTATCTGATGCCTATAAACTCATGGTCAGCTGCTTATCTAATAAGAGACTCCATTTCTTTTCTGCCATTTTTACAAGAACCAAACTCTTTTGATTTATGTTCCTCTCCTTAACTCTTCTTTTTTTTTTTTTTTTTTTACTACTCATTCTTAAATGCTTAGAGACAAGATAGGATCATTTCCCACAGAAGCTATAAAAGCTAACAACCTAATTCTTTTAACTGTTCCCTATAAAAAGATTCAAAAGATGCCCATTTCCTTGAATCTGTAATATATAAGTCCTATTGAGTAGAATTGTAGTGAGCCTGCCTTTAAAAATTCATCTCTAACACAATGCACTTAAAAAACTGAGTTTTTTTTTTTATTACTGAGTTACTCAAATGGCAGTTAGTTCTAAATTGGGAATAGACACTGGTGACTATTGAGAAATATAGCTACAAAGTAATGAAGCCATTCTGGAAGGAGTTTCATTGGTGAATAAAAGAAAATTTCCTATAATTAACATTCAATCAGTGCCAAACTATCCCAGCCAAACCATTTTTTGAACAAGATAGTCAAAACTCAAGGGAAAATGAGCTACTTAGAATAGTAGAATAGTAGTTGCCTGATAAGTATTTGTTCACTTGTCTATACCTACTCTCATGATGCCTATAGAATCCAGACTGTAGGACCACCCAAAAGAAAAGAGCTCATAAAGAGGTTAATGCTTTTACTACTGGAAAATGCATCTCTCTTTGAATGCAGTTCCAGAGCAGCCTTTTACCAATGCTACCTTTTGAATAGTGTTACAGAACAGAACTAGCATATTATAAAAGGAAGCCTTTGAACTGAGAACTGAAATGTTTTTAGATAGCTATCTTTCCATATCCAAACCTCTAACAGAAGAATAGAGCTCTTCAAGAAAAGTACTTTGTCCATTTTTAAAGGAGAAATCTGATCCTCCATTGAATTCACAAGAGCCTAAAAGAAGGACTTAGACTGAGCCAAGTTCCTCACTTGACTGGAATTTGAGACAAATTGATTGACTGGAAATATATCAATCAATAAAAATTGGGCCTTTATTGATTGTATTTCTATCAAGTGTATTTACCACTTTTCATTTTAAATAGTGTATATTTGATCAGATGAAATCAAAGACAAGATCCCTTCGTGCAATCATCTGATTAAAGATTTAAAGTTGATGTAATTGTAACAGGACCCTTGTACATGCCCATATCTCCTAAGATGAAGGCATCCACAGCAAATATACCATGGACTTTCCTCTGAATGAAGGCATTCTGTTTTGGTCTACACATAGTAGGGAGCCTTTTTCCATTGGTCAAATAATTAGAACTGATTATGTCTTTAAATCTATCTCACTGAAGCAAAGTCTTTCTCTTTCTGGTGGAATTCTGGGGTGAAGATCACTTTCCCCTCCATTTTGGCCCTCTGGTCCCAAAAAATGAGATAGAGGTTCATCTGCCCTTTTTAATCACAGATACAAAAATTGGTGTCTCATACTCAGGATCTTGGAGTGCAGGATTCCAGGCCAGATGTTACAACCAGCCTAACAGGGAAGCCCTGAGAATCTTGAGCCTGGAATAAAAATCCAAGAGGGAACTTTGGATTTGAAACTTGGTAGGACTGGATGGTATACAGAAGCTGAAATAAACTGCTAGCCTAATCTGCTTCCTCTTCCCAGAAATAGAGGTGATATAGGATAGATTATGCACCCGAAGTGTAATATGTTCTTGTCATTCTTTTGAATTAATCAATCCTTTATAAAAGCTAATCTGATTGTTAGTGATTAAATGGAATGTATTTCATGGATCTCTAAAATTAAGGGAACAAAATTGGAGGCTTGAGTCAATGGCAGAGAGAAGAGATACCCCCAATTTACTAAAGATATCAGAAAACCCTGGGAAGATGATAAAATGGAACACACTTGGCCTTCAGGCAGTGGGGGCGAGAGACAACAGGGCAATCACTTTTATAAAGTCATGTATAGATCAGTCATTGGGAGGAAAGTTAAAGATTTTTAAGACATTCTAACTACAACTTTCAATCAAACCTGCTCTTGTAGAAGTATGAATGGGACTTTTAAAGGAAAGTAATGTTATAAAGTTCCATGAAAGAGCTGAATGAGTGATGGACTATATATGTATTTTTCCCATTTTGGAGTAATAAGGAAAAGAAATGTATGATAAAAAGAGAAAAGGAAGTCTTTTTGCAAAAGCAAAACAGAAGCCAAACTATCTTTCCTTCTCTCTTTATCTTATAGAGGACATAATAGCCTCTAAATAATGCCTTTATGGGATGGCTGGGACTGTGATCTATATGGCAATATCCCTGGAATCAGTTGGGGCATCCTTCCTTCCCCACCCAACAATACTTTGACTCTCACCTTCACTCATCTTTCAAAATGCCATCCCTCTACTGTCCCATGGCCATCAGTCCCCCTCGTAAGTTCCTTCCTTCCTCCCAAATATAACCATGAGCATCCTGACTTAGGGACCAATACCTTGAAGGAGGTCCATGCAGGATCACTGCAAAAGAGGTAAAGGGGAGACTTTGAGACAAAGGCAACTCACCACTAGCCATCCTGACTATTTCAGCAACTTCTGTAAACTTTCTCCTAATCCTAGTCCCTCAACAGCTTCCATTCTACTGTGTATATCTTTTCCACTGCATTTTATTGAATCTTCATTTTGCTTGTTACAGTGAGAATATCACTACAATTAAGCAGAAGAAAGGAACTTAAATCCTGCTCTACAATTTTTAGGGCATGACCTTTCCCCATTCTGAGCCTCAGATCTGTAAAATAAAAGTCAGCAAGATGATCTCTAAAACCACTTTCAGATCTAGACTTAGGATTCTAGGTCTCTTCCTCTCATATTCCTTCTACCTTCTGGTACTAATTTCTTCCTGAGGATACCACATTTCTTATCTCTCACAACTTTTGACACTCTGACCACCCTGGCTGAGAACAAAGACTCAGTACTAGTTTCTGGTTCTCCTTCTGTCATCTTCACTCAGTAATCAATTCAGTGTCTTAAAAAAAATCCCTGACCCCTTCAAACTGGCCTTGGAGTTTCTCAGCATCTTCAACTCTCATTGACCTCTCTCTCCTATTTTATCCATAAACATGAGTAATCATATCTTAGACCTCATGAACTTGACCCCAAGTGAATTTGGCCCAGATGCTGAGATTTCTAGTTATACACCTGTGATTAGAATCTAAAAATTCAATCTACAAACATTCTTTCTCATCTCTTAGAGGATCCCAAGCATACACAATGTTGAATTAATACAACAAGGTTTACCTGCTTCCATGGTAATGTATAAGTCATATGTTTGTGGCTGCCATGTGACCAACCAGTAACTATTTGTTGTAAATGATAATAATAATTGTTATAACCAGAATTTATCTAGCATTTATCAAAGTATTTTATAAATAATAAAATTAATAAAATAAAAATGATGAAATATAAATTAATTTTATTCTCCCAACAATCTTGGGAAATAGATATTATTAATATTACCCTCATTTTACAAACGGATAAACTGAGGCATAGAAGTTGTGACTTCTCTAGATCATAGAGCTACTAAATATTTTTCTGAAGAGATTATAAAGAGATGGAATTAAAGCTTATATTTCTTTTTGTTTCCCTACTCCAAGTGTCATTAACTAGTTGTGTGATACTGGGAACCTGTACATTATTACCACAGGAGTAGATAATTTAATTTTTCTCACTTCAGAGGATTACACTTTGTTTTAAGGACCAATAATCTTCTTTTAAGAGCCATTTTTTGACCAATCTGTAGGTCTGGATGAGATTAGTAGTTCACTTTATCTACAATTTTTGTTGTTCATTAGTAGTCATTTCTCTTTTGATTCCTAGCCTGGTGATTTGTTAAAAAAAAAAAATCAAAGTAGAATTTGATCTTTGCTGATCAATCTTTGCAATGACTCAGTCCTCTGAGAAAATGCAGATCATCTTGATTAGGTTAAATGAGTGTCTCCATGAATAAAATTTGCCAATAGCATACTACTCATGTCAGATGACTTATTGAAATAAAACCAGGGGACTCTGAAAAACAGGATGCCTTTATCCTGTGTTATTAAGTCCCTAAATTGTGGACTTAATAAATGACATCAACTAAAAGAGTAATGATGCCTTATCTATCCATAACTAGGGTGAGGAAAGGTGCTATTGAGTGTCATTTCATTAAAATAAAATACATAAAATGCAAATTCCTTGACTACATTGATTTATTTATTTCTTATATTACTCCATGTTTAACAAATATTTGTTGAATTGAATCAAATTGGATTTTTCCCTTTATGATTCAAAAATTGTTAAATATAAAAGGGGGAGGTATAAAGAGGGGAGGAATAGGAAGAGAAGGAAAGGGAAGAGGAGGGGAGGAAAAGGAAAAGACTTAACATTAGAAATAGACATAGTTTTATCAATGGAAATGACATTACAGAAGATATAATCTTCTTGCCATTACACTTTAATGTCCTCTAGGTTTGCCAGCTGACTCGCAACTAAGACCTTCCATACGTATTGTTACACTGAGAGCTCCTAGAGAATAGGAATGTAACTGTCTTGCTTTCCTATTTGTATCCTGAGTGGCACATGATAATCATTTAATAACTTATTTATCATTCATTCATCTATTCACTGGGGAGGGACGACATTCTTTTCCCCTTTAATGTGTCTGTGTCTGTGTGTGTGTCTGTATGTTGTGTGTCTGTGTATGTGCTTAATGTCTAGAATATACTATCATTTTAGTTAAAATATTTTCTGATTTAATACTTTTTTCCACTCATTGACTCCACCTCTCTTCTCATTTCACCCTTTGCATTCTGTTTTCCATCCTCATTACTCAATTGAATCTCTCTTCAAAATTATCCATGTTCTCTTAATTATTCATTCTGATAATCTCTTCTCAGTCTTTTTCCTTCTTGACCCACCTACAATATTTGGCATTGTTGACTATCATCTCCAACTGGTTATTCTCTCTCTGATATTGCTTTTTTCTTGAGTCTTCTGTTACCTGTATAACTCACTTCTCTGGCTTTCTTTTCTTTTTGTTGGCTCATCATCCACATCATATCTGCTAACACTGAGTATTCCCCTAAATTCTGTCCTTGGCCCTCTTCTGTTTTTTCTATATACTCTCTTGATCCTCATCAGCATCCATGAGTTTAATTAACATCTTTATGCCGATTATTACAATATCTATAAATCCAGGCCCAGTGTTTCTTTTGAACCCCCATTCTCATTTGTTGCTGGGATATTTCAAACAGCATGTCAGGTACTTCAAACTGGTTATCTTTCCCTCTGTCCCACCCTTTACCACCACCACCATAATCTCTTCCTAATTTCCCTAATTCTGTGAAAGATGCCACTGTTCTTCCAGTCACCCAGTTTTGCAACCATGGAATTATCTTTCATTGCTCCTCTTCCTTACACTTATATTACTCCATGTTTAACAAATATTTGTTGAATTGAATCAAATTGGATTTTTCCCTTTATGATTCAAAAATTGTTAAATATAAAAGGGGGAGGTATAAAGAGGGGAGGAATAGGAAGAGAAGGAAAGGGAAGAGGAGGGGAGGAAAAGGAAAAGACTTAACATTAGAAATAGACATAGTTTTATCAATGGAATCTCATCTACATTCAGATGTCAAATGTTATCAATTCTATCTCTGCAGTAACTCAAATGTGTAAATCTCCTCACATGGACTAGTTCTTACCTTTATTACCTCTCACTAGATTGGCTTCCAAGTACAAAATATACCGTGCTTTCTAGAGCCCCCACACCAGGGTGATTAAAATATACCATCTTAGTGGAGAAGTGATGAGGTAGGAATTCTGAGGATGGTGGAAATATGGAAAATTTTCCATCATTCTCAAGAGTCCTGCCTCATCACTTCTCCATTAAGATGGTATGTTTTATCACCCCAACATGGGGGGTCTAGAAAGCAGGACACAATATTTTAATCACCCTGGCGTGGGGACTCAAGAAAGCATGGTACATTTTGTCATTCCAACTTGGGGGCTGTAGAAGGCAGGACACAACACTTGAGAACCTGTTTCTATTCATAACATACACCAGTGAGATGGCTCACTAAGGACCTCTTTATTCCAGTCAGAACTCTGGCTCCTAAATGGACCTGCTTGCCCTGTACAGCTTTTTTTATTCTTTAAACTATAATTCTAGTTTATCTTCTCTGTTTGTTTCATTTTTTCTATAATGGGGATAGAAAGAGAATAAGTACAGCTATCTCTTCCTTATCATACTTTCCCCATCATGGTTTCAGTATATCTTGGGTCAGTATTAGAAATTAAATGAAAATTTGCGGGGGCAGAGGAGTTTTGCAGAAGTCACAAACAACATGCAAAGGCTAGCAGATGACACAGAAAAAGTTTAGAAACTCAGAAGTAAATAAAATATATGTATAGTATTGTGTAACACCAACATATTTTATCTTTTAATAACATAATAATTCAGACTTCTTCTCTGGTAGGAAGAGAGAGCCAAAAAAAATTTATGTGGATTTTTTACACACTCCCTAACCCCCTGAGATGTGGAAGGGCTAAACTGTATTCTTGTGAGATCATATTACTATAAGGCATTCTGCTACAATAACTAGATTTGAAGACAGAAAGCTTGCATAGGTCCAGATTCTGCTACTTAACTAGCTATGGAAATCTGAACAAGTCAATTAGCCTTTCTAAACCTCAGTATCTTCTATAAAATGAGAAAACTGAATTAGATGACCTCTAAATTAGTTATTTCCCAATAGTGAAGTAGTGAGTGGGCTTGGAGTCAAGAAGACCTGAATTAAATTTGACCTTAGATACTTACTAGCTGTGTGAGCTAGACAAAGTCACTTAATTTCTGCTTTGATTTCTTTACCTAAAAAAGTGGGATAATAACTAGCACCTGTGTCCCAGGATTGCTGTAATAATCAAATAAGGAAATATTTGTAAAAAGCACTGAGCACAGTGTCTGGTACATACTAGGTACTCAATAAATGTGTTTCCTTCCTTCCAGGTTCAGCTCTATGATCCTATGAGTCTGTTATCTTGACTTCAAACTTCTCTTACCTCACAGTGATGACGCTCTGAATCATTAGTTTCATTTCACATAAATAGTATTATTATGTAATATAAAGATGTGAATGAATTCAAAACTGAAAAAAAAGTTTTCCTCCTTCTATAGGTTTAAATATTGCAAGCTTAACCATAAAAAATACAGTTCCAATTTCCTAAGAATTGGCAGGGATTCCGAAGCACCAACAAGGGATGAGCAATAGCTGCCCGCTTTTTAATTGATTTGGCTTTGTTCTGTAGTTGTCCATTATTGATTTTTCACATGAGGTACACATTTTCACCCATTAAATACTGTTCTTTATAAAAGAAAAAGAAGACTTTTAGAAATCAAACTGCAACTCTGTAGAGTCTTTTGCAAAGTGAATTTGCTTCCAAAGGATGTCAGCTTAAATGATCTAAATTTAATAGATCTGGAACCCAAAGTCAGGGCAATAATCTAAAGTCTCATTCTGAGACTAATGGATTTTAGGAGCTTGATGGGTAAAACAATCCAAAACAGGCCCAATTAAATATTGATGGTATCTCATAGCTTTACAGATTGAGGCCATTTGTGCATTAAATAGATATGCCCTTTCATTTTCTTGAAATTTTTCTCTCTTTGGTTCCTAACCAAAAACCAAAAACCTGACTTGGTTTTCCTTCTACCATTATGGCTATTTTTTCTGCCTTTTTCATAATCTCTTCCTCCTCATTTCCCCTAATCTAGCATCTCAACCTATGATTCTAATGTTTTACCTACTCGATAACTCAAGAATATACAACCTTTTCTTCATTACCACTTTTTATCACTTGACTTCAGGAATTAAATAACTCTTCTCCCAGTCTCCATTGCCTCCCAATTTAAATCCATCCTATACAGATGCTAGGCAAAGACTCCTAGAAAAGAATTCCGATTATGTAAACATTTTGCTCAGAATCTTCAATGTGGTCCATTTGTTTATGAAATAAAAATCCATGATCCCTCATGTGTCAATCAAAATCCCTCACAATTTTGTCTCAACCCACTATTCCAGATTTATTTACCAAGATTTCTCTCCATACATACTATATGCTAGTGTTCCTGGAAACCATACTTTGCTTTAGCATTTCACTGATGTTATCCCTTCCACTTGGAATTTCCTTACCCCCAATTTTACTGTTCTGATATTTAGTTGTTCTTCAAGGTTATAAGTGCTATCTTCTCCACGAAGCCTTCTCTAATCCTTCAATCTGAAATTGATCTTTTTCTTTTTGGCAATGACATTTTTTCCCTGCCTTTCTTCTTTTGCTTATATGTTATATTTTGGAACAAAACTCTTTTGATACCCATTTCATCTCCCCTGCTAAGCTTTGTGAAGACTTTGTCCTTTGATCTACTACAAGAACTGTCATACAGGGTTTTCAATAGAAGGTACTCAGATAATTATATAAAATCAGTCTTCTATCTTATAAAACCTGGATGTGAATGAATCACTTCTAGATGCGGGTTTAGCATAAGCTAGACAATTACACAAAAGAACTAGAATCCCTGTGGAATACATGCCTCTGTTTTAAAAGGAATCAGAATTGCATAAGTCACATTTTGTTTACTCCACCCTTAATCCAATGGCATAAACTAAAACCAAGCTAGTCTCCATTCAGTTTGAAGGATTGTAACTCTATCTGGTTTTATTCTAAGAATACTCACACACAAAAGTACTCTTTGTTTCTATAAGCAATTAGTGGTGTTATTTCCAATAGCAATGAAAATTTTATAAAGATGACATGGTATAATGCTAGCATTGATGTTATATTGACCAGAGAGGCCCAGCTCTGAAAAATCTGGAGATCTTACACAACAATAACCCAATCCTGACTACACAGAAACACACAAATAACCACCTGGAAACCACAGTCTCTTTTAGGGATCATTAATAAATTAATCAATGCAATTGTTACAATTTCTTCTAAAAGAAATAGGAACAATTGTAGCATTTCACCAACTCTGAACGATCAATCCCTACCATCTCTCCCTCATTCTCTCTCTTGTTTGTCTTCTTTTTTTCATATCCTTCATGTTATCCCTCCTCCTACAAATTGCAAACTATCAAATGGGGAGAGGGAGTGGCATTGGAGTCTATCAGTGAAGATAAAAGGATTCTTCTGGTTGATTTTTCCCCCATTTCCACTTTAAGACCTTACTAGAAAATTTGAAGAATCCCCCTCAAAATACCCCCGCTTCTTTCATTTATATGAGCTTAAAAGTTGGAATTCATCTAGGATTGTAGAGACTTTATTGTGTAATTGGAAACTCCACTGTGTCCCTTCAGACAAGACATAAAAATTTATTGAATAACCTTCCAGGTATGATCTAAGCACAAGTTCCTTGTCCAAATAAACTATATTTGAGGTTATTGAAAGAACTGGTATCCTTCACTGTGCTTTTATAAATCATGTTTCAAAGATAGTAAGGAATAGGAAAGTTTGATTTTCTAGCAAAATTCTATGATATGTTGTTAAAGGAATATTGTGATAACTTCCAGATTTAAAAAAAAAAGTTTTGAAAAAAAGCCAATTTAACTTTATCAAGAAATTATAGAAGATTGATTTCATTTTCTTTCATGACTTGATTATAGGAATGCTATAGTTCTAATTTACCTAGATTTTAACATTGTACTTGAAAAGATGTGTCACATGCTTGTATCAAATAAAAATCCAGCTGGATTCTTAATTAATTCAATGATCAGACCCAAAGAGTAATCAATTATTAATTGTTTGATATCCCTTTGGAAAAATTCCAAGCAAAGTGCCTCAGAGATGTGTTTGGCCCTGTGCTATTTAACATTTCATCAATAGTTTGGAAAAAAAGTATAAATAGCATGCTTATCACATTTGCAAGTGACACAAAGCTAAGACTAATCCTAAAAGACTTAATAACTTAGAATCAAATAATATCTAATCATATGAAAATGAGTAGTGATAAGTGTGTGAAGTCCTCCATTTAGGTTTTTTTTTTTTAATACATCATCACTATGATGAATACTTGGCTCGCCAGCAATGCATCTAACACAGAAGTTGCTGTTTTAGTAGGCTGCAAGTTTAATACAAGTCAACAGTGTGATATGAAAACCAAAAACTATGATCCAAGAGCTAGTCCTCACTAGTCAGAACTCAGTTGGAGCATTGCATTCACCTCTGCATGCATGTCACATTTTAGGAAAGTCATTGATAAGCTGGAGAATATCCATTTGCAATCCATTGCAAGTAAATCAATGCCTCATGATCAATAGAAGGAACTTTGAGTATTTAACAAAGAAAAATAGTCTTGCAGTGGGGATGAGGGATAGTAGGAAGGGGATGTGATAGTTATATTGGAGTATGTCATATGTAGAAAGGATTAGATTTGCTCTATCTGACTCCAAAGAGCAAATCTAGGAGCAGTAAGATGGAAATTGTATAGGCAAATTTAAGCATGAAGTGAAGAAAATTCTTAAAATAGAGTTATTTAGAAGTAGAAGGGCTGCCTATAAAGTAGTAAACTTCTATTCACTAGTGCCCAACCTGTGATAGAAACAATTTGGTCTGATCAGCCATAGTTGGACACACTTATTTTGACTCAATCCTTTGGTCTTCTTCTTCTAGAACTAAGGACAACCAATCAGAAGTATTCAAGCAAGGTCTGGAATACCACTTATCTGCTTGATTGTAGCATTGGGATTCTTGTTCAGAGAAAGCTTGCAGGCCTCTGGGATCCCAACTGTGAGGTTATAGATTGCTTTCACCATACAATTAGACATCAGAGGAAAAAAAATGTGGACAATGGTCATAATCAAATAAATATCACTGCTGATATGCAAATTTGCTATTCAATATATCATTACATTATATTACGATTATAACTATTATAACTCTCTGAAGTCCTAAAACTGCTTCTCAATTTACATTTTTTTAATACTTGCAATGATGAAGTAAGGGATAGGAGATATGTTGAGCTATACTTATCACAAATGGATATATGTCTCAATAGAAAAAGCAGTGGATTGGAGTCCAAAATTATTAGTTTGAATCCTGCTTCAGTCATTTGAGTGACATTAAACAAGTAATTTAACATATCTGAGTTTCACTTTCCTCCTCTGTAAAACAGAAGCTGATCTCTACAGTCCCAGATCTATGATCCTTTTTTATAAGTGACTATAAAAACTGATTTTTCTATTTACAATGTTGTTCTGAGTATGGTAGCTATAGACTAACTCTCATGCTTAATCTTTCCATTAATCTTGTCTAACAGTATACAATTATGAACAAAAAAATTCAATAGTCTGACAACTATATGATTTTTCTTATTTTAATGAGACTCATGATCAAAAAGTCTAACTATAAAGATATCATTACTATTGAAAATATCATATAATTGGAAATTTATATTTGAACAGGACTTTTACCCAGAAGTATTAATTTCCCTTAATCTAATCAGGTTTTCTAAAGAGCAAAAGTACCTGTATTAGTGCCCAGAGTCTGAACTCTCTGACATGGCCTAGTACCATGAAAACATTTTAGAAATAATAAGAATAAACATATAGATTCTTAAATGGCTAACTTTGCATAGAAATGATAAAACTAATGGTTTATCATTAGTATTTTCTTTCTTGCATCTCAGCTTAAAATCTATGACCCTGTGGACTTTCTGGCTCTCATTCTTACAGGAAACTTTTTTTTCAGAAAAAGATTCCTGTGTGATCTTATTTTTAACATTCTAATTTACCAATGTCATAACCTGCAGAATAGGTAGGAGGGAAGGAAGATAGAGAGAAAAGCAAGAGGGGGAAGAGAAGGGGAAAAGGAAAAGGAAAGGAAAGGAGGAAGGAAAGAGGGGAGGAAAGGTTTTTGCATCGCATCTTATTGAGAATAGGACCCAAATCCAAACCTTCCAACTGCAAGCAGAAAGTTATTTCCCCTACATTATGGTACTTCTTTCGTGTATCTAGCTTTCTGCTTTTGTCCTCAAGTAATGTATGTATCTTGTAGTTATGTCTATCTTTTCTCTGTAGGGCTAAATTCTCTGTCCTTTACAATGTAAAGATTAGCTAATCTGGAGAATGTCAATCTTTGGGAGGTCACAGGCAAGTAACTATGATTAATGTTTAAAATACAAGGTAAATATAAACAGATATTTTTTTCAAATGGGAGCAGGTGGGACTCTCCCATAACAGTTCATGTTAGGACACCAAAATCTCAGTTTTAATGTCTTACAGTAAAAGATCCAGATGTACTGGAATCAGACAGCTATGTGGCATAGGGGCAACAAGGACAGTGAGGTTTCTGTTTTCCATTGATTCATGCATTCATTCATTTATCTATTCATGAAAGAAATATTGACTGTTTGTTGTGTGGAGGAAAAGATAGTGTCTGAAAAGTTGGATAGATTGCAATTTTTTTAATTATTTCATTTAGAATGCACACTAGAAGCATTTATTTAGGGCTGTTGCCCAATGAACTCTCTTTTTTTCAAAACAAAAATGTTCTGTGACATAAATCACAATCCTCTCACATAGGTTCTTAACCTGGGATCTATGAGCTTGGTTTTTAAAAATACTTTGATAATTGTTATAATAAAAATATTTTTATATTTAATATAATTTGTTTCCTCTGTAGTCCTTGATATTTATCTTTATGCATTTAAAAGTATTATTCCACAAACTATATTCCTATAGTTTTCACCAAACTGCCAAAGTGGTAAATGATCCACAAGAACACGTGTTTTAATATATCATTTTAACAATTGAATGGGGAGTCATAGAATAATCTCTTTGTTCTCAGAAGTCATCTTTCCAGCCCCTCATCTTGGCCAGATGAGGAAACTGAGTTTCAGAACATTTAAAGGGCTGGTCTCAAATCACAGAGGTAATATGTCAGAGGCAGGACTTGAAGTCAGATTCTTTTGCTTTGGAGCCAGTATTCTTTCCACTGGGGTAGAGAGGGAGTCAGTCAACAAACATTTATTAAATACCTATTATGTGTATAAATATTTTGCATTCTCATAGCATTGGAGATTCAAGGAAAGGCAAAAAAAAGTCACTTTCTCAATGAGCTCAAAGTCTAAAGAGGGAGCCCCGTTTAAAAAAAAAAAAAACTGTGTGCAAATAAGATATATACAAGATAAATTGGAGACAAATCAATAGATTAGATTTTCTTAAAGAAAGGCACACCTATATCCACAACCCTTAGATATATTTCTCAGCTCATTCTCAAGAAGGTAGAGGATAGGCCCCCAGCAGGCACTGTAAGAAACCCCAGAAAAGAAATTCTTTTGTAGGTCAATGAGCCTTCATCCTGGCACCTTTCAAAGACTAGATTTACTCTGAAGGAAAAACAAAACAAAGCAAAAACAAACAAAAAACCTTACTGACGCAAATGCTCAGCATTAAGTCTATTTATTTAAAACATGGATGGCAAAAGGGCAAACAAAATAGATATTGTTAACAATGAAATGAAACAAACATTTAGCCCCATTTTTTTCTTCATTCCAGAATAAAATCATTCAGGAGTTGTTTGGCTGAGTTGAGGTTAACCTCTTGCAGGTCCCACCCTTGAACACCCTGAAAAGATTTCAGGGTGCTATTCACTAGAAGTATATCACTTGTCTCACAAGCATCTAAGGCATCCCTGCTTTACTTCAATCATCACTCAAGCAATAGGTGAGCGACAAGGTGAAAGGTCCCCTAAAAAAGTACACTTATTTTACATAGTATACAACCAGGCCTAAGAGCTCTTTTCAGAATTTCTGCTTGGGGGTTCAGATTCTAAGCCACAAGGAGGGACATGACATGATAAACTTGCAGAAGGCAATGACAGGAACTTGATGGAGTTACTCAAATACTTGCTGACTGGTCAAGTCTTTAGGTAAAGCTTAACTTTTCCAGACATCTGTCAGAAGGTTACATCTCCGTCTTTTTATAATACTTTTTTTTCCTTATCCTTCTCACACGGAATAAATTCAAAGACCACCCCATTAGGGAGATTATTTCTGGCTAAAGTTTAGCCCATCACATGTGATCAGATTGCTGGTCTCAGCTCTGAAATAGCCCTCTCCTTTCCAATTTCAGTGACATTCTACAACACATTGATCTATTTTTTTCTACTGAGAAATGTACATTGTGCAAACCTATTCCCTATGATTAAATATACATTTCTAGTCAGCATTTTGTTCTAACTCTAATGGCTCCATGAAAGGATTTTCCCTTCTACCTTTATTATCTGAATAATCTCTATTAATTTGTCCTGGAACCCAAAGGTCATCCTGATTTCACTTCTCTGGGATATATTTTAGCTTTTCTTTATGTTCTATATTCAACTGAAAAGTTTGAGACAACAAGATGACAGTGACTAAAATCCTGTGATGTTGGGCACGTTACTTAGCCTCTGTCTCAATTTCCTTAGCTATAAAATGGCCATAATAATGGTACCTACATCCCAGAGCTGTTATAAAAATCAAAAGAGATAATATTTGTAAAGTACTTAGCACAGTCCCTATTGCATTGTAAGCTCTTAATAAATATTTTTTTTCTTCTCTCCTGTCTGCCTTAGTTTCTTAATTTGTAATACGGTATAATAAAAACACCTACTTCATAGGGATGTTGTGAAGATAAAGGGAGATAACATTTGTAAAGTACTTTGCAAAATTAAAGCAATATATGGATATTAGTTGTTATTAATCAACTTCCTTCTTTCTTCTTTTTAAGAGGTATTATGGAAGGGTTTGATTTAGCTGACTTGCGACATTCCTTCCAAATCTGAAGTTCAATACTTCTATTTGGAATGCAGTCTTTTCATCCCATCTTTTCAAAATTATCCTTAGAAAGCCTTCCATTTTAACTTTTATTTAATTCACTCTTTGCTTATATGTTTTGATATGAATGTGACAAAACAGTGTGAGTTTCAAGCACCAGGACTTGGCAGCCAAGAATTACTCAGTCAATGCCCTTGTGATGAAAGACTGTTGATCTCCATGCTGCCTAATATGCTGGATTTTCTCTATCATGTATTATTTTCTCAATCAATTGATACTAATAATTTTCTAATTAAGCTGAGCTAGAAGAGATCTCACAATTTAAAAAAAATTATGCAGCAAACTTAACAGCAACAGGTTTCTGGGTCCCCAGTTCAGTATAAAATGTCATTATATATATGTGTGTGTGTGTGTGTGTGTGTGTGTGTGTGTCTGTGTGTGTGTCTGTGTGTGTGTGTGTGTGTCTGTGTGTGTGTGTACACATATGTATTATATATACAAGGGAGACAGACAGAAAAAGAGAAAGAAAGAGAGAAAAAGAGAGATGGAGAAAAAAAAAACAGAAAGAGACAGAGGCAGAAAGTGATAGAAAGCAGAGAAAGAGACAGAGAGAAAAGCAAAGACAAAGAGAGAGAGAGAGAGAGAGAGAGAGAGAGAAATTCTAGAGGGTCAGGTCTTACTGACACCAGCTAAACATTTATTGGGTATATGTAATGAGAAATAGTTTGAAAAATGTTTAACAACTATCTTTTCAAAACTGCATGACACATTTGCATTATAATAACAGTAATGATGATACTAATAATAACTAGTGTGAGATAGCATTTGCCCATGTTCCAGGCACTGTGTTAAACATTTTACAAATATTATTTCATCTTATTCTCACAACAATCCTGCAAGGCAGAAGCCATCATTATTCCCATTTTGAGGAATTTAAGGCAAAGACAGGTTAAATGACTTGTCCAAGATCACACAATTAGTCTGAGGCTGGGGATCTGAAGCCAAGTTTTCTATATTATTAACATTTTCTCCAATACTTTTCTTAAATCCAGGGGTCAGCAAACTACAACCAGAGGGTCAAATCCAGACCCTGCTTGTGAACCAACACAGGTTTTTACATTTTTAAATATGATAAAACTTTGTTTATAAATAAAAAACATTCTTAGCTCATGGAACATTCAGTGTAGTCCAAGGTATAAATTGTTGACCTCTGTTATAGAGCAGTAACAAAACAATAAATCAAGTCCTGATTTGTGGCATTTGCCAGTTTCTGAGGTATATGTGCTCACACTGAAAATTTAACAATTTTGTTCTCACTAGCCAATTAGAACTGACTCCTGCACATAATAATGAGCAATGATTCAAGAACTAAGGAAATATTGGAAAAGAATCTTTTCAATGGATGAATGGAAATTTCTCACATGAGTATGAGAACCCAAGACCTCACAAATAGACCTTGGAATGAAAAGGTAAAAAAAAAATTGGGCATAATATTTCACAGAACTTTAGAATTGGCAATAAACACTAAATTTGGGATCAGAGAATCTGAGTTCAAATTCCAGTTCTGCCACTGATGACATGTATGATCTTGGGTAAATCATTTTGCTTTTCTGAGACAATATCTTCAAAATGACAGTTTAACTAAATTATATTCCAACATCCCTTTCAACTCTTAATCTATGATCCTAGAACTTATGATCCTAAGTTCATACCCAGAAAATGAATCCCCACTATAACATAGACTTCTCAGCTTCCCCTTGAAGACCTCCATTAGGGTGGGAGAAGAACCCCAAAATCTCTTTCAATCTTCTTTACCCTTAGGTAACCAATTCTACTCTGGGATAGTTCTAATTATAAGGAATTCTTTTCCTGTTATCAAGTCTAAATTTGTCTCTTAACAACATTTCCAGATAGTTGTCATTTCTAACCTCTGGAAACAAAAATGAGAAATTCTAATTTCTCTTTCAATTGACAATCATTAAAATATTTAAAGAAAGCTATAGTAACTGCTTTGAAGAAAAGGAAAGTTCAGTTAGGGGATGGAAGGAATATCTGAAAGTTGAAGTTTCTACTTCTAAAACCTCTCTAGTGAGAAACAGGCTCATATCTCTAAAGATGTAGTGGACCTTGCAGGCCATTGAGTCCAACAGTCTAGTCTCTTTTCACTGAGGTCCAGAGATCTCAGAACCCAGGACCAAAGAGGTTAACTTGCCCAAGTTCACTTATGTAGTAAATAGTCTTTCAGCTTGAAGGCTAGGGCTTTTTCTATGCTGTCACATAGTATCTATTCTTTTTTGTTTTACTGTATGTGCTCAAGATCATAACTTTCCCATAACTTTTCAGGTTTTCATTCTACTTTAAATGAAATTCTCTTCAATCCCAATTCTACTCCCTTCTACCTTTTTCTTAACTTAGAAAAATCAGCATTCAATCTTGTATATTTGGAGTTCTGGGGGCATTATTAAAAGCTTCCACATTGTGCCAACACAAGGAATTAAACGTTTGCCCTTTCTTAACATCAGGCCAGATGTTTACTGACATAATTTCAAAATTATGTTGGTAGAAAGCTCTTTTGCACACAACCCAAAGCTTAATAATTAATAGCTCTATAATCCAGTGACTTCAGCACTTGGGCAAACCCAAGTTAATGGGTCAACTATAACCCTGCCCATTCCCAACTAACTTACTTCCCTATCATTTAGGAGGTGTTGCCAAAGCCAGGGTCCATCGGCCAGTATAATATAGGGCAAAAAGGGAATGAAGTAGCTTCAGAAATAGATAATGCACATCATGTAGAAAAACTCAATAACAACTACTCACTAAAAAAAACCACAATAAATAAAAAGGAGTGTCAGAGAAATGCAGAATGTCAAAAGCATAAATGATGAGGACAAAAAGTTAAAAAAAACAAATATAATTTTATTTTATGCAATTTAGTTATCATCTCCTTTCAACATGACAAAGCAGGAGGAAATTTTATCTAATAAGAATTTAGAAACAATTAAAAAGCCTTATCAAGTCCTATATTTTCATTCTAGCATGAACAAATTTCTTCTCTTTGGCACTTTTCAATGTTAAAGAGGGAAATTTTTAAATACTAAACAATTATATTAAAAAATAGTCTGGGTATACCCAGGCACTGTCCTGGATCCCTGGTGCCCAAATGAGAGTCTTTTGTTTTGGCTTCAACAGTCTCTCCATAATGAGGGTAATGTTTTTATTGCCCCATTAATGTGGCCTTTGTGAGAGGCATAAATGCTAAAGACCTGGAGTGAGGAAGAACCAGGTATAAATCTTCATCCCTAACACTTACTCAGAACATGCCCATGAGGAAGTCATTGTATCTCTCTGAACCTTTCTTCTCTATAAAATGTGAATGTTATCTACCAAACAGAACTGTTATGAGGATCAAAACAAAAAATGATGTACATAAAATACTTTTCAAACCTTAAAGTATTACATGAATATCAGTTATTATTAGGGCTTTGGTGCTGATGCTGTCTTAGTGATAAGTGGGAGTTACTTGACTTGTCCTGAGTACTTGAAGCTTCTTTCATGCCAAATTGAAAATGATTGATGACTGAAAGTTGATGATAGCTAGTTTATACCCTGATCTACAGCCTAGAAAGTCCAATATTAGAGGCAGGAGGGAAAGAATAGTTGGAAAATGAGACACAAAAGTTTGATTATTAAGGGGTTTCCAAGATTGAAATCAATCTATATAAACACAAAGCTTTAGATTATCTGGACCACTGATTACATAAAATTTGAATATGAATTGCGTGATTTTCAAAGGTTTTCATATATATTTTTCTCATCTGAACTTCATGACTTTTTATGAGGATAACAAAATCAGGTTTATTAACCATAATAAAGAGTAACAGAAACAGAAATCAGTGTGAAAAGAAGGGTCTGGAATGGCTACTCTGACTTTATGGAAAGAAGTCTGGAAGACAGTGGATGGAATGTTGAACTTGAAATTATACAGTTGATGGAATGTTGAACTTGAAATTATGAAAATCTGCATTCAGACTGAACATTTATCACTTGCCAGTTGTGTGAACAAGAGTAAACCATTTAAATACATTGAGCTTAGTTTCGAATTTACATCATGGTATTGTTATGAGGCTCAGATAAATTTATTTAAAATGTTTTGCAAACTTTAAAAACTATGTAAATATTTATTATTATGACAATGATCATTAGTGGTGATAGTAGTAGAGGTTTTCTTATGATTTCCTTTGGTGGAAATCCTACCCATTGTTACATTTTTAAAAGTAGCAACTTAAAAATGTGAAAAAAATCTATCTCCCTTGTCCTCCGCTCAGTTCCTTCTATGCAACAGACAAATCTGACATAAAGTAAAGGAGAATTATCCTGCCCCCAAAAACGTTAAATAGAAATATGAAATCAATACAAACTTTTTAACAAGCCTGTAGAACTTTTAAAAGGGCAGAATCTAAAACCAGGTCCAGGTATCTTCTCTTCTTAGAAGAGCTCATTCTCCCTGCAAGGATGAATACTAGATAGATTTTCAATAGTGCTATCATTTTCTCACTATCCAATTCATATGGTTTTGCTGTTTTCTAGGTGAAAATGCCTGAGAAGGCAAGGCAAGGAAGAAAGGGAGGAAGGAAAGACGGAAGGGAGGAAGGGAAGAAAGAAGAAGAGAGAGAAGGAAGAAGGGAGGGAAGAATGGAAAGAGGAGGGAAATATTGTAAATCTCACATCTTTGCCTTTCTGTTCCTTACCATCATATAGCAGTGATTTATACATTAGGACAAGGGTTCTAAATTTGTGAACTCATTTTTCTTTCTGGATCAAGTTATGTTTCAAATTTTTATTTAAGTGGTTTGAATTTTTTTACTTGACTATATAAATCCAATGTTCTGTTATTGATCTATGAGTTGGCTTATTTTTAAAAATATGTTATTTATTTGATAATCTTTGTTATATTTTTGAGTTTCAGATTCAATTCCTTCCTTTGATTTCTCCCCCACCCAATGAGAAGGCAAATAATATGATACCAACTATACATATGAAATCATACAAAATATATTTCCATATTAGCCATATTGATGAGGTGTGAGAAAGTAGCAATTCCTGACATACACTAAGGCTACCTGGTTGGGAGTATCATATACAATGCTGGCCAATAGCAGTAATTTTTAAGCAACTCAATATAGAATTCACTCTTACCACTCTATAATTGTACCTCTAAACCATGATATCAACCTGATCTTTGTTTCTCTTTCCTACCAAATTATCTACTTGATTCTGCCTCTTTGCTAGATTCCCCTGGGATTAGCCTGCTGTCAAGCAGTGTAAGCTTTTCTTGCTTCTGCCTCTTTGCTAAACTTCTTTGGAACTTTAGTCTGCTGTCAATCAGCATAATAAATCTTTGTTCCTTAACTTGGAGACAAACTGAGAATTCTTTTGCCAAACCCATGACATCGACTAAAAGGACCTTAATCTTGTTAGGTATCCTTCTCCTCAACAATCCCCCCCAAAAAAGCAAGAAAAGTATACTTCAATTTACACTATGTCAGTTCTCTTTCTGGAGGTAGATAGCACTTTTTCATCATAAGCCCTCTGGAATAGTCTTGGGTCACTGTATTGATCAGAATGACCATGTCTTTTACAATTTATCATTATTACAACATTGCTGTTACTGTGTACAATGATCTCCCTGTTCTACTCACTTCACTTTAGATCAGTTCATATAGATCTTGCCATATTTTCTTTTTCCTGAAACATCTACCCTCATCATTCTTACAGCACAATAGTACTTCACAATTATATGCCACAGCTTGTTCATCTACTCCCTAATTGATCACAATTCCCTCAATTTCCAATTCTTTGCCACCACAATAAAGAGCTAATATTTTCTGTGTGTGTGTGTGTGTGTCCTTTTCCTTTTTCTTTGATCTTTTTGGGGTATAGACCTAACAGTGACATTACTAGATCAAGGGGTTTTATAGTCCTTTGGGCATAGTTCCAGGCTGTTCTCCAAAATATTCTATCAAATCCTCCAGCATTTATTATTTTTGATAGGTGTGAGGTGGTACTTCAGAGTTGTTTTAATTTGCCTTTCTTTAATCACTAGTGATGATCTATAGCATGTTTATATGACTATGGATAGCTTTGATTTGCTCTTCTTAAAACTGCCTGTTTATATCCTTTCACCATTAATCAATTGGGGAATATTTTATTTTTTATAAATTTTATTTGGCTCTCTAAATTTTTGAGAAATTAGGCCTTTATAAGAGAAAACTGTCTCATTTTTTTTCATATTATTTCATTGTCTATTGTACCTCTTAGCAAAATGTAGTTTCCATGATCACTTATTTTAATTAGCTCTAATTTTGCTTTTGCTTTGTCTGAGCTCATAATTACTAGCCCTGTTCTATTCACTTCAGTTGAAACATAATAGTCTCTCCTCTAGCCTTTCATTTCAACTCTGTTTGCTTCTTTCTGTCCCAAGTGCTCTTAAAAGCATTTTTTTTCTTTTTTGCACCTCTGAACCCTCCCAAGATATCAAGGGGTTTACTGCTAGATTTCTTTCTTAAGAACCAGGCCTTAAACCAAAACCATTTTATTCCATTTAAATTTAATTTTTTAAAATTGTCATCCTGATCTATATCTGATCACTAGACCCAGATGGCTCTGGAGAGGAAAATGAAGCAAGTGACTTTGCAAAGCTGGCCCAATTTACTTGCATGTCATAGCATCACCTCCCTGATGTCATGGTCCTCTTCAAGAATGAAGGACAAGCAACAACTTCTGTGTCTCTTGTACACAGCATATGGTTGTTTTCTGGTTTTCAATACTTCCTGCCAAATGCTTCTGTTCTATAGACTACCCCATCCCATTCCCGTTCATAGATATGATCACTAACTGTGCATCTCCCTGTATCTCATTTTCCTCTATTTGTCCTTTTCTCTTTCTTTTTATCCTGTCCCTCTTCAAAAGTCTATCTTATTTCCAACCACCACTTTCCCAATCTGCCCTCTCCCTACCCCCATATCTCTTATTCCCTTCCTTTTCTATCTCCCAACTGAATGTGTATGTATATTATTCCTTCTTTGAATGAATTCCACAAGCATTGCCTGCCCCTCAGTCTCCTCAATTCTTCCTTCAGAAAATTTGCCTCACTTTAGCTCTGCTTTCCCTCTTTTCCCAGTGCATCATTGTTTCACCCCTTCGTTTTTAAAAAATCATCACAATATAATCAACTCACACCCATCTCTTTTGTCTATGCAGACTTCTTCTAATTGCCCTAATAAAGTTCTTGGGAATTACATGTATCATCTTTCCATACAGGAATATAAATAGTTTAATTCTATTGAAAACCATGATTATTCTTTTCTATTAACCTTTTTATGCTTCTCTTGAATCTTCTGTTTGAATGTCAAAATTTCTCCTTAACTCTAGTCTTTTCATCAGGAATGCTTAGCCAGGCCTCTATTTCATTAAATATTCATTTTTCCCATGAAGAATTATATTCAGTTTTTGTTGAAAGATTATTTTTGGTTGTAATCCTACTTCTTTTGTCTCCAAAAGGTTACATTCCAAGTCCTCTGCTCCTTTAACATGGAAGCCGCTAAATCTTGGGTGATCCTGACTGTGGTTGAATTGTTTTTGAATTTTTTTCCTCAATGCTTGCAATATTTTTACCTTGACATGAGAGCTCTAGAATTTGGCCATAATATTCCTAGGGATCTTCATTTTGTGATCTCTTTTAGGAGGTGATTGGTGAATTCTTTTAATTTCTATTTTATTCTCAGGTTCTAAGTTCTAAGGTCTTAGGGCAGTTTTCCTTTACAATTTCTTGAAATATGATGTCTAAACTCTTTTTTTTATCGTGGATTTCAGGTAGTCAAAAAATTCTTAAATTATCTCTCCTCAATCTATTTTTCAGGCCAATTGTTTTTCACATGAAATATTTTACATTTTCTCTTTTTTCCGTTCTTTTGACTTTGTCTTATTGTTTGTGATTGTCTCGTCAATTCATTAGCTTCTGCTTGCCCGATTTTAATTTTTAAGGAATTATTTTCTTCATTGAACTTTTATATCTCTCTTTTTCCATTTGGCCTATTCTGCTTTTAAAGGAGTTCTCTTCTGTAGTGAATTTTTGTGCCTATTTTTACCATTAGGTCAATTTTACCTTTGAAAATATATTTTCTTCTTCACTGTGTTTTTTGTGCCTTTTTTATCAAGCTACTAATTGTTTTTCCATAAGTTTCTTGCATTTTCTTTCATTTCTTTTTCCATTTTTTCCGTCTACCACCACTCTTATTACTTCTTTTAACTCTTTCAGGAATTTCTAGTACCCTTAGATTTAATAAGTATCTTATTTTGAGGCTTTGTTTGTAGCCATTTTTACATTGTTGTCTTTTTTTAAGTGTGTCTTGGTCTTCCCTGCCATTGAGTAGTTTTTTGTATTCAAGTTCTTTTGTTGTTATTATTGTTGGCTCATTTTCCCAGCCTATTTTTTACTTTGAACTTTATGTTGGAAAGGAAATGTATCAAGCTTCAGATTTTTTATTGCGGTTGTTTTCAAAGATAGTTCTGAAGATCTACAAGTTTCCATTGCTTCCAAGGTGGTATTATTGTAGGAGAAATGTGTACTCTCATAAACTGGTGTGTGCTCTGGTCTTTAAACACTTGCAGCACAAGTTCTAGAGCTCCTCTTGGCCCTGGAACTGTGACCAGGGCCCTTGCTCTTTTGTGACTAATCACCAAGTTCTCTTCTTCACCCTGGAACTGCAACCCAGTCACCAATCAGGTTCAGCTGCACCCAGTGCAAGCAAAGCATCTCATATAAAATCTCTCTAACCAGGTCTCTAAACCCCTTATTGTCTCTGAGTTGACAGCTCCTGAAGCTGCTACTGATGAGGTTAGTGGGAGTCAGAGAGTTGTTATAATCTCTTTATGGTCAGTACACAGGTTCTTCATGAAAGAATTCATGAAACCCAAAATATTAATTAGCAAAAATGAAAGTTTATTATTGGATAGGAAGCTAGTTCTGCTAAGAGACTGACTTCTTTAATGGTAAAGTCCTATTAGGGAAAGAGAGGCTGACACTGAGAAGAGAATGTCTTCTCAGTAGGCAGGGTCCTAGCAGCTGCTTTGGACCTTCTGCAAGGAGTGAGCTTGGAAACTGCCCTTTAAAAGGAGAAAAGGAAGCCAAGGTTCCCAGGCCTAAATGTTTATCAGTATCTGACCCAGATCTCCTGTTGGGATTAACACTTCAAAGGGGTGCTTTTTGACCAAGATTTTTAATTGAATCAAAGGTCTGGCATCTCTGAAAGATAACTTATCTGGGGGAAGACTCCAAAAGGGATCACAGATCAAAATGGAGCACAGTGTCAGAGTGATAATCTTAAAGGGAACCGTTTCAGTAAAGGGAACAGTTTCCCTCCTCCTTCAATAATACTATTGTGATCATTTGTAAGGCCCAGCACTGGCGTTCTTGCTGCACTCCAGGCCTCTGCTCACCCTGATGTTACAAACCTCTCCTGTGAACTTCCTAAGTTGTCTTGGGTTTGAAAAATCTCTCTGATCTTTTGTTTTTTTCTGATGTGCCAAAATTTGACTTGAGATATTAAAATTGTTTGAAGGGCAATGTTGGAAGATTTTATCTGGATTTCATCCTACTGTACGTTATCATCTTAGCTTATAAACCCTTTTTAAAAAATATTTTGAGAACACTTACCTGGCAGAGGTGATTCCATGATCATGACAGTGGTTTCCCCAGGGCAAGGTTTTTCATTGCACTCCAGATGGATTGACCCTTGAGATTTCCTCAAATATGTGAAATTCAAATGCATAATTTGTGATAGTGAGGGACTACATTCCTGATCTCCCTGTTTCTGACATTGAAAGAAAAAAAATATATTTTAAGAAATGCATTTCAATATAATTATTTTCCTTTATAATTCTATATATTTTATTTTGTCTGTTTAAAAACATGATTCTGAGAAAGGTTCCATAGACTTCACTGGTTTTCCAAAGGAGTCTACATCATAAAAAAAAAAAAAGAGAGAGAAAGATTAAGAACCCTTGCACTAATTAATTTGTTTTCAATTTTTGGATCAAGCTAATATCCCAATGTTACTGGGATATTATGCCTACTGACACTTCACTTACCATGATGATAGCTACTAGTTTTTGTACTACCTCACTTCATCTCTGGCCCCTAAGTGCTCTAAAGAGCCTATGCACAACCCTTTGATCCAGCAGTGTCTCTACTGGGCCTATACCCCAAAGAGATACTAAAAAAGGGAAAGGGACCTGTATGTGCCAAAATGTTTGTGGCAGCCCTGTTTGTAGTGGCCAGAAGCTGGAAAATGAATGGATGCCCATCAATTGGAGAATGGTTGAGTAAATTGTGGTATATGAATGTTATGGAATATTATTGTTCTGTAAGAAATGACCAGCAGGATGAATACAGAGAGACTTGGAGAGACTTACATGAACTGATGCTGAGAGAAATGAGCAGAACCAGGAAATCATTATATACCTCAACAGCGATACTGTATGAAGATGTATTCTGATGAAAGTGGATTTCTTCAACAAAGACAAGATCTAACTTAGTTTCAATTGATCAAGGATAGACAGAAGCAGCTACACCCAAAGAAAGAACACTAGGAAACGAATGTAAACTGCTTGCATTTTTGTTCTTCTTCCCAGGTTATTTATACCTTCTAAATCCAATCCTCCCTGAGCAACAAGAAAACTGTTCGGTTCTGCACACATATATTGTATCCAAGATCTACTGTAATCTATTTAACATGTATAGGACTGCTTGCCATCTTTGCGGAGAGGGTGGAGGGAAGAAGGGGAAAAAATCGGAACAGAAGTGAGTGCAAGGGATAATGTTGTAAAAAATTACCCTGGCATAGGCTCTGTCAATAAAAAGTTATTTAATTAAAAAAAAAAAAAAAAAGAGCCTATGCACACATCCTCCTTTCATTTCCTGACCACCTGTATTTCAATGTTACAGGAAGTGCCATATTAGTGGCTGCAAAAACCATTGAGACATTTCATTATGAATTTTGATCTAAGCAGTAAGATATTTAGTCAAAAAACAATATATGGATACAAGACAAATGGCTGAGAAAAGTGTTCTTTAAAATATCCCACTCATATTATAAGCAAATTAGAAGAACAAAGGATAATTTATCTCTCAGATATGTGGAAAAGGAAGGAATTTGTGGCCAAAGAAGAACTGGAGTACATTATTGAATGCAAAATGAATAATTTTGATTAAATTAAGTTTAAAAGTTTTTGTACAAACAAAACCAATGCAGACAAGATTAGAAGGGAAGCAATAAACTGGGGGAAATTTTTTACATTCAAGGGTTCTGATAAAGGCCTCATTTTTAAAATATATAGAAAATTTATAACAATTCAAGCCATTCTCTAATTGATAAGTGATCAAAGGATATGAACAGACAAATTTCAGATGAAAAAATTGAAACCATTTTTAGTCATATGAAAAGGTGCTCTAAATCACTATTGATCAGAGAAAACAAATTAAAACAACTCTGAGGTACCACTACACACTTCTCAGATTGGCTAAGATGAAAGATAATGATGAATGTTGGAAGGGATGGGGGAAAACTGGGACACATACATTGTTGGTGGGGTTGTGAATTTATCCAACCATTCTGAAGAGCAATTTAGAACTATGCCCAAAGGGCTACCAAATACCCTTTGATCCAGGAATGTTGTTGCTGACCTTGTATCCCAAAGACATCATAAAGGAGGGAAAGGGACCCACATGTGCAAAAATGTTTGTGGCAGCCCTTTTTGTAACGGCAGGACACAGGAAACTGAATGGATGCCCATCAGTTGGAGAATGGCTGAATAAGTTATGGTATGTGAATGTTATGAAATATTATTTTTCTATAAGAAATGATCAGCAGGATGATTTCAAAGAGGCCTCGGGTGACTTACATGAACTGATGCGAAGTGAAGTGAGTAGATCCAGGAGATCATTGTACACAGCAACAGCAAAATTATACAATGGTCAATTCTGATGGACGTGTCTCTTTTCGACATGATTCAGGCCAGATTCCATGGCCTTGTAATTGAGAGAGCCATCTACATCCAGAGAGAGATGTACTGAATGTACATCTGAATGGGAACTGAGTGTAGATCACAACATGGTATTTTCACTCTTGTTGTTGTTGTTTGCTTGCTTTTTATTCTCTTTCTCATTTTTCCTTTTTGATCTGATTTTTCTTGTGCAGCATGATATTTGTGAAAATGTATATAGAAGAATTGTACATGTTTAATACATATTAGATGTTTGCTATCTGGGGTGGGGTGGAGAGAAAGGAGGGAAAAATTTGAGAATATAAAGTTTTGCAAAAGTGAATGTTCAAAATTATCTTTGCATATATTTTAAAAATAAAAGCTTTAATGATGTAAAAAGGAAAAAAAGGAAAATATCCACATGGATAAAGTTTACATGGTTGGTTGGGCATGGGTCCCAGATTTGCTTTCCCAGGTAGTTATGCATGGCACCCTTGCATGCATACATCTAATTATAGGGTAGATCGGATGATTTTCCCTGGAATGATATAAGATGTTTCCAGTATTTAACTAGAGACTTGCACTGGGCCTCGGCATAGTCTACATATTTTGCTAGTCTGCGGTTACATAACTCATTCTTTCAATATGGTTTGATAGGTGATTTGGGTGCCACAAGAACAAACGATGTAGCTTATTTTATGGTTAGCAGGCACACACATAGAAACACATAATTTCAAACAGTTAATTACCTGATATTTCCTAATATATGGATTTTGGTAATAAGTTAACCAAATATTTGTGACTCTACTGATGAAATAAATATAGGGATAGTTACTCTCTCTTATTTTAGAAATTACTAGAAAATTTGATCAATAAATCATGACAGTATTGTTATCCACCCAGTTTAAATTTTGTTATGAGAATGTCACCAAGAGTCAATATTGTGATAACAATGCAATAGTAATAATAATAATCACTAGCACATACAACACTTCAAATTCTTCAAAGAACTTAGAGACATTTACTTATTTCAGCCTCACTACAACCTTGGTAGGCAAATATTAACAGGCATTATGATTCTTATTTCTAAATTGGAGAAACAGACACTAAGATTGGTTAAATGTTCTCTGCCCATAGTCACAAGGTTAGTGTGTAAAGTGCTATAAAAATCAGATCTTTTGTACTTTGTCTTTTATATTATACCACAAGCTCAGAAAAGTTTAACGCCTAGTGATCAACTTTGAGCTAAGTATACTCATTTTTATTAAGTTTTAAAACAATAGCAATAATAAAAGCTAGCATGTATATATTGCTACTGCTCTGTGGTTTTGTAAAGTACTTTATAAATATTATCTCTTTTTTTCTTACAACAACGCTGGGAAGTAGGTACTGTTAAAGGTAGGACTCCACTTCTTCATCTGCAAAATGAAGAAATCAGATGAAATAATTTCATTAGTCCTGTCAATCTAGATTAGATCTAAGATTCTCTTGACCCTCTAAATGTTAGGAATGTATTTCAGTTAGTCTCAAGTCTATATATGCTCATCCTTTGCAGGAATCTTTACTAATATTATTTGTCTCAAATTCTATGGACTAAGACTGACAAAAGGATAGGAGCATGGGATATTGTACAGAAGAGAAGCTATCAAGTCAAGAATATCTGGGTGCTTCTCCTGCACGTGACATTATAATAACTCTGGGGAAATCATGTAACCTCTAATGACCTAAGCAAATTTCTAAATTACAGAGTAGTTGCCAATCTATATCAGTAGATAAAATTTCCATCTTCGTTGTGCCCCCCCCCCTAATAAAAATCACAGATCTAAAAAGAAAAAAAATGCTGTAAACCATTACAGGCATACATGTAGCTCATGAACCAAAAGAATACTATTTTTAAAATTCTTTGGTATTAATACATCAGAGATATTACATTGAGTTTCTTTATACATCCACAATTAGGCATGCTCATGGACTAGCTGAACACAGTGTTTGAAAGCAAGAGATGTGTAAACAGTCAAACACCAATTATTTCCTCAGCCTCCTCCAGTATTTGGATATTCAGGAACTTTTGCTACCGTACCATTGACAGGATTCTATGAAAAGCTGGATCTGCTTCTTAGAGGCTTTACTACATAAATATAAATGTCCAATAAAATGAAACATAAATACATGCCTCTGTTTATGCAATTAGCAAAGAAACTTCCTGAGACCATGCTGCCAAGTGGAAAGTTGGTTCTGGATTATATCTTCTCTTCATCTAAATGAAATTATTCTGACAGTATGTCCCAGGGTATCAAGAAAGGGAACATTGTAGTCTTTTTTAGAGAAGACCTCTGTGTGTATATATATGTGTGTATATGTGTGTAAGAAAAAACCATAGTACGTGCATGTACTCATATATGCCTGCTTTATATGGGGTTTGGGTGGGAGAAGGGACAATGATTTTATCAGTTTAGACAACTCCCAGTGAGGAAACTCCTTCTACCAACACAGATCAGCAACTGTTCTGCAACTTATCACCAGAAAGTTGTCTCGGCCAACAAGAGTTAAGTGACTTGTCAAGACTTATACAGCCAAAGTTTGTGCCAGAAGCAATATTTAAATCCATTCCTTCCTAACAGCAAGGTCCTATCCATTACTCCTTGCTGTCTCTCTGAACAATGAACAATGAAATATGGATGTGTGTCTATGGATATATGAGAGACAGACAGACAGAGAAACATATATACACACACAAAATATATAGATGATAGATAGATAGATAGATGAATGGATAGATGGATAGATAGATAGATGACAGATAGATGACAGCTAGATGGATAGACATATATACACACCAAATAAATAAGATAGCTAGATAGGCATATACAAATACAAATTATACATACAAATATATATGGTGAGACAAGGGCTGAATAATGATGGCAAAAGTACCACAAAAAAGTTAGATTTTGTAGCCCTCTCTCCTGATTTGCAAACCCAATCAGAGTTTGTAATTCCTAGAGATTAACCAATGTTTCAGAGAAATTTTGTATAGCAGGACATGATAAGAGCCAAAATGACCAGGATGGGTTCATTTATCCCGTTACTGAAAAACAAAAAGCTGGATTGCCCACAGTGTGAGAAAGCATGATGCCTAGACTAAAAGAAAGTCACTTGCTCTGACAAAGATAGTCCTTTTATCAAACAAGATTGTAGCATCTTTTTAGTCTCTCTCTTGGGCCATCTTCTCTATTCCCTCTCTCTTAATTTCACATATGTTCTCTTGTATATAATTACTATCTCTATATAGGTGATTCCTAAATCAATAAATCAAGACCTTATCCTCTCCCTGAAGCCTTAATTTCTTCCCACAACACCAGCTTTCTGCTAAATATCCCTCTTGTGGATATCTCAAGCATAATATGTCCAAAGCAAACCTCATTTTCTTTTCATGTCTTTCCTCCCCAATTTGCACAATTATTTTAAGGATCTTTCCATCACATCTTTAGTTTTGTGACATACCTGCATCATCAAATGGCATCTTAGTACTCTGGAAAGAGCACTGAATTTAGAGGAAAACTGTGAAAATACCATCTGTTGCATTTGCTACCTCAATGACCTTGGACAAGTAATCTCTCTGGATTTTGGCCTCCTCATCTCTGTAAAATGAAATGGTAGGACAAAATTACTGGCAAAATCTTTTTCAACTCTAAAACCTGTGATACTATGTGATCTTTTGAGCTTTTTAGGCACCCAAGGATCCCAAGCTTGGAAACTTAATTAGCTATCTTCTTCTCTTAATCTACATATCTAATCTTAGAGCAAGATTGTTGATTTGCATTCAGAATATTCCTCCTGTTTTTTTTCCTTCTCTCTACGCATATACTCACTACCCTCTTTAGAGCCTCATTACCTATTGCTTAGATTATTTTCTCCTAAGGTCTCTTTGGCTTTGGACTCTCCCTGTTTCAATCCATTACCTACATACATGGACTCAGAGGTCTGACCACATCATGACCTGCCTTGAAAATCTTCAGCAGTTTCATGTTGTCTCTACTACAAAATACAAATGCCTCAGTCCTGCTTTTAAATACTTCTAAGATTTGGCTTCCACCTACCTTTGTAGATCAAGTTTACATCACTCTTCTTGATGCACACTACATTCCAACCAAACCAAAATACAGATTGCCCTTCATGATTAGAATATATTCCCCTTTCTCACTTTTCTCTTCAAAGCTCTGCTGAGCCACTATATCATGAGAAGCCTTGCTTTTTCTCCTGGATGTTAGTGCTATCTCTCTTCTCAAATTACCTTGGATTGAGTTATTTTGGATTCCCATATAGAACATAAAAACCCTTGATGTTAGGGATTCTTTCATTTTTGTATTTATAACTTCAGCACCTTGTATAGTTACTTATATGTTATACATACTTATTAGAGGTTTATTGAGTTTAATCGAATTGAACTTTTTGGTTGGCCTTTATTAAATAATGAAAACATAGATAAGATTAAGAAGCACATCTATATCAACTCTTATTATAATAAGACTTCTAGGACGACAGTGGCTCACATTTGCTTGTCTTAAATTTGTTATCCACTTCATTTAAGAAAATAATCTTTCATTAGACCTGTCACCCAGGGTTTCTAAGATCTTATGGCTTCCACAACAAGAGACTCCTTGTCTTTCACAAGACCTCCTCCTCCAGATCTTTTCAAAATTTCCCAGAAGCTCCCTCACTCTGAGAACTCACACATAAATCTTCTGGGGGATGTAATTACAAAAAGACTATCCAGTTAAACCTTCTTAGAGGAGCATATCCCTTATGATTCCAGAGACAGGATTGCTAGGAGCAGCTAAGTCCTATAAAATATATTCAAACAGAACTGTAGCATAACCACTTTTATTTTGGAATTTTGGAAATCTTTCAAAGAATGTAGCCCCAAGTCCCTGTAGAGGCAAGCCTCAAGGCAACTGCTTGAATTGCCAGTTTCCCTCAGTTTTGCTCCAGGTTTCATGCTGTTTGTGACTTTAAAATGTAGAATGGATAGTAATGTTTAGGCAAGTATCATCAAGAACTGTTCTTTTAGGCATTTTCAGTTTCCAAGGAGAGGTGCCTATTATGAAAAAGAACTAAAAACGCCCACAAAGACTAAAATCTTTTTATTTCCCTCCCATTGTGCAATTTCTTCTGATTGCAACCATTTCAAAAGGCAAGATTACATAGTGGGGAAGAGCAAAGATAAAAAAGAAAATTCACTCCTTGCAGTGAGTTTATCAGAGTTCAATCAATGTTTGGCAGCAAGGGAAAAAATGTTTCCATCCCTAATGAAGCCTTATTAAAAAAAAATAAATACCAATACTAAACCAGCAGTATGCAGAAGCTATTTGTTCCAGATATTTAATGGTAATTAGTAGTATTGTCTTTATTTTGTCTTGAGAGAAAAAAGCTAAAGCTTAGGCCAAAAATTTGGCTTACTGGATTGATGTCTGAGGAGAAGACTAAAGGATAAAGCACATTGCTATCCCTATTGGGTAAGAGAATGATTAATATAGAGCAATTTCCCTTTATAAACTTACAGTGATTTGATCTACATTTTCAAGGTAAAATATTTAATCAAACTCTGAAATACTTGAAGTTAATCCAGCAAATTTCTGGCTTCCCTCATATCATCAGTCTTCAAATTATCTACTATAGTCAAGAAACACCATTATCTTTAATCTTAGTCTCATGGCCTCTTTCTTCTCTGTCTATCTGGGAAGAAATCACTTTATGTATCTGTTAATATAATTGCTTTTGTCTGTCTTTACATATGTGTAGACACATACACATATCTATAAACTACCAAAATAAAAAACATTGTAGAGTAAATCATAGAGTATATTGAGAGCAGCAAACCCTGGAATCAAGTCCTTCTTTGGATATCTACTACCAATGGATATGCATGCATATACATACATACATATAATGCTTGTAACCATGGTTTGAAATTATAGGTAGATAGCTGAAAGTCAAAGCCATTTAACAAAAATAAAGGAATCACATTCATTTCTTAAAATCTTTCCATCCCCAAAGACCAACACAGTGAATATTAGTAATGTTTTAATATTATAAGGATTTATGGTTTCCATGCTGTGGGTATTCCCTTTATTGATAAAGTGTACAAATCTTAGTGAATGACCTTCATGAATTGTTCACGTACAGGCTAATGTGTCTCTCTGTTGCTGCACCTAAAGTCAAAACTTTTGAAGCTTGGTAAAAACTTCCAAAGCAATATACTGGCATAGCCTTCAGGAGGCAAGGGCCATCTCCATAATAGAAAGCAGCATTAGAAGGATGAGAATAGGATGCGAAAATTCAGGTCACACAATATGCAATCCTTAAAGCACTATAGAAATGTCATTTGTTATTTTAACTAGAACTTAATAAATGTTTGCTGAATTAAAATTATCCCTATTGTTTGGGAAATTGGTCTGGGCTGAATAGTGGTTATTAGAGAAATACTATACTTCCTATGTTGTTGTTTGTCCTTCATTCTTGAAGAGGACCATGAATCAGGGAAATGATGACATGACATGTAAGTGAATTGGATTTAAGTGAGGTCAACTCACTTGCAGGGTCAACTGCTTCACTTTCCCCTTCAGAACCATCTGGGTTCAGCCGCCAGACATAGATCAGAATGACTGGAGATGGCCCTGGATGCAGTGGGATTCCTTGACCTTTTTAAACTAAAGTCTTCAATAGCTCTCAATTTGATTGAGGCTGTACCCATTCAGTGATTAAGGCTAGGTAGCAACTGAGGCAAAGAATCTCCTCTTTCATCTAGTCCAAAGAAAAAAATCAAATAAATAAATAAATCTGGAAGAGAAAGCAGAAATGATTTCCTGAGTCAATCAGGTTCCAAACAATGATCAAATAGGCCTTGGCTTGGGACCTATTGGTGACCCAATATTGTTGCTTGTCCTTTGTTCTCAATCATGTCAGTCATGGAAAGAACTGTGGTATGGCTGTAGGGTCAAAAAACCTGTGCGAAACTATCAGCAAGATTATGTGAAAATCAACTAAAATAGACTTGGTTTGCCTCAGCAATGTAGTGATCCAAGACAAATCCAATAGACCTGGGATGGAAAATGCCATCTACTTTCAGAGGGAGAGCTATGAAGACTGAATGTGGATACAACATATTATTTTCACCTATTTTTGTTAGCTTGCTTGCCTTTTCTTTCTTGTGTTTTTTTCTTTGTGTTCTGATTTTTCTTCCATAACATGACTAATATGTAAATATGTTTTAAATTATTGTACCTGTATAACCCATATCAGATTGCTTGTTGCCTTGGGGAAAGGAGAGACAAAGGAGGTGGGAAGAAAAAAAATCAGAACTCAAAATCTTCCAAACGTGAATGATGAAAACTATCTTTACATGTAAGAGGTAAAATTAAATAGAATTGGAGGGGAGGAAGAATATCTGTGTTCAAATCCTTTCTCTGATGAAAACAGCCTGAGAGATCTTGCTTACATGATTCAAACTATATTTTAACATGCTTTAACATAGCAAGAGACATGGACTGCAGTTGAAGAAAACTGGCAACCTTAGCAGTAACCTGAAGAAGTGACTTAAACATACTAGGACCAATTTCTTGATTTATAAGAAAGGTTAGGCAAAATGGCTCCTAATTTCTTCAAATTCAAAATCTATGATCCTCTATGGGTTTTATTATTATTATTAAAGCCTTTTATTTTCAAAAATATGCATGGATAATTTTTCAACATTGAACCTTGCAAAACCTTGTGTTCTAATTTTCCCACCTTCCCTCCACGGCTTCTCCTAGATAGCAAGTAATCCAATATATGTTTAAAATGGTTTTAAAAATGTTAAATCCAATATATGCATACATATTTATATAGTTATCTTGCTATACACACCAAAAAAAGATCAAAAAGGAAAAAATGAGAAAGAAAATAAAATGCAAGTAAACAATAACAAAAAGAGTGAAAATGTTATGCTGTGATCCATACTCAGTTCCCACAGAACTCTCTGTGGGTGTAGATGGCTCTCTTCATCACAGGATTATTGGAACTGGCCTGAATCATTGTTGAAAAGATCCATGTCCATCAGAATTGATCATCATATAATCTGTTGTTGTACAATGATCTCCTGGTTCTGTTCATTTTACTTAGCAATATGATCCTTTTTGTTGCAAACATGATCGATAAGACCCGCATTTCTTCCTTTAAGAAGCATTCTTTAGAGTCATGGAAACAAAAAACAGGTATTAAAAAAAGGCATACAAAGATTTTGCCATTTTAGCAATATCGTTTCCCAAAATAGTTATCAACATAATTAAATATAGTTAAGTGCATTGGCTAAACTCCTTGACTTCCTGGAAGCAACACATCTAACTGTTAAAGCATTCTTAAGGGGAAAGATTGTCAGAAATCTCATTGATGATGCAACTATTTGCATCTTCAGAAGACTGAAAGTCTTCTATTTTTCCACTCTTAAAAGTGAAAAAATATAAGTATAGATTAAGACATGAAATATCAGATACAATGTTTTGGTTTGTTTAGTTCTACTTTGTTATAATCAACCAATTAACAAGAATGTATCAAGCAACTATTAACTATTTTATAGTAGAGGCTAGAGTGGATAGGAGGGGGACTAAAATTTAAATAATCACTGACATTAAGGAGCTTATATTTTGTGGGACTTTCATGGAATGCCTCCCATTCCTGAAACTCTTTCTCTCCCTGAATCTCTTGATTCCCCTGGTTTTCTTCAAGTGTCAGATAAAGTTTCACTTTCTGTAAGTGATCTTTTCCAGTCCTCCTTTATCTTAGAATCATTCCTCTGAGAGGATCCCCAATTTAATCTATATATATCTCGTTTAAGTGTAATTGCCTACATTTTGCCTCCCCTCCTCTCCTTTAGGATGAGGTATGTGAGAACAGGGATTTTTGTTTTTTATTTCTTTACATTCTTAGATTTAAATACAGTGCTTAACACCTAACAGGCACTTAATAAGTTGGAGAGACAAAAGGGGAGGATTCTTTGGGGAATCTTTATGTTTATGGAAGTAGGAATGGGGAAAGAGATGTCACTGAGAAGTGTTGGCAATTAAAAAAGACAAAGGGGGGGGGTGAAGTTTAGATATAAATTTTTGATGATGGCAAAAAGAACAAAACAAAACTAGAGCAAGAGTTCTTCCACAGATTACATATCTTAAAAGAAAAGGCTACATCTTGGGATCTTTGAACCCAAAGCGATTAAAATTAATAACAGCTATAAAATAAAGTAATTAGATTAAATAATCTCTAGTTATCTCCATCATGTTTTCATACTATAAGTAAAATTAAAGATTTTTTTAGAAATAGAAAGCACATCAAAAGTTCAAAACTTATTGTTTATTTGATATTTTGTTCCTTATACTATTTTATGTAATTAGAGATATTTGGTTACAGAATCCATGTTTTTTAAATTGTGAACAATTTTACATAATAGAAAAAAATTGTTACATTCTATAGATAACTGTCATTTAAATCAGTGCCTAGGAACAGAATTTTGCAGCGTAATAAAACAATATTACCATCTAGTGGTAACTAGTTTCAATTGCAGTCAGATCTCCCAAAGTTATTATCAGAGGGAGAGGTTAAGCCAATTCAATTTTATATATAGTGAATCAAACATCAAGAAGCCATGTCAGATTTATCAGAAATTCATATATAATTTCCTCTGTGATATTTCCTAGATAATTTCTTCCTTTTTTGCTATTTCCTATAGTTTCCTTTAGTTATAACCAAACTAAAAGCCCTGACCATTTTTTTTTTTTGGATTATTACAATAATATCCTTGCTAGCCTTCATATTCCAGTCACTCATTCCTCAGAAGCATGAATAATCTTGCTCAAGTTACTTTGATCATATTCACTTTCCTTGAATTTCATCTTTTTATCAAATTGAATTCTTAAAAACAACTTGAAGGTGCTCCATCAATTGATGCCTTTTAAGTGACATAATTTTCTACTGAAAACCATGCTACACTTTCAGGACCAACCAAGGATAAACTATTTACCTTCATTTTTCCCATTCTAGTCAAGCATCATCTACCTAATGGAGCATCTGAGTGACAGTGTGAATAGAGCATTGATTCTTGAGTCAGGAAGACGAGTTCAAATCCTGCCTCAGATACTAACTATTATAAGTCTGGTCAAATCATTTCAAATCTGCTTCAGTTTCCTCAGCTATAAAATAGGGATGATAATAACAGCATCTACCTCAGTAGGGCTGTGAGAATCAAATAAAATAATATTTGTAAAGTACTTAAGACAGTGTGTGGCACGTAACTGATACTTAATAAATGATTATTCCCTACCTCCTGAACCAAGATAAAGCAGAGGAGATGAAAGGGTGAATGGGTTATTTGTTTCCCCCATTCCAAGAACACCACTTCTACTTGGTTCTGGACTAAGTGCAGTTACAGGAGCCAGATTTATGCAATTCTACCTATGTTAATTATTTCAGGAAGAGATGATTTATGAATTATAAATATACATATACAAGTTCATCCTTAAAGTCTGATTCACATAAAATAGAATAATTTCCAGATCAAACAAGTATAAAATTGAGATAGTGCTAATGAATTAAGTAGACTATAGGAAGAGAAATATATTTAATGAAGCTGAATAAGATATAACTGAATAGGGGCAGCTAGGTAGTGCAATGGATAGAGCACCAACCCTGAAGCCAGGAGGACTTGAATTCAAATTTAGCCTCTGACACTTAATACTTCCTAGCTGTGTGACCCTGAGCAAGTTACTTAATCCCAATTGCCTCAGCAAAAAGATTGTGTGTGTGTGTGTGTGTGTGTGTGTGTGTGTGTGTGAAATTGAATAATCAAGGAAGACTTCTTGGAGGAGATGAGGAACATAAGATACTGAGTTTAGAATTATAAACAGACCTCAAAGATCATCCAATTTAATACCTTTATTTAACAGGTTAAGAATATGTAACCCAGAGGAAGTAAGCTCCTTGACCAAAGTCAGACAGGTAGTAAGTAGAAAAGTTCTAACTTCATATCTAGGGCTTTTTCTACTACATTAATCTCCCTGAGCTTTGAAACTAAAGACCTCCTTCTCACTTGAGCAGACTAGTCAGAATTGAGCTAGAGAAAAGCAACTAAAAGGCCAGTGGAAGAAACAGATGTTGAGAAAGTGTGGGCTATTGCAATAGAGTTTTCAGTCTTGGAGGTTAGAGTTAGAAATTAGTTTTGGTTCCCAAGAGAAGATTCTAAGGAATCCTCCGACACTGATTTTCAGCCCTCTCAACCTATAGACTCCTTGAGGATAAGTCCAGAATCTTATCTAGCTTTGAACGCCTCACAGAGTCTGATTATAAAGATTCTAACCTTATCACTATATCACAGGAAATCTGGTACTATCCACTAAATTTCTAGTCATTCCCTTTGAGATTGAATAAGATAGCTTGATTCAGAAGAGAAGCATTGGAGGAATGACTTGAACTGGAGGAGTGACTTGAATTCAAATTCAGCTGAGTTTGCTTTTCATGACCTCTATAATTAAAAAAAAAAAGTTAGATTAGATGAACTCTAAGCCATAACTCAAGAATCATAATTCTACATCTGAGACAGAAATCAGAGACCAACTATCCATCATTTAATTTTACAGGCCAAGAGAAGTAAGTTAAATAACTTGCCCAAAGTCACACAGGCAGTAGGTATCAGAGAAGGCATTTGAACCCATGCCCCCATGATCTGAGAACCAGTTGTCCTTGCACTGTTATGCTGATTCTATGTCATTGCCCTTATACAGAACCCACAGTCTCCTTCAAAGATCTCCTGGAACTTACTTTCCACCCCACTCTGCATTCTTTTTCACTGTTCCATGTGTATATGCTTTTCTATAACTTTAAACAATTGTGTATTTTCTCAGTTTAGATTTGGGATCTTGTTTTTAGGTCTGTTGCTTAGTTTTGTATATATTTCGGATCTTTATTTGTCTCCTACTGTCTTTGTAGTTGTCCCATGGTGCATAAGACCATAAAAAGTATTAGCTACTAATAACCCAATTTCATGGAGAAGGCTGAGGTTATTGGAAGTGCTTTAAGATTATCCTGAGAAGCAAACTGCAGTTAATTAAGGTATGTTTATAGACTTTAAATCCTTCTTTACTATGCCTCTGTGAGACAGACAGATTCTCAAAAGAATTGAGATGGATTTTTGTTAGAAAAGGGCCTATAATGTAGACCATTCCACATAGCCATTGTTGAGGGGAGAAATTATTTCAGAAAATGGGCCTAACTTTCCCATCACCACCAGTAAGTACTGTTGACCAACTTACATCAACAAGCAAATAGTTATGAATCTTGGAAGTGTCAACATTGCACCCCCTACACACACACACACACACACACACACACACACACACACCCAGGATCATCAATCCTGCTTTCTTGTCTAGACCTCAAAGCCATCATCCAGGAAAGCAACTCCTTTGGAAAAGAGGCCAGACATTACCAATAATTGCCAACAAACTGACAACCACAGGGCAGACATGTCAGTCTAGCAAAAAAAAGCAAGGCATCTTGAGGAAAAAGCATGTGGTAATATGTATCAGGCAAATCAAACCACCATTGCCTCCTTAACCACCATGCATTCTCAAGTCTTATGGAGGAAGCTGACCTCAAATGCCTTGGGAAAGCAGTGCCTCCAAGCTAGTACACTTAGCCATTACCATGGAAAACAACCCCTGTGGATCCTCAGCCTGGCAACTGCTCCTGCAAGTGCTGCTGTCAAAGCTACTAAAGACCCAGAAAACAAAAAAGAAATAGAAAAAAACTTACCACCTAAGTGCTTGGGCTAGTTCAACATCAGAAAACTGATAGACTTTGTCAGTGAAATGACATTAAGAAAGATGCCTTAATGTTTCTTTTGCTAGTGTACCCTAAGGACTGTGGGACCTTTCCATCTGGCCTCCAGCTGAAATCCTCCATAGATGTTGTCTCCCCTATTACAATATGAGTCCCTCAAGAGCAGCGACTATCTTGTTTTGGGTTTGGGGGGAGATTTTGGATCCCCCAGTGCTTGGCACAGTTCTATATATAGTTCTATATATAGTAAGTTTCATTTAAGCTTATAGTAAGGTTTTATCTATATGCTGAAGAAGCTAGGTAGCATAGTAGATAAAGTGCCTGACATAGAATCAGGAAAACCTGAATTCAAATCCATTCTCAGACACTTATTATCTGTTAACTTCTATCTTCCTCAGTTTACTCAGCTATAAAATGAGCATAAAAATAGCACCACTCTCTCAAGATTATTATAAGTATCAAATGAGATATTTGTAAAAACTGCTTAACACAATGCCTGGCACTAGTAAGTACTTAACAGATGTTTAATTCCTTCCTTATTCATTCATCTGGAAGTCTATCAGTTTCCAATTCATGGGAAAGCATTTCTTTTTAAAATTTTTTTTTAACTTCTTTCTCTTATAGTATGTTCTAATATAAGAAACAGTGAGGCATAAGGATTAGAATTCTAGGCCTGCAATCAGAAAGGTGTGAGTTCATATTTTACCTGACTGTAAGCAAGTCCCAAATCTTTCTAAACCTAAGACAACTCTCTTAATAAAAGTGGGCATTATGATTGCATGAAGCCCCAAGATCTAGCTTTGCTTGGAAACTTCAATGTGTTGCCATTTTTTCACATCCACAGCACCCAATCTTTTTTGATCCTACTAGAGTTCTTATGATCTGTAATTGTTGGGAAACAGGGAGTTTCTACACTAGAAGGAAAATCATATATCCTATATAAGTCCTTGATGAATAGACAGGTTGTCTTATGAACTGTCTTTTAAAAAACATGGAAAAATACCTATAATCTTCTATTGATTTCCTAATCACCTTGCTTTCATGTCTCACAGATCTCTCATATCATCTCATGTGTATCTTTTTGACATGGGGAAATATTTTAGTGAGTAATTTTATATAGAAGCACCTATTAGAATTTTCAGGATTAAAGAAAGGTAAGGGGAGAGGAAAGAAGATAATAGCAAAAATGAATGGCAAAGGTTAAAAGGACAAAGAAAGGTGAGGTGTTTTGACTATGAGTAAACACCACCAGTTTGATGGTTCCAAGCCTCATTGGATTCTACTGGCTTTATGCAGTTATAATGTTCATTGACGTCAGAGGACAGGCTTCTATGTGTGCAAGCTTTAAATGACCAAGTACAGAGCTTTACACTAAACTAAATTTGCAAGCTAAGTATGCTTTAAATCACTGAACAATCTGCTTTAAGAATTAACTCTGATATACTGTGACATATTTAACATGTATAGGACTGCTTGCCATCTGGGAGAGAGGGTGGAGGGAGGGAGGGGAAAAGTCGGAACAGAAATGAGTGCAAGGGATAATGTAAAAAATTACCCAGGCATGGATTCTGTCAATAAAATAAATAAATAAATAAATAAATAAAATTAAATAAAGAATTAACTCTGATATACTGTGACATATTTAACATGCATAGGACTGCTTGCCATATGGGGGAGAGGGTGGAGGGAGGGAGGGGAAAAGTTGGAACAGAAGTGAGTGCAAGGGATAATGCTGTAAAAAATTACCCTGGCATGGGTTCTGTCAATAAAATAAATAAATAAATAAAATTTAAAAAAAAAAAAAAAGAATTAACTCTGACTCTCTCTGACTCTAGCTCTCTCTGTGTCTCTGTATGTTTCCATGTCAAGGTCTCTCAGTTTGGTTCTGGCTCTCTTAACTTATACTTATTCATAGACAACTCCACTAAGCCCTTTATCCACTGAATTTCTGATATATGAAAAAGCCACTGTCAATACCCTCCAACTTCATAGTTCATAATTCTATGTCATTGTTGGGAAACCAAGTTTGTTATTCTATATTAAAGCTATTATAATTCTTGTCACTGTTGCTTTGATGATGGAAATTCATTCAGGAAATTTATACCAAGGTTTACTTTAAAAACAGCAGGGGAAAAGGTTCTATACTTACTTACCAGCCTATTAGTTTCAGAAGTTCTTTAATTCAACAATCATTTCATCTTCATCACCTAAACCACAGTCCTCCATAGGACTTGCTCATTTTTTGTTTCTGTATCCCTAACAAATAACAGTGCCTAACACATAGTAGGCTTACAAACTCTGGAAGGATCCTTAAGGGTCTATTTCATTTATTTTATAGGAACCATGTTAAGTGCTTTTACAAATATCTCATTTGATCCTTATATATAACAAGCCTGAGAGGTAGGTGCTATTATCCTCAGGAAACTGAGGCAGTCAGAGGTTAAATGGTCACTCAGCTAGTAATAGTCTGAAACAGGATCATGTCCTTCTAACTTGAGACTTGGTGTTCTATAAATTATCTCAAAGGGGTTATTTAACTTGTCCAACATCACAAGTAGAAGAGGTTGAACTTGCATCCAGGTCTTCTGACTCTAAATCTAATGTTTTTATTTTTATGTTCCTTTTATCATGCTGGCTCAATTTGGGCTTTGGCATTTATGGGATGGGATCATTCTACTCATGAATACCAGTTAAATGTTTTTATATCCCCTATATTATGCTAGCCATTTTGTTTAGCACTTTGCAAATATCTCTTGTAATCCTTCATAACAATTCTAGAATGTAGTTGCTTTTATTCCCCATTTTACAGTTGAGAAAACTGAAGCAAATAGAGTTTAAATGTTGTGCCCAAGATCACATGGTTATCTCTCTGAGGTGGGATTTGAACATAGACTTTTCCAGTTCCAGGCCTGGCTCTTTAACTACTGTGCCATGTAGCTGACTTATTATATGCCCCTACCTTTTTGAAGATATCTAGTGTTTATTCTCCATTACAATTAAGGATTAAAATGAAAATATTTCTTCCCTCTATAGCAAATTGACATAAATCCGCACTATTATATAAATGGTTGATATTTCAAACCTTTCTGAAGAAGTTATTCTAAACATCCAAATTAACTATAAAGGACATATAAAGAAAGATGCTATCTGCATCAAAGAAAGAACTAATAAATAGAAATATATATAGAATTGTATTTATATATATACAAATGCATATGTGTATTCATACATGTATACATATACACATACATATATGTGTGTTTGTGTTGTATGCATTGTATATGTGTGGATGCACTGTTGTATGTATGTTATGGTGTGTGCACAATGTGTTCATGTATATATGTGTGTATATGTACATATATACATATATATACACTTATATATTTGTGTCTAATAGTGGCCATTTCTAGGGAGGGAGGGAGGAGAGAAGAAAAAAGAAAAAAAATGTTATGATAACTTTGTTGTATATTTAAAAGGAACACAGCAGGTAATATAAAGTAGATATATGGTTTCATATGAAATCATATGGAAATGCTTGTTATAGTCTATTAATTGAAAAATAAAATAAATTTTAAAAACAAACAAGAGGTTTTGATAGGCTAAGTGAAAGGGTAAAAGAAAAAACTAAGGGAGAAGAGGAAAGAAAATATTCTGGAAATCCAAAGACAGACTTGACCAACTTTATAATTTTGCCTTGTTTTCTCATCTATAAAAGGAATGGATTAGACTATGTGCTTTCTAAGAAACAACTTTCTAGTTCTAAAATTCTATCAGTCTATATAACTTGTGATCAGGTACACCAGTAAAAGAGAAGTCCCCAGGGGGTCTTGTACAACCTCCAACAAATCAATGATTAATGAGGGTTTTGGCTTGTGGTCCCTGCTTCCGTGGAGGTTGGTGGGGCCACAAATGCAATCCTCTGCTCCATTTACACATCAAGGCTGTTGTAATCAATGAAGTCTTGTTAAACATTACAGAGGAAATGAGGTAGGCTGTGCGAAGTTAATGGCCTACTTACACATGCTATTGTCTTCTACCTGAAGCAACAAAAAGCCGCCTTGCTCCTTCCTACTCTACCCCAATGGTTTTAGGAAACCCACATGCATTTATACTTTCCAAATCCCAGGCCCTTTTTTCTTATGTTAAAAAACCAATGAAAACAGGATATTGCTCTGATTCTTTGAGCTGACCTGAGCTTGGCTTCCTGAATAATGGAATGGGAGTTTCACCAGGATGTTATGTCAGAGAACACTCAATAATGGTTATTTCAGAGGAGGTAGGGAAAGTATGAAGTGTATTGGTGAATAGTTGACTTTCAAAACAGTTAAACAAGCATCGTGCATCAAGATATTTACTCAAAGTCAGAAAACAATGGATTATACTGTGACTTAAATAGCTGTAGGTTAGTTAGTAGCAATGTTTTGCAATAAATCCTCATTATGAATGATTCAAACATCAGAATGAACTTTTGGTGAAGGAGTTGGGGTGGGGGAAGGCAGTGTATGTAAGGGGATCACAGAAGCAGTGAAAAGATTAATCATATTTTAAATAGAGAAAGAAAGAAAAGTAACTAAAAGTTAACTAAAACATTAAGTTAAAGAGATCATAAAAAATGAAAAAGGACCCACATGTAAAAAAATGTTTATAACAATTCTTCTTGTGGTGGCAAAGAATTGGAAATTGGGGAATGCCTATCAATTGGGGAACGGCTGAACAAACTGGTATACAAATATAATGAGCAGGTAAATTTCAGAAAAATCTGAAAGACTAATAAAAAATGATGCTGAATGAAGTGAGCAGAAACAGGAAAACATTATACATAGTAACAGCAACATTGTACAGATGGTCAATTTTGATAGACTTTGGTCTTGTCAGCAATACAATGATCTAGGATTATTTTAAAAGACTTATGATGGAAATGCTATCCACACCCAGAGAAAGAACTTTGGGGTCAGAATACAGATTGAAGCATGCTATTTTCACCTTTTTGGTTGTTGATTTTTCTTTCTCGTAGTTTTTTTCCCCTTTTGTTCTGATTCTCTTTTACAATATAATGTGGAAATATGTTTAATATGATTGTACATGTACGGTCTATATCAGATTGATTGCCATTGGGGTTGGGGGAGGGAGGAAAGGAGAAAAATAGAAATCAAATCTTATAAAAGTAAATATCAAAACTAATATATAAATTTAAATTAAATTAAATTTAAAATTAAAAAGAAACTAAGTTCTAAGAATTTCACCAACTTTCATGTTCTTAAGTTATTTTTCTCTCTATATATAACACCTTTCAAACATTTAAATGGAGCAAAAGTCAGCCTGAATGTCATAAATAGCACAGATGTTTGTTTGTTTGTTTTGTTTTGTTTTGTTTTTCAGTTTTCGCTCAGTTTGCCACATGTGACAGTTTTTCCATACATGACCAAATGAACTTTAGGGAAATTCATTCACCAGTTCACTGTATGAGGTAATTAAACCAAACAGCCCAAATTCTGCTAAAATGAGAAGTCAAAAAAAGCATGTCATAAGTAGTCTCTCTAAAGTATAAAGAATTACTAAATGGCACCAGCAAACACTCATCTCCCAGAAGCTAAAGAAAGGGATGGTAACTTAGCCAATTATGTCATCTTAATGACCTTCCAGTAGAGTACCATGAGCAGAGTTTGAATCAACTGGATGTTAAATTATATAGACCCCACTAAGAAAGTGACTTAAACATTCAGTCAGACCCTGAAATACTAATTAATCTGTAGTCAGAGGTGGTTTTTCCTCTTTTTCTCTCAGATGTTTTGATGGATAAAGGATAAGTACCAGAGATTCAAAACTAATTTCAGATTCAAAGACTCAACAAAGAAAAATGAAACAAGAGATTTTTTTTAAAGTGAAATCAACTGTATAAGCTTGTGAATAGAATTGCTTCATTTTTATTGTTGCTTTTAATGTTTTGGTAGAAAATCTGATTAATTTCAATGTAGAGAATGGTTTTTAACTACATGATTCAGATTTCCTCAGCTACATGGTTCAGATTTACATCAATAAGCAGTTCAAAATTTAGTGAGAAAAATCTAATGTGAAAAAATGTACCGTGTAAAATAATGATCTCAGTACACAAATAAATTGAATTATGTAAGCCACAAAAACTAAAACTCTATTTGTCATTTAAATTCTTGTAACAGCTGTGAAGAAAGGATAAGGAAAATGAGGCAACTAAAGTGACAACTTTCAAGGTCACTGAAAGGAGTTGGAATGAGGAGTCATTCTCTGATACTTGATTCCTCCTCTGCAAAGACATTTTGAGTAAAGAGTTAATCAAGCTTTGTTGAGATTGAACTTGCTTATATAATTAAGGGAAAAGACCACAACCATATGTTAGTTGAAAAAGAGAAAGGTCTTATAGGCAAGGAAGAGAGGAGGAAGGGAAATCTATGCCTTTTCCCAGGTGTTCTATGTTGATATTGACTAGGTCATCAATCTTCTTGACAAAGATGGACAGCCTGTGTTTTCTATTTCTCCAAAGTCCATTCCTAGCCACATCTATACTATCATGCTAGCAAAGGAATGAAAACAGGCTTATTACTCTCAACACATTAATGCAGATTGTTTTCATATATTTTAATTCATTCCTAATAAAAATAAGATGGGAGGAGAAAGAATAGAGGACACAAAAATGTGGCTTAGAAAAGTCCTTACCATCTTGTAATATATTTACATATATGAGGATGTATAAGACATGGGAGGATAGGGGGAAAGGGAGACAAGGAAGAATATAAGCAAAGGTAGTAGTCATCCCCTCAAAATAAAGTATGTAAACACACAACCACACATATGCATGTATATATATATACATACATACATATGTATGTGTGTGTGTAGCATAAGAAATATAAAAAGGGATGGATTCAGAAAAATCTTAGAAGAATCCTATAAGTTGATGCAGTTAGAAGAACCAAGACAACAATTTATTCAATAACTACAAAATTATAAATAATTGTTTTTAAAAAACCTTCAAAAGACACAAGATATGACAAAGACTCCAGAAGAAAAACAATTAAGCATGAGATCTCTACTTGACAGAGACATAAGGGACTTGTGGTACTGAATATATTTTAGTATGATCAACATATGGATTTGTTTTGCTTTACTATGCATATTTGGTTTGCTTACATTTATCTCCTAGCAGAATGTACAGATAGCCCAAATATAAATTTGGGCAATTTGATCCCAAATGAAACTCCCCAAATTTGATTTTAAGATTTTTTTGAGGAGGGGATAGATATTAGGTTAGAAGGGAAAAGTTAGTGATAGTGATGTCCAAAATGTTTTTAAAGAAATAGAGATCCTTTGAAATATATATATTTTTTTTAATTCACAGGAAAGAACAGGAAGAAGTATTGAAGGAGACAGCTTTAAAAGACACCTTTAAAACTAGTATATTGAACTTATGATATATTTGAAAAGAATATAAGATGCATTTATTAGAGATTTATAATTTTGTATATAATCCTCTTTTTCTTTTCTTTGTATATGTAAATGTTTACATTTATAAGTATTTGTCAAGTTCAGAATAATAAAAATGATTTTTTTTAAAAGATGTGGATGTGCACACTTACAGAGATTCTAGCATGAGTAGAAAAATCCTTTCTTGCTTGGTCCTTTCTGTCCTTTTCCCAGCTCTTAAATCCACCTCACTATGATTTTAATTTTCTGTAAGATGGAAGCTATTTGTGTCAATTTTGTCTTGAAGATGAAAAGCAGAGCAATTATAATTCTGAGTTGGCAAAACTATTTCTTCAGTTCAAAGTGAGAAAATATGTATTCTAGGGACCTCCACATGTATAACAAACAAATATTTCTCAGAGATTAATGACATGGGAGCAGCCTTATTTTCTGTCTAAATGATTTAGGAATTCATCAAAGAAAATTATTTGGGGAGGTTTTGGCAACAATTTCAAGCCCCAAACACAGAAACACACAAAGGCAGTCAGAAAATATTTGGAAAATTCAAAAATAACAGCTTGTGTTAATTCTCAAAGGACTTAGAGAAAATTAGTCAGACAGACAATAAGCATTTATTAAGCATTTATTGTGTTTCAGGTGCTGTGCTAAGTCCTGGGAATACATTTAAAAGTGTGTGAGGGCCTGCATATATATGCATGCTCACACACAGAATTCCTGCACTCAAGGAGCTTATAATCTAGAAGGAGAAGCAGTATTGTAAATAAGCTGATAAAAGCAAAATAAAGAGTACACAAAAGATTGTTTTAAAGCAAAAGGAACTAGAATCTGGCAAGATTAGGGAAGTTCTTCTAAAAAAAAAAGGTGATTTTTGAGCTGAATCTTAAAGAAAAACAGGAAACTTGAGAGGTAGAGGTGAGGAGAGCAGAATATTCCAGGTATGGAAGAAAGTCATTGTGAAGGAAGAAAGAGGGGAGATAGAATATAGTATGCAGGTAGCCAAGTGTGATTGGATCATTGAGTTCTGAAAAATGAACAAATTGTTAGAATAGGAAGGCAAAAAGAATCAGATCTTCACTTCCATGTTTGTTATTGTTTATTTGCTTCATGTCTGACTTTTTTGTACTATCACATGGAATTTTCTTGGCAAAGTTACTGGAGTGGTTAACTGTTTCCTACTCCAGTTCGTTTGACAGATGAGGAAACTGAGGCAAATAGGGTTAAGTGACTTGCCCAAAGTCACACATCTAGGAAGTGTCTGAGTCTTTCTGACTCCAGCCCCTGTGCTCTATCCATTGCACCATTTTACTACCCATGCATCCCTGGAGTCAATGGCAAAAGAGCAATTCGACTCTGAAACCTGGATATAGTAGCAAGCGATATTATTCTGATGCCATCATAGAAAGGAATACGGGATCCTTTTGAATGAGCTTCTTGTATACTTGCTTGTTCATAGATTCAAGTTCCTTAAATGAAAATAAACACATGCTTGTAAGTCCATTTTTAAGGATGTTCCATTTAATATATTCTAAATTTACTAATAGAAATAATTAAATGGTAAGTATAGATTAATTATGCATACTTTCTATGTTTTTGAGAATTGCCAATTCATAGAATTTATTAAGTAATTAAGATACCTCCCTGATATAAAAAAAGTTTCTAGGAACCATCTTGCTATTTTTCACATACCTTTCATTTCCATGCATGTGCAAAAGTAGGCACTGTGCCTAAAAGCACTTCCATCTCACAACCATTTCTTACATTTTCTAATCTCCTTCAAAAGTCAACTCAAATGGGACCTTTTGCATAAGATTTTAGCTTGTCTTTACTAGCTACTAGCAACTAACAAATTACCCTGTATTTATTTTTTATGTGTTTGATATGGATTGAATGGTATTGCGTGAAAATAGAGAGGTACCCTTTGAATTGGGTTCAAGTCCTACCACATACTGTTCGTGAACCTGGGTAAGTCATTTGCCCTCTCAATGTTTTAGGCAACTCTCTAATACCATAAATTATATAAAAGGCCTTATGCAAAGAGGGTTTCTTCATCTGAAATTTCTCTTTATCAATAAGATCGAGAAAGATCTACTCCCTATATCTTGTATAAACTTTTGTCTCTCTCTATAGAATACGCTATCTGCCTTGAAAGCATAGAATTTAACTTATGTCTTTATGTCCTCAGAGCTTAGTACAGTATCTGGCACATTCAGTGAATGCTTATGAGACAGAAGAAGACAAAACAGAGAATTATATACCTTTGCTTATGCAAATAGAGAGGTTGTAGTTTGTTTTTTAATGTAACAAAAAGTTTTATTTACTATATCTCAAGAAATCATTACAGGATCATAGGATTGTTTGCCTCAGAAAGGAGGAAGGGAAAGGCAAAGAGAGAGGTTACCTATAGAGGCAATTTTATCTTCATAGACTTATATGGATTTGCCTTGGCATGGGTGAAGGGAAGGCATTTTATTATTGTTACCACACTGGAAGGGAAGGGAAAAGTTATCATGCCTAAAAGAGTATAAATTGCAGGAATAAAATATTTTATTAAGAGGAAAGTTTTATAAATAAACAGTTCATGGAACTTCCGGATTAAGATAAAAAGAAGTTCCATCCACTTGGCTAGAGATCACAGAAAATGGTGGGAAAGGGTTGAAATAGAGGGAAGGCCACAAAAGGGAATAAATAATGCTGGGTTTATATGATAAGCAGAGAGATTACATTCAACATTCAAGAACCAAAGGGATTCCTGCTTTCACTAACAGGATCAATAAGATGTTAGATCTGGAAGAGATTTAAACGATTGTCTATCCTAATTCTATCCCTTTACAGATGAGAAAATTACCTCCCACCCCTACTCCCAGAAATATATATATATATATATATATATATATATATATATATGTATATTTTGTGTGTATATATGTGTATATGTATGTATGCATATGTGTATTTATTATATGTATTTGTGAAGACAGAGACAGAGAGACAAAGAGAGAGTTGTTCAGTTGCTTCAGCCATATCTGCCTTTTATGACCCCATTTGGACTCTTCTTGGCAAAGACACTGGAATGATTTGCCATTTCCTTCTCCAGCTGATTTGACAAATGAAGAAACTGAGGCAAACATGGTTAAGTGACATACCCAGATTCACACAGCTAGTAAGTGTCTGAGACTGGATTTGAATTCAGGTACTCCTGATTCCAAGCCCAGCACTCTATTCACTACGCCACCTTACTGCCCCTATTGTACATGTTTGCTTGCACATATGCATAAATACATATATATGGGTATGTGTGTGCATATGTATGTGTATATAGATATAGATGTCTGTGTGTGTTTACATATATATATATGGAGGGTTATAGCCATATGTCTGTATATGTATATGTGTATATATAAATATTGTAAAATAATAAATGATATACACATAATATAGTATATAACATACAATAATTATTATATACATACATTATATACTATAAGGTATCCATACGTAATATATAATATAGACATAGACATAGACATATAATAATTATTATATACTTATAATAACTATAATTCACATTTTTATAGTACTTTAGGGTTTTCAGAGTGTTATTCACAATTCTATGGGATAACTGTACAGGTAAAAACAGAAGATTCAGAGTTAGAAAAAACATTAGTGATGATAGAATCACATCATAATCAGATGTAGAACTAGAATTAACTTAAAGAATTAAAATTAAAGAAATAAAGAAAAAATAAAATAAAGAAAAAAATTAAAATTAAAAGAAAAATTAAAGAATTAAACAGAGATTGTTTAGTGCAGGCTCTTCATTCTGTAAATGATGAAATTAGGATGCAAAATGTTGAAGTGGCTTTCCCAAGTTTATACAGGCAGTCAAAAGACAGACTCAAGATTCTAACCAAGATGTTCTAACACCAAGTCAAGCTCTTTTCCCACTATACACTATGAGTGTAGACACTCATCTGTCTACAATGATATTTTTATTTATTCAAACTCATATGAATATATGGAAATATACATGTACACATATGTGTGAATAGATACACATAATATACCTGTGTTTTTGTATAAATGTGTGTGTGTTCATACAGATATATAACCTTGCTTCACCAATGCATATCAGCAATTTGTTGGTATCTCAGAGAATTAATTTTTGGTGGCACAGATACATTAATTGGCTTACTCAGAATCACCTACCTAGCATTTGTCAGAGACAGGTTGGGAGTCCAGTTCTTCCTGATTCTAAGGCTGCCCCTCTTTCCATTGCCCTTATCTTACAAAATAAGAAAGTGAAGTTCAGAGAGATTAATGACTTGGCCACAATCACTGACTTAAAGGAAAGCACATTCAATTTGGAGTTAATCCTAAACCCTGATCTACAAGTCCAAGTATTCACACCTGGGATTTGGATTCAGATCATCTGTCTCCAGTCATGCTTCTTTTATTTATATATACATCCATCTGTAATAAATAATTGAAGGAAGTTGGCATATTTTCAGATTTAGGTTCTCTGGAAGTTCAGTATAATGAAGATAACTACTAAAAGTACCATATTCTTCCTTTAAAATCTGAAAGATAACTACTAAAAGTACCATATTTTTCCTTTAAAATCTCAAAATCTCTTTCAGACAATACAATGGAAATGTTTTAACACACTGATCATGGCAGTTCTGTTTATAGATCAACATTGAGGTGAGGATACATTATAACAAAATCTAATTCAAATATCAGAGAGTACAAACTTTTTTATATCCAGTGTATCTATTGTTCAGTCCTTCTGATCATGTCTGACTCTTCATTACAGCATCTGGGTTTTCTTGACAAAGATACTCCAGCAGTTTGCCATTTCCTTCTCCAGCTCATTTGACAGATGAGGAAATTGAGGTTAATAAGATTAAAGTGATTTGCACAAGTCACGTAGTGACTAAATGTCTGAGGATAGATTTGAAATCATGAAGATAAGTCTTCCTAACTCCAGATGAGGTGTTCTATCTACTGAACCACCTAGTTGCCCATTCAGTGTATTATTCTTCATCTAAATTCTATGTCACTTAGTTATCAACATTATCAACCCAATTAAATTAATTAAATGCTCATAAATATAGAGCCATAGTTTTATGATAACTCAGTACACATTAGCGAACATAATTATGGAGAGGCGAAGTCTATCTTCAGGGTCCGTTCTACCACAACCATCCCCATTCCATTTTGGCAATATTTTTTCTTCCCCCAACACTTTGCACAGATATATAACATTTTCACATTGCTCCCTCATACCCAGGTCCCTACTACAGTGCCTAACTCATGATTCATCTTCTAGACCCAATACTCTTCCCCCAACTCTATAGAATAACTGATCTGTTCTGTGTCACAACTCAAGACTTTCCTAGATATTAGCTGAATTATGCAAGTTATTTGTACCCTCATTTTACACAGACCGTATCATCCAACCCTTTCTCAGATTGCTTTCCCTCCTTACCTCCATCACATTAGAACCCCTTTTTGTTGGTGTTTAGTAATTTTTCAGTCATGTCTAACTCTACATGACTCCATTTGGGGGTTTCTTGGCAAAGATATTAGAGTAGGTTTGCTATTTCCTTTTCCACTCATTTTACAGATGAGGAAACTGAGACAAATGGGATTAAGTGACTTGTCCAGGGTCATATAACTAGTAGGTGTCTGAGGCCAAGTTTGAATTCTTCTTCCTAGACACTGAGCTACCTTAGTTCTCTTCATTATTTAATTCATTTGCTGCCTCCTACTCAAGACCATTCCTAATTCTATGAATTTTAGTATTCTCTTTTCTTCTCCAAAAATATTTTGTTTTTCTTGTCATATATTTTGTATTCACTTCTCTGTGTACGCGTTATTCCTTTTGCCTCCCCATAGAATATATGCTTCTTGAGATCAAGAGTTTCTTTCTTTCTTTCTTTCTTTTTTTTTTTTTTTGACTTGGTATCTTCAGTACCCAACACAGGCTATTGAGTTTAAATGAATTTGAGGTCAACAGTGATTAATTAATATATTATTTCTGAGGTGCAAAGGGAGACTGTTGAATTGTAACAAAAGGTCCCTAAAGATTCAGTGTTTTAACAAAGCAATGAATGCCTAAGGGTTGAAACTTTAGGCACTGTGTCAAGCTGATGGACAAATACATTTAAGCATCTTTTAGAAAGCAGCATGAAATGACCCACCATCATCTCTACTTATACATAAGAAATATGTTCTATTTTGGCATAAAATAAAACATAAAACTTATGGCTTACTAATTGGTTGCTCTAACCCCTAGACAGTATCAAATCATACTACACAAGCTTAATTTTACAGATTCAGTAGGCTAGAAAAATATGAAAGCCTTTTCTCATCAATAGTATGAGGCCTTTTATCATCACAGAATTGTTTATGTTTCCACTGACATTTTAAAACTCTTTATCATAGTATGGACAAGCTAAACCATTCACTTTAGATTTACCTGTTTTATAATAGACCTTAATTAATTTACTTAGCTTTCAGAAAGGCCTAATGAAAAAGGTCTTGAGGTTCAGTAATTTTCTCTTTCTGCTGATTAGTCAACAAGTATTTATCATGAATTTAGTATGAATATGTACCACGCTACAAATGAAGGGAAAAATCTATTTCCTGTTTTTAAGGAATTCACATTTTAATGGAGGAGGAGACATGCAAATAGAGATATGTAGTCCGTCTATTTATCTGTCTTGTATATACATATAAATATATATATGTACATGTATATAGATAGATATATCTATATATAGATATATACATATATAAGTATATATACATATATATTTATACAAGACAGATAAACAAACACTCTATATGTATATGTGTTAAGTATGAGTATATATATGTGTGTGTATGTAGATATATATATATAAATATACACACATATATATAATATATATATGACAGCAATCTAAAAATATTGGTGGCTAGCAGAATTTATAAAGACCTTTTACAAAAGGTAGAATTTAAGCAGAAATTTGAAGAAAGCCAGGGAAACAGAGATGACAGGATAACCAGTGCTAAGGTCTGGAAATGAAAATGGGAAAAGTTAAGGGAAGAGAAGAGAATAAATAGTTATATATCATCTTCTTCTATATATCGGATAGTATGCTGAGGCCCCTACAAGTGTTACTGTAACCCAACTTTGAGTACCATATTTGCTTACCATAGAGCCCATTGCATCCCTGATCCCATGGGTAGTAAAGCCTGCATCTTTAATAGTGGTGAGACAGAACTGGTTTATCTGTTGCATCCATGATTGATACCATAAAGTGGACCTGTAAGCTCTAGCTCTTTTACCCCAGCTCTGAGAAATGAGTCTGAAGTGCTTGTTTCTGCTTAGTGTTATTTGTCCTTAATTTCAGGTGCTGGGAGTGATCCCCACAGGATCAGGAATTGGTGCCATGGAGACCTTGGAACCAGAGCAACAAGTGGTCTAGTGCAGCAGCCAGCCAACATGTCATGCAAACTCTGAGAAACCAGAATACCTGGGACTACAGCCACAACAGGGTTTAGACTTGGAACTGGTACTGTACTATGTGGAAACCGAGATAAACTCTTCCTATGCTAATCCTCTTCCCTTCTCTAGAGACTGAGGTGCTACAGAGGGGAAGAGGATTATACCTGCCACATGTTTGGGGGAGTTTTTTATACTTTTAAATAGTTTTATATATTTACTTTTTATAAATTATATATATATATATGTTTTTATATTTTTGATGATACCATTGGGATTAAATATGTTCTTTTGTAAAAAGCTACACTGTTGTGTTATTTTATACTCACATTGACCTTTGGATGTGAGTTTAAAATAACATTTTTCATTCTTGTTATTTGTTAATCCTGTCCAATTTGTCATAATCTCATTTTGGTTTTCTTAGTAAAGATATTAGAGTGGTTTACCATTTTCTTCTCTAGCTAATTTTACCATGAGAAAATTGAGGCAAAAAGAGTTAAATGATTCATCCAACATCACGTGACTAATGAGTGTCTGAAGCTACATTTGAACTCAGGAAGACACGAATGAATATTCCGGATTCCAGGCCCAGCACTCTATCCCCTATAGCCTCTAGCACTGTATAAGAGGAATGAAAGGGTAGGAAAGAACTTGTTGGGAAGGATTTTAACTGCCCAGAGCATTTTCTATTTGCTGCTAGACTTCTTTTCCCTTTTGTTAAGGCTCTGGCCACACAATACCAATCATCTGAATATTTGTAAACATTTGTGTCACTAGCTGCATTTTCTCCAGTTCCTATTCAAATCTTCAGGATTCAGTCTCACAACAAATAATAAATAGTTCTCAGCGTCAATGTGCTTTGTTTGACAAATGCTTCTTTTTCTTTCCTTTTGTTTCTTTAGCTATTCCCGGGATCGTAGATTTCTAGTGTTGAAATGTTCTGTAGAGATCATTTATCTTACAGGTGAAAAAAGGCATTTTAAAGAATTTGCATACATGCCATGTTCACTTCTCTTTTTCTGTTTTTTTTCCTCTCTCCTAAGGTTTTTCCCTTTTGCTCTGATTTTTCTCTCCCAACATGATTCATAAAGCAATGTGTATTAAAAAAATTTTAAATACATAAAAATTAAAAACAAAAAAGAACGTGTGGAAACTCTTTTTTGCGATGGCTAAGAATTGGAAACAGAGGGGATGTCAATCAATTGGCGAATGGCTGAATAAGTTGTGGTATGTAACTGTAATGGAATATTACTGAGCTGTAAGAAATAACAATCAGAATGATTTTAGGAAAATCTGGAAAGACTTACATAAAGTATCATAGAGTAAAGTGAGCAGAACCAGGAAAACGGTGTATAAATGAATAGCAATATTGTATGATAATCAACTGTAAATAACATATATTTTCAGCAATATGATCTAAGATAATTCTGAAAGACAAATGCTATCTCTAGAGAAAGAACTGATATAGTCTGTATATATATACAGTTTTTTTTATTTGTTTGTTTCTTTGGGGTTTTGGGGAGGGGGTTGTTATTTTTATGGGAATTTACAAGGTATGAAAAGGTCAAATGAGCTCCCCAATTGCTAGATTAAAAGGGTCAAAGCTGGAATGAAAATATGCATAGTCTTAGATGTTTTAAAAATCAGCATTTTACCAATTGATCTACTTTCAAAATGTGTTTGTTTAGGGACAAGCTCCCTGAAAAAGTCTGCAATAAAAACACAAGGTCATTCAACTCTAAAGAGCAATGCTCAGCTGCTCCAGGCAGGAGGTGGGATTTGGAATGACTTCAAGTCTTAAACTCCCTTGGTTAAAGGACCTTCTGAAAGGTGACAAGTACATGTGTTTAAGTTGGAAGACATAAGGAGTTTGGTACTAACTCTTTTCCCAATGAAGGAACCTTTAAAGCAAGTTTATTTTCTGTCACTTAAAGAAATGTTCTATTTCATAGCCAAACCACAGCCCACTCCCCAAACGGCCTAACTTCTTGTTTATGGTTGGTTAAAGCTACAAATGTTAGTTCAAGATCTTGCTTTATATTTTCTTATATTTCATTAGAAAGGCAAGTTTGGTGGCAGTGGGATAGAGTACCAGGTGTGGAGTGACAAAAACTATCTTCCTGATTTCACATTTGGCCTCAGACGCTTACTAACGGTGGGACCCTAATTAAGTCACTTAATCCGGTTTATCTCAACTAGAAAAGAAAATGGTAAACCTCTTTTACGAGAGAATCCCAAATTGGTTCATGAAGAAGTAGACACAACTGAAAACCACTAAACAATAACAAAATATTTCAATGAAATGAATTCTGGCCTCTATCATCTTAGGAGACTGAGTCTACAAAGTGCCAGATAATGAGCTAGGAGTTAAGGAAACAAAACCAAAAGAACAAAACAACCACTGCACTTAGGAACTTATATTCTACTAGATGTCACAGTCAGCCACTTGCACCTTTGGTCATAAGGTGGGCTGAATATAAGTAGCTTCCTATTATTCCTAATAGAGCTTTCTATTTTTCTATTCCTTTCTCCTCTTGCCTGCCTGGGTCACTACTCCCCACAAGGACCCTGGAAAGTCTTCATGTCTTAAAACCTACTTTCTTTACAGATATTTCTGAGTACTTTACAAGATTGATGATTTAATCATAATGAGCTATACATTCCACTTATAACTTCTCCATTCTTTAGTATAGATACATACACATGCAATCATATACATGTATAGATATGCAGAGAGCAAATATGTATAGAGTACTTTAAAGTTTGCAAAGCACTTTACATAGACTATCATATTAGATCCTCATGATAATCCTGGGAGGTAGGTTATGGATACTAATATGTATTTTACAGATAAGGAAAACTGGTGCTAAAATTAGACATCCAGTCTTCTGGAGCTAAAAGTCATCATGAGTTGATATTGTCAAAAAAAAAATGCATTACCTTGTGCTACCTCCCTGGTAATAAGACTCCCTGAACTTAAATAGGCTAATAAATACTCTCTCTCTCTTCTCTGTATGTGTATATATGTATATATATATTTGTGTGTATAAATTTATACATATACACATACATGTAAAATGAGATAATAAATGCATGACCTCTCTGCTTGGAAGGGTAGCGAGGTAGCACAGTGGATGGAGTTCCAGGTCTGAAGTCAGAAACATCTTCCTGAATTCAAATCTAGCCTTAAACACTTACTAGCTGTATGCCCTTAAAGAAGTCACTTAATCTTGTTTGCCTCAGTTTCCTCATTTCTAAAATGAATAGGAGAAAGAAATGGCAAATTAATCTAGTATTGTTGTTAAGAAAACCCTAAATTGGGGTCACAAAGAGTCAGACACAACTAAACAACAAGAAGATTTCCTTGGAATCTGTCCAGTATAGTACAACTTGACTAGACCTCACACTCCACTGGCAAGGACATAGGGCTCTTCTTCAATAGGGTGAGGCATTAGTATTTTTAAAAAGTCATTCAACAAATATTTATTGAACAATCACCATGTGGCAATGTTTTGTGGTAGATACCGCATACTCCTTATGTTTAGGGAGCTTGTAAAGCTTAATAAAAAGGTAATAATCATTCCTTTTTATAAAAGAAGAAAGGAAGGAAGGAAGGGAGGAAGGAAGGAAGGAAGGAAGGAAGGAAGGAAGGAAGGAAGGAAGGAAGGAAGGAAGGAAGGAAGGAAGGAAGGAGGGACGGAAGGAGGGAGGGAAGGAAGGAAGAAAAGAAGGAAGGAAGGAAGGAAGAAAGGAAGGAAGAAAAGAAGGAAGAAAAGAAGGAAGGAAGGAAGGAAGGAAGGAAGGAAGGAAGGAAGGAAAGAGAAAGGAAGGAAGGAAAGAGGAAGGAAGGAAGGAAGGAAGGAAGCAAGGAAGGAAGGAAGGAAGGAAGGAAGGAGGGACGGAAGGAGGGAGGGAAGGAGAGAGGAAGGAAGAGAGGGAGGAGAGAGGGAGAAAAAGAGGGAGGGAGAGAGGGAGGGAGGGAGACAATGGAGCCCAGAAACAAAGGAACAAAGGGAAAGAGAGAGGGAAGTGATGAAGGAGCCCCAGAACTCTCTAAAACTCCTTCAAGGAGAAAGTTTCCTTGAATCTTGCCTCTGTAAAGACCTCACCCAAGGACAAACAGTTTCATTCTGTTATCTAGGTGGGGCTGGTTGAGTCCTGAGCTGGAGAATTCCAACCCTATTGAATTGAAGAGACATCCATTCAGTTCTAAGATTTTCTATTCAATTCAGTTCAAGCTGTACCCAGCCCCATCAAGAACTGTCCCCAGGTTGTAGATAAAAAGGGACAACTTGAGGCTCAGTCCTCGCAGAGGACCTAATATGCTATCCCTGGCATAGCAGCCAACTCTGCCCGCTGAAACAATATTCTCTTTCAGTGTTACCCTCTCTTTATCCCCACCTATTTCCCTAATGAAACTTAATACTTTTCTCTTAGGATCTCTCTACTAGAAGCTTTATTTCTCTGCTGGGACCTTGCCACTAAAGAATTTAGTCTTTCTATTCATGTATAGCAAAGGCTCACTTCCCAATGCCAATAATAAACTTCTTTTTACCAGTATAGCTTTTCAGGTTCATAAATTCCTTTGCAAAGGACCTCTGTGCCACCAAAAGGAAGTTTCCACAACTTTTTTGCACCAATCCTAAGGGGATTTGGGGAAGCCAAACTCTTCATTTGGTTCCCTAAACCCCCAATCTGCCACTAACCTCATCATTTAACTCCACCAGGAACCCTAATCTCATCATTTTTGGTCCCTGATTCTAATCTCATCAGAAGAAAGAAGGGAGAAAGAAAGAAAGATCAGGTCTATATAAAGGGGAAGTAGATTACTCAAATAAAGAGATAAATATATAAACAGAATAAAAGTGGACACAGAAAAGTATGAGATATTGTCAACATAGCATACAAGGAAATTCATTTTTAAATGTAAGCATTTTTGAGTTTATGTATGTTTGACATTGTCTTTGTTTAAAATTAAGTGCATAATAAATCATAATAATACCCTCCCTGCCCAATGACTTGCATATAATAGGAGCTTAATAAATGTTTGTTGAATTGAATGACCCATCTAACACATCAAGGACTCATATAATTTAGAAATGAAAGGCAATTTATGGCTCCTTTGGTTCAATCTCTTCAATTTACTCATGAGAAACCCATGGTCCAAAGAAGTACCTTTCCCAAGATGATCCATGTAACTGGGAGAAAAGCTGGGAATCAAAGCAAATTCTCTTTTTCCAAACCCAGCACTTTCCAGGAAATCATGCTGCCTCTCCTGGTATGAAGCATAATCCCATTTGAATGGAATAATGAATATAGGGCTGTTCAAAAATTATGAAGCTTTTTACAAATATTAGCCTTACAATTGTTATCATCATTAAGATTATCATTACTCTGTAACTGAAAAATATCAAGATTTGCATACATTCTATCAGTTGTAGAAATGTGTCATAAATATGCCTTGTATCACTAATTGCATTGAATGATTACCCACATTAGCAAATACTATAAATTCTACTTCTTGCTAACAAATGAAATAAAACCCAACTGTCAACTTTGTATATACTATCATTGACTAAAAGTGGCATCTATATTTTTATGATAAGAGAGAGAGATGCCCAGTAAGTAAGAGCTGGGTTCAAGCCCTGCCTCTCACTCATATTGATTATGTGACCTAGGATAAATAACTTAGTTTCTCAATATTTTGGTTAATTTTCTAAAGCTATAATTTGAATAGAAAGTGAAAACCTGCACTGTTAAAGGAAATTTTTTCACCTGGGAATTCCCTATACCAGTAAAATCACAGGTCTTACCTTTAAAACAGAAGCATGTCTTATTTTGAGATATCTCTAGAGGTAGCTTTTTCATCTGCCTTAAGACACTAATGAGCTGTCATCCTGGATGAGTCATTTTAGCATCATCTATGAAATGAAGGGATTAACTTTTAGACCTCCAGCTTCAGAACTAAGATCCTATGAACCTACATTCAAAGAAAGCTATTTCTAAATTTTTTTATTTTAAAAATTGTCACTTAACTGATCAATGTGTTGCTTTTTATTTTTATTTTTTAATTTTAATTTATTCTGTTAATTTATGGAATAAAATGAGCATTTCCATAACAAATTGTAATAAAAAGATATTACACATGAAACTGCAAATCTATTATGTACAACTTGCTGTTCTTTTAAATATATATACTACACTTATTATGTAAATTTCTTTTTTTCCCCTTTTTTTCTTCTCTTCCTCCTGCTCTGCCCTAACGATGGCTACCATTAGATACAAATAGATGTATGTACACACATACACACACACATAAAATTATTCTGTACATACTATTCCTCATTTTTAATAACAAAAATGTCACTAAGGGAATTAAAGTATTGCTTTTAAGTTTCAAGGTATTTCTTCCTAAAAAAGCAAAAGGGATAATTCTTGTATACACAGAATGTTTTTCAAGGCCATTGTATTAGGATAGTTGCCAATATTGCATCAGAAAATGGTTGCCAGCTATCATTGGGTTTCATGGAAAAGTGCTGTCTGTGGAAGTTGTAAGAGTAATGCTGGGATAGACGAATTCGAAGCTGAAAATCAGCATGTGTCCAATCTCAAATCAAATAAATACAAGGCTGTAACCTGGCTGGTGTAAGTTTGCAGCCTACAGTTAAGAAAGACAATATTGATTAGTTTGGGTCAATAACCTTCACTATCCCTTAAGTCAATATCAACTTTCAAGTTCAGCTCTGAACTATTAACACACACAGCCCTCCCCAACTTCTCAGCATTGCCTATTGTGTACTTGCTATAATTTGGCAAACATTTATTAAATGCCAACTATTTACACAACTCTGGGTAAGACACTTGGGGAGGAAGTTTACATAAGGATATCCAATAGTACTCTTTAAAACTGAACTGATGTAACCCCAGTGGTCACACACGTATGCTATTGCTGGTTTTTATTTTCATTAAGTTAACATTAGAAAAGTGGCATTTGGGACAGCTAGGGGCTGCATTTCTTTTCTGGATCTTAAATTATTTTTGGTTTCTTCAAGACTGATGTTCTGTGAATTGTAGACATATAATTAGTCTGGTAGAATATCACTATTAAAAAGATATTTCTTTGTTTCAGGAAAAAGTCTGTGGCCATTAAAAGTTACTGAAAGATATCTGAGCTGCTCTCTTCCTCTCTTCAGTATATGGCAACTCATTGTCCAAATGAATGAGCTCTATATTTACTTATTTAACTACATCTACCCATTTAACTGTATATACCCAGACAACAGGCATCATTTATTTTCTTGATTTTTTTCTTTTTCTGATCAAACCACTAAATATCACACACACACACACACACACACACACACACACACACACCCAGGTACATATGCAATTCATATGGAATGATTTGGCACTATTATTTTAAGACTATTTGAAGAGTTTGAATGGGCACCTTGAATGTTTTAAATTCTATATTGCATTTGTATGTACCTTTCCCTATGAAGATCTCTGAAATTTCCTTGTCTCCTTTCTTTCTATCTATTCTGTCAGTATCTTGTTGGGGTTTTGGTGGGGAGGTGGGGGACAGGAACATTGTTTTTAAAATAATTTAATTTTTTTATTATTACCTATTTATTTGTGCTCTTAATTAAAATACAAGCTCCATAAAGGCAGCTTTTTTTTCTTTCTTAGTATCTCCAGCCCTTAACATAGTACAGAGGACTGTATTCCTCAGACAAGTATGTATCCTCCTGACAGCAGCATATATACATATACATACTCCTACATACACATACATATACACATGGTTAAGTATGTATGTGCATATACACACACACACACACACGTTGGGGCAGCTAGGTGGCAAAATAGAATACTGGACTTGGAATGAAGAAGATTCATCTTCATGAGTTCAAATCTGGCCTTGGACACTTACTATATGTGTGATTCTGGGCAAATCATTTTACCCTACTTATCTCAGTTTTCTCAGCTATAAAATGGCAAAGCACTCTAATATCATTGCCAAGAAAACTCTAAATTGGCTCATGGAGAGTTGGATAAGACTGAAAAATGTTTTAACAACATATATGTACATACATATTATTGTTAAGGCATTCAGTTTTGTCCAACTCCATGTGATCCTATGGACTTTATCTAGCACAAGAGTGCTTCACCATTTCCTTCTCAAATATATCGTCATTTTACAGATGATGAACTGAGTTAAGTAATTTACCCACAGTCTCACAGCTAGTAAATATCTGATGCTGAATTTGAACTCACATCTTTCTGACTCCAGGTTTGGTAGTCTATCCACCTATCCACTACCCCACTTAATTGCCCTTTATACACACACACACATATATACAAAACATGTATGTATGTATGTTTCCAATTCAGAAAAAAGATTCACATGGATAGAAACCATTAAGTAAAATGTTATCATATTTGAGTTCCATCCATATCCCCTGGATTTCCAAGGGGCTTTGTTTCCCAGTCCTTGTGCAAAACAGTAGTACAGTCTTCATAGAGCCAAAATATTTTGCTGGAGCTAAGGAAAATATCTCATCATGAAGCAGATAAGAGGTCACAGGTGATGTCATCACAAATCAAGCAAACTACAGTTAGACAAATAATTCTTAAGGGATTGTTTTGGAGAAAAGACTGGAAATTCCCCTAGTTTGTATTTAAAAAAATTTTCCCCCAGGATGTTGTAATTGCAAATACAGGGAAGAAAAGGAAAAAAAAACCTGCCAACATTTTTACTGATGGTCATAGGGTTATAGGAGAATTCCATGTTCTCCAAAAAATGAGGATCCTCCCTCACCCAAAATCAGCTGACAATGGAGCCCAGAAAGCATTCCAAAAAGAATGAAACTTCCTTTTAACTCTGAAGACAATCAGCAGCATTTATTTAGTTGCCACACTCAAATCCACACTCAACCTTCAAAGAAACAGATACTACAACTTCAATCAATCAATAAAGATTTAATTAAAGCCTATTATGTGCCAGGAACTATGCAAAGCACACTGGAGATGAAAAACAAAAAATAGGCAAAAGACAATCCCTGACCTTGATCAAGGAGCTTACAATCTAATGGAACTTTATACAAGAGTACTCTGTTTTTTTTAAATTCCTTAAAAGATTCCTTTAAAAATGTTTGACTGCAAATTGATATAAAATGATCTCTGCTTTACAAATGATCAAGCTGGCCATTGCCCCCTAAATCTCAAAAGAATTTTTGATAGTATCTAACAGTGGTAGCTAATTTCCAGGGCTATTATCACTGAATCTCTCTGTGTGTCTCTCTGTGTCTCTCAAAACACATACATGATTCATTATTTTACACTATTATTTTGATTCTTTGGAGAAGAGATTGAATGGCTTTCTTCAACTTTTTAAACCTTATACTGTGTTTGCATATATCTTTCTGTTTCAGATGTTTCCATGTTTCTTTTCTTTCCATCTACTCTGTATGTATGTATCTATTTATTTATTTACCTGATTAGAATATAAAATTCCTTGTAGGCAGGGATGTTTTTGTCTTTCTTTGTTTCTCCAACCCTTAGCACTGTACAGAAAAGGGATGCCTCAAACAAGAATCCATTCCCCTTGACTGTTAGCTGCCATTTGTCTAAAGGCAACTCACTTACTAAGGATCAACCAGGAATCTCCAGTGTCATCCTATCAAGGCACTTCAACAAGTATATATAAGTATATATACCTTGGTAAGGACAAAGTGCAAGCTTTATCTTCTCATCCAGGAGATAGGTGGATCTCATCAACTTGAATAAGAGTTTTCCTGATCACTCCAGCTACAAGGTATTTCTTCATAAAACTGTCAACTAACCATATACTTACTACAGTGTGAAATTCTGTAGATCTGATCATTGAAAAGCAAATTCTATAAATTTACAGGATATGCTAGAGATCTTAAGGCAAGAATTAGTCTTTTTTTGTGTGTCATTAACTCATGTGTCAATCTGGTAAAGCCTATGAATCCTTCTCAGAAAAAGATTTTGAAATATATAAAATAAAATATATAGGATTACAAAGAAAACCATTTATACTGAAATAGTTATCAAAATATTAAGTTAATCTAAAATAATCTAAAGTTAAGAATACTTGATGGGACTTTTTAGTTAACTGTGACTTTTCAACAATATTTTATAGTCTCTTTTTATTAAAATACATTATTTTTAAGTATTTTTTAAACATTTAAATAATCAGAAGCAATTACAAGAGCATAATTAAGCAACAGAATTTCTGGAAAAAATTTAGGGATTTTAGTAGTTCGATGAGAGACATGGCAAACAAAACAAAAAAACCTAGTTCTGTCTTAGGCTGTATCTTTATGATTCTCTTAGAATTATGGTAGTCTCTTAGAATCAAAGAATAAGTTAGTGGTAAACCTGCTGTAGGACAGCTAGGTGGAAGAGTGAATGGAGTTTGGGATTAGAATCAGGAAAACTCATATTTATTGAGTTCAAATCCAGCCTCAAACACTTACTAGCTGGGTGACCCTGGGCAGGTAACTTAACACTGTTTGCCTAGATTCTTCATCTATGAAATGGGTTGGATAAGGAAATGATGAACTGCTCCAGTATCTCTGCCAAGAAAACTCTCAGTTGAGGCCATGTAGAGTTGAAAACAATCAAAGAACAACAATAGCCCTGTTGTATTTGAGTCATACTATATTTGTAGTATCATACTCAATTCCGAGCATAATGTTTTAGGAATTAGCAAATCAGTGAGATTATCAATTAAAAAAAAGAGAGAGAAAGCATTAAGAGGACAAACAAGATGATGTAGATCCTTGGGCTCAGGCTGCCGAAGGAACTAGGAAAGTTTAGTATAACAAAGAGAAAGAAGAGGAGCAAAGTATCTGGGAGCCTTCCATAAGTCTCTGAATGATTGTCTTTTGGAAGAGACTGGGAAGTGGGAATAATGAAGTCACAGAGAAGCAGAGGGGTTCTGTTTGATATGGGGGTCCAATAAGTAGAACTTTACAAAAGGGGAATAGAGATATCTTGTGAGTTGGTAAGTTTTCCCTCATTGGGGATCTTCTGATAAAGGCTAGATGGCAACTTGTCATTGATCCTCTCTTCGTTATGACAGAATAGAGGCAATAGGTAGGACTAAGGGACAAAAAAGGCTCTGACATGCATTTATATTCTTTCATTTGCCAGCACTCTGGTTCTTAAATCCCCTTTTCTCTGACTATTTCTTTAAGAAGATTGTAAATGTGCCAATTTCAAATCAAGATAGACCTTACTAAGCACAGAATACTTTGTCTAATTTTATCCTATTTACAGAGATGCTTATGTGTTTCATATCTTTAAGGTTATTTTTTATTTTATCTTACTTTTGTTGATGTTTTTGGCTTTTTACATCATTTCTAAATATATCCCTCACCCTCATCCAGCAACCCATCTTTAGGTTTATTTTTAAGAATTATATTCTCATAACAATGTAAATGGAAAAATAACAACAACAAAACAATCAAAACAGAATGCTGTGAAATTATAATGATAATAAAAGAAGATGAAAAGGTGCTCTCCTACCTTTTATTTGCAGAGGCAGAGAAACTATGAGTGTAGAACATTGCCCATAATATTAAATGTTTTTGATGAGCTGTTTAGTTTTGCTGAGCTTTGTTCTTTTTTATTTTTTTGTTCTAATAGGTGACTTTTGGATGGGGAAACGGTAGGAAGAAATATGCTATAAAAAACAAGTGATGTAAAAACAAGTGATATCAATCATTTTTTTAAAATTATATTACAATTTATAGATGTCACTTTGATAGATTTGCATCTTTATACTGAATTTAAAACTTCTCAAATCCATGTGCTCATATATAATAATAATTAGCATTTATATAGCCCTTTAAAGTTTATAAAACGTTTTACATATATTATCCCATTTGATCCTTATAACCACATTATAAGGTATGTTTTATCCTTCTTTTATTAATGAGGAAACTGAGACTGAGAGCCCAGACTCAGTCAATAAACATTTATTAATAACCTTCTGTATGCCAGGCACTGTGCTAAGCACTAGGGATACAAAAAAAGCAAGAGTCCCCACTCTTAGGGAGTTTGTGATGGAAACCCAAAAACAATTGTTTTCAAAAAGAAATAAACAGGATCAGCTGGAGATAATCACCAGAGGAAAGGCGCTGGAATTAAGATGGATCAGGAAAGGCTTCTCACAGAAGGCAGGAGTTTAGTTGGTACTGGAAGAAGGCCAAGGAGATCAGGAGGGAGATAATTCCAAGCATGAGGTCAGACTGAAAATGCTCCTAGTTGGAAGATAGAATGTCTTCTGTGAAGACCAGCAAGAAAAGAAGACAGTTTGGAACATGGAAAAGAATTTGCTCAGGTGGGCAAGTACGGTATAAATGAGTTGTGACCATCTTCGCTGGAAGAAATAACTTCTCTGATGATGGCACTGATTCTTTAGAGACCTGGAATCTTAGAGTATGGGTCAGTCTAATACTAGCATGAAGGGAGATTTGAAAAGGCTTCTTGAAAGTGGAATTTTAGTCTTGAAGGAAGGCCCCATCTTGCACACATGATCCCTTTCTAGACCCCATAGTCCACTACATGTGCCTGCTACTTCGCCCAAACATTGTAATATCAGAGAAACTGAGGCAAGCAGGAGATTGTTTTTTAATTTTTAATGTGGAGTTTAAGCTAGCTGACCTGAATGGGACTATTATCCAAAGCATTTGGCGCAGATAAACCAAGGCAGGGAACTTATATTGGGTTTTAGCTAGCTAGGGTTTGTTAACAGAATACATAACCTGAGTATAAAATCTTATAGGGGAAACAAAGGCAGATAAGGGGGGAGAGGACACTGGGAGGATGGACAAACTATAATTCCAGGAAAGGATCATAACTTATTCCTGATAGGATAGGAATCAAGATAAGAAGATCAAGGGCAGGAGACAACCAGATGAGAGTCAATATCAAACAAAGGAAGAATTATCCTAGCAAGGATCTCGATAACGCACCTGGAGTTTACAATGGTATGTAAAGGTGATGGGAGCGCCAAGGTTTTTCCTCAGCTCTTTTTTTTAAACTCAATTTTCCAGTCCTAATGGCAGAACTCAGCATCATGTCTCTTTACTGTGCCTTAGATAAGTCTCTTTATTCTCCACCTTTACTCCTTTTCTTGGACCTAGTCAAATTCTACATTTTCTTTGAAGCTTAACTGAAGATGCACCTCCTTTTTAAAGCCTTCCCTCAATGATGGTTTCCTTTCTTTGATTTCTCTAAGCATTTATTGAATTCAATTAAACAAATATTTATTGAACACTTCTTATGTCTTAGAAACTGAACCATGTTACTGATGTCTGTACTATACTATTACTGTTGGCATTTGGGGTTACTATGGCATAGAAAGGGGAAACTAAAGAAGCAACAAGGAAGTTACCAGGGGGTATTCATGTCAACAATTTCACAAACCTATCCCTTATATCACATGATAGCACAGTACTTGGCACATAATGAACCCTGAGTAAATACCTTTTGGCTGATCACACTCTCCCCAACACTTCCAATTCCAAGACTTGCTTCATAATCTTTTCTTCTTGAAAGGAGATCAACCCTGTCTGTCTCTCCATGTCTGAGAGAAAGGGAATTGCATAATAACATGGAAAGATTCCTTCTTTGATTAAGGCACTAACTATCTGCTGATCTCCCTTCCTTTGCTAAACAAACAGGTTTACATTTGGGGACTAAATTCTCTCCCACTCTTCTTTCTCCAGACTTTTTCCTTACAAAACTGAATAGATCTGAAGGCCAACCATTCAGCCAACAAACCTTTTTTGTTGATATGGGACCACTTGAAGTGAAGTCTTTTGTGATGGAGAGAGCCATCTGCATCCAGAGAGAGGACTGTGGGGACTGAATGTGGACCACAACATAGCCATTTTCATCTTTTTTGTTGTTTGTTTGCTTTTTTCCCTCATTTTTTTTCTTTTTTGATCTGATTTTTCTTGTGCAGTATGATGTAGAAATATGTATAGAATGACTCGTTTAATATATATTGGATTATTGATGTAATCCAAGAGGGGGTAGAGGGAGGGCAGGAAAAAAATTTGGAACACAAGGCTTTGCAAGAGTGAATGTTGAAGGCTATTTTTGTATGTATTTTGAAAATAAAAAGCTATTATTAAAAAAAGAAGAATGAAGTCTTGAATTTAGAGGTTTTCTCCAGTTAGGGTTTCTTTTTCAATAAATGGACTCTGACATCCCTCTTCAGTATGAGAATGGATCCTAAATGCAAGCTGATACCTTCCCCACAATACATCTAATGTATTTTGTTTTCCCAAAAAAACTGTGGTGGGGGAGGGAGAGAATCAATGAGTACCTCCTGCACCAAGTCATTTTATTAAACTGCAACTATGGCAATGAATGGGGTAGCAAAGTGGTTCAGTGGGTGGAGTGCCAGATCTGGAGTCAGGAAGATTCCTTTTCCTGAGTTCAGATCTGGCTTCAGATACTTACCAGTTATGTGACTTTGTGCAAGTCACTTTACCCTGTTTGCCTGAGTTTCCTCATCTGTCAAATGATTTAGAGAAGGAAATGGCAAAACACTCCAGTATCCTTGCCAAGAAAATCCCAAATGGAATCACGAAGAGTTGAATGGGATTGAAAAACAACTCAACAAAAAAGCAACGAATATCTACAGCTGCCAACAACGCTGCTACCCGAGGCATTGTTCCACCCCCACCAACAATTTAAGGTGACAGGGGAGTGGGTGCCATCTCCATGGTGTTGCTAATGTAACTGCTAACTTGCCTGGGCCCTCCCCCACAACCAGACTCTTTCTTTCACCAAGAGAAACCTGGAGGTGCTATAATTCTGTGATTCTCATGTTTCAGTTACACAGATAGAATCAGTGCTCACAATCTCATTATGGGTCATTCCATACCGATATACACTTCAAGTTAATTAGTAAGCATTTATAAAGGGGATACAATATACCAGGAACTGTGCTAAACATTGCATACTGCAGGATACTCTCGTTCAGGCTATAAACTCTGCTCCATGCACATAGCTCCCATACGCCAGGATAATCATATAAGGAAACTAGCTCCATAGCAAGCCCTACTGATGCTGAGAGCTCCCTGCTTCCACAATTCCTGGTTGCTGAATGTGCCTCCAAAATGCATACTCATTGCATCCACTATCTTTCTTTCAATACTGTTGTATTCGCAACACAGGGACCAACTTGAATTTCAATGTTTCAAATACCTAGCCCTCTTGACACACTAAATACACTTGCAGAACTGGACTCACTCAGCTCACCCTGTTTAGCCACTCCTTCAATAGCAAGAGGCATGGAAGGAATTTTGCCATAGATGTGGCAACAGCTGCAACAATCTTTCCCTTTTCCCTCAGCATCTCAATCTCCTGACATCTCATTCCATCCACACAGATTGTGAGCCTGCTAGGTTTTCCCATACTCCATGATTCTAAACCAAGTTTGCTATTGTTGTTGCCCAAAAATCTTCCAATCTACCCAGTACACTAGAGACCTTTTTTTTCTTTTCCTTCTTTCTTTTTATTTTTTAGTATCCTAAGGGTATCAGTGTAGCACTTATGTGTCCATCTGCTGTCTTTCTTTCTCAGTGAGATGGTACTAAAAAGATAATCAATCACTCACAACAGGCAAGTCATATAGCAAAGAATGTAGATGATGGAGTTGACAAAATAAAAAAATTAAGGTTTTTATTTTAGTGTGTGTAAAGTTAAAGAAAGTCCTTCATGAGACCAAGGTTTCAAAGTGATTAAAATTGAAAATACATTTGCAAAGCTAAAATCATTTGTTCAAAACTGATATAAAAATGCTGTCATTTAAAAACTATTCTCTGCTTTTACTGAATAAATCCCTACAGATTCCCATTCCTTCATTACTATGTCTAAAATTGCAATTTAAATAGAGTATTTACAACTATTAAAATCATTTGGCATTTCTTGCCTTTATTACTTTCTAGGACCAACTGTTCTGGGGCAGATAAAGACAACAGGACTAATATCAAGCGACCTAATTTTCCCACTGCCCTATACCCACTGCCAAGATAGTGCAGAACTGAAGATGCTGAAGAGCCCCCAGCACATCTGCTCCCTAGCAGCTCAATCATGATTACAGGAAGGAGCAGACAAGTCCTACTTCTCCAGAGGGAAATTAAATGTGATGGCCATCACCCAGGGCAAAGTGAAACCAAGAGGCTGTGTCGAGCCTTCTTAGAAGCAATATTTTCAGTTTTGCTATTAACCTCCGGACTTACTAGGCTTATCCCACAGTGAATTTAACCAGGCTTGTTTCTATACTAGAAGAATGTGCTCCCAAATATTCCATTGACACTTTCATTCACCAATAAGGAATTCAGAATTAACTGGATGGCTGGCCTTGCAAGTCCATATCACATGATGAGTAAATAAAATAGGCTTCATCTTAAATTTCAGTTGTAATCAAAGGCCAAAAAAAGGGTCACTTCATTTACAATTCCCATCTATGTTCATTTTATTGTAATTATAAACATTCCACTATCAAAGAAGTATCTCCCGTTTAAATGGAAAGAACCAAAAATAAAATAAAATAAAATAATCCTAACATTGTATAGTTATAATGGCCAAATTTGGCTATGGAAATGAGAAAATAAAATGGACCTCCCTTTTTTCTTTGCAGAATTCAGGGTGGAGGAGCACAACTTAACTGGTGTATTGATTAGTTTTACTGAAATGCTTTTTTAAAAAATTTTTTTAAACTTCCAGAGCTAAGAAGACCTAGGACTTCCTCTGATCAAATGTCTTCCATTTTCTACTTCTCCTAAGTAGTCATCATAGTACTGGCTTGGGTCAACTTCCATTTGTCCTAGCACAAAGCAGCTTCTTCCTATTGCCAGCCCAAATTCCCAAATGAAATATGGAGAAACTCAGGTGCAAAGCTTTCTTGGATCTTAAGACTTCCAACTCCTGCATGATCCTTAGATTGTGTATTCAATGATCTCTCCTTACACAGCTATGCAAGTGATATCTCAGGGTCAAATATCAACACTTACTTTTTTATTAAATTACTTTTTCCCTTCCCTTTACAAATATGAAATAAATTAGGAATTTCCACATACTACGAATTCTTGTCCCAGTTACTTCAACTCTACTAATCCTCAACTTTCTTATTTGTCAAATGTGTATTATAATAAATATAATAAAGGATCTTTTGATTTGTAAAATACTTTACAACTATATTACTATTTTAGAGAAGCAAAGCTATAGCTCAGAGCCTTATAGTAATTATTACCCCTGGGTAAGAAGGGGTCAGGGGAGCAGGGTAAGGAGTGTAGATATTTTGTATAAAGTCCAGCAGGACAGAAAAATGTCCTAGGATGCCTTGAGATTTAGAGAGCTGTGGAAGGAAAAAGAGGCCTGCAATAAGATGAGATTTCCATTCCCTAAGGTGCCTAGTGGTAGGAAGTATTCCTGGGAAAGTATTATCAGTGTCCACTTATTAACCCCTGGTAGACCCAGCCTATTATAGCTCTTGTATACCTGCATGTTGAAAACTGATCGGTTCTCCTAACCCTCAGACCAGTGTTTTGCTTTAGATTAATGCATAAAAATATCTTACATTCATTAAGTACTTTGGGGACGTCTATGTTATACAGTAGAAAAAAGTTGTCATTAGAGTTAGAAACTTTGATTCCAATTCTGCCTCCGCACTCAATACCTATGGGACCTTGAACAGGTTATACCATTCCTGCAACTCAAATTTCCTCATCTATAAAAGGAAAAGTTTAGATTATATGAACTTTGAAGTCCCTGAAATCTCTATGATTCTCAGATCTTTTTGGGGAAATACAGGAGCTACAAGGCTTCCTATACACTAATTCCCTCACAACTCTAAATGGCAGATTAATAATACAGGTGAAACATAAAAAAATTGGAGAGACATAGCTTCTAAGTAATTATTCACTTCATTAATTATGCCAGCAATAAATAATAAAAAGGCTCAGTGACACACTTGAATGACAAAGATCCCTCATAGAACCCACTCAACACTTGTTTGCCCTTCATTCTCAAAGAGGACCATGGCATCAGAGAGGCAATGTGCACATGAGTTGGATTTAAGTAAGGTAGGACTGTGGAAAGTCACCAGTCTCACTCTCTCCTCCAGAACCATCTGGATCCAATGGCAAGATATAGATCAGGAAGACTGGAAATGGCTCTGGAAATGACCCTGGATACATTAGGAAACCTTGGCCTTTTTCAGCAAAGGTCTTTAACAGGTCTCAATTTAAGGAGGCAACACCCATTCAGTGATTAAGGGAAGGCAAGAATTGAGACAGAAAATGGTCCCTTTTACCTAGTCAAAAAAAAAAAAAAAAAAAACCAACAACAACAGTCTTGGAGGGGAAAACCCTCAGGGTTTCTGGCTAAAACAGAAGTGCTATTTAATTTAAGTTTACTCTGAATCAATCAGGGTCCAAAAGATGACCCTGGGACCTATTGTTGACTAATTAAGGAAAACCAGAGTGGTTTGGTATAAGGCATGGTCCTAACTGGTTTCCAAGATATCTTTGAAAGTGTCAGAATACTGGCAGGCAAGGGTATGATATTCTATGTAGTAAGGAAGGAGGAAAAAGAAGAAAGGAGCAAGGAATAAAAAAAAAGGCAAGAAGAAAGAAAGAGAAAAGAGGAGAAGGAGAAACTCTGGAGTAACTCTGCTCACAAAGGTTGTTGTTTATCTTTCATTCTCATGGAGGGCCATGACATCAGGGAGATGTTGCCAGGACATATGAACTGAAATTAAGTGACAGTGAGCTGTGCAAAGTCACCAGCTTCATTTTCTCCTCTAGAGCCATTTGGGTCTAGTTTCAAGATATAGAGTAGTAGGATGACTGGACATAGTCTCACTTAACATGTACATGCCCTTGGAAGAGTAGATATTCCTGAAAATGGCAGTCAACTCTGATTGGCTAACAAAGTGTGAAGGGGCAGGTCAATTTTCTGAAAGCCCCCACAGCTATGAATATAACACATTTGAAGAAATTGCAAATCAGCTTTTACTGACACAGATGTTGTTTGTGAATTGGGAATGAAATAAATCAGAGGCAAGAGGGAAGAAGAGAGAGGTCAGAGAATGCAACTGCCTCTCAGTCTCCTTGTATCTTTATCATCCTCTCACATGAAGGGATCTATTCTGTTGGTCAGAATTAGATCCCCAGCAGCCACTGGCAGGTGGCTCCTGTAACATCCAGTAGCCACTAGCAGGATGCTCCTGTAACAAACAAGGAATGAGAGAATATTATAATTAGAGGTGGATCTATTCTAATTATTTGAGCAATCTAGACAAAACATTTATCTCCACTCAGACATGAAAAGAGCAAAAAAAACTTCTTCACTTGGGTGGGGTCCCAGCAAGATTAAGAAGTACTTTAATCCAATCCCATTTTCAACTGTGTCCTTTAGATGCTGGCTTGGCCTAATAGAAATGAGGATCTAGAAAGGAAAAAAAAAAACGTTTATCTCTCCAATATTGCCAGTTAATTATTTAATAATCATTTTTTCATAGGTATTATTACTTCCATTTTGCAGATGAAGAATTTGAAGTAATTCACCAAGGGTCACATAAGCATCAGAAGTAAGATTAAAACCTAGGAACCTTCAGATCCTTTCCACTATAACATAATAATTCCTGAAAAACTAGTGTATACCAGAAAACATGCTATTCCTTATTCCTAAGGGTTTGTTAATCTCTTCCTAGTCATTAACGAACTTAAGTAGATAACTTAAGGTCAAAAAATTGTTGCTGGCCAGATAAGAATATCTGATACAACAAAAATGGAATATCTTGATTTCATATCAGATCTTTCAATTTCCTGCTCTAATTTCTAGAACTAAATTAGAATACTACATTGGGGAAATTGGCAAAATAAGGACTATGGCTATGTCTTCTGCTTGGAATACTTTCCCTCCTCAACTCCCTTCTTAGAATCCCTATCCTCCTTCAATATTGAGTTCAAATACCTCCTTCTTCAAAAGATTCCCACCCCACCCCCATTCCCTCAGTAAGTGTTCCTTACCAAGGTTACCTTTCACCTACTCTGTAAAAATCTTGTATGTAATTAGTTATGTGCATGTTGTATTTATCATTAGATATGTGCTCCTTGAGGACGAGATTAACTTTGCTTTTTCTTTGTATTTCCAGCTCTTAGCACAGTGCCTTGGCACATAGTTAGAACTTAATAAAAGCTTGTTGAATTATTGATACCACATCACAGCACAGAATTGAATGTGGCCCACCACAAAGTTAGGATTCTCTTTGCAATACCTTCTTCATTCCGTTGAGGTTTCCTAAGCTTTGACTTGGATTTATGATGTGGTATAATGAAAGGATGAATTCAGTTTCCAATCATGAATAAATCTCAACTGACAACTTAATAACTGGAGGAAAAAACTTGGCTTCATGAAAAACTTGAAATTCTAGCTGAACTAAGTCCATTTATACATAAATATAAGGTCTTAGTACCATCTTACATTCTTCAGGAGTAGTCTATTGTATATATTGTGTGTATGTATACATATATGTATATATGTTTTTACTATTCAGTGGGAGCCTGATGAAAAGTCCATTTTGTGAATCCAATCAATCTTTTAACCAATTTCTGAGTTCAATTGGCTACTTCTCCAGCACCCACATGTGATTTTCCATTCAAATCCATAGGACAGGAGAATAGTCAAGCAAATTTGATAAACATGATTTCCTGTCTGAGATTCCAGGGATGAATTCCTTCCCTGAGCATTTTGTTTCACAAATTGCAGAAGATCTGGACTAATGGAGGAGCTTAATTTATTGAGACAGTCACAGATTCCTGAGATTACTGACTGATTATTGAGGGATTTGCAGAGTTCAGATGGAATGACAGTAGTGCCAAAAAGGAGAAGGAAATTCTATACAAACTAAATTGTTTTGCCAGAATATGTCAGATTTTATACATGGGCACTGCAACACAGAAGGCCCTGGGAATGAAATACCCTCTATATTTTGCTTATTTTTTCCCCTCAGCCTCACTGGACAGTGAATCAGGAGTGAATGGCCTCCCTTGAGGCCATTCAGCCTCAGAGTTTGAGTTAGCTATTTCTTGTAGGAGAATGACTCAGATAAGGCTAGCCTACCTTATTTATGAGCCCCTGAATTAGCATTCTTATTTCTGTATCATCATTGCTTATTACATATGACATCCTTCATGGAAGGAGGGGATGTTAAGGTTGAATTCAGGTGTGATTTGTTTTAAGAAAATTCAGTGCAGGATTACTAGGAAAATAAATTAAGAATCTACTTATTCATGTTTTAAAAAAAAAACTAAATTCAGCTCCTCTGAGGGTTTTAAAATATAACTAGCTTAGCAGCAAAAAAAAAAGAAAAGAAAATCTGATTTATATGTAAATAAAGGCTATCTAAATGATTTGCCATCCTCTGTCATAGAATATCCTTGTCATCAATCCATCAAACAAGAAATACTACCATTGTTTCTGGAAAGGAAAGGGTATATCATCGATCTTTCCAAGGTTCTGCTCAAACTGTTTCCCTCTGACTTTTCCCTTCACTGATCACCACCCTCTACTATGTGTTATCATCCCCTATTCGAATTGAGAGGTGGTACTGTCTTGGAGTACTTTTGTTTTGATTTTTTTGTTTGTTTTTTGTATCTTAAATGCCTAGTACACTTTGGGATGTATGGGACATTCATGGAGTACTAATACTTCTGTTATGAGTTGATCCATCTTTGGTGTCCATCTGTCACCCAACTCTCACCTGTGGCTCCAAGAAGCTGTACCATGCACAGCAGCTACATCTTATTTTGGCACACAGGATAAACCAAGTTGAGGGTAACTGATGGGCCTCAAATCTTTGGTGAGTTAGAGGATATCTATCTCAAGTATGGGAAGACTTCCCCTGGTAGAATGGATGAATGAAAATCATTTGGTGTTGTTTTTTATTTAAATAGTATTTTTTTTTATTTACAAGTTAGAGTGAACAGACACAAACAAAAGGGAGAGATCTTAGCCCAAAAGGCCTCTTAGTAAGAGAGAAAGTATAACCCAAGGGTCCCAAAAGAATAAATATAGGGATAGGTAGAAAATAAAGTCAATAAAAAATAAACAAAATTTCTCCTCTCCTTCCCTAGTCCCATCTCCTCTAACCCTACATCATTTAAAATAAATTAAAACAAACAACTTCAGAAAACCCACCCCTTGGAGGAATATGAGTAGATTGTAATTAAGGCCTGAAACTCTACTTATCCAAGATCTCTTCCCCTACTTCAATCTATTTTAAATGGGGAACTCCCCAGAAAAATATACTTCTCCAGTCCTTTGTGTCTCTCAGAGATAACTATCCATGTATCCGTCACCATTGCAAAGTCAACTGCCCCATAAAGTGGTTGGGGGGATGGGGTGTGCTTCAAAGGGAGGAGATTGAATAAGGGGGAATCCAAGTAGAGAGAACCTCTGGAGTGGGCTAGAAGAATGGATGGGAGAACAATTTGTCCCAAAAGCCAGAAAGGACATCAAAAATGCCAAGGTCATCCACTGCACCCATTCTCAGTCGTTTTGACTTTTGTTGTACCACTGGATTTGGATGATTATATAAGAGAGAGTATCATTGATGATTTTGTGCAGCACTTTCATTTTAATCCCATTCACACACAAGTCAAGATATCACTCTCTGATGTCATTGAATCTTTTTTAAATAATAAGGACAAATACTGTCTGGTACATAATCCTTACTATGTACTTTTTCAATCATTCATTTAAGTTTCAAGACATGCTTGGTAATTCTAGTATTATAGCATCTCTAAAGACCAGAAATGTTCCATTTCACTCCTCCACGGTTTTTCATGGAAGTTTCAAGGAATTTGGAGGTATCTGGTCTCTGATATTGATTTAAATCTTCATAAATTATGTTCCCCAATTTTAGAAGTTACTTGAACCCCAGTTCCATATGACCACTTAACAGCCAAAGTAGGTTTTACAAATGAATATTTACTTCAAAATCATATCAAGACATTCAAGAATCATCCCTAATACCTAGAGTGGATAATCCTCCCTTTTACCACCTCAATCTCTGGGGAAGAGAAGGGAGGGAAGGAGAGAGATCTTAGGTTCACACTTCATTAAATTCCAAGTCCAAAACCCACTGGGCTTGCATCCTAGTACCTTGTCTTTCCAGAGCTTCCCTGATAGAACCCTAACAACAAGATCATCATAGCTAGAGCACCCATGTCTGAGAATTCTATCAATTGCTCTTAAAACTAAAATGAAGAAACTAAACAGATGAATGCCCCAGGTTCCAGGGTCAAAAGTAAGTAGAAAAGTGAAAGAATAGCACTTCATAGAGATGATTGTGTAAAGAACAAAGGTAACTAAATCTCAGTCTAGTGTCCACCTAGAGACTCCCACTAGATTGAGGATTTGTGCAGAAAAATTGGAGTCTATGATTCTCGGGGATGACTTTAAATTCTGAAACTAGAGCTCCCATTTGTCATTAAACCACATATACCCATGGTTTCCATTCATATCTACTACTAATTGATGAATGCCTCTTGGTCTACATACTATGACCACTTTGTAGAATTTAAACCCATCACAACTAGAAGTTGTTCAATGATGCCTGAAGTCATGTCTTTCAGTGTGCCGTATTGGAAGAATAATGGTTTTTGCAGTTAGAAAATTCAAATTTGAAACTTTCCTTTGCCTTTACTCATTTTCTAATTTTAGCCAAGTCACTTAATCAGCCTGGGTCTCAGTTTTCTCATCTGTAAAATAAGAAGGTTACACTAGATAGTCTCTTAGTTCCCTCCTAGTACTAGAGTTATGATTGTATGTGACATCTGTAGCAGCAAAGATAATAGGGCTGGCCAAAGGTTCAATGGTGGAGCCACACTATATATTTACCCTATATAAATTATGCAGAAGATTTATTTTATTATTATCTTAGTTTTGGAGCCAAACCACAAAATAAAGCTTGAATGCATCTATTTCCCAGAAAGCAAATGTCAGCTGAAATAAGCTTTAAAATCTTTCATATTCCTTTCTTTTTCTGTATGTATCCCATACCTTATGTAGCCCATCTGCCCAAGTATGTGAAGACATTTCCCAATAAGATGATTACATGAGAGCAATTTGTTCCAACAGCCATACAAATAACTGAAGCAGGCATTGTGATATACTTAAGAGTTTGGTCAGGAATTAAAGACCCCAAGGTAATCCGCTGCATCCTAGGCTATCACCAATTGTCTTTATTTTTGTCCTAACACTGTACTTTGCTGACTCAAGAAAAAAGTATAAAGTTGACCGCTTTGATCAATTCTTATTCAAATACATTTTACAAGTCATCATTTGGTCTTTCAAAAACAAAGGATTGACAACAACTAAAAGCATAGTTTCAGTCTCTTTGATAGAATTCAGGTAAATTTAAATCAGAAAGTGGAAAAAAAGCAGTGAAACTATGAATCTTTGAATAATGTCTAAGAGTGAGTTCATTAGAATCTTTTTACACACTTCTGAAACATTAAAAGTAGACAAATTCTACACAATTGTTTCTCTGAATTCCTCATTGTCATTTATTCTGGGGCAATATTTATCACCCAAATTCTAATCTCCAGATAGATGTATATACTCCATCATTCCCCTGGTTGGTCACAAAATAATGAATGAACATTTATTGAGTCCCTACTATATACAAAGCACATGCTAAGCATGGGGGATATGAACAGAAAATAGTCCCTTATTTCCAAAAGTTCATATTGTAGTGAGAGAGACAACAAATATGGAAATTTTCATCTGCAAATTAGATAGAAAATCTACTGGTTCACAGTGGAAGAGAATATGTGAATGCTTGTTTTTTAATATCATTTCCACTGATAAAAAACACACCAATTTCTGATGTTGAACCATTTTATAGTCATGAAGATGACTTTGTCTTCTGTGATCTGAGTAATACAATTGGTCCAGTAGGATTGAAGTTACTGATGTTTCTACATCTTCTATCAGCATGTTGATTCAGTTGCAGAGAATTTGCTGGAGACACTTTCTAAACACTTCTGCTAAAAATCTCCCTTTGAAGTTCTACCTTCCACCTTTAGTTGGAAGCCAAAGTACTCTGCAGCCTCTTAAATGATAAAAATGTATTCAAATCAAACGTGCTGAGGCATTGTTGGGATTTTTGCTGCCCCAGTCACTGCTCATGTATATGATAAAAATTCTCTAGCTTTGTCAAAAAACACCTCGAACAAGTATTGATAGCCTTTATTTTTAAATGGAATCTACAGTCTTATGGAAACATAATGATAGAAGGAGCTTCAATCAAATTAGAGAATATAGATTCAAAGTGTGCAGATAGATATTGCAGTGAATAGAGCACTAGCCCTGGAATTAGGAGAATCCAAGTTCAAATATGGCTTCAGACACTTAACAGCTCCTAATTGTGTAATTCTAGAAAGTTAGTTAATCACAATTTGTCTCACCGAAAGAGAGAGAGAGAGAGAGAGAGAGAGAGAGAGAGAGAGAGAGAGAGAGAGAATGAATGTGGGTTCAAATCCTGGCTCTTCCATTCAACACCTCATAACTTTCTAAAGATTATTGATCTTACCTGGGCCTCAGTTGCCTGGATAATAAAATGATGGAGTTGAAACTTTAGAAGTTCAACCTTCTCATTTTACAAATGAGAAAACTAAGACCTAAAAAGATTAAATGATTTGTGCAAGCAGTAATGGCAAGCGTGGGTTTGCAACCCAAGTTCTCCAGCTCCAAATCCAGCAAGATATAAGACCTAAGTTCCCTTTCAGGCATAAAACAAATGAACTTTTATAAAATATAATATGAATATAATATTAATTACTAGAAAAATAGTGTATATATAAAATATGTACATGAGGTTGAACGCTGACTATTATCCAAGTCTACATTAGGGAAGAATTATTAGAAAAATCAAGATATATATATATATATATATATGCTTATATATGTATATATATGTTTTAAAGAATAATGATCTATTAATTATATATTGACTAAGTCTAGGTTTTTCTTATTGAGCATAGGAATGTGTTTATGAAAAACCTCGTTAGGGATTAAAAATAGGAATACAAAAAAGGGAATAGAATTTAAATTGAGTTGGAGGTACTCAAGATTTTTTTTTTAAATAGCACAAAAATAGTAACGAATTTTATTTCTTAAAACTCAGAAAATCAAAATGGAGCCACTGAGAGCAAAAATTAGGGAAGAGAAGACAAGAATGGATCATTCTTTCTCCTAGTACTCTCCCATACCAATCTAAGCCTTGTTCTATTCTTTAAAACTCTAATTTCCAGAAACTGTACATAAAATAGGGTAATTTTGGCCTTGTCCCAAGGTAGAAAAATATCCTAGAATGGGACCTTTGAAGGGAAGCTAATAGAATTTTTCTAAGAAAATATAAAAACAATAGATCCTAATGCTTTCAGGTATAGCAAAACCCTTTATAATAATATCTCATTTAATCCTCATAGTTTGAGAGATGAAAATGGTACTGTTATATCCATTTCATAGATGAGAAAGACTGAGAGATTAAGTGACTTCCCAGCATCACCAGTTAGTAAGTATTTGAGTTAGGATTTGAATTCAGGTTTTCCTAATTCCAAATTCAGCATTTCATCCACCATACCACTGAGCTACACTTAAATACCAAAAAAAAAAAAAAATTTAGTGGTTAAGCAACTGTAGAGATGGGGAAGTGTAGGAAAGTAGCTCAGCTGACTCACAGGATTCCTTGGGAACACAGAAGCCACAATTGGGTGGGTCTAGCCAAGAGAGTGATATGGGAAGCCTGACTTCTATCCAATTTTCCAGTAGTGAAGGGGGCTGCTTTATAACACTAATTGCCATTTATGGGGAAAGGATAGTCATCCCTGTGTGATAGTTTGGGAGCCTGACTTCTCCCTTGCCCCAAGTTACAAAGAAGTAGGACCTGACCAGGGAAAGGCAGAGGAAGGAAAAATCATACCTCACTTTCTGCAGGTCTTTTTTATGTGTGTGACCTTCTGTTTTCCTCAAAATTTTGACAATTTGGCTTTTCAAAATTTTCCCACAATTTAGAATCAGATGTAGTTGGAATGGAGTGAGTCACACTGTAAGGTGAGAAGGTGACATTTCAAATACCTCAAACTTCCTCTGTGATCTTAAGAAAATTCCATCATCTTTTTAGACTCAATGTCTCTTCTATAAAATGAACAAATTGGCCTAGATAACTCAAGGTCTCTTCAAGGTCTAAAGTGATTCTCTAAGGGTAGATGAGGGAAGGAGTGGGTTGATTTCAAGGCCCATTTCCTCAATAGTCTCTGTTTGCTGTAAAAGTTACCACTCCAGATTCAGTCAGGAGAGAAATGTACATGTCAGTGATGTTAATATTATTTTAAATGTATGTGTATGTATGTATATATGTGTATATTATGTATATATGTTTGAGTATATATATATATATATATACACACATATGTTTACATGATTAACTATAACCTGCTTGGGGAAGGTGATAGAGAGTAAAGAAGGGAAAAATAAAGTAAAAATACATGATAGAAAACAAAAGTCTACAAGGAAACAAAGTTATGAATGCAATGTCTTCTATTATTATATATGCTTTCTTGAAATGGAAAATTATTGTTACATATTTTGAATTCTCTCTTATGTTCTACAGTACACATGACAATTTTTTTTCTTTTTCTGTCTTTCTTTTTCTAATTTGATTTTTTCTTATTTTAAATTTTAGTTTTAGATAAATAAATACAAAAAATACCACTTCACTCCAGTAATCAGACTTTTTAGAAAACTCTCAACATTTTAGTAAGACTCTGTGTTCCAAATTTTTCTCCCTCCCTTTCTTACCTTCCCTCTCCAAGACAGGAAACAATCTGAATAGGTTAAATATGTGCAATTCTTGATTGCTTTTATGCACCTTAACCTTTCTTTAACATTGGACACCACTAACCAACCCCTTCTCCTAGATCTCTTCTCCTCAGATGTGTTCAGTGACAAGTTTCTTCTTGACTCTCCTGACAGACTAAATACTCTTCTCCATTAGTTCATCTTCTTCCTCCCATTGCCCAAGTCAGGGTATCTCCCATCTTATTTCTTTTGCCTTATCATTATCTCCACCCATTTGTATGGCTTTACTAATCACTTATAAGGGGAACAGCTAATATCCTTTTCAAAAAGATATCCTTCTAATACTTGAGAGCTATCGTGTAATTCTTGCAGTTTCTCCTCTCTAATTCCTTCAAGCTACCTTCCTATGCAATGATTTTAACACTATCTTCATCCTGGTTCCCTTCTTCTGAAGTCTTTTGCTGATTCATGTTATTCCTAAATGTAGTTCCCAGAATTAAATATTAGATAAAGATAGACAGATAGATAGATAGATGGATGGATAAATGTCTGACCATGGAAGGATATAGTGAAATAACTAGATCTCTACTCATATATAATATGCTTCTATGAGCTCAGCTCAATAATGCAGTAGTGGGGTTTTTATCTGCTTTTTTGGCTGCCATATTGCACTGTTGGCTCATACTGAACTTGCAAACTAATAAAACCTCCAAATCATTTTCAATTCAACTACTGTGTAGTAATGCCTCCCTCTTGTCCTCTTTAGATTTAACACATCAGCCATGTGGGGCCCATTTTACCTTATAACGGAGGTCTATAAAGTCTATGGATTATAAACAGAAGGTAGCATTATTGTGCCGTGGAAAGAACACTGGACTAAGAATTGAGAGATCTGGTTTCAACTCTTGGTTCTGCAGCTGCCTAGTGGTGATCCTGAGAAAATTACTTAATCTAAGATTCAAAGGCTTCATCTATAAAATGAGAGAATTGTAGTAAATTATTTCTTAGGTCTCTTTCATCTCTCACATTTTATTATATCTTTATCAACAGCAAAAAGCAATGAGTGCTAACAATTTTATCTTGTTAAAGGTCTGATCTTTTTCTTATAAAGAATTCATGACTTAGAGAATCTATATGAAAAAACAAAAGGTCAAGCATGTCCCAGAAAATAAGGGAAAGGGTAAGAAAATGAAATAATAACACTATCAGATATAAAACTATGTTACAAACTAATACTTATCAAAAACTCTTTGGTACTAAATTAAAAAAAAAATACAACAATCTGTCAAGGGAATAGATTAGACAGTAAGATTTTTTTTCCCCTGAGGCAATTGGGGTTAAGTGAGTTGCCCATGATCACACAGCTAGGAAGTATTGTGTCTGAGACCAGATTTGAAGTCAGGTCCTCCTGACTTCAGGGTTGATACTCTGTCCCACTGCACCACCTAGATGCCCCAGACAGTAAGATTTTGAAACAAATGTATATATTTCTAATATATAAATTCAAGAACACAAATTACTGAAAAAAGGAATTCATAGTACAACAAAAACTACTTGGAAAAAATGAGAAAACAGTTTGGCCAAAAAAAAAAAAAAAGAGAGATGGTTTTAGACTAATTTTTGGCATTACATATCATAATAAATTACAATCATCCAAGAAAGCAACCAATAAACTGGAGTAATTAAATACCTATTATGAACCAAATATTGTACTAGGTATTATGGATATACAGACAAAAATAAAATCCTTTTCAGTGCTTTAAATAAATAAAATCATTTTAGTACTCTCAATTTCATATAATTAAAAAAATAGAATAAAATAGAAGATTGTATCTTTCATTGTGAATAGACTGTGAGAAAACAAACATTTTAATTACCTATAATTTGAACTACAAACTGGCTCTACCATTTTGAAAAGCAAATTAAATAATAAAAGTTTAAAAAATTGCCTTTACTATTTGACTCAGTTACCATTTCTGGATTATAATTTGAAGAAGTTATTATATAGGAAGAAAATATCTATCTGTACAAAAAAAATTTGTAGAAGCATTTTTTGTAGTACCAAAAAGTTATAAGTAAATAATGTGTCAAGTGTTTGAGAAATGACTTACAAGTTTTGGTATTTGAAAGTGGTAGAATTTTATTGCAATGTAAAGACAATATACATGAAACTTCAAAGGTATATGCAAAATTTATATTATGAATATTGAAGAAAGGAGTTTTAAAAGAAGAATATATGTCTTAACTAGAGCTATGTTAATGAAAACAACATAAATAAGAACCAAAAATCAAACAAAGCACAATAGATAACATGAATCTTTTCCTCACCACAACCTTATGATATAGATAAGATAAGCATTTTTATAATAATGAAAGTGAGAGTCCATGGTCACACACAAAGCTACAGTTAAGCACCATGCTAGTTTCTGTTATAGCTTCAAGCATGGTATGCATGTGTGTGAAGGGAGTGGGGATAGGAGCAATTTCCTCCATTTTAATGAGTGTCAACATCTTGGAAGATACCTTTTTCTCTACTGTGGTACAAAGCTAACAGAAGACCACCAGGGGAGAAAGGACAGTCACTAGAGTGAAGAAATATGTTTCCCCACTAGGCTTTCATTGCTAGCATAGCTCTTTGGAGTGTTCTCCTCCTACTTTCTGGCCAGGTCCACCTGGCTAGAATAGATTGTCCATGTGCCAACTGAACCCCAGCCAAAACAAGATGCCCAGAATCAACACCAATGCAAAGGCCTGATGATATCCTAGGATCTCATTTCTCTTCTTCTCACCAGATAAATTTGTCCCAATTTTGGTCACAGCAGCTAGTAAGAGCCAGAGAAGTAATTTGAACCCAAGAACTGTTTAATTTCAAGTCTAGCATTCTATTTACCAATATGTAATACTTCTAAATAAGAAAAAAAATCATATCTAAAGTTCCTTCCAACTCAAACATCCTACCAATCTCCCTTGTGTTATATTCCATTTTAGATAATTGGTAAGATAATCTATAAACAACTTAGAGCAAAGGTTTACCCTTAGACAGCCTGGTGAATTCCACAGACATTTTCTCAAATTGATATTTCAAATGCATACAATAAAATGCATTGGTGATATTTTATGTTCAAAGGAAAGCTTACTACATATTTTCAAATTCTCCATAGAAAAATAATCAAACATAAAAAATGAAATAAAATGCATGGGATTGCAAAGAAAAATAATTATATTGAAATATAGTTATCAAACAAGTTTGTATATCCCAGATTAAGAAACTCTGATTTAGATCATCTTCTAAATTCACAACAGATTGCTAGTCCTCAACATGATAAATATTTAATAGTGCTTTTTCAACATATTTTGGATTTTTTCTCCCTCTATCCCAACTCTATATGCTATTTTCCTTTTTATATATATTTTTTAAAATATAATCTTTTAAGGTTTAGTTATTAGTTAAAATTAATTTTGTTTGAAACCTGTTGGAATGCTAGTGTCAACTCAACTTGAAACAAAGTAAAAACTCAAGGGTGATGTCAGGGTCCTGGTGTTAATTCAATAGAATTGATACAGTGCTTATTGGTTCACACCTTAGAGCATCCTTGCAGGGTGATGGATTGCTAATACTGATAGACAATAATGCTTGTGTTCACACCTTTAGAGAGCTCATAGAAGCAAGAAATATTTAAATACTCATTGGAGTTCACACAGTTTAGTATGAGATATCCGAATTTACACCTCCCTTAAGCCCTGCCTCCAGAAGAAGGAGTTAACCTTTGGGAGATCATATATATGGAGGAAACTCTTAGAGCTTAAAAGAATTTCTCCAAAACATTGACTGGGGTCGGAGAGGAGCACTCTGGGAGGAAGCCCACAAGCCCTCTCTTCGAGGCAAGAGAGATTCATTGCATCTTCCACCTTGGTGTTGGCTGGAGGCTGAAGAAAGCAGAAGCAGAGGCCAAAGACAAAGCTGCAAGTGCTCTTGGAACCAAGCAGAGAGATAGGCCTGAGCTAACCAGGCTATATTGTAGGACACAATAAAAGATTTGAACTTTTATCAGCTGGCTGCGATTTTGGGTGATTATTTACTTGTAACTGAAACTAAAGCTGCCTCCAGAAAACCTCCCCAAGAAACCTCTCTCCCAGAAAGAACCTTTATTATTTTAAATAAGAGAAAAACACCAACAGAAACCAACAATGTTTAGAACATCTTTCTTTTAACGTCTTCCTCTTCCCAACCTTACCTCCCTCTTCCTGAAGGACCAGTAAATTCTGAATTACAGCACTACAGACATACTTGGTGTGCCCAATCATGATTCAGTCTCTTCAGCTGCTAAGTGCCAAATGAATTCCCATAGATCTTCCACTAGAAAGGATACAGATTTGTCACATGTAGTCAGTCAAATAGAATTTATTAAGTACTTAGTATGATCCAGGCATGGTACTATACAATGGGAATACAAAGAAAGGCAAAAAAAAAAAGTTCCATTTTCTAGACAGTAACAGTCTAATGGGAGAAACAACATGTAAACTACATAAACAAATGCACATACATATTTTTGTATATAGATAGATAGCAAGAGAGAGAGAGATACACAGAGAGAGAGAGAGATACAGAGACAGAGAGAGAGAAAGAGAACTCTGTACTGAGAATGTAGGTGCCAAAAATGCACATGCAACATTGTTATTAGTTGAGATATTTTACTTCTTTACTAAGTGGGGAATTGTTTATGAAATCCATTGTCTTGAATGGAAAAAAAATCAGAAAATTGGGGTTTTTCCTAAAGTTGATTCAACTATAAATATTCATGATTTACAAATTCCTTCTAAATAAAAGGTTGCATTCTTTCCCTTTGGCTACAATCTTCTGTCCAAAGTCTTGGACTATTGGAATTAGAAGCAAGTTCTCCCCAAAAGCATTTTGGTTTGGTTCCATTATCATGATTACTTATAGCCCCCAGTGAGTTTCCAGGGGGACCTTGAAAATTTCTATCACTCAGAAACATGCTTGATGAATATCATACCAAGAGTATTACAGAGATGCTAAAAACAACTCCTATGGCTCTCTCCCGACTCCCAATGCAAAATATGAATCAGCTTTGGGAACTCCAAGTTCTTGTTTCTTCCAGCCCCACTCCTGATTGCAATAAAAAAAAAAACAAACATTATATTACAGGAACAAATAAAGTTCAGTCAGGATGTTTAGTATAGAAAACATCACATTAAGACATAGCGAGTATAGCTATCATGCACATTGATACCATAAAATCAAATCACATTTATAATTCATTCCCTAATGTGATCATTCCTCCACGTTCATATACACACATAGAAACACCCACACAGACACCCACTTCCCCCAGGAACTGCTTTTGCTCAGGCTTGTTTTTAAAGAGCTGATTGAAAGAGCCATTTGTGAATTCTCAGAAAATGAGAAGGCTGTTAGTCATCTAGCAACCTGACTTGTGATTGAATAACATATACAGCATGAGACAGCACTGTTTGTATTTACATACCTTATGTTTAACTCAATGATGTGGGCAGTGAGGAAGAAGTCTCTGACAGGGCTTCACTTAAATGTGATGTCACCACTTTTAGTTGTTGATTTTTTGTTGTTGTTGGTAGTCTGTGTTTGCTCACTTGACCAAATGTTCTGTATCTGGCCTTGCTGTCAATTTATCCTCAAAACAAACCAGTAAAATAATTTCAATACTCCAAAGAATTGTTAATCTCATTCAACAGCACAGTTCAAAATGCATCCACATTTATCTACTTCAAGTGATTCTTGTCAATGTCTTTCCATAAATTTACTATAAAAAAAATCCATCCTGTTCTTTTAACATTGAATGAATGTAACACAGTAGCTAGGTGGCTCATTGAGTAGAGCACTTACTTGACTTGGAGTCAGAAAATGCTGAATTCAAATACAGTTCATATATTTAATAGCTGATGATTCTAAGCAAGTCACAAATTTTATGGGTCTCAGTTTCTTCATTTATAAAATTAGAGAATTGAATCTGAAGACCTTTAAGATTCCTTCCAACTCTTGATCAATGCTCCAAAGATTCAGCAGATATACCTTGTCCTCATTACATGACTGTTCCATCTCTTTTCCAATCACACATGTACTTAATAACATTATTATGCTGCTTCAATTAGCTATACAAATGTCAGTTTTTATTATTACAACGCACCATTTGAGTTGCATCTTAGGTTAGATATCATTATATCTTTAGACAGCATATGTTTCAGAACAAATACATTTTTCAACAAATTATCACCTTAACAATAATGCAATCTTATTCAATAAATATTTATTAAGCATCTACTATCTACAGGTGATCTTGAGGTACAAAGAAAAAAAAGTTACATTCCTTGCCCTCAAGGAGCTTTCATTCTAATAGGGATTATAGATTTAGAACTGTAAGGAACCTTAAAAAGTCATCTGATTCAATATCCCCTTTTTAAGGATGAAGAAACTGAGGTCCAAAGGAGTAAAATAACTTGCCCAAAATCATATAGCTATTAAGGTCTTGTGTCTAGGCTCTTCTGACCATGTCACTTTTCCTTCCACAGTACAGTGTTGTAGATGAGCAAATAGAGCGCCAAAGGAAAGAGACACAGGAGAGATTTGCTTATTAAAGTCTGGAAGGAAGTCTGAGCATGAAAAAAAAAACAGAGATGTAAATAATAGGTCAAATATCCCATAATTAAGCCCAACCCAAGTCAATACCAAAGTTAGGACATGTTCTGAGAGTCTTTGACTTCCTTTCATAGGCAACAGCTTCCTCCTGGGCTCCACTAAGAGCCATAAATGTCATTCACAGACATGAATCTAATAAAACTGTGTTTTGGATTTCCTGGAATTTTTTCTGTGTCCAAAAATGGACTCCTTCCCAAAATCTTTCATTTTCCATCTGCCTTTATGAATGGGGAGGTTTCCATGATGTCAGTAAGTAGAATGTAGGGAGCTGCCTTTATATCTACAGACCTACTGCCAGCCTTGTCAGGGAGATCTAGTAAAAACTCGTGCTTGAGGACAAATACAAGAAGCTGAATTAATTTCCTGAGTCAGAACAGGAAGGAATAAAGATTGAGAAAACATGTTTATACTTTGCTTTTATAAAAATACTCATTTCAAGTCAATAATCACCTCCTGGACTTGCCGAATATATTGGTCCTTGAAAGTCACCAAATTTTTATGGGACAATGTTCCATGTAACCAGAAGTTTTCTATTTGAGAAGTCCTTTTGAAGTTTCTCCAAGGTGTTCTGGCTTCCTTGGGAGAGAAAAAATCACATCATCAATTGATTGCTGGTTTCACAATATATTATTTTTCACAGGGCAAAGCAATTCATCTTGCCCTGGCCAAAGATAGTGTATATAGTAGAGTAGAATAAATATTAAAATGGGAATGAAAAGATTATTTATTTAGAACTGGAAGATACCTTAGAGATCATTGAGGCAACCTTTTCATGATGTAAGAGAGGCCCAAGGAGGTGAAGTGGTATAATATCATGGTTTCATGTAAAATGTTGGACATGAAAGCAAAAAAATTTGGCACATACCTGGCACATACTGTCAGTGCAAATTTATAAGGGAATTGAACTCCATGATTTATAAGAACTCTTCTAGATCTAAGTCAATGATTCAAAGTGTTTTTCTCAAGGTTACACAGGTAGCAGAGACAAAATTCAGAAATCTATTTCTGAGTTCTTTCTACTTTTCTATGTTCTTTCCACTATTCTAGAATATCTTTCTCATGACACCTGAAAACTATTCTTGGACAGGTCATTATATTTCTCTGAGCCTCAGTTTTAACTGAAAAATCCAGGAACTGGACTAAATATCCCAAACCTTTCTTTCCGATCTAAAATTTTGTGATTCTCTGCCTTTTGAAGATCTCAAATTTCCCAAAATAGTCAGAATACAAATAAAAGTGGGAAAAGAAACTGATGTTGAAGAGAGAATTATCATTTAAAATAATTGCCATTTCTATCACAGTAAAAAGTGTTTTTGGAATAGGAATAAGGGGGAGGTTGAGATGCATGTAAATATCAGTTGTTTGTGGAACTATCCAAAAAAACTATAGTCATGAATGATTCTACAGAGACATGGTGCCATCTACTGGAAATATAGGCATGAATACCTACCAAGTATGACAATTTCCCAGAATCTGATTGAATACCAAGTAATAATGATCATTAGTCTTCATCAAGCATAGAACATGAATAACTCAATAACACCATAAGACTTGGATGGATGTGAGAAAAATCTCTACAAAGCTAATTTTAGTAGCATTTTAAATTTGCTTTTGTATCAATATTAATTTATAATATTTGATTTCTCTGTAGAAATTAATCTCAATTATAAGGTTCTTTTTAGGATAAGACATTTTTAATCAAAATATGTCATTTTGAGTACATGAATTAACTAAAAAGTGCTAAAGCATCTAAGAAACTAGACTGTTTTCAGCAACAGGAAATACCAAATATGTTCTGAACAGAACTCAGTATCTGTCCACCTTCTACCCTCAACTCATTTCTCTTCCTATTTGGTCACCTAGCATCAGAATCTAACAGCCACTATTAATTCTTCATTCTCCGCTACACTTGTATCAAGGCAGTTCCTGAGTATTGTAGATTTCTCATATACATTTCTTATATCTGTTCCCTTCTCTCCACATACATAACCCCACACTATGTTCAGAGCCTCTCTCATCTCTGCTTCTGCAATAGTTTCTAAACAGATCTCTGCCCCCTCCAATTTATTTTCCACATGGCTGCCAATTGATATACATGATGCATATTTAGTCATCCAACTCTTCTGCTTAAGGTTTCTTTTTGACTCTAGAGTAAAATACAAATTCCTGTTTGGAATTCTTTTCAACCTAACTACAGCCTCCTTTTCTGCAAAAGCTATGCTTGATGTCTAGAGAGCATCTTACCTCTTACATCTACCTCCTAGCTCCCTAGTTTCCTTCCAACTTCTGCAGGAGTTCTACTTTCAAGAAGTCTTTGATGATACCTCTTAACTGCTAGTGCCCTATATCAATGTCAGGAGTTATTTTATAAGTTCTGGACAATACAGTAAATAAAGAACTGGGCTCAGATTGTGATTGCAAGTCACAGTGTATATTGGGAGAGGAAATTTCTTCACTCAGTTGTCTACAACAATTCAAACACTGGTCTAGATATTCATTCTTTCTATATAGAAAAAAAGATAGAGACAAACACAAAGGTGGCAATAGAGATAAAGATAGAGGTAGAGAGAAAAATAAAAATAGATAAATAGATTAGATGCATAGATATCTATACCTATACACATATAATACCTAATATATGATATAATAATATATAAACAGATATATATTCACATACATGTACATAGTGTGTATGCATGTACAATAAGTATGCAATGCTAAGAAATATAAGAAATGTGTTAAGGATTATGAAAAACAGGAGAGACATCACAAATTTGGAGAAGAGAAAGTCCTTATTTTCAAAAGAGGGAAGAAAATCTACTAATTAGGGACCACTTAATTTAATTTCAATTCCTTGGAAAACTCTAGAATGTATTTTTAAAGAGTTGGTTGACCAACTCCTAAGAAAGAAAGAAAGAGGTGATTACAGATTCAGAATGATTGCATAAAGAAATGGCTGTGTCATTTAAGAATTCTGATCAACACAATGACCAATCAGAATTCCAGAGGACTAATAATGAAGCATACTACCTGCTTCCTGACAGAGATACAATGAACTCAGGATAGAAAATGAAAGATCTTTTGTACATGGTCAATGCAGAAATTTATTTTGCTTGACTATGTTATTTGTTATAATCATATTGTTTTCCTTTTTTGTTTTTTTTTAAATTAGGGGAGGAAGTGGGAGAGAAAGAAGATTGTTGTTCAGTGGAAAATTTTAATTTAATTAAAAAATAAGACAACAAAGAACTGACTAACTTCATTTCCTTCTTCAACTAAATAGATGAAGGTTGGATAAAATAAATGGGTTTAAAGTGTATTCATTAACAATTCAATGTCAACTTGGAAGGTTTCCAAAGGAGACTCCCAAAAGTCTATGCCTATCCCTCTACTTGTATTGGTGACTTAGATAAAGACATACATGGTACATACATCAGATTTTCAGGTGGCAAAACTGAGAAGGATAAACTGGAAGTAATGGAAGTAAGAACTAGGATTCAAAAAGACCTCAACATTTTAGAGTAGTGATGTCAAACACAAATAGAACTGAGACTCACTAAACATACAGATCCCTAAAAGCTCCATGTTAACTTAATTTTAGAATGTAATATTATCTTTCTTTGGTTGATTTTATTTATATTTTTAAATATTTTTCAAATATAGTTTAATGTAATTTGGACTACACTCAGGAGTATCACAGGTTACATATGGTATACAAGTCCACTGCTTGACACTTCTGGTTTAAAGCATTGGATTGAATCTAACAAGATGAAATTCAATAGGAATAATTTTAGGATCTTACCCTTCACACCAAAAAGATCCTCTTCTCCAGCACATGATAGTGAAACATGATTAGTCAACAGTAATTCAAAAAAGAATCTAGAGTTATTAGTGAAAGGCAAGTTCAACATGTCCCAAATATTATAGGATGATCAAAAAGACTAACAGAGTCTAGGGTTGCATTAAAAAAGACATAGCTTTCAGGAATAGGAGTGTGACCATCCTCTCTGCCCTTGTCAAACCTCAACTAGAGTATTTTGCTTAGCTCTGGATGCCATAGTTTAAGGACACTGAAAAACAGGAAAGGACGCAGAGAAGGGATCCAGTGTCATAAAGGACTCTTAAGTCCATGTTCTATGAAAGACTTGGTTCTTCTCAGTGGTTCAATGATCCCCAGTAATCCCAATAGACTTTGGTCAGAAAATGCTATCTGTATCCAGAAAAAGAACTAAGGAGACTGAGTATAAATCAACCCATGCTATGTTCACTTCTTTTTTCTGTTTTTTTTTTTTTTTTTTAAATCTCTCCCATGGTTTTTCTCTTTTGATTTTTCTCTCCCAACATGATTCACAAAGCAATATATATTAAAAATAAATAAATTTACTAGGGGAGAAAAAAGAAACTATGGGCTACTCTTACTTGAAAGTCTTTAAACCGAATGATTTACTGTTATTTGTTAGAATGGAAATTCCTTTCATGTAAGAATTGAACTAGATGGTCAAGGGAGGTCCATTCCAACTCTCAAATTCTGGGATTCTGCTTTAGGAATATCCATTTGGAAGTTAAATTGAGGCTAGATTGAATAGAATAAATTTATTGGAAAGAGAGAAACAAACAGAAAATAGCCTATCACAGAAATCTGAGGAGAAAGCCAATAAGAATGAAATGGTCCTTAGCTAGCTAAGTGGTGCAGTTAATTGAGCTTTGGGCTTGGAGACAAAAGAACCTGAGTTCAAATTTGCCCTCAGACACTAATTGTGTGACCCTGAGCAAGTCATTTAACCCTGATTGCCTCTAAAATAAATGGAATGTTTAATCATATCAAATGCCCAAGGAATGTCAATGGTAATAAAGACTGATTAGAGATATATATATTAAAATGTTATTTAAATATGCAGTTATTGTTCAGTTGTTTCACTCATATCTGATTTCTTGTGACCTACTTGGTGTGATTTCCCATTTCCTTCTCTAGCTCATTTGACAGATGAGAAAACTGAGGCAAATAGGATTGTCACTGCCCTGGGTCACATAGATAGGAAATGTCTGAGGCCACATTTGAATTCAGGATGATGAGTCTTGCTGACTTCAGACTGGCATTCTATCCACTGTGCCACCTAGCAGCCCCAAATATGCAATTTAATCAAATGTTCTCTTTAATTAGGATAGATTATTTTAATAAAAATATTTCCCTATTTACCAAAGGGCTACAGCTTCAGCAGCTAAGTTTTTTTTTTTATCTTTTCTGTATTCTTCATTGAAATCACAAAAGTATTGGCAAATACTTTTAGGTTATTATGTTTAAATGCTTATCAGCATTTTAAAAAAGAAGGCAGTAGTAATCACAGAATCATAGAATTTAAGATCAAGCACAGAGCTTTGGAGTCACCTATTCTGCACCTTACTCTCTTTAGAATCCTTGCTACAACTTATCTCAAAATGGGTCCTCCAATTGATGGAGATTGTAACCAATCAATGCCTTTTTATCCCCAAGACTATAGGAATGATTATAGCTGATTAAGAAGATAGAATATCCCACCCACAGCCAAACATAAATAAATATATAAAACAAAGTGTTAATTTCTTTATAGCTAAAATCACCTTTGTTTAAGCAAGTGAACTGAATCCAAAGAATGAAAAAGGTGACCATGGTTCTCAAAGGGGTGGTCATATGATATAATCAAGAAAGAAGAGCGAAAGGAAAGAATTTTAAAGAGAGGAGAAAAGAAGGAAGAGAGATTGAAGGAAAGTGGGGAGAGAACTGAGAGATAAGGCATATAGGAGAGGAAGGATACAAAAATTTATTAAGCACCTAGTATGTGCATGGTACTGTGCTAAGTAAGCACTTTACAAATATCTTATTTGAGATTTACACCAAAGCTGTATGGTCGGTACTTTAGGAAAGATAGAAAAGACAGAAGGTTTCTCTGTCTGTCTGTCTGTCTATTTATCTCTCTCTCTCTCTCTCTCTCTCTCTCTCTCTCTCTCTCTCTCTCTCTCTCTCTCTCTCTCTCTCTCTCTCTCTCTCTCTTTCTCAAAAGGTAGCCCTTCTTGGTTTATGCCTATAATGCTTCCACCAAAAGCCAAGAAATTAGTTGTGACTCAACCTAGAACTCAGAAACTACAATGTGAAAATGAAATCCAAGGTTGCAACCTCAGATCAACTCCTTTAAAGTTTATCTGATGCTAGAAACCAGTTAAGAAATCAGTTAAGGAAAGGGAAATTGAGCTGGCTAGGTTACCCCTCTCTTTTAACTCGGGTCCAAAGGGAAAAAGTCATTTGTTGTTCTTCATCATTCCTGGTGATTGATCTCAGGGTGTTTTGGGCACCTCTGACTTTTCTCAACTGTAGCTTTTGTCCCATGAAAGCTTGGAACAGTTCAACAAGGTGGTAAATTTGTTACACGTCTCTGGATATCTCCATGTAGAAACAGAGCAGCTTAAAATTCAGTGAACAAAACTGTATAATCAAAATGTTGTTGCATTTGACCTGTGTTCCTGAAAGTTCTTGAAGGCCCAGAGAAGCAATCCATCTTTCTGATCTATAGAATTTAAATGACCTGCCACAAATGTTTTGCACCAGTGCACAAACTTAATACTGAGGGGCTATGAATTGTGAAGGTGATGACCAATTAATTGCTTCTTTAACAGTAGTTTTTAGTGCAGAAAGTTATTAATATCCTAGAAACAAATTCTTATGTACAAATTGCTATTGAATACTAAAAGTTTAGGCTTGAAAGGATCATTGAATCAACTGGTTTCAATTTATAGATGAAGCCCAGAGTGAGGATGGGGAAGAAGGGACTGAAGATCACAGTTAGGTATCAGAGGAGAAATAGAATTCAGATCTCTTAAACTGGTTCGCCTACATCCCACAGCCCCACAAATTGTTCCCCTACACCAAATTGCATTGCCCTGACTAAAAGCAATGGAATGCTGTTAGGAATGATCCAAATTACCTATTAAGACAGAGTAAAACCAGTCATTATTGACTTCTTTCTGACTTATGTCAAACCCCAAGAAAAGGTTTCCAACAAAATGGAAATAATGTTCTTGATGTGACATTTTCATTCCAAAGAAGTCCCTGCCAAGAGAGACAAATGAATGTCTGAAGAGTCTGACTGCTTAACCCTAGGTGAGGGTTTCTATCACAAAATAACCTGCCCTTAGGCAGTTTGCTAGTCAAGTCTTAGTTCTATATGATGAACCAGAAGGAGGGACAATCACAACCCTGCCCCCTTCATAAGACTAGTTTTAGAAAAGGACAGCTAGGTGGCATTGTGAACAGAGTACCAAATTTGAAGTCAGGAAGATGCATCTCCCTGAATTTAAATCTGACCTCAGACACTTACTAGTTGTGTGACCCTGGGCAAGTCACTTAACCCTGCCTGCCTCACTTTCCTCATCTGTAAAATGAGCTGGAGAAGGAAATGACAAACCACTCCATTATATTTGTCAAATGAGGTCATGAAGAGGTGTACACTCCTGGGGGAAAAAAAAAGACTGAACAACAACAGTGAAGTGTCAAACACTATGTCAGTTGTGATTGCAACAATCCAATAATAACAATAGCAACAACAGCAATAATAGCAGTAACAACATTTCCCTTTAGAAGACTATATTCCTTGGAAGTAGATTTTTTCTTTCCTTTTTCCTTTTTGTCTTTATATCTACATTATTATTGAGATGAAATAATTCAGCTTGGTAACTTCATAAAATATAATGAATTATATCACCTCAATCCTTAAGTTCTGCACCTACTGAAGTTAAATAAACATACAGAATAAGGAAAAAAAGAAGTGAGCAGAGAAGGGAAAGAGAGTGGAAGAGAGGAAGACAACGAAGCTTAAAGTTTTGTTAAGAAAACAAGACACTTAAAGAAAGGGGCAATATAAGATTACTAGGCAACATGTGCCTAATTCCAGAGCTTGCAACCACACAGTCTGCTAGAATATTGCTATTAAAAGATCAGGCTTTATTTCTGGGACTATAAAATGATCAAAAAATAAAACTAACTGGATTGGCCACATGGCATGTGTGAGGAACAATAAATGGAGTGTTTCAATGAAATTTCCAAGATGTCTAAAGAAATCAATCTCACCTCACCCTCAAGCTGGCTAGTAACAATAGTCTGTGACAAATGGGTGGAAGTACATAAACGTAATTCTTCCTGAGAATATCCCAGGAACGGGTGAGATAAACAATTCTCTGACAAGAATGGCTATTAATTCATGACTATGAATAGTTTGGGGATGAGACAAAATTATATAATTGTTATTATACAGCATTAGGGGCTTTTAGATATCATTCTATATATCTCTCTCTGAACAATAGGCAAAAGAACAGAGATGGTTCAAATGAAATCAGATGTCCACCTTGGACAAATGAGGCACTAGCAACCATAGAGTGGTGGACTTAAATATCACTCAATGTCAAAACAAGAACTTAGACTTTCTTTTTGCTTTCCCCTCAGATCATGCAGTTTCCTGGGAGACACAGAGCTAGGCAGACTTCTGAGGCTGTGCCCCACTCACTCCATCTCTACTACCACCATCATTAAGCACAAGATGGAGGGGAAAAAGCCAAAGGGAGGGGGAATAAGAAATAAGTACTTAGGAGAAAATCCTAGCTTCCATTTCAGTTCTGTCTTTGGGGTTTAATTATAAAATAAAAATGAAACAAATAACTCATAAAATATGCCCCAGGAGAGGTCTGCTTGACCACTATGGAAGGAGGTCCTAGAATCTACCTTCTATGAAATACAAAGTATCAGCTGATCTGCTTCCCCACTGCCTACCTCCATTTTCATAATTAGATGGGATTTCCAATCTTATTCAAGAAAAATAATGAAGAAAAACTTTTATCTAAATAAATCAAATGTCATTAAAGACATACAGCGAAATATATGTGGAAAATAGGTAGAAAGCTCTAAAGAGGAAAAAAATCCATCTTTCAAGGTGGAGAAAGGGAAAAGAAGAGAGAAGATATACTAGCAGCTTGCCCTTGCAGCCTATAGGATCATAAATCCATTACTATTGATGCTTCATTCTGAGCGTCTATCACTGGTTACCTGTTGCCAACATTCAGTGTCATTCTATGATATCTCTATCTATCTGTTGCAATCCCAAAAATTTCTTTTTTAAAAAATAATATTTTATTTTACAATTACATGCAAAAACAGTCCATCCATTTTAAAACTATTTTGCTGCAAATTCTATCACACCACTACCTTCCCCTCCTTGAGATGGCAAGCATGTGCAATCATGCAAAACATATTTCCATATTAGTCATATTGCAAAAGAAAATACAACTTCCCCAACAAATTTTGAGAATAAAAAATAAAATGGAAAATAGCATTCTGTGATCTACATTCAAATTCCACCAGTTCTTTCTCTAGAGATAGATAGCATTTTTTTTTTAATCAAGAGTCCTTTGGAATTGTCTTGGATCATTGTATTGCTGACAATAGCTAGGTTACTTACAGCTGATCATAAAATGTTGTTGTTTTTGTGTACAATGTTCTCCTAGTTCTGCTCACTTCACTAAGCATCAGTTCAGTCTTTTCAAATTTTTCTGAAAACATCCTTCTTATCATTTCTTATAGCATAATAGCATGCCATCATAATTATATAGTACAGCTTGTCTCAATTGATGGGTATCTCCTCACTCTTGTAGCCACTACAAAAAGAGCTCCTATAACTATCTTTGGACAAATAGGTCCTTTTCTTTTGGGTGTGTGTGTGTGTGTGTGTGTGTGTGTGCAAATCTCTTTGGAATATATCTAATAGTGCTATTGCTGGGTCAAATGAATGCACAGATTTGTAGCTCTTTGGGCATAGTTGCAAATAGATTTCCAGAATAGTTGGAACAGTTCAAAACCCCAATAACAATGCATTAGTGTTCCACTTTTCCCACATTCTTGTAATGTTTAGGCTAGCTTTCTGGAGGAGTGCAGGAGGCAGGAGAGTCACCAGGAGGATAGTCAAAAATGGAATGTCTCATTTCCAGTCCTTCTCAGCCCTTAAATACCCTATTACAATTACATCATTACATCATACTGATCATGTATGAACTAGAGAACCATTATATCACCATGCTAAGTACTAAGTATATGTATACTAAAGAACCATCATCTTATGGATTCCACTGAGTTAACACCTTGTTGTAAGTATCCTTGTTCCAAGTATACTTCTCCAGAGTTCCGCCCTCTACATATTCTCTCCAGCATTTATCATTTTCCTTTTCCTTTTTCATCATATTAGCCAATCTGATGGGTGTGAAATAGTATCTCAGTTGTTTTAATTTGTGTTTCACTAATCAATTGTGATTTACAACATTTTTATATGATCATAGACAGCTTTGATTTTTTTTTTATCTGAAAACTGCTCATATCCACTGACGATTTATCAATTTGCCCCCTAAATTTCTTGTACATGCAGGATCTCATCCTCTTGTATCAAAACCCACCCCACAGTCTCAATTGTCAACTTCCTTCTCACCAGGCACAATCCCATTAGTCCCAAATTTGCAGGAGGATTTATATAGAGACCCATAAAATGCTTGTATGGATAAGTTGCTGTTTGCATTGTTTGGGAGAATAGCACATTGATAAGATCAGAGATCCATTCTAGTGTTTGAGGATTTGCTAAATACCAAAAATAAGGATAGTCTGGCCTAAAGTGGTAAGCAAGGCTTTAGCTGAAATAAGTAAGGAAGTAGGATATACCATTTAGGGCAAAGATTGACTGAGAGAGATTGAATCAGTGGGAATGGAATACCCAGCATTGTAAAGACTACTTTGACTATGACTTTTGAATCTCACTACACTAGGCTTTATCCAGGAATGTAACCAATTATATCGCAAGTATTGCATTAACAAAAAGAAACCTTTACAAATATAGAATATTGAATTTCTTGGTAAGCAAGGAAGAAAAGCATAAGAGTTTATAATTTATATAAGGTGTTTAGAATAAATGGAAATTGTCTTGTCAATGAAGCCAAGTAAAGTATTTTCTTAATCTGATTAAAATAAAGAACATCGAAAATCCCACAGTTTGAAGAAATCCAGCCAACTTCAGTTCCTTTAGAAAACAGTAGACAAATAATTTTAATTTCTATGTCCCTTTTCTTCAAAGACTCCATTACACACCTTACTCTTGGTTCAATAGTCAGTTATCTGATTAAATACTCCCTAGAAGCCCTTTGTATTTGTATTTCTTTCTCCCTCCTGTGGTCAGAAGAGAACTTTGAAGTTCTTAAATTGGAATATGAGAAAGCATTTCTTTCTCCAGTCTCTCAGTCTGATTGTCCCAAGATAGACTGGCTCAGTACTGGAGATGAATGGTTTGACCTGAGATTGAAAGACATTGGGGGAACTCCAAAAAGACACTTGATTTAACCTGAAAGGCAAATAAGGGCTATTTTTATTCTGCTTGAGTTAATACTTTTGCTCTAAGCAATCAACCCTAGAAAGAGCAAAAGGTGAACTGGCTTTCTCATCCCTAAGGAATGTAGCTCAAGGGTGGAAATGAAACACCCAAGAGTTAATGAAAGCTGGTATCAATCCTGCCAATGCTAAGTATTTAGGGAAAGTTGCTGGTAAGCTACTAAGCACAGAACAAACCAACTAACCCTGCTGTAAAAATAAGGCCTATGGGGAGATGAGGATCAAAATGAAATCAAGCCCACTATATTTTCAATAATTTTAATTAAACCTACATCCTTCCCTCTATTTTGGTCACAGATTTCTCTTTCCCCTCTTTCTCTACCTCCCTAACATTTCTTGGGTAAAGAGTTCTCCTTGCTAGATTCTGGAAATCTAGAGGTTTATTTTTTTTTAATATTCTAATTTCCTTCTCCAACACAAGATCTAAGAGATAGAAAGCTGGCTCAAAGTCAGGAAGACATAGATTCAAATTCTAACTTTGAGGCATATGGATTATATGCTATCAATGCTATCAAACTCAGATAAAAACAGGATCACAAACCAAGCCTGCAGGTCACAGTTTTAAAATATAATATTATCTATTTTGATTGCAATTTGATTAATATTATTAAATATTTCCCAATTGCATTTTATTCTGATTCAGCTGCACTTGGGAATGTTAAAGGTCATGTGTTTGATACTTCTGCTCTAGGCAGCTCACTCGTTTATGCTTATTTACACAGAAGATGCTGATGTGCTTTGATAAAGGGACTTCTCTCATTTAAGAGTTCCTTATTTAAAGGAAAGCATAGTTCCAGCCCTGATCCCTATCCTTTTTCCAGCCTACATTGCCTGAATATTTTCCTGGCTCTCAATGACCTTGAAACATTCTCCTCACTCTCTCCTCACCCCCTTGCTTCTTGGACTATACTAAATAAATGCCAACACAGCTATGTAAAAAGTAGAAGGAATGCAGTCCAATAACTTCTAGGCTTGGGGTTTGTTTTTGTTTTTGTTTTTAGATCTATGATACCTTTTTTTGTTGTTGTTTTTCCCCCTGATTTGGTGAATTATGGACCAAATCTTCCAGCTGCTTTACTGCATTGTAGTATTGACCACGTATACTTTCCTCTGTTTGCCTTCCAGAAAGCCTACAAACACTACCCACACTCCTTGGAATGTCATTCTTTGTTAAGTGTTCCATCCTTTCTGTAAAGTGCGGGTCAAACTCCCTTGAGGCTTCACGATTAGCTAGAGTCAGGATAGGCAAAAATCCTTGGTCTTTAGGGGAAAAAGTGAAGGAGACAGACAAAACTGCCAGGAGTTTAGCTAAGTATCTCTCTTTGATGAATCTCCACCTTTCTCCTCCTCATCCTGCTGCTAAGAGAGCTCTGACCTTTGTCACCCCACCCTCTATTCCTTGCCTATGATTATCTTTACATCAAATATTGAGACAGCATCAATGGTGAGAAGAGCCATTTATCCAACCATATGCTAATAGAGTCATTGTCTTATTTTGAATAAGTAATTAGCCTTAAGTGCTTGGTTTTCTGATTCAAGTGCATCAATTCAAAGTTTCTGCCCTTTATACCTTTCCATAGACCAAAGAGTTTTGCTGGGAAGCTCCTTGTGAGAGGTGTATAGGATGGAGTGCTAGACACCCCACCCCTCCCTTACCCAAACTGACTACTCAGAGACATCTCCAGATGCAAACAGAAAGCATTTGTTTGGCTGTCCGCTTCTATGGAAATAATCATTGACCAATGGTCAACAATGCTGTCTACTTCCTGAAGGTCATGTGACTTCCTGAAGCTTAGATTTAGGATTTGGCCTTTTCTGCTCTAGTCCTCTGAGAATAGGGATCATATGACTTCCTGAAATTTAGATTTAGGATCTGATTTACTTTACCCTACAATCTTCTGAGAAATCTTCACTTGTCCCATTCAGAAGTAACCAAGATAGAAATATACCTCCTTTGTTTTTGTTTGGCAGTCACTCGGCTTGCACATTCATTAAGTGCTTGTCCAAACTATACTATGCGTCAAACACTATACTAAGAGCAGAAGATTTAAAAAAAAAAAAAAAAAAAAAAAAAGGCAGAAACGGTATATCTGCCTTCAAGGAGCTTCCAGTTGAATGGGGAAGACAAAATGCCAATAACTAGGAATTGAGAATCAATAATCTCAGAAAGAAAAGAACCAATAATTGAGGAAATGAGAAAAGTCTCCTGTAGATGATGGAATCTGAGTTAAATGTTGAATGAAGCTAGGGAAGCTATGGGACAAAGATGCTGCAGAAGATGATGCATTCTAGGCAGAGATGAGAGAAAGAATGTTGTATGAAAAGCCAGATGTTTGTCTCTTTCTTTGCCTTCTGTATTGCATGCCACAATAGACATGAAAAGACTTATTGAAGAATACCAAGACAATGGTTCATAACTTAAAACCCTCCAAAGAATGTTACAGATCTGTTAATCAGAGTATGAGAACCTCATGGAATCTGGAGTTTATTATCATGATAGTGGATAGAGAAGACTCCTTGTTATCATAGTTCTCATTCTCATTACCACTTCCCTCAAGTGTTGTGGCTACTTAATTTTAGAACTTTCTGGTAATACAAGAGTTTTCTTTTGAGACTTTATCCCCTACTAACAGTAAACAGTGAACAGTGAACAGAGCCAATATGAACAAAGGACTGAAGTTAGAGAAGTTTGTCCCTCTCTCCCTACAGCCCACCCTCTCAAGAGCAGCACAGAATTCTAGTCTTGGACTTGTATACTTTATTCCAAGACATAAGTTAAAATGTGAAGGAAAGAAAGACTTTTGGAACATTATACATTTAAATCCTTATTTCTCCCTCTTTCATAACCAAAAAAGAAATAGAGACAGAGACAGAGAGACAGAAACACGGAGAGATCGAAAGACAGAGAGAGAGAAAAAAAGAGACAGACAGACAGAAACAGAGACAAAGAGAAAAATAGAGAGGAGGGAGGGAGAGAAAGAAGGGAAGAACAGAAATAATAAAAGGATTTATTTAGGGCCTAATCAAATACCAAAGGTTATCAGGGTAGCTTTGATGGAGGTGTGAATTAATACTCTGAAATTCTGTACCCTTTGATTCCTACCCACCCCCACCCCCCCACCCCAGACTCCAGAGAGTCTATGAGAACATATCCTCCTGGCTGTGCCATTTCTAAGACAAATCACCTCCATTGATAGCTGGATCTCCATTCAAATTCAGGTTGAAAATCCTTCAAAGCAATTTCATTTGAGAGATCCTGGTCTGATCAACTCAAACTGCCCTAGTGCCCCACCAAGATCTGCTCATATGATAGGTTTCTGTTTACTCATTTCTTTGCAGAATGTCCAGAGCAGTAGCTGCCAGGACCCTGCCTGCTGAGAAAACATTCTCTTCTCAGTGCCAGCCTCCATTTCCCTAATAGGACTTTGCTACTGAAGAATTCAGTTTTTCTAGAAAAGCTGATTTCTCATCCAACAATAAACTTCCATTTCTGCCACCTAAAACTCTTCATGTTTGTGAATTCTTTCACAACGGACCTGCATAGACCAAAAGGGGATTTCCACAATTCTCTAACTGCCTCTAGAACCCTTTCAGCTTGATGTGGATAGTAGCTATGTGGACAACTGCTAGACCTCTGATTTCACTGATGTAGGGAATTCCCAGGTAAGGAAAGTCCTCACCTAGTATATGTCAGAGGTGGAACTTCATATCTGCATCTTTCTGGATTTGAGATAAATTCTCTATACATTATATCACACTGTTTTCAAAAATAATAATAACACATTGATATGTGCAGTATACATGTTATATCATTTGTTCATGACAACAAGGAAACTAAAGTCTGTCTGGGGTGGCATCTGAACACAGGTTTTCCTGATTCTAAGGCTAATGCTATCTGTCATATTGCCTTAGCCTCAGAAGGTTATCAAACTACTCAAATTTCTCCCTTATGACATTATTTCCTTTCAGATGCTTTGCAGTCCAAAAAAATTGGTCTTCTTGCTATTTCTCATAAGCAACAATGCATCTCCCCACTCTATACCTTTGTACTGGCTGCCTTCCAAGCCTTTAATGCTTCTTAGATCCTTCCTATCCAATCCCCTGCTTTTTATATCCCTCAGTTTCCTTCAAAGTTCAAACTTTAATCAGCATCTTCTGTTCCAGTCAGAACTGCTGTCTTTAAAAGTGTCTCATCTCTACTTGACTGACTTTCCTATATAATTTTAGTCCTACTCATTCTTTCTCTAAACCCTTTGAAATCTGTGCTCCCCAAATCTAGGTCACATGTCAGGTTTCATCTACTTGTTATCAAACATTTTTAAATGAGAACACATTTAAAGAAAGCTGAGAAAGGATGATGAAAGGACTGGAAACAATTCCTTATGAATATCAGCTAGTGGAGTGTTTACCCTCTCTTGAGGATGGGGGAGAGGCATAATTATTTTTCAGTATTTGAAGGATTTTGATGTAGAACTAGGATTAGAGTGATTCAGTGTAGTCCCAGAGAATAGGACCTGAAAGCAGTAGAGAATGATATTGGCTTTCTAACAGGACTGTATAAGAAGCGAATGAATGAATGACTTCACTCATGAAGAAGATACATCCCACTACTGAAGGTCTTCCAGGACTTGTCAGGGATTTTGTAGAGTTATTTTTTTTCTGGCTGGGTCAAATGAGATTACCTCTGAAATTCCCTCAAACAGTGACTCTGTGATTTGTGAATTTTCAAGCATTCTATGTTTAACACTCTATGACTCCAATAGATCTGTCATTTTATCAGTGGAGTTATTCCTTTCTCTGGCTTCAAGTCCCAACTAGTACCCCATTAGACTGTGAACTCCTTGAGAACAGGGCCTATGTTTTGCTTTTATATGTTTTACTCATCATTGATTGATTCCAGACTGTACTACCAATGGTGAAAACAATGAGAACTGAAAAATTTTCCCATAAGGAATACATCTTCAGTTTGCAGCTTAACCATCCCTCTCCACTTAATTCCCCAAAGTGAAGAATTCCACTTCCAGCTTCACAGAAACAAGCCACCCCAGCCCAATGCCTCCCTTTTTGACTCCACTTTCTTTCTGAGAGGAACCTCAACCTTTATATTCTCCTCCCCAGTCCCACATTGTCCAAGCTTCCTTGGGGGATTAGGGGTTGAATATGGTGGCAAAAATTATAGTCTTACACTTTCTACTGCTCAGGGCTCTGGATAGTCTAGGCTCCCACTAGGCTCTCACCTATGGCTGCAAGTACCACTGTCATTACTTCTGCTCCTGTTGTTTCTCCTGCTGCTGAATATGCCTGCTATTTCATACCCTTTCTAGTGTTACTGTTGCAGCCCTATCTGTGACCTGCCCTATGCACATAACTTCAGCATCTTGGGCTCCAATATGACAGTCCTGCCCACCTCGGCCTTCACTGAAAAAGAGCTGCCCACAACACAGGGCAATAGCCACAATGGCAAGGGCTAGGCAACATGCTCAGCCTATTTCACATTCAACTTACTGCTCAACCAAGACAACAACCAAGTGCCAAGCAAGCAAAAAGTAGTGAAACATTTTTTTCTTAATGAAAACCAAATCCATGAGTTTTGAAACAGGTGAATAAGAGGTACCACTAATCCCCAGGAATTAGTATACTATCTAGTACATAGTAAGTATTTAATAAATCCTTGTTGACCAGCAAAAGAACTCTGGGAAATGAGTATGAACCACTACATAGCATTTCCAATCCCTCTATTTTTGTCCACCTGCATTTTTGATTTCCTTCACAGGTTAATTGTACATTATTTCAAAGTCTGATTCTTCTTATGCAGCAAAATAACTGTGTGGACATGTATACATATATTGTATTTAACATATACTTTAACATATTTAACATGTATTGGTCTACCTGCCATCTGGGGGAGGGGGTGGGAGGAAGGAGGGGAAAAATTGGAATAAAAGGTTTTGCAATTGTCAGTGCTGAAAAATTAGCCATGCATATATCTTGTAAATAAAAAGCTAAAATAAAAAAATAAATAAATCTTTGTTGACTTGATTTTCAGGTAATTGCTTGAAGTATTATTCAATACTTTAAAACTATGGGGAGAGTGGCTTCTAACTGGGGCTTAAACATCCTTAGTTGGGATAATGGTCTATGATATCCCTATGTTATAACAGTCTTTATCACGAAAGATGGATGCTTTTCAGTGTGTTTACCTGAGCATGCAAGGGACATGAGAGATATTTACAATTAAAACTGCTTTTAACCTGCATATTGTTTCTCCCTGTTATTAGGAGGATCATAGATCTAGAGAGGAACTGGAAAGAACCCCTCTTTCCAATGAACCTTAATTTCTTCCTCAGAGGTAACCTTCAGGAATTTGATGTTTGTTCCTAAATTGGGTTTCCAGAGATCTGCCCTATCATTAACCATAATTCTATTTCTCTAAACTTTTCTGCTAACACACACAGATCGCCTGTATCCAACAGATATCCTTATTGGTTTTTATGGGTGTTAATTAACAGCTTGACTGCTGGCAAACAATCTAGATACACTCAACTAGAACACACCTGCTGCTTCAATGAATGTTAAAAGCATCTCTTAGCTTTCCATTGAGGGCTATAAAATCTTAATGGAGTGGCAACACAGTAGGGCAATTTAGCTCCATTTACATTTTGTAACATATGCATTGGAGAGTTTTCTGTTCAGTTATTGTCTTTTATTCTAATCCTTTCTTTTGAGATAACATCTGCAGGTTGAAAACCGAATGGGCAATGGATCTGAAGATATTAACTGAAGAAACCGATAGAATCCCCTGATTATCTAGGGAATGAGATAGGAAATTGTGAAAATAAGTTTGTTACTACACCATCAATTGTCATCAAAGACAGTGATGTTCTTGACCAACAGTCATCCAGTTACTCCATTTATTGCTTCTTGAATGAATGCCAAGGGCATTGCCTTTATAGAGAATCTATTTAGTGGGCATAAACCATGTTCTGAAATAAACCATTTGATTTATGATTCCTAGACAATTTAACCGATTTCAGTGTGTTTGTTACAACAGAAAACACTGTCTAGTTTTTGCCCTTTATAGCTAAATAGTGACAGCAGTGTTTCTGAGTGTATGTTGACCTCTGAGTGAGCTGCTACTATACCATTATAAATAAATAAATAAATAAACAAGCATTTATTAAGCATCTTTTAAGTGTTAGGTGGACAGCTAAGTGATATGGTGGACAGAGTAAGGAACCTGGAATTAGAATAAGTCATCTTCCTGACTTCAAATCTGACTTCAGACACTTTCTAACTGTGTGACCTTGAAAAAGTCATTTAATCCTGTTTGCCTCAGTTTACTCATCTGTTAAATGAACTAGAAAAGGAAATGGCAAAATACTCCAGTATCTTTGCCAAGAAAATCCTAAATATGATCATGAAGAGTTGGACACTGCTGAGGGAGAAAATAAAAAAGACTGAACAAAAACAATAAAGTGTCAGACACTGTACTAGCTATGAAAGATTCAAAGAAAATGAAACAATCCCTACTGTCAATGAACTTACATTCTAAATACCTTTTGTTGTTGTTGTTATTGTTGTTGTTGAGTACTTTCAATTGTATATGACTTTCCATGACCCAACAGTACAAATCCTGACTTCCACTAGGGGATAGTCATTCTTCTCAAAGAAGGAACTACAAAGTTTAAAACTACAATTTCACTGAGAGTTTGCTCTCCTCAAATTCAAGTCACTACTCTATTCCCTTTTTGTTCTTTGTTTTTCATGTGATATTTTCTGATAAATATTCCACAGAAGACATGCCTAATGTGTTAGAAGCCTTTCTCATTCTTTTTTTTTTATCTTGAGAGAAACAAGTCATTCAGGATATTGGTCTATTATTATCTCTCCTTGCTACAAAACTGGCTCACTTTCTTTTCTGGTGATGCTTAGTTTCATTTATCTTTTTCTCTACCCCTTGAACACAAGTAGACATTGGTAACATTTTTAAGCCTGCCATGTATCTATTGCCCTTCATATAGTTTGTAACTTTAATTTTGATCTCATCTTCATATCTTTCTCTCAGACTCCACAACCACCAATTTGTTGAGATTCATATTATGCCTTACCTGAACTAGGGTTTCTAGAAGAAAAGAAAACTCAGTAACCTCAACAATCTGAAACCCTGAAGGAAACATCCTAGATGGAATTTTATTTTCATTTTAAAAATTTTGAAGCTGGGTACTACAGCCAAAGAAAGAAAGAAAAATAATGAGTCCCCCTTACCATAGGGGAGAAGGAGGTCACATAATGATTACGGCACTGGACTTGGAGTCAGAAAAATCTGAATTCAAATTCAGCCTCAGATACTTATAATTGTGTGATTCTGGACAAGTCACTTAACCTTTGTTGCTTCAGTTATTGGTAACAGGAGTGCCTCCCTTGCAGAGTTATTGCAAGGATAAAATGAAATAATATTTATAAAGTGCTTTGCACAGTATATGGAATATCCTAGTTGCTATAAAAATTCTTATTCCTTCCTTTACCATAATAGGTCAAGCAGCAGCAAGATAGCCATTTCTGAGGTTTGTTATAGTAGGAATTCTTTTTTAGATATAGATTGAACTAAATGATTCCTTCACAATTTATAATTTTGAGATTTTAAAAATGGTGAAGCACCATAATCTGTTTAAATATTTCAGGCTTCAAGGAGAAAAGCGATAGATAGTATCATGATTTCTGGAATTGTGATCTTTGGAGAAATCACTGCTCCTCTCCAGGCCTCAGTTTCCTCATCTATAAAAATAAAAGGGGTAAATTATGTGATCTCTAAAGTCCCTTTCATCTTTAACCCAATGATCCAGCTTAACAGCTGAGGCCCCACACAATCTGGTTCCAACTTTCTTTCCAGACTTCCTTCAAATTACTCTTCTTTACACAATCACTTTGTTGTAGTTAAACCAGATGGTGAGTTTTTCTCATGTATTTGTACTGGTCAATCTTAATCTCTGAAATACATATTTCATAATCCTCTTTTTCAATTAGTGGTCAGCTCAGGTATCACTTCCTTCAGGTAGCCTTTCCTAATCCTCTAGCATTTTGAGCTTTCTCTTTTCTCAAATTACCTTGTATTTACTTGTATACTTACATATTATGTCCCCTAGTTGAAATGTGAGTTCCTCTAGGCAAGGATTAAGCTCTCCCTAAACAGACACTTTAAATAAATCTTTTTTTTTTTTTTAATTGAAATAGAGTTCCATGATATGAGATCATTTTGCATTATTGGAAGGTTATTGGCTTAAAAGATATAGGTTTTGGCAAAAAGAAAGCAATTTGAGGCCACTGAGACCATTGATGATCATGATAAAATGAGAGTAGATAAAAGAGCATTAGCATTGTTTTCATGTGAAATTAAACTGGAATGAAGTGGATGGGCAATCTCTCAAAGTCTGAATTATACCACTCTTCTGCAATGAATCTGTTGAGTAATGACTGATTGAAGAAGTCAGTGTGTTCCATAATAACCAGTGTTCACTACAGGACACCATTCTTTAGACATGAGAAATTGGAAGTCAATTTAGCTGATCCAATTCATAATCCAGATTTGACCAAGCCTTCCTTATCACTTTCTTGCCAATTCTGTTGTTGTTTAGTTGTTAATACTGCCACATTCCTTCTATGATACAAATATGGCATTGATACCTAAACCAGGAAGAGCCAAAATAGAGAAAGAAAATCACAGACTCGTCTTCCTAATGAATATTGTTGATGCATAATTTTTAAATAAAATGCTAGCAAAGAAATTACAGCAATTTATCAACAGGATAATACACTATGACTAAGTGGGATTTATATCAGGAATTTATCAGGAAAACTATTATCATAATCAACCATATCAATAACCAACAGAAATTATATGATAATCTCAACAGATGCAGAAAAAGCTTTTGACAAAATACAGCACCCATTCTTATTAAAAAAAAAAAAACTAGGGAACATAGGAATAAATGGAGATTTCCTTACAATAATAAGCAGTATCTACCTAAAGCCTACCACAAGCATTTTTTGTAATGGAGAGAAGCTGAATGCATTCCCAGTAAGATCAAGGGTAAAACAAGGATGCCCATTATCACTACTATTATTCAACATTGTACTAGAAAAGTTGCTCTCCAATAAGAAAAAAAAAAGAAATTAGAATGGACAATGAGGAATTAAACTATTACTCTTTAAGGATATGATATACTTAGAGAATCCTAGAAAATCATCCAAAAACCTACTCAAAACAGATAACATCTTTAGCAAAGTTGCAGGATCTAAAATAAACCCACACAAATCATCAGCACTTTTACATATTCAGATAAAGCCCATCAGCAAGAGATAAAAAGAGATATTCCTTTTAAAATTACTGTAGACAAAATAAAAAATTTGGGGATCTACTGGCTAAGAAATAGTTGTTTTCAGTTCTGTTTGACTCTTTGTGACCCTACTTGGGGTTTTTTTGGCAAAGATAGTGGAGTGGTTTGCCACTCCCTTCTTCAGCTCATTTGGCAGATGAGGAAACTGAGGTAAACAAAATTAAGTGACTTTCCCAGAGTCACACAGTTCAGAAGCATCTGAAGTCATTTTGAACTCAGGAAGATAAAGAATCTTTCTGATTCCTTTTATTCCTTTTATCTACTGCACTACCTAGCTGATCTTCCAAGGTCATGCTTTACAATGGATTCTGAAGTAGCATCAGACTTGACCATAGACCATAGATCAACACAGATGCCTTTCATTAAATCTAGCTCTAACACCTAACAGTGAAAGTATAATGGAAAGCACTCAAGATCCGATATAGATGCATAGATTTAGAGCCAGAAGGAAAGTAAGAGATCATCTACTCCAATTTCTGACTTCTGTTTCAGTAACTGAAGTTCAGTCTTATCCAGAGCAACATAAATCTTAAGTAGCAGAAACAAGATCAGTCCTCTAGGCAATTCTCTAAGTTTATAAACTGCAGAGCAGGTATTAACTTGTGTTGATAGACAGTTATTCCCCCTGCCCAGGATGTTTTTATTCCAATGAAATCGTAAACTCAGTTCCTGTGCCCTCCCCTGTTCCTCCCAGCCAAATTCAGTGTCTATCAATGAAATACTCTAATGTATTCAAGTGTCATTTCACATTCTATCTCATACCTACCTTCTAAGTTTCAATATCTTGTGTCTTGTGTGGCTACCCAAAATAGCTATAACTTTGACTCAAGATGCTATAACTCTTCAGAAAAATCTTCCCTCCTCCATAAAGGTTTGTCTTGAGTAAATTTTTGGCCGTTCATATAGTCCACTCTCCTCTATGTTCCTAATAAATGCTGATTTAAAAGATAGCAAAAGACAGCATGAGTCTAAGTTTATAAACTGCAGAGAAGGTATTAACTTGTGTTGATGGAGGGTCATTTCCACTCCCCCTCAAGGATTTTTTTTATTCCAATGAAATCATAAGTTCACTTCCTGTGCCCTCCCCTATTCCTCCCAATCAAAATTAATGTCTATCACTGATATTCATACTTTTGGGTCCTTAGTCACTTATGTGCATAAAATTCCAAATGGAGACTGGAAAGTATTAATTAACTGAGTTATAATTGATTACCATAAACCAATGAAGAATCTCTGGCTGACGGAACTAGTTTTGAATCAGGAAGAGTTGCCTAGTTTTTAATATTTTGTTGAAAGGGAGAGATTTACTAGGACCAAATGGATCCATGGTTTGGTCCCAGGGCTGAATGAGACTATTGTCTCCAAGAATCCAGCATCCAGCATCCAGCAGCCAATGTGAATTCTCCATGACATATTTATACATAGTAGCTAAACAAAGGCAGGGGGTGGAGTCCAAACTCTGGTGATCAGGAATCTCCAGGCATCATTTTTTTCTTTGTAACCCCATCTGAAAGATCACAGCACCACAGCTGAAAAAAGCACTGTAATATTTGGGCTGAGGGGCCACTGTAACACCTCAGTTGAAAAAAGCACAGTGTTGCCCAGCTAAAACAGTAAAGTTATTCATGTGAGAGACTTGGTTGTCAAGAATTTATTCAGTCAGTCAGCCAACAAACATTTGTAATAAATTTACTAGGTGTCAAACACTGTGTTAAGTGCAGGAAAAACACTGTCCTTATCCTCAAGGAACTCAGATTGGAATTGTGGAGATAACTATATTCAGAGAAGATATATTCAGTATAAGTAAGAGGTAATCTTAGGTGAAAGGCAGGAAGATTGTGGGGAGGGGACTGTTGCTGTTGTACTGTTGCAGAAAGTGGGATTTGAATTGAGTTTTGAAAGAAACCTGAGGCTGGAGATAAAGAGAAAGAGAATTTCAGGTGTGAATTAGTCTTGCCTATTCTAGCACACTCAATCATAGGTGTAAATTGAGGCAAACTCTCCCTTGAGATGATTTAGATCTCTCTTTTCTCAGAGGATACCCTGAGAACTCAAAGGCCATTTCTTGGAATTTAAATCCTTCTTTTTCATAAAGGGAAGAAAACCAGAGGAAGAGTAAGCTTGTGAAATTAAAAAAAAAAATAAAAAGATTTTTATTAAGCAGGAAAGAAAATAATAACATGCATATGGATACTAAATAGGACATCAGTAATGAATGGAAGATTTCATATACCTTTTAAACAAAAGAAGGTAAGGAATTGGAAGGGGGGAGAGAAAGGTAGGCTTAGAAAGGAATGACTTGGTGGACTCCATTAGCCAAAGGGGGCTGGAATGAGAAATTTCAGGTGTCAAAACTGTGGTCCTTTGATACACAAATCAGAAGCCATCCTATGATAAGCAATCCACAATTCTAGCCCTAATAAAGGGATATCTCCCAAACCAGGATAATTCTGAGAGCTTTATAACCAATAATTAAGGGAGTCTCTGGAGATAAGGTCCATAAACCCAGATGACTCAGGGTCTACTTCAAAGATGGTATGAATTTAATTGGCTTCAGAGTTGCTGATCTTCTGCATATCCAATTAGGTTTACTCCCCTTGACCCCAAAGGATTGTTGTTATGTCAAGCCAATACAGCCAGTTTTCATATAATTCTTCTGGTTACATGGATAAATTTTTTTGCAAGGGGGTAGCTTAAGCAGATCAAAGTATCCATTTTTATATAGGCTTTATAGCAATCACAATTTCTGTATTTTCCCCCTGATAAAATGTATCCTTCAAGAACAGAAGGCATATGGAAACCCTGAATAATCCTCTAAGTACTTAGCACATTGTTCTGTAATGTAATGACCACTGTTCTGTTTCTTAAATTAATCATTGAATACATACTCAAAACATTTCTTTTTTTTACTGAGGCAATTACAGGTAAGTGACTTGCCCAGGGTCACACAGCTTGGAAGTGTTAAGTGTCTGAGATCATATTTGAACTCAGGTCCTCCTGACTTTGGGGCTGGTGCTTTATTCACTGCGCCACCTAGCTGCCCTGATTTTCTAGCTTTTAATGCCTCTGTTCCCCTTTCAAAAAAAAAAACTGTATGCAATTGTGTGTATATTATTGTTATTGTTGTGTATTCTCTCCCCAATGAAATATAAGTTTCTTGAAAGTGGGAAATAATCCTTTTAAGTTTTTATATCCCTAATGCTTCGTTTAGCTTAACAAAGCTAACAAAGTGAAAACGTAAGGAATGGTTGTTGACTTGACTTGTTGACTTACTTGTTACCTACTAGTTGACACTTACTAAAAACTTGTTGACTGATGCACTGATATAATCCACAGAAAGACCATATCAGGAGACACTATCTAAGACCATCAACTATCACATAAGCTGCCATGATAATAAATTTGTAAACTAGTGGATGTTGTCCAAGTCTGGATACTCAATCTCATAGAGCAAAATGTCTATCACAAATGCTTGACATAAATCTCTGCTGAAGACAAGGACATCAATGATGGAGTTATACATTAAGAAATGTTGTAGGGAGGACTGGGAGTGGGGATGGAGAAGAGGGAAATGTTCAGTGATATGGATTGAGAGAGCAAAAGGGAAAAGATAAGTATGTGGTAGATAGCCTATTAAGAATATGATTGTGCAATCTGGGGTGAGGATGTTAGGGAGGATGTGGGGTAAAAAAAATAAGGGAAAAGTCCAAAAATTGGGACTTTGGGACAATGGGAAAGGAACACTCCCTAGGTAGGAAGTGATTAGATGAGATGAGGAATTTCAGAGCCTCCTCCTTATTTCTTCTGTCTTACTCCCTTCCCCTCCTCCTCACACACTAGCCATGATTCAGTGCTAGATATCTACATTGCAGTATATTTAGCATCTAAGATTATTGTTTTTTAATGATAAACCACCCACCTCCTCAACTTTGGGAAACAGATGTCACTAGGAAGGGAAATAGGAATAATTAGTCCTGAACATGAAGAGCCTCCCCATGTCAATGTTAGCATAGAGCAAGCTGTCTATTCCAATTCCCCACTCAACTCTGGCTTGCTGATCATTAATCTCTTTCCCACTGAAGTAGATTTATTTTGGAAGCTGGCCCAAATCACTTAAGAGTCCATTTCCCTAAAGGCTTACTCTTCTTCCTAGGCTTCCTCACCCTGATCCGGTGCTTTTTATCTTACTGCACCTGATAAATGAACCTGAGGAGCTGGTGAATGATCCTCCTAGGAAGGGCTAGCATTGAAAGAGGCAGGATGGAACATAGGAGGGGAAGCCACTGGACTCTGAAAAACAGAAAATAGTCAAATCTGAATCTCTTTTGTTTTTGTTTTAAAGATCAAATAATATTGCAATCTTCCATCTGGACTATTTCTAATACTTCTAATACTAATATTTCTAATACTTAATAGTTCAAATAGCATTTTATCTTATTTTGATAGAGGAAAGATAGAGGAGAGAATAGAAAGGGTCTGAACCTGTGATATTTTGTCAATATCCAGAATTTCTTGTGTGAAAACGCTTTTCCCTAATCCCACTTCCAGGCAATTATCTGTAATTTACAGTCTTGGAGAAAAAGCTGAGGATATTAAGAGGTCAAGTGACTTGCTCAATCACAGAACTGGTATGCTTCAGCAGAAAGACTTAAACCCAGGGCTTTCCAACTTTAGGTCTCTCCCTCTATTCACTAAGATATACTATCTCTCCAATCTAAAATACTATTTCTTTTTTACCTGAAATGTGATTTGAAATTTTGGGCAGCTTCCCATGAAGAGCTTACTCATCAACAGCAGAACTTGCTCTGAAATTTATAGTATTAGAGAGCCCCTTAGGATACTGAGATTTAGTGAATTGCCCAGGATTACATAGTCAGTTTGTACCAAAACTTTGGTTTTCCTGATTCCGAGATCAGCTCTCCACCCAATACCCATTGCTGATACTTTTAACATTATTAATATGAATTAAAATCTCTAAGTGTGCTCACCACTGACTGCCTAAAATACACAGAAAATGATTGGTGGCTGCCCTTCATTCTCAAAGAGTACCAAAATGATATCACTATGTTAGATAGAATTATATTGTGTCCAACTATGCTGATCACATTGATAAGAGCTTGAAATGCTCTGCCATGAGTTGGGCACTATGAACATTTGGGGTGGCTTCTCTAATTTTGTGCACCTTGAATTTCTTCTGAGTTCATAGAGCACAGCACCTTCTCTGATAAGAGCATGCCATGCTGGGCTGTCCTATACCAGTGTCTCCCATGACATATAATCAACTCTAAAGTTCTTAAGAAAGACCTTGAGAGTGTTCTTGCATCACTTTTCCTGACTACCTTGTGAGCACATGCCATGTGTAAATTACCCATGAAATGATCTTTTTGGCAAGCACACATTTGACATAAATGGTAAGATCTCAAGAAAGACTTCAAAGGAAAATTCAATTCCAAGAGGATCATTACTTTAGCAAGAACAAAACAGGACAGGGATTCTTCCTAGTTTTCTTTTTATATCCCCTCTATCACAGTGACTTCTCTAGTGGATATGAAATGGATTTTTCTTGGATTAGATTGCATTCTGTATACCAGAATTGGATTGGATTGAGCTGGATGGGAAGATCATAATGATATGATGGAAAGTGTACTGCAAAAAGAGTTAGTACACTATTAGACTTATTAGATTAGTCCCCTGGTCATTGCTAAACAGTGTGACAAGTCACTTCATTTACTGGACTTAATTTCATCCCTACCTAAATGAAAGGATTACATTAGAAGGTCCTTGAAGTCATTTTTAAAAGCATTATTTTCTATGAATCTGTATGACTGGATTTGGGAAACACAAAGGTAGAGAAAACATGGAATAAGTTATACTTTGGGGTTTGTTTTGTTGTTGTTTATAGAAATATGTATTCTATTTAGAGGAACAATCCTCTTATCCGGGATATGTCCACTAACGAATTTTGTCATATAGTATGTGTTTAATAAATGCTTATTGGCTGACTGACTCATGAATATATGCTAAACACATAATGGGCAATTAAGTTGAGAAATAAACACTAATATGAGTAGAAAAATGTAGAGGGACAGAACTCTGGAGAGTTATACTTGAAACAAGGATACTTACAAGGCTTTAACTCAGTGGAATTGATGAGATAATGGTTCTTTAGGATACATATACTTAGTATTTAGCATGGTAATATAATGGTTCTCTAGTTCACACATATTCAGTGTGCTATAATGATGTAATTGTAATAGGGTATTTAAGGGCTGAAAGGACTGAAAATGAGACATTCCATTTTTGACCATCCTCCTGGTGGTTCTCCTGCCTCCTGCACTCCTCCACTAAGAGGAAGACTAGGCCAGAATAAAGACTCTAGACTCTATTCCTGACCATTTTTGTGGTGTCTATCCTGCTGAGAACAAAGCCTGTCTGAAGGACCTCCAGAAAGCTAACCCAAACATTACAGAAAAATATAAATATGCTAGATAGAAAAACAAAAATATGCTAGATAGAAAAATAAAAATTTTATGGTGTCAAGAAAAAGTTATTGAGCTACTAGAAAATTAATGCAAGAAAGGAAATTTGGTTGTTCAATATTCTGTGAACCCAGTAGCTCAGAAAAAGAGAAAGGCAATGAGATCCAGAATTAAGTAGGGGCTCTTCAAGCTAGGCAGCTTTCTTCCACCACAATGCTAGGAAACCATGGGCTCACACCTGTTTGAGAGAGCTTTGCACAGTTTGAAGTACCAAAAATTCCTTCAGTCTTTGCAAAGCTAAGATGTCTCTACTTTCAAATGCAGCAGGATTCATCAAAAGGCTTCATGAAACCTGATTGTTGACTGAGAATTGGGGGTGAGAAGGGTGATTTCTTATCAGAAGATCATTTCCCTTTGTGGTCTGCAAGAGTGACCTCTTTTTTCTTTTAGACCTTTTCTTTCCCTTGGACTTTCAGCAAAGGTGAAGTAGGAAAATCTCACCCATTCCCTTGCCATGAAGGACAATAGTTGTTTACAGCAGAAGAACATGGAAATAAAAGATATGTGTTCATATAGGCAAATATTAGAGGACTTTCTTGTATCCCTAGTTCTTGGCTTCTTGCTTTTGCCTTTTCATTCATTTTTATGAACACAGGTATGTGGCTAGAAATCTAGAGAAATGGACATTTTATAATGCTAGGTGTTACCTCTTGCTCCAAATGTTTACTTTCATGGGGGAATCTTGAAGTTGAGAAATCCTCATTTGAGCATCAAGCACCAATGGACCAGAAAGAAAAGATTCATATAATCATTCTTCTCAGAAAAAAATCACCCAAAATCACCAACCAAAAGATCTTGTAAACAGATAGTGTGGTCCTGAGGTGAGCGTGAAATTTCCAGGGAAAGGTGGTAATGATTAAGATAAACTATGTAAATGTTTTATGTTTTCTGTATTTATTCATGTATATCTGCATACTTATATATTCTGTGCATTTTCTGTAGTAGAGGAAATAAAATCTACCCCATACCCAACATGCATATTGTACACTGAGTAGTTTTTTTGCTTGAGAGGGTACTTTGGGGGAAACCATCGACATGAACATTATTTTTAGTGTCTAATAATGTGATGATGGTTTTTGTTTTGTTTTATTTTTAATGGTCTTTTTTTTTTCAATTTTGGAAAAGAGGTGATACTAAAATGGGGGGAAAATCTTATTTTAGAATGTGAAGAATCTCTTCATGTAAATGTTAGCAGAGTGTTATTGTCTGCCCCAAACTCCTTTTTTGCTCCACTAAATGGAGGCCATAAACTGGAATTTTAGAGATTTTTCTGGAGTAATCTAAGTGAAAAGTCACTGAGCTGCATATACACTTTGAATGAGCATTATCACTATTAGGCATAAAGAGGTCAAAGGCAGAGGGAAAGGTCTGAAATACACAAAAATATTTAAAACAGTATTTTTGGTTGTAACAAAAAACTGGAAACCAAGAAGATGTCTACCAGCTCTGGAATGTTATGTGAAGGTAATGTATTATAGTCATGCCCTAAGAAATGAAGGATATGATGGATTCAGAAAAATCTAGGAAGACACATGAACTGAGAAAAGTTGAAAAGAAACAGGAGAAAAACTTAAGACAATGATAGCAATAAAGTAAAGGGGAAAAAAATTTGTAAGTACATTGCCATAGAAATTTTCATTCCATTGCCTACTCAGTCAGTGAGTGGTTTGTCTCTCTGAGACACAAGATGGACTATATAATTTTTTCTAGCCAATTTCAAGCTTCTCTTTCTTGGGGGAAAAAGTAAGTATCTTGTTAGATGCTCAACACTTTAAAGTTTATAAAATACGGGTCCTTGAAAACTATGGCAGCTTGTATTTTACATATATTCTCCCTACCTTTTTTCCCTGAGGCAATTAGGATTAAGTGACTTGCCCAGGGTCACACAGCTAGGAAGTGTCAAGTGTCTGAGGGCAGATATGAACTCAGGTCCTCCTGAATTAGGGCTGGTGCTGTACACTGCGCCATCTAGCTGCCCTTACATATGTTCTCTTATTTGAGCTTCCTGAAGATTTTGTAAAGTAGTTACTATTATCATCTCCTTTTTTCGAATGGGATATTGAGGAGGATATTAATGACTTTTCTAGACTCCCACCTCACAAGTATTTGAGACAGGATTCAAACAAATATTTGCCTAATTCTCAGATCAGTATTCTATTCACTCTAAGGCACTGAAGGAATTAAGTGTTAAAACTTTGGTTTTGTTTTTCAGAGCCCTGCATTTTTAGCATGTAGCCATTTCAAATAATGTTAAGCCATAGAATAAACATATTTAACAAAGATTTCAGTTTAAAATATCAATTGAAGTTCTGGAGAAATAGCTCTCTACAAATAGTTCACTTAAAAGGTAATCAAATATTAGCAAAGGAAGGTATATTAATTGCTACAAAAATTATAATTTTAAATAAAATTTTTCTCTTACTTTCTTTTATTGAAAAATGAACTGGAGTGATTTGATACTGCTTGCTCATTTGAGGTAATCTTAAATTCAGGTCCTTCTCATGTTAAAGTCATTTATAGTTCCCAGGGCATTTATGAGATTTCCAAAACACATGAGCTCCAAGACAGAATGAGATGAGGCTCCCTCCAGCATGTCAGTTACTCTGTTACATCATTATTGATTTGTCTTGATATCTGGAGCCCCTGGGTTTTTGTTGTTATCTTCTTGCAAGATGGGTTGCCAAAGGCAAATGCAGAATTGCTGCCATTATCCTGCCAGGAAAGTGTTAGGTTACCTCCATAAACAATACAGTAACAAAGGTTCAGGGATAGTGGGAAGATACTTGTCCATAAGCAGCTTTTCCACTACTCATCACTTTTGACATTTACAAGAAATCAAGAGGAGGGATTTCTTTTTCCCAGCATTTTGGGCTGGATCCTAACCTTTCAGTTCAGGGGGCTGGACTTTTTCAAGATAAAAGGGCACTGGGTACATCCTGAGGAAAGGGTGCAGCACATTGTTGCTGCAAATACCAAACAAGAGATGTGAACTCTCCCACCCTCATTTTGGAAATTGAAGTAGAAGAGAGTTCAGTGTGACTGTCACTATTTTAATTCAAAAGGGATGTTTTAGCATCACTTTTAAGACATCTGAGAAGCTAGGAAGCAGAAATGAGCAGTGAGAGAGTTCTAGGAAGGGGAGATAGCCAGTGAAAGGGTAGGGAGAAAATGTCAATTAACCTAAATGAAACAAGTGCTATATTTAATCAATCCAGATGTCTGGGATCAGAGTTCCATAGTTTACAAAGTTATGAGTAATTTTTCCAATCCATTTTAGAATTACTTATGGTAACACCAGGAGTGGGATTCAAATTCTCTTCAAAGTGAAAAGGTCATTAAAAAATACATATGCCACATAAAGTGTTTGAGAAAAGCTGTTTTATAGAAATTTTTCAAAAATTTTATTGCTATCTTTGGTTTTTACATAACATTCATGGGCAGCTAGGTGAAACAGCAGATAGTATAACAAGTCTGGAGTCAGGAAAAAGTCATCTTCCTGAGTTCAAATCCAGCCTCAGAAATTTATTAGCTGTTTTGGGGAAGTCACTTAACCTAGTGTAGCTTGGTTTCCTCACCCATAAAATGAATTGGAAAAGGAAATGGCAAATAATTCCAATATCTTAGCCAAGAAAACTCTGAATGGGAATACAAAGTGTTAGACAATACTGAAATAATTGAACAACAAAAACAACACATAACCTTCTTTTCCAAATATAGCCTCCTCCATCACCCTCTCCAGCAAGCCCATTCAACAAAAAATAAAAAAGAATACGACAGTTCAGCAAAATCAACCAATATACCAACCAAGTCTAGTCATTTGGTGTTTTATATTCTATGTCCCCACCTCTTCAAAGATGGTGAAGAAAAATTAACAAGCATTTACTAAGCATCTATTAGGTGCAGGCGCTTTGTTAAGCACTGAGGTTACAAAAAAAGGCAAAAAAGCATTCCCACTTTTAAAGAGTTCATAGACTAATGAATGAGAAAACACACCAAAAAAAAAAAAAAAAGAACAAAACTATGAGCAAACAATGTAGATATAGAGGAAATTAAAGACAACCTAAGAGGGAAGGAACTAAAAATAAGGGGAACTGGGAAATGCTTCTTGCAGAAAGCAAGACTCAGACTTGAAGCCAGGAAGAAAAAAACAAAAAGGGAAACAGACTGAGGCATGATGAACAAACAGTGCCCATAGCTGGGAGATGGAATCTTTCATACACACGCACACACACACACACACACACACAATTTTTTTTAGATTATACATGTACATTCATTTTTCACATGTTTTCATGTGAGTCATGCTGGGAGATAAAAAAAATCAGAACAAAAGGGAAAAACCATGAGAAAGAAAATAAACAGAAAAAAAAAAAGGTAAAAACAGTATGCTTCAATCCAGTCAGTCTCCATAGTTCCTCCTCTAGATGAGGAGGGCATTTTCCATCCAAAGTTTATTGGAATTGGCTTGAATCGCTGACTTACTGAGAAGAGCTAAGTCTATCATAGCTAATTATCATGCAAATTTGCTATTACCGTATACAATGTTATCCAAGTTCTGCTTGCTTCATTCAGCATCACTTCATGTAAGTCTTTCCAGGCTTTTCTAAAATCATCTATTCATCAGTTCTTATAGAATAATAATATTCCATTACTTTCCTATACCATAATTTATATAGCCATTTCCCAGCTGATAGAAATTCCCTCATTTTGCAGTTCCTTGCTACCAGAAAAAAGAGCTGCTACAAACTTTTTTGCATTTGTGGGTCCTTTCCCCTCTTAGATCTATTTGAGATACAGATTCAATAGAAACATTACTGGATCAAAGGGTATGCTTAGTTTCATAGCCTTTTGGGCATAGTTCCAAATTATTCTCCAGAATGGTTGGTTCAGTTCACAATTCCACCAATAAAGCAAGTCCCAGTTTCTGTGGAATCTTTTGTAGGACGAATTGCATGGAAACCATTGTCAACTAATTTGGTAAGGTAGGGAAGAGGGGATGAATTGAAAGAGAAAGAAAAGTATAAAAAGAGTAGAAAAGTATTTCTCCATATACCTATATTCCACATATTTTTCATGAGCATTCAATTGTTCCAAACTAGAAATCCAAGAACTCCTGCTATCTATTTCCCAATAGGAAAATTTCCAAATGTCTTTGGATACTCTAAATTTCTGGAGGGAGAGTTTTGTGACATTTAAAGGAGTCGACTACCACAGACAATATATACATCCAAACAGATAAACTCTTTAGAGTTTATGATATTGTTGGCAATACCATCTTGGATAGAGGATACTGGTGCTGAGCTTCAAGTAAAAAAGACCTAAAAATCTGTTGAAAACTGGCCTCAGGCTCCTCACTTACTAAATTAAAATGATACTATTCGTAGTAATGCACGTGGCTTTTAGGAGAATCAAATGGAGCCATGTAGGTTAAATGCTTAAAGTACATATTTCACTTATTAGACAAGTTACAAAGAAACCAATTTCAAAAAATCAAGCTATTTCCCCATAGGATTCATCTAAACTGTTGCTACACATGTTTGAAGTAACTCTATCAAAGGAGTTGTGTTACTAACTTCATTTATTTCTCAATCCTATGAATAACTACTTATTCATAAGTTCATTCATCCATCCATCCATCAAATATCAACTTAACAGGCAGCAATTCTTCTTTTAGACTTATAATTCCTTGAGACTTTTCTGTTTTAAAAGTTTTTTTTAATATATTATCTTCCTTACTGGGTTGTCAGTCCCTTGAGACAGTAAAGTCTTCTCTGTATGGTAAAATATAACCTTGATGAGTTCAGGAACTGCCTTTTACTTGTTCTTTGTACCCTCAATGCCTGGCAAAAAGCAATAGCTAAATAAATATTTATTGGATGCCCAATGTGGAAATATGTTTAATATGATTGTACATGTATGATCTATATCATATTACTTGTCATCTTGGAAGGGAGAAGGAGAGAGAGAAAAATATTTGGAATTCAAAATCTTAGAAAAATGAAAGTAAAAACTATTTTCACATGTAATTAGAGAAATAAAATATTTTTTAATTAGGAAAAATTGTTAAATGTTTGTTGGAGTGAAGTAAATTTCTATCTTCTTAGTGCCTAGCACAATGTAGATTGTACATAGATAGTACATAAGAGATAATATTGTAAAACACTTGGTACAGTGCCTCAGACACAATAGGTGCTGTATAAATGTTTATTCCCTTCCCCTACGTAATAAATATACTTATTTTTATTTGGATTAATTAAATGTCATCTATGTCTAGGGCCCCAGTGGGGCCCTGAGAGATATAAATGAATCTCTACCTTAAATATAAACTATAGTTGCTGACATTAAAGTTTAATTCTTCAAATTTGTTCTTACTGGAAATAAAAGTAGACAACGTGTTGGGATCTCCTGAATAGAATTTATTTGGAGGATATAAAGACAAGTCACACAGGATGCTTAAGCATGAATGGTTTGTAGTACTAGGATCACATGTATAGAAAAAGAAGGGAACTTTTAAGTCATCCAGTCTAAGTCATTTTTACAGATGAGAAAATTGATTTGCCTAGGATCTGAGAGATATGTGTAATACAATTAGGATTTCAACTAAGATTTTTTGATTACAAAAAGAATGGTCTTTCCACTAATTGAAAGAGAGAGAAAAGTATAAAAAGAGTGGAAAAGTGTTTCCTCATATACCTATATTCCACATATTTTTCATGAGTATTCATTGTTCCAATCCAGAAATCCCTCTAATGTTTAGGCTTAACAAATTGATGGGATACATTTTGAGGATGTCATGAAAGGAAGGATCCATGAGATGTGCTAAGGATTAAAGATCTAAAATGGTGAAAAACAATATCTACATTCATGAAATTGGAGACTCTTTGGAGTATGTATCATAGATTGAGAACCCTGGTCACTACTCTGAAAATTATTACTATTTATATCCTTAGAATACCATTTTAGGAAATAAGAAGAGAGGTGAGCAAAATAATTACAGAATTATCCTATCAAATATGTTATTATTTATTGATTGGATGTTCCCAATAAATATGAGGTCAGCAGATAATTATTCCAAAGGGCTGTCATCTTTGAAGAGCATAATCTCAGAGTTCTGTTGACACTGCTAAATTATTGCAGAATTTCCACTAAAATGAAGTAAGAGTATGACAGTGCCTATGAATGAATAATTGTGCAGAGGAATGTGGATGAAAAATGTAATGAGATGACATGTGATAGAACAGGCATAATAAGATGCAGAGGGATGGCATATTTTTAGGCGTCCAGAAAAGATTAGCTGAATTCTCTATGACAGATGAATGACCAGCTGTAATCTGAAATGAAGTTATTCCCAGAAACACTGCCTATCACTTGGCAGGAGAATCATAGAATTGACGAACACCAATTAGTCATACTACCTACAAATGAATCAGAACTGACTAAGAAATAAGAAAGCTTGGCAGAAACAACCTAAATCGTGAACACTGAGAAACATCAGATTGGTCAATGCAAGGATATCCTGAAAACTTAATTTTAGATAGTCTTAAATAGAATTAGCTCCAAAACAAATACAATAACACTAAAATTCATTAGTCATATTAGGGGGTAGAATGAAAAGTATTTGGTCTTTTGGGGTTTGTGGTGATAGTGGTGGTCCTTCATTCTGGAAAGACATCAGGAGGAGGATGTCTTGACTTACAAGGGAATTGGATTTAAGGGAGGCAGAACTGTGTGAAGATAACAACCTCACTCTCTTCTCCAGAGTCATCTGAATTCAGTGGCAAGATATCAGGCGGGGAACTGGTGATGGCCCCTTCCTTCTTCCACTATATCCACTATATTCCACTATATATGGTAAAAGATGGTTCCCTAACTCTAACTTTATCTTGTTTTCCTAATTATTTTTTTCTACTTTCTTTAAATAGATCAGTCACCTTACTTAGTTAAATGACTGATTTACTACAAACAAGTACCTTTTGCAAGTTTCAGTTACTATCATCCAACAACTCTTTAGTCAAATACAATCTATCTTGATATTTACAACTTAAACCAAAAGATCAAATATATATAATCACATCAGACTATAGGATGCCACATCATGCCTGATTAGCAGAATTAAAGATCCCTCTCTACTGTTTAATGGAAGTTTTCCCTCTTCATTGAGGATTCCATGATTGAGGCACAGATAGGTCAATGAGTTAAACATAACTGAGAGAAAAAACAAGAGAGAAGTACAATCAGCTGTGTTCAAAAGCACAAAAAAAAAAAAAAAAAAAAAAAAAAAGTAGCCTAAGGGTCATACATACTTTCTTGCCTCTTTCTCTTCTTTTCAGAGTCATCTCACAAGAAGAAAATATTGAATATTAAGCTTTAAACAAAAAAAAAAAATGTCTCTCTACAGAGGGAATTTAGGTGGTGCAATGGATAGGACACTGGACTTAGAGGAAGGAAGATCTGGTTTCAAATTCTGTATCAGACACTAGCTGTGAAACCTTGGGCAAATCCCTTAAAATCTCTCAGATTCAATTTCCTTATCTGTAAAATGGGAATAAATAAACCTACTTCACAGGGTTGTTGGATCATTTGAAATAAATCTTAAAGAGTATAAAATGCTAGCTTTATTATCATTTATTACTAAGGCCTGAAATGAAGGAAAGCAGATGAATGAGTGACAATAAAGTATTTGTTAAATATTTAACTATTTTCTAGGCATTATGCTAAGGACAGTGGATACAAATAGAAGCAGACTGCCAAGGATGATAATTTAATGATGGAAGATAACATTTGTTATGGGGAGCCAGAAGTGGAGTGGGGGGAATGGTAGATATTGAAATTGACTGGAAGTGGTACAGATATCTAGCTTGGGCAAAATGAGATAAAAAGTCACTTATAAGAATACAGAGTTCTAGGAGTGCAGTTTAAGTTGTGGAAAAAAGAGTTCAAAGTGGAAAACCAGATGACAGGTGTCATGGTTTGGAATCTGGTTTATGTTAACATATACTGGAATATACAAATACTCCTTTGGAAAGTTAAGGGGGGGGGAGAGGAATAGTAATCAGAATTAGTTTAATCAGTTTGTACATAATTAGAATGAGAGGGACTTGAGACATCTACTTCAACCCCCTTTTCTATATCTCTTCTCTGCAATGCCTCAAAGAAATAAAATGTTTTCTATATAAAGGAGGTGGAGACAGAAGCAAATAACTTAGAACATGAAGGTAGAGGAAGTTCTGGAGAAGGAAATAGTAGCCAAGGGATACTCTAGATGTCTAAGATACTAGAGAAAGGAGCATTTTTGAAAGTAAAGAGAAGAGGAGATGGGAAGGGTCAGTGTTCATTTGGGGTAAAGATAGAAGAAGGAGAAAAAAAAAAGGAACTATTCCGAAATGGAACACTCAAAACTAGTTTACATTTATATTCTATTTTGTAAAATAACAAATGTAGAATTGAAAGGAACCTTTAGTCCTATTTCTTCATTCTATAGATGAGGAAACTGAAACTCAGATAAAGTATGTGACTTCCTCCAAATTATAGAGATGGTAGCATGAGACTAGAATCCAAGTTCTTCTGTATTTCTACTATGCCATAATTACCTTTGACCAAAAGTAACAGTATTTCTCAGAATAATATACACAGTGCCACAAATACCTTTGCTTTTATTATGAATGAATTAGTTCAATATTTATCTTGGACCAATTCATTTTTGAAGTTTTTTTTAATCATATATTACCTTTAAGAAGTTTTAAAGAAGGTTATCTACCACAGTGGGTCATCTTTTAAATGGTAAACAACTAAGAATTGAAATTATTTATTACTTTTTCATTATTATGTATGAATTCACCCATTCTTCCAACAGTATGAAAATGTGAAAGTATCAGGTTTGTTTGGTTCATGTGCCCAATCTTTAGTGCCTGGAGAATCTAGAAAAACTGAGGTCATAATGATAGCTTATTCTATGACACCAGCAAGTTGAAGGAAAACATAATGAATTTGGAGTCACAAAAATCTTGGGTTTGAACTCTAGCATTGATCCTTACTTACTTGGGGACATTAAGCCAATCAATTAACTTCTAAGGTCCTCAATCTCCTCACTGCTAAAAATGAGAAGATTCAATTAACTAGATAATCTTAGGTCTCTTCCAGAGTGAAACCCCCCCCCAAAAAAATCCATCACTTAGTTCCATTTTAGGGCTGTTATTTTAAAAACAAAAAACAGTTTTTATTGCAGCTTTTGGTTTTTACTGTACAGTCATTTCCCTTTAATAAACACTTTTTAACCATCACTACCTTAAAATCCTTTCTTAAAAAAACCTTTAAACAAAAGCAATTGATATAGTGATCTTCTTTTGACAGAATATACTATATTCGATTTAAGGAGAGATGTGTTTTTCATAATCCATTGATTTGTACCTCCACTGTTCATTACAATTAATCAGAGTTCATTGCTTTTTCACACAGTTTAAAGACAATTATATAATTGGAGTCATTGTGTATATTGTTCTCCTGATTCTACTTACTGCATTTTTTATTAGTTTATAGAAGTCTTTGAATATTTCTCTTAGTTCCTCACATTTATCTTTTCTTATAATGTAATATGATTTGATTGCATTTGCAAATCATTTCCTAGTTGATGTGCATTCATTTTGCTTCCAGGTCTTTTTTCTACCATAAAAATGTTACAATTAATATTTTTGGTGAATACTAGATCTTTGTATTTGATTTCCTTGGGGTATATGCACAGTAATGGGAACACTAGATCAAAAGGTATGACAAAACAAGTGATTTTTTCATATAATTTCAATTTACTTTCTAGAATGGGTTGACCAATTCACAGCTCTAAGAGGAAATAGGTATTATATTCCATCTTGAGTCCTCTGAAATTGTGGATGATCATTGTATTGATCAGAATTCCCATGCCTTTTGTAGTTGTCTTAAATTTGTTATTGTTGTTGTAGATGTACAAAGTGTTCTGGTTCTGCTTACTTCACTCTGCATTTGTTTACAAAGCCTTTTCAAGCTTCTCTAAAACTACCTTCTTTATCATATGTTGATAAGGACTCCCTTAATTTCTAGTTCCTTATTCTCCATACATACATATAAAAAACTTATATAAAATTTTTTGTATATATAGGTTCTTTTTTATTTAATCTCTTTTGATTTTAGGCTTCATAGTGGTATTTCTTGGTCAAAGGGTTACAGTTTAGTAACTTCTGGGACATTTGTTTCAAATTGCTTTTCAGAATAGTATGACCACTTCATGGTTCTTCCAACAAGGCACCATTGTAACTATCTTCACACAACTTCTCTAGCGTGTCATTTTCCTTTTTTTGTGAACTTTGCAAATTTGTATATGGCAAGTATATCTTCAGAGTTTCTTTAATGTTCATTTATCTAATTATTAATGATATGGAATATTTTTCATGACTATTGATAAACCGAATTTCTTCCTCTTAAAAGTACCTGTCCATATCTTATATTTATCAATTGAAAAATGGCCCTCATTCTAATGAATTTGAGTCAACTTCTTAATTATCTTAGAAATGAGACTTTTATCCAAGAAACATGATGCAAAGATGTTTTTCCCCATTTACCTTTTCAATCTAATTTTAGCTTCAGTGGTTTATTTGTACAACATTAAAAAATTTTTTTTATAAAATCAAAATTATCCATTTACCTACCCTCTTAATCTTCAATTAATTCATTCTATAATTTCTATTCACAACTATATAGTAGCCATGCTATTAAAAGACATTTACCATAACAATTTTTCCATAAGCAAAGATTAGTATTTAACAGTGATTGTTTTTACTTCAGTAAAGAAGTCATATGAATCCTTTGCTCCCTCTCTGCCAATTCCTGAAGCTTTCATTCCACCAAAAGGAAGATTTAGATCCCTAATGAGCCAGCAGTTAGTCCAGACCAATCCTGACTGCAATTTCTTAGATACACGCCAAACTCTTCCAACATTGTTAGACCATACAGTTGCTGCTAGGCCATACTTCACATTATTAGCTCTTTCAATCACTTCTTCTTCAGTATCAAAGGCAACAATACAAGAAACAGGACCAAATATCTCTTCTTTCATGCAACAGGATTCATCTTTAATGTCAGTGATCACAGTGGGAAGCATGAAATAGCCCCCTTTGTTTCTGGGGGGGAGGCTCAAATTATCCACACCCTCCCCACACAGAACTCTTGCCCCTTCAGCACATGCCTTCTTTATATAATTCCTAACCTAAATAGAAAAAAATTCTTAATTAGTAACATTATTTACTGTTTCTCCCTCCCACCCCCACACCCACAGATCAATACCATTCTACCTGAGCTCCCTGAGAAGTGTGTCACCAGTAAAAAATGAATAAATAAGTGTGATTATGTTTCAAAACCTAGTGGCACCTATGTAAGTAAGCCATGTTATCCAGCAAAAGAAAGAAAATGACTGATTCTTTAATTTATCTCTGACATACAAGTGAAAACTGGTTACCAAAAAAATGTATGTTCCTTGAGGCCCATTTGTTTTGTCTTTAGACGCTGAGTACCTAATACAGTGTTTCATACATAAATATTATTTAATAAATATTTATTGAACCAAATTCATTCCACATCTGAATTTGGAGTAATCTAAAGAATTTTTAAAAATTAAACTACTGCATGATCCAGGCATTGTTCCCACTCCCCAATAAGCAAAAAAAAACTTTTTCTAGACACTGAATTGAATCTAATTTATAGGTAGAGAATGAAATAGCCCATTTGAAAGAACATAATAACTCTTTCTGGCTACAAGATAATAATTTAAAAAACTCAGAAAGTTAGTAGTTTGTCAATTAATATTTTAAATATCAAAGCCCCAATAGATTTCCTATTAGTAGATTGATCACTTCTCCTAGACAAAATGGCTCTCATTCATCATCTATGGATCACAATAATTCAAATGAATAAGGATACTCCTGTAAGAAGTTTCCAAATTCTATCTATAGCAGGTTTCTAAAATTTATATGATCTCGGGTCCCTTTGTCAGTCTAGTGAAGCTGATTGAACCTTCTTCAGAATGATGTTTTTAAATAATTGGAGAGAAAAATGCTAAATTTCCATTAAAGGTTAGCAAAAGTAAAGATGTTGAGTTTTGTTTGTTTGTTTGTTTTCCCATCCAAGTTCACAGATAATGGTATGGTATCAGAGGACTCCAGGCTAAAAACTTTTATCTACAGAGAATTTTTCACAATATATTTTTGACCATAGAATTCCTTGCCTGCCTTGTCCTAATAAAATACCAGTTTACTGTGGACCAACTTAGCTGACAATTATTGTTTCTTGTCACATAACAGGATGGCCTCTTGAAGCTGACTCCCTAAGCATGGTACCTTTTATCCACTGGCTGCTTTAACTATAAGTTTATTTAATTATTTCTTTCTCATGAACTTTTCACTCTAGACTTGTATCCAGAGGCAAATAAAAAAGTAGCAATTGTGCTCTTCAGAGGGTATAACTTTCTCAAAACTGAATAATAATGAATAAAATTTTCCCACAGAGTTCCTTGAGATGTGCCATGCTGAGTTTTTCTTCTTGGAAGTTTTTTCCCAGAACTCTTCACTATACAACTATTTACTTACTTTCTCCAAATGGGCTTTGCTTATCAGAGCTCCCATGCTAGTTGTAGGATCAGAAGGGGGGCCAACTTTCCATTTTCTTGTAGCTTCAACAAATCTTGCTAAAAATTCCTCATAAATACTCCTTTGGACAAAGATCCTGCTGGTACAGAGGCAGATTTCACCCTGACAGGCAAAGAATATGACAAATTTTTTATAGGTGAGTTCAAGTCCTATCTTTTTCAGGAGTCCTACACTGAGTATCCAATGCATAGGAATCTGTTCTTCCAATGAATACACAGAATACCTGCATTTGTATCATTCATATGATAATTTTTTATATATTGCTTCATTCATTAGAAGGTTTATATGTGCAGGGGTTGCACATGTACATGTGCATATTTTGGAGGTATAAGAACATGCTTTCTCAAGGATAGCACTGTCTTCCACACCGTACTCAAGACATAGTTGCTTATTTCAGCTCACTTTTATGACATTTCCCCCATTAGAATGTAGTCTACTTGAAGGCAGGGATAGTCTTTCTAGTTATATTTATATTTCCTCTTCTTAACACACAGTACCAGGCATAAAAAGTACTTAGTAAATATATATCAATTTGACTTATCATCTGGAGCAACTTAACACTGAAATCAATATATATGCATATGTATATATCTATATATATATATATATATATGTGTGTGTGTATACATATATGTAGATATGGAGATATAGATATGTGTGTGTATGTGTGTGCTATTGTTGCACTACACTAGTAATAAAGAAAAAAATTATGGCCCACTGCAAAGGGGACTGGACTTGGGAAGACAGGTAACAGTCCTAGCTTTGATGCTTACAATCCATGTGACTTTGGGCAAATCATTTAACCTTTATAACCTTTATAAGTCTGTTTTTTTATCTGCAGATTTAAGATAATAATGTATATGCCATCTATTTCATAGCTCTGATGTTGAAGAAGTATTTTGTAAAAATTAGGGGTCTATGTAAATGTGAGTTATAACAATAACAATAAATATTACTTGATTTTCATCTTTTGTTTCTGAGAAGAAGATTGTGAGGAAATCAAGATGAATCATTGCTTTTATTGTTTCAATAAACACAATCTTGGCTAGTGGCTAGTGTTTGCATGATTATTATTCCCTCCAAACACAGGGGAATATAGCATATAAAGACTTCAAAACATCTTATAATATCATTGCACATTATAGAATCATGGAATGTGAAAGCTAGAAAAGACCTTAAAGAGTACCTAGTTCAATCCTCTTTTTACAAACGGGGAAACTGAGGCCTGAGACACCCAGGTTTGAACTTTGGTTTTGACACTTACTGTGTGATCCATCAACAAGTAACTTTTCTTCATTGACTCTCCATTTCCTTGTCTGTAAAATGGGGATCATAATATAGGCATTTCCTACTTCACAGGATTGTGAGAAAAGTACTTTATAATTCACAAAGTACTATATAAATTTGAGTTGGAGTTAGGGGTATGCTAATGCACTTATAAGCATGAATATAAATTTTTCATTAGGAGCATTTACAACTCAGAAATTAGCAAATGTGCAAAAACAGGACTTTATTTTTTATTGCTGTTGATGATTGTCTAGATTTAAGAAACTAAAGGAAAAATATTAATAATGCTAATTAAACAAATGTTTGTCATGTACACATTCTCTCCCTCCCTAAGAGATTCAATTGTCAAACATTTTACTAGCATACCAGTAGTCATAATAATTATAATTATGTGAATAAAATGTCATAAAGTGCTTGGAAGAAACACATTTTATGTAGATTGTAGTTGTACAATCAGGACTAGGATATCCTATGTATGTATAGGTATTAAATTCACAGCCCAAATACAGTTCAAATCAGATTAAAAAATTAATTAAAACATGAATAAGTAGCAGAACTGAGATTCAAATCCAAGTCCTCCAATTCCAAATCCAGCGCCCCCCCCCTTTTTTTTCTATACTTCTTTACCTAGCAACAATTTGATAATGGTACTATTTGCGGAATGAAATAAAGAGTTTTCTTTTACCACTTCATGGAATCACCCAAACCAACCATTTGTCTTTTTGACATGAACATATAACAGAAAAAGGAGTTTTTATAAGAACTGGCAAAATAACAGGTCCAAACACACACACATACACACACACGAGACACACGTTTCATCTGACCTGGTTAGCAAAGCTGGACCTGACAGTAGTAGGGATACATTCTGTCAGATTGGCATCATCAAAAATGATGGCAGGATTCTTGCCCCCAAGCTCCAGAGAGAGCTTCTTACAGTGAGGGGCACTCTTTAGCATGATCTTCTCAGCTGTCAGTGTGCTCCCAGTAAATGAGATCAGTGGAACTTCAGGATGGGATACCAGGGCCTCTCCTACTTTGGACCCAGATCCAAACACAATATTCACTACACCTCGTGGAATCCCTAAATAGAAAAAAATGACATTTATGCTTATTAATTTTCTTTGTTTTATGGTATTTAGACCTCCTTTAAGTTAAAAAGCTATTGAGGAAATATTTATTAAGCATCTTTCATCATCTAGGCTTCTGGGGATATGAAGATAAGAGTAATATATCTGAGCCTTTGCTCTCAAGGAACTTAAGCTCTATATGGTTTTTTTATATCTTTGGGTCATTTTCAGCTATCATTCTTGGTGGAAGCTTAGGTTTAGATTAGGTCTAGTTATGTAAGAGGGAGGGATTGATATTATGTGATGATGAAGAATCCCCTAATCAGCTGTTAAGCTATAATTCAGTGGATATAACAGAGTGAATTTCCTCTCCTACCACTCTTTTCCTTCCTGAAGAAGGAAATAGTAAAGATTGTTCTGAACTGTATCCAGTGTAGGAAGGGTGCTGTCCTGTCTCCAGGCACAAGGGGTTGTGAGCATGTCTTGTCTGAAAATCCTGCCTAGACAAAAGAAAGGTAAAATACACAACTGGCTAATTAGAAGCCTTGCAACTGTTTTATGTACTAATGAAGCATAATTACCAACCTCCCAGTAGACTTTAACCATTGTTATAAACTGTTGGCAAATCAGGTTTAAATCATTCAGTTAATATATAAGGTCGTATCATTATTTTCTGCATAGGAGTAAACAATATGTACCATACTCGAATCATAGTGTCCACTGTATATCTCTTTTTGACTCCTCTTTGAAGAGACTCAGATATGTACCATAATTCAAAAAGTAAATAGTATCATCTGTGGGATGGGGATTTAAAATGGAGCCAATGAGTGTGAGAAAGTGGATATAAACTCTCTCCCCCAATTAGAGATCGGGCTTACCTAATTACTTTGGTATAGAACTATATAGTACTTTGAGAGAGAGTAGAACAGATCACCAGACCCTATGTTTTTAGGTATGATGACTTTACAGTAATGTATGTACAAAATGAATACAAAATAATTCAGAACTAGCTTCATGGAGAAGAAGAATCTGAATTATTATTAAGGAAACTAGGAAATCTATGTAAATATTAATATAATTAGCCTATTTTTCATGATGCTAGGAATTGTGATACATCAAAGTTAATGGTACAGATGCAACTTCTAAATTCCTGCTGCTGATTCAAAGTGACCTACAACTCCCCTATATTTAGGATGCTTTTTGAGGATTTTCCTAGAAAGACATGAGCAGAAAAAAACATCTCTGTCCAAATTCTATATCTCATATTGTTATATAAATACCATTATACCACCTCTTCATTATCTGAATATATAGGATATTTGGCTTCCTAGCTAGGGTACCTGGTGGAGTTTAAATATTAGTTCATTAAAGGAAGAAGGTCAATTTCTCCCCTACCTTTATTCTAACTTTAGAATGGCTGTGGTCACCTATTCTAGTTAACAATTCTTCACTTTAACTGGACTTAAGTTTACAGAATCAAAGAATTTTAATGCTCAGAGGAGCTCCTAAGGTTATCTGTTCTACACTTTACCTCTTATAACTCTGACAAGTGGTCACTGAGCCTCTGCTTTACCTGAGAACCTGTACCCTTCTCAGACATCCCATTCCATTTTCTAATATGTATGAGGAGGGGAAAGGGTAAGGGAGAGAATTTATTTCTTAAATGATATTTTGAATGTGTCAATCATCAACAAACAAAATGATTTCAAAAAACAGAACAAGAAAGATAATCATATAAAAAACTGAACATGATTTATAACAAAAGCATTATTTTGAATAAGATGTAACAAAGTAGCACTATTTTATCTCTTCACTTTCTTTTTTGTTTTCCTCCACATGTTTAAAAAATATTTTATTCCTTTTTGTTATCATATTTCTGCCATTACTAATTCTCTCCCATCCCTAACATTCTAATTTTTGATACTTCCAACTATTGAGAAGCTTGATTATTTTTTTACATTGAGCTAAATCTGCTTTTTTACATTTTTTTTACAAAATGTTCCTAGTTCTTTGCCTCTAGCCTAAACAGTATAATCTAACCTACAATAGAGTCCTTAAAATATTTAAAGATAGCTATCATATTTCCTGCATAATTTCTTTTCTCCAAGCTAAACACTCCCCAAATTCTTCCATTAATCATCCCCAGTAACACAGAGGGTGCCTTGTCTTCCTTTAATGTCTCTGGAAGATGCTTGCAGCACCTAAGGGTACTAAAGAAATTAGCCAAGTAGAAAGGCTGTCACATTAGCCCCATACAAAGACCCATATCTCTCAGCAGCTTCTAGATAGATCTCAAAAACATGAAGAGAAATGATCTCTTAAGTATAAGCATTGATAAAACTAGGGTACTTCATTTTGACCTCTCAAGGTGAAAGAGTTCTTTATTTTCTATTAATTTTTAGAGAGAATGAAAAACTGGATTAACAAAATAAATTTCTAGTCAAAGCAATTTCCCTCACTTTAATTTTATTCTGTTTACAGGTATAAAGATGAATAAGAGTGAAATATCTTGACCCGATAAAAAACACCTGCTATGAATGTAATACAACTTAAAGCAGCAGTTGTAATATAGTGTAATGAAAAGAGTTCTATATTTGGAGCCAGAAAGACTTGGGTTAAAATTTTGCTATGGAAATCTGCTAGCTGTGACATCATGTCACATATTTTTTAGCTTCTGATTCCTCATTTGTAAAATTGCAATTAGAATACCTATTATAGGTACCTCATAGGGTTGTTATGAGAACTAATAAATTTGAAGTGCTTTGAAAACTTTACATCTGTATAAGAACATCAGTTATCATCAGCACTTTTACAATTATAATTACTATTATTAATAGTATAATGCAGTAGAAGTAAGAATGCATTTGGAGCCAGAGGACTTGGGTTCAAATGTCAGTTTTGCTATTTATTTTCTGTGTGATATTGGTCAAATGATTTCACCTCTCTGGGACTCAATTTTCTTTTCTGTAAAATGAGAAAGATGAATTGGGGATCTCGAAGGTTCCTTCTGGCTCTAAATCTCATAATTATCATCTTGAGATTATTGCTGAGGATGCTTTCTCTTATACTGTGAACATGGAAGTATATTATAAAGATCAGATATAGCTTTTCCTACCTTAGAGACATGCAGACAAATACATTTAATATTGGTATGAGCATGGAAATATGTCATACTTGCTGAGGGATGGATATTTTTACTTACAAAAGGGTGACTCAGCATTGGCCGACTAGCCTGTAGCCTGCATAGAGAGATTTGAAGCCTGCAGCCTGAAAAGTCATTCAGCCCCCAAAATATTTTTTTCATTGTCACAGTGTCTGAAATTTCCAGCACCAGAAATATATTCTTTTGGGTTAAGGCCAAGCTCATTTTCACAAATGAAAATACATGCTTATTAGTCAGCAATCCTTCACCATAAAATTATAGAGTAACCTGGACTGATTGATTAGAGATTATCAAATCACCTAGCAAGGCCCTCAGGGAATGAATGAGGTATAGAAAAGGATACATGTAATGGGGGGAATCCAGAAACAAAATTATGAAATTAGTAGAGTTTGTCTTGTTATACTCCTACTTTCCCACAAATTTCTAAGGCTTCTTCTAACTTTCAATGATAAAAGCTTAAATGTTGTTTATTTCTCCTAGGAGCACTTAGAGTTAAACAGGGAATTATGAAAGGCCCTAAGTCTTATTTAGGGGTCAAATTTATAAAACTCTTTCCATTAAATTTTAGAAACTATATTAAGTAATAAAATATTGGAGGGTGGTCCATCCTGTTTCTTTCAAATCCCATCCAAAATTGATTTTCTAAACTTCATCTACTTTTATAAGGCTGGACTTAAAGAAAAAGAAGGATTATGAACATAAGCTTCTGTCAAAACGTAGGTAAACCCATTTGAGGGCATGACAGTAGAGGGCCCCTAATGGTTGAGAATCAGCATAAGAACACAGGGTATTGGAAATAGTAAGAAGGATTCAGAGGAAGAGATTTAGTTTATTTTACAGAATGAGCAGAAGAAACTCAAAAAGTAAGAACAGGAGCACAAAAAGAAGAGAAGGGAAGGAAAAAAGTAAAAGGATCATAGAAATATAGAATGAGAGTTAAGGAACTATATTTCCTTATTTAAGTGATTTGCCCAAGCAGCATAGCATACAGAAAGAAACTAAATTTGGAGTCTGAGGGCCCAGGTCTGAGTTATAGTTCTGCTATCTCTTATTGATGTGAACAGGTTGTTATTATTGTTGTTTATCCTTCCTTCTTGAAGAGCATCGTTGTTGGTTTTTTCTTCTTTAAAATAATAATATGAAAATTCTCTCTGGGAGAACGCAGGTTTCTTGGGGAGGTTTTCTGGAGGCAGCTTTAGTTTCAGTTACAATCAATAATTACTCCAAAATTGCAGCCAGCTGGTAAAAGTTCAGATCTTTTATTGTGTCCTTCAATATAGCCCGGTTAGCTCAGGCCTATCTCTCTGCTTGGTTCCAAGAGCTCTTGCAGCTTTGTCCTTGGCTTCTGCCTCTGCTTTCTTCAGCCTCCAGCCAACAACAAGTTGGAAGATGCAATGAATCTCTCTTGCCTGGAAGAGAGGGCTTGTGGGCTTCCTCCCAGAGTGCTCCTCTCCGACCCCAGTCAATGTTCCGGAGTAAGACCTTGGAGTAGCTCACTGGAGCTGTATTTATGCTACTTCTCCGAGAATGGGATTGCGGGATATCTCGCAGCATGCTCTCTGGCCCTAAGAACTTCAAGGGAGGTGTGAATTCTGATATCTCTTTCTAAGCCCTGAAATCTCCCAAACATGTGAACTCCAATGAGTACTTAAATATTTCTTGCTTCTATGAGCTCTCTAAAGGTGTGAACACAAGCATCGTTTCTATCAGTTGTACTTAGTACCTTGTTTCAAGTTCTGGCCCAAAATATCTCCTTCTAAAATCAAATCAATCATATTGAACCATGCTAAATTAGATAATTATTGTCTCTATCAACTCTAATGGCTTAACACTTTGTAAAGATTCCAACAGATCATGACATCAGAGAGGTGATACCATGACATGCAAGTGATCTGGATTTAAGTAAGGGAGGACTGTGCAAGGTCACTTTGCCTCACTTTCTCCGCCAGAGCCATCTGGGTCCAATGGTAAGATGTAAATCAGGAAGACTAAATATGGCCTCAATACAAGGAGACCTTGGCCTTTTTAAGCCCTCCATTTGTCTGAGGAAATAACCATTCAATGATTACAGCTAGGGAAGAAATGAGGCAAAAAAAAATGTCCTCTCTTACCTACTAAAAAAAAAAAAAAATCTGTCTGGGAGAGGTTCCTTACAGTTCTAGACCTCTGATTCTATCCCAAAGACAAACACTATCCACTTTACAACTTGGCTGAGGGTTAGTCTTGCATTTGAATCCTCAGTATGAGCTGGGGAAGAGCTGAGGTGGGATTGGAGAGGTAGGTCCTAGGGAGGAAAATTGGGTTGAATGATTTTTAATATTTATAGAAACTTTTAACAGTAGAAAAGATGCGAGGAATCTCATCTCAGCTGCATGTTTTCCACATGAGAAGAATGAGTTCCTTTTCACTAGTGTGATTGCTTTTTCTTAGAAGAAAGTATTAGCATTTTGATTATGTCTCAGTGTGGGCTGATGTTAATACTGTTAAGAACTGAATGCTTCTGGATATTCTTTCTGTTTCTGCTCACCATCCTGACCAAACATTGATTGTATTTTGAAAAAGAGCAGCATTCCCTAGGAAGAAAATTATTCAAGTCATAATCAAAGAAATATTATATATGTATGTATATGTGTGTGTGTGTGTGTCAAATATTAAACCTTCAAGTCAAGTCTCTTGACAGCTCAGGCTTCTCTAAATAGATGGAGTAGGTGGAGAATAAATGAGATCCTTTACAAGGATTTCACCTTGTAATGCTTCAAATCACTTCAAAGAATAAAGCATAAATGGAAGAAATGGCCTGAAGGCAACAGTCAGTGAACATACCAAGAAAAGAGGAAAACATTTGGCATTAGCATCAAGAAAGGTTGGATTTTATTTCTTTGAATTGGTATTTTATCACCAAGGCCATGAGCTTAGTTCATTTTACAAAGCCAAGGGTCTAAAGCTCTCATCCAAGATAAGAATGGACACTGGAAATGACAAAATGTAACAAACAGCCTAGAACTCATAATACTTTTTTTATAATCTCATTTATATTCTTCCTATGTATTCAGCACTTCCAATATTATAATTCTCAAGTGTGCAAGATATCACTGGGATTATGAAATTCATAGAACAAGGGCCTAGGGGCTAGTAAAAGCATCTATTATTTATAAAATGATAATGTTTGTTAAATACACATGTGTCCATGTGTGTGTACATGTGCAGATAATCATAAATACACATTGTTGGTGGTGGTGTCATTTTTCTTCCTTGAAGAGGATTGTGACATTGGGAAAATATCATGATAAGGGAATTGGATTTGAGTGAGACAGTACAAAATGCAAAGTGTAAAATCACCAGTCTTACTTCCCTCTAGAGCCATCTGGGTCCAATGGCAGGACATAGATAAGGAGGATTACAGATGGTCCTGGATGCAGTGAGAAATCTTGGCCTTTTAAGCTAAGATCTATAAGAGGTCTCAGCTTAATAGTGATTAATGCTAAGTAATAAAAGAGGCCAAAAAAATTGTCTCTTTTATGTAGTCCAAAAAATAAACAAACTAAAAACAACAACAAAAAAGGGGGGGGGGGGGAGAAGCAATTAAGGAAGGAAAAACCTTCAGGGTTTCTGGCCAAAAAAGAAACAATTGCTATTTATATTCACTCAGCCATCAGAACTCAAACTTTGACTGAGGTAGACTTGGGCTGGGGCCTGACAAATCTCATGTGAGATACTGTCTCCTTCCTTCCTCCCTTCCTTGCTTGCTTGCTTCCATCCTCCTTTACCTCCTTTCTTCCTCCTTTCTTCCCTTTTTCCCTTCCTTTCTTTTTCTCTGACTGGCAAGTTTTTACTTAATCTAGTATATACCTAAACCTACCATGCCACTTCTCAAACATTTCCATACCATACTACCTATATTTCAGTTTCTTTTTTCTCTTTTTTTTCCTCTTTCCAGAAATCAGATCCACATCTAATCTCATGATTAGTGAGTTTTTACCTTATCTAGCCTGACAAGCCTATTAAATCATTTTTCAGGCATCTTGGTACCATCCTGTTTCTCATATTGCTCCTTCCCCATCTCCCTATCCATGGAATTTTCAACTTCAGCTCTGAAAATAGTAATCAAATCAATATCATTATGTTGACACTATATCCATTAATCCATTTTGTTCTGTCTTCTCCATTAGAATGTAAACTCCATGAGGACCAAAATTCTGTTGCTTATCTGTATTTATAGCATTAATGCTGAAAAGAATGAGTGGCATATTCTAAGTAATTAATATGTCCATCCACACAAGTATGTGGCATTATATTTGTTTTCACCAAATAGGAATAATTTGTGAGATAGAGCTAAATTAAAATAGGTTTTAGATTGAAGATTGTGATCTGTCCCTTATCTAGGTACTGAGGTGGCATTTTGGTAACTTTTTTTTCAAAAAGGTTTCAATTCAATAATAATACTCTGATCTCTCTGGTATTTTTGTTGGGTATAAGAGATAGGGGAATCAAAAAATTATTAGGCAGCCCTGTAGATTAAGATTTCTGACAGTGTACTATTAAGACACACACACACACGTACAAAACACTACTACCACTACTGAAAAGTGTCTCCCTTAAAAGAATTGGTTCTTACATTAGACAAAAGATAAAAATTATGGCAATAATAATACTAAGTAATAGCTATCATTTATCTAATGCTTTTTAAGATTTGCACAACAATTTTCATATTTGTTACCTCATTTGATCCTCACAGCAACTCTGTTCAAAAGTTATTATTATTATTTCCATTTTTATTGATGAAGAAAACGAGGCTAAGAGATACAGTCTTGCCTAGAGTCAGAACAGATAGTAATTATCTGAGGTAGATTGGAACTGTCTTCCTAATTCCAAATCCAGCACCACTATGCACCACAGCTCTGAGTTGTTGGATGATTATATAAGATTTTTTTCTAATACCTTTCAGTCCTACTTTCACAACATCAGTAGTATTAAGGTACAAAATGTGTACCTCAGGAATCAGCCTTTGTTTGGCATCCCAATTACCTGCTTTATCTAAGAGTTTACACAACATCCATGCAGTCACTGACGTCATCTCACTGGGCTTTGCAATCACGGTATTTCCAGCCGCAATAGCTGGAGCGATCTTCCAGGTCAGCAAATAAAGTGGCAAATTCCAAGGGCTAATCAAGCCAGCTAAAGAGAGACAAAAAGAAAAAAAGGGGAGACGAGGCATATATGTCCTAAAATCACAAGGGGGTCTAATGCAAGTGAATTTTCTAGAAAACTGAAGTTTTCCTTTAAGTAACACTTTAAAAAGTAATATACATTTCATTGTAGAGCAACACAATGAAGTAGATTGAGTACTGGGTTTGAAGACAAACGGATCTCTCTGGCTTCATATCTCATCTCCTATGTCATCTGTGGGACTATCTCTTCAAAATAAATCACTTCATTTTACTGTATCTTAAACAACTCCATAGAATTTGCCTCCTAAGTCACAGATACTGTCACCTTACTTTGGTGAAGGGAATAAAACCTTCCCTTATTCATGTATCAGTTTAATGTAAACCTCTCTAGATTGTATTATATACACACTGAGTAACTAAATGCCTTCCTAAAAGCAGACAATTTTAAAATAATGCCTCAAATTAAATTTTGGAACAGCAGGGAAAACAAAAGGTCAGAGAGATAAATTTTCTTAGTTTAAAACAACTTAGAAGGCTGACAAGAGTGGTCTGTAACAAAAGGGTGGAAGTCAGAACCACAATACCACCTGTAGGCTCTGGAGATGGTAGCAACAAGTGGCATTTACCACTTGTTGTTGGGAGCAGAGAACAGAGACTAACACTAAGTTTCAAAGTCAAGTTGTAGAGATTAACATTACCATTAAGTTCAGAGCAAAAATATAAGTTATAATTTCAAAGTAAAAAAAAAATGAGCAGGTTAAAAAAAAGGACATACAACACGAAACAAAACATAAAAGGCTACTACAATGTCAGGTAAGATCAAGACACAAACAAGACAATATTAAAACAATTACAACCAAAACCTCAAAGAGAAATGCTAATTGAATCCATTCTCAAGAAAAATTCTTGGAAGAATTAAAAAAAAGAGATAAGGGTAGAGAAAAAAAATTGGAGAAAGAAATGAATGATGCACGAAAATTATGAAAAAAGATGGCAAGCTAAATGGGGCAGTGGATGAAAGCACTGACCCTGGAGTCAGGTACCCTGGGTACCTGAGCTCAAATCCAGCCTCAGACACTTAACACTAGCTGTGTGACCCTGGGCAATTGCCTGGGGAAAAAAAATAAAACAAAAAAAATAAAATTATGAAAAGAGGATTAACAGTTTACCAAATGAGGCACAAAAAAATACCAAAGAAAAAGAACACCTTAAAAAATAGAATTGATGTAATGGTATAAAAGAGGCACAAAAATTCGATTAAAGAGAAGAACTCCTAAAAAAAGTAAAGCTGGCCAAATGAAAAAAAAAAATTACAAAAGCTCACTAAAGAAAATGATTACTTAAAAATTAGAATTAGGCAAGTAGAAGATAATGACTCCATGAAATATCAATGAAATAAAAATAAAGTCAAAAAATGAAAAAAAGAAGAAAATGTGAAATACTACTGACTTGAAAATAGATTAAGGAGAATTGATTTAAGAATTATTGGATGATCTGAAAATCTTAAGAAATTATCAAGAAAAGTGACTGGATATCTTAGATCCAGAGGGTAAAATAGAAATTTAAAGAATGCACCCCAATCACTTAGTGAAAGAAATCCAAACTGAGAGCTCCCAGGAATATTATAGCCAAATTCCAGAACTTTTAAGTCAAGGAAAAACTATTGTAAACTGCCAGAAAGAAGAGGAAGTAATAAAAAATAAAAGGTGGGATTAAGAGAGATAATGGTCAGAAGCAAAGCAGGCTTTTTAGAAGAGACAGGACAAAAAGAGAGAGAAAAGGATAAGGAGAATAAAATAGGCTGGAGGGAAATGCACAGTAATCATAACTATGAATGTGAACAAGATATACTCACCCATAAAATGAGAGCTGAGAGCATAATGGATTAGAAACTAGACTCCAACAATATATCCTTTATAAGAGATACTTAAATCAGAAAGATACACACAGAATTAAAAAGAGGTAGCAGAATATATTATGCTTTAGCTGAAGCAATAACAACAACAAAAAAATCAAGGATAGCAATAATAATCAGGGAAAGTACATTTTGATAAAAGAGATAGCAGGTAATGAAATAATATCAAAAATTTTATAGCAAGTTTCCTTGATAAAAGCTTCTTTTTTTTCAAATATATAGGGAACCCAGTCAAATTTATAAAAATAAGAACTATTCTTCAATGGATAAATCATATGAATGGGCAGTTTTCAGAAGATAGCAAAGATATATATATAGTTATATAAAAATGCTTTTCAACACTCTTGATTGGAGAAATGCAAATTAAAACAACTCTGAGATATTTCACAGCTATCAGAAATGATTAATGCTGTAATGGATAAGGAAAAATACATAAGTTAATGCAATGTATCCTTTGCTGGTCTAACCATTGTGGAGGACAATTTGGATTTATGCCAAAAAACTATAAAACTATACATATCCTTTGATCCATACCACTACTAGGTCTGTCCCTAAAGAGATAAAAGAAAAAGGGAAATGACCTATATATATAAAAACATTCATAGTTACTATTTTTGTAGGACTAAAGAATTAAAAATTGAAGGAATACTATTGATGAATGGCTGAACAAACTATGGTAATGATCATGATGAAGTATTATTACGCTATATGCAATGAAGAGGGGGATAGTTTTGGAAAAATGTTGGAAAGCCTTTTTGAACTGTTTCAGAATGAAGTGAGAAGAACTAGAAGATCACTGTATATAGTGGCAGCAATAATATAATGATAATTAATTAACTACAAAAAGCTTAGCTTCTCTGAGCAATACAGTGATTTAAGAAAATTCCTAAGACTCCATGATGAAAAATGCTCTCTACCTCCAGAGAAAGAATTAATGAACTCTGAGCACAAATTGAAGTACAGTTTTCTCACTTTATTTTTCTTGGAAATGGAACATGGAAATATGTTTTGCACGATTTCATGTATATAACTGATATCATATTGTTTTTCTTCTTAGTGAGTGAAGGAAGGGCAGGAAGCAGACAGAGATTTGGAACTCAATTTTTAAAAAATTAAAAATAAATAACATACAATGATATTTTCCCTCAATTATGTGTTAAAACAAACATTAATTTGTTGTTTAAGCTTTGAATTCTAAATTCTATTCCTCCTTCCCTCACTTTCTCCTCCCTGAGACAGTAAACAATCCGACATAGGTTATATATGTATAATCAAATAAAACAACATAATAACATTTAAAAAATTAATTTGGGGCCTTCATTCTGAAAATCTTCCTAATTCTGTTATAATGTAAGATCCATGAGGTCAGCTACTATTTTTGTGCTTTTTCTTTATATCTCTAGTGCTTAGCACAATGCCTGATATTGTAAATATTCAATAAATGTTTGTTGATTGATCCTTCAATGTAATGTTCAATATAGTCCATCTGGGCCTATTGAGATTGTCTGGACAACAACAAATGATCCCAGACCACCACGGTTTGTGAATTTTGAGACCTGTTTTCATTGTACCTGCCATTCATAGTCTCTTCTCCTTTCTCTTAATTACATATGAGTTAAGAAAGTACAAAACAAAAGATTTTTAGGATTATGTCTAAAATAAAAATAATAGGCATTGAGTGAGAGTCCTGTTGATTTTCTTACAAGCAAAGGACATAGACTTTAATATGTATAGCCATGGTAACAATCTACTTTCCCAGTTCAGAAGCCTTCTTCCCATCCCCGACAACCACTACTAGTACCTAGCTGTGCTTCAGATCATTGCTGGATAAGTGAGCTTTAGATAAGAAAGAGGTCACTCTGATGAATGTGATGTTTGATGAAGTCCTTACCATGCTCATTCTATCAGGTTTTCTGCAGCCATTTGAAAAGCTGAATTTTTACAGGCATTCCATTTATAAAATAACAACAAAAATTGCTTTGTGAAAAAAACAGATCATATTTTACTGCCTGTCCTGTAGCATTTATCACCAGGATCAACATATATTCCATACTATAACAATGGGTACTGGAAATCTATTTTTCAGGAAGTGATGGGATATTAGTGAAATATAATATTTTAGGTTCCTTCTCCACAGGAAGTTTGCAGTATCCTCATCCTAATGCCTTATACCTTTGCTTTATGATACAAAAAGGTGAAATGTCCTATTTTCTTCTGTGTCTTTTATTTTCTTTTATCATCATGACTAAAATCCCATCTACTAGAGCAGCCAGAGCTTACAGTGGGCCAAGCCTACATTTTTTCCCTGAGGAAATAGTGATATCTGGTGGCTGTTTTGCAGTATTGCAAATATTTATGTGGCCAGAAGGGGACACATTTTATTGTAAGCCCAATGAGAGGTCTTATGAGAGCTAAGGAGCCCAATTAAATCAGAGGGAAAGCCACGATTTAGAGGGATGCTGAGCCCATTCAATAACTCTGGTTTTCAAGAAATCAGTATCAGTGAGGTTGTAAATGAGAAAAAACTTGAGAATACTTTATGAGGCTTAAATTCAATGACTGTTCTCTCCCACCAGAAGTACCTACCAACTCCAACAGGACTTCTTACTGTATAATGCATGCAGCCCATGGAATCCATCTGAGTAGCATCAGTGGTGTGGTGAAGGATTGAAGAGGCAAAGAAGCGAAAGTTGTACACAGCTCGTGGGATGTCCACAGTTCTGGCAAATGTGATTGTTTTCCCTATCAGAGGGAAGCAGTTTAAGGTATATGGTGATTATAGTGAATTAAGGAAAGGTTAACTAGGATTCTGGTTCATATATAACCCAAGATCATAGAGTTGGAAAGAATTTCAGAGGTACCTATTCCAATGAGTTCATCTTGGAGATGAGAAAAGAAAGGTACAACAAGTTAAATGACTTTACATTACTAAGTAATAGAGTAAGGATATGAAAACGGCAAATGGGTGCACAATATTAAAAGCTAAAGGCACCACCCTTTGGGATGGGATAGACTCTTGACCTGTAAATTCATTTTGTAGGGAACTTTTCACTAATGTATTAAGTGGCATAATGGAGTTAGCAATAGACCCAGAGCCAGTAAGACCAAGTTCAAAATCAGCTTCATTTACTATCTGTGTGACATAGTACAAATCACTTAACCTCTGTATCTTAGTTTCCTCATCTATGACATGGGGATAAAAATAATCCCTATCTCCAAAAGTCATTGTGAAGATCCAATGATATGTTTGCAAAGTGCTCAGCAAAATAACTAGTACATAGTCAGGGCTATGTAAATATTTGCTTCTCTTGTTATTAATGCAGATCAGCAATCCTTATGTAACTTTTATAATTTTAGGCTGTTGCCGAAGGCATTAATCAAGGCATTGTGCCAAGGCAGTATTTTAACTCAGGTCTTTCTGACTCCAAGATTGATTCATTATTATCCACCCCATGTGAGCTTTCAACATCCCTTTACTAGTTATCTAGTCCCAGCATCTATTGAGACATCTTGGTTGCTTTATTGCTGCTGAGCATAAGCCCTGTGGAGAAGATAAAAGAAGCATTTAAATCCCAAAAATAGGCTGTAGATAGAACATGGAAATCTACCAAGCCCAAGAACTTGAAGCCTCTAATACACGTGGGGTTAAAGTGGGACGCACACTGTTTGCTTTATGACTGTGGACAGAACACGAATCATGAATACTGAGAATTCAATGTCTAACCTGGCTAAGGCCAAACACTCCACCCCCACATTTTCATTCAATTCAGAATAGCCCTTGTCAGCACATGCTATAAAGAGATTGAGACAACAAATATCAAAATAGTTGAACCGGCATATCACAAAAGAACTCTTTGAAAGAAAATGATTGTTTATTAAGTTTCTATCCCAACACGTGGAAAAATGGCTAAATCCAGACTGTCACAGGAGACTACCAGAATACTCTCAGGTGTACAAATGTGTGTTGGTACTAGGTCAGCCATGGCACACTCCATGCCTGCTCTTGATTGAACAAAGCCTGTCAGCAGAAGTGGCAACAGTTTTTAATCAGGGATACATTTGGCCTATATCTTCATGAAATGCACATAAGCTGTCAAAAGATTTAGAGGTAGAAGGATCTTTAAAGAGCAGCCATCCTAATTCCTTCATTTTTTAGATAAGGAAATGAAAGACAAAGGGAAGCATGGACCAATTATTCAAATTAGCACCAAGAATGAATCTCCTTAAAGTGATTCAATTATTTGAATTTGAAATGTATGATTCCATTGGGTTGGAACCAATGACCATATTTTACATAATTGTAACTTCATATACTGCAAATTCAAATACATGCAATCAAAAGGATTCATTAATTATAGCAGAATTGGAATTTGAACCCATGTCTTCCTTCACACAATCTAAATATTACATGCCTGGAATATGCTTCCTCCTAATTCCCCTTTAAAATTTCTAGCTTCTTTCAAGTGCTACCTTCTAAACAAGATTTCAGCTAGTGCCCCCAATTATTTTGTATACATATTTAATGCTCACTTATTTATGTATATATTATTTCTTTATAATGAAATGTAAACTCTTTGAAAGCAGTGTATCCCCAATGTCTGGCACATAGCAGATACTCAATAAATGTTAACTGAATAAATCAAATCCATTACTCTAAAGTTCCATGAATGGAGCATGCTACTTCAATTTATACTCCTGTCATATTGGTTCCTGAATCCTTCTCATCCAGTTGCAATGCATTAGATGAAAAGTATATATTCATACTATATTGTCTCTAAAAGTTTATTCATATCTTATTCATTTCTATTCCTCTTCCAGCTCATTCTAATTTGAGCTGCCTATCTCCTAAACCATTTTACTATGTCCTTCGGTCCTCTTCTATACTCTTAACTTGTTCCTCTATATCTTCAAATTTCTCAATTCAGTTCAATTGACTACATGTCCAGCACTGGGCTAGGTGCTAGAATGATAAAGACAAAGACAAAATGATAATAGTCCTAGGACTCAAAGAGTTTATATCCAACTCCATTCAATCAATCAAGTCAAATCAGTGTTTTTAGTTAGCTTCCATCATATGCCAGATTCTGTGCAAAGTGCTGGGGAAACAAACAACAACACAACAACAAAGGTAAAAAGTAGAAAATATGTAAATAAATAGATAAATAAAGAATAAATGGAAGTTAACTGTAAAGGTTACATCTTTATTTCTTATCCAGCCCAGAAATTTTTTTTTTTGATTTCTTTAGATTCCATCATGACCTTACAAATACTGGGAAGTATTATCATCCTACAAGATCCAGTCATCCTTGCTCCTCATCTTATCAGTTCTCTCTGTCCCTGATTGAAGGAAATTCAAAACCCTCATTAAGCAGGGGGTCCAGGCCAACTATCTCTTAACTTCCCACTTCTCCTCCTTCTCAACTCTTTTCAGTTTTCTTTTGTGTGTTATTTTCCTTCATTAGATTGTAAGCTCCTTGAGGATAGAGGCTATCTTTTTCATACTTTTATCTCCAATATTTAGCATAGTGCCCAGCACATAATAGAAAATTAATAAATGTTTATTTATTGTTTGACCATTTTGATTGATCAGAAGCTTGGTTCAATTTCGCTATGCTACATTCACATCAGTCTTCTACTCTGAAAAGTTCTTAATTCACACACACAAAAAGGGTGCCTCACTGGTTTACTCCTTGCCCTCTACTGCTGCTTCAAGACTTTTTTCTATAATTGCATATTTTTAAAATATATTGGATTACATGCTGGGATTATGTGGATTGGATTATGTAGAGGGAATGAAGGAGGAAGGAAGGGAGAAAAAAATTTGGAACACAAAATTTGTAAGGATGAATGCTGAAAATTATCTATGCATATATATTTTTAATTATTATAGCTTTTTATTTACAAGAGATATGCATGGTCAGCCTTGACCTTCTATGCATATGTTTTGAAAATAAAAGGCTTTAAATAAAAAAAAGATCTTTCTTCCATCCCTATTTCCTCCCTTGAAGTAAAATTGTCCTCCTTTCATCTTCTTTCTATTACTTCTTATCTTTATGTCACTTTCTCAGCATTCTCAGTAACATTTGAACCTGATTTATGAGTTTCACTTCTGCTTTATACCCTATATCATTCTTTGGGACTTTTAACAAACATGGTATAATGCCAGTAATAAAAAGAAAAAATAACCAGAGTGACATAATAGCAAAAGGTATCATAATATTTCAAAAGTGCATATGCTCATAGATAGGGACAATTAAGTGATGCAATAGATTGAGTATCAGGATTGAAATCAGGAATATCTATTCTCATGAGTTCAAATCCAGCCTCAGATACTTACTAGCTATATGACCCTGAACAAGTCACTTAACCCTATTTGCTTCAGTTCTTTCATTTGTAAAATGAGCTGAAGAAGGAACTGACAAATTCCTTTGCAAGAAACTTCAAATGGAATCACAAAGAAGTAGACATTGCTGAAATGCCTAAATGACAACAATGCTCACAGATGTAGAATTAGAAAAGGTTTTAAAGATCACTGAGTCCAATCCCTTCATTTTATAGATAGACCTAGAAAAGTAAAGTGATTTACCCAGAATCATTCAACCACTGACAATATAAGGCAGGATTGAATTTAGGTATTTTGGGCTGCAAGACTAGCTCCCTATTTACAACAACATACTGCCTCTTAGTTTTCAGAGCTCTTTATATACATCATCTCACTAGAATCTCAAAACAAGCTTATGAGATAGATCCTATTTTGTAGGAGTGGGAAAGAGAATTGTTTTTATTTTGTTTTGGTTTGGTTTTGTTGTGAGGAATTCCCTAAATGAAAATTCTCTTCATTAATGCAGGATATCAACTTTCCTGTAACATTATCTTGGATAATTGCCAGGATGCTGAAAAGTTAAGTGTTCATAGTTAAATCGCTTATATGAGTCCAAAGTATATCATAAGATTTTTATCCATGCCATATTACCTAATACTAATTTCTTAAACTTCCCTACTCCATTAGATTCTTTCTCCACTCAGCTTCAACCACTGTTACTTCACGGTCACACCAAAATCTCAGAATTTCTATGAATTGTACCACCTCCAAGTTCTTAAATTTTCAAATAAACATTGATACCTACTATGAGTAGAAAAAGAACTTTGTTTTAATATGCTCCACTAAAATGTAAGTATGAAGAAACGTAGCTTTCCAACAGAATCTTAACTTTTTCTATCTGTAAGGAAGATTTGAGGACTTGTATATCTTTGTCAACAAAGTAGAGGGATGTCTCCTTTGTATGAAAATAATTTAAAGTTATAAAGAGGCAGGAGAAAATAATTTATTTTTCTATTCCCTTATTTATTCATTCATTGCTTTGTTTATTTGTTAAATTGTTAATTCATTTTGAGAAATATGAATGTAAAGAAATAGTTTTACAGGCACCAAAGAAATGGAAATCCTTAGACATTTCAGAGCAAAGGGATGATAGGCATCTCCCCTAAGTTTCATATGTATTATGACTAAAGATAGTACAACTTTTTAAAACTGAGAAATAATTTAACCATTTGGAGATTGATGTATGATTTAAAAGAGTCAGAAGGCTCTCATTTAAATCTAACTCCCAGATAACCTAGTATTGGAAAAAGGTGAAGCTTTTTAAAAGAGCTTTGTTGGCTAGGTTGTGCAGTAGGTAGAGCACCAGCCCTAAAGTCAAGAGGACCTGGGTTCAAATCTGGACTCAGACACTTAACACTTCCTGGCTATGTGATCCTGGGCAAGTCACTTAACCTCACTTGCCATAGCAAAAGATAAATAAATAAATAGGTGAATAAATGAATAAATAAATGAAATAAAAGACCTTTGTTGGCGCTCTACTCCCATCTCTGCTTTGAGGAGAAAAAGTAGAGAAAACTTTGCTTGGTGTCTAATTAAGCTGGGGTGGTTGCTTTGAGTCCCATTCTGATTGGTTAACACAATATCTGAGGGTGTAAATAACTAGATGGATTGGTCTGTATAGCCCAGTTTGATGAACTTTGTAGTTCTCTGACTTAAAAAGAACTGCCATTCACATTAATAGGTAGATCTTTTAAGGGTGATGGTTAATTTGAAGCATTTATAAAGTCTATATTCAATGTTATGGAATATTATTTTTCTGTAAGAAACGATCAACAGAATGATTTCAGAGAGGCCTGGAGAGACTTACATTAACTGATGCTGAGTGAAATGAGCAGAACTAGGAAATCATTATACACGGCAACAAGAAGACTATACAATAATCAATTCTGATGGACGTGGCTCTCTTCAACAGTGAGATAATTCAAACCAGTTCCAATTGTTCAGTGATGAAGAAAGCCATGTGTACCCAGAGAGAGGCCTGTGGAAACTAAGTGTGGGCCACAACATAGCATTTTCATGCTTTCTTTTGATGTTTGCATTTTGTTTTCCTTCTCAGGTTTTTTTCTCTTTCTAGATACGATTTTTCTTGTATAGCATTTAACATGTATTTTTTTTTTAACATGTTTAACATGTATTTTGGACTGCCTGTCATCTAGAGGAGGGAATAGGGGGTAAGGAGGGAAAAATTTGGAACAGAAAGTTTTGCAAGGGTCAGTGTTGAAAAATTACCCATGTATATGTTTTTGTAAATAAAAAGCTTTAATGAAAAAAAATCTATATTCAAGAAGAGAAGAGTATTTCTCCAATTAAAGACTGGATGAAGATTAATAGTTAAGAAGTAAGTAGACAACCAGTTCCATGTGATATCAATGCTTCTGAAGGAGCCAATAATATTAAAACCTTCCGTCCAGAATTATTAGTTTTCCCTAAGCATTTGAGTTTTCTTCTCTCATATATTTCCATCCAGGCTTCAATAAATGTGTATCCATTCTTCACCATAACTACTGAGTAGTATATTGGTAGCAAAGTGGGTTTTGGTTTGTATGTATATTTATCTACTTATATAAGTTATATTTTTCCGCTATTTATGTATTTACTTTCAGCAAAGTCACTTAATTTTGTTTGCCAGTTTCCTCACTTGTAAACGAGTTAGAGAGGGAAATGGCAAACCACTCTAGTAACTTTTCAATAAATCAAAATGGGGTCATAAAGAGTTGGATATGACTCAAACAATTTAAATTACAACAACAAAATGTATTTAATATATTAGTACTATTTCATTGGTTTTATTATAAGCAAATAGCTACATTTTAGATCTAAAAGTAGAATTATTGTGGCTATTGTATAGATATTGTATAGATAGCCAAAATGCATTGGAATTCAAGAACCAGAGTAGTGAATAAGGAAAATATATTTCTCCTCAATGGGTTGTCCCTCAGATCTTGAGAGGGTTAGAATATAAGCAAATAGTATTGATCTCTAGGAACTTAGACTTGCTAATGTGAAATCAGGATGGAAAAGCAGGCCAGGCAAAGAAATAAGTGAGACTCAGTCTCACTTACTGCATAAAGCCCCATTGTATATTGTTTTCTGGAGAATGAGGATATCAACTCTATTGCTTCTGTTAAAATTACAACAATGAAAGGAGAAATAAACTCTAAACTGAACACTGTATAAGTATAAGGAATAAGCTTGGCACCAGAAAAGAGTTATAAAATACATTACTTTCTAGTCATTGCAGAGGTAGGGAACTACGGAAGTGAAATATTGCAAATACTGTCAGATCCAGTTAAGATAGTTTGCTAGTTTTGCTAAATTCTTTTTTAAAAAATCTCTATTATAAAGTAAGATTAACTAAGTTGCAGAGCAGGGATAAGAAATTAGTATCAAGTAAAAATCAAAATTTTTATGCATTTTTAAAGTGCCCTTTAAATAACTTTGTATGTAATTCTAGATTCTCCTACTCAATAATCAGACCCACACGCTTCTTTATATATTTTGAAAAACAAATCTGAGAACTGATGCACTAAACCTGGTGATGCAACAGTGTATAGATTATATTATCTCACCTCCATTAGAAGTTTGTTTCCATTATACACTTCAACAACAATACTATATGAGGATCGATTCTGATGGATGGATGGATGGATGGATGAAAGGAAGGAAGGAAAGGAAGGAAGGAAAGGAAGAAAAGAAAGGAAGGAAAGAAAGGAAGGAAAGAAAGGAAGGAAGGAAGGAAGGAAGGAAGGAAGGAAGGAAGGAAGGAAGGAAGGAAGGAAGGAAGGAAAGAAGGAAGGAAGGAAGGAGTTTGTTTCAAGTCTTCCCTGAAAAATGATTGAATTGTAATATTAATAACTTGGGGTGGGAATGGAAGAGAATGGATGACAAGGGACGCAGATTTTTTAATTGTGAATTTACTATGAAAAGATCAACCAGGAGAAGTCACCCAAGAAATTCAAATCATTTATTTACAAGCTGCCAACTTGAATTACCTGACCATAAAGAATGTCACAGAATATCTTAAATGTGATAATTTTGCTCTAGGGGGTCCAACTTATGAATAGAATATAGGGAATAAACCAAGGGAGAAGGGATGGTACAAGTATAAAATGAAAGATTTAAACTATATAGTTAACATTCCTTCCAAATTAAAAGTCTTTCAGTTTATTTCATTTCCTGGCAATGAAACTTTTGAAGAGTTTGGATTACCTTGATCTCTTGATTCAGCCTGTGCAAAATCCTCCAGGGAGTGTTCTAGTAGATCTGCCAACTTAATCATGATCTGAGAGCGGTCCTGGGGGCTTGTGGATGACCAACAGGGAAAGGCCTCTCTAGCAGCCATGACTGCTGCTTCTATCTTTGAAAAGCAAATAGAAGAGTCAGAATTGCTGATGACTTACTAAAAATTGAGATATTTTCCTTCAGCATTATCCAGAAAACTTTTTTGTGTAAAGCAACACTGTAAGATACCAGTGGTTGAATACAGTCCTGGGATGAGGCAAGGAAATAAGAGGAACTAGTTTTTTTTTTTGTTTTCTATATTCAAGAATGGTGGGATACAACATACATGAGATAGAAAAATCAATCCTGACATCTGGTTTTGATTTGGTCATTAGCTAGCTGTGTGATACTGGAAAAGTGATCCCATATCTTTGGATTGCAATTTCTTCATATGTAAAAACAGTTCAGACACAGTTTCTTTCAATTCTAATTCTAATTTCAATTCATGTATTATTTGGTTCCTTTAGGTCATTTTTCTCTCTTCTCTTTTTATTTTTTAAAGGATGTTCTGGGATGGGTCTGATATGGATAGGCAGGCAGGGAAGACATTTGGGGGAAAGGGAGACCTTATGAAGATTCTTCAAGTCACATTATCTAGGTAGGAAGGACCGCACTCTCAGTCCTAGTTAACTGACAGAAGGCTGGTGGGAAGCAAGCAGATTGTGTCCACTAGACAGGGCATATGTCATCGCATGCTGACAAGATACCAGATAAGATTTTCAGAAAGCAGGACTTTAGGGTTTGAGACTTCTGAAAAGCAGTGATTCATGGTATTAGTAGAAGGCAATTATGGAGCTCAATGAAAGATTTCTTTCTTTACTCCCATTTCCCCCCTCACCTACGCCAGTGGTTCTCAAAGGATGTGTCTTAAATTTCATTAGGTGTACAATGAAAGTATCATCTCTCCTCATTTCTTCTGTACACACTCTAAGACTTCTAAAGCTCATCCTCAGCTGCAGGATTGCTACTTGTCCTTTATGAGGAGGATAAAAAACAAAACTAAAATCAAAAATAATACTATTCTCTTTTAAGACTGAGGAAATAAAAGAATACAGAGTTGGGAAAGGGAATCCTAAGACTTGGGAAATGGATGTAGAGATCCTTCATTATAACTTCATTAATTCCCCTTCCCCCCAAATTAGATCTTCAAGCTGAATAATCTTTTCTGATATATTACAATGAGAATTTTATTGTTCTTGTATGAGTTGGACTAGAGAGTTACTAAAGATATTTCCAATCTTCAAAATCTGTGATTCTCTGATTTAGTGGATTTTGGACAAAAGAAGAAAAAAGACATATATCCTGTGGTTGAAAGCCTTAAAATACATTGTCAAGAAATTGAATCCAAACTAGCACAAAATTACTAAGGGCCAAGGCAGAAAAGAATATAATTCACATTTCTATAGTGCTTTGAGGCTTCTAAGGTAATTTCTACCTTAGAATGTCACTGATGGACAGGTAACCCTGCTGCAGTATATATAGTGCTGGGCAAGAATCAGGAAACTCTGAATTCAAACCCAGCTTTAGATATTTACCAGCTATAGCACTTAATCTTCATTTGCTTTTGTTTCTTCAAATGTGAAATGACGATGATAATAGTACCTTTTTGAGGACTTTTGAGGAATGTTATGAGGCTGAAATGAGATAATATTTGTAAAGCACTGGACATAGTTCTTGGCACATAGTAGGTACTATATAAAGACTACCATTGCTGTTGCCACTACTACTATTATTTTACAAGATGAGGAAATTGAGATTAAATAACATTCCTTATTGGAGCAATAAGATTCCATCCTATGCAGGTTTGGCTAGTTTTTCTATTTATGCTTCAGAACTATGTAAACCCAACTTATGCATCTTTTTCTTATCCTTTGTGTCACCTGAAATTTTGATCCTTTAGGGATCCCAATGTTTCACAAATCCTTAGTAACATAACATGATTGACATAATATTGGTGATATTGAAAAGATGTTTTCTATACCAATGAACAGCTTGGAATAATTAAAACAATTTTCAAATCCAGTTCATCATTTCTTCCTATTCCATTCTGGGCTAATAATTATCTATCTACAAGCAATAAATGGACTTTTCCTTAAAATAGTCAGGAGCATATATTTAAAACTGTGAGTAAGCATTATATGTAATGGGGATAAACTGGAACCTTTCCCAGTAAGATCAGGAATGAAACAAGGTTGCCCACTATCACCATTATTATTCATTATTGTATTAGAAATGCTAGCCTCAGCAATAAAAGAAAGAGATTAAAGGAATTAGAGTAGGTAATGAAGAACCCAAACCATCACTCTTTGCAGATGATATGATGGTATACTTAGAGAACCCCAGAAATTCTACTAAAAAGCTATTAGAAATAATTCATAACTTTAGCAAAGTTGCTACAAAGTTGTACAGGATACAAAATAAATCCACATAAATCCTCAGCATTTTTATACATCACCAACAAAATCCAACAGCAAGAGATACAAAGAGAAATTCCATTCAAAATAACTGTCGATAGCATAAAATATTTGGGAATCTATCTACCAAAGGAAAGTCAGGAATTATATGAGCAAAATTACAAAAAAAACTTTCCACACAAATAAAGTCAGCTTTAAATAACTGGAAAAATATTAAGTGCTCTTGGATAGGCTGAGCGAATATAACAAAGATGACAATACTCCCTAAACTAATCTATTTATTTAGTGCTATACCAATCAGACTCCCAAGAAAATATTTTAATGATCTAGAAAAAATAACAACAAAATTCACATGGAAAAATAAAAGGTCAAGAATCTCAAGGGATCTAATGAAAAAAAAAATCAAATGAAGGTGGCCTAGCTGTACCTGATTTAAAACTGTTTTATAAAGCAGCAGTCACCAAAACCATTTGGTATTGGCTAAGAAATACATTAGTTGATTAGTGGAATAGGTTAGGTTCACAAGACAAAATAGCCAACTATAGCAATCTAGTGTTTGACAAACTCAAAGATCCTAACTTTTGGGATAAGAATTCATTATTTGACAAAAACTGCTGGGAAAACTGGAAATTAGTATGGCAGAAATTAGGCATGGATCCACACTTAACACCATATACCAAGATAAGATCAAAATGGGTCCATGATTTAGGTATAAATTAGAGAAACAGAGGATAGTTTACCTCTCAGACTTGTGGGGGAGGAAGAAATTTGTGACCAAAGATGAACTAGAGATCATTGTTGATCACAAAATAGAAAATTTTGATTATATCAAATTAAAAAGCCTTTGTACAAACAAAACTAATACAAACAAGATTAGAAGGGAAGCAACCAACTGGGAAAACATTTTCACAGTTAAAGGTTCTGATAAAGGCCTCATTTCCAAAATATATAATGACTCTATAAGAAATCAAGCCATTCTCCAATTGATAAATGGTCAAAGGATATGAACAGACAATTTTCAGATGATGAAATTGAAACTATTTCCACTCATATGAAAGTGTTCCAAATCACTATTGATCAGAAAAATGCAAATTAAGACAACTCTTAGATACACCTATCAGAGATACACACCTGTCAGATTGGTTAAAATGACAGGAAAAAATAATGATTAATGTTGGAGAGGATGCAGGAAAACTGGGACTGATGCATTGTTGGTGGAGTTATGAACGAATCCAACCATTCCGGAGAGCAATCTGGAATTATGCCCAAAAAGTTATCAAACTGTGCATACCCTTTGATCCAGCAGTGCTACTCCTGGGCTTATACCCCAAAGAGATACTAAAGAAGGGAAAGGGACCTGTATGTGCCAAAATGTTTGTGGCAGCCCTATTTGTAGTGGCTAGAAACTGGAAAATGAATGGATACCCATCAATTGGAGAATGGTTAGATAAATTGTGGTATATGAATGTTATGGAATATTATTGTTCTGTAAGAAATGACCAGCAGGATGAATACAGAGAGGCTTGGAGAGACTTACGCGAACTGATGCTAATTGAAACGAGCAGAACCAGGAGATCATTATATACTTCAACAATGATACTGTATGAGGATGTATTCTGATAGAAGTGGATTTCTTAGACAAAGAGAAGATCTAACTCAGTTTCAATTGATCAATGATGGACAGAAGCAGCTACACCCAGAGAAGGAACACTGGGAAATGAATGTAAACTGTTTGCATTTTTGTTTTTCTTCCCAGGTTATTTTTACCTTCTGAATCCAATTCTTCCTGTACAACAAGAGAATTGTTTGTTTTGCACACATATATTGTATCTAGGATATACTGTGATATATTTAACATGTATAGGACTGCTTGCCATGTGGGGGAGAGGGTGGAGGGAAGGAGGGGAAAAGTCGGAACAGAAGTGAGTGCAAGGGATAATGTTTACCCAGGCATGGGTTCTGTAAATAAAAAGTTATAATTATTTTAAAAATTAATTAATTAAAAAATAATTATCTATCTACAATGCTTGGTTCAATATAAACGTCCTAATGGACCAACTCAATTGATTACTCATCTAATTGCATACCATGATTAGTCTTTATATACAGATTTTCTTGCCTAATATCTCACTGAAGAGAGAACCAGAAAGAGGGAGAGGAAAATGAAGAGAAGAAAGTATATGTATATTTTCAGGTAGCATACTTTATTTTGGAGTATACCAGTAATTTCATAAGTTGAGGAACTTCCAATACTACTGTGCATTCATATCTTTCCAAATAGGGAACTTCAGAGGCAGGTCTTTCTGATTCAAAGTAAGTTGCTCTCTATCTACTACTCCATATTGACTCTTTTATTGATCTGTTAAAGAAGTTGAAAGACTTACTGGAGAGATCATACTTGTTCTTGATCCCAGAGGACACAACTAGGAACAATGAGTAGAATTTACAGAAAGGAAGATTTCAATTCTATATTAAGGAAAACTTTGTAACTATTAGAGGTGTTATATTGCTTCTGAGGTGAGTTTTCTCACCCTTGAAGATTTTCATTGCAGAGGTTGGATAAAAATCAGCTACTAGGAAGTGATACATAAAAGGGATTCTAGGTCAAATATAAGTTAGACAAATAAATTCTGACATCCTTCTAAACTTTTTCAGAAGATTCTATAGTTCTGTAGAACATAAAACAAGGCATTGCTGACATAAAGCAACACATAAATGGGCAAGTTCAAGACTGGTTTATTTGATCATGATAGGAATATTTCTTGTGGGTGACTGGGAATGAATATCTATACAGCGTGTGTGTGTGTGTGTGTATGTGTGTGTGTGTGTGTGTGGTGTGTACCAGGAAGCAGCTATAGTGCAGTAAAAAGTGGACTGGATTTTAAGTCAGAACAGCATTCAACAACTTGGTTCTGTAACCATGTTTAGTTTTTCTCAGTTTTTTCTGTAAAATTAAAAGGTAAAATGATTTTTAATTTCTACTAGCTCTAAACCCTGTATAATCCTACTAATTGCTTAACCCCTAAAATTTAATTATGCTCTAAGGGAACTACAAGTGATACATAATTCTGTGCCATTAAAAAGACCTTGGTAAAAAGAGAAGTTAGGATGTGCCAGTGCCAGGATGACACTCTCTTGCTTAAGCCAGAATCAAAATTTTAGTTACAGTTTAACCAACTAGCTACTATCTTATTGTTAATATTTACCCACAGGAATACAAAAGTCTAAAGGTTTAAAATAAAAAAGCAAACACCAATAAATACATAAATAAATAAATCTGGTAGAACAGTTCTTCAGAATTTCTGATTTAAATCAGCTATATTACATGAATGCTAAGAGTCTATTAGGAGTCACAGAAATGGCGTTCAAGTCCCATTTACTAGTCATATAATTTTGGGCAAGTATTTCCCAAATGTCAGGCTTTTTTTTTTTTTTTTTAATGGTACACTAACTAGATAATCTTTATTATCCTTTCTTGCTCTGAGAATTGTAAAATACTTCTTCAACAAACCTCTCTTCCCCCCGACATGTAACTTCCTTAAAAACAAAAACTGATCTGCAAAGCTTGAGCTACAAATTAGCTGACATTTTATTTCCTGACCACAAATGAAATGTTAAAAACATAGCCCACAGGATAAAAAGAGTTACTGTCCTTTTTCACATAATAATTGGTAAGGATGTTAGGTTTCTGGAAATCTTAGTAGCTGTATGGAATTAAATATTAGGTTTTTAGTGTTTTAACAATTTATACCTTAACAGACTAATTTTCATTGAAAGTAAAATAAAATTTCCATTTAATTGTTTTATGGTAGTGGGGAAAAAAGGTTCAGCCTAAATACCACGCAGTATTTATTGAAAAGCTGGTTCCTTTCAGCTTCAAAACATTGATGACATTATAATCATATCTTCACTTTGTGAAGAAAGCAAAGTATGTTGGGAAACTACACTATAGCTTCATTTCTAAGCATTGGGAAAGTTGTTATTTGTCCTTCATTCTCGAAGAGGACCATGACATCTGGCAGATGATACCACAATATATAAGTGAACTGGATTTAAGTGAGGGAGGGCTGTGCAAGGTCACCTGCCTCACTTTCAGCTCCAAAACCATCTGGGTCCAGTGGCAAGTTATAGATCAAAATAACTGGAGATAGCTTCACTTCTAAACAATGGGAGAAAATGTAAAGCACAGGAATTCCTCAGAGAGTTTCCAGAGAACTAAATTTAAAGAACTTCATTCTTTCAATCCAGTAAAATTTTCTTAGAGACCAAATCCAGAAAAGTAGAGAATTTAGAAAATATACTGTGGGGAAAAGGTAACAAAAGGAACAACAACAAAAATTATCAAACATATTAATGAATCTAATAAAACATTTTCAAAACTATAATAACTCTAATTAGACACTCCAATTCTGCAAAGAGAAAATAATAATAGCTAAAAAATTACAAAAGAAATAGAAAATAAGGTCAATACAACAATAGAATTAGAAAACTTTTTTTTAAAAAATTACATTGGTATAGTCAACAGTTTAAACAATGTTGAAAAAAAGCAGATTGGTAAAAGGTTACGATTAAGAATAACCATATTTCTGAATTATTTTTTAACTTCAAAATGGGGCAGTCTTACATTGCTATTATTTATCATATAATGAACTCAGTAGCCTAAGCTGAATCAGCTACCCATGACCCATGTAATGTTTTAACAACTTCCACTTCAGACTTACCATTCTTTCTTCTCTTTTTCTTTAGAAAAGTGATGCTCTCAATATATCAATGCATTTTTTAAAAATTAACTCACCTCTTCTTTGCCACTGTCTGGAACTTTACAATATACATCCCCTGTAGATGGATCATAGGAATCTATGTGTGAATTACAGGGAATAAATTTACCGGCAATAAAGTTTTCCAACTCCAAAAGGGGCTTTTGTCCTGCCATTTTTTACCAACTTTCTGCTTTCACTATTTTACTTCTACTGACTGAGCTTTATTAACTCCTCAATTTAAGTCTCCTCCCCTTTTTTACCCATTACCCAATAACTTAGTTGACCTGTCAACGATGTGGAAAGAATCCAGTAGTCCTTAAAAGAGGTATATTCTTATATTTGCTAAGCTGAAGGTAGTAGGTATCTGCAGATTATAACTTTTACTATTTTAAAGGGCTTTTCTATGTGTTTATCTGGTTTTATTCTCACAACAAATCTCCCATTAACACAGACTAGTTTATGAGATTAGAATGATAGAATTTCAGAGCTAAAAGGGACTTCAGAGGCCATGAAATGGGTTGGTAACTGGTAGCATAATACATAGGGCAATTAGGTGGCACAGTGAATAGAGCACCAGCCCTGAAGTCAGGAGGACCTGAGTTCAAATGTGAACTCAGACACTTAACACTTCCTAGCTGTGTGACCCTGGGCAAGTCACTTAACCCAATTGCCTCAGTAAATATATATATAAAATAACTCCAAGTTAGTAAATCTGGGTGACTGCATAGATGGTGGCACTATCAAATGCAATAGAAAAATGAAGGAAAATGTGTTCTGTTCTACAGTCACCAATTCTCTGCTTGTTTTTCTTCTGATATGTCATTGTTTGGCCACCCAAGTTAAAATCTTTCCTTGTTTTAAAACTTGTGGGATTCCTTAATGCCAATTTTATCCCATTGTATTCAGTTAGTTGTTGTCCCACTACCTTTCACATCTCTGGCTCCAACCTGTCCTCCACAACATCTGAGGATCTGCTTCTTGCTTCTCTATTAACCTAAATCTTAGTATTTGCCTCATTTCAGCTGAAAAACATAAGTGACTAATTTAGCCCTTACCAAATCTTCCCACTTGCCTATTTTTATACTTATCTTATTCCTGGGTCATGTGGACTCCTCCGCTGAATTCCCCAATGGCATCAGTCGAGCTACTGAGTACTCTATTTTCTGGGGTCCCATGTTTAGGGCCAAAATGTACCATCAAGACTAGATCTCTGGAGATTTTGGTACCAGCCCGAGTTCTTGGTCTTAGAGGAGGAGTGATGATGAGGCAGGGACTCACATGGATGGTCAAATATGGAGTCCATTTATTTCAAGTTCTCTCAGCCTTAAATATTTTAGTACAATTACATCACCACAGCACACTGCCCATGTGCTAACTATAAGCACCTTGCTATTATCATATAAATGCCTCTTTACTGCAAGTATCTCTGCTTCAAGCAGAACACAGGTTGTCACGACCCCCTGACTTCTCAGGAAGGCTAAGATGCCCCAAAGGGAAGATGAGAGCCAAACCAGACATTGTCAGCAGATTCCCTCTGGGCTAAAGAGTCTTATATCACACCGAGTTTCCCCACTGTCTGTGGCCCTCTATATAAATATATATAAAATTTCCAAGGTAGTAAATCAAGTTATTTCCCCATAGGATTCATCTAAACTGTTGCTGCTCAGATTTGTATCTCTTACCTTGAAGTATTCCAGCAAAAGATTTGTTACTAACTTCATTTATTTCTTAATCCTGTGAATAAGCACCTATTCATAAGTTCACTCATCCATCCATCAAATATTGACTTCACAGGCAGCATTTCTTCTCTTAAGATTTATAACTCCTTATTGAGACTTTTCTATTTTAAAAGTTTTTTGAATATGTTGTCTTCCTTACTGGGTTGCCAGTCCCTTGAGACAGTAAAGTCTTCTCTGTATGGTAAAATGTAACCTTGAATTCATGAACTGCCTTTCACTTGTTCTTTGTATCCTCAATGCCTGGCAAAAAAACAATAGCCAAATAAATATTTATTGAATGCCCAATGTGGAAATATGTTTAATATGATTGTACATGTATGAACTATATCGTATTACTTGTCATCTTGGGAGGGAGAGAGAAAAATATTTTGAATTCAAAATCTTAGAAAAGTGAAAGTTGAAAACTATTTTCATAACAACAAAAAAGTATGATAGATCCAGAGGACCTCGGAAAGACATAATGAATTTATATTGAACAGCACCAGAATAATTTATATAGACTATAATTTTGTGAAGGAAAAACACTTTGAATGACTTTAGAATGTCAGTTAATGAAATAATCACAATATTTCATAAGGCTAATGATAAAGTTTCCTACTTCTTGGTAGTGATATGACAAACAATAGGTGCAGACAGACTACACTTGTGATGAGAGCTTTTTAACCTGAGTTGCCTTATTCCAGGAGGTTAAAAATCTTAAAAGCAAGAGCTCTTTTTTTTGTTGTTGTTGATTAGTATAGTGTCTGTCATATAGTAAATGTTTTATTTATTGTAAAATTATAGGGGGTTAGCCCTTACTTTTTGGTTTGTTGGTACTTGTCAAGTTCATAATTTTTTTTAAAGGGGAGAAAGGTCTCATTAGAAGAATGAAAAGCAAGGGGAAAAAAGGAGGAGGAGGAAGGGGAAAAAGAGGAGGGAGGGAGAGAGGGAAGAATTGAAGGTGGGATGGCAGGAAGGAGTGCATAATAAGTGTCATAGAAATCAAGGGATGAAACACTGTCCAGGAACTTCGTGCTGATGTTCAGTCATATTGGACTTTTCATGATTATATAAACCATAGCACACTAGGCCCTTCTATTCTTCACTACCTCCCAACTCTGAATTGGATTTAAATGAGGTGGAGTTTCACAGAATGATCAGTCTCAATCTCTTCTAGAGTCATCAAAACTCAATGGCAAGAAAAAAATCATGGCTACTGATTTGAAAATTTTGAAATTTTTGAAAATATTTGAAAATATTGAAAGAAATCAATAGCCCAGGATACAGTGAAAGACCTTGGTATCTTCAATGCCCAATCAAGCTCTAAGTTCCAGTCACTTCCATGGTAGTTGGAAGAGATTGTTCTCATCCACCCATTCTTCTGGGAGAAGTCTTTACAGGTCCCCTTACTCATCAATAGATTCTCATTGGTTACCTTCAATTTGGTTAAGCTTATGTGCTGAGACAGTTTCCTGGGGTATGAACAGTGCATGCTACAGCTTTTTGTTGCCATAGGTGAGTTACCTAAGGTAGATGAGTAGCCTTAAAAAGCTCTCATATCAGAGGAGCTTGTGGTCCTTTGACATCTCATATATTCCTCTACATATGCTGTGCTATGACCATTGTCCCTAACTATTCTATCTGCATGATGGAATATTCTGAAATTCCCGACCAGAACCTCCCTTATTCTTACATCTCTATGACTACCTTAACTCTTCTAAATCTCTCCTTTGTCTCTAGTATGAGCTTTCTCTCCTTTCTTCCTTGTTCTTGTCCATTATCTCTGCTCTGGCCTGATGTCTTTCCCTGGAGTCTTGACATTATGGTTGACTAGTTGTAAACATATGCCTTTGAATCTCTTATTATCAGTGACCTCTTAAAAAACCCTTACCATATTTCTATTAATGTTTTCCTGAATTTACCTGGAGAGTCATAAAGAGATGCCAAAATAGGTTTGTTTTTTTTTATAATTTGCCTAATCTTCCTTTAAAGCAATGTCAGGCAAAGGCTAATCACATATTTAATTACATATTCCTTTCCCACCACAAATCTGCATATCTCACTTCAATAAAAAAAAAAAAAAAAATACCTCTTTTCTCCCATCCCATAACTCAGAACTTCACTCCCTTCACCAATCCCCATTCTTCCCTCCTTTGTTCAAGTCTATGGAAAAAGTACCAGATCTAAAACTATACTATAGAGCAGCAGTTACCAAAACTATTTGGTATTGGCTAAGGAATAGATTAGTTGATCAGTGGAATAGATTAGGTTCAAGGGATAAAACAGTCAACAAATATAGCAACCTAGTCTTTGACAAACCCAAAGATCCCAGCTTTTGGGATAAGAACTTACTGTTTGATAAAAATTGCTGGGAAAATTGGAAACTAATATGGCAGAAACTAGGCATTGATCCATACTTAACGCCGTACACCAAGATAAGGTCAAAATGGGTTCATGACCTAGGCATAAAGAATGAAATTATTAATAAATTAGAGGAACATAGGATAGTTTACCTCTCAGACCTGTGGAAGGGGAAGGTTTTTATGACCAAAGCAGAACTAGAGATCATTACTGATCACAAAATAGAAAATTTCGATTATACCAAACTGAAAAGTTTTTGTACAAACAAAACTAACAGACAAGATTAGAAGGGAAGCAATAAACTGGGAAAATATTTTTACAGTCAAAGGTTCTGATAAAGGCCTCATTTCCAAAATATATAGAGAATTAACTCTAATTTATAAAAAATCAAGCCATTCTCCAATTGAAAAATGGTCAAAGGATATGAACAGACAATTCTCAGATGAAGAAATTGAAACTATTTCTAGTCATATGAAAAGATGCTCCAAGTCATTATTAATCAGAGAAATGCAAATTAAGACAACTCTAAGATACCACTACACACCTGTCAGATTGGCTAAGATGACAGGAAAAAATAATGATGATTGTTGGAGGGGATGCGGGAAAACTGGGACATTGATGCATTGTTGGTGGAGTTGTGAACGAATCCAACCATTTTGGAGAGTAGTTTGGAACTATGCTCAAAAAGTTATCAAACTGTGCATACCCTTTGATCCAGCAGTGTTACTACTGGGATTATATCCCAAAGAGATTATAAAGAAGGGAAAGGGACCTGTATGTGCACGAATGTTTGTGGCAGCCCTTTTTGTAGTGGCTAGAAACTGGAAACTGAATGGATGTCCATCAGTTGGAGAATGGCTGAATAAATTGTGGTATATGAAAATTATGGAATATTACTGTTCTGTAAGAAATGACCAACAGGATGATTTCAGAAAGGCCTGGAGAGACTTACACGAACTGATGCTAAGTGAAATGAGCAGGACCAGGAGATCATTATATACTTCAACAACAATACTAGATGATGACCAGTCCTGATGGATCAGGCCATCCTCAGCAACGAGATCAACCAAATCATTTCTAATGGAGCAGTAATGAACTGAACTAGCTATACCCAGAAAAAGAACTCTGGGAGATGACTAAAAACCACTGCATTGAATTCCCAGTCCCTATATTTATGCACACCTGCATCTTTGATTTCCTTCACAAGCTAATTGTACAATGGTTCAGAGTCTGATTCTTTTTGTACAGCAAAATAATGTTGTGGTCATGTATACTTATTGTGTATCTAAGTTATGTTTTAATGTATTTGACATCTACTGGTCATCCTGCCATTTAGGGGAGGGGGTGGGGGGGGTGGGGTAGGAGGTGGAGGATTGGAACAGGAGGTTTGGCAATTGTTGATGCTGTAAAGTTACCCATGTATATATATCCTGTAAATTAAAGGCTATTAAATAAAAAAAAAAAAAAAAAAAAAAGTCTATGGAAAAAGCAGGAGTCCTTGCCAAGGTTAATCCTTTCTCCTAAGAGCTTCCTTCCCTTTCTTTGGCTTCTTCCCCACCACCTACAAATATATGCACATGTGGCCTATCCTCAACCCTTTACCTTGCTATTCCCTCAAAGGTATATTTATATCCTGTCTTTTATTGGCTATACATAAGCAAATTATACATTCATAATGATTTTCACTAATTTATGTATATTAGGATATGGAAATTTAAATTTTTACATTCATAAGCTCTATTTATCTGGTGTCTGCAAAATTGTCAAATATGGTTAGGTTACTATGAAGCAACCACAGTTAGAAACTGATTTCAATCTTTAGCTTACAGTAATAGGAAAGTCTGATACTTCATTACTAATATGTTTCATCAACAATATGCTCTCATGAAAATAACAGTTATTCATTATAATTTTGATTCTCTGAGAAACACATTAGATTGACTCTCTACTGAACTACACAATGGAGTAACTTTGTTTTTGTAAACAGAATTTGACTTTCTTTAAAGAACAGACTTATTTCCTACTCTCAAGAAATTGACAGCAATTGGCGAGTTAGAAAAATGGACCTGATTATTAATAGAAGATTTTCTGAAATAGGTTAATCTTACTCTACTATTCTGAAAACAATTAAAAACCCATATGAAAGTTCCCGCATAAATATAATGTGGAATTGTTAAGTAAAGGTAGTAAAAACTTATAAATTCTAAGAAACAAAACACATTGTACTGTTATGCTCAAACCAGGGTACTTTATTATTTACTTGTTTTACATTTCTTAAATAATATGGTCACTAACAGAGCAGTTTCCATTAATTTCAAATTAAACAATTTCAAATTTATTTTGAGGGGAGAGGCATTCTTGTGCTCAACACAATATGCCTTTCTCAAAAAAGTCAGCAAATTCTTCTTCAGTCAACTTGAAAAAAAAGATCCAAGTTAACTTTTAACTATATTAACAGCCTAATTTAGTCAAGCTTCCTAAAAGAATGTGCAGTAAATTCACAAATCAAAAGAAAAAACTGTAAACATTCTGATATTTGGCTGGAAATAGACTCCATTTCATGATGATTTAATATCTTTTAATACATCTTTCTGATAATTTTCATAACTCTGGTGAGCCACACCTATCTAACTAAAATTTCATTTGGAAAATATTTTTGAAATGAAGGTGCAATGGTGGCATTCCCTTGTCAGTTGGCATTTTGTTTTGCAGGATAAAATGTTAATACTTCCTAGCAGTCTACTGCAGCTTGAATTTCTCCCCCTCATTTTAAATGCTTCAATGTATGTTGTTTCTTTATCTGGAATAAAAGGATTCTTTAAAAATAGAGGTCTAGTTGAGTCATAGCCTTTGGTTAAAGGATAAAGTCTTGATCCCATTGTCATTCTTTAATCTGGGGGGAAAAAAAAGTACAATTACTATGATTTAATTAATCCCTAACAGACCAAAAAAAAACAAAAAGACAAAAAAACAAAAAACAAACAACTTACAAGGAATGTATCTGACATATTGAGAAGAAACTTTTTCATCTTACCCAATGAATTCATTATTTCTATCTCTGACAACTTTTCTAACTTCTCAACTGACTTCATTATTCCTTGAAATGCTTTGACTAGATTCTGTTCCTTTCCACATTTGTAAAATGAAGCGTTTGAACCATAACAACCTCTAAAATCCATCTGACTTCTTAAATTCTGATTATACTATGGCAATTACATTTTTTAAATGCTTTATTTAATATACTTATAACTTTAGTTACTGTAGTCCTACCCAGATATTATATCGTGTTATAGAACTATCCCCTGAGTTCTCAAAGGCTATGCCAATGAAGTCCGAGCTTTTGAAAATCCAACAGGGAGATATAAGAAGATAATGGAATCACAGATTTATACTTACTAGGAGCTTTACTGCCACCTGTCATGTTAGAACTACCCTTTCTAAATAATGGCTCATCACCAAGTTGGCAGCAGTATGAGGAATTTTGGCTAGTGTAACACTTAAAGACTATCTACTAGATTCTCAAAATTGGTGAAGGAAACATCAATAAAATGATCAATTCTTGAATTGCTGAAATACATGTAAAAAATTCATGAAAGTTTAGTTGTCTTAGAAAAAAGCTATGAATATGATAAAATTTAACTTTGATGTTGCTTAAAGTACAATCAGTTTAAATGTCAATCTTAGAAATCTAAAATCATGAAATCCATTTTTTAAAAATTAAATTTGATGAGATTCAGGTCAATTCTAATGGACTTGTGATGGAGAAAGACATCTCAATCCAAAAAAAAGACTGGAGGGATCTAATTTGGATCACAATATAGTATTCACATCTTTTTTGTTGCTTTTGTTTGTTTGTTTTTTGGCTTGCTTGCTTTTTTTTTTTCTTTCTCATTTTTTTTCCTTTTTGATCTGATTTTTCTTGTGCAACATGATAAATGTGGAAATAGAACTGCACATTAACATATATTGGATTGCTTGTTGTCTAGGGGAAACGGTAAGAGGAAGGGAGGGAGAAAAACTTGGAACACAGAGTTTTGCAGGGGTGAATGTTGAAAACTATCTTTGCATATATTTTGAAAATTAAAAGCTATTAAAAAATTTCAAAAGTTAAACTTGCTTTTTCAAGTCAAAATGTTCCTAAAATTAATATTTACTATCACATACCACTACACATCTGTCAGATTGGCTAAGATGAAAGGAAAAAATAACGATGATTGTTGGAGGGGATGCAGGAAAACTGGGACACTGATACATTGTTGGCGGAGTTGTGAACAAATCCAACCAGCAATCTGGAATTATGCCCAAAAAGTTATCAAACTGTGCATACCCTTTGATCCAGCAGTGTTTCTACTGGGCTTATACCCCAAGGAGATACTAAAGAAGGGAAAGGGACCAGTATGTGCCAAAATGTTTGTGGCAGCCCTGTTTGTAGTGGCTAGAAGCTGGAAAATGGATGCCCATCAATTGGAGAATGGTTGGGTAAATTGTGGTATATGAATGTTATGGAATATTATTGTTCTGTAAGAAATGACCAGCAGGATGAATACAGAGAGGCTTGGAGAGACTTACATGAACTGATGCTAAGTGAAATGAGCAGAACCAAGAGATCATTATATACATCAACAACGATACTGTTTGAAGATGTAATCTCATGGAAGAGGATTTCTTTGACAAAGAGACCTAATTCAGTTTCAATTGATCAGTGATGGACAGAAGCAGCTATACCCAAAGAAAAAACACTGGGAAATGAATGTAAAATGTTTGCATTTTTGTTTTTCTTCCCGGGTTATTTTTACCTTCTGAATCCAAATCTCCCTGTATAACAAGAAAACTGTTTGGATCTGCACACATACATTGTATCTAAGATATACTACGACATATTCAACATATATAGGACTGTTTGCCATCTAGGGAAGGGGGTGGAGGGTGGGAGGGAAAAATCGGAACAGAAGTGAGTGCAAGGGATAATGTTGTAAAAAAAAAAAATTACCCTGGCATGGGTTCTGTCAATAAAAAGTTACTATAAAAAAAAATTTACTATCATAATGTGAAGAATGTATTTTCTCTATGTGTGCTGTCAACCAGATAGGTCTTATTTTTCATAATTTGATGTTTCCTGAAATGTTACACAATGTTAGTTCTAGCAAGGATCTCAGAGAATATATACTACAATGACATGATTTTACAGTTAAAGAAATTAAAGTCTAGAGATGAAATAATGATCAAGATTGTATAGTTAGACTTGAGACCAGGGTTAGGTCTTCTGACTTTTTGGAATATTAATTATATAAGCTCTAGAAAGGTTTATAAAACTAAATTTTAAAAATGGAATCATATTTCATTTGAGCTATTTTATTTTTATTATTATTACAGCTTTGCTCTTTCTATCAATAAATGGGAGAGGGGAAGCTGGAAGAAAAAGAAAAAATGGAATCACATTACAAAAATATTTTCCAAAAAACTAGGAAGAATAAAGGTACTTAAATCTTCAACTTTTACCAAATGAAAAGCACTCCTCTGAAATAAATAAGCCATCCCTTAAAATATGAGACTTATGTTTTTCTTAAATTAATAGAATGCTTCTTGAGACTGTAATTTCATATGCTTAATCAGGATAGGTAATTTAAGGAAAAAGACTATTTTGAGATTATCAAGCTTGGTTTGAAAAAGATTTATTTTCCCTTTCTTTTGTTTTGTTTTTTATGTTGGAATTTTCTCAATGGAGGATGGGAAATGGGAGAGATAATTTTTAAAATATTTGTTATTTAAAAATAAAAAAGTAAAATAAGGGAGAGAAAAATGAATTCAGAAATTCTATACCAATACCAAAATCCACGTTTTCTTTCAACTTCTATATAAATTTTTTTTAAATTAGTGACATAACCATAATACTGTACCTCAGTGACAACACCCGCAGCTATAGTAGAACCACTGTAACGCAACATGAATCTTCCCAGTTCTTTAAAGTCCTTATATAATTCAAGAGCAATAGGTCTTTGTGTCTGCAGTTCTACTAAAGCATTCTGGCCTTTAGTCAACAACCTGTCAAAAAAACACGATTATTTGGACATAGTTACAACTAAAGTAACATAACAAAGAAGCTTTTTTAAAAATAGGCAAAACCATAAACTATGAAAAGACAAAGGAATATTTTAATAAATATAGATAGACATGTAATTTTGAATCAATTATAGGAAAGACATCAAATCCTGAAACACTAATCTGTGTATATTTTCCCACTGATTTATAAAAATGTTGTTAGTATCATTACAATGTCTTTTCTTCAGATATTATTACAATCAAGATCAAATAATAATAAAATTAACCATAAACAAGATGTTTAATGGCAAAGATTCATACTACCCAGTATCAGGGCCCTAAGCAAAAATAAAAACAAAAATAAGTTTGTCTTTGGTACCATCATCTTCAATTTCTATAATTTCTCATAGAATGTTGCACTCCGGCTACCTAAAGCTTTCTCTGCCTTTTCTGTATTTTATTCTAATCTGCTCTTCTCAGAGGTAACTTTCCACTTTAAATCAAAGCTCCCATTCAATAAATAAACAAACCTTCAAAGATTAATAGATGCTAGTTAGTGATTAAAAAGAAAGCAAACTAATTATTAGACTAATGGAACTGATATCAATGTGTGAACTACTCTGTAGGGTTAAATTTCCTTAGGTAGTAATTAGTAACTTTTAAAAGAAGTACATACGAACAAATGAAGTTCTTAGAAGTAAGAATGTGTAAAGGAAGAATGTGTACATTCTTATAGGTTAAGAATGTTTGAGCAAAGTTCCTGGTTTCCCTTAACTATTCCATTATGTCACTTCCTCTTGTTGAGATACTCAAATTACATTTTCAAAAAAAAAGCAAAAGAATATAAGAACTTATAGTATTTGGAGACTTAAAGAGCATTCAGTCAAATATTTATTTTACAGATGTGGAAACTAAAACTAAAACAAAAAAATAAATGACTTATTCAAAATTTTGTATTAAGCAAGAGAAGCAGAATTTGGCTATAGGAGCTTGTATCACCACTCCAAAAAGTTTATAAATCTTAAGGCATTATATCCATTTGTAAAACCTCATAGCACTATATTTAAATGTAGGCTATTACTGAAGACTGGTGAAACCACATGCTTTAATAAGCTGAATGAATAGAGAAAATATATGTCTGGAACAACATGGATAAAGCAAGCACTAGATTTAATTTCTTAACTTACCTTGCTAACTACTTCAATTCTTAGCAAGGAAAGAGACAAGAACTATAACTCTAGATTTACTATGACAAGTCAGAAAACAGTTAAATGAATTTGAATAGGGATATTGGGGAGAAAAAAAGCGAGCAGCAACTTATGTTTATGTGTATTATGGAAAAGAAGGGAACTTTGGGCCAGTCAGCATTGTGCCCCAGACTTTTGAAAAACAGAACACTCTATACACTAACAATACCATAAAAAACCAATAATTTGTAAACGACTTAGGAACTATGATGAACATACTGACTACTCACAAATATGGAGGACCCAGTTCCCTAACATCTGGTGACAGAGATTGAGACCATGTTTTTGAATATTGATTGAGATATTTCTTTTTGAACACAGCCAATGTTAGAAATCTGTTTTGTTTGATTCTATTATTTTTATCATCTTTCCACCATCCCTCAAAAAAAAAAAAAAAAAAAGATATGCACTAAGCTGCTACATAACTAAGAATGTAAGAAATCTGTACACAGTTTAATAAGGCAGGAAGGGGAGATGAACTGAAGCTGAAGCAAAGGTAGATTTAAGTACATTCAGAATAAGGAGCTTTAAACAAGGAATGAAAAAAAAAAATATTGCTTGGAATAACATTAGGTAAAATTACTTTTTTTCCCCCCACTGTCATCTTCTTTCCCAAGTATATAGATTTTCAAATATGGCTAAAAAAGACTGCAAGTCTAAGAATAGTGAAGAAACCCAAGAAAAGCAGATAAATTTAGGCACCTACATAAATTTTATTTCAGAGAACTGAAATAACTTGCAGATGTAATCAATGGACTGCTTTTGGAAATGTTTGAGGAACTGTGGATCACAAAAGTAGTTCCAGAAGGCTAAAAAAAGGCAAATGCTGAACTTATTTTTTTAAAGGGTGACACTACATTTGTTTAATTGAAGCAACTTCAAAAATCTTTTTAAAATAATAATTATCATTTTATACTACTTTAACATTTATGAATGGTTTTTATCTAAATTATGACTTAGGAGCATTCAGAAAGAGTGACTATGATAAATTATATTGGACTAAGAAAAAGTCATGCCCAAATGAACTATTTTCATTATTTAAAAGTATGAAACACAAACAGATCAGGAGAAAACTTAAGATAAATTTATACTGATCTCAATATCATCTAACAAAATCTATCACGATATCATTATAGACAACAAAAAGAAAGGTAGACTGGATAATAAAAAAAAGATTCACAATTAAATAAAATGATTGATTAATGCAATCATGTTAACCTGGAGGCAAATCTATTGCATTTCCACAGACCTCTGCTTTTTGTTGGATTCAACATGATCATTAATTTGAGTAAGGACCCAGGGATAAAAATCTTTAGATGACAAAAACCTTTAAAAAATCATTTAATATGTTTGTTATATGTCAGAAGCAATACTTTAAAATAACTACAGACTTTAAAAATAGGCTAAAACTAACAAAATTACTCTATATTATATTTCAAGACCTACAATTAGAATAATTGTCTTCTGAACTCTGAATCAAAAGGCTAAGTGTAGAAGTAGAAAACTGGAAAAGACTTGGCTGAATAGTGGCTTATGAAAAAAACATGGTTTTTAGTTAATTTCAAGGTAAATATAAGCTAACAAATGACAGCAAAAAAGTTAATGCAGTCTTACATCATCAGGAGTCCCATTCAGTTTAAGTGGGATCCACTATGTCTTCTATAGATCTAATGTTTACTGGGGTATTATGTTTAAATTTTTGGCATCACATTTTTAGAAGGATGTTGACAAAGTGAAAATTCTTAAGAGAAGTAGGAACAGTAAGCAGCAAGATCAAGCACAATGAGCACTGGATCTATAAAAGAACAACCACTTGCTTTTCAATTCAGATCTATGAGACCTTAGGCAAATGAATTAACCTCTCTGGGTTTCAGTTTACTCAATTATAAAATTAAGAGATTGGACTATTTGACCACTAAGGCTTCTTCCAGAATAGATCCAAGATCTTATTTATGTATGCCATATGGGGAATTAGGGAGGTTTAGTCTTAAAGATCACGAAATGTGCCATAAGACAAAATAAGAGGCCATGATTAAGAAAGCAAATTTTTACTCAACATAAAGAAACATTTTCTAATAGTTGAAGCTGAGTCAAAGTAAATGAGTAAAATGACTTGATGTATCAAGGAAAAGTTGAATGACCTATAAAGCATTTTTCCACTCTAATATTCTATCATGCAAAACTAACTATAAATGCCAGTTTTTCTGCTTCCTAGTAAGCTTATTTTTTTAAAGTGCTATTTTCCCTCACAGAAAGTAAAACAGGTATCTTTCTCAAGTCATTCTAGAAAAGATTTTTTTATTGTTGTTGTTTCAGTGGATTTCCATATAATATAATCTAAAATAGGAGAAGAATATGTTCCCATGATGTGGAGTAATTAGAAGACCAATTCTTGAGTTTCTGATCATGCTTAAGGCTCATACTTCTATTGAAAACTGGATGTTTTTAGAAAGCATTCAACACTTAGAACTTGAATGTGAGGAGGAAATAATCTGTACCTTCTCTCAGGAAAATTATGTCAGCAGAGTACACTTTTTACTACTAAATAATTTCAAAATTTCCAATTTCTCCAAAGTGGAAGATTATCTTGACAGCAGACATTGCAGATGCTAACATGTAGCCAGATTACCAGGTGAACAAAGTGAAGCCAAGAACAGTAGTTAAGTCAGAAAAATGAATAAACTTCAGTGGAGTTGTCATATTGTCAAGTAGTCATGTAACCATAGTAGGGAGAGAGGTATTAGAGGGGAGGGACAAGAAAGGGGAGGGGAGGAGGGGTTAACAGGAACATAAGGACAATACAATTCCATCTGAAAAATCAGTGACAATTTAAATATTTATAACACTTAGTATGTAGAATCTGATACCACTTAACCACACTTCCACATTTATTCTCAGGAATAATCAGCACAATAAATATACTATTGGCATTCCCACCTATATAAATTAATAAGACCTTACTATCAACTTTTTAAAATATTAATGAGAACACTGTAAATATAATTTTACTTATTAAGAGCAATATTTTGTAAATTAAGTCTAAAACACTATTTATATTACTTGCTGGCATTTCTATATTGTGAAAACACTCACTTGGGTTTTTTCTTTGTGACTTCACCAGTGCTTTTGTGCAGGATGCTAATCAATCTTCTGATGGTAGCAGGTTCACTTACAGTTTGATAGTGTAACAGTACCTAAAATAAAAATTGAAGGAAACTAAAAATATGCCAAATAACAGTTCATCTTATGTCATCCTATACTATATGTTGTAGCACTGATTATATTTAATTCAGCATTTATATGTACAATTATATATTATTCTCTAATTATTCAAATCTGACAATTTTGACCACCTAACAAGACTGAAAACTCCTTGAAGATGTCAGACTATACTATAAAACTGTGTGTGTGTGTGTGTGTGTGTATGTATGTGTGTGTATGCATGTCTCTCCATTCATCTGCCTTTTGTGTTCGGTGTAGATACAGTAACATATGTTTTAACTAGCACTGTTAGAAACTGAGAACTGTAGAATAGTGGAATTTTGAAAACTTAGAATGGTTTAGAGATCTCATATTTATTTATCAAGTAAGAAATTAAACATCCTGACTCCAAGGCCAATGTTCTTTCCATTCTATTATGTTGTGGTATTTTTTTCCTCAGTCAATGAATATTTACTATACAACTATGCATTATATAATACATGCAAAAGCATCACACACTGCCTTGCCTAATTCAACATCCCCAAAGTAATCAAATGTATAAATGAGTTGTAAATGTGTGCCCAAGAAGACAATGAAAGCCATAAATAGATTTTTCTGACCTGTGGCAAAAGTGTCCTTTAAATGATATGCTTTTCTGGACTAAACAGGGTGCAATAAGGGATACTGTAGAAGTAGAGAGGAATGACCATAGACACAAGGGTATAACTCCCTGATTCCCTGAATGGTGGCATCAAAAAGATACCAAAGTCAAGCAAATGTTAAATGAATTTCCAGATAATTCAAGTTTTACCTTTTAACATTACTTCTTTTAAAAAATAAAAACCTCACTAAAGCATATCAAATGCATTATCTCACTCTTATTAGAGTAATTCTATTAAATTCTATTTAAAAAAGTATTGATTTGCAGGATACAGTTTCTAGTGACTCAGATTTAAATTCACACCAATAAGTGCATTATCCTACAATATAATGAAATCATAAGCCATTGAACTGTGCTGGATATTTGCTGTTAAGGTTTAAGTAGATCTAGACTTTTTCCTGTCTTTGACCACTGTTACTTCTCAGAATAATAGCTTCTATCAGTATTAACTCAGTACTAACTCAGTACTGTTTGCTATATCAAAGCAGACAACCAAACTATTTTCTTTAATTCAGTAAAATCAGTTTTACATGTCATTCTCTCCTGTGTATAATCCATCCTCTATGCAGCTGCCAAAACAATTTTCCTAAAGCAAAGGCATGTAATTTTGTTGCTCAAAAATCTTCATGAGCTCCTTTCTGTCTCTAGTATTAAATATACACTCCTCAGCTTGTCATTTAAAGCCAACTACAAATAGGTTTCCATCTTTAAAGTTATTTCACAGTAATTCCTATCTCATACCCTACATTTCAACCAAGCTGGTTTAGAGATCCCCAACATGATATTCCATTTCTTGTCCCTCTCTATCTTTTCCCAGGCTGTCCTTCATGTCCCTCTTAATTTATTTCCCTCAGGATCCTTAGTCCTTTTTAGGCTCACCTGGCATCTTCTTTGTGAAAGTTTTCGTTCTCCATCCTCATCTAACACCCATGCCCAGATGTTAAGCATTCTTTCCTTCCAATTACCTTGCATTTTTTAATCTGTGAATATGTGGGATCCTTTTAATAAACTATCAGTTCTTTAGAGCAGTCTTGTATTTGTTTTTAATACCCCTAACACTATCATGGAATCATTCATGTAGCAGCTACCTCGTACATGTTTATTTAACTACATTTTAAATCAACACTCTATATAAACTGGCTTAGTCTTGACACTGATTTCCTATGTAAGCTTAGGGGCATTTTACTTTTCTAGGCTTTGATTCCTCCCCTGAATCAAATTTGGATGGCACACTAGAAAGAAGAATTGCTCACGGTTAAGACTGACTTATGTGAGAAAGCTAAAACCAGGAACTGGGGATCCAGGTGACAAGCATACCCAATTCCTAGTTCCTTCTCAGATATGCAGATGTAAGAACTGAGAATATGGAGGAGGAGCCAAGATAGGAGAAAAGGTAGCAACTTGGCTAAGCTCTCCCTAAAACCTCTCTGAACACTTGTAAATAATTCCATAAAACAATGCAAAAAGCAGCAGAACCCACAAAAGGAAGAAGTGAAATAATTTTCCAGCCAAAGACAATTTAGAAGGTCAGCAAGAAAGACCTGTTGCACTTGAATGAGAATGGAACACAGTCCAGTCTACTCCATGCCAGCTCATACCTAGTCCCAGAATACCATGAGAAGGCCTTACTGAATCAGCAATAGCAAAAGCAGTGGCTGCTTCCACAGCTCTCAGCCCACAAACAGTAAGGGGTCAGAAGAGGTCTGACCAGTAAATGGTCAGAAGGAGATTACCAAAGAGGGTTCTGGGAAGATGGCCATTAGAAAATTTTAAGTTCTCTAGATTTTCCCTACAAACAAGATAAAGTTGTGCCTCAGAGTAAATGTAGAGTGTAAAAACAAATTTAGTTGTGATAGAACAGTTATCCTCATAGAACAATCAAAGAAGATTTCAAGATAGATATCAGGAAAGTGGTTTGGCACATGTGAATTTTAAACACCTCCAGACTAGTTCCTCTTAAACAGTAAGCAGTGAGTGCTGAGATTAACTGTGTTGGAAGGTAGTATCAGCCCCTACTATAGGAGATTTAATGTCTTACATATAGTGAGGAATAAGAAATCTGAGTCAGGGAAGATTGAGAGAAACTCTACTGGTAGAAATAGCAAGCCTGCCTGTGCTGTCTAGATGTGGTCCTGGACAAAAAAGAAACCAGCAGACACTAAGTGCAGAATTAGTGGAGTAGGAACACTGTTAGCTATGGCACTTACAGAAGGGCAGGAGTTTTTGGTTTCTTATAGGAGGGTAGAACTGAAGGAGGATCTGAGGTCAGAGGAACCATTCTCCATACCCCAAGACTGGATGTAATTACACCAACAATCTGCCACAAATTTAAAAAAAAAAAAAAATGAGCAGGCAAAGGAGAAAGAACTCAAATTTAAAGAGTTACTATGGGAATAGGGAAGACCATGGTTCACCATAAGGGGAAGAAGCTGAAATTTAAAAAACCCTCTCTTATCCCAAAGAATAATGTTAATTGGTAACCTGGCCAGAAAAAAAAACTACAAAAGATTTTAAAAATCAAAGGAGAGACACTAAGGAAAAACTAAAAACCAAACTAAAAATGAAAAAATAAAGACAATGCAAGGGAAAAAAAAAAAAACATTAGGAAAAGAAAGTCAACCAACTAGAAAAGGAAATCCAGAATCTTAAGGAAAATGACTCCTTGAAAACTAGAATTAGGCAAGAGAAAGCCAGCAACTTTATAAGAAGCCAAGAAATAATAAAACAAAATATGAAGAATGAAAACAGAAGAGAACATGAGATCTCACAAGAAAAACAACACATTTGGAGAGGAAACATAAGAATAATTGGACTTCCTGAAAGCAACAATCAAAAAAAGGATCTTGATACAATAATACAAGAATATTAAAGAATACTGTCAGAGGAGGATTCTGGGAAGACGGAGGAGTAATTCAGTAAATTTCCCCCACAAACAGAACAAATCTGTGCATCAGGGCAAACATGGACTGGTTAAAAAACAAAGACTTGGGGGCAGAACAGGGTCTTCTGAGTAGAACCTAAAAAGATCTGAAGACCTCAGGACAGGATTAACCAGTATGAAGTGCAAACACCTTTGGGCTAGTTCTACACAAACACCAAGTGGGGGACCCCTAGGGCTAGCTGGATTTGGCCTGAGTCTCATCAAGACCACAGAAACTCTCACCTTCAGACTGCATGTAGAATTGGGATCCAAATCTGGGAAGACTTGAGTGAACCTTGGCTGAGTAGGAACCCCACGCCCAGCTGTGCTGCTGAGAAGCAGCCCTGAATGAGAAGAAACCAGCACCCCTGGTCAATGCAAAAGCAGTGGAGAAGGGACTTTTTTGGTGGAACTATTGGTTTGGGGTTCCAGGTCAGAGGGGAAAGCTGAAGTGAAGTTAGCTTTGAAGAAGGTGGTAGGGAGGAAAGGGGAAAAAAAGAATAAAACATGCACAGCAGAGAACAAAAGAAAACCTACAAGGCAGCAAAGAAAAGATGGATAGCTCTGAACATGTGTGTAGTATTTATTATATAGGCTTTTGTAGTATTCTTTTCTCTGGGAGCAGGCTTCCTGGGGGACTTCTGGAAACAGCCTTAGTTTCAGTTCAGTGTAATAATCGCCTCAAATGCAGCCAGCTGTTAAAATTTCAGATCCTTTATTGTCTCTTCCAAAATAGCCCGGTTAGTTTTCTTAGAGGCCTATCTCCCTCCTTGGTTCCAAGAGCTCTTGCTGCTAGTCTTTTGCCTCTTCCAGCTTCAGCCTTTCTTCTTCCGAATCCCCTACTTCTGCCCAACTGCAGTCTCTGGCTTCTCAATCTCCTAAACTGACTGACTCCTGACTGAGGCTCTTCCTTTTATATGCTCTTTTAGAGGTGTGAACTCAAAGGTTGACTCCTCCTCCAAGAGAGGAGGATTGTGGGTGCCTGACTTGTGAATCTCAAATGCTAATGTGTGAAGTGTGAAAGGTGTGAACTCTGAATTAGAGAACTGCTAAGCACGATGCTAAAATTAGACAACTGACTTATCACTTTGTAAGAATCCTAACAGGCTTTCTTGAAATGGATATTGTCTCATATTTTTAATCCTCTCATATTCTCCTGTATACATGGCAATTTTTTTTCCTTTAATCTTTTTCTATTTTATATTTAAGTTTTAAATAAATAAATTCTTGGAATGTGGGTAGGGAAGAACAATTACAGAGCTCTCTCCTAACACGAGGGACAGAACTCTGTTACTTTCAAAACTCAGTCTCACATATTCAACATGTATAGGACTGCTTGCCATCTAGGGGAGTGAATGGAGGAAGAGAGGGGAAAAATCGGAACAGAAGTGAGTGCAAGAGATAATGTAAAAAAATTGCCCTGGCATGAGTTCTGTCAATAAAAAGTTATTATAATAAATAAATTAATTTTAAAAAATAATAAATTCCTAAAGTATTGCAAAAAAAAAAAAACACCTCAGTCTCAGGTCACAGTCTGAGGTGACTGCCCCAAGTTGAGGAGTAGCTTGTAACCACAGTGGAGAAGGGACCCTTCAAAGGCTAGTTTCAGGGCAGAAAAGAGTACTTGTGGTTATTCACATAGAAGAGCATAGGCCAAGAGAGCAGTAAATAAATACATCTCTCCTCAAATCATACTACTTAGGAAGAAATGAAAACTTACAATTCCCTAGAAGTATCTCTGAAAACAGCTACACAAAACACCTTAGATTGGAACAGTATGCCCTCCATCCTAGAAGCAGAGGCCCAATTTAGCAAAGAGTTAAAAGTCAAAAAATGGGTAAACAACAGAAAAAAAAATTCTGACCACAGAAAGCTACTATGGTGACAAGGAAGATCAAAACATACACTCAGAAAAAAACAGTCAAAGCTCCAAGAAAAATATGAATTAGTCTCAGACCATGGAAGAACTCAAAAAGGAATTTGAAAATCAAGTAAGAGGGGTAGAGGAAAATTGGGAAGAGAATGAGATACAAGAAAATCATGAAAAAAGAGTCAACTTGGTAAAGGAGGCACACACACACACATATACACAATACAAAAGAAAATAACATCTTAAAAAATAGAATGGGTCAAATGGTAAAAGAGGTACAAAAAGCCAATGAGAAGAAGAATGCCTGGAAAAGCAAAATAGGCCAAATGAAAAAAGAGGCACAAAAATTCACTGAAAAAAATTCCTTTACAAAGCAGAATTGGCAAAATGAAAGAGAAGAAAATAATTCCTTAAAATGAGAATTGAAAGAAAAAGAGAAAAAATGTGAAATATCTCTTTGGAAAAAGAACTGACCCAGAAAACAGATCCAGGAGAGAGACTACAGGAAAACCATGATTTTAAAAAAGAGCTTAGGCATCATCTTTCAAGGAAATTATCAAGAAAAACTATCCTGATATTTTAGAAAAATTCCAGAACTCCCAGGTCAAAGAGAAAATATTGCAAGCAGCCAGAAAGAAAAAAATTTAAATATCATGGAGAAACAGTCAAAAAAGTACAAGACTTAGCAGCTTCTACCTTAAAGGAGTGGTAGACTTGGAATATGATATTTCAGAGAGCAAAGGAGTTAGGATTAAAACTGACAATCAGCTGTCCAGCAAAACTGAGTATAATTGTTCAGGGGGGCAAATGGATGTTTAATGAAATAGAGGACTTTCAAGCATTCTTGATGAAAAGACTAGAGTTGAATGGAAAATCTGACTTTAAATTACAGGACTCAGGAGAAGCACAAGGAGGTAAACAGAAAAGGGAAATCATAAGGAACTTAATAAGGCTAAATCATCTACATTTCTACATGGGAAGATTATACTTCTAACTCATAAGAACTTTTTTCACTATTAGGACAGTTAGAAGGAGTACATAAAGAAAGACACAGAGCACAGGTACAAGTTGAATATAAAGAAATCTACTGAAAAAAAAAAAGAATGCACTGGAAGAAAGGGAAAGGGAGAGATAAAATGGGGTAAGTTATTTGACAAAAAAGGCAAGAAAAAGCTTTTATAGTGGAAGGGAAGGTGAGAGAGATGGGGAAGATAAGTAAGTGAACTTTATTCTCCTCAGAATTGGCTCAAAGAGGGTATATAATATACATATTCACTTAGGTATAGAAATGTTATCTTACTTTATAGGAAAGTAGGAGGAGAAGGGGATAGAAATGGGGGTAGGGTGTTAGAAGTAAGGACATATTTGGGGAGATGGCAGTCAGAAACAAACTATTTTTGAGAGGCAAGAGTGAAAGCAAAGAGAATAAAATAAACAAAAGGGGGAGAAAGATGGAGGAAATTAGTTAGCAATAGTAACTATGAAAGAATTTTGAAGTTTTTCAAACATATAGAGAAGTGAGTCAAATTTATAGAAATAAGAACCATCCCACAATTGACAAATGATCAAAAAATATGAATAGTTTTCAGATGAAGTAATCAAAACTATAGCTATATGAAAAAAAAATGTTTGAAATCACTACTGGAGAAATGCAAATTAAAACAATTCTGAGGTACTACCCCATACCTATTAGTTTAGCTAATAGAACAGAAAAGAAAAATGACAAAGAGGAGATGTGGGGAAAATGAGACATTAATACACTAATGGTGGAACCATGAACTGATTCAACTATTCCACAGAGCAATTTGGAACTATGCCCAAAGGACATTAAAAACCCTTGACCTACCAATACTGCTATGAGATGTGTATCCAGAAAGAATTTAAAAAAAAAAAAAAAAAAAAAAAGGAAAAGAGATCTATTTGCACAAAAATATTTATAGCAGTTCTTTTCTAATGACAAAGAACTGGAAATCAAGGGGATAATGGCAGCACAAACTGTAGGAATACTATTTGTGTTATAAGAAATAATGAGAGGACGCTCTCAGAAAAACTTGGATTTACTTGATCTGATACAAAATGAAATGCACTGTGTATAAACTAACAAATATTTTAGGATGATCAGCTGTGAATGACTTCGCTTTTTCTCAGTAATACAATGAGAGTCAGGATAATTCTGAAGAACTTATGATGAAAAATGCTATATATACATCAGGTATCTGAATAGACTAAGAATACCTATTTTTACTTTCCTTATTTTCCTTAAGGTTCTTGTTTTATTTTATCTTTTTTTTTTTTGGGGGGGGGGGCGGAGGGGAGGTCCATCATTGCTCTTACATCATGACTGATGTGGAAATGTATTTTACATGACTATAGGCATAAATATTTAATTGCTTGCCTTCTGAATGAGGGGGTAGGGAGGAAGGTAAAGAATTTGGAACTAAAACTTTTCAAAACATGCTAAAAATTGTTTTTACATGTTATTGGGGAAAAATAAATATTAAATTTTAAAAATTTATAACATGACCCTTAAGGGATTGGCATATAGCTTAAACATAATACAGACTCTAATCCACATGGAGAGCGGGAATAGTTTTCTAGTCAAGAAGGAATGGTTTCTATTATGAAAAATCTGTATGTTGATAAATGAGCATATACTGTTGACTTAAACATAATAATCTACTGCTCTTTAATAAAAACATAATTTTATCTAAACTCAATCAATATGAAGTACATTTTTTCCACACCTTTTTCCAATTACAGAATCCTCCAAAAGAAAAGAGACTTCAGAAATTATTTAATTCTACCTGTTTCTTGAAAGGAATCCCTGTCTATAACATTCCCAACAAGTACTCATTAAGCTTGTTTGGAAACCTTCAGGGAACCAACAACCAGTCTATTTCTCTCTTTAGCACTTCTATTAAGATTTTCTTTATAATGAATAAGAATTTGCCTCTCAGCACTTCAATTCACACTTCCTGTGTTCTGTCCTTTAGGGCCAACCAGCAGAAAAAATCTAATCCAAACACTTAAAGAAAATAATTATACTTCCATTCCTCCCACTCCTCAAACTTACTTGTTACTCTAAAATCAACAAAGAATGATGAACTATTTGACTGTAGATCTCATTTTTTGAAACACATTTCATCATGATATTTGTGTTTTTGCATTATTCTTCCAATAGACTATGACACTAGAGATTGTCTTACCTGTATTTTATAACTCTTTTATTCCTAAGACAGTGTTCTATACACAACATTTTTGTTCAAATGTCTGCTGAATTTATCACTTAATATAAATTTGGTATTTACATATAAATTAATAACTCATGTATATAATATTTTAAAGTTTAAAAAAGGCTTTTCATAAGCCACCCTGTGAAACAGGCAGAATAGTATCAGGTATTAGGTGACTTGTCTAGAACCATGTATTTGGTTTAAATAGCAATGTCAGAACTCAGCCTAAGGATCTTAAGAGTTCCAAGATTAGGACTCTTACCATGTGAAAGTGGAATGTAATTAAGCTGTATTTTAAAACTTTCATTTCATGCTTAAGAATCTACATAAGAGAGGAAGACAGCATTACTATTTAGAGTAACTACTGACCTCTTCATGGCCTTTATTAGCAAATAATATTGTGAATTGCAATTACAGAGTTGTGTAAGTAAAATCATTTAGTAATTTCTCCACCCTTTTCACTTACAGGATATGCCGCTTTCTAAGAATGAGTTCAGCATCAGAAATAAGTAACTCGCACTTGCTCAGTCATCAATTTCAACTAAACAACAAAAACAACTAATTTTTCAAAGTATATTTTACAATAAAATCAGAATTTATTGAAATTTCCCAAATCACATATATATTTTCAATAAAACAAAAATTTTTCATCCTCTCTTTTTTTGCAGGAAGTCCATAATATGGGACAGAACTAAAAACTATCATCTCTGAATTATACTCTACATTTACAAATAATTTTCCATTAATTACTATAATGATGTGTGAAATAATTAGTCTTAAAAACTGAAACTTTCTTACTTAATCTCAAAGGTATATATTTATATCTATGAACATACACACAAATAATTATGCATATATTATATACAAAAAGTATATTATAAATTTAACAATATCCTACCTTTACTCTTAAATTACAATGTCTTAAAAACCTGCTGATGATTTTTTTTTCCAGAACACATATTAACTGTGACATATTCATTTATGTTTTCCAAATAATAAATAATTCAATCTTACTAAAAGATAGTTGTTTTTTTAATGAGGTACAAAATTTGACTAAGGGAGAAAAAATTTTTTAACTAATACAGAAAAAACCTTCTAGAAAAATATCTGGATTTATTTTCTATGCTATCAATGTTGGTGCCATTCCTGAGAAAACAAACTTCCAAAGAAATATAATAATCATAAAATACAGTTTCTAAAGACTTCATCATACCTTTGTTATAAAAAAAGATAATTTTAAAAATTTTAATTCATACCTAAGGAAATTTTATAGTCTAATGCTTTTCATATTTTCCAGTTTACAAAACTCCCAAGAATCTGTCTTTAATAAACTTGGGATTTAGAATTAAGTATTTCAAATATTACCTTATTTCACTATGTGTGATAAACCATAATCATCCATAAAGAATCTGCTTCATAATTGACTACCCAATGACAATATAGTAACCAATTAAGTCCTGTTCTTCATTGTCATCTGAGAAATTGGCTGGTTTATATGTCAGTGGAAGATGTATGCCTTTTAATTTTTCTATTGAGAATTTATCTGTGCAGAGTGATTGCCATCTACTACTACAAAATATTTTCTGAATGATAACTTATTTTTTTTAGAAAGTTATTACTCCTAGTTATAAATTTTATTCCCTACAGTAGAGCATTAATGCAGCTATTCTAAAATAAGGCTCAATCATTATAATGCTGATTAACTTGCAATAATTAAGCATGACATTAACATACACACACCATGAATTTGGTTCAGCATTCCTTTATTTAGATGATTCTTCAACATTTTAAAACTCTTGTAACATTTTGCATTTTGGGGGGGGGGGGGTTGTTTTAACATTTAAGGGCATACATTTTCAAATGGAGTTTCCTTAATGGTAGATTAATCCCTCTGTAATCACTTCTAGAAGCATTTTCCACATATTTCATGTAGGTTTTTATTTTTATTTTGGCTGAAAGTTGAACTGGAATACAAAGTTTCTTTTAAAAATAATATTTTTTTTAAGTTTAAGAAACAAAATAAGCATTTTTCAAAAACTTACAGGGAATCCTTTAGTGATGGGAATTTCAATATTAAAGATGAGGATTCGAGCTTTGAAACGAGTACAGGCTTTAATGGGTTCTTTGGGACCACAGAAAATACAACCAACACTGCAAAAGAAGAGGAAGAGACATATATGCATGTAATGGAAATACTTTTCAATCAATTCAGTTTGTTTTACAAATAAAGCTACAGCAGTTAATTAGGGACTTTTGGTGAATATAACCTTCTAGTTTAGGGTATTTGTGGTTTCCACATCAGTAATCTATCATTTTCTGACTTTGCAAAACCCATTCTAAGAATGTGATCAATATGTTCACAAATATTCAATATTAGTATTAACTAGACAAAAGTATAAATTCACAGTAAATATGAAGCCTAATTTTTTAAAATGAATCACTGAGTTACAAAGTATATGTAAGTCTTTAGACTCTATATTCAAAACAGCTTAAACGAATTTTTGCACTCACTTGATTTTGATGATATCCATACCAACCAAGGTGAGACTAACATGATCTCCTGCTGCTGCCCAATCAACGGGTTCATCATGTAGCATGATTCCTGGAAATGAGTAAAAACCAAAGTATAAAGTAAAATACCTAGATACTAAGCTATAAACAACCAGGGGATTTGGGGCCGTTTAGGTCTCATCAGTCATTACTCATCATTTTCAATATGAATGGCTACATAGTAAAAAGTTTGACTAAAAGTCAAACACTTCCTTTAGACTTTACTTTGCTAAGGTATCACCTTAGATATATAACATGACTTTCATTTGCTTATAAAATGCTGCTTTTTCTTTATTTGATACAGATTTTAAGCCCAAGTTTTCTAAGGAATGGTCAACAGTTATTCACCATCTTTTCTGAAAATAGAAAGACAAATTACAACATAAGGTAGTGTTATGTTTAGTTTATCATACAAAGGAACAGCATGTTCCAGAAGTTTTTCAAACAGAATAGCTAAGTAACCTGCCTTGAAATTTTCCCTCAAGCCCATGTTAAGAGGTAGGAAATGAACAAAAATAACCAGAAAAGTAGATATAATGGAGTTGATTTGTATATAAATAACATCATAAAAAATTTTTAAATTAGGTTTCATGATTAATATTGCTTCTAACTTATTTCTGTAACTTTCTTTCTCATAGACTCCTCTGCTATTTTGGCAAACAGCGAAGGCAAGAGTGTATCAAGCCAGGGAAAAGGCAAGGTAGGTGAAGACACCCACCCAAAGCTTGGGAGAGACACTGGTAAACAACAAACAATAACATCCACTAACATTATAATTTAAAGAAACTGAGTTGGAATTTCCTAGGTTAGGAATATCCTCTTGTCCAGAGTGGAAACAAAGAATACTTTTAAAATATCTATTATGACTTCAAATTTTTATGTGATTAGAAGCAAAATTAAACATATTGCAAAAATCTCAAGAGAAAAGCAATTATAAATTTAATAATTCTTTATATATTTGATTTTAGTCAAACTTTTCACTTACCATTCTTTTTCAAGGCAATTATCATTCTAACTAAAACTGATTTTTCACTATATTTTTCAATGGAATAATTTTTAATCATTCATAGTCATTTAATTACAAATCTTAATTATCTTAATTTCTAAACAATATTTTAGTTTTTGTTTTACAGCATTCTCAAGAATGGGGAGAGAGAAGGCTAAATTATGTTTAATAAAGGAGCCAGCGACCAAGTATAGAAACCAACATGAAGTTTTTTTGTAGGATACATAATACAAAGTATAATTAACAATATGAAAAGTTTTAGAGGAAAATAACATCTTTTAATTATACAGATATGATTGCTGCAATATCCTTTAATTATTTAGAGACTTTTCTGACTGACCACAGATCAGCAGTTGCCCCTTATGCAGAGGGACATCATTTACATATCAAAATCTTTCACAATCTGAACTTTAAAGTAAATTAATGAAAACCAAGTATGATAATTTGGAAACATTCAGAGTGTCTAGAGCTATCAGGGACCTTAGAGAACTAGTTTAGCCTTTTTCTTTTCAGGTTTCTAAGAAAGTAACATAAGAGATATGAAGATTGCCCAAAGCAAGATAAAAAATTCCTTTCTCTGATTATAAAATGCTCTCACTCCTTTTTTTCCCTTTGCCTTGAATCCCCTAACCCTTTTCTTCCCCATCACTGTGACCTCCACCTTCTTCACTAGGGACTTCTTTCCTGAGTCATCACCTACCCCTGCCTAAGCACCTTCTCCTCCTTTGCACATCTTGCTCACCTCCACACTGTCTTCTTGTCTCAAGGGAGGGATAGGGAAAAGGGAGGCCAAAAAAAAAAAAAAAAGGAACACAAGGTTTTGCAAGAGTTAATGTTGAAAATTATCTATACATGTTTTGAAAATTAAAAAAAGATTTAATAAACCCCCCCAAAAAAGTCACAGATTAACTTAAATGTTCTATTGTAGTAGCAAAAGAGTGACTATTTAAAAAAAAAAATAATTAACAATATGAAATGTTAGATTAGTTGAGGTTTAAAAAATATTTAAAGCTACATGTCAATAGTTTCAGAAAAAGCTTAATTCTAATTTTTGTTAATTTACTTGTGGTTTCATCTTCCTTTTGGAGGAAAACTTTTAAATTCAAAGTCTATTTTTTAAAAATTTCTGTTTAATCTGAGGTGTAGCTGTTACAGTTTTGAATTCACTGCTTGGATTTGCTTCATATGCGAAAAACAAATTTACCTAAGAATCATAAAGGTGGTGCCATAATGCAAAAGAGAATAAGGCATAAAGAGTTAAAAAGAGTAAGAACATATTCAAATCAGTGTACTGGTCTTTAAATAAGTTTTAGTTTCAGATATGTAGTTTTTCTGAAAACTCAGATTTCTATTAAGGCAGTTCTAGTATTGCCTTATCAAATCACAAGATACTTCTGGGCACTTTGGTATTAAACAAAACTAAAGTTAAAGAAGGATGGGACAAAAGCTGTAATTTAATTTGGATTTTTCTATTTTATCAATTCATTTAGTAATTTCTTTTAGTAAATGCATAAAATCTTCCAGGAATGTATTATATCAAATAGAATGAAAAAACAAACAAAATTCATGACACACTCTACACAAAACAAATTTGTAATCAGATCTAGTTCTATATGCACAATAAACAGCTAAAGAGTAAAAGGAGGGCGAAAAAAAGGTAATTAAAAAAAAAAACAAACTATATACTTAAAACCCAGTATCTCTCACAGCAAACTTTATCAGTGGTTAAGAACAATTCTAATTCAGCAAAGTATTTCTATATAAAAATCAAAGTTCTGGGGATTGAGATAAGAAATAGAAAGGACTTTTTAAATCGTAAAATGATAAATAAATGCTAACTTTATTAGTAAGTCTACTGTTACTTTTACTTAAATGTTACCAAGATGTATAATTAAATACTTTTTTGAGTCTGAAATTTTTTATGCATATTTAGATACTGTTATGCAAAGTCGAAAAGAAAACTAATAATCAGATAAGCAATAAAGGAAAAAAAGGTAGATTCTGGCATTAGAATAATCTACTTTAAATTTGACTCTCTTTTAGAATTAATGCAAAGGGAGATGGAGAAATTAACATACATTTAAAGCATATTTAAAAATTCCTTAACTTACAATTCCAACTCTCTAAACAAATTCTGTTGTATATTTTTCAAAGCTGTTAAAGCTGTTACTTTATAATAACCAAACAATGAAATGTAATAATCTGTCTTGCCACTGGGTGTCAGGAGTCAGGTAAGGGTACAGTTCAAACTTCTAGAAATACTATAATAAAACTACTATCATCTTTGGTCCTACAATAAAATAGTTTATAATTTTTGGGAGAACTTCATATTTTAGAAAATTACTTCTTATACAGGCTGTTGAAATCAATGTCACAGAAAATCCTGACACAATTATAAAACCACACAGACATTTACACATACAGTCACATCAGAAGAAATTCGTTTAATGTTTTCTCAATTTAACTTTAACAGTTAGTATCATTTTGACAATTAGTTACAATTTCAGTAACTGGTTGTTTGCTCTTTGGTCAATGATTTGCTATGCAGAATCTGCCTTCTCAACATTTAGCAATAGAAAACTCTGCATAAAGATGCATACCTTTTGCAGTGCAAGTTTCATTAGGAGGCATTGCTAGAAGTCGGTCACCAGTCTGGATATAACCAGCTTCAATTTTTCCAGTCACACAAAATCCAGATCCTTGATCTGTAAAATGTCAATACTTTAAAATGATTTAAATCCATGTAAGACTGTATTGCTAACAGTCTATTACCTAAACAGTAAAATGATGAGGTTGAACTAGATGATCTCTAAGATTCCTTTAAAATTCTAAATTTCTAAGTCTTATGTTTCCTCCACCTATGAATTTATGAGGCTCAAAATAAATTATTCATATTTTAATTTTAACTGACATCTGCCTATATTACACACACACACACACACACACACACACACTTCTCATTTGGGGGCATTTTCTTAGAAGTAGTAAAATAATAGTTAAACTTTTTAAGTACAGTCAGAGATACATGACATTAACTTCAAGCTATCCAAACTGTAAAATCTTCTTTATAAGCCAGATTTCCTTTTCCTTAAATTCCTTTTCCTTTTCTTTAAATTGTTTTTGAAAAAACTAGATTACATTATGAAATGCAAAATAGATAATTCTGATTATATTTAATTATTATTATTATTATTTTCTACAAATAAAACCAATACAGCCAAGATTAGAAGGGAGGGAGAAAATTGGGAAAAAATGTTTACATCCAAGGTTTTTGATAAAGGCCTCATTTCTGAACTATATAGAGAACTGACTCATCTTTATAAAAATACAAGTCACTCCATTGATGCATTTTTGGTGGAGTTGTACATGAATCCAACCATTCTGGAGAGTAGTTTGGAACTATGCTCAAAAAGTTATCAAACTGTGCATACCCTTTGATCCAGCAGTGTTACTACTGGGCTTATATCCCAAAGAAATCATAAAGAAGGGAAAGGGACCTGTATGTGCACGAATGTTTGTTGCAGCCCTCTTTGTAGTGGCTAGAAACTGGAAACTGAATGGATGCCCATCAGTTGGAGAATGGCTGAATAAATTGTGGTATATGAATATTATGGAATATTATTGTTCTGTAAGAAATGACCAACAGGATGATTTCAGAAAGGCCTGGAGAGACTTACACGAACTGATGCTGAGTGAAATGAGCAGGACCAGGAGATCATTATATATTTCAACAACAATACTATATGATGACCAGTTCTGATGGACCTGGCCATCCTCAGCAATGAGATCAACCAAATCATTTCCAATGGAGCAGTAATGAACTGAACCAGCTACGCCCAGAGAAAGAACTCTGGGTGATGACTAAAAACCATTACATTGAATTCCCAATCCCTATATTTATGCCCACCTGCATTTTTTATTTCCTTCACAAGCTAATTGTACAATATTTCAGAGCCTGATTCTTTTTGTACAGCAAAATAACAGTTTGGTCATGTATACTTATTGTGTATCTAATTTATATTTTAATATATTTAACATCTATTGGTCATCCTGCCATCTGGGGGAGGGGGTGGGGGATAAGAGGTGAAAAATTAGAACAAGAGGTTTGGCAATTTGTTAATGCTGTAAAGTTACCCATGCATATAACCTGTAAATAAAAGGCTATTAAAGAAAAAAAAAATACAAGTCACTCTCCAATTGATAAATGGTCAAAGGATATGAACATACAATTTTCAGATGAAGAAATTAAAAGGCATTTCTAATCATATGAAAAAATGTTCTAAATCACAATTGATCAGGGAAATGCAAAACAACTCTGAGGTACCAACTCACACACCTCAGAATTGCTAATATGACAGGAAAAGAAAATGATAAATGTTGGAGGGGAAATGGGAAAATTGGGACATTAATACATTGTTGGTGGAGTTGTGAACTGATCCAACTATACTGGAGAGCAATTTGGAACCTATGCATAAAGGGCTATCAAACTGTGCATATCCTTTGATCCGGCAGTGTCTGTATCCCAAGAAGATCATAAAAAGAAAAGAACCCACGTTTGCAAAAATTTTTGTAGCAGCCTTTTTTGTAGAGACAGAGAACTAGATACTGAGTAGATGCTCATCAGTTGGGGAATAGCTAAATAAGTTATGGTATGAGAATGTAATGGAATATTATTGTTCTATAAGAAATAATGAGCAGGCTGATTTCTGAGAGGCCTGGAAAATCTTACATGAAATGATCCTAAGTCAAGTGAATAGAACCAAGAGAACATTGTACACAGCAACAACAAGATTATGTGATGATCAACAGAGATGGACTTGGCTTTTTTCCACAATGAGGTGATTCAGGCCAATTCCAATAAACTTGTGATGGAGAGTCACTTGTATCCAGAAAGAGGACTGTGGGGACTGAATGTGGATCACAATATAGTATTTTCACCTTTTTTGTTGCTGTTGTTTACTTGCTTGTTTTTCTTTCTCATTTTTTTTTCCTTTTTGATCTGATTTTTCTTGTGTAGCATGATAATTATGGAAATGTTTAGAAGAATTGCACATGTTTAACCTATATAGGATTACTTGCTGTCTGGGGGAGGGATGGGGAGAAAAATTTGGAACACAAGCTTTTGCAAGAGTGAATGTTGAAAATTACCTTTGTATGTATTTTAAATAAAAAGCTATTACCAAAATTAAAATTGTTCTTGAATAAGACTGTTATTGTATGAAGTACAACAATTATGTAATTCAAATTAATTCATCTTTTTTAAAACTTTTTTTTTTTTGATTATCTTTATGTTATCTTAATCGGCATCATACACACACACACATATACACACACACACAAAATACCAAAATCTCCTTCTAAACAAATCATTCAACTGAATGTACCATTTAATTCCTATTAATGACAAGTAAGTTTATTTATTGCAAAAGAAGGGACAGGTCATTGAAAAGTAATATACATTGCATTTTAGGGTGCAGAAGAGAACATCACATTGGGAACCAGGAGACCTAGGTTCCAAGTCCTAGGTGCTCTGCCACTAAATCACTGAACAAGTCACAAAGTCTTTGGCCCTTAAGTTGCTCTTAACTCTATATCCTATTACTCATTACTTAAACTTTTTTTTTATTTAATAATAATTTAAAATAATCTACAGTGGATATATTAGATGTATTCACCTTTTCTACTTAAATGTTAGCACTTTAAAACTAAGCAATGATGCAAACAATAACTAAAACATGTATTTTTTTTTAAATCTTTAAATTATACTTTCAGATTTCTGCATTTGGACATACATTTCTTCTTTATTTGCTAACCTTTTATTTATATGTAGTCTCAAAGAGTAATTATAAAATAACAGGTACAATACCAGTTACCTGAACATAAAGACACCACAACTATGGCAGAAAGACAACTTCAGTCCTTGGTGGGAAGATAATTGTTATGAAATACAAGCAAAGAATAATCTAAATTGTGAATGTATGAATTTATTTTTTCAGGCTTTTTTAAAAAAATAGGAATCATGTCTTCTTCTCTTTCTTTAAATGACAAAGAAAGTTTCCTGAATCATTAACATCAATTATCTAACTTTACAAACCTGTAGAGGAAACTGTGGGACAGCCTCTTACAAGAGCATTACTAGAGGATGAAAATGTTCTCACTATGGATGACAACAAAAGTAGCAAAACTTATGAAAACATAAGTAGCAAAGGATAAAAATTAATTCTATCCATGGATACAAAAACAAGGAATCTTGAAGTTGGAAGCCTCCTTGAAGATCACTAAGTTTAATTTCTCTTCTAATGGAAAAAAATTTTTTTTTCTATACTTCCCTATTAGATAGCTGTCCAGTGTCTGATTGACTTCTACAAATAGGAAGGTAGCATAACAGATACTGTATCTGTACTTGGAGAAAAGAGCCAAGTTCAAATTCTATCTCTGACACACTGAGCAGGTCCCTTAACTTCTCTTAGCCTTAGTTTTCTCATATGCAAAATATAGATAATAGTGCTTACTTCACAGGGTTGTTGTGAGGATCAAATAATAAAATAAATGTCACGTCTTTTTCAAACCTTAAGGCACTATATAAAGTGAGTTCTTACCAATACTATTCTTAATAATAATAAAAAAGTAGAGTCACTAATTTCTTTCTTTTCTTTTTTCTTTTTTTTTTGCTAAGACAATTGGTTAAGTGACTTGCCCAGAGTTACACAGCTAGAAAGTGTTAAGTGACTGAGGCCAGATTTTAACTCGGGTCCTCCTGACTTCAGGGCTGGTGCTCTATCCACTTTACCACCTAGCTGACCCAGAGAGTCACTAATTTACAGGAAGATTCACCCCACTACCGATCAAATCTATGTGCTTGTTACTAAATTTTCTTTTGTATTATGCAGAAGTTTGTTTTTCTTTAATTCTGATTCACTGATTTTAGTAATATCCAATGGAACAACATAAAAATTTTCTTTACCTGCTAACCCTTCAAATATATGAAGAAAAATCATATCTTCTCTTAAATTTTTCCATTCAAAACTAACTATTTTTCTGATGGATTATTATTGTTCTCTGGGAAATGATGAGCAGTATGTTTTCAGCAAAAAACAAACAAACCTGTAAAAAGCTCCATAAATAACGTGAAATATACTGTATACAAAGTAATAGCAATGTTCTGAGATGACCAGCTGTAAATAACTTTGTTATTTTCAATAGTACAATTATCCACAACTACTCTGAAGGGCTTACGATGAAAAATCCTATCCATATCTAGAGAAAGAATTCTAAGGCTGATGCTCTTCCCACTGTACCATCAAGCTGCCCCCATAGTAAAATTTTAATAAAATTATAAAAATTTTATAAAATAATATGCCTACACTATAAGAAAACAATCTCTTTGAAAAAATGCATTACTTACCTTTAAAAACATCAGATACACATAATCTAAAAGGCTTTTCAATAGATCTTTGTGGAGGCTTGAAAGAATCTAAGAGAAAAAAAGAAAGCTTTAAAGATATTAAAGTTCTAGTTTAAAGATGTCTTTCCTCCTTAATCAAATTTCAACTCCATAAATAGTAACTTTTTATCAAAGAACTCTTGTCAATTAGAATACAGAAAATATCATCAGGCAATTTAACTTACCAATTTGTTCTAACAAACATTGTCCTTTATACCATTTTGTTAGTTCACTTGATTGAGATTTTGTAATTAGATTTTCTCCACTAAGACCACTTGTGGGGATAAAGGCCACATCACTCTCCTATTTAAAAAGACAAAATTATGATAAAATATCAAAAAAATATTTGTTGTTGCAAAAAGGCAGAAAAATATTTTCTCATCACAGATGTGACTAGGATAAAAATAATGAGAATGGAAGGTTTTTCAATCCTTTTCAGTCTGTGGAACACTGGTAAACAATGAGAAACTATGAGAACAATGAGAAGTATGGAACAATGAGAATTATGAAACAATGAGAAACTATGCACATTTGTTATAAGGATTGTGTTATTCATTTTTCTTTTTGGTGCAATGGGATGGGGATAAGTGGGAAGAAAAGAAAATTCTATTAAATGAATATAAGAAAATTAAACTTTTAAAAAGGAAAGGTGTAGAATGCTATGAAAGCATAGTACTGTCATAATTATCATTATTATTCATTTCATTCTTCTCATATCTTTCAGTGGATTCAAATCAAAATGGTTCTGAGACAAGTTGATTAATTATCAATTAGTTAACTAGCATGTTTCTCAAAAATTTAAAGTATTTCTTAATACTGTATAAGTAAATCAAATAAGTGCTTTTTATAGTTGAATAAAAGTTATTTTGATATAGCCTCAGTCAAAAAAAATTTCAGGACAACTCTCAATGCAAATAGAAAAGACAACAGGGATAATAAATATTTCATTTTATTCCCAGAAAATTTTAATTTCTTCTATTGGCTCCCCATCTTATGAAAGCTTTTTACTCCACTTGGCTTTGAGTTTAAATGCTTGACATGGCAATATCTATTTAAAACATTTTCCTTAAATTTTCATGGATCAATGCTATGTGTGGGCAATTTTAGGCAACATTTTTCTGTGATAATGGTCCTGATTTATTGAAGCTTAAATCGTTGAATTCTCAGGGACACTTTGAGGTCTATATGTTTAATATGACAATTTATGTTTTTGTTAGTTCATCAAAGAAAGAGAGCTTCTGATGTGTGATTCTAAGTACTGAGTCCAGATATTTAACAGATACTACATCATATCTGCAGCCTGTGGTGATGTATTATATTATTTATACTGCTTCCTTATTTAACTTGTGTGGTCAGTAAATCCAGTATCATTAAGGATAACCTATCTTATAGGGTGGCAATGATCTGATCCTAAATTACTACCCAAATCTCCTCAATTTCTATGAACAAAAAAAAAAAAAAAAATTAGCAACTTGTTTAATTATGATTACAATTATGAATGTATTAATTATGATTATATTTCTTTATAATAACAGTGACTAATATAAACTTACTATGTATAAAGAAAAATAACTTCCCAAATTTAATAGAAACCTTACCTTAAAACCAGCCTGCTTCAGGAAGTGTCCAAGTTTGCCAGTAATCTCTTGAAATCTTTCCTGCTGCCAATTAACCTGATGGAGTATGCCATAAGAAAATATATTTTATAGGTTATAAACTACTTTATTATAATATAATTGGGACTATTAAGGACAAAGATCAGAGAATCTGGCCTTGTGAAAAGTTAAAAAAAATCATTTCCTTCATATTTTCATGTAAGTTCTTAAAACCATGCTGAGCATTCATAAAAAGATACCAAATGCCAATGAACTGAAGGAAGGAGGTAAGGGGAGTCTTAAATATTTTTATATACTCGAGTTAAATGATGGCTTTTTCAATTGAGATAATGACCAATGATATTCTCAAAAAGAATAGTCAATTCCAATTCCTTTAGAACTAACAACAAGGATTTAAAAAACTCATGAATAAAAACTATCAACTACCTGATCCATTTTATTAACTGCAACTGCCAGCTGTGTTACTCCAAGAGAGCGAACCAAGAGTCCATGTTCTCGTGTCTGTCCTCCAGTCTCAAACCCAGCTTCAAATTCCCCCCTACTGGCATCTACCACTAAAACAGCAACATCAGCCTGAAGAAAAGGAAGGAAAGACTTTAAAAAAACAAACAAACACATCAATAAATTCAAAAACATAAATTACTTGGGAAAACTTTATAATGAAAAGAACTGTTGGGGTTAACTAAAAAGCAGTTAGGCAGAAATTAGTATAAATATCATGTACCATATGAAATAATAAAACATGGATTTGCAACCTGAATATAAATGCTAACACAAAAAAAATTGGTATGGAATGAAATCAATCAGTTATTCACTGTGAAAGTGCTGGAGATACAAAGAAAAGCAAAAAGTGAGGCTACTTAAGGAGCTTCAATTGAGGGAGACAACACATAACTAGAATATTAATAAACAACATGTAAAATCAGGGAGACAAGAAGCAAACCACCATGTACAAACAAGATATGTACCAAGATAAATTGAAGATATAATCAATAAGAGGATGGCAATAGTATTAAGGAAAATAAGGAAACTCTTTATAGGAAGTTGAATTTTAGTTGGGATTTGAAGTCAAAGAAGCAAAGAGGGAGAAAACTCCAGGCTTAGGAGATAGACAATTTTAAAAAGGCAGATTCCAAGTAGTCTGCAGAGAGTATGCAAGGAACAAAAAAGAATCTTACTATATTGCAGAATATATTGAGATGGGGATAGGAAGGAGAGTATGATTAGAAAGATAGGAGCTTTTCAAGAGTTTTGAATGACAAAAGGATTTTTAAAAATTTATTCCCAGGGAAGACAGGAGTCCACTGAGTTTATTGAATGGGGAGGAGAGAAAGGACATGGTCACACCTAAACTTTAGGCAGATCAATTTGACAACAGAGTGGAAGATGGATTGTAATGGAGAAGAGACCTGAAGCATGGAAACCAACCAGAAGGCTACTGCAATAATCCAGGTGATATGTGTGATATCAGGGAAAAAAGGTATACATAAGATAGAAGGATGAATCAACAGAACTAAGTAACACTTTGTCTATGGGGAAAGGGGAAGCAGGTGAGAGTGAGGAGTTGAGGAGAACACCTAAGTTTTTAGACATAAATAAAATCAATGCAGTTAGGATAAAAGAAAAGATTGATTAAGAAAAAATATCTGCATTAAATAAAGGTCTGGAATGAATGAATGAAAAAGAATTCATTAAGTGTATTTTATATGTCAAGAACTGTTCCAAGATAGCTTGTATCAATGAAATGGATAAGAAGGCCTCTGAAGTTCCTGCTAACCATAAAATTCTGCCTATTATGAAGAAAATGAAAATATTTACTCTGGAGAAAACTTTTGGAAGTCATACTATCAAAAAAACTCAGAGGGTTATTATGTGGAAGAGAATCCCGACGTAATTTTCTTGGTCCCAAAGAGCAGATCTAGAAGCAACCTGCAAAGAGACAAGTATATATATATATATGTATATATATATATATATATATATATGTATATGTATATGTATATGTATATATAACATAACAGAGATGACCCTAGAACTAACAAGATCCAGATTCAAGTCCTTATTCAGACACATACTGATTGTATGACCCTAAGCAAGTCACTTAATCTCAAGAATTTCTTAGGACACTGAGAAGTTAATTGCAGGCCAAAAACAGCATGCACTGGTAGATGAATTTTTCCAATCTGGGAATTCCCTGGACTAAGTGAACCAAATGTTCAGTCATTATCCCTTACTGATTATTACAAATTATAATACTATACTGAGTAGCATGTTAGGCAATTAAAGCTGTTAAAAAGTATAGTGAGCTGCTTAATGTTCCAAGCAGAGACTAAATGACAATTTGTTAGACATAATAATAGGGGAGCTTCTGGCTGAAGTACAGGTTAGAACAGATAGCTCTCAGAGTTACATCTTATTTCTGAGACACTACAATTCTTTTTTTTTTTTTTTTTATACTATGGTACTCAACTTTTTCTTGAACTATTTTTTCTCTCTTAAAATTACTCTTTGTATCATAGCTAAGCATTTCTCTTTACCTCTGAACCATGGTTCTGTCTGAACCCAGAGTCTCTTGGTCTCTGCTGGAAAAGTGAAAATGTCTACTCTTAAGGTAGTATGATATCGTGGAAAGAGGTACCAAAATTCAGAATCTTAGTTCTAGTCTTGGCTTTGAATATCCATAAACTAACCATATAGCCTTGGGCAAGTCATAATCTCTATGATCATCATCAATTTCTCAAATTGTCTGTCAAAGGTTAAACTTTGCCTAAATATTCAAACACAATCATTTACATGTATGTTCAATATGTTCTTCAATATGTCCAATATGACTTCACTAAAAATGTAACTATCTAGGTACATGAAACATGAAATTATTTACATCTTTATTATCTGAGTCCTTGAAATATTTTTCCATATTAAATGGAAGCTGTACGATGCTTTCCTGTTTCCTGTGAGAAATATTTTATTGTTCTGAGCTCATTCTTACAATTTCTTTCCTTTTGATGTTTCCTTAATAAGTCTGCAAATTGTATATTATTCTTCTAATTCTTTTCTCCAATGTTTTTATTTCATTTATAATTCCATGGTTTACTTCTAACTTCATTTCTTCAAATCATTTTTTCTAGTATATTTTCATTGTTTTAAATGCTATTTCATTTTCAGATCCAAATTCTCCCCTTTTTACCTCCACCATAAAACAAAACCCATTCCAAAACCACATAACAATGCGAAACAAATTCCCCTATCAGCCATATTAAAACAAACAAACAAAAAAAAAAAAAAAAAAAAAAAAAAAAAAAAAAAAAAACTTCAATTTGCATTCTGAGTTCATCATGTCTGTCTGAAAATGGGTAGTAGGTTAAATCTGAATCCTTTGGAAATGTAGTTGGTCAATGTGTTGATCAGAGTTTCTAAGTCTTTCAAAGTTGTCTCCACAATATTGTTGTCGTTATATAAATTTTCCTCATGGACCTGCTCATTTCATTGCAAGAATTTACATTAGTTTCTCCAGAGTTCCCAGGTATGATACCATCCCTTTGAAAACAATATGATTCTATCACCTTCATATATTATAAATTATTCAGCCTTTCTCCAAGTGATGAGAAAACTCCTAAGTTTCCTATTCTTTACTAACATTGACAAGAGGGCTATATTTAAAAGCAAGCATCATTGATTTTAATACTGTCAGCTAATAATTGGAAATGCAATGTTTTTAAGGGGAAAAGGTGTCAACATTGGAAAGTCATATTCAGACTTGAAATCCACCATCAAAACATAAAAAAGAATGTTATTTTCCATTATTTTTATCTCTTTAAAAACAACAAGTAGAAAAAATTTTGCTAGGAACATATGAAAACAAATTAATGGAAAGGGCTATTACAATCTAATCTCTTCTTAAAATACATTTTAAAGTTAAATCACATTTAACTATCAACATAAATAAAGTTAACAATTTTTTTATTACCTGGGCAGCTCCAGTAATCATATTTGGAATGAAGTCTTTATGTCCTGGAGCATCCATTAATGTAATAACTTTGGTTTTTGTCTCAAACTTTGTCATACCCACATCCATTGTAACTCCCCTAAAAGAAAACAGAAACAAACCAAAAAAAAACCCATTTCATATATTTGAATTCTCTATTAAAAATAAAAGTGACATACATTCAGTTTTCAAAATTCCATTACAATAAGCTCCAAAGGTTTGTCTGAATTATCTTCCTATAATTGACTTTTGTTCACAAAAATTCTTGCATGGAAAACTGGCTGGAATTGTAAGGTTAGAAGAAGCCAGAATTTGATCCGTGTATTTAAAACAACTTTGTGTACTCTAGTGCTCAATCAAGATGGCAAGTATGTTAGGAGACCAATTCACTGCTATCGCAGATATCTATGGGAAGGCAAGAAAGTCTACAGCACAGTGGATTAGAGATGGAGAAGATTCCTGGATCATTCCTAATATAATAAATTGAAAAGAATAGGCTATCTATTAGTATACCTAAAATAATTGGCTTAGGTAAATTCAAGGGCCTAGTTCAATGGACCCAAAAAAAAGAAGGATCATACTCTGTTATAATTACAAATGACCCAATCTGCCTATTTTTCAAACTAGAAATAAACTAGAGTGTAGCCAAATCCCCACTGAGTTGATAGAATAAAATCTTCTGATCTATTACTAAATTAAAATTTCACATTCAAGATAAGGACAAAAGGAAAATTGTCCTCTCATGTAACTCTAATTTTTAATTCCTTTTACCAAAAACAAAAAAACAACTTACATTTTCAGAGGTCACTTTTGTGATATAGAGAAATATGGTTTAAATTGTATAGAACAACAAACACAAATTTAGCGAAAATGTCACTATTTGCTATAAGGAATATCAATCCTATTTTTAAAGAATTGGTGAGGGCCATTTAGTGGTGAGCTAAAAATATTAAGAAGATGAAATGAATATTATTAAAAATTACACAAGCTAAGGAATAACATAGTAGCACTGAAATTTTACTCATTTGGACACAATATTACTAAAGGAAAATTACCTTGATAAAAATCACCAGATAGTAATTAAGAAATAATGTGTTTTCTTCCTAGTATTTTCACTGAAAGACATATTTGTCATCTAGGAAAAACTGTTTTTGACTTGAATTACTGATCTTGATTTCAATAGGTGAAGCATAAAGATGAAAAATTAGAATGATACACCCTGAACTAACATGACAGAAAATATTAAAGTCTCAAATGAACGTGTCTAAGACACTAAGCTAAAGGTATACAGGGTGAGGTATATTAGAAATTGTTTTAAAATAAATGTTCTAGGTATATGATTCTTTTTAAATTTTTTCTTTCTGTTTATGTAATTCATTTGAATTGGCTTTATAGTTCTTTGAATTCTGGATAAATGATTGCTTTGCAGAAATGATCCCAATTTTTTAACAGCCTCAAATAAAATTAAGTGCTTTATTAATATTTCCCTTTAAATTCAAAGTACATATATCACAATTTTCTATGGAGATAGGAGAGGCCATTTGAGATTTCTCCTATTGACTGAACTATTTTTTGTTTGTTTACTTTTTGCTGTAAAACTGCCCACATAGTAGTGAACTGATCCAAACATTCTAGAGAAAAACTTGAAACTATGCCCAAAGGTCTATCAAACTGTGCATACCTTTTGATCTAGCAGTGTCTCTATTGGGTCTGTATCCCAAAGAGATCATAAAAAAGGAAAAGGATCCACAAGTGCAAAAATGTTTGTAGCAGCCCTTTGGGGAGTGGCAACGACATAGAAACTGCGTGCATGCCCCTTGTGGGGGAAAAGCTGAATAAATAATGGAATATGAATGTTATGAAATATTATTATTTTATAAGAAACAATCAGTAGTATGATTTTAGAGAGGCCTGGAGAGACTTACATGAACTGATGTGAAATGAAGTGAGTGGAACCAAGAAACCACTATAAGAACAAGCTTATTTGATGAACAACTCTGATGGACTTGACTCTTTTCAACAATGAGGTGATTCAAGCCAATTCCAATAAACTCATGATGGAGAGAACTATCTGCATCCAGAGAGAAGACTGTGGGGACTGAATGTGGATCATAACACAGTATTTTCAACAACACTTGTTGTTGTTTGCTAGCCTTTTTTTTCCTTATTTTTCTTTTTGATCTTATTTTTCTTGTGCAGCATGATAAATGTGGAAATATGTATAGAAGAACTGCACATATTTAACATATATTGGATTGTTTGCTGTCTAGGGAAGGGAGTGAAGGGAAAGGAGGGAGAAAAATTTAGAACACAAAGTTTTGCAAGGGTGAATGATGAATCTTTTCATTTATTTTGAAAATAAAAAGCCATTATTTAAAATGAAAAAAAAAATCTACCACCACATTAAATAAATATTGAAGTTAAAAGAAAAAGTATGTAGAATTCCAAAAGTTCCTAATACTGAAAACTGTTATCTAAGAATATTCTAAATAAAACTTTTCCATGGCATGTTTCACGAAAAATATCATAACCTATATACTCTTTTTAAGAAAAATTACATATAAATTCAATTCTCTTATTTAAAAACATGATAACATAAAATTACCTTTCTCTTTCTTCTCCTGTTTCATCCAAGACCCAAGCATAAGCAAATGAGGCTTTACCAGCCTTTTTAGATTCTTGTTCATATTTGTGCATAGTTCTTTTATTTACATTGCCCAGAAGGTAAAGCAGATGACCCATCAGAGTACTTTTTCCGGCATCCACATGACCTAGGAAAAATTGTTCCAGCATTATTATTTGCAGTTTTCTTTAGGTAATAATTACATTAAGAAGCATTGTAAAATTAGTACTAACAAAAGGTGACAGAAAAACACTAACTGCTGATGTACATATGTACTTTCTTACATTGATTTAATCTTTATGAGAATGGTCTACAAATGTACTAATAGCATATTAATGAAAATATAAACCATATTTGTAGTCAGTCTTATCAGTGAACAAGCATTTGTTAAGTGCTTACTATATCTCAGGCACTGTCCACTATGTCCTCAGGTACCGTACCGATAATCTCTCAGGAATCAAGAGTTTAGCCAAAGAACACATGTTATGTTATGGAATATTTGTTAACAGATCAGACTGTCTTTTTTAATTGGGTAAATGATACCAGTTGCAACAGATATTACTTCTACAATTCATCCTTGGATAGAATGACTTCCACACATTGATTTCATCAGTACTTTTGCCCACAGGAAGATGAGAGGATCAAAAAATCTTATCTGACCACCAACAGGTGAAAAAGAATTCCCTATAAAATTAGACAAAAAGTGGTACTTTAGACTCTGTTTGATGGTTTTCAATGAGAAAGAATCCAACATCTCTCCAGGAAGTCTATTCTACTTTCAGAAAGATCTAACTGTTCAGAAGATTTTCCTTTTCTAGAACTTCTACATGGGACTCCTACTTTGGCTCTTTATGCCAAGGAGGTAGTCTTTGTATGGATGGAATGATCAAAAAGTCTTCATCTCCATTGCATGCTGTCCATTTTATCAGTCACAAAGTACTTGTTAAACATTACCAAGTTCTAGGCAATGATGTGTTATGATGAAAGCAACCAATCTTTCTGCAAGGAGCTTACATTCAACAAGGAGACAACAAAGACATAAATATAAATAGAGTATTATACGTTTTTTAAAAAAGTAGCTTGAAAGGGCAAACACTAGTAGTTGAGTATATCAGAAAAGTATTCATGTAGAAAATGATGCCTTAAGCTGCAGGAAGAGAGAGATTCTCCAAGGTAGCGCAGGATGATGCCAGGACAAAGACATAAAGAGAAAGTATCATGTGTGAGAAACAAAGAAAAGAACAAGTTTAGCTAGAATGTCATGTTCGGGATAGGGAGTAAAGTACAAGACTAGAAATAATGAAAGGGGCAAGTCTGTAAAAAGCTTTAAAAAGCTAAACAATATGTATATTTAACATTACAAATAATAGGAAGTCAGTGGAGTTTACTGGGTAGAGAAGTGATGTAGTTAAGATCTGCAAGTAACAAAAATCACTTTGGCAACACTATGGCAGATAGATTCATGTGGAAAGACAAATGGCAGGAAGACTAATTAGGAGGACATTGTGATATTTTAAGTGAGGGGCGAAAAAGGCCTTAAAGTAAGGGGGTTTGTTGCATCAAAGGAAGAAATAGCGGGAAGAAGTCAGATAAAAATTATATTGGGGAGGTAGAAATATCAAGATTTAGAAACTGAGTTGTGGGATAAGAAAAAATAGAAATCAAGGATAATGCCAAGGTCACAAACTCGGGAGGATCAGGGAAATGTAGTGCTTTTGACAGAAACAAGAAGTCTGCAGGGATTGATAATGAGTTTTAATAGGACAAAGTGAATTTGAGATACATCTCTCTGACATCATGGACATCTGAAATATCCAATAGGAAACTGGTTATATAAATAAGAATGAAAACCTGAAATACAAAAAAACTAAGCAAAATTTTCCAAATACAGTCTGAACTGGGCAGAGTACAAGGAATCATCTTTATCCAGAATGCCCTGGTTTATAACGCAGACTAAAGTATATCTACACAAGTGGTAGTAAGGATATTAATAAAATCATTTAAAAACAAAAGCTGTCAGTTATTCAACCTAATACCTAAGACTGCTCTAAAAGCTCGGGAGCCCCTTTTAGGCATGCACCCCAATCAGTCAGTCAGCCAAAAAACATCTATTAAGAGGTTTATTATGTACCAGGTACCATATGTTAGAAACTAGTAAGAAGGTCAATGATAAAAGGAAAAGATTTTGCCCACATCCAAAATATTTATAGCAACATTTTTTTAAATAAAAGCAACGAACTGGAAAGGAATAGGTGTACATGGGATTGAAAATGGCCAAACAGTTAAATGCCAGAGGAATAATAACTCTGTCAAACTCTCTAAAGTTATATGGGCATCAAATACAAGAATGTTGATGGACCGGATTTCTCCCTGCTTAGCTAAGTTAGGAAAGACTCATGTCAGGTTAAGCAGATGGTACCATGTTATGGTTAAGAATTGGATGTAACTATTGGTAATAAGAGCACTCACTGGCAGCAGACGGCAGCTCATCTTTTTCTCTAGGGAAAGTTCATGATTCTGGGGTCAGGTATATGCAAGATTGTAACCTATATGATTACAAATTAGTAGACTGGTCATCTATCTTTCCTTGGAATTCCATAATGCAACAATCTGACAAGTTCTTTGTTAAGACAGGAGGATACAAATCCTTTAACTTCATGAGAAAAGGGCCAATATGAACAATATTTATCTACATAGACCCTCTGTTTCCTAACCACATGATTACAACTCCTCCCCCTCCCTGCTAGCAGCTGGTATTCCCTAAGGCAGGGAAAAAAAAAAAAAAAAAAAAGCTCCTGGAGCAGATCTTACAATGTGAATATGCATAAGCAGCAAATCAGATGACTAAGCTTTACAGGACCTTCTATCTCTCCAGGCTAGATCTGCAATGCCAATGAGTGCCAGTTTAGTTAATAATTCATCTATTCCCTGAATGACACAAATGCTCCTTTACCAAAATGACCATACTTGGGAGATTGCTTAGTTCAGTTAATAATTCATCTATTCCCTGAATGACACAAATGCTCCTTTACCAAAATGACCATACTTGGGAGATTGCTTAGTTCTCTAAGATATGGACCAATATTTGTTCCAAAAGAACTCTCTCTCTACTATAAAGTGAGACATTACTCCAGATTTTTAAGGTTGAGAAAAGCAACACTTTTGCTGGCAGAATAATTATAGGCAGTGTCTTGACTGAGGGCTGTCACTTCAGCCTAATCCAGCATTTTTGTTTCTACTTTGGTTTCATAAAATTAAAAGATCTAAGTTTTCAGCGTCATATCAATTATATTTTATATTGTTTAAACAGATACTATAATGAATTTGAGGTATAATACTGCTCATATTTAGGCTGTATTTCATCTCCTTCTGTGATTATCACTACCCTATAACAAACTTGACGCCAGTAAACAGGAACTATCACTGTAAACATCAGTGAAAGGCACATGTGGAAATATCATATCCCCTAAATCCAAAGAGTTATATTTTAGGGTCTCATTTCTTTACTATTATAGAATGTAATCTAAACTTCAAAACTAGGCAGGGCTTTGAATTAAGTAGATAATTAAATTGATCAACAACTATTGGACCTATTCTTTCTCCATAGACAACCTCCACTTCCACTTATCAATGCAAATGCAGCAAAGTTTCAAAATGGAGAGCTATGCAAGTAATTTTTTCTCCTCTATTATAATTTTTTAAATTTGATAAATTCTTTCTCTTTTCTTAACTAAGCTAATTTGGTAAGAAAAATAATCATTTTGTTTTGTTCTTCAAACTATTCTGAAATAGCAGCTTTAGTTAAATCTTTCTCTATCAATATTGCAGTCTTCATCATTACATGGGAGCAAAAAAGAAATCAGAATCATCTGTCTAGCAAAAGTGTGCTTTTGATAAAAAAAAAAAAAAAAAATCCTGTAATTTACCACAACACATGGGGAATGGTCATTCCTTGTCCTTACCATGCTTCTGATTCTTTTCTTCAGATATTTAACAAGTTTTTACTACAGAATTTCTCTGTTTTACCAATTCTGTAGATCAGGTAGATGCAGAGTCAGATATTGGAGATGAGCCAAGGAATAAACTGTTTTATTTACTTGTTAGATCAAATCAGCTGTTAAGAAGCAGGGAAAAAGATACACAAAGGAATAATTTGTTTAAAAAGTCACTCCTGGTTATCAGATTCCTATGAGTAAATCTTAGCAGTTTTCACCAACAGGGAGATCATTAGTTGTTGGGATCAAAAGTCCTTCTTAGCTGAAGTAGCCAAGGGGAAGTATGACACACAGGAATGAACCTAAAGAAATCAAGAACTACAGAATAAATGAATGTTCCCCAAACATAGTAAGGAAATTGACTATTATAAAGCCTGTGTTGTTAACCAAGAGTGAGCATCTGAGAGAGATCAAGTGGAGATCAGGGAACAAAATAATGCAAAAAAGACAAAACCAAAAAAAAAAGTTATAAATAAAGCCTTTACAGAGAACAATCAAAGTGATGGAGAAGGAAGAAGTAATGCTGCCTAGCTCCCCAGACAACTATTCTAAGAAAATAAAGAAAAACCTCAGACCAGCAGTGATCAGAAATCAAAAGAGATATCATGTAAATTATCTTTCCAGAACAACAGCAAAAATATGATCCAAGGCCAAGTAACAAGCACTAAAGGAACCCTACAGTGAGGTAGGGGCTTAAGATGAAATCCCTTGGGAGCATAAGTCTTTGGCAGTATAGCTCTAATTCAGAAGAGGGGATTTGGAAACCAAATCCAAGAGTGAAAAGGGCTACTATATTGAAGCATGCATATATCTGCACAGATTATGCTGGATCCTTCTGACTATTATCAGGGAAATGAATACACGGGTTTTCACAAATGATTTCCTACATCTTATTTTTACAATGACAAAGTTAATTAAGAAATGCAGAGATTATAAAATCCTGCTTTATTTGTTTATTCACTATGACAAATTATTTGGCTTAATTATAAAGCAAAATGCAATCCTTTACGTTCTCCTCTAAAAATCTGTCTTCTACGTTTTTATTCAGATCATTCAAAATTCCCTAAGACATGCAACTGCAGAGAGAATTTTGTTCAACAATTCTTTGAAAGCTAATATCAAGTAAGGGGTAAAATAGGGAGGGAAATGATTGGCAAAGGTGTTCACAACAGTCACTGAGAATGTTGAGCACAGAATACAAAAGGAAGAAAAATTCTCTAGATGATGATGTTTTCAAGATGCTCTTTTTGTAGATGAGCACATCAAGCCTCAGAAAACTGAATCTTCTACAGTAAAGTCTGCTACTCAACAGAGATTGGTCTAGCAACAGCAATTCCAACAATGACTTATGTGAACTAAGTAGTATAAAATATATCAACAAAAAAATGTTAGAAAAATGTATATAGACTAATCAAATAGCAAGGAAAGGAAAAACAGATGGATAGCACAAAATGTTGTACTACTAAGCATGAAATACAAAATAGCCTAAAGGAAGATTTCTGAAGGATTAAGTTGAACTCTACATGTAAGATTAATAAAAAAATATACACAAGAATCATAAAAAATGCAAAAGAAAGGATAAGCTATAATCTAAACCAGTAGAGTATAATATGCAGTGAAGAGATTATTTTTAAGATATTTAAACATCCAAAAGAAAGTATACTATGATCAAGGATTAATAATAGGTGTAAGTCAGGAGACCCAAGTTTCAGCCACAGTTCTACCACTAACTAAACTTATTATCTGAGAAGAAATCACTTCATTTTTGTGGTCATCAGTTTCTTTTTTTAATTTAAAAAAAAAAAAAATCAAGGAATTGGTGTAGGTGAGGTGTCAAACACACATCTCAATAGAGTAAGAAACACTGTAATTAAAATATAATAGAACATAGATAATGATGATATATGGTTTTCTAAGACAATCTATGGCTCACAGGAATCCTTCTGTGTGGTTTAGTGGTCCCTACTTTTATTTGAATTAGACACCATTTCTCTAGATGATCAATGGTCCCTTCTAGGGTGAAGAGTCATTATGGATAAAAAGAAGAAATCTTTTTAGAGAGGATAATGTTTTAGAGTGTTTTGAGATCAAAAAAGCTAACAGCTAACAAGATGTATGCATGTTAAAATATGTTTAACAAGGAAAGTATGTGTTGCTGTGCTAATGAATTTCCTAACTAGAAGGAATTTTATATGACTTCCTGATCAAAGATAGCAGTGTTAAGATTTGGGTGATTTGGAAACAAACAAAGCGAGATAATGTCTTCATTTCACATTCCACCACTGACTTGTCTAAACATTTAGACTGTTACTTTAGCTCTTACTGTCAACCTAAATAGCCTAAACTAAAATAAGTCAAAGCTGAAAGGAAAAGGGCATTACCAATTACCACCAAGTTGAGCAGTTGCTTTCCCCCTTGCCTCTTTTCCAGTTCAGCCTTCACATCTATTTGTTGCTTCAGCTTGTTAGATTTTTTCACTGGTGTTGGTGTTGTGTTCTGTTCTTCTAATGCCTGAATGGTGTGGGATGGAAGAGTTGATTTAGAAACTGTCTCAAGAATACCAGAAGAAACAATGCTGGCATCTTCACTAGGAGGTCCTTTATGAGGTGTGTGAACACTATCTCCATTTTCTTCAGCAGTCACTCTAAGAAAAGCAGAGACAGGAAAACATTGTTATAGGAAACTGAGAAAGTAACCTCGATGTTAGAAAAAGACAATGAAGTATTCTCTTTTCATTCTTTTGTTCTACAAACTAAGAATGATTGCTGATAAGTAGCTAGTCTGTTAAGTAGACATGATAAAAAAGCAAGGTCCTCAATCATACAAACCCATGTTTGCAATATCCCACAAGAAAAACAGTCTGTCTGAAAAAAAGATAAGAAAAAAATTTCCAGTATAATAACTGACATCGAGAATCCAAACCTATCACACTGTGTCATTCTATCACAAGAAGGGTGGCATAAAAAAAAGAGAAGATAACTAACACAATTTTTTTTTTAAATTCCCTCTAATCTTGTATCCTATTAAATTCAATTGAAAAGATAGAACTTTGTGATATTTAACTTAATTTTCAAGAGGCAGAAATAAGACAAGTTTCCCAAATTTATTTCTTACAAGCTAACTAGGGAAATAACCCTTACATTAAGTTCTAAAATAAACAATGATCCTAAATCTTCAGTAACTTTTAGTATACTCTTCAGGGCACCTAGTACAGGGCCCCCTTCCCCTATAAGAGTTTAATAAAGAACCTATGAGCCAGTTTATGATATGGCCTATATTTTTCTGTCCAATTAAACCTGAGTTAGGAAAAGAATGGTTTGCCAGCTGCAAATGGCTAGGAAAGGGGCCAGTTATACCTTCTTTGATCTAGATATAGCTAACCCTGTGTGTGGAGACAGATGGAGTAGTTTGGGGTCAAAACTGCTACCATGATGAAAGCTTAGAAGCACATTGGAGGATAGCAATATAAGTAAAATGAACTCCCTGTTTCTTCTCCCACAAGATTTAACAAAGAAAATACCCAAGTATCCTTTTAAGCAATTAGACTAATCCCTGTTCTGTTCTTCAGGAAAGAAGTAAATGATTTCAATTACTGCGAGGTCATTAAATTTTAATTTTTCTTATTGCAGATGCTACCAAACTAGAAAGTCTGAGTTAGAAGGGCAGTAACAGTCTGTATGTCTATTGATAGAGAATCAGATTCATTGCAGTAAAAAGGTGGAGAAACAGGTTCTTAATATCTGTATCAGTGGAACACAAACTCTAACAGACCCTATGAAGCTAGAAAGGCTTATAATACAGGAGCATTGAGAGAGTAGATGCCTCTAAACTTAATTAAATTTGGAGAAGCTCATAACCAGGTTAAGCAGATAGTGATGATTTTTTAACTCTTAAAAGAATATCTAGAGTTATAAAAAAGGGCATGATCTTTGTCATACAGAATATAAACTCAAAAGCACTAACATGGCCTATATTTCTTTCATATTGAAGGTAATGAAAAAGTGTTAACAAACTGAACTGAAAACATATCTACAAATCCTATATCATAGAAAAAGAAGGGAAAAAAAGGAGTATTTCATTTTTTTAAAAGCATAGCCATTCTTAAAAAGTAAAAAGCTGGAAAACTTGCTTTTGTGTCCATACTCCCCAATAACAAAAAAATATGGAATTAATCATGAAAATTTACTAATGAAGTAGGCTCATTGAATAAAAAAAATATTTCATTTTTTCTCTGAATGTCTTAATACAATGCTTTAAACAGAGTGAGCATGCAAATACATGTTGAATTGAATTACTGAATATACAGTTTATCTCAAAACAATGGAATGGAAAAAATATATAAATTAAATTCCTTTGCTTTAGGGTATTTCCAACTGGTAAACTTAAAATATAAAAATCAAATTTTAATCAAGATATTATTTTTTCCCAAACACTGCATGTCACTAAACAGAACTAGCCTTAAAACTAATGTAGAATTCCAATTAACTAACCAGAAAGAAAAAAGGTCTATTTAAATTTTCTTAAGTATTTACAGGATCATGTTATTTGCACTTATGAGGATAAAATAGAGTTCTATAACACCAACTGAGTATTTGCTACTCTCTGAGCCAATTCTGATGAAAGTAAACTTCAACTATTGCCCACCATCCTGAATCTTCCCTTCCACTATAAAAGCTCTTCCTTTCACACCTTTTTTATATGAGATAACTTTCCCACTGCTCTTAACCATTCTCTCATTACATCCTTCTTTCTTGCTTTTTTATTTTTTATCTTTTTTTTTTTTTTTTAAATAATCCCAGCATAGTCAACTCCTACCATATGCTGTCTATGTATTCTTAACTATCCTCACAATGATAAAAACTTTTTAGGAGTTATATGTATCACCCTATAGAGGTATATATTTTAACCTTATTGATTGCCTTATGATTTCTTTCCTGTTTAGCTTTTCATGCTTCTCTAATCTTGTATCTGAAAGTCAAATTTTTTATTTAGCTCTGATATTTTCATTAGGAATTCTTTTGAAAGTCCTATATTTCATTGACTTTTCATTCTCTCCTTCTTCCCCCCAAGTATATTTAGTTTTTCTGAGCAGGTGTTTCTTGGTTGTAATCCTAGATCCTTTGCTCTTTGAAATGTCATATTCTAAGTCCTCTAATACTTTAACATAAAAGCTACTAAATTTTGGGTTATCCTGCCTATGGCTCCATGATATTTAAATTGTTTCTTTCTGACTGCTTGCAATATTTTCTTCTTGACCTGGGAGCTCTGGAAATTAACCATAAAATTCCTGGGAGTTTTCATTTTAGGATCTCTTTCAAGAAATGATCACCAGATTCTTTAAATATCTATTTTGTCCTCTGGTTCTAAGATATAAGGCAATTTGCTATGACAATTTCTTGAAATAAGATATTGAGGCTCTTTTTTTTAAATCATGGCTTTCAACCAACCTAATAATTTTTAAATTTTCTCTTCTCAATTTATTTTTCTCAAATCTGCTGTTTTTTTCCCCCAAGGAAACTCACATTTTCTTCTATTTTTTATTCTTTTGAATTTGTTTTATTTCTTGGTGTCTCATGAAGTCATTACCTTCCACTTGCCCAATTCTAATTTTGAAGTTTTTATTTTCTTCCTTGAACCACTTTTCCATTTGACCAATTCTATATTTTATTAACACTTTCATTTGAAGTTCTGAGTTCCAAATTCTATCCCTCCCTCTGAGACAGTAAGCAATCAGATTATACTCTGATTCATTATACACATTTCCACATTTTGCACTCAAATAAAAAGAAAAAAATGAGACAAAGAAAGTTTCAGAAAGGGTCTTTCTTTGGAGGCAGATATTATGCTCCATTCATTAGTGCTGAAAATTGGGCCTGTCTTGGATCACTGTATGGCTGAGAATAGTTAAGTCATTCACAGATCTTTATGGTCCAATATTGCTGTTTTGTTGTACATCATTCTCTGATTCTGTTTACTTTGTATTAATTCACATCTTTTCCACATTTTTCTAAATTTCTTAGAAGCACAAAAATATCCCATTTCAATCATATACCACAGTTGCTTAGCCCCCAATTGATGGGCATTACTTTGATTTCCAGCTCTGAGCCACCACAAAAGAGCTGCTATAGCTCTTTTTGAAGATGTCTTTGGGATATAGATCTACCAATGGTATTGCTGGATCAAATAGTATACCCAGTTTTATAATCCTTTGAGCATAGTTCCAAATTGTTCTCCAGAACAGTTGAATCAGTTTACAATTCCTCCAACAGTACATAGGTATCCCAGTTTTGCCACATTCTCCTCCAACATTTTCCTTTTTTATCATATTAGCCAATCTGATAGGTGCAAAGTAGTACCTCAAAGTTGTTTTAATTTGCATTTTTCTAATTAATAATGATTTGGAGCATTTTTTCATGAGTAAAGACAGCTTTAATTTCTTTGAAAATAGTCTTCATATCCTTTGACTATCAACTGAGTAATGTTAATTGTCTTCATATCCATTGAACATTTATCAATCAAGAGATGACTTGTATTATAAATTAGATTCAAATTTCTACATATTTGAGAAATAAGGCTTAACCAAAGTATTTGTTGCAAAAATTTTCCCCCAGTTTTCTGCTTTCCTTATACCAATTTCACTTCTCAAGGAGTTTTTTTCTTTGATGAATTTTTGTAGTTCTTTTTTCCCTTTTGGTCAATTCCCCTATTTAATGAGTTCTCTTCAGTAGATTTTTGTGCTTCCTTTATTATTTGATCAATTCTGGTTTTTAAGGTGTTTTCTTCAGCATTTTTTGCCCCTTTTACCTAGCTATTCTTTTCATAATTTCCTTGCATCATTTTAATTTCTTTCCAATTTTCTTTCCCTCTTATTTTTAAAAATTTTTTTCAGTTCTTCTAAGAATTCGGCTTGTGTTCAATTAGCATTTTTTTCACTGATGCCCCAATGTTACCCCTCCAAATCACAAAGAGACAGACACACATACTTTCTCAAAACTCTTCCTTCTCACCACTCCCAAGGAAAATATTTTCTAGCATGTCTTCAATTTGCTTCAACCTACCTTGTCTATAATGGACAACAAAAAATAAATATTCTTGTCTGGTGACAAAGTGAAGTAGTAGTATTAACATTTCTATCTAAAAAATTTCCTAAACAACAATGGAACAAAAATATTTGCTTCATTCAAAAATATTACTTAACACAACATTAAGTTGATAAACTAAGTCAAAAGGAAAACTGTAATGTCCAGGCTAGCTCTATGGTGGGCCTCGGGATCAGCCCAAGGCCTTGGGCTTAGTGGGGAAATGAAGTGAAGGAGGCAGAAAAGCAGCCACGTGGCTGGTCAAAGATGGAGTCTGGGCTCTGGAGTCTAGAGCCTGAAGTCTTCTCTATGGCTGAGATAGCCATGGCCAAGAGAACCCTCTGTCTCTGTGACTCCCTTAAATACCCCAGCATGACTATATTAACACATCACACTGGGCATGAGCAGCTGTAGAACATCACATCACCACATTACCCTAAGTATACAACTAGATTGGCCACATAATCATTATATTACATGTGCTTAGAGAACCACCATCTCACACAGAGTAGGTACTTAACTACAAGCATCCTACTGACTTAGATTCAAGTACACCCTCTTTCAGAGTTCTAGCCCGCTACAGAAAACAATTCAATTTATCAAAAATATTATGGAAATAAAATATAAGAATATCTTTTATTTCAAGGGACTGTGTGAAGTATGGAGCCCAGAAATGAAGTAAAATAGAAAGCTATGTCTCACTCTTGTTTTTTTTGTCAGGCAAAGAGCACTACTAGTCAAAAAGTTAAAAGGCTTGGTTGGATTTGAATACAGATTTCACCACTTATTAGACCTTAGATAATTTACTTCATCTGACAGAATTATATGGACAGTGATTATATCACTATCACCGTATCAACAGAGAGGATATAACAGAAAGATACATGAGATTGCACTCTAGTGCTGACACATTTACAAGCTGAAAGACTTGGATAATTCATTCTTTCTGAGTTTCAATATCCTCATCTCAAAAAGAGGAAAAATAGTATTTGCACTTCCTAGAGTTATTGTAAGGAAACTGTAAAGTGCCATATAAATGAATTGTTACAGTTCATGAAGAAGGGCTAGCCATGTGCATAATGAAGAAGCAACATTCAGAAGTAACATTTAAATATGTAATTATTAATCATATACAGATAAAAGTACTGAAAATTTAGTCCAGGAATCAGCTTTGAAAAAATTATTCTAAGGTTTTTTAAAAATGCATTTCAACAGTGCTTTCAAGAGTGGAAAAAACATGCTTTGGCAAAGAGAAGGTGAAAATGTATTCTAAATGATGGCAATTATTTGGATACTAAGAGGCAAGAGTAAATGAGTAATGAATAGCAGATGGTAAAGTGTTTTGAATAATGGCTAGCACTAATTGGCTCTCAGCCTACAACTTTCTCCTAAGTTATAAATGAAAAGCTTATTTCTGTATCTTCCAGGGGCCATTGCTACAATTTGGACTATATAGTCCTATAGAGCAATGTGACTGTTGACAATTCTTATTCTCTAATCATCAAGACTAGAGTTCATGGGATATAGAGCTAGGAGAGACCTTACAGATCATGTAGTCCAATATATTCATAAAGTTGGAAAGAAAAGATTAATGATAAAAAATAGTACCTGCCTTCAAAAAAAGAATTGATAGCATCTGAATATAAGCTGAAGCATACGATTTCTCTTACTTTTTTTGGTTCAAGTTTTCTTCCACAAAAAGTCCAATATGGAATAGGTTTGCCTGATTTTAAAGTATAACCTACATCAGATTACTTACAGTCTCAAGGAGAAGAGGGAAGGAATATAATTTGTAACTCAAAGCTAAAACTGAAGACTAAAAGTTATTTCTCCAAAGTCATAGAGGCCATAAACAACAGGGTTCAAACTCAGGTTTTCTGATGTCAAATGCAGTGGTATTATAGGGTCCTGATTTTGCCACTACTTTCTGGTAGAGTAGCTTATCACATTAGATTTTCTGAATTCTTAGCAGTTTTCAAACTATAAGACCTGGAGAAAGGGGCAACACAAAAGAAGACTAAACTAGAGGGAAGCTATTTTTTTTTTCCATTTTATGCCATTCCATTGTAATAACAGTTGCAGTGGCCCCACCAATAAAATGAAAATGGTGTCATAATAAGTAATTACAAAGGAAGAAAAAAATAATTTTATAATAAATTATGATGATATACATTATCAAGTCAAAACAAACAATAACAGTTCACATCAAAACTTTACAATGTATTTTCCTCACCTCATGAGGTAAGTAAACTAAGGGAGCTACTGGAGGTTTTTGAGCAAAGGAAAGAATTATATATACATATCTATGTACTGTAAATTCCAGCTTCTTATGTGATTCATAACCTCATATAGGGTTTTGCAACTGAATGTGAGGGTAACAAAATTAAGATTTATTATCAGTAATTTGATTTGTATATCTATTTTATATACTTATATACCCCAGGGTTACATAAAAAATTTTCATGTCCAATAGGGTCACAAGTAGAAAAAGTTTAAAAAGTCCTGAATGTGAATGATTATTTTTGCAATTGTATGAATGGTTATGTATGTTAAAGTACATTGTGTAGAATTCTATTATTGGTAAATAAATATAATTGGAGACAGATAGTAAACTAGGTTAAGCCCAATTATTCAAAATAACCCCTTGTTTCAACACATTTTTTAGTTACAACAAAGACCAAAGCAATGTTTTTCCAAATAACTCTTTCATTCTCCATTCATTCTTGAATATTTACAAAAATTTCATTCTTACTAATATCCTGGGTCAGCAGTTCAGAACACAAAAGACAGAATCGGCATAGCACCATAGACAGAATGCAACATTTGCAGTTAAGAAGACAGTTTTAAATCTCACCACTGACATTTATTAGCTATGCAATCTTGGACTAGTCACTATCTGTTTTCCTCCGGCAAATCCTTAGCTACAGATGGGTTGTGCTATGAATCCCAACTCTGAGAAAAATCAAAAATCTTTTGTATATCCAGCTATTCACACCACGATCTACTGTTTCCACATCATTAACACCATATATTAAGGCAACCAATCTCTTTTTCAGAATTATTTACATTAAGTATTTTAATGAGACATGCAGGAAGAGCTTCCCTTATCATTTAAAAAATTTTGGTATTGTGTGAAGATGGCCTTATTTCAAATTCTTCATTATCAGTCTCATCAAAAGAGTCAGATTACGATTTTCTCCAAGAGTTCTGATTTTTAAATTCTAAACATGCAAGCAAAACTAAGAACATACCTTTATTGCTATTGATAAAACTATAAAAATCCTAAGTCTGCATATTAAGTTATTGTTTTCACACTGTAATGACATTTCAAATTATAAATTCAATCTTGGTGCATAGGTAAAAATATTAACAGGAACAATATAAAAATATGATCAAATCATTATGAATATACCGTTTCCTCACATTAAGTGCAGCAATTAATTATCAATAGATTAGTTTATCTATCCTTTAGTAAAGACCTATGTTTCTAAAATAAATTTTTATTGAAACTAAAAAAGATGAGGGAACCAAATTGGAAAAAACATGTCTTCATCTCTCTTCCTATAGGGCCTAAGTGACAAATGTGTGTGTGTGTGTGTGTGTGTGTGTGTGTGTGTGTGTGTGTATGTGCATATATGTATAATATAGATAACCTCTCACAGCTCTAAGCAAACACTTTTTAGTATCAAATTTTTTTACTTTTATGGGAACTTATAGTACTATCACTTATGAGAACTAATAATAAGTTTATTCTTATTCTATTCAATATAAGAAATATTTGATTTACTGACATAGAGCAATGTTTGGCAAGCATCATAAAACAAGTTTCACTCATTTTAACATTGTTCAAGGGATGAACTATTAAGTGAATTCGTATGCATCTCTCAAATTTCCCCTTTCTCCCTTCCTCCAAATAACCCCACCCCAATATGAAATAAGAAAGATCAATAAATTTGGAGTTAATTAAAGACATAGGTTCAAATCCTAGCTCTGCTATTTGCTCTGTCAACATAAAACAAGTGAGTTCCTGGCTCTAGACTTCAGTTTCCTCCATCTGTAAAATGAGCAATTTGGACCAAATGAAGAAGAGATTCTTCCAACCAGATCTCTTAGAGGTCTTAAGTTGCAAAGAACTATTTGGAAATAATATGATTTTTCTTGTTTTTTGTTTTGTTATGTTATGTTTCATTTTTTTGTTTTTTGTTTTTTTTTTACCAGAGATTTAGACTTTTTCTCCTTTCCTGAACTGAAAAAGAGATCCTTCAGAGACAATATGGTCTAACTCCTTTACTTTTAACTAAACTTTATTCTAGTCTTCAAAAATTTTAGTATTATCATCATTATAATGAGGATTTTGTATATTTCAAAATAAGTGTTCCCATGGCATTAGTGCTAGAGTGCTGAACTTGAAAAAAGAATTGGATTTAAATCCCATCTGTAACATGAGCTTTAAGGGACCAGAGGCAAGTCCCTTAGCACCATGCTGACACAGAATATAGGACTTAAGAGTGAAGAGAAACCTGGGTTCAAATCTAAGGTATGGCATTAAATATGTAATATTGGGAAAATCATTTAATCTAAACCTCAGTTTCTTTATCTATTTAAAAAGAAATAAAAATTTTACAATTGGAAAAATAATATTTGCACTATTTACTCCACAAAGTTTAGAAGTAACCTGTAAACCAAGTATATTATTTTAGTATACATTATAATGATGATATTAAATTAATTTTAAAAATTAGAAGGTATGGGGCAGTTAGGTAGTGCAGTGGATAGAGCACCAGTCCTAAAGACAAGAGGACCCGAGTTCAAATCTGCCCTCATACATTTAACACTTCCTAGCTGTATGACCCTGGCAAGTCATTTAACTCCAAATGCCTCAGTAAAACAAATAAATAAATAATGAAATAAAACCAAAAGGTATTTTAGAGATCATCTAGGTCATCAACATTACTTAACATATAAGAAATTAATGTCAGAACTTGCCCAAAAATGACATTTAACTATGAGAGAAAGTGAAAGCCAAAGCTTTTATCTCCTGAATGGTGATTCTGGGCTCTTTAAAATAAGTTGTCTCAGATACAAATAAACATATTTATAAAATATAATTCAGGCTTCATATAAAAAGCAAAGTACATGTAATGAACAAATAGCAAATAAATCTGACTAAAATATACAAGAGTTCAAATTCTTACCCAGGAATTTCAAATCCCATAGTCTGCTTCTTTCCAGATACAGTCATTTTCGTAACTTTTGGCACAATTTCAGATTCACTTCGAGATGATTGATGATCTACTGATTTTCCTAGTTGCAAAGAAAAAAGTTTTAGGCTATCAATAGTAATTCAAATTTGTATATTATTTTTAAATGTTAAGGATAATTTGCTTCACAACAACGCTGTAAGGCAGAGAGACAAAATATCCCATTTCTAAAGTGAGGAAAACGAATATTAAAAAAACAAATATTAAAAAGGTTAAGTGCTTTGTCCATAGTTTCACAGCTAATAATTATCAGCCAGGATTCAAACCTCTGCTCTACCAATTCTATCCCTAATACTCTTTTCACTCCACTATTCTGCCCTGATTCAAACATTAAAGACAAAAACTAAGTTTTCCAATCTCTAGTTGCTGGAAGATCAAATGAAATAATATATTTAAAGTAGTTTACAAAGCTTAAAGCTATATAAACATACCCATCATTACTGTTGCCATAATGTCTCTTTTAAATATGTTGAAATCATGAGTATTTCACTAAAAAAAGAATGCTGGATTACCAGAATGCTAACACCCTTCTATTTGCTTCTCGAAGCTAATTCTTTTCTATTAAGATTTGGGTTAATAGTTATGAAATTTAAAATCAAGCGCTTGGATTGCAAATCTAGTAGAATTCTATGGGTAATAAGAAAAATTCTGTTACTAGCAATAATTGACTTTTGAGGTATACTTTAGGGTTTAAAAAAGGTTTCACATATATTTAAAAATCACCATAATCCTGAGAGGTAGGATGAAAGCATAATTCAAAATAGTTAACATGGTTGACTTGCTCATGATCACACTATTAATATGATTTAGAAGTGTTATTCAAGCCCAAGTCAATCCTGACTCAAAATTCAAGGCTTTTTTTTTTTCTTTTTCTTTTTTTTTATATACCATTGCCATTACACTGAGGAATAGAGAGCTGGGAAGCCAGTATAGATCTTTTGTAAAACATACATAAAATGAAAAGAAAAAAATATAATGTTGCAGATGAATAGTTTTCCATTTCTTCTCAATAACTGCTTTTAATTTTTCAAAATCCTTTCAAAATGACTGCAATGTTTCTGAGCACTTATATTTGGGAGAAGACATTACATATAAATGATCAGACACACAAAAAAATGCAAACTAAACATTAGTTAACATAAGAAAATTAATAATCTTGTGAGGTGCATGAAAATTAAGGGCTTTTTAATATTCTGGGAATTCCAAACCATAAACAATCCATAAGGACAGTTACCTGTGATTTCATTTGTATATTGGGCACTTAGATAAAAAAAAATATTTCTGCCAATACAAATCAACACCTTAAAGCACTAAGAGATTACAGTTACACATAGGAGCCCCCAGTCTAGACAAGTAAGGCTAGTCTTCTGAGGTCTGAGGGTAGTTTTCTATTCATTATACCACAGTTTCTAAATTTCCAAATATATATTCCATTTTAAGATACATTACTTCTTCATGAACAATAAGGGCACTGCTAGCAAATCCAAAGTGTTTTAAAGATTACTTCAAAAAAACCTGTCATCTAAGTAAATTATGACATAGTGAGAAGTCAATGGATTTTAAATTTAAAAAAAATAAATTTAATGTTTCCAGTTAAGCACTAAAACCACTGTTCTAAATAAAAATTGTGACTTCTTTGATTTTGTTGGCTTAATTTTTGCTTTATTTAACATTTTAAATTATTTATCTAACTTATTAATCAACAATTGTCTTGCAAAGCATCCCAGTTCATACTGGTCTCTTCAATCAGACTGTAATCTGAAATTAAGAATGCTTCCTTTTATCCTTCATAGCACCTCTGTGTTAGGCACATAATGGATGTTCAATTCATGCACTTTGATTAAGATGACTATATATTCCCAAATTATGCTTTAAAAATAACAATAACAACAACATTTACCTAGTGCTTTAAGATTTGCAAAGCACTTTATCTTTATCATATCATTTGAGTTCAACAATTCCATAAAGTAGTAGCTATTAATATATCCATTTTACAAATGAGTAAACTGGGACTAAAAGATGTCACTATGGTCATATCTGATAATGGCTGATTCAAACTCGTGTTCCAAACTCCAAGCCCAGCACCATATAAAACATTCCATCTACATGTCTAGTCAAATGAATACAAATTCCCTATTAATTCACTCACAAAATTAATTCTTTACATCTATATCAGTGATATCATGGAAGTTTTTATTAAGTGTCTTCTATGTGTCAGTAATATGTCCCAGCAAATACACATATAAACAAAATAAATAAAAAAGAAAGCAAATGAACAATAACAATGAAAGTAATTAAGTCAATATTCTTACTATTGACTAATGCTGCTACCATCTCTTTTAACAGGAATGATCGAGATAAATATTAAAGGCTTATAGTCACAAAAATGTACATTTAGTTCCCACAGTTGTATAAAGAGAGATAATAACTAATATTGAACCAAAAGATAAATTGGGAAGGGGGAATTTTTAAATAGCACCTGTCACACCAACAACAATTATTGCAAGTCAACTATTTTTAAGATACTACTCCAACTTTACAAATTAACTGTCAGTTGTTTTGAGAAATCATGATGTAAATGGCAAAGATGACAAAAAGAGAAATAACAAATTTAGAGAAACAATAAGAAAACAAGTATATTAAATTTACTACTGGTGGAAAAAAGAACAGGTCCAGTCATTCTATAAAGTAATTTGGGATTTTGCCAACAAATTATTAAAGTAAGTAAACTTTTTAACCTAGTAATACAAATACTGGGCTTACAGCCCAAAGAAAAAGAATGAGGAAAAGAACCACATTACAAAAATGTCTATACCTGTTCTTTCTGAACTGGCCAAGAAATAAAAATTAAGAGGGTAAATTAAGGTATATTAATGTGAAAGATAACTAATGTGTTATAACAGAATAACAGAAATAATGAAGGGATTGTCTCAGAAAAACCTGGTGAAGATTTGCATGAACTGAAGTGAGATATTCAGGAGAATAATTTATATGATAACAATAATAAAGGCATAGAGCTTTGAAAGTCTTATGAATTTTAGTCAATAAAATTACCAAGCATGATTCTAGAGGACTCATTATGAAACATGTTAGTCACCTTCTCAAAAATAGATGATAAATTTAAGATTACAGAGACTTGTTTTTTATACATGGATTATATGGAGATTTGTTTTGCTTGGCTATACATTTCAGTTTCTTTAACAATGGAGGAGAGAACAGAGGGAAGGAAGGTATATTTTCATCAACAGAAAAAACAAAATGTAATAGAATTAACAAAAAAGAAATTATGATATGATAAAAAGCCTACAACAGTGAAGCTAAGTATCTAGAAAACTTAGGTTCTGTGCAGTCCATATAGCTGACTGTGTGACCGTTTTTATTGGAGACCTCATCTCTGAATCTCAATTTCTTTTTTAATTAAAGCTTTTTATTTTCAAAACATATGCACAGATAATTTTTCAACACTGACACTTGCATAGTATTGTGTTTTAGATTTTCTCCTCCCCTAGATGGCAAATAATCCAAAATATCATACATATTAAAATATGTTAAATCTAATATGTGCCAACACATTTATACAACTTTCTTGCTGTAAGAAAAATCAAATTAAAAAGGAAAGTAAATGAGTAAGAAAACAAAACATAAGCAAACAACAACAAAAAGAGTGAGAATGTTATGTTGTGATCCATATTCAGTTCCCACAGTCCTCTCTCTGGGTGTAGATGGCGTTCTTCATCACAAGACCACTGGAACTGATATCAATCATCTCATTGTTGGAAAGAGTCATATTCATCAGAATTGATCATCATCTATGAAGACAATTCTCAGACGAAGAAATTAAAACTATTTCTAGCCATATGAAAATATGCTCCAAATCATTATTAATCAGAGAAATGCAAATTAAGACAACTCTGAGATACCACTACACACCTGTCAGATTGACCAGAATGACAGGGAAAGATAACACGGAATGTTGGAGGGGATGGGGGAAAACAGGGACACCGATACATTGTTGGTGGAATTGTGAACACATCCAGCCATTCTGGAGAGCAATTTGGAACTATGCCCAAAAAGTTATCAAAGTGTGCATATCCTTTGACCCAGCAGTGCTACTACTAGGCTTATATCCCAAAGAGATACTAAAGAAGGGAAAGGGACCTGTATGTGCCAAAATGTTTGTGGCAGCCCTGTTTGTAGTGGCTAGAAGCTGGAAAATGAATGGATTCCCATCAGTTGGAGAATGGTTGGGTAAATTGTGATATATGAATGTTATGGAATATTATTGTTCTATAAGAAATGACCAGCAGGATGAATACAGAGAGAATTGGTGAGACTTACATGAACTGATGCTGAGTGAAATGAGCAGAACCAGGAGATCATCATATACCTCAACAACGATACTGTATGAGGATGTATTCTGATGGAAGTGGATTTCTTAGACAAAGAGAAGATCTAACTCAGTTTCAATTGATCAAGGATGGACTGAAGCAGCTACACCCAAAGAAAGAACACTAGGAAATGAATGTAAAATGCTTGCATTTTTGTTTTTCCTCCCGGGTTATTTATACCTTCTGAATCCAACTCTCCCTGACCAACAAGAGAACTGTTCAGTTCTGCACACATATATTGTATCTAAGGTATATTGTAACGTCTTTAACATGTATAGGACTGCTTGCCATCTGGGGGAGGAGGTGGAGGAAGGGAGGGGAAAAACTGGAACAGAAGTGAGTGCAAGGGATAATGTTGTAAAAAATTACCCTGGCATGGGTTCTGGCAATAAAAAGTCATAAAAAAAAAAAAAAAGAATTGATCATCATATGATATTGATGTTGCTGTGTACAAATGATCTCTTAGTTCTGCTCATTTCACTTAGCTTCAGTTCATGTCTCTCCAGGCCTCTCTAAAAATCATCCTGCAGATCATTTCTTATAGAAAAATAATATTCCATAACATTCATATACCATAACTTATTCAGCCATTCTCCAACTGATGGGCATTCACTCAGTTTCCAGTTTCTTGACACTATGAAAAAGGCTGGCACAAACATTTTTGCACATATAGGTCCCTTTCCCTCCTTTAAGATCTCTTTGGGATATAGGTTCAACAAAAACACTGCTGGATCAAAGGGCATGCACAGTTTGATAACTTTCTGAACACAGTTCCAAATTACTTTTCGGAATGGGTAGATCCGTTCACAACTCCACCAACGATGTATTAGTATCCTAGTTTTTCCACATTCCCTCCCCCATTCATCCTTATCTTTTCCTGTCATCTTAGCCAATCTGAGTGAACCTCAATTTCTTTACAAGTAACTAGAGGAGAATGAACCAAATGATTTCCTCTTTTAGCTCTAAAAATTTTATCTTATTCCACATAATGGATCGTTTCAGACTATAAGGGTATTACCACATGATCAAATTTAATAAATGCAAACATCCTAACAGTATTCCTAATTATATTATCTTCTCTATATAAAAAGGCCAGACTCACCACTTGTAGCTGTTTTGAGAACATGATTATTCAATGATCAGTGATTATTTTTGAAAATGTGTGATAGTACATCATCATATTTATAAAGCACTTAAGGCAAAGTTGTGTTGACATAAAACCTTCAAAATAAAAATAATTGCTGTCAATGGAACAAAACAAAAAGTACTCCCTAAGTATACATATTTCATGGAAAGAATCAAATTACTAAGCATTGAATTTCCTGGTTCTCCTTCCTTTATATTTTTATTATCCTCCTTTTCAAAAGTCTGAAATATCTCTGCTACTAGAAAATATTATCTCCTCTTATCTGTGACCCAATATCTTCCTAATGGAATTAATTGTCCTCCTCACATGAAAAGTTATCTTTTAGTCCTTTTCCCTTCTGCTTTAAGCATAATAGATCATTCAGTCAACAAGCATATATTAAATATTTAATACGTACAAGGAGCTATCTTAAGTGGTAGGAATACAAGTTCAAGCAGAAAGATAGTCCCTTCCCTCAAGGAGCTTACATTCCAACAGAAATACAACACATAAAAGAAATTGAAAAATTGGGAGAGGGAAGGACAAAGTCCTATGTAAGTGAGTCAGGAGGGTGTCTAGAGAAGAAAAACATGGTTGGTCTCCTTAAAGTCTACTCCTTAAAGTGGGAGGAACTAATCAATCTAAAGGCAATGTCTCAGGGTAAAAGGTGCTTCCAAAGTGAGTAATCCTGGAGTGGCGTGAGTTTTCAAGTTAATAAGGTTTCTGTGGCTCCTACTACACCTAAGGCCATCTCCAGACTTTCTAAGCTGTATCTTGCTACTGGACCCAGATGGCTTTGAAGGAGAAAATGAGACCAGTGACTGTGCACAGCTCTCTCTCACTTAATCGAATTCACTTGCATGTCATGGTACCATCTTAAAGCAAAGTCTTCTTCAAAAACAAAGGGCAAACAATAACAAGATAAAAGTCAACCTTATAGCCTGAAAATATTGATTTGGCTTCTAGTATTTTCTCAAACTTCCAACTCAAGTCTCTCTTCCCACAGTAATAATCGTAATGTCCTCTATTCATCCATGGCCTTCATAATGAAGGATAACTAGCCTTAGCTCTTTAAGAATAATGCTTCTTAAAGATGCAACAGAAAAAGCAGTGGATTAAGTCAGTCCATATGGATTTGAGTTCCAGTTTTAACTAGCTAAAGCACCTGGGTCAAGTCAATTTAATCTCTGGGCCTCCATTTTCTATTTAAAAATTGGATAAATTGGATTAAAGGCCTTTCTGGTTAAAATAATGAATCAATAAGTGATTTTAGCATTTTAAATTATTATGAACTTAATTTTCTCATTTTGATCAAATCTTAAATTGATTATATTCCAAATTTTTCTCCCTCCCTTACCTCCTTCTGCTAGACAGCAAGTAATGCAATATAGATTAAACATGTACAATTCTTGTAAATATATTTCCATAAATGAAGTTAACTATATTTCAATGTATGTACACTACAAATAACCTATCTATTCAAATAGGCCAACCTGCCTGACATAATCCTCATTTTAAGAAATGGAAAACAATAGAAGGTAGTATATGATGAAACACAAAAGTTACTGGTACCAATAATTAAATGGTATATTTAGCATTTACTCTTAGGTAATCTTCATAAGGGGAGGGGTCATATCTTATCACAGCACTCCATAAGCACCTCATAAGAACAGTGTTCTATAAATATTAAGCACTCAATAAATATATGCAGACTTAATGCTGAAAGATTTATACAAGTTTATGCATGTGTAATATAATCATCCATTATAGCAATTTTTCAATCCAAAAATTCACCTAGTATCCAACCTTCTAATAATCAAACCCTCTATATGTAGCCAGGTTGGTCTTGAGATGACAGCCTTATTTATTATAAATAATTGGAGCCAAAATAGGAAAAAAAGCAGAGATTTTCCTGAACTCTCCCAAATTCCCCTCCAAACAACTTTAAAATAATCACTCAAGACAATTCTGGAGTGACAGAACCAATAAAAGAATGGGATGAAACAATTTTTCAGTCCAAAACAACTTATAAGATCAGCAGGAAAGAGGTAGAGTATAGTCGAGCACAGGCAAGACAGCAGGCGTCTAGCTTTGGCAACTGAGGAGTAAGGCCCTGCACCTGTGTAAAATAGCCAGCAGGGGGAAACTGAACTGGAACTCTAACCCAAAGTATGGCTATTGGGATAACCAGTCAGAAGATTACAAGGATCTCCTTGCTGGCACCGTACAGGATTCTGTTGCACTGTGCATGTGAATCCAGATCAAAAATCTTAAATGATAGTTCCAGGGCAAAAAGGAACATAAGGAAACCACAGCTTGCAGCTGCAGGGGAGTCATAGTTTTAGGGCAGTTTTAGATCATCAAAATGCTTGTATTTATCATGGACCAGAGCACAGGCTAGAAGAGTAATAACCCTAAACAAACCTCTCCTTAGATCTTGGAAAAACTAAAAACTTACAAACCCTACTAGCACCACCACCACCTCAGTCCTATCAGTATTAGCTCTGAAAATAGTTGCACTCAAAAACCTTAAACTTTGGATTGTGCTCCCTCCATCCTGGGAAACAGTGCCAAACTTTGATGTAAAGTTAAAAGTCAAGAAATAGATTGGAAAAAGAAGAAATGACAGTAAAAGAACTTGATCATAGAAACTTACTATGGTGACAAGGAAAATCAAAACATAAAACTTAGAAGACGACAGCAAAATCAAAATTGCTACATTTAAAGTCTCAAAGAAAAAAAAAAAGAATTGGGTCTCAGGCCCAAAAAGAATTCCTAAAAGGAATCCTGAAATGATTCTTAAAATCAAATGTGAAAAGTAAAGGAAAAATTGGGAAAGGAAATGAGAGTGATCTAAGAAAATCATAAAAAGAGTGTCAACAGCCTGGTAAAGGAGGCACCAAAAAATGATGATGAAAATAACCTGGGGGAAAAAAAAAACCAGAGCAGGCCAAATAATAAAAGAAGAAAAACTTATTAAAAAACAGAACTGGTCACATGGAAAAAGATCTACAAAAATTGATTGAAGAAAAGAACTTAAAAAAGAATTGGCCAAGTGGAAAAATAGATTAAAAAGTTCAAGGAAGAAAATAATACCTTAAAAATCAGAACTGGGCTAATGAAAGCTAATGACTCCATAAGAAGCCAAGAGATAACTAAATAAAGTTTAAAAACGTGCAAAAAGAGAAAATACAAAACATCTCTGGAAAAATAACTGATCTGGAAAAGAGATTAAGGAGAAATAATTTTAAAATTATTCAACTACCTGAAAATCATGATAAAAAAAGGGCCTAGATATTCTATTTCAAGAAATTATTATGGCAAAACTTCCCTGAAATCCTAAAATTAGGGGTTAAAATAGACATTAAGGAAAGACTCCATTGTCCTTAAAGAGATCCTCAAATAAAAATTCCCAGAAATATTAGAGCCCAATTCCACAGCTCCCAAGTCAAGAAAAAAATTTGCAAGTAGCCTGAAACAATTTAAATATCATAAGAGCCATAATTAGGATAATCAAAGATGTAGCAGTTTCTATGTTAAAGGATTAGAGGGCTAGGAATGATATTTCAAAGGGTAAAGGATCTATGATTATCCTTCAAAAGAAAAAAAATTATATTCAATGAAATAGGTTTTCAAGTATGTCTGAACACCAAAGCTGAAAAGAAAATATAACTTTCAAATACAAGATTCTAGAGAAATATAAGGAGGAAAACAGGAAAAAAGAAATCATAAGGAAATCAATAAGATTAAACTGCTTACATTCCTACATGGGAAGATGATATTTATAATTTCTAAGAACTATAATTATTAGGACAGTTAAGAGAAAAGTATACATAGAAGGCATGGGTTAATTGACTATGATGGGTTTATATCCCTCCCCACCTCCCCCAAAAAAATTAAGGATTGAGAAAGAAGAATTCACTGGCGAAGAAAAGGTAGAATGGGACAAATTACCTCACATAAAAGAGATATAAAATTTTTTACAATGGTGAGGACGATGGGGGAGGGAACACTTGAACTTACTCTCATGAGAACTGGCTCAAAGAGGAAATAACAGACTTAGTGAACCAAGGAAATTTATTTTAACCTATAGGAAAGAAAGAGGAGGGGATAGGAGAAAGGGGGAAAAGACTGGGGGGGGGGGGAGAGGAAGAGGAACTGATAGATGGGATAGTATTTTGCAGGAGTTGGTAGTTAGAAGCAAACCACTTTTGAGGATGGATAGGCTGAAAGAAAAAAAAAGTAGGATAAATGGGGACAGTAGAAGAATATGATAAATGGCAACACAAAGTAATCATAACTGTGGGAAAAAAATTAATATCAAGTTTCTCTGATAAAGGCATGTTTCTCCAAGTCAAATTTATAATACAAGTTTGATCAAAGACTATGAATAGGCAGTTTTCATGAAGTAATCAAAACTATAGCCATATTTTAAAAATGCTTCTAAAGAACTATGGATAATAGAAAAATACAAATTAAAACAATGTGCTGTACTATCTCACACCTATCACATGACAGAAAAGGAAAATTACAAATGCTGAAGGGGATGTGGGAAAATCACTGTTGATGATTCATCCATTCTGGAGAGCAATTTGGAATTATGTCTAATAGCCTTTGATTCCACAATACCACTATTAGGTTTGCATTCCAGAAAGATAAAATAATAAAAACAGATTAAAAATAAATTTGAAAGTGAAAAGTACAAATATGTATAAAAATATTCATAGCAACTCTTTTGATGGTGGCAAAGAATTGGAAATTGAGAGGATGCCGATCAATTGAGAAAAGTTCATCAAGTTGTGGCATATGATTGTCAAGGAATACTAAGAAATGACAGGCAGTATTGCTCTCAGAAAAACCTGGATTTACATGAAATGATGCAAATTGAAGGAAGCAGAAAAAGAACCTCGTAGACAGTAATAGCAAATGCTTTATGACAATCAACTGTAAATAAATTCATTATCTTCAGAAAGAATGGAGTCTGAATGCAAATTGAAACATACTTTTTAAAAAAAAACTTTATTTTTTCTTGTTTGTTTTTTGGTCTAGTTTTCTTTTACAACACGACTAATATGGAAATATTTTACATGTCTGTACATGTATAATCTACATCAGATTGTGTTCTGAATGATGGAGGAGAAGGAAGAAGAGAGAATTTGGAACTCAAAATTTTAAAAAACAAATGTTAAAAATTGTTTTTTTCTTCTAATTGCTAAAAAATAAAATAAAATATGCATATACAAAAAAAAAAAAATGCTTTTCCTTACATGAAGCCTAACTATGTCTGTAACTTCCACCTATTGAATCTATTTTTTCTTTTTATTGGTAAAGATTATAAGTCAAATCTCTTTTCACATTGCATGCTGTTCTAAAATGATTCGAAAATATTTATCAAGTTTCTCTTCTCTACTCCCCAAGTCTTCTTTTAGAAAGAGAATACTTAATTACCTTAGAAATGTTTAAATAACCTGGTCCAAATGAACTGCATGACAGAGCACTTGCAAAGACTTCTGAAAGGTTCAAAAGAAGGCATTACTATAGTAATTCTGGAAAAAAATAACCTCGGATTTTTAGTGAACTCAACCATAAGGCTCAAAAAACAAGTGGACTAGAAATTTCCTTTTTTTTGACAAATTTGCTACATTGGCACATCAAGGCGTAGTAGTGTACCTCTAACACATTCCAAAGTTTCTTGAACAAAGACGACATTTAGCAAATGCTTGTTGAAATAAATTGTTACAAGGATGATTTTCCTAGATTTTAGCAAAATATTTAACAAAGCTTCTTGTATTTTTTTGAAAAAGTTGGGAGCATTGTAGTCAAAATTACAGTAAAGTTAGGCAAATTCAGAATTGGTTGAAAGATTGGGCCCCAGAAATTGACATCAATAATCTAAGCCAATTTGAAAGAAGATTATAAAAAGAATATCCCAATAATCTTTATTTGGTCCTTTATTGCTAACTACTTTTATCAATGACTTACAGATGTTTATCAAATTGGTGGATGACAGCAAGCTGGATGATAGGCAATATGTTGGATGACAATGTCAAGTTTCAAACTTATCTTGAAAGGTTAGATCACTGGGATAACTAAAAATATTATTAAATTTAATAACAAATGTAAAAATCACATAACTGGGTTCAAAGAATCAACTTTACAAGTGAAAGATGAGAAAAATGGCAAGAAAGTAGTTCTGAAACTGGAAACTGAGTGGTGCCCATCAATTGGAGAATGGCTGAATAAATTGTGGTATATGAATATTATGGAATATTATTGTTCAGTAAGAAATGATCAGCAGGATGATTTCAGAAAGGCCTGAAGAGACTTACATGAAGTGATGCTGAGTGAAATGAGGACCAGGAGATCATTATATACTTCAACAACAATAGTACATGATGATCAATTCTGATGGACGTGACCCTCTTCAAAAATGAGATGAACCAAATCCGTTCCAATGGAGCAGTAAAGAATTGAAGCAACTTTACCCAGAGAAAGAACTCTGGGAGATGACTATGAACCACTACATAGAATTCCCCAATCCCTCTATTTTTGTCCACCAGCATTTTTTATTTTCTTCACAGGCTAATTGTACACTATTTCAAAATCAGATTCTTTTTGTACAGCAAAATAACTGTATGGACATGTATACATATATTATATTTAACTTGTATTTTAACATATTTAACATGTATTGTCAACCTGCCATCTGGGGGAGGGGGGGAAGGAGGGGAAAAATTGGAACAAAAAGTTTTGCAATTGTCAATGCTGAAAAATTAGCCATGTCTACATCTTATAAATAAAAAGCTATAATAAAAAATTAAAATTAAAAAAAAGACAGTAGTTCTGAAAAAGAACTCAAGGTATTGCTACACTGTAAGCTTAACTATATAATGTGACTAATTAATTATAGCTGTTTGAGAACATCCACAGGGTACAGAATCACAGGGTACATAAAAAACTAAGAACACATCTGAAAAATACTATGTTCAATTGTGGGAAGCATTTTATATGAAGGAAATTCATAAATTGGAGATCATCTAGAGAAGAAAAACCAGGTTGCTTTAAGGATTCAAATCTATGCCACATGAAGACTAATCAAAGGAAAAGAAAATGTTTGTCTAAGAAAAGATGATTTAGGGGGAGCATGATAGTAGTATTGAAGTATTTAAAAAGCTGTCAAACTGAAGAGGAAATAGGCTTATTTTCTTTGGCCCCAGAAAGGAGAAAGTAGCAATAGTCAAGAATTCAAGTCACTCGAACAATCATTTACTAAATACCTATTCTGTGTTAAGCATTGTGCTGGGCATTGGGAATATAAGGACAAAGTTGGAAGTTACACAAAAGTAAATAAAAGTTTGATTAAAAAAAAAAAACAAACTAAAAGCAAAATAACCCCATGCTTATAAGCAGAGCACTATCCAAAACATGAAGACTACTCTCTAGCTCTTTGCATTTATAAATACTACAACTGTCATAAATTTGCTAATTTTTCTAAAAATTTGAGCAGTATTTATTTAAAAAATACCTTTAGACGTATTCTAAAAAGCATTCTTTAAAATTATAGATATATTTTGCAAATTGTTTTAATTATCTTATGTGTGGGTGTATAAAATGAGCATCTAAAACCCTGATTTATTCAAGGTCTAAGTCAGGGGTCCTCAAACTTTTCAAATAGGGGACCAATTCACTGTCCCTCAGACTGTTGGAGGGCCAGTAAAAACAAAAACTGTTTTGTGGGCCTTTAAGTAAAGAAACTTCATAGCCCTGGCTGAAGGGCTCATTGTCCTCAGCTGCTGCATTTGGACTGAAGGCCTGAAGGACATAGTTTGAGGACCCCTTCTAAATTATACTTTTTATCACATCATTTTTTAAAAGTAAATAAACAATGTAAAAAGTACAGCAAGGTCAATTCATCTAATTATAATTACTATTGCTAAAAATAATTCCTCAGGTCAAAATAACCTTGAGCTACTGGTTTTTAAAAGGTCATTTCTTAAATAGAAACCACAGGCAGGGGTTTCCCAGATTAAGTACGACTTCTTGCCATCAACTATTACCTTTTCTGTAAGTTTCAATCTGTCTGTACAAATATGAAGAAAAAGTTAAGATTTCAAAGTTTTCAAAGAACTTGAAAGTTAAATTTAAAGGGAAAATTCCCTCGTTAAATGTAAAATGATTTTACTTAATCTATCTAAAATTTTTAAATTTCTGTTAAGAGAATCAAATTCAGAAAATACATCTGCCAGAAGCTACTGAGAATAACCCCCTTTCTTGGTCTGCATTAGCTGAGATATTTAGTATCTGCACTTTTTCAAAGCTTACATCAAAAGCCCATCAGTCAAGAAACATTTAAAAGTTTACTATATATATCAGACATTGTGCTACATTCTAAAGTTACCAAAAAAAGAAAATCTCTTCTCTTAAGAAACTCAAAATCTAATGGGGGAGATAATGTGAAACAACTATGTACAAACAAACTATCTATAATATAAATAGAACTGATCAATAAACTAGAATTAAGAGGGACCAGGAAAGGCTTTCTATGTTAAATAAAATTTTAGATAGACCATGAAGGAAGACAAGGAATCTACAAGACAGAGATGAAGATCATTTCAGATATGGAAAACCAGTAAAAAATACCCAGAATCAAAAGATGAAAACAATAAGGAGACTGTTGTCATTGGTTTAAAGAGTAGATAAGGGAATATGGCTAAAGCAAAGCTTCTTAAGCTGTGGGTCTCGATCCCACACACAGTCACACAAATGGTCATTACAAAACATATGGCAACATTAAAAAAGGTATCAAATAGTCCACCAATATTTAATCCCTTAATGTAATATAATGTAAATGTAAAATAAACAAGTTCATCCATCTCATTAATATGCAAATTTGCTTTCATTTTTATTAAATGGTAAATGTATATCAAAGAAATGTTATAAATTTCTTTTCTTTTTCTTTTTTTTTTTTTTGCTGAGGCCACTGAGGTTAAGTGACTTGCCCAGGGTCACATAGCTAGGAAGTATTAAATGTCTGAGGTCAAATTTGAACTCAGGTCCTCCTGACTTCAAGGCTAGTGCTCTATCCACTGCACTACCTAGCTGCCCCAATAAATTTCTTTATGATGAGTCACAAATGGAAAAAAATTTAAGAAATCATGGTCTAAAGTATTAGAAGATTGGGAAGGAACAGGTAATGAAGAGTTCTGGATGCCAAATATAAGATTTTATATTTAATCATGGACGAGATAGGAAAGCAGTAGAAATAAGTAGAAGAGTGACATGGCCAGACTAACATTTTCCTGAAGTTACTGGGTAGCTGAGTCGAAGCTGGACTGGATTGGGGAAAAAATTGTGACAGGCAAATGAACAAGTAGACTATTACAAATATTAAGTATGAGAAGATGAGGGCATGCTACCAAGGTGATCAAGCAGAAAATATTACTTTCCTCTCCCAAGTTAACAATCCTTCAAATAGTTTAAGACAGTTAGCATGTTTCCCTTAAGTCTTCTCTTCTCAGGGGGCGGAGCCAAGATGGCGGGGAAGACACACGCGACTTTCTAAGCTCTTCTCTTACCCTCTTTATCAAATTATTGAGCCCAAAAATAGTCTTGACTGCACAATGAAGATAAGAAGAGAACAACCACCAGCAGAAGAAAATCGCAGTCCCCAAAAGGTTTTGGGGCCAGGGGGAGATCAGAATGGGAGAGGGTTAGGTTCCGAGGAGAGTCTCAAAAGAGGGTGAAGGCACAGATCCGCCGGCCCAGCCCCAACCCCCGACGGGCTTTTCCTTGGGGCGGTGCCAGGAGGGAGGGGCCCGGGTTAGCCTCCAACTGCGCAGGGGGAGCCTCCTTGGGGCCCAGAGCTTTTCCAGGGCGTTTGCATCAGGCAGGACGTGGGCAGAGTTTGTGGCTGTCTGTGTTCTGTGGTCAGTCAAACCACCAAACCCAAGGTCGCCTGGGGGGGCACTTTCACCACACCCAGCCCGGGGCACCGAAATCCCCAGCCCTACCGGTTTGATGTCCCCATGCAATCCACTCCTGTTGGGGAAGGGAAACCTCACCCAGAGCACCCCATACCTTGGCGGAAATGGTTTACATCTTTTCCTGCTCTGCAGAGGGAAGCTGGAACCCCCCTTCCTAGGAGACCACCCTAAAGGCTTTTTAAAACATGAATAAAAAGATGAAAAGAAAACCCACAGCTCATGCAGAAAAAAGAGCAGGTCAGCAAACCTGAAAGACCCAAACAGCAAAATGCATCAGACTGTCCTCCTTAATAATGCTCCCAAAGGCCATTAAAATCCCAAAAAAGGGAAAAAGAAAATGGGGAAAGGAAAGAAGCCTTGAGAAAACAACCTGAAATAAAATTGAAAAGTTAAAAATTGGGAAGTGCAGGGAAAAAATTTGAATTGGAAAAATAAAAAATCTAAAAGTAAGAATTGTGAATTGAAAAAAAAGAATCACTAGAAAGTAGGATTTTGGGTGGAAAAGACAAAGAACCTCCAAAAAGTAGGATTTGGAATTGGAAAGACAAAAACAACCAAGAAAGAGGATCGGAATTGAAAGAAAAAATTCATAAAAAAAATTAGTGAAATGGAAAAAAATTCCACAGACCAAAACAAACTTTAAAAACCAATTGGACATAAAAAGAAGAAAAATATTGGAAAATTTCTTTAAAAATTAGAACTGAACAAATTGAAACTAATGATTCATTGAGACAGCAAGAATAGTCAACAAAAACAAAAAATGACAAACTGAAAAAACCCCGAATTTTCTACTTCAAAAGACGACGGAAAATAGATCTGGAGAGATAATCTGAGGATTATTGGATTTCTGAAAACTATGATGAAAAAAAGAGCCTGAATACTATTTTACAAAAACATAAAGAGAACTGCCAGATGTATAGAACAGAAAAAAGGCATTGAAAGAATTCTAAAACACCTTCTGAAAGAAACCCAAAATAAAAACCCCAAGGAAATTGTGGCAAATTTCAAACTTCAGATTAAGGAAAAAATTTACAACGAAAAAACCATTTAAATAGAGGTGCCCTAAATCACCCGATCTTGCCCTACATTAAAGGAAAGAAGGGCCTGGAATAATATTGAAAGGCACAAGAACTTGAGATGCAGCCAAGAATAAACTACCCGCTGTGGGCATTTTCTTCCAGGAAGAAGATGGAATTTAATAAACAAATGAATTCCATTTGTTTTAAAAACCAGAACTAAACAAAATTTGATCCCAAGAATAGAACCAAGAGATGAAAAATAAAAAACCTTGAAAGGGTTTTCTGTTGGGATATACAAAAAGAAATGTATAATTTGATTTTATGAATAACATAAAAAAGGGAATGAATTGGAAAAAGGGATGATGGCAGAACAAGATGGGAAGGAGGGATAAAAGAGGGAAACCACATCCCACAAAGAGGCAAGGAAACTTTCATATCTGAGGGAATTTAGAGAGGGAGGAACATTGTGTAATTTACCCATCAGAGTTGGCCAAAGAAAAATAATTGACATTTGTTTTAGGAAAATTTCCCCTCCCATTAAAAACGGGGAGAGGAAAAGGGAAAAAGAGAATAAGGGAAGGAAGGGAAAGACCCAAAGGGGGAGGAGGGATTATAAAGAGGAAAGATTGATACAAGGGGGTACATGTTTAAAAGGGGGAAAGAGGGTTGGGGAGGCAAGAAAAAAGCCAATCTGGGGTTTGATGGCAGGAAAAAGATTTAGTAATTCTAACCGGAATGTAAATGGGATGAACTCCCCAAAAGAAGGGGGCAGATAGCACATAAAAAGTCAGAACCCTACAAATGTTGTTTACAAAGAAACAATTTAAACAGGGATATAAAAAAAAAAGGTGGAGCAAAATCTATTTGCTTCAGGTGAAGCAAAAAGAGGGTCATCCTTATCTAGACGCAAAAAGTAAAAAATTGATCTAATTAAAGAGATAAGGGTAACTTAATCCGAAAGGAATAAACAACCTAAATTAAAATATATGCACCAAGTGGAGGATCAACTCCTAAAGGAGAAGTTAAAGAGTTGCAAAAGAAAAAACAACAAAACTTTAATAGTAGGAGATCTCAACCTTGCACCTCAGAATTAGAAAATCAAACCACAAAACAAAAAAGAAAGAAATTAAAGAAGTAAAATAGAATATTAAAAAATTAGGTATGTTGGATCTTTGGAAATTGAATGGATAGAAGGGAATATACTTTCTTCTAGCAGTTCATGGAACCTATTCAAAAATTGACCATATATTAGGACATAAAATTTAAAATTAAAATGCAAAAAGCGAAATAGTAAATGCTTTTTTCGATCATGATGCAATAAAAACTACATTAACAAAAGTTAGGGGAAAAACCAAAAAGAAATTGGAAACTAAACAATCTATCTTAAAAAATATTGGGGCAGCAAAATTATAGATACAAAATAATTTCATCAAGATAAGAAAAATGATGAGACATCAACCAAAATTTGGGATGCAGCCAAAGGGTAATAAAGGGAATTTTATCCTTAAGGCTTACTTGAATAAAACAGAGAAAGAAAAGATTAAAATTTTTTGAACCAAAAAAAACAAAAAGACCAAATTAAAACCCCCAATCAAATACTAAATTGGAAATTTAAAATTAAAAGGAGAAATTAAAATAAAAGTAAAAAACATTGAACAATTAATAAAACAAGAGTTGGTTCTTGAAAAGAATAAAAAGATTTTGGGTAAATCTGATTAGAAAAGGAGGGAGGGGAAATAAATTAGTAGTCTTAAAATGAAAAGGGAGAACCCCACCAATGAAGAGGAAAATTAAGAAATAATAAGGGTTATTTTGCTAACTTTTCCATTTGATAACCGTGGGATGACTCCAAAAAATACAGACAGACTAACAGAGGAAAAGAATTGTTGAAATCCCCTTTAAAAGAACAGGCAAAAAAACCCCTAAGAAAAACCCCAGGACCAGATGGTTTTATTGAATTTTAAAATTTAAAGAACAATTCCCAATGCTATATAAATTATTTGATAAAATAGGGAATGAAGGAGTCCACCAAATTTCTTCCTATGACACAGACATTTAACTGATACCTAAACCAGGTAGGCTGAAAACAGAGAAAGAAAATTTAGACCAATCTCCCTAATGAAAATTGATGCTAAAATCTTAAATAAGAATTAGCAAAAAGACCAAGAAAATCATCTCCAAGAAATACATATGATCAAGTAGGATTTATACCAGGAATGGGGCTGGTTCAATAAGAAAACTATCAATATAATTGGCCATGTTAATAACCAAATTAAAAAAAACCTATGATCATCTCAATAGATGCAGAAAAGCATTTATAAAATCCAACATCCATTCCTATTAAAACACTTGAGAGTTAGGAAAAAATGGACTTTTCCTTAAAATAATCAGCAGCATTATTTAAAACCATCAGTAAGCATCAATGTAATGGAGAAAACGCAACCATTCCCAATAAGATCTGGAGGAAACAAGGTTGCCCACTATCACCGTATATTTAATATTGTATTAGAAAGCTAGCTATAGCAATAAGAGCTGAGAAAGAGATTAAAAGGAATAAGAATAGGCAAAGAGGAAGCCAAATTATCACCTTCCGTGACATGATGGTATACTTAAGAACCCCAGAGATTCTCAAAAAGTTATTAGAAATAATCCACAATTTTGAAAGTTGGGTTTATAAAATAAACCCACATAATATCAGCTTTTATATCACTAAAAAATCCAAAAAGTCAGAGTTACAAAAGAAATTCCATTTAAAGTAACTACTGATAATATAAAATATTTGGAATCTATCTGCCAAAGGAAAACAGAAACATGAGCAAAATTACAAGACCACTTTTCACACAAATTAAGTCTGATCTAACCAATTGAAAAATTAAATGCTCTTGGATAGGGCTACAAATATAATAAAGATGACAATATTACCTAAACTAATCATTTATTTAGCATACCAATGACTCCCAAAAAACTATTTTAATGACCTAGAAAAATAACAAAAAGTTCATATGGAAAACAAAAAGGTCAAGAATTTCAAGGGAATTAATAAAAAAAATCAAATGATGGTGGTTAGCTGTACCAGATCTAAAATTATATTATAGAGCAGCAGTTACCAAAACATTTGGTATTCAAAGAATAGATTAGTTATCAGTGGAAAGTTGGGTTCAAGGGATAAAACAGTCAAAAATACAACCAGTCTTTGAAAACCAAAGATCCCACTTTTGGGATAAGAACTTACTGTTTGATAAAAATTGCTGGGAAAATTGAAACAATATTAGAAATTTGGGATCCATATTAAACGAACCAAAGATAAATAAAATGGGTTCAGACCTAGGAAAGAATGAAATCATTTAAATTAGAGGAACATAGGATGTTTACCCCTGACCTGTGGAAGGGAATCTTTATGACCAAAGAGAACTAGAAATTTACTGATCAAAAAATGAAAATTTTGATTATACCAAACTGAAAAGTTTTTGTACAAACAAAACTAATGCAACAAGATTAGAAGGGAAGCAATAAACTGGGAAAATATTTTTTACAGTCAAAGGTTCTGATAAAGGCCTTTTCCAAAATATATAGAAATTAACCAATTTATAAAAATCAAGTTCTCCAATTGAAAAATGGTCAAAGGATATGAAAGAAATTCCTCGATGAAGAAATGGAAACTATTTCTATATATGAAAAGATGTCCAACTATTATTAATCGGAAATGCAAATTAAGACAACCTAAGATACCACACACCGTCATTCTAAGATGACAGGAAAAAAGATGATTGTTGAGGGATGTGGGAAAACTGGGACATTGATTCATTGTTGGTGGAGTTGTGAACAATCCAACCATTTTGGAGTAGTTTGGAACTATGCTCAAAAAGTTATCAACGTTACCCTTTGATCCAGAGGATACTGGGATTATAAACCCAAAGAGATTATAAAAAGGGAAAACCTGTATGTGCAAATGTTTGTAGCCCTTTTGTAGTGGCTAGAAACTGGAAAATGAATGGATGTCCATAGTTGGAGAATGGTGAATAAATTGGTATATGAAAATTATGGAATAAATTGTTCTTGAGAAATGACCCAGGATGATTTCAGAAAGGCCTGGAGAGACTTACCAACTGATGCTGAGGAAATGAGCAGGACCAGGAGACTTATATACTTCCAAAACAATACTAGATGATGACCAGTTCTGATGGATCGGCCATCCCTAAACGAGATCAACCAAACATTTCTAATGGACAGTAATGAACTGAACTAGCTATACCCAGAAAAGAACTCTGGGAGATGACTAAAACCATTACATTGAATTCCCAACCCTAATTTAAACCTGCATTTTTGATTTCCTTCACAAGCTAATTTAAATAATTAAGAGCTGATTTTTTGTAAGAAAATAAGTTTTTGGCATGTTAATTGTAAAGTTAATTTTAATATATTTAAATTAGGTATTATTTAATAATAAAAAAATTTTAAAAAGAGGTTTCTTTGTTAATCTGTTTAAATTACATGATAATTCCTTAAATAAAACTATTAAATTAAAAAAATAAAAATAAAAAATAATAATAAAATAAAATCTTCTTTTCTTAAAATTCTTCCTTCAACAATTTCTATAATAAACCATCCACCTTTAAAATCCAAACTAATAACAATTTGAAAGGACACAGCTAAATGTTTGCCCTTGGAATCATATCCAGGCTGCTTCATATCAAAATTTACTAAATATTATTATATTTCTTTATCTTGTCATGTTTTTTTTTTTATAATAACCAATATTTCAATCCTGGTTCAAAGAATCATAAATATAATAGAGCACCAGCTCTTAAGGCAGGAAAACCTGAGTTCAAATCTGATCTCAGACACTTAATATTTCCTAGCTGTGTGACCTTGGGCAAGTCACTTAACCTCAAATGCCTCAGCAAAAAAAAAAAAAAAATCATAAATACAAAACATCTTATTCATGAGAAAATATGAGAATTTAAGAGACTGGCTCATAGTGGCAAAGCCTATAGTCTGATAGATATCCTTTGGAAAATCAGGTGTTGTTTTTTTTTAATTTATAATACATGCTGTCATATTTATATGCATACATATATACTTATATAGACAAACTGTGTATATAATTGTATACTTACAAGCATACACTATTTTCTATATACAGTATTGCATATTTATATAAAACACATACACAAATTATTTATGGTACTTGTGAGTTTATATTATATACTATATAAATGCATTTAAGTTAAAATACAATTAAGTGATCTAAATTATTGTTCAATAATACAGCATGCAAAATGATGATTGGCAGCATAGCACTAAAAAAACAAGTATTTATGTTAAAGATTATATATGATTTTAGTACAGAAAAAACACTAAGAACTAAATTTATAAAAAGACATACTATAACAAAAAGCTAAATATATTTTCATAAATAATGATTTCTACCAACATTGCCTTATTTTGGTTAGACTACAATGTGGAAAAGTAGATTAATATATAATGAACCTGGAAAAGTAGAGTAATCCAAGTGAGCAGTAAAGAAAGCTTGAATTTAAGAGGGAGTTTTTAGTAGTAAGTAGTAAAAAATACTGCAGAAATAAAAAATGATACAATTTGGCAAATGACTGGATACAGAGTATAAGGAAGAATAAAGAACTGAGAGCAGAGTCAAGATTGCAAACCTGGGGGACCTGGGAAAAATGGCAGAATCCTTGCAAAAAAAAAAAAAAAAAGTTCAGAGAAAATTATAAGTTTTAGATGTCTGTAAAACAGACATCTAAAAGGTAATTGTGATACGGAACTGGAGCTCAGAAAAAATTTGATCTAGATATAGAAAAACATAAAATTATCTCCACAGAGATGATTACTAAGCTTAAAGGAGTTGAGGATCTCACCAAGTAATAGTATAAAAAGAAAAGGAAGAAGACAGAGCTTTGGGGTACAACCCATAATTAGAGGATATAATATAGAAGATGAACAGGCAAAACAGACTAAGAAAAAGTGGCCAAAAAAAGCAGAAAGAAAACCATTAGTGTCACAAAAACCAAAAAAAGAAAGTATCCAGGTGAAATGCTGGTTTAACCATGTGAATAAATGTAGACAATAGCTCTAAAGATAAAGCCCTGAGGGGGAGACAGATGTCCAGAAGGGAGTTGGTAATGTGGAAGGCTAATCAGAAGAAAGAGTAAATTCAGATATAAAAATTTGGAATCTGAGGTATCAAATAGAGCAAGAACTGACACAGAGGAGTCAGATGGGGAGAAGAGTTGTTCTGGTTGTGAGAAAAATACTCTCTAAAATCTTTAACACTACAGAATGACTGGAATCCTACTCAAACTGGGAATGGGTTAAAAGAGTTAACAATATACTATCTAGAAAAGTATAAAAATATTCTAAATTTATAAAGAAATAAGAGGGAATGGCAGCTAGATAGTACAGTGGATAGAGTGCCAGCTCTGAAGTCGGGAGGACTTGAATTCAAATATGATCTCAGACACTTTTAACACTTCCTAGCTGTGTGACCCTAGGCAAGTAAATCACTTAACAATTGCCTCAGCAAGATAGACAGACAAAGAAAGAGCAAATATGATAAAGGGGTACAGAATGGTGTGTAGATTAATAGGGAAAAGAATAAGGTGTATAGATTAATGGGATTAGGAAAAAGAAAGGGAAAGGGAGAAAGGAGAGGATAAATAATGAAAGGATGGAGAATAGGTTAAGTAACAACAAGGGAAGCAGAAGTAAAGCAGAGTCAGAGGAAATAAGAGATACATAAACATAAAAAAGATGAAAGAAAAAAGGGGTTGTTATCACTGCTCTCAAAATTAAAGCTAAAAGATTTAATCAAGAGAAAAATAGGGAACTACACTACATGTCAGTCATATTAATCAATAATTGTTTTAGAGTATTTAAAGTAACTAAGATAGTATAAGTTTGGAATATTACTGTATATAAGAAAATGTTAAGTTGGTGGATTTAGAATACAGAAATATTTGGACTTATGAAGTTATCCACCTTCAGAGAAAGAGAAGAAACAAATGTAGTACAGCATTACACATATGTATAGTGGGAGAAGGGGGAGAGACAGACAGAGAGAGAGAGAGAAAAAATATATGCTCCTTTAATTGTAGTTTTCGTGGGAAAGATGGGAAGATTAAAAGAACAAAATAAAAACTACACAGCAGAGAACAAAAGAAAAATTAAAAGGAAGCAAAGAAACATGGCCATCTATGAAAACAATGTATAGTATTTATTATATAGGCTTTCTTGAAATAGAAATTTATTGTCTGATATTTTGAATCCTCTCATGTTCTGCTATGCACATGGCAATTTTTGTTTTGTTTTGTTTTCTGTGTGTTTTAAATAAATTTTAAAACTAAAATTTGGAATCATTTGCATACAGATAACTGATTAAATTGGAATTGGTGAGATCATTAAGACAGTATAAAATGGCAATAGGCCTCAGAACACATTTTAGCCCCCTGTCTTACCATTCATATCCCCTACATTTAAGAGGACAGAAAATAAATGATAATCCAGATAGGAAACTAGAAAAAAAAAGAGTTAGGTAGGAGGAGAAAATGAAGAATACAGTTCCATGGAAGGTAAGAAAAGAAAAATTATCTAGTGAGAAGAGGCAGTGGATAATATCAAGAGGTTCAAGGATGTCAGTTAGCAAGCAAAGGAAAAACCTTAAGATAACTGCTCTAGGCAAAAATATAATTAGCAAAATTTCATGAAATTGACTGAATTCCAACCATTCCATTTCAATCTAATTTAATAGCTAATCTTCTACATGGCTTTCTCCATCTCCCAAATGATTATGGCTTTTCCCACTACTGAACATTATTTTATATTTCTTTAATTATTAAGTCACTCTAGCATTAAAGGTTTTAGAGAGTATTTTTCTCACAACAATCCTTTGAGAAAGATACTGAAAGTATTACTACCTTTTAAATATGAGGAAAAGGGACAACATAGAGGTTATGTAACTTGATCGCATAGTAAAGTGGCAAAGTTGGATATTCTGACCCAGAGCACTGTTTCCACTCTTCTTCCTCTATCATGCTTACTATGTATCATTCATTCTTGTTCTTGCATGTAATTTATAGTCTTACTAGCCTGTGATCTCCATGACACAAGAACTATTTAAACTTTAATTCTTCTGCAGTGCCCTGAATACATACTATGCCATACACATAATAGAAATTTACTAAATTTTTGTTGGATTATTTTCTCCCTTTCTACCAGAATAAGGTAAAATATTATGAGAAACACAGCCAGAATGAAAGTTTCTAAGAAGACAACACTGGTTCAATGATAAGTAAGCATTACAGTTTGAAAAAAATCCCACAAAAGAAAAAAGAAAGTATTTTGCATGTACAAATGTGATAATAAAGCAGAACATACCAAGAAAAAATCTGTTAAGAATGAAATTTGCTGAGTACACATATATATATTTTAAAGAACTAGCTTTCTAAAGAATTTAAATAAAACAAATATAGTACCACATACTTGCACACAAAAACAAGTTATGGTGCTTAAGTGTATATCAAAATAGAAATCAATACTCGAATAAATTAGTAACTGACAAATTATCAAGACATTTTTTCGGTAATACAAAAATAGGTTAAGAAAAATATTCCCTTACCTAGAGAATACATGATGACTCATGATCATAGAGTAAATTCTTGGTATCAAAGAAAATATTATATTTAATATTTTATTAATTTTGATTTTAAGAGAAATGAAAGTTTGTGATGGCAATGTTTCCTCAAATCTTAGAAGCAGTGAACCAAGAAACATCCTAAAGAAAACTAAATACATAGTAAAAAAAAAAAAAAAAAGTTTAGTGTTACAATCAAATAAATGTTAAAACAAAAAAACCATCTAATATTAATGTTACCTGTGTTATATTTCATGTAAACAGTCATAAAAGGTTAAGAAGTTCAAACTTCTTCAATCAAGTCATTCCATCCTCCTGGAATTACAGACAGTCTAACTACTAGCAGTAATCCTCAATGCCACATAATCAGAATCAAGTCTTTCCAAAATTAAATAAACCAAATCAAATCAACAATAACAAAACTCCATACCACTCAAGATATACTGAGTCATCAGTTATTTTTACTGTGAAACCTCCAGGAAGAATAATTATGCTTGCTGCTCCCACTTCCTTACCACATTCAATTGCTTTTTGCTATGTTCCCATGACTTTATTGAAATTACTCTCTCAAAGGTTAATCAATACCCTAAATACCAAATCTAATGATCACCTTTACCCTGCAGTCTCCCTGATCTTTTGATAACACCAATATCACTGATTCATCCCTTGGCTTCCACAATACTGGGCCAGAATGTTTCTACCTGTCCTTTTCCCCCTTTTCCTCTTCCTTCTCTCTCTCCCCTTACTCTTTTGTTCCATTTTCTTCTTCCTCTACTTCTCTTGCTCTTTCTTTTCATAACAATTCCTCCTCTCCAACCTGCTTAAATTTACATGGTGCTGCTGCTGCTATAATTTTTTGTATTTGCAAAGAAAATAATTATCACAGAATCTTTAAAAGATCAAAGGATTTTTAAAATCAGGATCATAGATATAGAACAAGAAGAAATCTTAGAAGTGATCTATACTGAGTTTTCACTTTTACAAATAAGGAAATTGAAACCCAAAGAGTTTGTGGTCTGCCCAAAAGCACATAGACATTTAAGCAGGAGTCAAGTCCTGTGAGAAGGAGGAAAATAATGAAGAAGAAAATAGTGGGAACAAAGGATGAAAAATTTTAATAAAACACCATATACTCATTAAAAAAAAATGGCTAAAACAAAACACAGACAAGGAACATCAATTCCAGAGCAAAAGCAAGACAAGAATTTTAGAAGAACTGAAATCTCTAAAAACCAAAGTAACTAAACTTGAAGAAATATTGATGATATTAAATGATATTAACTAAAAAAGTCTATATAGAATTATTCAGAAAATTATAAAAGGATATTGTGCAGAAGTATCAGAAATACATTACAAAATGCAAATTGTATAGAATTTATAGGATGCAACCAACAGAGAGGAATACCAAACTTAAGTTAACTAGAAATGTAGTTACTAAGAACAGAACTTAGATATGACAGAAATCAGCTTAAAATATTTAGGAAGCAATTACATAATGACAGAACATAATATTAAAACATAGAGAACTGCTCACCATCTACCCATAAAGGAAAAGCCTTGAATGGTATAGTAAAAGAAAATTTAAAAGGTTCATACACCAATCAAGCAAATCTAATACACTTTTATTTATGTATCTCTTTTAAAAGTTCACATTCTCAATCATTTTTCAAATAAATTCCAAGATTTTTTCCAAAGAAAGAAAAGAAAAAGAGGTAGGTAAAGGAAAAGGAAACAGAGGAAAAGAAGCTTAAATATAAACAAATCCATCTACCAAACAAAAACCTCAACAATACCTATGTGGTCCAGAATGAGAGTGATGATTATCCTGCTAAGCTTCTGACCTGGTCAAGTGAAGTATAGATCATCACTTTCAGTATTGAGAGTCATGTTTTAGGAAGCATACTGAAAAGAAAAATGATGTAGTGGAGTAGAGAAGTGGATTTGATGTAAAGGACTCACTTCCAGATATGCTACTACCCATATATATGACCATGGACAATTTGTTTAATTTGAGTCTATTTATAACATCAGTAAAATGAAGGAACTGGAATGGTGGATAAGGATTTAAGATCCCTTACAACTCTAAATCCTAAGATTCTATAAACTAGAAAATGACCAAAGAGCAAGCAAAGTGGTCAGAGGACTAAAGATTAAGGCATAACAAATGGTGGAGAAAAGTGAGGATGTTTTGACTGAAGAGGTAAATGAGATTTATATCTTAAAATACTTAAAGTGATATCATGTGGAAGAAAGTAAAAATTTCTGCTTCACGACAGAGGCCAATGAGTGGAAGTTATAGGGAGATAGATTTCAGATCAATATATGGGAGAAAAGTAACAATCAGAACTACTTTAAAGAAGAAAAGCAGAATTTTGCATCACTGGAGTTTCCCATCACGACTTAGTAGATAGAATTTCATAATCATTGGGGGTTTAAGAAGAAACTGGGTGAACATTTGTAAGGGATGATTTGATGGAAATTAATAATTCAGGTTGGAATGGATAATCTATTAAGTTCCTCTGAAGTAATTCTATGGTTCCATGATTCCATACTGGAAAATAAATAACACAGTTAACAGTCATGAGCATGGAAGTTGAACAATATCATAACCTTTTTGAAAGCCTATAAAATAGGGAAGTTGGATTAGATCAGAGATTTCAAATGTCCCGGTCAAGGTTGATCAACTTTCTACATCCACCTTCCCCTCAATGCATTTATCTACCTGATTATGTGTTATATGTGAAGGGAAAAAAAAAAAATTACATAAAAGTAAAGCAAATAAACTTAAAACTATGAAATCTATGTTGAAGACTACTTGACTACCTGATCTATAAAAATTCTCCCTTGATGAATTATAATATGCAATTATTTTAAAATTTGAGATTTGATGTAGTCACAAATAGGGATAGCAGAAAGGAAAAAAAATTTTTTTACTGATATACCAACAAATCAACACCATAAGGTACATTTTGAATTTGGAAATGTTGGACTGGGTAAATTTTTTATAGAGAACATGCACTACTTCTTTAGTTTCAGATATAATAATTTCCCAATTGCCACTATCCAGTCTCTCTACTCTAACCTTACTCAAATTATAATCAGCCTATTTCTAAGTAGTATTATCTTATTACCAATTTTACTATACCACTCAGAAATCCCATCTAAATTCCCTACCCATCCCTAAAATTCCTCCCATCACTATACTTTTACCAAAACTTAACTTTCTTGTGAATGAACACAAGATGTATTGCAATGCCTCCCAATAGAAGTTATTCCTTCTCTTATTTTCAAAAATGTAAAGGGTCACATGGATAGTTTTTGCACTCCCCTTCCAAGCCATAAACTCACAATGTTGTTTCACATTTTGAGGTCCACATAATCCATATAAACCAATCGCTTCCTATCTTTGTCCCAGTTGCCTTTTAACCCCAGATGATTCTTCCAAATTTTTAAGATTATAAAATATTAGTGAATTAGTAGCTAGCAAGGAATCCATTCTTTTTTTTGGACAGGTCTCTTAGGAAGTTTTCTCTTACATATAGACTAAATTTTATGGACTACAATTTGTACCCATTGTACTCTGATTTTATATGCTAAATAGAAAGAAAAAGGTGCAATCATTATTCCACATGGTCAAAAACAATTGTCATTTATGCCTTCTCGTTCCCAGTTCTTTCAATTAATTTCTGAAGCCTCTTCATCAAGGTCATACTCCTTTTATATACATTCAAGCTCATCAATGCCCTTCCCAAATTGACACTCCAACCTAAAGACAATACTCTAGATGTGATCTGATCAAGATAACGTACCATGGGACCATTGCCAATCTCATTCTGGATAGCATGTCTATCTTAACACAATTCAGAATAGAATTAGCTATTTTTGTTCTCATTTCACATTTCTAACTCATTTTGCTAGTTGTAGTTTGTTAGTTCCAACTCTTTTCCACAAAAATTATCTACAAACACCTTTCCATTCTATGTTTGCACCCATCTATGCTTGAATTTTATACTTATCCCTATTAAGTTTTATTGTACTAGATTCATCTCAACTTATAGCTTATAAAGATCTTCTTGGATTCAAAACTGTTAACTGTATGTCACTGCTATTCCACTTGCCCTCTTGCCTTTGGCACATTTGATATACATGCCACCTGTACCATTATCAAAATCATCAATAAATATGTTAAAAAGTACAAAAGCTAACACATATCCTTAAGGGATTCTTTTAGAGACATCATTCCAAGTCCATAGCAAACTATTAAACACTATATTCTGAATTATTTTCCTTAAGGATAAATAAAAGACTTAGCAAATGTTAATGCTTTGCTAAAATATAGTTATACTTCATATTATATCTACAATATTCCTATAACAATCTATTAACTCCACCCATTGAGAAATAATGTTAATTTGGAATGGGCTATTTCTTGATGAAGTCATGCTTGCTTTTCACATAAACCCATTTTTTCCCCCAATACTTACAAGTCATCATTTAATAAAGTACTTCAGTAATCTACCAAGAATTAAAGATCATTAGTCTAAAGTATGTAACATCAACTCCCCCCCCCCCCATTTTGTTTTTTTAAAGATTACAAAATCTCTCTCCAATTCCACAACATTGCTTTTGCTTTCTGGTCACAAATGCCAGCTATTTCAGGATATGGAATATAATTTTCTGCATTTAGAGATGTCACTGAGGACATTTAGATGTTTTCTTACCAACTCTCCTCATTATCTTGGGTTTCAACCCCTTACTAAACAATCTAGCCTACCCTTCCCTGTTCAAAAATCATTCACCTTGGCAGGGTAGACAAAGAGTTAATTAGTTTTACACACACTTCAATTATTATCCCATCCAGTTCTGTTCATCTATTGCTCTTCCTTTCATCCTCAACATATGTTTAAAAAAAAAAAAAAAGTGAGACTCAGAGCTAGAAGAAAACCTCAGAAGATATCTAGATCCAACTCCCTCTTCTTTTTTACATATGAGAAAACCTTTGCAATTAGTTTGCCACTCTTCTGAAATTGTTCCCTCAAAGAAGCAGAGAGAAGGGATCCTACTTAACTTGTAGGAGTTAAGTAGCAGTATCAGAACTGAAACCCAAGTTTTCTAAGTCTGTATACCACATTCTTTCCCTGGATCATTCAGCCATCCAGATGGGAATCATTGTTTCAAATGTCCCTGACTAACCCATTCACATTTTTTCCTACTTGCCTACAAATCAGTCCCTTCTCCTAAGCTGAGAGAAGACCAAAGTCCCCAATTCTTCCTCTTGTCTGTAGTATTCAACATCCACTGGAATTCAACCAATAATGCTCTTTTTCATTCCATCTTCTATGAATGTCTTTTGAAAATGGTTTTAATTAATAAGATCTTCATGCAATCATATCAACCTCTTTAGAAAGCTTTCCTTTTCTTCCACATTGGAATTATTTATGTTTGTATCTTCAGAAAATATGCTTCATACTTCTTGGACTGACATTTTCCTTTATTTTTTCTTAACTTTTTATTGACAGAACCCATGCCAGGGTAATTTTTTACAACATTATCCCTCGCACTCAATTCTGTTCCTGTTTTTCCCCTCCCTCTCTCCACCCCCTCCCCCAGATGGCAAGCAGTCCTATATATGTTAAATAGGCCGTAGTATATCCTAGATACAATATATGTGTGTAGAACCGAACAGTTCTCTTGTTGCACAGGGAGAATTGGATTCAGAAGGTAGAAATAACCCGGGAAGAAAAACAAAAATGCAAACAGTTTACATTCATTTCCCAGTGTTCTTTCTTTGGGTGTAGCTGCTTCTGTCCATCATTGATCAATTGAAACTGAGTTAGATCATCTCTTTGTCAAAGAAATCCACTTCCATAATGACCTCCTGGTTCTGCTCATTTCACTTAGCATCAGTTCATGTAAGTCTCTCCAAGCCTCTCTGTATTCATCCTGCTGGTCATTTCTTACAGAACAATAATATTCTATAACATTCATATACTACAATTTACCCAACCATTCTCCAAATTGATGGGCATCCATTCATTTTCCAGTTTCTAGCCACTACAAACAGGGCTGCCACAAATATTTTGGCACATACAGGTCCCTTTCCCTTCTTTAGTATCTCCTTGGGGTATAAGCCCAGTACTTTCTCTTTAAAAGCTTGGTTTACTCTCTTTGTAACCCATAGGTTGCACTCATGTTGTTAACTCTTTGGAAATAGTCACCTAAAAATGATGACTGGTTGTCTTTACTGATAGTCTTTCTCATGTTAAATCTATTACTCTCTAGATCATCTAAACTAACATGTATTTGGATGATGATCTTTCTTGCCTTGCCTTTCTTTCTTGACTTGCAGTTTAACCACATGGATCAGATTTGCAAGAATCCAAGAAAGTATGTTTTTGCTAATATTTGTTAGATATACTTCATCCCAGTAGCATGGTGATATGTAAAAGAGAATTTAACATGAAGTCATAGGGCATAAATACCTGCGAGACTTTGGACAAACCAGTTTACCTTTCTGGCCTCAGATTTATCTGTAAAATGGTATATGTTAGGGACAGGAAGGAAGGTGGGGAGGTCCAAGCAATTAGATGATTTCTAAAGAGCCTTCCAATCCTAGATCTTTAATCCTAAGAAGCTATCCAAGAGCCCACCTTAGCTATATTTATATTGTGGTCCAGAAATCCAAATCCCATCTTACACACTAGGTTATTACTAGCTACACACTTTCCAAAACCTTTGTCTCTACACTAATGCCCCTATCACCAAATAAGCCATAGTGACTGAATTATAAGCAGGCTATAGCCTTCATTAATCTGACAATTCTCTAAAGACTCTTCCAAATGGCCAAGTTTCTTCCCTTATCACATACAAATAGCCACCTTGGTACCCCTCAGTAAGGAACCAATAATAACCAATACTCACCTCTTTTTCTGCTGACAATTGCCATATGACCATTCTCCTGATGGCAACTGTAGATCCACATCATCTTTCTTTGTATAAAAAGAAGCTTCTTCCTGAGAGCATCCAGTTTTCCCCTTTAAGGAAAGTACTACATATCAATTACTTAGCTGCAAATATGTAGTGGTCCTTTCTTTCTCACTTGCCATATTTTACTACCATTTGATCTACTGACACAAGTTAGTGTTTATCACCTTCCACTGAAGAGCTTTCAGGACTTTCTCATTTCTTTCTCAAGTACATTATACTCCTTAAACCTTTAGGACAGAAGTGTTCTTCCAAATACTTTTCCTTTTTTGTAGCAAATCAATTCTTTGCATATAACTAGCTATTCTTTTATATTGGCAAAAATATATAGTGCACTTTCTACCTAGCACTAAATAATTCCCTTCCCCCTCATACTTGCCTTATGATATCCTCAATCTTTTGGGATTCTTGCTAAATTCCCTAATGCTTCTATTTATCAATTAACAAGGATTTATAAAATTCGTACTATGTTCCAGGCACTAGGAATTTATTCCCTAGCATAATCTTGAGCTATCAGATATAATTTACTGCTTGTGAGTCTCCCATTCACCTTAGAAAAAATTTAGCCTATCTCCTTTATTAACTGAGCAATTATTCATCTACTAACCTTTAATACAAATATAAGCTAGTTCATACAAAACCAGAGAAATTTTTTCTAATAATCCAATAATTTATCACTTTTCTTTTCTAGTTCTTTTTTAAAAGGTACTTTAAGATCTCTCCTAACTTCTATAACCACAATTCAAATTTTACTCAGTAACCAAAAATAACTAAGTTTCCTCTCTCCAATTCTCTGAAGCACATAAAATATGTTTCATAGTTATCATGACCTCAAGTTCCCAAACCCATGCCTATTTTTCCAATCTATCTCACCCATTCTGTCTTTACTAGCTTCTAGTCTACAATCTCTTAAATATTTTGCTAAGTAGCATCCTGGGATTCCTTGCCCCTCTAACTTCCATCCATCGTGATTTACAAATCATAACCACGTAAGCTCCTTCATCCAATTTCACCATTCCTACTTTAGTGTTACTAAGTTAAAAGAAAATGTCTAAAGCTCATTATACCCCTCCTTCCTAATATTACTTTGCCTAACATTACTGTTTTTGACAATCCTAACCTACCTTTGGCCCCCTAATCTACTCTCCCATAAAGATTCTCCAAACCTTCTGTCTTAGGATCAAGGACCTACAGGTACAAGGGGTCTCAAAGGTTATCTAATCCAATCCTTTCATTTTATAGATAAGTAAATTAAGATCTGGAGAGGTTAAATAACTTGCCCCACACAGCCACAACCCTTACCCTTAAAAGAGATGCTCTCATCTTCTATTTCCCAGCTTCTTAAACAGTGCTTCACAATCCCTCACAGGGTTTCATAACTGAATGTGGACATCACAAAATCATGATTTATTATCAGTAAGTAACTGTTTGATTTTTATACCTATTTGAAATATTTATATATCCAAGATCATAAAAATTTCTCAGGCAAAAAGGATCACACGTAGAAAAAATTTAAGAAGGCTTGTTCTATTCAATCAAGAACAAATTGAGCCTACCTCAACTACTAGTTTATTCCTTAAGTCTCTCAACATATCAGCCACCATCAAATCATCTTCCAGATGATCACAAAACAAGCATATTTGTTTCTTATTAAGGCCAATCTTTCTGCTTGTACCCTCAATCACATTTCCTCAGAATTCTTCCAGGACTTTGTAAAGTAATAGCCCTGATATTTTTAAATTTTCCTTATTTCTCCTTCACCAAAGGCTTCTTACAACCTATCTACATATTCATGCCTCCCAAATGTTAAAAATAAATAAAAATTTTAAAAAGCATTCCCTTTACTTTGCTATTTCATCTATTCATCTATTATTTCTCCCCTCACATTCAGTTAAATTATCTGGGGGGAAAACTGTCTTTCACTTGTGCCTCTACTTTTTCACTATTCAGCATCTCTCTTTGATATCTGACTTTTTGCTTCTACTCTAATAAAACTGCTATCTCGAATGTTATCACTGACTTCTTCCTAATCTTAACAATCAGTCCTAACCAGTCTTTGTTACCTCTGGAACTTCTAACAATACTTTCCTACTGAAAAATTACCATGACTTATGAGACACCACACAGTCCTAGTTCTATTTCTTCTACATTTCTCTCATTGCATCCTTATCCTTTTCCTGACTATTTTATGTGGGTATTCCCCCACCCTTCATACTCTTCTTTCTCACTTGGCAATCATATCTACTTTGATAGTTTAATTATGTTTCTATACAAATAATGCCTAAATCTACTATCTAGTCTTAGATTCTCTTCCAAGCAACAGATCCATATTTAAAGCAATAAGAAAGAATTATTGAAAGAATGGATGGCCTAGAGAAAATACAAACTAGGGAGTAGTCAGTCAAAAGAAATATTCAACCTGAAAAAGAAAAGATTTCGAGGAGAAGATGTAACCCTTTTCAAGTACCTGAAGGCTATTCTGTGAAAAGATTTGATGTGTTCTGCTTCATTCCAAAAAGAATTAGGAGTAAACAGTAAGTGGAAAGGCAGATTTAGGCTTTAAGGAAAAAACTTCATAACAATTAGACCTTTCCAGAGTGAATGGGCTACCTTGGGAAGTACTGAATTTTCTATCTCTAGGTCTTTAAGCACAGGTTGGCTAATTAATCATTAGAACTGTTATAAAGAATTGGGTGAATTGAAAGGTATAATGGTGTTGAAAGGCCATGGGAAAGAAAAAAAAATTGGTCTTTGAGAATAGGATTTGGATTTCTAGAACATGGTTTAAAATACAGCAATGACAGGTTTCTTGAAAGGGATATGACAAGGACTAATGAAGAATGTCTTTAGTTAGAATCTTGCAAATCTCTTAATTGAAAAGGAAAGCAGAAGAAAAACAATGTCTATGTATACCCATCAAGCTACATACCAAGCAGAGTGCTTATGGTGTAGGAAAAAAACAGCAGGAGAGAAATACAAAGCTGTCATAAGACACAATATCAAAGAAAAAGCCAGTAATGAAATCTATAACCAGGACTTTAGGATTGCAAATCCTGCAAGGGCTGGGAAAGATCTTGACCACCATCCTTCCCCTCATCCCTCGCCCCATTTTACAGATGCCAAAGTAAAGGTAAAAAAGTAAAATGAATTAAATATCCTAGTGCAAGATAGAAAATTTGACCTCACAAGTATCACCAAAACTTGATTAAGACTCATAAGTCTAATACAACTTCAGAAGAAAATCTAACCTTATTTAAGATAAATAAAAGAGGTAAAAGAAGGGGTTGAAAGGGAAGGTGAAATAAGCTTTTTAGGAATGTTGTATGTCATAGAGCAAGACATGCTCTCTTGGGGTCAGAAAGACTTGTATTTAAGTCTTGCCTGGTACATACTAGCTATATGATTCTGGGCAAGTCATTTAACCTCCCACTGCCTCAGCTAATTCTCTGAGACTAAGTCACAAAAAGGGAGTTTCCACTTCAAGAGTTCCCTACACTAAAGCAATCATGATGAAGCCTGGGGAAATTCTTTTTAAAAGATGGGTAAATCCATTTTTACCATAACATTTTCTTCAAATGATAAAGGCCTTATGGAACAAGCATTGATTTAAAAATAGCACAAATGTATATAAACACTATTATCTAGTATTAATTACTGTATTATACTAGATTTTAACTTTCAAATCATACCATTAACAGTAATAGTAATATTTTAGCAAATTGTCTACTGCCAACAAATTATTAAATCTATTTGCCCTTGTCACTGTGTAAAAACATAGGAAAAAGCAAGATAAAGTTCTAATTATGACTATGCTCCTGAACAATAATACCAACAAAACAGGCCAGAAACCATAGTATCAAGATGGTATTGAGGAAGAAATGATGGATACATAATGAGTAATAAAAGTAAACACAGTATAAGAACTTAGAAGTTTCTAATTCATTTCTCAGAAAATTTTTGTGCAATGGTTTAAATTTGAAATATTCTGTCTAAATGATTTTTATAAAAGATATAGTTCAAGGATCCACAATTTTGTAAGTGGAGGCACTCCTTCCTTCCACTGATTGCTGCAGATGGTAACCCTCCATGCCTTAGTAAACAAGCTGTCAGCCGTTGTGGCTGAAAGAATTCACTGTCTTGTGATGATCCTCTTCCCACTTACCTAGGCTGACTTTCGGAAGAAATAATGTTCATCACTGGGCCGGTACACAAAGCCTTTCCAGCTTGGTAGGACCTGTCAGGTCTTGCACTCACTCCGGTGGCATAGCTTTCAAGAACCCAGGGTCATTCATATGCCACATTAAGGCATTAGAGTAGAGCTTTTAGTAGAAGTCCATAAAAGATGAAATCTACATATACTTTCAACATGTTAATACAAAAAATACCATAGAATACATATTATAACAAATATACAAAAATAAATGTTCTAAATTAGCCTCTTTCAACAATCTTTAAGCAATTAGGCTTGAGTTTCTTTTTAAACTTTGCTAAGTCAGTCTTTTTTGTGGTGACAAGGCACTGAAAACTAAATGGATGTCCATGAGTTGAGGAATGGCTGAATAAGTTATGATATATGAATGTTATGGAATATTATTGTTCTATAAGAAACGATCAGCAGGATAATTTCAGAAAGGCCTGGAAAGACTTACATGAACTGATGCTAAGTGAAGTGAGTAGAACCAAGAGAACACTATACACAAGAAAACTATGTGATGATCAACTCAAATGGACATGTCTCTTTTCAACAATGAGGTGATTCAGGTCAATTTCAACAGATTGTGAGGGAGAGAGCCAACTGCAACCGAATGAGGACTGTGGTGACTGAATGTGGATCACAATATAGTATTTTCACCTTTTTTGTTGCTTGCTTTTTGATTTCTTTTTTGATCTGATTTTTCTTGTTCTGTGTGATAATTATGGAATTATGTATAGAAGAATTGCCTAACTTATGTTGGATTACTTGCTGTCTAGAAGGGAGGTAGGGAAAGAGACGGAGAAAAATTTGGAACACAAGGTTTTGCAAGGGTGAATGTTGAAAACTATCTCTGAATATTTTTTTAAAGGAAAAAGCTATTTAAAAAAAAGAAATTTTACTAAGTGAGCAATAATGGAATTTTTTTATGAAATAATTACTATAAGAATGACTAGTACAAAATTCTGGATATCATGAATCCTATTTGGAAAGGATAAAATTTTGTCTCAAATGAGACAAAGGGAAAATAAATCCATTTGTCAAAATGGACTTTGCCTCTAACTAGTTTATGCCTGAAGAAAAGACATTTAATCTTCCCAGATAATAAGGTGTTTATAAGCAAAATAGAAACTAAATCAGATGATTTCATTTCTAAATCTATCATCATAAATATCTTACGTTTCTTTTGAAATTTGATGGAGGAAATAACTTAAGTTGTAGTGGGTTAAGGGGAACTCGCCCTCTCAAATGCATAATTTTAATATAATTTCAAGATTGATATGATTGAATTAAGGCATATTCAATTATAAAATGAAGCCAAGTTTACAAATCTTTTTCAACCCTTGATATCATTTGTATCATCCTAAATTTTACAAACATTTAGTAATCCTACAACTAAATTAAATTAAGATAAGAATTCTTTTTTAAAAGTCTAATGATTGAAATTGTTAACAATTTTGAATCCAATTGGGAGGGGGGAAGGAAGAAGGAGAAGGACTAAAATGTACTGTAATAAATGCTACCACTAACCACTATGGTATTTAAAAAATAGCAAAAAAAAAAAAAAAAAAATGTTGAAAAAAAATTTCACAAATTTTATTACAACACAATGACAAACTTTAAATTATGCAACCTATATAATACTGAGTTCTTGTCATCTATGATTCATACACTCTGATGGGTGTCACAGTTCACCCCCAAACCTTAAATCCAAATCCCAAACATGCCATGTCAAATCCATCCAGGGACTCTCCTGGAAGTCTACTATACAAATCCATCACAAGAGGTGTGCACCCAAGAAACTTGTCTCTCAAATTCTTCAGACTGTGTGAGTACAAATGAAACACAAAGGTTTACATTTCACCCTATTTCTGTAAAGGCAACCTTCATGACATTTCAGTTGTGTAAATTTTTTTTTTTTGTAATGTGCTTGCTTATATACTCACCAAGGATTGTCATCCTCAGGTTTGTCATCCTTTCATGAAGACCACCCTCAATTTCAAATGTAATCTTCAATGAATTATAGTCATAAATTAATTACCAGAACAATACTGGATTTATCAATCCATAAGCATATATGAAACACTTACCATAACTAGGCCTTATGCTAAGTGTTTGGAATACAAAGACAAAACAGTTTCCTCAAAGAGTTTGTATAACATTATGAAGGAAAAGAATCAATATTCAAACAAACACAAAATTTATTAAAAATAATTGTGGAAAGATTACCAGAAAAGGAAATCCACATGTAGGAAGTGCTCCTTAATATGAGTTTTGAAAAGAAGCTAAAGGCAGGTAAGGAAGAAATGTATTCTTACATTCTGTGTAAATAAAAGCAGATAGGTAGGAGACAGACTGTCACATATAAGGAACAGCAAGAACTTCTTGGTTGTTGGAACACAGATTTTATGAAGAGGGATTAGATAAAAAACCAGAAAAGCAGAATAAAGTCAAACTGCAAAGGATCTGAAATGCTAGAGGAATTTGTATTATATCAAAGAGTCAAAAGGGAGCCAATAATAGGAGAGTGACACAGATCAGTGCCTTAGAAAAATCATTTTAGCAACTGTATTTACAGAACCAGAGAGGAAAAAAGTTGGCGATAAAGAAACCAATGAGGTTGTTATTGGAAGAGTACAGGAGAGAAATAATGAGACCCTGAATGAGGAACACAATTCTGTGAGTAGAAAGGAAGGGAGGGTTACATGAGCTGTTGTGAAGATAGAAACAAACTTTAAAACTGATTGAATAAGGGGAGATGAAGCCAAATTGATAAAAATTAACAACTCTTTATCTGCTCATTACTATCAAATAATGTCCAAAACAGAGATATATGCTCATCAAAGGTTTTCACAATAAATGAAAAGAATCAGTACAAGACATTTTGTTCTATCACCTCATCCAAAATGGCTGCTTCCTGAAAGTGTTTTTCACACTATAAATTATCAGGAAATCTCTATTTAACACTTACATTGCAAAAAATTTCTTTTTTGAATAGGTGGTATCTTTATGTAGCTCTCACAATACTGAACACAGATCAGTTAACAATGATGAAGACTTTGAAAATCTTAAGATTTATAAAATCATTAAAATATTTTAAAATTATTTTATAATAGTTTATCTAATTGTCTGTATATGTTGATACATATGCCATGTATTTGCATGTGTGTAAAAAGCAAAGGATCTAAAAGAGAATACCTAAGTATTGGTATTCATTATGGGTAAGAGAAGAAGGGCAATCTCAAAACTTTTTTTTACTATTCCCAAAAAGCAACAAAGAAAATATTATAGGTACTGACCTATACACCTAATTTCTCATCTCCCCAGAAAGACTTTTAAAGAACAAATTAAGTATATGTTAAGGGTATCCTTGATGAACATAAGAAAATTAGTATGCTTCTGCAAATTATATATATGTTTTTTTCATGAATAATTTCTTGATACTATTTTATTTCACCTACATTTCTCAAGATATCTTTTTCATGCTTTCCATTCCCAAAGAGTCAAGCCTGGTAACATAGAATTTTTTAAAAAAGAAAAACAGTTCATCAAAATTAACCAATGGATTAAAAAATTATATACAGTATTCAAATTCTATAATTTCACCTCTGTAAAGTACCTTATAACTTTTTTTTAGGAACCAGGGTTGGTCATTATTTTATCTTGTACTCACTTGTGACAGTTTTCTTATTTCCATTCACATTGTTGTAATCATGTGTATTGTTGTACATTGAGAAATTGTTGCACTTACTTCCCTTTGTATCAGTTCACCTAAGTCTTATCCTTCTCTACAATCATGTTCAATTTTTTACAGAACTCTAATTCCATTAAAATCATTGTAGTGTAATCTAGTCATTCCCCAATCAGCAGAGAATTACTATTTCTATTTCTTTCTTACTATAAAAAGTGTTCTTTAAAAAATATTTTGGTACAAGTGTTTTTTTAAATTATTGATCTATTTTAATATGTCTAGCAATGGGAATCACAGAAAGTGTTCAAATGGACCTCAGTGAATATTTTGTATATCCCACACCTGAAAGCAATCCCTGCTGTAACAGATCTGACAGATCTGAAAACATATTTATCCAGTCTCTGCTTCAAAATCTTAAGTGAGGAAGGTGAACCAAACTATCTGTTGAGACAATGAAATTCATTTGGGGATATATTCAGTTGCTATGAAATATTTCCTAAAATCAATCATCAATTGATTTCTTTCCTCTTCAGGGTAAAAATATCCAGTTCCTTAAACCAAATTCTTATACCATGGACTTAAGGTCCTTTACTAATATTAGCTGCCTTCCTCTGGACACTTTCTAAAGTATTAACATCCTTTTCAACTTGTGATATGCAGAACTGAACACAATATTCGTTATGTCCTGACTAGGGCAGAGTAGAGAAGTAACGCTTCTTTATTTTGGGGAAATATAATATATTAGCTTTTCTGGCTGACACATCACATTGCTGACACATATTAAGCTTATAATCTATTAATACATTCAGGTATGTTGCAAAGAAGTCACTCTCTTAACTTCTCTTAACATGTACTTTTTTTGAACACAAGAATAAGACAACTAATTCTGCTAAATTTCATCTTTTTAGATTTACTCCAAACCCATCTAGTTATTTCTGCACCATGGATTTCATTCAGTGTGTTACCTAACCTTTCAAGATTTTGTCAGTTTGATGAGATCCAATATGTGCTTTTACACAAGTCACTGATAAAAATGGCAAGCACAGATCCCTTTCTGATGCTTCAAACTTTCCTACGTTAGTAAGTCAACTAAAATTTATATTTACCCTGAACAAGAAACCTTTCTGCTTCAATTTACATAACTATAAAATGGAGTTAATAACACCTACGTTGCTGAGTTGTGGTGTTTATCAAGTAAAATAATGTTCTTGGGACAGAGCCTGATTTTCAGACTTATGAAAATAAAATTAGATCCCAACTTCACAATGAAAACCAAAAACAGCAGCACCAACCCCAAAGACTTAATAACAGTCTCAAAGTAAGAACTTCAATGCTACATTAGGGCAAAGTAGGATTAAACAGAAAAGACAGGGGGAAAAAATAGTTGTGAAACAACACAGCAAAGCCAGTTAGAGAATAAATTATTAGAAAAATGAAGCCGCCAGAATTAAATATATTAATTTATCAATCTCAGATGTTCAGTTTCTCTGCTAAAATGCCAAGAGTTTTCTTTATATGATTCCTCTTGAATTCAATGTAAGCATCACTCTCCATTTCTCCACCTTTCTCTCCCTCTTTTTTCTGACATCAGGATTCTTGCCTGTCTACCCCAGAGTTTGTATCAGTGCTCCAACTGCTGCTTTTCCTCTATCTCCTGCTTCTTTTATAGAGGCTGTTTTTCTTGGCACACATTAAGTCATTCAACAATATTTAATAAATACCAATAAAGAAATGAAAAATAGCCGAGTGTTGCATTTTAAACATTCATTCACTATCTACTATTCAAGTGACTTTTATCAAGTTATTTAATGTTTAAGTCATCTAATAGTTATGTTCCTATAAATAAGTAAATGGGACTGGTGTCCTGGTATAATCAAAGATCGTAAATACTTCAAGATTTTTGGGGACATCACTTATAAATAAGCCTCACACCATTATCTATTCGAGATTTTTAATTTTCTAAAATAGCCACAATCTAAATCTGTCACTATGATAGAAAAAATGAAAATCATTCCAAACAGGAAGGGAAACTGATAAAAATCAAGAATTTGAGGGATACTGTTATATTAACTACAGCAACAGTTTGAGTAAGTTAAGTTCATAAAGATCAGATTTTTCAAAACAAAAGAAAAAAATCAAGATCTAGACAAAACTCATTTAATTTCAACTTATTTCATTTTTCTCATACTATTATTGACTCTGGAGAGAATACATTATTCTGATGTTAAATTTAACAAATAAGCCAACTCTAGTAGAATGACTGAGGTAGAAGTTAAAGAAAGGTAGAAGGAAGGAAACATTATATTACAATTTAAAAACCTACCCTCCAAAAAAAAAAAAAGTACAATTTAAGAGTATTTTGTTTTCAAAATATCAAAAGAATCAAGAGGTTGAAAATTTACAATAGAAAGGCATCTTTTAACTACTCTAATTCATCACAAACAACCAAACGAACAGGACTATTACAGTAAATCATGAGTGATCAGATGATAAATAAAAATACAGGAATATGAATTTTTAAAAGTCTCTACTCATAAACCACGATTTATCGTATAAGATAATCAGTATAATGATTATGAAGTACTAAATGAAATTTTAAGTTCTGAAATATACAACTTGATGAAAGGAATTTTGACAACTTTTTCAAGGGGGAACATATGGAAGTTTAAAAAAAAAAAGTTAAAAGGAAAAAAGAAAAAAAAACATGTCCTTGATATAACTGTTTGACTTTACAAGGGATTATTTTCCCCTCCTTCCACCCAACACATTTATCATTAAACTAGAGCAACAAAATTTGAATTAGTATATAATAACAAATCAAAAGGCATTTATTACATGCCTACTATGAACGAGGTATCAGGGATACAAAGACAAACACAAAAATGTCTCTTTCCTTAAAGGCTTCCATCAAGAGAAAAAATATGTACATACTTACATGAAAACATGCAAAAAATAAATGTATAGTAAACAGAGGGCACTAACAGGTGAACTAATTAATATGGCTTAAACCTTGTATAAGATACCTGTTGGAAAGTTTTTAAAGAAACAAAATACTCTTAGAGGCAAGAGGGAAGAGGTGGGTGTGTCTTTGAAGGCTTTAGGAACAACTAGTACAAAGGCATGAAATGGAGCATTATGTATGAGAACAGTAAGAAAAGACAGCTGGGGATCTGTATCCCAAAAAGCTCATAAAAAAGAGAAAAGACCTGCATGTGCAAAAAGAAAAGACCTGCATGTGCAAAAATGTTTGTGGCAACCCTTTTTGTATTGTCAGGGAACTGGAAAATAAGTGGATGCCCATCAGTTGGGAAATGGCTGATTTCAGAAAGACTGGGAGAGACTTACATGAACTGATGGTAAGGGACTTGGGTAGATCAAGAGAACCTTGTACACAGCAACAATAAAATTATGTGATGACCAATTCTGATGGATGTGGCTCTTTTCAACAATGAGTTAATTCAGGCCAATTCCAACAGGCGTGAGAGGAAGACAGTCATCTGCATCCAAAGAGAGGACTGTGGACTTTTTAATCTGACTGTTCTGCTGCAGCATGATAAATGTGGAATTATGCATAGAAAAACTGCACATGTTTAACATTCTAGGGGAGGGAAGAGAGGATGAAAAATTTAAAATGCAAGGTTTTGCAAGGTTGTATGTTGAAAACTATCTTTGCATGTTATTTTGAAAATATAAAGCTATTATCATTTAAAAAAAGAAAAGAAAAATCAGTTGGACATCAAGAACTAATAATTTACTGAAGTAAAAATTGTATTATTACAAAAGGATGAAAAAAGCTATAAATATCAACCTCAAATGTTAAACAAAGTAACCTTTTCATCATGGCAAGTCTTTAAGGTTCCTTATCATCCTAGCTGCCCTTCAATTTAAAAATGTCTTTATCAAAATATGAAGTCCAGATATGAACTGCTATTTCCACTAAGTCTCTCACTAAAGATGAATACAGCAGAAGTTATACCTTTCTCTAGGCACTTTGATTCTATTAATTAAGTCTGAGATTATAATAGTTTTTAGTTATTATTATTATTATTACTATCACTTATTCTTACTAACACTGTACTCCATTAAAGTACCAAGACCTCTTTCCCCACACACAAACTATCATTTAGTTAGGTCCCCCTTGCCCATTCTGTACACATACAATCTATTTTTAAAATCTTTATTTTAAATCTATTTAAACATAGTTTACATCTGTACAGCAACTAAATGGCACAACGGATAGAGTGCCAAATGGAGTTAAGAAGATTCATCTTTTTAAGTTCAAATGTGATCTCAGACACTTAATAGTAGTGTGACCCTAGACAAATCATGTAAACCTATTTGCCTCAGTTTCCTCATCTCTAAAATGAGCTGGAGATAGAAATGGCAAACCATTCCAGTTTCTTTATCAAGAAAATCCCACAGGGGTAGTGAAGAGTTGAATACAACTGAAAAAAATTAAAAATAAAAAATAAAAAAAAACTTACTGAAGTTTACATTTCTTTACATTTACATCTACCTAGGTCTTTCTGAAATCAGCCTTATTTCTTACAGAATAATATCATTCATTTACCATAACTTATTCAGCTATTCCCCAATACATCAGTGTTAAACAGAAAAAGTTTTGAAAATAGAGTCAAGTTTTTCAGTTCACATATTCAGTCAATATTAAACAAATCTAACTAAACATCATACAATTCACATTTTCCCTTCTTGTCCACAAAGATATCTTGAAACTTGAGTGAGGATAATTATTTTGGCAGTGGTATGAAAAATGAAAGGGAGAAATTAGGGACTAAAGGCAGGGGAGAAGAGTTACAAAGCTTTTAAAACAATCCAAACAAGAAGGAAGGATTAAACTTACTACAAGCAAGGAGGAAGGATTAAACTTACTTTTATTGCACTCCTTTTTCATGTACAGTTTTGTTTCACAATCTATACCATAAGATCTTTGAGGGCAAGGACTATGTCTTGTATTTACATCCTTATAACATCAAGCATAGTGCCTAGTACACTTGGCATTTAAACACTGATTGATAATGATGATAAAATTAAAAATTTCTCTGAGGGAAAAGATTACTTCCTGGGAGGAAAATTAAATTTTGTATAAAAAGAATTTGTATGCATAATCAAAAGTTAAGCAATAAGCTTTTTTTTAATTAAAAGAAAGCTTAAAAGCAAACTTTTTAGATTCTTTCAATATTCATACTATACATACATACACATACATATATATACTAGTCACTCCACATGTTGCAGTGACCCTCACTTAGGGCCTTTTTGTCTGAGTTATTTGGGAGTATATACCTAATAGTGAACTCTTTTTGTGAAAGCATTATGGACATTTCAGTCATTATCTTCACAAACTATTCTAGAGTGGCTAGACCAGTTCACAACTTCACCAACAGTGTCTTAGTACACCTATCACTTTCACATTTCTACCATATTTTATTATCTTTGCAGATCTTCTAGATGTAAAATGAAATTTCAATATCCATTCTCATTCACAATTCTCTTATTCTTACTGATTTTGAGTATTCTTTTCTTTGTTAATAATTTGTAATTCTTTTCAGAACTTTTTTTTAATAACAAAGAACTAGAAACAAGGTAAATGCCCATAAATTGAGAAATAGGCAGATTGTAGTATATGGAAGTAATCAAACAATCATGAACCAAAAGAAGTATAAAGAATACAAAGAAGGTACTGACAGCTTATATCAACTGATGCAAAGTGAATTAAAACAGAAATAGGAAACTAATACATACAATGACTAGACTAATATATACTAAAAGTCTAACAAGTAAAATTGTTAGTATAAATTGAATTTATAACAATAACAAATCAGAAGGCTAGAAAATTATAATTAAATTTGACTCCAAGAAGGAGCTAGAAGGTACCTTCCTTCCTTTTTTGCAAATAAAAAATATAATATATTAACACAAAGGAATCCTACTGTACCATAAATAAAAACATACATAAAAATTTCAGAGAAACAAGAAATAACTTTGGTAAACGAAATACAGAATGAAAAAAGCAGAGTCAAAGTTACAACATATACAATGACTACAATATAAAGTCAACAATAAGCCATTAAAAGTAAGATCAGATAGAATGCTGGAAAAAAGCATTTATGTTTCTGTATTCTAGCAATGTTAAATTCTATGAAAGCTTTTACTAAGACAAGTCGTATGTTTCAAAAGTTTATATGTAAGTAGGCTACCTGGACTTCAGGATGAATTTGGAGCTATAAAAAAAAGGTGTAATTAATTACAGATGTAATATAATTTAAAAAGATGATTAATGCATAGGTTGACTCACAGAAGTCTATTTCATACAATGAACAATAAGAGGCTTAATGGAGAGAGTGCTACATCTGGAGACAAGAAAACCTGGGTTCAAGTCCTACTCAAAAACTTAGCAGCTATGGGAACAAAGGCAAGCCATAACACCTCTCTTAAGGTGCCAATAACCCCCTGAGAATTTGCCTAAGCTACAAATGAATGAAATAACAGTTCTTTGATTTATTAAAATGATCTTACATTTAAAAAGGGGATCAGGATTTAAAAATACCTCACAGGACCAAGCAAACATTTGCAGCAAAATGAAGTATCTGGTCCTTCTCATATTAACTATCTACTCATTAAGTGAGATATGCCATATAAGACTTCTCCTTAAACAAGAATCAGTTACATGCAGTGTTACTAACTTTTAAGAGTTTTGTTAAAAAGGAGGGTTCTAACTGTACCCCCAAAAAGTATAGGAAACAAAAATGAAATGTTAATTTTTTGAATATTAAGAAATAATTACCATTAATCAAAATAGAATTTATAATATTCCAGAATACTTTAAGGTAGCTGGATTATTTTAGTACTTTTTCTTTTACTGACTGTGTAACCACACCCCACATTTGACGCATGCTACAAAAGAAGCATTGGCAACAAGGGGTTACAGATGACTGAGGCTTTGGGATGATGAAGTGAATTGCCTAATATTATATAGCTATTAATTGACAAGGCTAAAATTCAAATCCAAATCTCCTGATTTTTGAGACAGTCTTTCTACCAATTCAATTTAATAAGTATTTATTAAGCACCACTATGTGCCAGGCACAGTGTTAAGTGCTACCAAGTCAACTCTCATAAATGTTGCATCACAGATAAGGCTGGCTCGGTGTGGAAATGGTGCAGGCAACTACCTAGCAGGTTATGATTCTACAGGCAACACATATTCCCCAAATATCAGCCAAAAATGCAACACATTACAAATAGCCAAAAATATCTCCAGTGGGCTGCTGTGTTCCTACCTCAATTATAATTTCCTGTTATTCAGCCACTCCTTTAAGTGAAATAACAATGTAGTAACTTTCAGGATATACAACTTCTAGCAGTGATTAGCTGATTATGTTGGCTAATCATCATCTTAGGACACAAAGCAGGGAAACTGCAGGGTAGGAAAATCTGAGGGAAAGTATGAAAGTGAACACAACAGAAACAAGCTACTATCAATAGAATGTCCTTGATAACATGAGGGAGGATACTGGGAGGAGGGAAAAGCCTATCTTCTACTTAAAAAAAAAAAAAAAAATCTTTACACAATCATGTAAATTACCCCCTTTACTCTTTCGTTGTGACAAAGAAAAATAATGAAGTAAAAACATCCAATAATGAACAATATATTCTCTCCTAGACATTCTGTCATGAAAAGAAAATTCTGAGAATACAGAATCACACATTTCGAGCTAGAAAATGTCTCAGATATCAAGTTTAATCACTTAACAGATAAAATTACGGTACAGAAAGGTTCAGTGACTTGCCCAAGATAACACAGTTGGTGTGTGTATGAGGCAAGATTTGAACCCACTTTTTCAGATTCCAAATACTTTGGTTTAATATCTGTTCTCTAGGATGCTCACTGCATTTTCAGTTACTCAGACTTCCTTTCAGTGGTCTCTTCATGTACACTGTGGTCATTGTATATTTTGTTCTCTTGGATCTGCTGATTTCACACTCTATTCTCACAAACTTCCAATTAATTCCTAATTTTCTTTATCTCTTACTATATTATCAACATCCCATTAGATATTTACACCATTGTTTTTCTCAGTCATTTCTCAAATGAAGGCTGCCCACTTTGTTTCTAGCCTTCCCATTACAATGCAAGTGGCTATGAATATTCTTATATACTATGAACTTTTGTTTCTGTTGAATTCCCTGATGTATTGTATATTTCTAAACTCTACTTTAAAATTTACTCCCAAAATTTCAATAAAGAGTTGAATGAGAATGACTCCCAATTGCGGCAAAGGCAAAGCATTAATGTATTAAGAGGCAAGATTTGAAAACGTCTTCAATATATGTTTGATCCAGACCCATGTTTTTTTTGTTATAAGGAATTCCTAACAAGAAAACTCTTTCAACCAAGGCAGATCAGCAACTGTTGTGCAAATTATAGTTTTAGAATTGCCCATGACATTGAAAAGTAAATTGCCCAAGGTCACACAGACCATATATGGCAGAGGTAGGACTTAAACCTAGATCTTCCTGGCTCAATAATGATGACAATATTAATGACAGGAACATTTATAAAACACCATAAATTCACGTGTTATCAGAAGTTCGACTCTTCCTCAATAGTCTTATGGTCTTAGCTACATGAATTCACCTATCTCTACCTTAATTTCTTCCTATGTAAAATAAAGAAGCTGCTCTATCTAAATGACTGTTGTTCTCCCTCTTTGATTTCTTTCAGTTTAACACCCTAATGGATGGAAAGAAAGGGCCCAAGGAAAAGCCTATGACAAAAAGGAGGTAGAAGAAACTAAGAATATACTCTTTTCATGAGATCAAAGTGCAGACTATGGCCTGGTACCAGTATAAAGAGGATTGCATACAACCCATACAAATGTATAAAACCTATAAAAAGCAGGTCTTAACAAGTCACATAGCATAGTAACCATAAAAGTGTCCCTAAAATAAGTCCATTGATCTCTCATTAATCATTAATTTCCCCCTTGAAACTTATATTAGCACTTAATTTTGTATATTTCTATTCATGCAGTACTGTGCCCTCCAAGTAACTTAATTTCTCTATGAGTATCAGCTACATGAGGTTTAGGACCCTATCTTATGCAAAATTTCTATCTTCTACCATGATGCTCTGCACAGAATGCTTTATAAATGTGTGTTGAAATGAATCAAAATCCAAGAGAAACTTGCAAAGACCAAGCCAAATATATCGCCTTCATGATTCAATTCAGCCCTGTCTCAATAAGGTATATCATACTTACACACTGAAAGAATGTGTCAAGAATTTGAATATTTTCCTGACTGTATGTCCTGATTGGTATCTAAAAATCATTTGCTAGAATCTGAGTTCTCTTAAAAGCCTGCTGCTATGGTTTTGTTCAGGGGCTTCTATAATAAGACAGCTTTCCAAAGAGTGGGGAAAACATGTATTGATATGTCTAAGGCTCCAGACTCTCTTTATGCATCTGACTCTCTTAAATATGAGATGTTGCTTTCAATAAGAAGCTCTTTATTTACAATAAATGAGTTCATTCTTTTGAATAATGAAAGGGATGATAGGTAAATTGATTAAACAGATTAAGAGACAACAATGAAGCCAAGTTACACAGATAAAAAATGTTTTATAAAATAAATTCTGCTTGGGTAAGTTCACTTTCCTTCCACTGACCTTCTTATAATTACCAAATTATTCACAACCAAATCTATAATGGATATTCAAAGTTGATTTCTGATCAAAAAGTAAAAGAAAAGACCATAAAAAAGCTTTACTCTCATTAAACCTAAGCTTTTTAAATGATTAATATCAGCTCTGTAAGAAATTCTACACAGCCAGTTTGTCTTGTTTTTTAATTCATTTACAGAAACATTAAGTAGTACCTATAATAAAAATTATTCAAACACCATTGTGAAATTTTCAGGTTTATATTTTTTAAAAATCAACATGTAAATCTGTGATGCATTTTTTTTACACTTTACATAAAAAACTTTAACATTACATTTTTCAACATTAACCTTTTGTAAAATGTCCACATTTTGAGTTTATACACATAACAAATACTTTATAAACTAAAAATCTAAATTCCAATATACAATGAGTTCAACTTTCCCATACATAATTATATGTACATTTTTTAAATTACAAGTTATCTGAAAAGTAGAAAAGAATTTTTTATCAAAAGACCTCACAAACATTTCAACACATATAAAATACCAGAAAGCAAATTAGCCAATAGGAACTTCTACACTAACTTGCTAGGACAAATTACTACTTTCACAGTTCTGATTCTATGTAGTTGTTTGTTTATTTGTTTGTTTTTTAAGTACCCGTTTCTCATATTTACAATATCTTTTATACTGATTCTGGTTCAATATAAGTTGGATAACACTAAATTCATGATTTCCCCCCGAAAGGAGCACTGTATATTTCTCCACTGTCAAATACTAAACAAAATATTTCAGGAGGGCTCCCTTCAGGATGATAAGCTATTGAACTTACCATTCAGTGCTTTGAAACAACTTAAGACACTGTTTGAAAATACACATTAATTGCCTGTGGTCTGTTATTAATACAAGAACCAATGATCTAATTAAATCAGACAAAAGCAGAAAAGTCAGTTAAGTACTGACTTAAGTCAGTACTTAAAAAAGTTGAGAAATAAGAATACAAAGCTGACAGGCAAAAAAAATTAGTTCAGTAAGCAAATTTTTCTTTTTTTAAGTAGAAAATAGGAATAGAATAAAGCAGTATTTTTAAAGATACAGGGAAGAAATCTTGTATAAAGATATCCTATAATTCTCTGTAATTACTATTAAGTAGCATCATCTCAAAAAAGAAAAAGAAAGCCCAGCCAAGTAAAGGCTTTGATTATATACTTGAGTGATACTGAAGAATCAAACCTCTACATAAAAAAATCTTAAGAAAATAAAAGTAAACATGACAATTACTTTTTAATTGGTTTACTTCTGAAAAGAAATTATGTCAAAGGCAATTAGTAAAAATATTTTCCTATTATAAAAAATTTTTTTTGATGTTATAAAAATTACAAGAAAGAACAATTGCTTTACACACACCTCAAAATTTATGTTTGAACTGGAAGAATGAAAGTAAAATTACATAACATATCTAGACTACAAACTTATTGCTGAATAAATGGTAGTTTAAAATATCTACACAGTGCTATCAATATTCAGTCATTACTTGAATATTAAAGTACAAGCACATTCCTACATACAAACAGTGATAAGTATAACTAGTTCAAACCTGGATGTTTTTCAAGGAATTCAGAGAATGCAAAGGTTTTACCTGAGCCAAATATGTGTGTATTTTAGTATTTCTGCATGTCTGACCATGTATGCTGGCAGGAAGAGATATTGGAACCAAAACAACAAGAAGATTGCTGCTTTTAACTCATGCTACAGAATCCATTTTCCCAAAGAAATAAAATTGTACGTAGTAGATGTTTTTGGATCACTTCACAATAACCTATTTAACCTTACACTGTGTAGCTGAAAAAAAAATCTAACGTAATTGTAACACAATTGTTGGCAACGCATATCCTGAGTTAACTAAGCTACCTTACAAGTAAAATTGATTTTGTTGTCTACTCTAGCAATCTAACCATTATTTCAAACATTGTTTTGGTAGGAAACTGTGTCCAGAGTTCTGAACTGATCTATATCGGTATTATGATATTTGGTATTTGGGCTTAACAATATTTTAAAACTGAAAATGGTTTCATGTAAAATGAGTTGTTACCTTCCTATCTCCCAACCTTATTCAAAATATTGACTTAAAAATTCAAAATTATTAAGTAGTTTGCTACTTTCTTACAACTGTTGACCAAACACAAAATTATTTTTGAACTACAAAACTGATACCCCCCAAAAAGCCAAAATATAGTTTAAAATTTTAAAGTCAGTAGCAGCATTATCTATAATGTAATGAAGTATGAAATTCTAAAATGCCAAACAGAACCTCACCCTGAATGCCTAATTAGCCTTGCAAAGAATATTGTTCATTATGTATAATAGTCTTCAAAATATGAAAATCAAATATTTATTTTTAAGAACAATTAGTATAAATTCACTTCAAGTTTTTTTTTTTTTTTTTTACCAAAAATGCTACTTTCAAAATCATTATTATACATACAACCAATAAATACTGAGACATACTCCTGAGCAATAAGTTAAATGGTAGCTAGAAAAAAACTTTTTTTTAAATCCCTATAAAAATCCTAAAGTTCATAGGGAAAGTCGATTTGTTTTCTTATTGCAAGAGGTGACTTTTTGATATTTAAACATATTATTTCCAGGTAGCTGCCAAGAGAAAATGTTTATTTACCTGAATAAAAAGTAAGCTTTATGGGAAATAAAGAATTTGTAGTCATTTATACCTGCTAGAAATGATAAGCATCATACATTGACCTAACTATACATTTACATAATATACAATGCCAAACACACACACATTAAAAATACCTCAAATACAAATACTGATAGTGTACCATGTTTAGCCTTTCTAGCAGATTAAAATGCCTATTAAATGTTCTCTATGCATATACATATTTTAATTCTTCATGGATCTGTGATTTAACTGATGGAGGACTATATCCCTTATACAACTTAGTAAACAATCTTTCAGAACTTTTATAACTGGATATTCATGACCCTAGAGTCAAATTAGTGATCCTCTCCAAATTTAGCTTAGCTTGTCCTCAAATGACAAACATACTATCTTTATACTACTACTTGAAGTCTTTCCAGTTTAATTGAGCCTCCCAGAGCTTATACTCTACTGATGTAGTTTTTAAGAAATACAGTATTCATGTCCACATCACAAAAAGGTTCTGGAGGAAGAAAATTTTGAAGGTTTTAAGGAATTGGAATACACCCAGTCAGAATCACTACTTTTCTGTGGTATTGCTTAAATCCTAATTACTAAAAACCAAAAATAATTTTAAGTTCAAAAGGGTCTGATTTATTTTTCTTTCAGAGATGAAAAATGACTAAAATAGTTTTAACTTGGTCTGATTGTACCCAAAACCAGCTCTTATTGGGCAAATATCTATTAATAGAGAAAAGAAAAGCCTTGATTTTGAACATTTTTCTAAAATAAAAAATAAAACTAATAAAAAAAGATACCTCTTATCCATTCCTCCCCCACAAAAAAAAGCATCATGTTTTGTGTCTGAAAACATTCAGTAAGAACAAATGTGTAAACAATCTCTACGACTAACAATATACATTTCAAATTATAAAAGTGGTCCCACTAACTGGTTTCTATTTGATGTTTAGCAGCAAACGATTTATTTACACCCCAGAATATCTTTCTTAAAGCTTTGGAATTTCAGAATTGACTATACATTTAAACTGATACCCAGAAAAACAGTATAATCTGAAATGACACAAATAATATTCTTAAAACTATAATCTTAAAACTATTTTCTAGGCATGCAATGCCATATGCATATAATTTTTAAAATCCACTAAACTAGTAATCCAAAATGATTGCTAAATGTATTGAATACTCTTAGTAGAAAAGCAAAATCTTTACAACTTCAAAAATAAGCTTTATAAAATACAATTATTCATTTCAAATCTGGAAAAAATTTTTTAGCTAAATTAAGTTTCAAATAAAATTGGTTTGATGTCTGAATAACAACTCTATATACACAATTTGTAAACATTATGGGGGCTCAGATGGTTAATTATACATGTCATTAATGATTACTGAGGACGGATAGCAAATGATTAATTTCAGTGCAATAATACAAATGAATTAAAGTTATCAATTCAGATACATTTTTTAAAATATGTAATAAAAATTAATTACAATTCCAAAGTATAAAGTTATTCTGTAGAGATTTTAAACTGGTTTAAAAGAAAAGGCTGTTGTCGAATTCTCCTCTTTTACACTATTCTCTAGTAAAAGCTTTCTTTTGATTAGCCTTCACAATATCATCAGGGGATGCGGATTTGAAGTCAAATGGTGTTATTACTTTGAGAGGACCTATTTCTTTGTCCTTTACTTCTTGAACTTGTCTACTGTAAAGAAAAGTCTTATAGAGGTCAAAGGTGTGTCTCTTGCAGGTTTTCGGTGGATATCGAAGACACAGTGTTGAAGCAAAAGCTGATGGTCTAGCAGCAAGGGCCTTTGTCCAAGAAAGAGAAAAAGCTGGTTTTCTAGTAATATAGCCTTTCTTGCTTTTCTTATTCTCTTTGGAGAAACTAGAATTTTTCACTAGCTTAGAACTTGGAACTTTAGCTCCTGATATTAAGATATTTGATTGGTTTTCTATAGGTTTTGGAAAGATCTCTGGGGTTTTTATAAGGACACTTAGATCAATATTTGAATCTACTGCAGAAGACTTTATTTCAGGTAAATCTAACATAGAAGGATCTTTTTTAATTTGAGATTTATCTACTTCATTAATAGATTCTGCAATTAAATCAGAAAGAGACAAATTTTCAAGATCTCTAGTAGGAGAAGCTTTAGAAAATGCCAAAGATGACAGAGATCCTGTTAATTCGGGTATTCCAGTCGAAGACTGATACTGAGTTATTTGTGACAATGGTGTAGATCCCAAACTCTTATCTGTAAAACTGGCAGAAGACTGGTTACAAAGATCAGATAAAGAAAAATACTGGCTTGGATTATTTTCTTTGTGTTCTTGAAATAGTTCTGTGAGAGATGGACTTTCACATTTGGAAAACTGTACCCTATCTTTTTCTAAATTATGTTTCTTGGAACACTGCTGAGCTGAAAGAACAGTTCCAGATAATTCTGCCTTTTTATTCTGAAGGTGACTTACATTGTTATCAAGGGTCATGTTTTCTAATGTGTTAGTTAAGTAAAAAGAATTAATACTTTCCATGTTGTTCTGTACTGGAATGTTTTCAACAATGGGTAGTAAATTATTTTCAATAGACAAAGAACTATCCGATCTTTTTGTCTGCATTAATGCTTTCAAATCTGGTCCTCCCTTATACTCAGAAATATCCAAGGAAGGAGACACAGATGAATCAGCTCCCAATAATTTACCATCTACACTATCTGAAATCATATTTTCAAGGTCACTTCTAGATGAAAATTTAACTTTTGGCTGACTGTTAAGAGATTCATAAAATGAATCATGTGGCATATCATTAATTAGGTCAGCTAATGACAGCTCTTTTGATGACTTACATGATTCTAGTTTCTTATCACTGTGAGGCCTGTCAAGTTTCTTTTTTTTATGTAGTAAACGGTGACTCAAGATATTTGAAGAATTACAAGATAATCCATCTTTAGGTACTGAGTCACAAAACTCAAAAGGGTTACTACTGCACCCTGAGTGGTTTACGGATGAAGGAAAAAAGCATTGAACATTATCAGTTGATACTTCAGATGAACAAAATAAGACTCCTTACCTTACAATAGCCAGTAATTTTCAGATTAATGGTTCCAGAAAAAAAAAGTTCCACATATGGAGAAGACAGTCACAGCAACCAAAAGAAAACATGAAACGAGGCATTTAATTACTAAATGTTTCTTTAAAGAACTGAGACATGAATAAAGAGGTGCAGGTCATTATTTAAGAAATATTCTGAAGGATACTTTCAAGACATTGTTACCTTCCATTTGCAACTGAAAATTTTAACAATTAAAAAATATAGCTACTCAAAATAACTGTTTGGAAATGTATACTTATATTTAATTTATACTTTAACAGATTTAACATGCATTGGTCAACCTGCCATCTAGGGGAGGGAATGGGGGGAAGGAGGGGAAAAATTGGAATAAGTTTGGCAATTGTCAATGCTGTAAAATTAGCCATGCATATAACTTGTAAATAAAAAGCTATTTTTATATATATATATATATATATATATATATATATATATATATATATATATATATATATAGCTACTAATATAGGAAATGATTTACTTAAATGAGAGTTGGGTTTTTTTTGGGGGGGGGTATTAGTTTGTTTTTTCTTAATTTATCTTATTCAGGAGTACAGATATATTGCAAAATAAAAGCTAGTATGAATTACCAGGGTTTCAATAAATCTGAATTCATGAAAAATTTGAATTGCAGAATTTTATAAATTGATGTTTTATTATTTTTTAATATGTACAGGAATTATTACCTAAGCTAATAACAGGTACTGGACCTTGAATCCTACTTTAGTGAAGTGAAGATTTATTAGTAGTCCAATTATTTTTATAAAATGGATAATTTTGAGTAAATATTCCCTCTCTCTTTTTTTATATTATTTCCCTATAAAAGCCATCAACCTACGTAGCCTTTGTGTAAATTACCCTAATTCTTAAATTAATAAACTGTTAAATTATTAAGATTTTAACAGATCCCTGGTTACTCAAATTTAAACCCAAAAATTTAATTTTAAAAAAGCCAAACAAAAGAAAACTTTACAAAATTCAATCTTTAAACATATGCAAGTACCTAAGAAAAACCTGCTTAAACAATTTTTCTTTAGTCTAAAATAGTTAACTAAAAAAATGAAACCGTGGTTAAATATTTAAATCCCACAATGGTCAGTCAATTTTGCCCAAATAAAGGCAGCTTCAGCCAACAACTTTGCTTTAACCTGAGTAAAACATTTTGCATATCCAGGACACTAGGTACAAAAAAGCTCAAATAATGTGAGAAGAGCCTAATATAAATACAAAAACAAAGGCTCAAATGTACTATGTAAATAGCACAATGTATAGGTAATATATAGTTCTTTTTAGTTTTAATATTAAAGCTAATTAATTTTCTACAAACAAAAACTGAATTTGGCTCTTTTACAAGTTTAAACATTGAATCGATATCAGTTCCCATTTATATGATTTTCTAAGAAATGATAGTTTAAAAAAAAAGTATTAGTTAAATATCTAATCCCCAGTTTTGTTTCTACTATTAATTTCCATTTCCTACCTATTTCCTTTTTATTTACACCACTAACAAGAAACTTATTAACTCAAATTTAATTTGATTTGATTTGATCTGCCCAGGCAAAATATAAAAACAAATAGTAAATAAGCCCAAAGAGAGACAATTAGGTGCATGAAACAGCATGACACCCTAAAAAATCCATCAATTAAGTAATCAATCTGAAGAGCAAGAGTTAGGTATATTCAAAACTTTGTCAAATGTTAACTTATTAAAAGTAATAATGGGTTTTAAGACAATTAATAGCATACCTTTTGTTGCCTTTCCCATGGAGATAGCTTCCTCACTCTTGGTCTGCTTTTTATCTTGCTCAAGCACCATAGCTAAAGCCTTTTCCACATCAAATTTACTTTGCAACACTGCTTCAATCATTGTTTGATCTGGGACATCATCTCCAAGCACCTCTCTCATGTGATCAAGGCATGAGTAAAGACGAGCTATGGCAAACAAGGGTCAAAAAAACCACATTATACAGTGTCACAAAACAGACCTAAACTTTCCAAATTAACATCCACATTTCTATACAGTTTGTAATCCTATAAGCATGGCTAAAATCTATCATTTTTGCTTAAAGATTTTCTCAACAAAAAAAACTTGCCTTTTTTCTTTTGGACTAGACCCGTTTTTATTTGTTTAAGGAACTAACCTCAGAGGTTTGGGGGGTTGTTGATTTGTTTGGTTTGTTTTACTATACCTTGATCAATTCCACTAAGCTGATGATTAGAAATAGAGTTAGTAGGTTCTTTTGTATCTTCATAGTCATATTCTTCTACTGGCTCAACAAATGATGATGGTTTGTCATGTCTTGAGTAAATAAACTGAGCAGCTACAATATAAAAAGAACAAGATACTATAAATAAATAGTTCCTAAAAATTACCCAATATTTTTTATTGGGAGATGAAGTTAGAAATTATAGATGCTGATGTATCAATTACATCCATACATATATATGAGAAGAAATAAATGATACTGAACAATTAATCATCAAGAAATCATTTATATTTAGCTTTAAAATAAAGTCTCCCACATATACAAAAATGTTTATAGGAGTCCTTTTTGTAATGGTAAGAAACTGGAAACTGAGTGAATGGCCATCATTCCTGTTTTTATTTGTTGAATGTAATGGAATATTATTGTTCTATGAGAAATGACCAGCAAGATGACTTCAGAGAGGCCTGAAGAGACTCAAGTGAACTGATGCTAAGTAAAAACTGATGCCGAGTAGAATCTAGAGAACTCTACACAAGAAGATTATGCGATGATCAATTCTGATTGACTTGGCTATTTTCAACAGTGAGGTAAATAAAGCCAATTAATAGTCTTGTGATGAGGAGAGCCATGTGTATCCAGATAAATGACTGTGGGAACTGAGCGGAGATCACAACATAATATTTTCACTTTTTGTTGTTGTTTGCTTGCATTGTTTTCTTTCTCATTTGTTTTCCTTTTTGATCTGAATTTTCTTATGCAGCATGAAAATTGTGGAAATATGTATAGAAGAAATGAACATTTAACATATGTTGTATTATTTGCCATCTAGGAGAGAGGGTGGAGGGAGGAAAAAAAATGAATACTGAAAACTATGCATATGCTTTGAAAATAAAAAACTTCATATTTAAAAAAAAAAAAAGAATATATAGCCCCATATTTCCATATACTCACTGATTGATGTAAGGTCCGAAACTCATACTAATCCTGCTTTGCTTTTCTTATTACCCACTCACTCTATAACCCTTTGCAAGTGGATTTTCCCATTACTGGTATCACCATCATCAACAGCTAGTATTCATGTAGCACTTCAAGGTTTAGAAAGTATGCACTTTCTCATTTGTATATTTTCTCACTTGATTTACTGAAAACATACAAATTTCAGTAGTCTACTTATTCTACTGAATCAACTTTGTCCAAAATCACCAATCACTATCCAACTGTAAAAATGCAATGTACTTAATCCTGTGGTTGTACTATATCTTTATGTTTCCTGCTGGCTATGTCCTTTTATAACTCTTTAATCATTTCTTCTTTCTCCTTAAATAGTTCTACTTCTTCATCTTTTCCCCTAAATTTGGGCATATTCCAGATGTCTGCTCTTTCACTCTACGATTCTGTCTTCAGAAATCTTCAAGCCAAGAGAGTGTAATATTAATGAAGTCAAGGAAGAGGCATCTATCCATCCTGGTTTGATGGGGTTTTTCTAATTCAAAAGTATTTTATTTATCCCTTATATGTAAAGACAGTTTTAAACATTCCTTTTTTAAGATTTTGAGTTGCAAATTTTTTTTCCCTCTATATCAGCAATCTGATGTTATATGGGTACTGTCACTTTAAATTTCTATATTAGTCATGTTAAGAAAAAGAATAAAAGGAAAAAACCATGAGAAAGAAAAGGCAAAATAAACAAAAATAATATGCTTCCATCTGCATTCAGTCTTCATAGCGCTCTCTCTCTCTCTCTCTCTCTCTCTCTCTGGATGCAGATAACATTTTCCATCCCAAGTTTGTTGGAACTGTCTTGGATTGATGTATTGCTGAGTAGAGCTAAATCTTTCTTATTGTGTACAATGTTCTCCTGGTTCTGCTCAATTCACTCAACATCAGTTCATGAAGTCTTTCCAGGCTTTTCTCAAATCATTGGCTTGTTGGTTTGAAACACACACAAAACTCATCTCTCTCTGTATGTACACACACACACACACACACACGAGAGAGACTCACAAGTGTACAATTCCATTCTCCAGTGAACTTCATTTATACTTTTATTCTATTTTGACATTATGTTAAAGACTATTATCACAAAACTAAAATATTCTAAAATCATACTCAACATATCACTTCACCCAAAATGAGCTACTCATTGAGACTTTCTAATTTCTGTCATTGGAATCAATTTCAAAATCTTGTGTATTATCCCTAGTTTCTCGCTCTATATCCAGTGAGCTGTCTTATTTATTCTTCCTAAATTAATCTGAGGTCTATTCCCTCAATTCAATTCCAGCACTGAGTTCTTAAATGTACAAAGTACAATGGGAGAGATACAAAGTGAGTAATTACTCACAAAGCTCAGTCTGGTAGGGAATAATATTTAGACACAGATAACTAATATTAATAATACATCACTAAGTACAAGTATTTTGTGAGGTACAAAGAATTCTATAGAAATGTCATTTGAGATGGTCAACTAAAAAAAAGTAAAAGATGCTTTTCGAATCATCAGGAGTAAAGGTTATCAAGTCCAAGAAGTACGGGATATATTCTAGAGATAGTTACACAATCTGTCTAAAGAACAGCATATGACAGGGAGTGACATAAGAATAAGAACGTAAAGTTAACAAAGTCTTCAGAATGTGAAGTCTTTTTTCAATTTTTCAAAATGGAAGGCATCTTACCTTTACTTAACTAGACAATAGGGATCCAAGATTTATGAACACTACATCGTTCAGATAAGGAGGATTATTCTGAGAGCAATACGAAGGGTAAGTTGGAAGAGGGAAAGATGGAAGAAAAAATGTAAAAAGATTTATTACAATAGCTCAACAAAGTGGTACTGAATAGAGAAGTAGATGGGAGAACTGAAAAAATTTGTTGCAAATTTGCTATGAGAGATGAAGTATTGCAAGTTTTTCAAAATGGGAGATTAATGGACTCCACTGAAAGAAATAATAACATCAGAAAGGACAGCTCTAGAGGAAAGGATAAGCTCAATTTAGGATGCATTGTACTTGAAATGCTAATGGAAGATATGGTAGAGACATCCCACGGAAAGCATTAAACTTTTTTTTTTATTACAGAACTCTCTGGCAGTCAGTTAGAGTCTATGGATACACCCCTCTTCTCAGAATAATGGTTGTAAGGAATTGAAGAAAATTATAAATTTCAGTAAGAGGTGAGATAGCAGGAAGTACTGTTTGCCTTACTTTGTATGCTCAACATTTAACACAATGCCTGGCATATACTAAGAGCTTAATGTACGTTTGTTAACTGATTAACTAGAAGTAAAGATGAAAAACTAAAAGTAAAAGCACATGTCTGAAGAACTCCTGTCCTAAAGGAAGTTAAGAGATGTGACTCTGAAGCTCAAACAAGACATCAAATCCTGTGATGTAACTTTGGTAATCATCTATATAAAGGTAATAGTTGAAGTCTGGCAGAGAATATAATGGCTAGAAAAAAAGTATATCAAAAATAGAACCTCTCTGGAAACTAACTCCCACCTAAAAGAGCTGGAAAGAGGACAAAAATCAAAGAATTATATATTTAGGATTGGAAAAAATTTTAGAAGCCACTAAGTCCAACTCTCATTTTACAAATCAGTAAACTGAGGTCTTTATCTTTATTTTGAGTTGATCACTCAGCTACTTCTAACCTTAGAATACTCCCTCATATTGGAAAGAAGTTCCTTCCTTGGCTTTAGTAACTGTATACTCCCCCTGGCTTTCTTACTCTATCTTTTAAATTTCAATGGTTCCATACTCAATAATCAATCAATAAACATTTATTTATAATTTATAATAAATATATCAATAATCAATCAATAAACATTTATTAAGCACCAACTATGTGCCAGTAACTGTGCTACGCTCTGGGGATACAAAAAAGGACAAAGGACTGTCAGGGACAGTCAGAACCTTGAGGTCAGGGAGCTTATTATTTAATGGGATATTTAAAATAATTTGCAAACAAATATATACAAAGCAAGCTATATATAGGATGATAAATTAAAGATAATTAACAGAGAAAAGATGCTAAAATTAAGAGAACTTCAGAAAGGCTTCTTGAAAAACATGATTTAGTTGGGGCACAGAGTAAGGCTGGGAAGTCAAGCCTCCCAGGCAGAACGGAAAAGGGAAAACATTCTACAGTTGGGGAATATGGAAAGAAAATGGCTGGTGATAAGAAATGGAATGTCTTGTTCTTGGAACTGTCATCAAGTCAGTCAACAAGCATGTATTAAATAACGCCTATGAACTATGCACTATGATTAAGAACTGGGAACACTAAGATAATGAATGAATGGATGGACGGATGAATTAAAGGTTCCTGCTTTCAGAGCAGTTAACATTTATATATAGTGAGGGTTTTAAGGTTCATTAAGTGCTTTATTTTCTATGCATAATTCCAAAGTGTTTCCAGAATTTCTATACTTTGGTCCAAAGAACATTTTCCATGTGGTTGTTCTGTCCATCATCTCAAAATAAACAAATGTAAAACCTAGAGGGTAATTATTTTATTTTCTCATAAAACTTAACTACTACTTTTGGCTTCATTATTAGTATTTTATATATATATATATATATATATATATATATATATATAACTACTGTTCATATAACTGCTTCAGGTTCATAACTTTAGCATATCATTAATTTTTCTTCTGATATCTCGTCTTATATCCATGAACCAAATTCAATTAATTCTATCTCTACAGCATTTCTGGCTTCTCGTTCTATTTCCAAGACCTACTAGTACCACCACCTGCCATTAGCACCTATCTGGAGTATTAAAAAAAAAAAAAAAACTTCTGAAATGGCCCTTCCCTTCCATTCAACCCCATCTAAATCCAAAGTAACATTTTTAACACATAAATATAGTCATATCACACTAATGCTAAAAATCTCCAATGAGACCCTATCACCTTAGTTCCAACTTAAGTTCACTCTTCTATGCCACCCTAGGTTTCCAGCCACATTTTATACCTCCAACTCCCCAAGCACTGTTATACTCCATTCAAAGAAAGTAATTTCTGACCTCTAAACTCTTTATGACTTTGCTCAGTTGATCCCTGAGCTTGAAATACCTTGCTCTTTTTCTTTCAGTTGCTGTCTTATCTTTTAAAGCCCAACCCAACTGTTATTTTTTTTTCTATGACTCCAATGAGCATCCCACTAATATTCAAAACTCAAAGGCCACTGCCTAATATCCCTTAAGCATTTAGACAGTAGTGTATATTACAGACATTTTTTAAAGGCATTGTATTGCCCTACTGGCAAGATCTTTGGAAATCAGACCTACATCTTATCTAAACTTAATATCTCCCAAGAAGAGTATAAAGAATGAATTTAAATATTCAATGCTTTGAAATTAATTTTTTTCTCAGCTGTAGTATTAAAAGCCACAATTTACATGGAACAAAAGTGCCTGTCAATTAGCTAAATTGACTGTATTTCATAAATGTTACCCAATATTGTTATACCACAAGAAATGAAAAATTGAAACAATGGAAATCTTAAAGGACTTAAGTGATGATATATTTTCCAAAAAGGAACTCAATAATGAATATCCAACAACTGTTATTTTAACCCAACCTACACACTACACACAAACATCTTCAGTCCAAAAAATAAAAATTCTTAAATGCTTAGTGAACACAAACTAAAGCCTTATTAACACCTTAGCCTTATTTTCAAGGTACTACAAAATCCATTCAAATACACCTTTCATTTTGTTTTTCTATGTAAATTCTCAATTCTGACCAAAATGGTCTATGAATTACTCTCCTAATTAGTACATAATTGGTACTCAGGGTACAAATTGCCTCAACTATCACTGTTTCTCTCTACTTTTTTCCTTCAATACCCAGTCCCTCTTTCCTCTGCGGCCAACTTCTAAACTACTAATGAACATGCCTGTGACATTCATTCAGCATTTATTATATATTATGGCTCTCAATTTCTTTAATTATAAATTAAATGGTTGGACTAAATCAAAGCTTCTTAAACTATGGGTCAGGACCCTTTATGAGATCATGTAACTGAATGTGGGGAGATGTGAAAATTTTGCAACAGTAAAATATAACCAAATATTATCAAAAATTGCCAAATATTCTGCCAAGATTTAATTCTTTATGTAAAAATAAACAAGCATGTACATATTATTAGGATGCAAATCTGTTTGTCTTTAATAAATAGTAAAATATATGCATATCAAAGAATTGTTTTAAAATAAATTTTTTTAATGATTTATCTATTTTATACACCTGTCTACCCATGGTCATGTAAAAATTTCTCAGGGAAAAGGGGTTGCGAATGGAGAAAGTTTAAAAAGTCCTAGGCTATATGACCTATCTACAGATGTTGCTGCTGTAGAACAAGCTCTTCTACCTTAGGTTCTAAAGAGTTTGATAATGAAGATAGAATCTATATGAAAGACAAAAGTAATCATAAAGCAGATATATTTGCTTCATTCAATCAGTGTTTGTTAAATTTTCAACCTTACAATGACTGGTCAGGTAATTAAATTCTGCAGTAAAAAGGTACATAGTAGCTAAAATACAAAATACTCTCTTGTTTTAACAATCATAATCACATACAATAAAGAATAAGCAATTAAAATTATCTATAGTATCACAAGAAAAAGGTCCAGATATGTATTCACCCAAAATTCAAAGGCTGCTGATACTCTTGCTACTTTTAAAATCTAGAGCTTAGGCATCATGCTGTTAAATAGCAAAAACACTCAAATGATGGCTGCTGTGAAGGAGGATTTTTCACTGTGGGGCAGTGACAGCTAACATAATTCCAAAGCCAAACTATCTTGCCCCATTCCAAAGTGTGCAATCCAATCAGGCTTTGTAAATAACATTACCAAACCAAGAGAGTTGTCTACTTCTCTAGGTATCTCTATGTGCTACACACTACAAACTTACCTAATGCCAGAATATTGTACATTAACATTGGACCTAAATCTATGATGAATTAACTCTAGCATCCTGCCAGAAATTAAAAGCATTTAACACATTTATTTTACTCTTATGTTTTTTATTTTAAGAATAGTATGGTCCCTTGGCCACTTGTTTAGAGATATTTTTAAAAAGTAGTGATAATTGAAACCTCCCTCAAAGAACTAATATAGAACCCTTCTACTTTCACGTAAGATATGTTGAGGTTTTTATAAATCACACTGAAAATTACGGCTAAGGGAGAAAATATCAAAGTACAAGCATCATCTATATCTAGCCTAATCTTAAGACAATGACCTCAGTGGTGTTTAAGATTTTAATAATAAAAATTAAAAATAAAATATACCTACTAGAAAACGAAAAACCCAACTTCTAGATCCATAACTTTAAAGCTAAGATGATCCAGAGTTGTAAAGCAAAGGGAAAGAAAGGGGGATGAATTAAGTTGTATTATCATCCAAAAAAAAAAAAAAAAAAAGCATCAAAGATTAGAACAAAGGAAAAAAATCAGTTTATTCAAAACAGTTTTTTGTTCAAACATTTCTTACATAGTAAAAAAAAAAAAAAAAAAAAAAAAAAAAAACCCTAATTATCATTTGAGTACAATAAAAACAGGTATCATAAAATGACACAATTATGTAAATCCAATTATATACTCCTTCACTCCACTTCAGCCATACATAGAGTTCACCATTACCCAACAATTATTCTAATCCCCACTTGACATTCCCCTACCTGACCATAATAACTTCTCTTTTTACCTCATTTTTCAGCCTTTGTAAGAGCTCTTAAGAGTTCTTTTATTTTCTGAGGTCACTACTATTGCTTAGTTCTCTCTCCAATCTCAACCTGATGGCCATTTTAACTTATTCTCAAAACTATGTTGACTACACTTTCTAAATTCATGCTATCCAGTGTCAACCTTCACTTGAACAAATCAATACTGTTATTCCTTCGAAAATTCTTATCATACTCCAGAAGGGATTCCAAATTTCACTTCTCCTAAAGCCTCTCACTTTCCCTTTCCCCTCTAAACTGAGGACTTTGACTCTTATTTTATATTCAACTCAAGTTAACAATTTCAACTTTACACTATCTTCTGCCTCCTTATTTACTGTTATCCATTTCTTGCCAAACTACAGTGCATCATCTTCCTTTGCCATTCCTACTGATTTGTACCTAAAAGCAGCTGGAAGAAGTTTCATAATTGTGCTAAATGGGCACATTAGAAATTCAGGTTATACAATTTCAACAGGATCCTCCCTGCAGCGAGGTCTATTTATTATTTAATACTCCCTTTCTCACTTCCCACACAAGTTTTCAAGACTTTTTCTCTCACGCCTCCCACACTTTTCTTTCTTCCCTTTTAAATTGAGGATCTTGTGTTTAATTTTCCAAAATTAAGCCATTCAATATGACCTTTATCTACTTCCAATTCTCTTTATCTTAAAACTACTTCCATTTCTCAATCTTTCCTCTTTTCTTTCTTGCCAAGGCTAACCCTTCTAATGTATCCTTGATTCTATAAAATCTGCTCTAGCCCATCTGCTCTAGCAGACTAACCCTTTAAAAATCTTCGAGAACTTACTATTTCCTCAAGCTATCATCTTATATCTCTTCTCTCCTCCTCATGCAAATTCCTAAGAGGCCTATACTTGTTACCTGTACTTCCTGTCCTCTCATTCTTCAATCCAATGCTCTGTGGCTTCTAAACTCACTGAACTGTAATTGCTTGATCCAAGTTATTAGTAATCTTTTACCTATTTTCCCCCCACTAATTACTCTTCTTTATCTATCTGGTATATCTGACAAGTGTTCACTACTTTCTTCCCCCAAGAGTAATTTTGCTTAAGTGCAGATGTAAAATTGTGATCTCACTCAATTAATTCCAGTGGCCTCAGATCTCCTTTACACTTAAATATGAACTCCTTTTAAAGCTGTTCTCAATTTGGGCTCCATCTGTCTTCCCAGATTTACTATACATCCCACATTGCGATACAGCTATATTGGCCTTTTCTCTCCTCTCTGGGTTTTCATAATACTGATCTTATCTAGTTCTTTTCTACCCTAACTAACCACTAATCAATCTCCCTTGAAAGCTGTTCATATATAGTCAAATATTTATATTTATTTGTATGTGCCTATATGTACAATGCACGTATACATGCATACATATATACACAAGTACATATGTATTAATACATATAAATATTACCCTCTAACTATTGAAGATTCCCAAGATTATGTTCCAAGTCCTCCTCTTTTTTCCATCTACACTCACTCATTTTCCACTTGGTTGTAGTCTTTTGGATGCTCCATCATAACCCAAAGAACTTCATCATCCTGAAAGATGAATTAGTATTGGTACGAATACTTCACTAGAGGTCTCTGCCCCTGGTGAGTGGAGTGATTTCCTCCCAAAAACTCCATTTAAGTAATGTGCCCAAGTTAATCGTCTCTATATTTTCCATCCAGATGCACTTCTTTGGACCTTGTGGGCCTTTAAATAAAGAAACTTCATAGCCCTGGATGAGGGGGATAATCGTCCTCAGCTGCCCCATCTGACCCGTGGCCAGTAGTTTGAGGATCCCTGATTTAGAGTGTAAGCTTTTGGAGGACAGAGACTGTTTTTTTTTTTTCCCTTTTTGGATTCCTAACTCGTAACAGCCCAGAACCAGACAAATAGCCTACTGAAGCCTACTGAATAGCAGAAGGCACTACACCAAAACATTCTTCTTATACATCTCACCATTCCAGACCATTCTACACACATCTGCCAAAGTAATTTTTAAGTGCAAATTGAACATGTGACATCACAATTAATTCCAGTAACCTCAGATCTTTTTCATACTTAAATATGAACTCCTTTTAAAGTGCTTCTCACACAGCAGTGTTTCTACTGAGCTTATATCCCAAAAAGATCTTAAAGAAAGGAAAGGGACTCACATATGCAAAAATGTTTGTGGCAGCCCTCTTTGTAGTGGCAAGAAACTGGAAACTGAATGGATGTCCATCAAATGGCTGAATAAATTATGGTATATGAATGTTATGGAATATTATTGTTCTGTAAGAAATGACCAACAGGATGATTTCAGAGAGGCTTGGAGAGACTTATATGAACTGATGCTAAGTGAAATGAGCAGAACCAGGAGATCATTATACACGGCAACAAGACTATATAATAATCAATTCTGATGGATATGGCTCTCTTCAACAATGAGATGATTCAAACCAGTTCCAATTGTTCAGTGATGAAGAGAGTCCTCTACACCCAGAGAGAGGACCATGGGAACTGAGTGTGGACCACAACTTAGTATTTTCACTCTTTCTGTTGTTGTTTGCTTGCATTTTGTTTTTTTTCCCCTCAGGTTTTTTTTTTTTTTTCCTTCTTGATCCAATTTTTCTTGTGCAGCAACATAACTGTACAAATATGCATACATATTTACATTTAAATTTAAAATATATTTTAACATATTTAACATGTATTGGACTACCTGCCATCTAGGGGATGGGAATGGGGGAGAAGAAGGGGAAAATTTGGAACAGAAGATTTTGCAAGGGTCAATGTTGAAAAATTTTACATGCATGTTTTGTAAATAAAAAGCTTTAATTAAAAAAAAAAAATAAGTCCTCAAATATACATCCCATGTTGTGATCCAGTTATATTGGCTTTTTCTACATTATTAATACAAAACATTTGCCCACCCACCTCCCAGGACTGGTCCCACAAATCTAGCAAACACTCCTTCCTTCTCTTCCTTTAAGACTTAGCTCATGTACCATTTTTCTATGTTGAAACCTTTTCTCATTCTCTCCTAAATGCTAGTACTTCCTTCTCTCCCAAACTACCCTTATGATTAATTATATTACATATATTTGTATTCACTTTATATTTATACTGCATATATTTAATTACATACTTATTTTCTCTCCCATTTGAATGTAAGCTCTTTGTGAATAAAGATTGCTTCATTCCCAGTGCCTAGCACATTATAGGTATTAAATAAATGCTTGATGGAAGAACAAAACTCCAAATACCAAGCACCATATAATGAAAAAAGGGATAGATTTGAAATCATAGGGGTTAAAATCTGTCTTCCAATTTTCAAGTCATTTCAACTAAATAAAACATTAAGTACCTATTCTACCCTTAAATTGCCCTTTATATTACATATATGCCCTACCTCCTGGAAATTATTTTGAATCTATTTTATCTTTAATTGTCTGTGTATTTTTTATTTTATCCTCATTAAATCTGACCACATCGAAAGCAGAGACTGTTTTGTTTTTACCTCTGTTTAAAAGCACCTAGCAGTACCTGGCATGCTAGCCACTTAATAAAGTCTTGTTGATTTCAGTACCAAATAAAAATAGAAAAAAACAGGTCCTCTTCTCAAAAAGATTATATTACTATCTGTGTGACCTTGGGTAAGCCACTTAGCTTGTCTGAACTTCAGTTTCCTCATCAGCCCAAATTATATTTGAAGCTAACTTTTGTCAAAATAAGAATAATAATAACTTTAGATGACATTTAAAGATATCATATATGTACATATTTCATATATATATGTGCTTATTACTTATATAATATACACATGCATACATACACTTGTTATTCAGTCATTCCAATCACTGTTTGACTCTTTGTGATCCCATTTGAAGTTTCTTGGCAAAGATACTGGAGTGGTTAGCCATTTTCCCTTTCATTTTACACATGAAGAAACTGAGACCATCTTATGTGGCTTCCCCAAGGTCACACAGCTAGTAAGTGCCCTTGGCTGGCTTTGAACTTAGGAACTTTGAACAGATTTCAGGTCTACCCATTGTACCATCTAGCTGTCCACATAGGCATACCTACATGTATATTGTATATTTACATATATATAAGTGGGTTTGGGTGTATGTGTGTAAAAATTCCCTATTCAACCTGGTGCCAAGATTTGTCATTTTATATTTGTAACATCTCTCCCATGTGCTTCTTTCTCTCATCCGACACTGCCACCACCCGGTTATATGCTCATCACCTTACACCTAGACTATTATAATAGCCTTGTGGTTGTTTGTTCTGCCACAAGTCTGTCCCAATTTCAGGACATTCTCCACTTAGCTGTCAAAATGATCTTCCTAAAGTAAAGGTTTGACTATATTATTCCCCTCCCCTCCTCCAATCAATAAACTCCAGTAGTTCCCTATCACCTCCAAGATATGAAATTCTGTTTGTCACTGAAAGCCTTTCATAACCTGTCTCTACTCATCTTTCCATTCTTCTTACACCTTAAGAAAGCCCCTATCCTACACCCAACCATACTTATAACACACTCAATGACACTGACCTCCTTGCTGTTCCTAAAACAAGATACTTATTTTTAGTAGTTGTCCCCCATTAACTACCTCTCCTCACCTCCACCTCTCTTAGCTTCTTTTGAGTCCCAACTAAAACCCCACCTTAATAAAAACCTTTCCAGATACTACTCCTTAATTTTACTTAATTCATTATCTCCATTTCCTCTGGCATATAGCTTGTTTGTACACAGTTGTTTGCAATTAGAGCTCCAAAGGAATTTTTACCTTTATTTGTATCCCTAATGTTTAGCATAGTTCTTAGCATATAGAAGTAGGTGCTTATTGTTAATTGACAATTGTGTGTTTGAGGACAATCAAAAAGCCCATTATGTTGCCAAGAATTTTGATATTTACCAATCCTTAATTTCTAGGTAAAAAAAGCAATTCTACCAAAGTTCTACTTATAACCAAAATATCAATTATTTTTGGAATTGTAACCTAAGTTTCTAACTCTAAATGCAGTACTCTTTAAATTCCCATCTAGGACTAAAATAAACTACTAAAGAAATACATTAGAGTGTGACCTTTCCTCCATTTCCTTATCTACAAAACAGGGACTATAAAAGCACTTTATTCCCGAGGTGAGTGTAAAGATAAAACAAGATAATATTTGTCAAGTGTTTTGCAAATCTTAAAATGATATGTAAATGTTATATTTTAGTAGCAGGAATAAAAGTAAAATCATTTAACTGAATTCATTAGCTTTTTTGAAAGTGTAGAATGTTTTGAAGATGAGATTGGGTTTAAAGAAGCAGGCGGTCTTTCTTCTTATGGTACTTTAATGAAATAAAAAGAAACTGGCTAAGCTAGATTCCCAGGTTGATTACACTTCTAAGTGGGGGCTCAAAAATAAATTCACACAATAAAATGCTAAAAGCTGAACATATGCATAAATTAATTTTGTTTAAGCTAATTTAAAAATATTCTGATAACAATACCTCATTGTGCATCAAGTGGCAGTGTAAAAACAAAATGCATTAATAAACTTTTAATTATGCCTCACTTTCCGTTAACATATAAAGGCAGCACTTTTAAGTATGCTACATACTGTAAACACAAGTACATCAGGACTGCTTTAAGTGTAATTTGATAGAAAAACACTGGATTGAGTCAAAAGATGTAGCTCAGGTCAGAAAACAGTATGAAATGCAATTAATCACGTCATGGATTAGGCTATACTAACTCTTTCAAGGATTTTTCTACCTCTAATAGATATTTGTAAAGAGAATATAACAACAAGAAATTTTTAGATAAACCAAATATCCTTTGACATGATGGTAAATTTGTTCTGAAGAAAAAAACAGGTGCTTATAAGAAAAATATAGAAAACTCTCCAATAAAACTAAATAGAAGACCTAGAGGAAGCTACTGAAGAACTTCAGGGGGCCAACACCAGTTTTCCTGATCTTTGAATGCCACTGAACTCTGATGAGCGATAGTGAAGCTGGTGACTTTTCACAATCTCACTTAAATCCAATTCACTTTCAAGTCAAGAGATCGCCTTCCTGATGTCATTGGTGCTCTTCAAGAATAATGGAGAAGGAGGAGGAAGAGGAAAAAACAAGAGCCAGAAAAGATTACTACAAAAGGGATGTATGCAAGAGCCACTACAAAGAAGAAACTTATTTCTTCAGAAATATAAGAGGGAATATTTTCTTCTCTCATCCTGTCCTATTTCTAAATTATTGCCAAGGTGAACAGAAGGCTCTGAGGTAACAAGACTTAGTAGTCAAAATATTATTATTAAGCAGGAGTCCTTGAACTTTTAAAAATGTTTTGATAACTGTATTTAGTATAATTGAATTCCTACAAAATAATATTTTATTTTTTAAAATAATCATTCTGACATAGGATCCACAGGTTTCACTAGAGACCTATGGTTAAGAAAGAAAATGGATAAGAACTCCTACTCTAGAAGTTGTAAATCCATTCTTTCCACCACTACCTATCCTAGCTCCAGGATTGCTCACATCAAGCAGCAATTCCAACATCTAACCAATGTTATCTCCCGTTCTGTCTGCCTCCCACTCTCAAACCCAGATTATCTAACCTGATTTTCACCCTAATTCTAAATCTGCCCCAGTACCTGTAATGAAATGCCCAGAAGAAATAGGCTGTTACTTAAGGAAGAAAAATAAAAGATTTTAGCCAGGAATTAAATTTCCCTAAGGCTAACAATTGATTTTCAAAAATCTGAAGCACCCTCTCCCCATCAACTCCCTCCAAAATATTCACCAATTCTACCACCAAATTACAAAAGCTCTATCAACATCCATATTACTAGGAAGAAAAAGAGATATGCTTCTGATATCTTAAGGTAAGAATCCCGAGTATATTTTTACCAAAGTAAACATTATTTATTATCATAAGTTATGTTCTGTAGAAGTGCCATTAGTAGATTATTATACTTCAGGTATCACATATGCAACACCACCATCCATCTCTATATTCAGTGGTACCTCATTACTCATCATTAATTGTTTACAAAAGGTATGACAAGTACCAAACAAATTTTTCCCATAAGGAGTACAGCTCTAGTCCTCAGCCTAACCATCCTTGCCAACCAAATTCTCCAAAAGAGCAAGTGGGGTTTTCAGCAGAGAAACAAGCCAGTTCATCCAACCAGGCTCCTCCCTTCTGAGAAGAAAAGCAACCTTTATACTCTCTCCACTCCACACTGTTCAAGCTTCCCTTGGAAGGAGATTTTTTTTTTTTTTTTTTTTTTTTTTAGGGGGAGTGAGAGGAAGGTTAGATATGGAAGCTACAGTCCTGAGCATAGGACTGCAAGGAGTCCTGGGTCCTCCTAAGGACTCTAAAGAGTTCTTAGAATGTGTCATTGCCTCCACCTGGGCTCCTGCCAGTGGTGCTGCTACTTCTCTTGCTGAGCATGCAGGCTGCACTGTGCCCCTCCCAGTACCACCATTAGGGAGACCAGGACACCATACACTGCAACCATTTTGTACTACATGAACTTTGTGACCTGCCTGTCCACACAACTACAGCACTGAAGATTAGTGCCTGAAACAGGAAAATGCTTTGCCTGTGACTTAGGGTAATGACTTGACTATTAAGAGTGACAGAATTTCAATTAAATTCTTCTTTCCTGCCTCCAACTCTAGAACTCTATCCATTAAACCATGCTGCCTTTTCAGGTAGATAATAAATAGACTAAATATGTTTTTGTGGTTCAGATCTGGCATCTAGTCACCATTTTTATAATACTGTTTCTCAGAGGAAATGTATTCTAAAGTACCAAATAATCAACTTACATGCAAATTTTTGGAAGTGGGAAGCTACATTAATAGAAAATTTATAGAACACCTCAATATTGTCAATATACAAAAGTCTCAATGCAGAATTCTGCTCCAATCTTTTTCCTATATTTTTGTATAGGAAAAAAGTATTACAGCACTGCCTCAAACTTTACACAAGACTACCCACAAAACATCAATGAAATGAAAATTCAGTCCTCTAATATTTTGGGAGTCACTATACATGAATTATCTAATAACTATTAACAGAGAATAAAAAATAAAAAGCTTTGCCAAAAACATCTGTGAAATTCTATAATATTATTCAATATCGTACCATTCCAGCATAAGCAAATTAGAATTAGGATCATAGGATTATATATTTCAACAACAATACTATATGATGATCAATTCTGATGGACATGGCCATCTTCAACAATGAGATGAGCCAAATCAGTTCCAATAGAGCAATAATGAATTGAACCAGCTACACCCAGCAAAAGAACTCTGGGAGATGACCATGAACCACTACATAATATTTTCAATCCCTCTGTTTTTATCCATCTCCATTTTTGATCTCCTTCACAGGCTAATTGTACAATATTTCAAAGTTCGATTCCTTTTGTACAGCAAATTTTTGGACATGTATACATATACAGTATTTAATTTATACTTTAACATATTTAACATGTATTGGTCAATCTGCCATCTGGGGGAAGGGGTGGGGAAGTAGGGGAAAAGTTGGAACAAAAGGTTTTGCAATTGTCATCGCTTAAAAATTACCCATTCATATATCTTGTAAATAAAAAGCTATAAAAAAAAAAAAAAAAAAAAAGAATTAGGATCATAGGACTTACAACTGGAAGAAACCTGATAAATCATTTTACAAATCTGAAGGAACAGATGTAGGATTCTCAAATGCAGTTCACATGACTACAAAATCAAGAGCCATTTCATTAACTTTGCATTCCACACCACCCAAAAAACAATATTTCTCATCTCCAACAACACAAGGGAAAAAAGCATGCATATCATTTTTTCTACAAGTTGGTTAAAAGTTTAGTTTTATTTATAGTTGAAACTCATGTCTTCAAATGTATATTATTTATCTTCTAAGACAATTCAACCGTTAAGTATAAAGTGGTTTCTTAAATAAGAAATATTACTGGATAACATGGTTACAAAGTTAAAATTAAAAAGTCCTAGCCCTCAAAGAGCTTACACAATGTAGCATTCTTCTGATAAATATCAGATATAGAAAATCAGTACTTTTTATCCACCCCCCCCTCCCAAAAAAAAAAAAAAAAAAAACACATTGCAAGACTCTCAATTTCATCCAGAACACATACCTGTTGATGGTGAAATACAATAATCATCCTCTACAGACTGGCCATAGAGATCATCATCTTCAAAATCTAAATGAAATATACAATAAGTTAAAATAAATATCAAATGATCTTACATTCTAATCAATAATGTTCCAACATTAAAATAAACACATCTATGTTAAGGAGACCCTAGAATATGTTATTCCAATAATTGTTTCAAAGATTTCAAATTTACTTTCCAATGGGTATCTACTTTGTTTCCAGTTCTTTGCTACAAAAAGTATTGCTTGCTATGAATATTTAGGGGAAATGTTGGACCAGTGTAAATGCCCAGTAATGGGATCAAAAGGTTTAACAGCTCCAGTACATCTTCCTATTCAGCTATCAGCAAATTCTTTATCTCCCTCCCCCCACCCCATTCAATAAACTCTAGTATTTTCGTATTAGTTATAGGATCCAAATATAAAATTCTCTTTTTGGTTTTTAAAATGTTTCTTAACTTGGTCCTCTCTAACCTTTTCAGTTTTCTTATACTTCACTTTTCCCTCAGGTACTCTCTGATTCAGTTATACTAGCCTCCCTAGTTTTCCTCACACAAGATACTCCATATTTCCCAAATCAGAGTATTTTCCATTTGCTATTTCCCATGTCATTTCATAAGAAATGCCAGGCTGGATAAATCAAAAGCTTGAATTATGTTTACCAAGAAAAATATCCACAATCTCAGATATGGAGACGATATCTTTCTGATGGCATAAAGTAAAAAGAAATTAAAACACCTCCTGACAGATAAAAGAAGAAAGCATAAAAGCTAGTTTGCAGCTTAACATCAAAAAATAAAAAAATAACTGGTCCCATCACTTCCTGACAAATAGGAGAGAAGCTGGATCAGATTTTATATTCTTGGACTCACTGCAGACAGCAACAGTAGACATAAAATTAAAAGATGCTTGTTCCCTGGAAGGAAAGCTATGGCAAATCTGGACAGCAATACTAAAAAGCATAAACACTACTTTGCCGACAATGATACATGTAAAGTCAAAGGTATGGTTTTTCCAATAGCAAAACACAGCTGTAAGAGACAGAAGATAGATGGCCCTGGCATGCTATGGTCATATAGAGTTAGAAACGACTTAACAACATCCCTCATGCCTGGAACTTTTCTCTTTTTTCAGCTTTACCTCATGGCTTCTATGGCTTCCTTCAAGACTTAATTTAAATTTCACCTTCTGTGAGAAGCTTTTCTCAGTACTTCTTAAATAGTGCTTTCCCTCTGAGATTCTTCTCCAATATATCTTGGAGGTTGTTTGCAATCTCCCCGACTAAACTATCAGCTCCTAAAAAAAGCAGGAACTTGGTTTGTGTTTGTTTTATTTTTTCCTTTGCAGCTCCAAAACTTTGGATAGTGCCTGGCACATACCAATTCACACAATTCAAAGATGTCTTTTCATTTCAGTTTCCTTGTGCACAGTTTCAATTAATTTTAAGTATGTCTACATTTCTACAATCCCCTCCAACACTAGTTTCATCTTTCTTTATATGGTAATTTGAATGTGAGGGAAACTCCCAGAGTTGTTTTAATTTTCTTTTTCAAGTGGCTTTTTTATTTAACTAATATTTCTGTCCCTGTATTTAAATTTTTTCCACATTTGTATTTCATATTGCTTCTCCAAGAAAATAAAATACCATGCATTACTATCTTTAGAATGTATACTCTAAGTTGCTGTTTAGGCCAAAATGAACGATCTACCCATCTTTTTATCCAGGCAACACTGTAATCAATAGAATATATCTTAATACAACTGGCAGAGCTTAGTGGCAGAGACAGTAAAATCATTTTCCTGTTATCTACTTTCATGTCTTATTATTTCAAGAGACATTAAATTCCAGAAAAACAATGTACAGTTTTATTTCCCATACTACAGCATAAGCTCCATGTAAACAGCATCCTTCTCGTTATGGGCTTAGCAGTATTCTCTTTATACAGTGGGAACAAATATTAGTTAAACTGCTGAAATAAACTAAAGACTAGGTATGGATGCCCATAACCTTAAAATAATTAGATTTGAGTGCTTATTGGTCTATTAATTTCAAAAGGGTCAGGAAAAATAGCAAGAATCCAAAAAGTGGGATCCCAAAATAAAAGGAGTGTAACTGGCACAAGTCTGCACAATATACTTAATAAATTGTTACTTTTAACACAAAAATCATAAAAAGTTAAATGCTAATCAGAAAGGAATTTAACTAATTTTCAAAGTTCATGAAAAATTTCTCAGAACCAGAAAGGGGGGGGGGGGGGGGGGGGAGAGAAACCTTGAGCAAACAGAACAGAAAACTAAAATTTACAATTTTAAATGAAATCATGTTCAATTTTAAGAAGTAGCCACATAAAGCATATTAATTCTGCATTAGCAATTCTTCCTATGAAACATAAACCAAAAAGCATTTCAAAATATATTAATCATTCAAAAGACATTTATTTCACAAAATGACTTTCTATTAAAAATTTTTTTTTGGCCTTTTCATCATGCTGACTCATGTTTTGAAAGGATTTGTCAATTCTAGAAAGTCAGTATCCTCACCAACACCTAAAACAAACAAGATGAAGAAAACTGATCCTGACATATTTAAAGTGGTTATGATGTCACCAAATATTCTAAAGAAAACATGGCAACCTGAACTAAGGAGAGTCAATAAACTGAGGGAAAAAATTAGGTGTTCAGTTCAAAAACAAAATGTACACAGATAGTAATAATTCTATTCACAGTGTTTTGTTTTCAGATCTTCCACTTAATCTTATGTTTACTTATACATCTGTGATCTACAACATTTAGACAAGCTTTAAAAGGTTTCCATTTTAGGCAATACCAGGAACTAACAAATATCATAATGGATAACTGACAGTTTGAAAAAAAAAATTGTATAAGGATATGTCTTGGTTGCTTTGCAAGTACAAATGTTTAATGTTTATGTCCCTAAATCCCTATCTTTCCTTTGAAAATTCTACTATAACTTGCTTACATTAAAGAAACATTTAAGTGCCTTCTATATGCTTAGAACTAGAACTAGAGGGTAAGTGAAGGGAAAAGATTTGCTCTCAAAGCGCTTATATCTAATAGAGGAAACAGTTTTCTAAATTACCAAATTTGTTACTGTCCCTGAATCGAATTATATGTTTTAAAATAATTACATCCATTTATTTGATACCCAGTGAGCAAGTAAGTACTTTTTTCTGTCATACAAACTCAAAAGTTCCTCCATTATATAACTACTTAGGGATTTGGTAAACAAAACCAAATTCATCCTAGCCATGACCCTACAAGACTTGCATAGCATTTAGTTACAATCTCCTCTCTTACTCGATTCTCAGGTAAAAGTCACTAGTCATTTTCGTTTCCCTTCTTTGTACTTTTATCATCACCTATATATCCATCACTAATTTCTAAAACTCCTAATTTAGTAGGAAAGTCAAACGGAACAAAGCCAAGATAATCAGTTCATTCATACAATTCTTGAGTGCACAACACAAAAACACATCTTTCGAATACTGAACGTTTTTAATACTCGTATTTATACCAAAAGAATAACCCTTAAAACGCTAAAAATTTAACTTCAATTGTAGACTATCACAAAAGGATTTCTCCAAACTGGGTAGTGGTTTTTATTTGTTCGTTTTAAAGGAGCTTAGGGGTGTGTGTGTGTGTGTGTGTGGTTTTTTAGGGGGGCGGGGGTTAAGAGAAAGAGCAATGCAAAAAACCGTGTTGTTCTTGGAGATTCTGGCAGAGGGGAGCAGAAAAGAGGGACAGGCACTAAAGAAAACATATGTGTGTGCATACACCTTAAAGAAAGTCTCCCAGAATGAGATTTACACTGCCCCAATAAGCGTCAACTAAGTGGCAGGTAGTAAACACACCAAAATCTTTACCTTGCCAAATTCCTGCCCAACAGGGTACGCACGCTGCCCACGTAACAAATGAAAAATAATGACCATGAGTGGTATCACCCCTAGCAGCTGGGTCAGCTTCTTGCCCTCTCCGACAAATCTTTCTCTTGCCCCATTTGTTTGGGTCGAACTAGTTGCCCCGGCCTCCACGCTCCAAAATCATCGCTCCGGGACTCCGGATTTTGAGAGAAGCCAAAAGGAAGGGGCAGAAGAGTAGGCCAAGAGATAAGGAAAAGCAGGGAGCCCCATAGGGCCCAAGGCCGCGGCCCAGGGTGACAGGGGGAAGGACTGGTCTCTGGACTCACCTTCATCGTAGTTGTAGCCTCGGACGTTCCTGTGCCGCGCCATACCGACTACAGCGCCCGCCCCTCCGTTACGCCCCGCTGCTTCGACCCCCTCAGACTATCTTTTTCAGATGCGGCCGCGATAACCACAGCAGCCTGGAGAGCGCTCGGACGCCATGTTGGCTTCCGGCACGGCGCTCCGCAAAGGTTCTGCGCACGCGCGACGACGCGCGACGCGACGAACGTCACCGTCCGCCGAAAACGCATGCGCGCTGAGACTTCCAGCACTCCACCCACTCCCTACTTCCCCGGCATCATGGGGATGATTGGTAGTAGGCCGGGACATTACGTACGGGAGCTCCGCCCACACGCCCCTTGAGCCTGGTAGGAGGCGAGGATGCTCAAGCACCGACCTCGTCACGTGACGCCGCCTAGATTGGTGCACACGTGAAGTTTGATTTGGTTCCAGTTAATTGACGTGGGATGTCGGGAGTAGAGCAAAGCTGGCCCGAGTTACTGTCGTAAGAGTCAATAAGTCATTCTGCGATATTTGGTAGAAATGTGGAGAGAGGGGTGTAGGACTGGAGCTGGAAAAAAATGAGTTTGTTGACGTTGACGGACAAGAACCAGCAGTGGGCGTGACCTCTGCCAGTGGTTTACTCGCTAATCATTGAAGAAGTGTGCTCTACCCCTCTAGATGGACTAAATTTGCATAATGAAACGCGCGTTTTATGATTTGGTCAGGTGCAATTTGTTTTGCTTCACTATGCATATTTGTTACAAGGTTATTTGTTTTTGTTTTTTCTCCACTGGGGTCAAGAAAATAAATGCTTTAGTGAATTTTTAAAATTCAATATAAATTTCAATAAAATTAAAAATAAAAGTAAAAATAAAATCCATTATGCTGGGACTTGAACCTAAATATTCCAGATTTCGATTCTAAGTGGCTTTCTACTGAACAAATTAGGCCTTTGGGAATATCTCTTATCATAAGCTATATTTTTTTTCCCAATATATGTGTACATATTTATACAGTTATCTTGCTGCACCAAAAAAAAAAAAAAAATCAGATCAAGAAGGAAGGAAAAGAAAAACAAAACAAAATATAAGCAATTAACAACAGAGAAAGTGAGAATGCTATGTTGTGTTCCACACTCTGTTCCCACGATTCTCTTTCTGAGTGTAGATGGCTCTCTTTATCACTGAACAAGTGGAAGTGGTTTGAATCCTCTCATTGTTGAAGAGAGTCACATCCATCAGAATTTATCTTGTAGTCTTCTTGCCCCTGTGTATAATGATCTCCTGGTTCTGCTCATTTCACTTAGCATTACTTTATGTAGGCCTCTCCAAGCCTCTCTGAAATCATCCTGCTGATTGTTTCTTAGAGAACAGTATTATTCCATAGCATTCATATACCATAATTTACTCAGCCATATGGATTCTGTCAATAAAAAGTTACTATAATAAAAAAAAAATTTATTCAGCCATTCTCCAATTGATGGGCATCTGTAATGTTCTCTTCTCTAAAATATAATATTCTCTGGGAGCAGATTTCTTGGGGAGGTTCCGGAGCATCCTTTGTTTCATTTCAAAGTAATAATCACCTTAAATGCAACCAGGAGTTAAAAGTTCAGATCCTTTATTGTTTCCTTCCAAATAGCTCAGTTGGCTTTCTTAGAGGCCTACCTCTCTCCTTAGTTCCAAGAGCTCTTGCCGCTAGTCTTTTGTCTTTTCCAGCTTTAGCCTCTAGCTCGCTCTGAATCCAAAGCCTCCAGCCAACACAAAGGTGGAAAAAAGAATGAATCTGACTCCTCCTCCAAGAGTGGGTTTGTGGGCTTGTGGGCTTGTGGGCTTATGGGCTTCTGACTTGTGAATTTCCCAAAGTCAATCCTAGTTAAGGCTCCTAGCTTATATATGCTCTCTAAAGGTATGAACTCTAATGTGTGAACTAATGTGTGAACTCTCTTAAAGCTGTGAACTAAGTACATAAGCATTGTCTCTATCAATTCCAGTGACTTAGCACCTTGTTTCAAGTTCTGGCCTATAACATCTCCCACTTTCTTTTGATTTAGAACATAAGGTGGTCATGACCTCCCTGATTTCTCAAGGAGGTGAGAACCCCAAAAAGGAGGTGATCACACCCTCCTTGACATCTCAGGAAGGGAGATGAAAACACCAAAGGAAATGGGAAATCAAATCATATTAGCAGGTTTCTGAAGGGGGTCACTTGAAACAGGTATACATAAATCCATCAATATGGGAGATATTACACATAATTACATAAATTACATAAGCACATAGCAATATAATACAGGCTAGTAGTGATTTTTTTCACTACTTATTCAAATAACATGAATCAACATAAGGAATTATACATATCCATAAATCCTAGAAATAGTCCAAAAGGAATCTATTGTCCATTCCTGTCATGCGCCAGGAACCCAATAATTCCTGCAAGTTTTGAAGTCCTGCAATAGTCTCATCAACAATTTTTCATCTCAAGGAATCGAATGATTCCTGCTGGTTTTCAAGTCCTGAAACAGTCTCATTATCAGCCAGGCTCTTTCAGTGTCAGATGTTTCTTAGATCTTTTTCATTTTGAGGTTTTTCTCCTTTTCTGTCTTTCTCCAGGTGTTCATTGCCACCCATCTGTTTCCTTCTCCATCTGTAGGAATATAAGCAAACCCTCTCTCCCAGGCAGTTAACCTATCTAGTCCCTTCTATTTACCACTTTCTAAATCTCTCTTCATCACCTGGCAAGGCAATTACATTGGAGCTGTTTGCACTAGACACTGCCCTGTTGGTTTAAAAAGCCTAAATTCTCCCCAATTGTAATCCCTTTCTGCTATCTGATTGCTTTTTTGCTGGTTGATCATGTAAACCCTTTCTACCATGTGATTGCTTTTCAGCGGATTGATCACCTCAGAGTCCTGACCTTCTAAAGACTCTCTAGATGTAAACTCAGCTGCCATCATGCCCCACTTGTTTTTTGTATGATATCTTGGAGCTGGGCTCCACCAGTGGAAGCCTCGGTTGCATTTTGGACATGGGGTTTTAGGTCATCTCTCAGCCTGTCTTCTCACTCTGTCTCTGTACCTACACTGGGCCCTCAGATGTTCTAGTTTTCCACACTGAAAAAACATCAACAATTTTTCTCTAGAAGTCCCTTGCCAAAAGGGACCCTGTATTTCCATGTTCATCATAGTCTGAGTATAATAAGCAATTTGTGTGCCCACTGTGGCACAGTGTCTTATGATCTCCTCTAAAGGAGCATCTTTGTGTAGTCCCCATATAATTCTTTTGCAAATCTCATTAGCATTTTCCTTAGCCAGATGTCTGGTTATTATTTCTGTAGCTGTATTTTCTCCAGTGATTCTTGTGACAGCTGTTTGCAAAAGTCCCTCAAAATCTGCAAAGGGTTCATTGGGATCTTGCTCTATTTTTGTGAAGGCTTCCCTTACATCTTTTCCTGAAAGGGTACCCCAAGCTTTTATAGTAGTAGTCACGATCTGCTCATAAGCTGTTGTGGGGTAATTAATCTGTTCTGAATTCTCTCCATACTGACCTTTACCTGCTAATTGGTCAAAAGTGACTTGTACATTAACTCCTGTTTGCCTATTGCTTCTGGCTTGAATCCTACATAATTCATGATACTCCAAAAGCCACAACAAGTTTTGTCCAGGTTCTAAATATATCCTTGCTATGGATTTCCAATCACTCGGGGTTAAGATTTCATAAGCCAAACTATCTAGTAACATCTTAACATAAGATGATGTAGCCCCATAAAGAGTGCAACCTTTTTTCAAATCCTTAAAATTTTCCAAATCGAAAGGAGTATATCTTCTCCCTTTTTGACTTGAAGAGTCAAGCTCTTCAATCACAGGGTATGGATTTATAAAATCAGATACATCCTGTCCTTCATTTTTTGCCTTGACCAATGCATTTTGTTATCTTGTAATAGGCTGCTTATAGGTAGTTTTGGTTGTGTCACTGCCTCTCCCCCTCCTCCTCCCTCCACCCATGAAGAGTTAATTGAGGGAAGTAGGTCAGAGTATAAGTGATCTTATTTCTCCTGCTGTGAATTCTTATCTGATTCTTCATCCTTTTCACCTAATTTAGTTGGCAGCTCCCTCTCCTGCTCTTTCTTCTTTTTCCTTATTCTAACACTTAAATAATTTCTTAAAGCCAGTTGTATTAAATTATATGTATTAAGTGTATTTTTGGAAATTGAGTTTGGATTGGAATTGTAGTATTCACCTAGTTGTTCTCCTAATAATTTCCACTTGTCTGGATCCAATTCTTTTTCCATAGAGAACCAAGAAGATGTGTACTGTACAGGTTTTTAAAGATCAATGATCTACTCCCAAATTATAATTAAACCTTGGCTTTTCATAATCCTGACAATGCTCTCTACACATTTTCCTTGAAGAGAAACAGTAGGCTGTTTTCTAAACATCTGTCCCATTTTAGCTGAAATAATATTTTATCCCTTTAACAAAGTTTCCTTGTTTATTTTTGTATTCTCCATATTTCTGGGTTGAGGAGACTTTTCCACTGAAATCAGGATCAAAGGCTTTTTTCACTGAGATCAGGATTGGAGGCTTTTCCACTGGAATCAGGATTGTGTCTGTCCCACGTCAGGCGCCAAAGGCATCCACTCATTTTCCAGTTTCTTGCCCCACTACAAAGAGGGCTGCCACAAACATTTTTGCACATGTGGGTCCCTTTCCCTCCTTTAAAAATCTCTTTGGGATATAAGTTTACTAAAAATTATTTTATTTGTTAAAGCAAAAATAAAAGTCAATACAAAATTAAAAGAACAAAAATAAGAAGATGAATGTCTAAAAGAACAAACATCTATACAAACTATTACCATTCCCTAAGTTTAATTTATATAAATAAATTGATCATGAAAATAAAAACAAAGAATCTGATAATCTCATCTAGAAAATAATAGCTAACATTTAAATAATGTTTTGAGTTTTACAAGGCACTTTGCAAATATTATTTCATTTTATCCTCATAAGTAGGTGCTGTTATTTTTCCATTTTACTGATGACATGAGGCAGACAGAGCTCAAATGATTTACACAGTCACACAGCTAATAAGTATCAAACAGTAGATTTGAATTAGGGTCTTCCTGACTCCAAATACAGTATTCTTCCTGCCTCCTCCATTTCACTGAAAAAAAAAAGCAGAACTTTGTTCCACAATCCTCTGATTATTGAGATCAATGGGGAAGTGTCGGCTTGCCTTAACTTTTCCACTTGTTGTGGAATATGTCTGCCCTAGTTCAAATCAAAGACAAATTAACTACAGAGACTGAAGTCTTTAGATAGTACAGTACTTATTCTGAACAATGCAATATGAATGGATGCAAAGTTCTCATGAAATTGTTTATTCTTCCTTTTACATGTTAGATAAAACTAATTCCATTATCTGTTTCTCCAAGGAGACATTATATATATATATGTCAATATACTACTGATGAAGAATAGTTTTAAAGAATTTCTGGAAAGGAAACTCCCTCTACCAGCATATTCGGGCAACTGTTCTACAACTTACATAGCTTTAGAGAATTGTCTCAAAGTTTACTGAGTGACTTCATCAGGATCTCAGTCTCTAGAAGCAGGACTTAAGCAAGTCTTCTGACTTTAAGGTTCTCTCTATTCATTTGCAAAAGTACTTTTAACTTTGGACCATGATACTATCTAAAGCATTTAGGATCATGTACTTAGTGCAGGAAAAGACCTTAGAAGTCATTAAATCTAGACATTTTCTTTTTTTTGGGGGGGGGGGTTCTTTTTTTTTTTAATTTTTTTTATTATAATAACTTTTTATTGACAGAACCCATGCCAGGGTAATTTTTTACAACATTATCCCTTGCACTAACTTCTGTTCCGATTTTTCCCCTCTCTCCCCCCACCTCCTCCCCTAGATGGCAAGCAGTCCTATATATGTTAAATATGTCAGAGTATATCCTAGATACAATATATGTGTGCAGAACCGAACAGGTCTCTTGTTGCACAGGGAGAATTGGATTCAGAAGGTAGAAATAACCCAGGAAGAAAAACCAAAATGCAAGCAGTTTACATTCATTTCCCAGTGTTCTTTCTTTGGGTGTAGCTGCTTCTGTCCATCATTGATCAATTGGAACTGAGTTAGGTCTCTTTGTCAAAGACATCCACGTCCATCAGAATTGATCATCATATAGTATCGTTGTTGAAGTATATAATGATCTCCTGGTTCTTCTCATTTCACTTAGCATCAGTTCATGTAAGTCTCTCCACGCCTCTCTGTATTCATCCTGCTGGCCATTTCTTACAGAACAATAATATTCCATAACATTCATATACCACAATTTACCCAACCATTCTCCAATTGATGGGCATCCATTTATTTTCCAGTTTCTAGCCACTACAAACAGGGCTGCCACAAACATTTTGGCACATACAGGTCCCTTTCCCTTTCCCTTCTTTAATATCTCTTTGGGATATAAGCCCAGTAGTAGCACTGCTGGGTCAAAGGGTATGCATAGTTTGATAACTTTTGGGGCATAATTCCAGATTGATCTCCAGAATGGTTGGATTCGTTCAAACTCCACCAACAATGCATCAGTGTCCCAGTTTTCCCGCATCCCCTCCAACATTAATCATTATTTTTTCCTGTCATCTTAGCCAATCTGACAGGTGTGTGTAGTGGTATCTCAGAGTTGTCTTACTTTGCATTTCTCTGATCAATAGTGATTTGGAACACTCTTTCATATGAGTGGTAATAGTTTCAATTTCATCATCTGAAAATTGTCTGTTCATATCCTTTGACCATTTATCAATTGGAGAATGGTTTTATTTCTTATAAATTAGAGTCAATTCTCTATATATTTTGGAAATGAGGCCTTTATCAGAACCTTTAACTGTAAAGATGTTTTCCCGGTTTGTTGCTTCCCTTCTAATCTTGTTTGCATTAGTTTTGTTTTTTTTTTTTTTAATTTGCTTTTTAATTTGATATAATCAAAATTTTCTATTTTGTGATCAGTAATGGTCTCTAGTTCATCTTTGGTCACAAATTTCTTCCTCCTCCACAAGTCTGAGAGATAAACTATCCTATGTTCCTCTAATTTATTTATAATCTCATTTTTTATGCCTAAATCATGGACCCATTTTGATCTTATCTTGGTGTATACAGTGTTAAGTGTGGGTCCATGCCTAATTTCTGCCATACTAATTTCCACTTATCCCAGCAGTTTTTGTCAAAGAATGAATTCTTATCCCAAAAGTTAGGATCTTTGGGTTTGTAAAACAGTAGATTGCTATAGTTGACTATTTGTCTTGTGAACCTAACCTGTTCCACTGATCAATTAATCTATTTCTTAGCCAATACCAAATGGTTTTGGTGACTGCTGCTTTATAATATAGTTTTAGATCAGGTACAGCTAGGCCACTTTCATTTGATTTTTTTTTCATTAATTCCCTTGAGATTCTCGACCTTTTATTATTCCATATGAATTTTGTTATTTTTTCTAGATCATTAAAATATTTTCTTGGAAGTCTGATTGGTATAGCACTAAATAAATAGATTAGTTTAGGGAGTATTGTCACCTTTATTATATTCACTCGGCCTATCCAAGAGCACTTAATATTTTTCCAATTATTTAAGTCTGACTTTATTTGTGTGGAAAGTATTTTGGAATTTTGCTCATATAATTCCTGACTTTCCTTTGATAGATAGATTTCCAAATATTTTATGCTGTCGACAGTTATTTTGAATGGAATTTCTCTTTGTATCTCTTGCTGTTGAATTTTATTGGTGATGTATAAAAATGCTGAGGATTTATGGGAATTTATTTTGTATCCTGCAACTTTGCTAAAGTTATGAATTATTTCTAATAGCTTTTTAGTAGAATCTCTGGGGTTCTCTAAGTATACCATCATATCATCTGCAAAGAGTGATAGTTTGGTTTCTTCATTGCCTACTCTATTTCCTTTAATCTCTTTCTCTACTCTTATTGCTGAGGCTAGTGTTTCTAATACAATATTGAATAATAATGGTGATAGTGGGCAACCTTGCTTCACTCTAGATCTTACTGGGAAAGGTTCCTTTTGTTGAATGTAATTTGTTGAATGTAATTTTCATTACATTGTGGTCTGAAAAGGATGCATTTACTATTTCTGCCTTTTTAGTATCCCTCCCCCCTCCCCCGGCTTAGAGTTCCTCCTCCATCTTACTCCTTTCCCTCACAGTTTCCGTATTCTCTTCCGCTTAGCTTATTCCTTCCCTTTTCACTTTTCCCTTCTCACTTTTCAATGAGGTGGGAGAAGATCTAAATCGAATGTCTAAAATTTTTCTCTTAAAGCCAATTCTGATGGCAAGTCTAGACATTTTCAAAAGAGGAAACAGACCCAAACAGGTTAAGAGAGATCATGTAATTTCAATACCAAGTGCTTGTACTCCAAATTCAGTATTCATTCATTTGTACCCTATATTTCTTTGGGTCTTATGTATGCTTTACTTCTACACAATAAGAGTGGATTTTACAAAAAAAAAAAAAGCAAGTTTAGGCTTAATGTCAGGAAATGCTTTCTAAAAACTAGAGCTGCTCAAAAATAAAATGGAATGCCTCAGAAGTTGTAAGGTTTTCCTCATTGATAGTTTTCAAGTAGAGGCTACACAACCACTTATTAGGTATGAAAGTATTTGTAAGAATACTTAACACAGTACCTGGCATATAGTGGATACTATATAAATGCTTATTTCCCTCATCTCATCACTACCTCAATAACCCTCCCTATGGCAATACATCCTTTCAGTATGAAATAGACTAAATGGTCAATAAATCTTTTTCAATTCTAAAATTTTGTGATTTTAAATTTTAGAGTTGGAAGTCATGTGATTTTAGATGTAGGGTTTGACATCAAATGATATAGCTAGAGCAACAAAAGTTGAGTTTTGATCATGTGATGAATTCACAATGGCCAGTCTCTTTGACAAAAGATAGATTTATTTAGAGGAAGAGGGTACAGAAAAATGAAGATGATGAGATCTTGAATGGTATGTTGGACAGAGAGAAACTAAAGAATTGATCCCTGTGGCAAGCACCTAAAAGGCACTGATAGAGAAGTTTATCTTCATGGTTCCACTCTCTGCAGAGGTCATCCAATCTAAAATCCAAGTTATATCAAACCCCTGCGAACCCACCCTTCATAGAGGTCTCCAACATATCCATATCCTGTCAGAAATCCCAGTCGCGTCCTTGAGGTTAAATTTTCCCTATAAAATCTACTTGTAGGCCATGCCATGGCTGCTGCCCTCCTTTGGGTCAGTCCTCCATGGTACTCTGACTCATGATATCTTTTCCCTTCCCCTTCCTCCATGCCATATGGTATCTCTCCTAGCTTGACTATTCTTCTCAACCCTACTTCTCCTTATAACTAACTAATTCTTTCAGGATGCTAAATCTCTTTCAGGATTTAGCCTACCAGCTAAGGACATGCCTCAACCTGATCGGGTATCCTCTTTCTACTGGGTAATTGTGAGTTCCACTGAGAAATTTCTTTCATATGCTCCCCCAATTCTATTTCATATTTGCCATTCCTGGTGTCTATTGTAAATCTTCATTTTGTTTGTAACTCCTTCCCCTAAATATATCTAGCTTTTGCCAAAGAGAATAGCCATTGTGAATTCTTCACATGACTGACCCCCAACTTTTAGTGCCTATCATCATTTGGTGTCTACATCACCCACATCATTTTGCTCAAACAACCTCAAAGAGATACAGTAGACACTAGGAATGGTAAATATGAAATAGAGTGGGATAGCATATGAAAGGAAATTTAATGATTAATGATGGAAAGAGCAAATTCCCTAGTGGAACTTGCTATTTACCAGGAGAAAGGAAATAAATATACCATAAGATTGGGGCATGTCCTTAGCTTTAGTCCTTAGACTAAATCCTGAAAGGATTTAATACTTAAGACTTTAAGACTTAATACCCTAAAAGAGTTAGTTAGCTATAAGGAGAAGTGGCAAGTAGAGTGGAGTTAGAAGAAATACCACATAGCATGAGGGAATGGGAAGAGGAAAGATACTATGAGGTAGAGTGCCATGGTGGACTGACCCAAAGGAAGGCAGCAGCCATAGGATAGCCCATAAGTCGGTTTTATAGGAAAATTTTAACCTCAGGGACATGATTGGAATTTGTGACAGGGTATGGCAAGGTGAGACTGCTGGAGACCTCTACAGAGGGTGTGTTTTAGGGGTTTGACATAACTTGAATTTCAGATTGGACAACTTCTCCAGAGGGTGGAGCTAAACTGATCTCTAACAGAGCCTTCTACCTGCCTGCCCCAAGAATCAGTTCCTCTGCTAACCACACCTAACATTGAAGAACTCATCAGAAGAAACCTCAGTTTCCATGTAATCCAATCTAGATTTGGAACTAGATAAGAATTCTCTGCAAGATATATCAGATGAGTATTTGCATAAAGATTTCTTTCTAAGTAAGGGGTTACCAACAGCTTACCTAAGTGACCCATGCCACATTTGGAGAGTTTTAGTTTTTAGTCATGTATTATTTCATTATAATCTCTAGCTAACTCCCATACAACTTCTACCAGAATCCAGCCTCTGGTTTTCCTATGCTCTGGTATATGTGTGATATGAATCTTTTCTGAACTTGAAGCAAAATTGAAAAAGTAAATTTAAAGAAAGAAATATTTTTTTTTAAATTAAAAAGAAAAAACAGATTCTTATTGGAAAGCCAAACAAGAAAATTTCCTGTTACAGATGTTCCCCTTCTGATTTTCCTGTTCTCTCCCTTTTCTCTACAAAGGTCCAATATGAACATTACCACAAAGTTGTGTTTAGGGAACTGATTCTGGTGGAAAACTGATTTCATTACCTGAGGGAATGTATAAAGTAAATTTAATATCAGAACATTTTAAGACAAAAGTCCTTTGTTATTTTCACTGGGACTTGGATACAGTGGGAAGTGGGATTTTTGGAAGAGATATAAAAAATTAAGTGTTTTTTTGGGGGGGTTTTTTTTGTGTGTGTGTGTGTGTGGAAAGCTCTAGATAAAAAGCAGCCCTGGAAGGTAATAAACAATGGGAGGAAGGTCAAATATAGTAGTGAACCCAGGACAAAATAATTAAATATCTGTGTGTACCAAAGCTCAATGATAAACAGCTGTGAAAAGAAGTCATTAAGAAGTAATTATTAGTTTATGAGCAAGGGTCTTTTGCTGACTAGGATCATAATTTTTGTTTTCTTTAAAATGTATCAGCCTTAATCAATCAACTCTCTTTGATTGAGTATGATAAATAATTTATGCATTTTTGCCCCATTGCTCGACTTCAGTATGCAAAGAAACATGGCATAGGATCAGTCTTTACCGAAGAATAAGAAGGCCTAGTCTCCAAGCCTGGGTTCACCATTCCTTCTTTGACCTTCTCTTGGTCCTTGATTTTCTCAATACTAAGATGAAAGAGGAAGATTTTAAATGTTTCATTGAGCTCCAAGATTCTAAATAGTTTAGGTAGAGGAATAATTGGTTTCTGTGGACTTTTCTGGATTATTGTTGAAAATGATGAGAATGATAAAAGTTTTATTTTTTAATAGTGCTTAATTTCTGGGTAAGTAAAAATGTGGTACAGTAAAAGGAACAGAAGACTTTTAGAGTAAGAGGCCTCTGTTCAAAACCAGACCCTTCCATTTATTACATGTTTGACCCTGAACTTATCTCTGCTTCAGTTTCCTTATCTATAATATAGTGTGTTGGTCTCTGTAACCCTTTATGTCCCTTTTAGCTACAAATATATAATATAGAACCCCATAAATCCATTTTGTCTAGACCACTCAATAGCAATGAAGTAAATAATTGGCTTTTTATGACCATCAACTCAATGAACTTTTTGATGAATGACAAAATGGAATTTTCTAAAACCTAAATATGTTTCCTTAATCAGTCTCTAGACATTTTTGTAGAAGGTAGGAAGTCTGAAAAGGTATACTTAAGGCTCAATATGACTGATTTAATCCTACAAGATATTAACTCAGTGGAATTGATGAGATAATTGGTTCCCTAGATATAATGATTGGCTTATACTCAGTATGATGAATTGATTGAATTGTAATAGAGTATTTAAGAAGTCAGAATCAGACCTAAGTCAGGAACAGAGACTGAGATGTTCAGACTGCTGACTGGCTGATTGGGACTGCTGACACAGACTGGGAGACTGAAGGAGACAACAAAGACTTTGGACTTTATTCCTGACTATTCTTGTGGTGATTATTCTACTGAAACCAAGGCCTGTTCGAAGGACCTCCAGAGAGTTAGCCAGAACATTTACACATTTTAATAACGTTAATGATTGTAACAAATATTCCCTGATAATTTAAGATAATTTTTAAATCAAATTAATTTTTTTCAATTAATAAACATATATTTTTTTCTCTATCACCTCTCCAGCAATTGAAGGCAAAAACAAACAACAAAAATCAAATATGTATCAAATATAAATAGTCAAATAAAACAAATTCCTCATTGACTATGTCCAAAAGTGTATATCTCATCCTCTATCTTGAGTCCATTGGTTCTGCCAGAAGATGAGAAAGGATCTGTGGAATGGTGGTTGTTCAATACATCAATCAGAGTTCTTAAGTCTTTCACAAGTGCTTCATAGTTTTATATAGATTATCATATAGATTGTTCTGATTCTGCTCATTTCATTTTATATATCAATTCATTCAAGTCTTTCCAGATTTCTCTGAAATGATTCCTTTCATAATTATGTCCACATATCTTTATTTGTTAAGCTATTCCCTAATTATTGGCCATCCCAATTGTTTCCAATTCATTGCCAATACAAAAAGAATATATGATTTAACAAAATTCTTGGAGGAAACTTCCCCATTTATAGATTGTTTTTGGTAGTAGTTCTATTTTTACTTTTAATGTAATCTTCTTTTATCACCAGCCATAATTTTGTGAAATTGCCTCCTAGGTATATTATAGAAAATTCACAAAAGCTCTCTTTTCTCTTTACCAGGCATAACTTATTTCATAGATACTTCACAATGAGATGACTCAGGAAGCCCAAGATAATAAGGACTTGAGTTTTGTGACTAGAGCCTTAATGTTATGAAATAATGGAGTTCTTGCTTGCTTCTACCTGTTCAGATTTGAAGGGGAAAGAAGTACCCACTTTTTCCCCATATTGCCTAACCCACCAATTGGCTGAAGGGGGGTTTAAATAACAAGTATTTCACTCAAAGATTTCACTTAAATCTAAAACCCTTTTTTTCTAAAACCACAACTAAGCAAAGGAAGTTTAGAAAAATGACATCTTTTCAAATCATACTTTTTTTTGCCTTACTGTAGAGGTCAAGTTAATGGTATTTCAATATCATCTCAGTACCATCAAATGCTAATCATGCTGATAAATAATTGTTCCAATAAATAGATTATTCCAGGATCATTGTTTGCTAATTGAGGGCAACTTTTAAAAGAAAGGGGATGGGTAGGCAAGGGAGCAAGGGGAAGAACAAGTGACCACAAAAACTTTATTGATCAAACACAATAACCACATAATAGACTCCAGTCTAGAAATAGGAAGGCCACCAAGGGTTTACATTGACAAAGCATTTAGACTACAGGCATAGAAATAGGGATGGTGACTTATTTGATGCCCATCTAAGGATCTGCCTCAAAACCTCTCAGAATCTTTGCTCTGGCTATAGCTACATATGAAAGGGTCAGGAATATAACTGTGCAGATGGTGAAAACAATGGCCTTGCTCTCTGGTCCTGGCATTGTCTCCCTGCCTTTTCCTCACTTACCCATGTAGAGGGAAGAACAGCAGAGACTCAAGGTTCAAAAACTGGTTAATTTTAAACTCCAAAGTTGCTTTATAGGTTATTAAATTAAGAATTTCCTGGCTTATCATCTAGCTTTCTAGATGATATTTGGGAGGTAAAATTTGGGAGGTAAATGATTACCATCAATGATGGTAAAGTCTGAAAGATGGACTCAAAACTCCAGAACTAAGAATGACTAAACCTGAGGAAGTCAGTTATCAGGGAGGATCATGCTTATTTTTCTTAAGAACTTGACACCTAGAATTGAGACTTCCCTAAAAATGAGTTAAGACTTTAAAACTTCCTCTGAACAAGATAAGAGGAGCTGAGAGGAGGGCTGAGGTTTTTGTCTGTTTGTTTGTTTGTTTGTTTTGGGGGGGGGGGTTCTTTTTCTTTTTTCTATCTCAGGCAAAGACTTCTGAATTTTCCAAGAACAAAAAAAACCTTTTTTTTTTTTTTAAATTTAGTATCCTTTTATTTACAGGTTATATGTATGGGTAACTTTACAGCATTAACAATTGCCAAACTTCTTGTTCCAATTTTTCACCTCTTACACCCCCATCCCCTCCCCCAGATGGCAGGATGACCAGTAGATGTTAAATATATTAAAATATAAATTAGATACACAATAAGTATACATGACCAAACCGTTATTTTACTGTACAAAAAGAATCAGACTCTGAAATATTGTACAATTAGCTTGTGAAGGAAATCAAAAATGCAGGTGGGCATAAATATAGGGATTGGGAATGGAATTCAATGTAATGGTTTTTGAACTAAAAAAAATCTTAAGGATTTTTAAGTTAAAAAAAGTTAAAAAAGTTAAAAAGTTAAGTTAAAAAGTTAAAAAAAAAAAAGTATGGCAGTACCTATTCTTCCTTTAAGGAAAATAGAGCCAAGGATTTCAGCTAACACAAAAACTATATAGTAGAGCATCTAGCAGTTCAACAACAAGCAGGCCTAGAGGTTCAGCAGAGAATGTGCCCAATTAACGATGTCCAATAGAGACTACATGTCTAATTAAACAACATTTAGCAGAACAGTGCATCTAATCAATAAGTGTCCAATAAAGGCTCCAAATTCAGAAGGTAGCAGGCATAGAAGGAGGAACATAATGACCAACTAGAAGACAACAACAAACACTGGAGTGGAGACAGTATGGACCCTAGTTTCATGTGTATGTCTCTTCACATAGGGACTCTGAACTCCTCTACCTCCAGTATGTATATGTTCATCTATGCATATTCCCTATACACTAAAAATATCTGCTGTTTCTATTGTGTACATTTGTAAGAAAATATAGGTTTATAGGAGGAATATTTTGTTGATTTTTTTTTTTTTTTACTATGTCATTTCATACAATGTTTTTGATTTGAACTGGTTGGGCCCTCTGGCTGACTCTTAAAGGTAAATACATTGGTTGGGGGGGAGGTGTCATAAACTATAGTTCTAGAGATGAGACCCAAAGAATACCTTGCACCTAGGGAGTTATTCTCTGGTGAATTAAAAGCTTACACATGATATTTTTCTTATCAGCTTTATAGACATAAGTGCCAGACCATTCAAGGAAAGAGAATTTTGTTCCAAAAAGAAGGTAAAATTTAAGTCTTCTCTACCTGTGCTTATGAAAGATTACACAGTACTTGAAGAGTAATGAGTGCTAAAATTCCCACATCTTGGCCCAGTTTTAAGTCAGGTCATTTTAATCTATCTACCTAAATCCTCTGCTATTTAATTAAGGGAAGTTATACTTCACTCCTCTTCCTTAAAAGCAAACAAAACATGTCTGGAGTTGTTGCCACTGTTGAACTCTAGAAAGATGAAGTGATTTTTGCAGTTTAAAATTCCACTAATCCATATGAGACCTTTGGCACAAAAAAAGTCCTATAGAAGAAATGAAAGTTGTTAAAAGAGTATTTAACTAACAAAAGCACTTCCATTCCTTATGATGAGAGTAACTTATGTGATTATGAGACACCATGAATAGATTCTATCATGTTATAGGAATGATGTGACATATTTATGTTGCATAAATAATGCATAGAAGCATTGGTTCTAATATGAAGGTAGGAGAACCTTTCCTATATTATTGTGTCTTTGTGTAACCATGAAATGCTCCTCAGCAACTTTATTTGATTCTCCAGGAAACTGAAGGAAAGTATAACTTTTGATTATCTTTAGCAATCAGTTTTGTCCTTCAGTTTTTCATTATGGGGTTTCACTTCATTTATATTGAGGTAGGAGGCTACTTCAGTTTTGTTGCAGGAAAGCTCTGGCTCCCTGGGAGAACAAAAAATTAACCCTATGTCAGTAAAATGTTCATGGCAACCTATTTCAGCTTCATTTTGATAATGACATCTGATAACTACTACAGAGAAAGGAACTTCTCAACAATATGTCATCACACTATCTAGCTGCACTCACATGTCTAAAGGATGAAATTCTATCACTTGTTGCTAACAAATGTCATATTTTCCAGAGAATAATCTTGTTCAACGGATGCCCTTTTAAAATGTATAAATCTACTAGAAAACCAATCAGATAAAAATACATGCCTGCATAACGATGATTCAGTTATATCAATGTACTTGTCACTCAGACCTCCAACAACAACAAAAAAAAAGATGGGGCTGGACTGGTGTCAAAAGCATGCAAAGTCTTGATAACGGGAAAACATCAGCCACAAAAAGGAAAAGGAGTAGCATTTTTTTTTTTAAGTATCAGCTTAAAATTACTTAATGAATTTTTTTTTTTTTGATTCTGTGACACAAGTCTTTGAGGGACAATATCTTGCCTGAAAAGTTAGGAAATTATAAGTTGCACTTAATTTTGACCTTCACTATTTCTTTAAAAATTGATATATGTAATCAAAGATTCAGAAATGCAACTAATTTTTACCTCAACCACATTTAAGAATCCTGCAAACTCACATTATTAATACAGTGAGATTCCTTTTTAGATCCCTTTTTTAATTGCCTAGGATCATAGATTTAGAATTGGAAGGGATGTTAAAAGGAATCCAGCCCACCCTATTTATTTAACATGTGAGAATTTTCCCAATTTTGAGTTATTTTCCTTCCAATTTTTTTGGAGAGGAGTAGGATCAATGACATACCTTTTGCTTTATATCTATATCTATATCCAAATAGATATAGATATAAATTTTTTGCTGAGTCAATTGGGGTTAAGTGACTTGCCCAGGATCACACAGCTAGAAAGGATTAAGTGTGTCTGAAATCAGTTTTGAACTCAGGTCCTCCTGACTTTAGGGTAGTGTTCTATCCACTGTGCCACCTAGCCACCCCTGCTTTATATTTTAAAAAATATGTTATTTATATCTTATGTTTTCACATCACCTATATTTTTCAATATGTCATGCCATTACCTCCAGATAACAATCCCTTATAACAAAGAATCAAAACAGAAGGAAAAAAATTCATTCAATCAAATTAATAAATATGTTGAAAAAAGTCTGACAATATATGCATTGTTCCATACTTAAAGTTCCCTATCTGTGTAAAAAAAAATGCAAATCTAGGTATTGTTTTCTCACATTTCTTTTTGACAGGGCTGAGTTTGCTCACTATGATTTTCCAGAATTCAATTTTGTTTGTTTCACTGCTATTCTTTCTACTTACCTTATTGCAGTCATTATGCATATTGTTTATTTCATTTTGCATCAGTTGATATGCCTTCCCAAATTTCTATGTATTCTATATATTTGCTGCATAGGAATATTTCATTACATTTATGCAATACAGGTTGCTTAGCCATTCCTTAACAATTGGGAATCTACTTTATTTCTAAATCCTTGCTATAACAAAAAGTGTTGCTATAACTATTTTGGTGTAGATGAGATCTTTCCTTCGGTCACTGACATCCTTGAGGAATAAAGCCTAACTTTAGCCTCTTTGTGTTAAAAGCTATGGTTATTTTAGTCACTTTCTTTGCAAAATTTCAAATTGTTTTTCTGGAATACTTGGACCAGTATTTATACAACTTCTCAAACGTAAACTATTCTCTTACTTTATTTATCATCTTTGTAAATTTGCTGGGATAAGGTAAAATCTCAGAGTGGTTTTGATTTTAAATTTTCTTGTTATTAGTGATTTGGTAAACAGTCTTTCATATGGTTTTTAATAGTTTGCAATTTTTTGAGAACTATTTGTTTATTCCTTTGATCACTTATCTATTACGGAATGATTTTTGAGTTTATATAGTTCTACTAATTGCTTATATATCTTGGATATCAGACACTTATCAAAGATATTTGATACAGAGATATTTTCCCAGTTCACCACTTTCTTATCCTGTTCAATTCAATTTTGTACAGGCAAAATCTTTTCAATTTCATGTATTCTACATTATCTATTTTATCTCTTGTAATTGCCTTTATGCCTTGCTTGATTTCCCCATATTTTAAAAAAATTATTCTTTTTTGATACAGCTGTTTAAAAAAAATCTTGATGATTTTTGTTTTTACATTATCACCATTTAAGGATATATCCTTTCACCATTTTGCATTAAATTCATGTCACAAAACAAAAGTAGTTTTGTGAAGAAAAAGGCTTCAGCTAACAGTATATACAACTTTTAAAAAATGTAACTTTCCATTTCCACAGTATCCTTTCTCTATCCTGAAAAGAGAGAAGTGTGTTTCATTATCAATCTAGATAAGTTTTTGATAATTTTTTTTAGCTTTTTTTTTTTTTTTGTAGAAGACGTGTTCTAAGCAACTAAAGGTTATAATGAATTCGAACCCTCATCCCTGATTCTCCCCTTTGGAAATTAGAACACCATATTAAATGACACTAATTTCAAATCTCTTTGATTTTATATCTAGAAATGTTACCATACAAACCAACTAGTAAACTTTAGTAAAAGAAACTATAACTATCATGAGAAAGGGAATAAGCATTTATTAAGCATTTACTATGTGCCACGCACCATATAAAGTGCTTTACAAATATTGGTTAATTTAATCTTCATGACAATAAGGAGTTATCTGCTCTTATTATTCCTATTTCACAGTTAAAGAAACTTAGGCAAAGAGGGATTGTGATTCATCCAGTTGTCACTTAGCTACTGGATTTGAACACAGATTTTCCTTATTCCAGTCTTAGCATTGCACCACTTACCAACCACTAGACCAGGTTTATATAGTTAAAATTTCCTAGATGACTGAAGAATAAACATCTTCATAACAAAAACTAAGCACTTTAAGACTCAGAACCTGGATGTAATTTGCTTTCCTAACAAGAACTTTTTGAGTCAGGTATCTCTTAAGATGTGAAGTGATCCTACAGTCCAAAGAAATATTCAAATCAAGGAAATAGGTTTTTTTTTGAATGACAGAGCTGCTATCATTGTGTGTATCAATGACCAGGACTACTCAAGGAAAATCAGAAATCTTAAAATTGTCAATTCCATAGGAAATTTCAGTTTTTAAAAAATCCTGTTATGATTTTTATTTTGACTTATTAATTTAATGGAATTATTACTCCTCTTCTTTCTTATTTCTGATTATCCCTGAACTTAGATCAAGACAATTCAAATCATTAAGGATTTTTTAAATGCCTACTAATGATCAGGCATTGTGGCAGGTATTGGATAATACAAGACAAAAAAAAGAATCATCTCTACCTTCAACAAGCTTATATATTTTATTATATACATAATAGAAATAGAAGTTATTTTCTCAAGAAATGTGACTATAGTAAATAAAATAAAATCATTTGGATTCATATATGCTCGTGATGTCAGGAATACTATGGTAGCATTTCTCACTCCTAGATTCATAAGTTTTTCATTAACATTAGTGCTCTGAGATCAGTAGAATAACATTAATTTCCATAACACCTAAAATCACCACCTTATCTAGAAGAAATGCTAAAGAAATTAAATGTAGTATATATTAATACCATTTTGCCAAACAACATATAATAAAACTATTATATAATATTAATATAGTCTTGCTATCGAGGGGAAAGGGAACAAGCAAAATCCTAGCTTCCTAAAGTCTGTGTCATAAACCCACATGAGGTTTTGTAACCTAAAGTGAGGGTCAAAAAATTATGATTTATTATCAGTAAATGTTTGATTTGTATACCTGTTTTATATACTTATGAACCCAGAGTTTTGTAATAATTTCTTAGGCAAAAAGGGATTGCAAGAGGAAAAAGTTTAAGAAGCCCTGGACTAAATGACCTACCAAAGTCTTCTTTAGTTATCTCATTCTGTGATTATCTCAGTCTTCCTGTTACTTACATAGGGCTAGCCCTGGGCAAATTATGAAGACAAAGTTTGCTTTTGGTATCCTGCCATATCCCCTTTCTGCATCCTTCAGTCTTCAAGTTTCTACTTACATTCTTCCCATTTGTTTCTCAACTCATTTCAAGGTAGCTTCCAACCATTGCTAAGTCTAATGGCCTTTTCTCAGTCTACATTTTTTTTTTCATCTCTCTGAAGAATTTGATACTTTTTGCTATAGAAATTCTTCCCCTTGGGTTTTCATAATATTATTCTCTCCTGGTTATTGTCCTAATCATCTGATGCTTGTTTCTCAGCGGCCCTGGGTGGATCATTATTTGTGTCTAATTCTATTTGCATAAATGTATCCCAAGTTTCTGTCCTATCCAGGTGGCACAGTAAATAGAGTTCTGAACTTAGGTCAGGAATAACCCGAATTTAAATCTTCCCTCAGACACTTACTAGCTATATGACTCTGGGCAAGTAACTTACCCTCTTTTAGCCTCAGTTTCATAATCTGCAAAATGGGGATAATGATAATACTTATCTCACAGGGTTGTTGTGACGATTAAATGAGATAAAACATAAAGAATTTAGACTTTAAGGTATTATGTAAATGTAAACTAAATAAATGTTATAACCTCTTTTAGTCTTTTCCTCTTGGTGATTTCCGTGGCCCCAATGAATTAAGTTATTATCTCCATTGAAAATATCCAATGATTGTCTTGCTCCTAAGCTCTGTATCGCTACCTAAACTATACTCATCTCAAACTCAATATATCAAAAACATAACTTACTATCTTCCCTCACTTAGCTATACTTTCTTCAAATCACTCTATTTATTTATTTTTGGCTGAGGCAATTGGGGTTAAGTGAGACTTGCCCAGGGTCACACAGCTAGAAGTGTTATGTGTTTGAGGTCATTGAACACGGGTCTTCCTGACTTCAGGGCTGGTGTCCCATCCACTGCACTACCTAGCTGCCCCAAATCACTCTATTTTTCTAAAAGAAACTGTCATCTAGTTAGACACAGATGTACACAGAGTTGGGATCAAGTATTGCCCAAACAGTCAATCCATGCTTTATGTAGGTCTGTGCTCACAGGTTCTGAGTCTTCATCATTGACACTTCTAGCTCTTTCTGCCTATATTCTATTAGTGACCAAACATTATAGATTCTACCTTTACTACATCTCTTGAATCTTTACTTAAAAGGGCAGTAACAACTGTGAGAATAAGGAAAGACCACATATAAGCCGTGTCCCATGAGGTGAATACTGAAGAAAGCTAGGGATTCTACAAAATGGAAATGAGAAGTCTGCAAATTAGTGGAGCCAAATGGGGGACTGCCACCTGTTTTGTACAACCCTAGAGGTAAGAATGGTTTTTATGCTTTTAAAAACAATAAAACTGTGTCTAGAACCCTATATGCCAGAATATAAAAGAATGGAATTAGAATAGTAAAACATCAAGCAATTCAGGTGATCTAGAACACAGTATGTGTGAGAATAATATAAAATAGTCTGATAAGGTAAACTGAAGCCAGGTTATAAATAGCTTTAACTGTCAAACAAGTGAAATTTTAATTTTATTATAGAGGCAGGAAGACATAGAAGCTTCTTGACCAAAAGAGTCAACAAGTCAAACCTATGCTTTGGGAAGGTTATTTTGGCAACTTTGTAAAAGCTAAAGAGGGGGAAAGATCAGTAGTCATGAATCCAAATAGAAGGTTATCACAATCGATCTACCAAGAAATGATATAAGTATGAAGTAAAGTGATAACCAGATGATTGAAGAGAAAGAAATATATTAGAGAGATATAGTGGAGATGAGAAATACAAGATTTGGAAACTGTAATGGGCTGAAGCTCAAGTTGATGCACTGAGATCCCAAGCACATGAGGCTAAATAGTAATTGGACCATACTCTATTAATATATATGCTTGGAGAAAGAATGGCCCCGCCCACTCTTTGTGCAAGTCCTGATGTGTTGTATAGGAAATGACGATTTTGGTGGGTGGAGGCAGAGGGGCAGGAAGAGAGGCCAGGAGAGACTGCTGGCTGGCTTCTTGTCGCAGCTGCTCACATTGCGATCACAATCCCCCTTCACCTCTGATCCCCCTTCATCTCCACTAAGAATAAAGATAGAAGATTTTCCCCTAACCTGAATTCCTGACTCCGACTGATTTTAAATACATGGTCATCACAATTGTCCATGAAGGGAATGGAGCTGTAAGGATTTAAATGTCTTGACAGACCCATAAATGCTGGTCCAAAGGATTAAGAACACAGAATAAAACTAGGGGGAAAAGGAGGACTGGATAAAATTTAAAAGTTTCCACATGGATAACTTATCAGCATTTCAAATACACATGTCCAAAATCTGACTCATTATCATCCCATTACCTTCATTCCAAACCAGTTCTCTTCCTTTTTCTAGGGTTTTAGCATCATTTGTCACTCTGGTTCACAATCATCCTTTTAAGTCCTCAAAGTTTTTATAACCAAATGAGTTTAGTTGCAAATATTTAGTTTCAATTTAGTTGCAAATATGCAAACCAAATACTGCTTTAGTTGCAATATTTGTGAAATATTTAGAAGCTACTAATTTTATTCTGTATGGCAAATATAGGCTACACAAATTGTAGGCAATTGAATAAGTACACTTTGCAGCAAGCAAGTTATATACAACTTCCCTTATTTTCCTTTGAGCTACCCCCTCACTTATTTTCTCACATAGAGAAAGAGAATCATCAACTTACATGCATTGTGCATATATTTGTTACCAACTGTGATAAGATGTCCAAGAAAGGCAGAAGCTGTGCCATCAAATTATAATTGTTGGTTTTCATGAAAAATATAAATTTGATTTAATTAAATATCTAATTCGGTTTCTTTACTTGGTCAGTGTTGTTTAATCACTGCTCACCTCCTTAGGTTCTATAATGAGTCTGCTAATTCATTGATTTGCAGGAATGAAAAATATCAGAGACAAGGTTAGAGTATTTAAAGATTTTGGAAACATCATCATGGCATATGGTAAGGAAAAAAAACACCACGTTTAGTTAGTGAATGGATAGAAGTGTTGCATCACTGTAACACTTTTTCTATTCACAATGATGTTTAAACAGACAATCTGTTCCTGATGCCTGGCTATGTGGTTATTTACACTCTATGCTTAATGTAAGCCTCACACATTTATTTCTGTGAATAGAAAGTATTTTACTGTAGAAGAAAGTGTTTGTAAGCACTACCACATGGCATTGGTTGCTGGCTGAAAATGATGAGACAGCCATTTTAAAGAAATAAAACAAAGACAAATGAAAGAAACAGAGAAGTCAAATTGTGTGTGTATGTGTGTGTTTGTGTGTGTGTGTGTGCATGCACACTTCTCAGTATTCTAGTTTTGTATTTTTTTATTTTTAAAATTAAAAACTCAAAATTTTAGAAATGAACTTAAAAATAAATTTATTAACAAAAAATGATGTTAAGGAAAGTAAGACAACTCTTTTCATACCTAACAAAAAAGTAGCATTTGGTTCACAAAAGAGTTGAAACATAATGATAGAAAGCAAGTGGTAGTCCTGTCTGATTTTACTTCCCAATTACTACTCTGCCGTAAAGAAATGCTAATACAGGCTAGTGATATTTTTACAGTAAAAAGTATTTGAAATGAAATCCTGTGGAGACTTGGAAAAGGTTAGCATTCAGAACAGATAATTCCATATATAAACCCTTGTATGGTAAAGCAGAATCATTTATTCTTAGGTCTTATAAACAGACTCCTCTCCCAAACAAACTCCCAAACATGCCAAACAATGGGCATGTCACCCATTTCTCCCAGTTTTCTGTCTCCTTTGAGTGGTTAGTATAAGGATATAATGTGAACGTCATGAAGGTCTTTTTATTATGAACTTAAACAAGAATAGATGTTAACAATTCCATATATAAATATAATTGGATACAGACTTTTCTTGCAAGAAAGGAAAAGCTCACAAACTGAACTGTGCATTCTGGGAATTGTAGTCCCAGAGAGACAAAGTGGCTTTTCTTCTTGGCCATGAAGAAAAATTCTTGAAGGATATCTGTGCACAGGAACATCAGGTTTGGATAAGTCTGAAAATGGACTGTGAAGACTTAATTCCTTTCTTTTTTTTCTTTGCCTGAGTCTGAAGGCACTTTCCACACAATTTTCTGTATTTTTCTGAGTTATTTTGAATTCCTAATTTAAATTAACTAGTCAGAATTTCCTTGTATTTCTTGTTAATTGTATATAGAGAGTTTGCATGTAAGGAATTGTTGAAAGGCTTATGGTATAGAAATAAAGAAAATGAAAATAAACTTTCTGTCCAACAGGAGTGGGTAGTGGCTGGGTGGACTGAGATAAGGTATAGAAAGGCATTCTTTTCTTCCTCTACTACTCTACTCCACCAACTGGTGCAGATTGAGAAAGAATTTCATGGTTTTGACTTTATTAATAATTCACAAACTCCTAAATAGCAGAGATAGATGAACCTTGTAGCTTTGAATCGTCCACCGAATGTTATAGAGTAATCAAGATTTAGGAAGCTTCCAAAGGACTATAAAACTGTGCATACCCTTTGATCTAGCATTGTAACTACTGGGAACTATATCCCAAAGAGATCATAAAATAGAGAAAAGAACATACATGTGCAAAAATATTTGTAGCAGCTATTTTTGTGGTGACAAAGAATTGAAAATTAAGGAAAATTAATTCCATCAATTGGGGAATGGCTGAATAAATTATGGTATATAAATGTAATGGAATATTATTGTTCTATAAGAAATGATGAGCAGGTTGATTTCAGAAAATTCTGGAAAGACTTACATGAACTAATGTTGAGTGAAGTGAGCAGAACCAGAACATTGTACACAGTAACAGCAAAATTATGTTATAATCAACTACAAGAGACTTACCTCTTCTTAGAAATATATTGATCTGAATTCCATATAGATTTGGAACAGAAAATGCTATCCTCATCCAGAGAGAGAATTATGGAGACGATTGAAGAATGCTATTGTCACCTTTTTCGTTTGTTTGCTGGCTTTTTATTTCTCATGGCTTTTTCCTTTTGTTTTATTGTTCTTTCATCATATTAGTCACATGACTAATATGGAGATATGTTTAAAATAATTGTACATGTATAACCTATACCAGATTATTTGTTGTCTTGGGGAGGGTGAAGAGCAAGAAGGGAGAGAGAAAAAAATGGTACACATACTTGGAAAAATAAAATACTATTGAAGAAAAAAAATTTATGGGTCATCAAGTGACAAATGTTTCAGTAAAGACTTTGTTCTAAGGGCAGAATGAAGAGACGTGGATATATCTATTGGAACCACTAGTAGAAGGAAGAAGAAAAGACATACTTTTGGTCAAACATCCCTAAATTTCAATGCATGAAACTTAATCCTTTACTTATAAATCTCTAAATCTTGTCATATAGTGATACCTAACTGGTTACACAAATAATAATAGGAAAAAAGATATGTATGAAACTGAATTTAGGAATAATTTGCTTTTTAAAATGTATGTTAAATTTAGTAGTGATAAAACTGCCATGTTTGTCTGCTTCTGAATTTCCTTCTACTCTTTTCTGTGTGTTTTTAAATGTTGCATCAATATTCTTTTCTTTTTTTTTCTTCTCTTTATTTATGATCATTATCATTATACACTAATCCCTCCCCTCGAAAAAGAAAAATACCTCTTGTAATGAATAAGCAGAGTAAAGGAAATTACACACACACACACACACACACACACACACACACACATACACACGTACACACTGAATATTTTTCTAAAAATGCACCTTTATTCCATCAGCTCTCTGCCAAGCCTGAGAAGTATAACTGATCATCATGCTTCTGAAGTTATGATTTGTCATTACAGTGGTCAATTAAGTCTTTCAGAGATTTTCTTTTGTATAATTATAGTCATTGTATAAATTCTCTGGTTTTGCTTACTTCATTTAGCATCAGTTTATACAAGTCATCCCAGATTTCTCTGAATTTGTCCTTTTCATCACTTCTTGCGCTTGTCAGCATCTTTTCATCTAATGCTATTTGGGTATAAGACCTCTCTTCTGCATCAAGCTATAGGAGTTGTGTCCTGCTTTTTAACTTTTGAGGTTAGTACCATACCTCAGAGTATAGGAAGCTGAGGACTGAATTGACTGTGTTGAATGAGGGTTTTTCCTATCTATTATTCAGAAAATATTTTTAGTTGTATAAGAATCTTATGAAGATTACTTCTAGCACCTTGACCTGACCACTGATCATATATTCTATCTGGCTTATGGATATATCCCGTCCATATAGTGAACTCACAACTTTCCATGCTTATGAAACATACTATGACACAGAACACATCAAACAATATAGAAACCAGATATAACTTTATAATGCACTATATGGTGCTTCTGTAGAAGGTTCATCCTCTCAGAGCATCTTCCTTAAATTATTATTAACACATTAAGTCGTTCCTTAAGTACTATGGTCCATTTAGTACTTCCTTTTAGGTTTAAGAATCTTTTGAGCACAAATCCAACATCTTTAAAAGATCCTTGTGAACCTAGTTATCCCAAGGAGCAGTTGAGAGCCCCACCTTGAATAAGGCTTTTTTTCCCCTGAGGCAATTGGGGTTAAGTGACTTGCCTAGGGTCATACAGTTAGGAAGTGTTGATCTTCCTAGGAAGGAAGGATCTGATCTGAGATTAGATTTGAACTCAGGTTCTTTGGACTTCAAGGTTGATGCTCTATCTACTGCACCATCTAGCTGTCCCACCATTAAGGCTTTTAATGTTAATCACCTTGTTCTCTTGGATTCACTTATCTTGGATTAATTTTTAAATCATGCACAAGACAATTTTTCCTCTTTCCTTTTGTAACAGTGACCCAGATCCAAAGCTCTGAATTTATAAATATTACATTTATTTCAAGGAGTTTCTTATTAAATTAGTTTTAATGGCTTGTATACCCCCAACTAGGATTTCTCCATGGAATAGCAGAATTTGGTTTTTGTTTGGTTTAGGTCTTTACAGCTAAGTTTAGCTTAGAAATGCTGAAGTATTCCAAGATACTGCAATTCAGCATTCATTGTTGTGAACACAATCAATTAGAAACTTTAACCTTCACTTAATTCAGCAGTTAGGTACTCTTAGCTCCCATATAACCAATCTAGCTAACAAAATCACTGAATGAAGTACTTTTTTTTTTTAGTCTGAGGAAAACAGAAAGATTTTGTTCCTGAGCCAATAAATAGTCACATAATCCTCTAACTCAGAAGTGGGACCTTCCCAGAAGTCAATACAATCCTTCTAATTTTTAACAGAATACTATTCTGAATGAGCCTCCTTAGCCATAAAGGAAAAAAAAAAATACTTGGGACTGACAGAAAAATTAATCTCTCTTTCCAGTGCCCAATATTAGCAGACAGGAAGTACTTTCACATTGTAGTTCCATTCCTGGCTCTAGTTCTCCAGCTCTGACTCACACTTGGCCCAGAAACTTCCCTGCTTGGTCCATGGAAATGCCTTTGTCATTCTGCTACTGACACTCCATTATTGCAGGCATATTCTTTCTTCATTGCTTTGGTCCACTGTCATTTCTGGCACATTGCAATTCATTCATGTCCATGGCTCTTTACATGGCTTTGAAACTGTGTGGGTTTTAATCTAGAGAACTGACCTCTAAAATGCCTCACCATCCTCCCAGGCACCCAGGCTCACAGGCTCACAACCTCAGTATTACTTCAATCACACTTTACTCTTTCATCCCATATAATTAGAATAAGTCCTCAAGTCATGTTATTTCTACTTCTACAACATCTTTTCTATGTTCCCTTTTTCCTTCAACACAGTTGCCATCCTGGTGCTGGCCTTTATAATCTTAAGCCTACTGATTAGTTTAGTTCTGATTGCTGGTTAGCTTCCCCTGCCTCTAGTCTCTCCCCATTTCAGTCCATTCTTTATGTTACCAAATATAATCTTCCAAAAGCCTGGGTCTCAATACGTTGACCTCCTCTACTAAAACAACTCTATGGCTCTCTAATATCTCCAGGGTCAAATATAACATTGTTTAGCTTTCAAAGTCCTTTACAAACTAACCCCTTCACATTTTTCCTACCTTTTCAGTCTTCTTAATCTAATATTCCCCTTCATTTATTTTATAATGCTATTCCTCACATATCACCTTTCATCTTCATGACTTTGCACTGGCTAAAACTAATTCAGAGTGTTCATATTTTGTCTAAAGTCATAAACTTATGTTTCAGTTGTCTTATTTCTTACTGATCTTTCCTCTAATACATTCAAAATATCAGTCAGTCAACACAAATTGATTAAACATTTTCTATGTGTCAGGCACTGGGTTAAATACAGGGAATAGAAAGGAAAGTAAATAACATGGTACTACCCTTTAGGGACTCACAGTCTAATGATGAGTAAGAGAGTTCTGTAATGGAGAGAGAATATACCTATACAAGATTATCGATCTATCCATTCATTCTTCTATTTATCTATCTATGTATCTTTCCATCCATCCATCCATCATTTATTCATCTTTCTATTTATCAACCCACCTATCTATTTATCTATTGTCTTTCTGTCTATCCATCTGTTCATCTGTCTATATATCTATCTAACTCTATATCATAATTGAGAGAAAATCAAGAAAGTTACTACCAGTACTCAACAAGCTCTCACTCAAAGTATCTTCCCATTTTAGTTATCATTTATTTCTTTAAATTTTTCATTTACTTTCCTTTTGTTTCTTCACCAAATTGAAACTTCCTACATTAATTTTAATTTCACTTTTTCATTTTCTCCAGTCTGTTTCATTGTTCTTATTTTGTGCACCTTTATATTTTACTGGCTTTACTATGAGACCCAGTTCTCTAATTTGATGCCTTCTATTGTTTCTTTCCTTACTCTCAGCTCTATAATTTCTTGAATACAAATAACTATAGACCAAAGTCTCAAGTTTTGTAATTGGCAGGGAATTGATATACACCTAGAGAGGAAGAGGCCTTGGCTCCATGCCTAGAATTGGCTCTCCTTTCTGGCATGCCAAACCAACCAACACCTCTGCTACTTTTGAATCCTTTTTCAAATGTGCTGTGTTTGTGTTTATTTTAAACTGGATCTTTGTATTTTAACACTGACAGATCTCACATAAAAATCAAGGAGTTGGACAGTCAGTAAAAGAAACAAAAGTAAAAGAAACAAATTAACTTTTAAATTTATCCATGTTGTTTTGATTTAATTTATAAACCAAAAGCACAAAAATCTATCTTCCCCTGTATATTCTGTTTTATTTAATTAGGGTACTTGGTGGCACTAATGCTAGGATAAAGCATTAGGCAGTATCAGGAAAACCTCTATTCAAATCCAGCCTGACACTTACTTGCTGGCAAATTACTTAACCTCAGTTTGCCTCAGTTTCCTCATCTGTGGAAATGGAAATAATAGTAATACTTGCCTCACTGGGAAGTTGTTGTTGTGAGGATCAAACTTTTGCTTTTTCATCCTTCATTCCCTTCAGTTCAACAAGCATTTATTAAGTGCCTACCTTATAGCAGACACAATGCTTAAACAAAACAGTTTCTTCTTTTTTAGGAACTTAAATCATTTTATGTAATATGTACCATAAATACATGTTAAATACTACTGTCAATAGAAAAATTGCTTACTATGACCACATTATTTAGAAATGATTTATGTAAATAGCAATGATACCCTTAGAAATTTGTCCCTTCACCTTCCTATTTTTTTATGTGCTAAATCTGGTGAATGCTATTCATAGTATTTCAATGAAGGATGACTTTTAAATATACATCAGTTGGACATAGCCAAATTTAAAACATTAAAAGTAAATTTCTAAAAAAAAAATTTTTTATGACAGATTCTGGAATCATACACAATATAAACAATATATCAATGACCATTATGCCAAATCAATTGTTTTTCATTGACTCTATATTAAGTAGTTTGGCCAAACTGTCTGTAAATTTGACCTGAAAATTAAAAGTTTTATACTTTTTTCTGCATTAATCTAATTATTATCACATGATTGATAATCATGTGAATTAGGTCCACTAAGAAATAAGAAGTGTTTTGCTATACTGCTATAATATGTGATTATGGAAATGATTATGACAGCTTTATATGTCAAATATGATATGTTATAGCTATAGAAAGGGGAAAGAGAAAGGCTAAAATCAGCCGGTGCCAACACTGACAGTATTGGTGAACAAGGGCTTTAGAACGTATTGAATAACCAGTTGGGCAATGAAATATTTCATGTGAAAATCTATGGAGTTTGCACTCTAAGAACAAAAGGTCTCTATGTAGCTAAATATATTTGTGTGTGTGTGTGTGTGTGTGTGTGTGTGTGTGTGTGTGTGTTTTGCTTCTGGCACATAAAATCTTGTTAAACTTGTCTGGGCTACAGAAGATTGTTTTGTTGGTCTTCAGGAGCTTCCCACAAAGAGACAAAAAATAGTAGGTGCATGGAATATGTGTACCTTGAATGGGCTTTAAATAAAAAGAGGAAGTTCAACAGACAGAGATGATGAAGAGGAGGGAGTTAGAAAAGTAGTCTCTATTGAAGGCAAGAGAGATGGCATAAGCAAAGGTACAGAGTTAGCAGAAGGAAAAACAAGACAGAAACCAGTGTATTGCCTAATTTGTCTGCATATAGCATGCAAAGGGGAGTGAGAGTATGGAGAGGCAAATTAAAGTTAGTTGATAAAGAACCTTGAATGTCAGAATCAGGAGTATATATTTTACTCTATGGGCAACTATTGAAAATTTTTGAGTTGAGGAGTAAAGAATCAGAGTAGTAATCTTAATAAATCCCTCAGGTATTATTGTGAAAGATGGATTGGAAAAGGTATAGACTGGAAACTGGAAGACACATTAAATGAAGCTATTACAATAGTATAGGCATGAAGAGATGGAAATACATACCAGAATATTCATATCACAATTTTTTATAGTAACAAAAGGCTGGCAACAAATCATCTGGTGATAAAATGGCAAAACAAACTATGATGTGTGAATCTAATGGATTATTATTCTGTAAGGAATGAAAATTTTGAGGAATTCAGAGACACATATGAAAATTTCAATTCAACAAGTATTTATTATGCTTCTACCATGTGCCAAATACTATTTTAAGCACTAGATACATCAAGACAATATAAAATAGTCCTGACCTTTGAAGAACTTAACTTCTACTGGGAGAAAATATCATGTACATATGTAAGTAGATGTAAAACCTATATGTAAAAAGGGGCTCCTGTAGCCCTTGATAAATTATTTGTCTAGGTTATATCTGCTTCTGAAAAAAAACAATTGCTTAGTTATCTGCCTTGATAGTCCACTTGACTCAATCATAGATCTACACAAAGTTCTCCTTTAAGGTTACTAACGTTAAGTTTGATTGAGAGAATTGAAATAGTAGTTGCTCATTTGAATGTGAGAAGCTGTAGAATACTGAGTAAAAGAAGAATTCAGGATGCATTTGGTTTTGGGGAAATATCCATGCTAAAACTATTCTATCCAACTGTAATTTACCTGGTCATAAACAAAAGGTAAGAATTTGGTCACTAACCATAAGCTAAAATTAGATCATTTGAAAAGAAGATGCAGAATCTGAATCCAGAAAATATAAGGGAGAAGAAAGTAAAAAGATATACTTACGAACTGTATTGAAGTGAAACTATAACTTACTCTCCCTCTCTCTTTCCTTACTTTTCTCTCTTAGCACTTCTCTCTCCCTCTATCCCCTTTCTCTTTATAGATATACACATATAATAGAATACAAGCACATAAAACTTAAATTTTGCCATTTACTTAATAATAAGGTAAAATTATAATAATAAACACAATATCATAGATACTCATAATGAAGAAATAACAAATACATCCCAGTCCACACATAATCCTAGACCACATTGTAACTCAGTGTAAATGTTAACTCAGTGAAAACTTGGAATCTTTTCTATTACCATCTATTTATGAAAAGAAGAAAGAATAGGGACAATATGTTCCATTATATTATTTGCTGTTAAAGAATGAGAATTAAAGAAAATATTATCTGATCTTTATGATGATTTTTTTTTTTTTTTTTTGCAGAAGAGAAAATGAAAAGAGGAGAGAAGGGGAAGGGAGGAAATAAAAAAAGACTTCTCTGCATTGTCATTCACTATTGTTAAGAGGTGGAGAAAGAGAAGAATCTTGGAGGGGGAAGCATAGTTAGATTTTTTACCAATTTTACGATAAAATTACTTACGTTTTCTTAAAAAAAGAATTTAAAAATACTACAGCTGAAGATATCCCCAAAACTTTAAGCTGGAAGCAATAGATACTACAACTGCTGTTGAAGAATGAATACAAATGAGTAGAGGGACAATTTGGGAACTGAGTAACAGATAAGTCACCCAGAGAATTGACTAGTTAAAGACACCTTGTCTAGGATTCAATCAGTCAAATATAGGTTGTGGAAACATTTGGTAGTAGAAACATTTGTTCAACATGGATGCTATGTTTTTCAATATTGATGGAAAACAAATTTCTGAAACAAAACGAAAACAAATGAAAGTTATAATTCCAGAATCATCAGTTAGTTTAAGCACATGGATTTTCCTCATTCTTATGCCTTCCTGAGAGATTTCTGTAAATATGTGCCCACTCTTCTTCAGAGATATTGAGTGCATCAGAGGGGCAATATGATACAAAATTATGTGCGTATCATAACATTTATTATTTCTTCACTATGAATGCTTATAATATTGTTATTATTATAGCTGTCATTTTATTATTATGTAAATGGCTATAGTTAATGCCTGATAAATAAACATTATTAATAGCTGCGTTTGTGTAAATGGAAGTACATTTGTTTGGGTTCAAGGGCTGGAGAGTAGGGGGATATATTTCCAACAGGACTACACCTAGGATTTTGAGTGTAACCAAATAGTGATGTGCCTTATTTGAGAATCCAGACCTGCCAATGTAAGGACAAATTGAAGTGAACAAGCCAGTCCAGAAAGTGAATAGGTGGCTCAACCCTAGAAGGACAAGTTAAGAGGCCACCCGACATATAATCATATACAAAGTGAATACTAAGTACTCTCAGGGTAGAGGCATAGAGAACAATTTGGGTGAGTAAGAAAAGCCTTGCATTAGAGGTGGTACTTGATTTTGAGAAGAGGACCAGATTTCAACTACAGGAGATAGTCTGTGCTTACAAAAATATCTGGTACAATGGCATGTATAAAAAACATCAAGTAGTCCTATTTCACTGAAATATATTACGTAAAAGGGTATGAGGGGGTAGTAATGTGAAATCAATCTAGAAACACAGGGTGTTTGTGCAGAACCTTAAATGCCCAAATGAGAAATTTGTACTTTATTTTAGGAAGTTTCTGAATTTTCTTGGAGAAGTAAGATGGTAAAATTAATGCTTCAGGAATATCATTTTGGCTGTTGTTTGGATGATGTATTGGAAATGGGAGAGCTTGGGAGAGAGAAATTCAATGAGGAGGCTATGGAAATATTCTATCTGATAGGCAATAAGGGCCTGGACCAGAGTGGTTACCTTGTGAGTAGAAAGGAGGAAGATTTAGAGATTTTGTAGAGTTAAAATGAATATAGTTTAGTAAATGATTGAATTGGGGGGAAGGAGGGATTGAGGGAGAAGAGAAGAGACTAAGTAGCATAGAGGATAGACCTGAGTTCAAATCCAGCCTCAGACACTTACTAGATGTGTGATCCTGGGCAACTAACTTAACCTCTGCCAGTTTCCTCAATTATAAAATGAAGTTAATAATGTCATCTACTACTAATTTTTTTTTTAATATAGCTTTTTACTTACAAGATATATGCATAGGTAATTTTTCAGCATTGACAGTTGCAAATCCTTTTGTTCCAACTTTTTCCCTCCTTCCCCCCACCCCTTCTCCCAGATGGCAGGTTGACCAATACATGTTAAATATGTTAAAGTATAAGTTAAATACAATATATGTATACATGTCCAAACAGTTATTTTGCTATAGAAAGAGTCGGATTTTGAAATTGTCATCTACTACTAATAATAGCAATTCCCAAGGTTATTGTGAGGAGAAAACTGAGATATTTGTAAAGTGACACATTTGTAAAAAAGATACAATGCAGATACATAAATTCCAGCTATTATTATTATTATAATTATAATGAAGATGGATGATTCAATTGAAGTTTTGAAACTGACTGACTGGAAGAATGGTAACAGAAATAGGTTAGTAAGTTAGTAAGAAAAGGGGGTAAATTTAGTGGAGAAAATAAGTTATCTTTTGGAAGTTTAGAGTTTGAGAGGCCTATGAGTAATTCCAGGTAAATATTTCAGCAGACAATTTGGTGAAGTGAGAATAGAGCTCAGTAGAGAGATGAGAGCTTCATAAGTAGATTTGTAACATCTATATTGAGATGATAATTGAACTTTCTGGAGTTGCTGACATAAAGAGAGAATCTATAGAGAGAATAGAAGAAGTCCTGGAACAGAACCTTAGGATGCACACATGCAAATAGAGTGGGATATGGATAATGTTCCTGCAAAGGAGACTCAGAACGAGGAATAAAGTGGTTGAAGGGAGGCTAAGGAGAGTAGTTCAGGTCATGAAAATACAGGAGGCAAAACAAAATGTGAAAAGAGTGAAGTCAACAATGTAAAACTATAGATTAGTCAAGAAAGTTGAGAACTTTTGCATTTAGCAATTAAGAAACTATGCTTAACACAAGATAAAGCAATATCAGTTGAAGGGTGGAGTCAGAAGCCATATTAAAATGGATTTGAAAAGTGAGTAAAAGTGACAACAAAGATCAAAGACAATGTTTTCTAGGATTTTGGCAGTGAAAAGAAGAGAAATATAGGATGATAGCTAAAAAGAATGGTAAGATTTTTAAAGGACGATGGAGATTTGGACATGTTGAGTAAGACAGTAAGAACAGTAAGAAAAGATCTGGTGAATAAAGAGATTGAAAATTATTAAGATGGAGGAACAAGCTCTTGGAGGAGACAGGACAGGTTGAGATCCTACTGAGTGGGATCTTACTAAAGTAAAGGGATTGACTTTGGCTAGCAAAATAGCCACTTCTTTGTCAGAGACTAGAGTAAAGATTATGTGAATAATGGATATTACATATCCATTATTCACATGTATATCCATGGATATACAGTTACAAAAGTGGGGAAATCATCAAAACAGATAGAAGATATAGAAAGAAGAGGTCCTGGGATAGATCTTGTGGTATACCCATGCAAAGGAGGTGTGTGGGAAATAGATGTTAATCTAGCAAAGGATCCCTCTTACTGCTGGTACTCTCTCTCCCAAACTACTTTGCATTGAACTCCTTTGTGTATAATTGCATTTATTCACCTTGGGTTTTTTTTTTTTTTTTTCCTGAGGCAATTGGGGTTAAGTGATTTGCGTAGGGTCACACAGCTAGGAAAAGAAAAGGAAGGCATTGATAGCTGGGAGAAAGAGAATAGTTCTCTTGAGAAAGATGATCTTTGCCCTAAGTCTTTAAGGAACTTACTTTCTACTATGAAGAGACAAAATATATATAGATAAGTTAATTAAAATATATGCATAAAAATACAAAGTAAATTATGGTAGAAATTGTTACTCAAAGTAACAATCTATATTAATTTGTTTCATGACATAGAAAGAATGCAAAATAACAAAAAGATTATAGACCATTAGCCATTAATGAACTATTGATTATTTATGAGATGATTAACATCATTCTCATCTTTTTTGATGGAATATAAATAGAAATGGTTTTGAGACTATGATACTGTCAAGCCATTATTTATATATAATATTCTATAGACTGTAGCACAAGCCAATTAAAAAACAATCTTAAAGATACACAAGTGACATAAAAAAATTATAAAAATATGCCAAAATTTAAAATAAAATGAATTGACCTTTAAAAAGATTTCCTAGAAAGGAGAAAATCTCTACTGGTTGCTTTAGTCAGTGCTTTCCATGTGTTTTATTATTGTCCTTAACATAATTATAAATTGTTTAATAAGGGTTTAGGGACTAGATCTGAGATTTTACTGACATAGGAAACACCCAGATGAAGAAACTTCTCCCAATTTAAAATGTCATTTTCTTGACAATATAATCTTAGAGATCTTAGAGAGCTGTCTCAATCACCCCTATGCTAAGTGGCTTTCCAAAGTGTCACATAGCTAGCATGTCTTTGACACTAAGAGTTGAAAACAGGTCTCTCTGATTTCAAAGCCAGATCTCTATCCACTATCACAAAGCACCTCTTTCTTTTCCACCACCTACAAGAATTTCCCCTATTATTATTGAAAATAATCTGTGAAAAATGGGACAGATAACTGTTGTACATCTGGAGACATTCAGCACTGCCAAGTAAGAAGTTGTCTCCTTCCATACTTATACACATCTGGATCTCCTCCAATCAAAATATTCTACAATCAATTTCCTATAGTATAGATATATCCCACAGATCATCACAGAAATAGGGAGTAAAGTCCACCTATTAAAGATGGACTAGCTACTTTATTTACACAGGTGAATGTTGTTTCTCTCAAGCCCTGGTACTGTTTGGGGATGGGAGGGTGCTGGAGTATTCTCTAAGGAGCAGAAGAAAGGAAGAGAAGCATACTAGCTAGAGGTGAAATGGGGAATAACAACTCTCTTTTGTCAGGTATTAAGGTGTAATGGGAGATAGTAGCTCTGGTTCTCTGTGTTTCTTATTTGAATCTCTCCAGAATTAGGAACTAGTGGAGCAAGACAGCCAGTATTCCAGGAACATTAAAAGTGTTTTTCAGAAGAGAACCTTTAAGATTGTTTGAATTAATATTTTGTTTTTCTTTTCTAAACTGACTTCTGATGGCAATGAGAAGTTTGCTGGGATCTTTGTATATACATATCTGGGACTACAGTAACCCAGCAGATCCTTCTGTAAGCATGCAGTTGCAAGTAAGAATCTCTCTCTCTCTTTTTTTAATTTATTTTATTTGAAGAAACAAAATAGGTAAAAAGAAAAACAGAAAAGCGATACAAAACAAAATGAAAGAGAACATTATCATGTGCTCAGAACATCAGGGAGGAGTCAAAATATATAACAACAAATACCAATTTAAGAAAGTATATAAGTAGAAGAAATTATATTCATGATTGTCCATCTTTTCTTTACTTCCTTGTAAATTGTTCTTTTGTTCTTTGCTGTGCCTTATTTGCTTTATTCTTTTTCCCCCTTTCATCCCCCCTATAGTTAAGGAAGTATATATTTAGATAGATAGATAGATAGATAGATAGATATACACATATATAGACGCACATATATCTCCCTTTCATCCCCCTCACCAAGCAAGCTGCAGTTAAGAAAAGATATATTTATGTATACATATGAAGAGATATACATACATACATACATACACACACATCCCATATACATACATGTCTTTCCTGTCCCTGCTGATTCTTTCATTAAATTCTGTTCCATAACTTTGCTTACCATTGCTTAACCTTCCCCCACTCAAGAATCTCTCCCTTGTCTTCTTCTTTCACCTTTTGCTTCCTCATCTGCCCATCCCTTTCCCCTTATTTTCTTTATAGATTTTGGAGGGTGCCCTACCCTTCATGGTATATATGTAGCATTGCCTATTGAACACATTCCCAATGTGAGTAGGTTTTCAGAACTACGAACCTTTCTCCTCCCTCTAATGTCTCTGTCAATTCTTCCTCTGTACCTCATTTGTAGAACATGACTACTATTTTACCTTAACTCTGCCAATCTTTCTTTCAAGTTTACCCTACTGTTGATGTAATCTTAAACATAAAGTACACATTTCCCATATAAAAAAGCATAAACAATTTGTGTTTAAACAGTTTGTTCATGTTGAGTTCCTTAAAATTGCCCTTTAATATTGACTCTTATATATTTTTTGTTAACTTTGGATTTGGTTGATAGAAAGTCCTGAAAGTCTGCAAGTTCATTGAATGTCCTTTTTTTTCTCATTGAAAATTATAAATAATTTTGCTGGATATGATAATTTTGGCCAAAGGCTTAGTTCTTTTGCTTATCTGTAGATATGATTCCAAGCCCTGCAGTCTTTTATTGTAGCAGCTGC